>NC_140412.1:160747153-161997153 GCF_965140295.1 Lepidochelys olivacea | reverse complement strand
CAGGAAGTATGCACGTGCCTGAGAGCATTACTCCTGGGGGAATTCTTCACCAAAAAATTAAAAGTCTGCACACAATATTTTATAACTCTGCAAAATTCTGTGTATTTTATTTATCAAAATAACACAATACCATCACTCCAGTTTCAATTATTTGGGTAATTTATTTCAAAATACCTGTCAACAAGTATGTCAACAAAACAGAGAACATCAAAAAAGATTCCCTCAAGAGTAGAGAGTTAAAGAAACCCCTACAACAACCCAGTTCCAGTTGGTGGGTGCTGGAGGGGGCTGTGTGGGGCACCCAGAGCCCAGACATCTGCACTCCCATCCTCCCAGAGCCCAGCTGCAGGGCACTTCCCTGCCCCAGACACCAGCACCCTCCTCCCCCCGGAGCCAAGCCATGAGGCACCCCCGCAACCCAGACATCCACACACTCCTCCCCCCGGCCCAGACACCAGCATCCCCCTCCCCTCCAGAGCCCAGCAGCGGGGTAGCCCCCAGACACCAGCTGCCCAAACACCAGCCCTCCCCCTTCCCACAGAGCCCAGCCATGAGGCAGCCCCCAGCCGAGATACCAGCACCCACAGAGCCTTTACTCCCCTCAACTTCTTTACTGTTCTGCCAGGGGACATGGTGTGGTACAGCCCTGCTCTTCCTCACCCTTTGCCAAAGCTGGGTGGGTCTCCCAGTCCCTTTCCTGTCCCTGGGTGAATGAAGATCAATGAGCATGCAGCCTCCAGCCCCTCCAGGCTGGGTGCTCTGCTCACTGCGAGCTGGGCTCTACAGAGTCCAGTGGCCCCTCGTGACATCCAGAAATTCTGTGTGGGAAACAAGGAATTCTGCTAAATTCTGCATTGGCACAGAATTCCCTCAGGAGTAGAGCATGAAAGGAGCAGAAAAGGTGAAGACAGGAACTGGTGGGAGGAGATTGCTGGCAGGATGCATTTAGTGTTGACAAACAAACAGAAAGACTGAGCAAGGAAGAATGGCTATAAGATGCTGAGAGTAGCCATTGGCTGGCAGCACTGTTACAACATCTGTGGGGAATGGGACCTCTTTGTGTGTGATTGTATGAGTATTCTATGCCCTACCACCTTAGCAAGGATTACAGGAGACCCCACAGGGGGTCCCCAGCTATAGGAGGAGAGGATAGTCATCTCCACACCATCTTAGATGCCCAAACAGTAGCAATGGAAACCCACTCCAATAAACAAACATCCCTATAAATGTGCAAACTTATCCTCTCTCACAACAGTGATAGTTTAACTCAGGAGCCCCTGAGAAAAGGACAGCAGGTTCTGTCACAAAGTTGATACACTTAGATATAAAGTAGATGCCATACTAGTGCCTGGAGCACATTCTGAATGGGATGTCACTGCAGTAATCAGGATTTATTGTGTTTCCAGATAACATTATTTTGAATAGTCCCTTTCTCCCAGTCAAAATGAGTGCTGTAATACCAATAATACATTTTCTAAACTGCACAATGAGAGAAAGAAAGAAATACAGGTAGATTAGAGCTAGGGGGAAATGTTCAACTAGGCAGAAAGAGCTGCTGGATACAGTCCTGGTTGCTCAAAATCTGTCAGTGTATTCGATTACTGTACACAGGATGAACTGTTTGGGGGGTGAGTACTTTTACATATATTGCCATCAGTGTTAACCACATCACTGAGTGCTCCTCATCAGCTATTGAAGCACTTCACAAAAGAGATCACTATTATTATAATCAGTGTTTTACAGATGCGGAAACTGAGGCTCAGAGGTGAAGTGATTTGTCTGAGATCACCCAGGATGCCAGAACCAGGAATAGAACTTAGTTCTCCTGAAGTCCTAGGCCCATGCCCAAGCCACTATGCTACACAGTAAGGCTTCAGGGGAGAATGACAGGGGAGGTTGAATAAGTTAAAGGCAGGGTTAGCCTTGTTTCCATCCAACTATATGGAAATTGGCAGGATATTGCCTCTCCAGTGCATTAAGTTGTTGCCTTTGGTTACACAGCCCTAAACAGCACAGGTATTGGCTCCCTGGGGGCTGGGCTACACTCAAACATATACTGAAAGCAGGTTGAATTCACATCTTTTGTAGTTTCAGTCAGAGCATGGATGCTGTTTCTTCGGATTAAGTGTTGTATTTTGATTTAGCTTTCCAAAAATAAGAGTATTCACATCCTTGTCCTTAACATGTTAGCTGAATCTTTGAGGCTGGTTCCTGTCTCCTTGACCTTTTCTACACTGAAAGGGATGCACTGAAAGTTTCCTAGACCTGAGAACAAATGGGAAGGGGCCAAGCTTTATGGTGCAACAGTTTCTCATGTGAACCCACCAGCTCTCTCATCCCTGACTGTGTGTGACTCATCCTGTGTCCGTGCTCTGGGGTTCCAGCCCTCTCCAGCATTAGTGCAGATATGCTGGACAGCTTCCAATCATTTACAGGAATTACGTTTAAATTAAAATAAAAAGCTTTTATCAAGGAAAAAGTTTGGGTATAAAGGAAAAAGGAAACCAAGGGAATGGAGGGTGAGGAGAAAGGCAAGTGGCAAATCAAAATCATGTCCACTCTGCACTGAGTGATCTCCCTATGCCAACACCTCCTCCACATTAATACCCCTCTTAATATCTCATCTCTTTCACCAAGCTGTGATTTAACAGAAAAAAATATTACTCCAGCCTGTGCTTTTCTCCATGCATCCCCTGTTTGTTCTCTGCTTTTTTTTTGTTTGTTTGTTTGTTTGTTTTTATATATATATAACATGTCCTTTGCAGGAACTTTTTGGATAGGGTCAAGCACATTCTATAATAATTATGTGTGGTAAAAATATTGTTTCTCAGAGATTTGTGTAATCTTGGTCTTTCTTTTATATCAGTGTTTTTATTTTTAACCATTTATAACTGAATGGTGCCAGTGAGAAAGACTTCAATATTTTATTAAAACACATACAGGACATATGTGAAATTAGAGGCAGCCTCTTTTTGAGGTTGCAGGCTACATCATGCAGAAGCATTTGCCCAAGAATGGCAGGGCACAGTCTTGCAAGTATTTGCATAAGTTACCCTCCACTTATGCACAGCGAATGCTGTTACAGAACATGCTCCTCACATACAGTTGCAAATACTGAGAAAAGGAAAGTTCTATTCTATACATGCTATCTGCATTCTTCCAGGAATTTCCATTGATATCAAGGTTGAGGGTGTCTCTTAGCTGAGTAAACAACTGACAGAAAAGTGCACAATAGTCATGGAGTGTGTTCTTTAATAATTCCGTGTATGTATACGGCATTTATTATCCATCCAGGTAACTTAGCAAATGTCTGTTATCAAGGATATGGTGCAATTTAGTTTTTGCAGAGTGGGATGGTAATTTTTAGAAAACTTTGTACAACAAGTATATCATCATTCTTTCTTCTTTGCATAATATACAAATAAAAAAATCAGAAATTCCCCCCTGCCCCCCAAACACATCGTCAGCCACTGCTACTCCAATTAGGAGTGGAAGTAAAGCTTAGAAAGAGCTTCTCAAATAGAAAGTAAACAAGTAAGGGGCTTTATAGCCTGTCATGTTGTTATACCAATAAAATAAAAACCAGCAGGATCTTATTAAAGGGAAAAAGGCAAAATACCACATTTATTGTGAATACAGAAAGAATCATAGTAAGCAGTTAGTTATAGTTATAACATTCCATTCAATCTCATATTTATTCACACATTCATTCATACACACACACACACACTCCTACCTTCTGCAAGGTTGTTATCATAGTTACCAGCCTTAGAGTTGCTCATGCCAAGCCACTGGCCAGGTGGCCTGGACATGAGGAGGGAGCAGGGCCTTGTCAGATGCTCATCTGATGCTCCTGGAAGTTGGTTTGCAGAATTAGACTCCCCAAAGTTCTCACTTTTTAGAGTCTATTTTTATAGGAATTTCTTCCTAGGCCAGTCTATGGGAATTGCTTCATCATGCTGTTGCTGAATCAATCAGCAGATAGCACATTCCTGACGGCTCTGTGCTGCTAGATGTTATCTTGTTCTTTGGTTCTCCCATTCTTGAGGCTGTTGGGTGGATTCCAGTCTGCCCTCCGGGGGTCCTCTGGTTATTTCCACTTGACGCCTTCTTCAGCCTATGGACACTGGATTCTTAGGCTAACACCTCCCTGATCATTCAGTTATTATCCACACCAAGCATCCATCCACATACATCCTCTAGGTCTATTTTAATCACAATTGTTAATACAACAAAAGGGCAGGGAGTCTCTGGGTGCTGTTTCTGTTGTTACAGAGTATTGCTTTGAGTCTCTCTCTGTGTGAATTGCTTTGAGAACAGACTCTGTCTTAGAATGTACTAACGCAATTAGCAGCTTGCAGGTTTCACACATAGAGGGAGAGAAACAGTACCAAAAACCAAGAGATCTCTTAATTAGTAATACCCTGGAATTTAAACTATGGGGAATCAAACTCATTTGTGATTTTAATACAGAACTTCTTTAATATGATCCAACAATGTTCTGTTTGTTACACTCCAAACTCAAATTTGGCATTGAATGCAAACTATGCTTACCAAAAATGAGTACATTTGTACATTACTACAATGCCAAAAACATGGCATTTCATGTGGCCACCTCACTATTTTAAAAATCAATTTCCTAGGGTTCTTTTGGAAAGGATATCTACTTTTCAAGCTTTACAAAAAACATTAATTGGTCAGTGTGGATAGTGTCCTTGAGGCTGTAGAAGACACAAAAATGCCTCAAAACACAAAGCTCAGGGAAAAATACAACTGCAAGCTCCTAAATATGGTGAAAACTTACTAGCTGATTTTGGGAGGTATTAAGGTTCCCATTCTGGGAAGTATATACCCAATAAAAATTGCTTATACTGCAAATATAAATTAAGTCAATGGAGTTGCACATGCTAGCCCTCCTTTAGAATCAGGCCTTTGGGTAACTTTACAAAATATAAATTGGGGTAGCAGTGTCATTTACTGTCATGGTTTAGTTAGTAGTCACAATTCCAAAAAATATTTTTATATATAAACCAACCCATGGAGTTTAAGGCAAACCATTATATTATCTAGCCTGACCTCCTGTGTAATAAATGCTATAGAATTTCATTCAGTTGCTCCAGCATTGAATCAATAACTTGTGACTGGCTAAAGCAGTGCTCCCCAAACTGTGGGGCGCACCACTCTAGGGAGGGGCACAGGGGGCAGGGAGGGAGCACCATCCAGCTCTACTCCATCTCCAGCTACAGCTCCACTCCACCCCCTGCTCTGCCCCCAGCCCAGTTCTGCCCTCATTCCCTCTTCACCCCCAGGCCAGCTCTGCCTCTAGCACCAAGTCCTCCTCCTTCCTGAGTTCTGCCCTGCAGCCAAAGCTCCTCTGCTGAGCCAACTGTGCAGTGATGGGGAGTGAAGTGGGGGCACGGACCCATTCCACTACTGGTAAGGGGAAGGCGTGAGGAAAAGTTTGGGCACCACTGGGCACTGAGTCTGAATCTGAAGACCACCTCTTCCCTTGCTAGTTTGTTCTAATTGCTTATCACCCTCACTGCTAAAAAATTGTGCCATATTTCTAATTTGAATGAATCTGGCTTCAGCATGTAGCCATTGATTCTTGTTATGCCTTTTTCTGCTATATTAAAGAGCCATTGAGTACCTGGTATTTTTTCTCCTGTTGAATGTACTTCTACACTGTAGTCAAATCACCTTTCCATCATCTTTTTGATAAATTAATCAGATTGAGCTTCTTAAGACTGTCACTGTAAGACACAGTTGCCAGCCCTTTAATCATTTTTGTGGCTCTTCTCTGCACTCTCTCTAATTTTTCAACATCCTTTTTAAAGCGTGGACACTAGAACTGAACACAGTAATAGATGTGATATATAACAGCTAACTAGTATTAACCTTCTAAAGATATTAACTAATCTTCCATAACAGATCTGTGATGTCAGTAAGCCATAGGCCATTTTACAGGTGGAAAAACTGAGGCACAGAGTTTAAGTGACTTGCCCAAGGCCACTGAGGAAATATTAGAATAAAGATTCAATTTTAAGAATCCCTAGCTCCCAGCTATGGTGCACAGACCAGTAGCCCATGCCTCATTCCTCACGCAGCTTTTAGTTAGATGAGATTCTATGACCAGAGAGGGTATCTAAGCAATCTACTGACAGGTACAGCAATTTTCTCTGTGGTAATTTATACAGTACTCATTAGATCTGCCTTATGGTGAGAAGCAAAGGAATTCTGGAGTTGGGTAACCCCTGTCCCCCCGGGTCATTACCACTGAGCTGTCTGGCAGTAAAATACCCATCATTAGTGCTGGGCAAACCTCTTAGGGGTTGGACTTTGGGTTCAATTCAGATAAGCATCCAAAAGGATGGTTGCTTGTCTGAGTCTTGACAGAAGTTCCTTTATCCCTCTCTCATTCTCCCCACAACCTCCTGCCCCAAACAGGCCCTGAATACCTCCTACCTGCTGGTGGCCTCTTGGCTAGTGGCAGGGAGGCCAGTGGCTTATCATCCTCTTTCAGATGTCTCCAAGGTGACTTGATGGACCTAATCTACATTCCATCTGGAGGCATCTTGAAATATCACGAGAACAGATTGTCTTAATGGTGATGGTCCAAGTCCCACTGATATCTGGATTTATACACAGTAGGTGATTATTTTTTTAATTTGGGAAAAACCTAATTTGATTTAAAAATTCAGATAGAGAAAAATCCAGAAGGAGGGGGAAACCAGCCAAGATAAAAATCTCATCCTTTCTACTTTTTCCATTGTAGGCAGGGGTAAGCAGCCACAGCAATAATGCTAGTGGGATAACAGAGTTATGTCTTTGCTGTCTTCACAATGTTAAGGATATGAAGAAACTATACAGATACAGTTGGGTTCTAAATAACCATGTTTATTAACTATATACAAACATACAAGGCGTAGCTATGTAACATCAATATACTGCTACTCTGTTAGGCTTCAGGGGCTTCTGCTATAGAACAGAGGGAAGCCCACAACTGTTTAAAGGGATACTGCTCAATCCCTGTACACTACACATAGTGAGAGAATATAGCCTGCCATTGTTCTGACTCTCTCAACACTTATGCAACTACTACTCTCATTGTACTTCCAACTTCCAGAGGAGTGCAGGGCATTGTGACATTGTTCTGAAAGAAAGAAACACACTCTTCTCTGTGTAAAAAGAAAAGGAGTACTTGTGGGAACCCGTCATCTTCTCTATGTCTTTCCCTCATGTTCATCTAATGATGTAGCACCTTCTAGTGCATGCTACCCTTGATAACGTACAGTGTAGTACTGTTCCCCTTCGAATTCTCATTTTCCTAAAAAATACTCATGGTGAACATTTGGTTTGCATTCAGGTCCTTGCATACCAATTATAATGTATTTATTCTTCAAGCTGAATAGCTCCAATTCTAAATTTTTTAACCTTGGCCAACTTTTCATTCCAGGACTGCAGGAATAAGGATTTACATAACCTCTAGTTACTTATTCCTTTTCAGCTGTGGGCCTTCAGAGTTTATATTGGAGATTGTGACTGTGTTCCAGTAATTGCTCCTTCTGCTTGACAATCATCCAACTTCTTGGATGTTTTATATTTAATTTTCTTTCAGTTCACTCTGTCAGATTCCTTGTTCACTTTTATGGTAATTGCTGTACAAATTCTACAGTAGATCATTGTTTTCTTAGATGCATGCTCCCCTTCCTCCTCACAGAATCAAAGCATGGTTGAATCTATCCATTTAGAAAGAAAAGAACATAAAATGGCCTTTTGCAGAAGGGCACATTTTAAGAGAAACTCATTCAGAAAGTCATCATCTTCCCCACTTTGTAGAAGTCATAAGGTCACTACTAAAAATCTTGGGAGAAAGGTGCTAAAACCCAGGGATAGTCACAGAGCTCCTGGGCCAATGACAAGCCTATGTATGACACAAGAGACCAAGGAAATTCAAGCTTCAGCCCAGAAGTACACATGAATAAATTCTTTTATTTGAGTTTAGAGAGCAAAATAATGCACAAATGCCTATCCGAACGAGAAAAGCCCCACTGACTTCACACTCATAGTTGTCACCTACGACCTCACACTGGAACCTGTACAAAGTATCAAACAATTACAACCCATATTTGATGGGGACCACATCCTAAAAGAAATCTTTCCCAAACCCCCTCTTTTAGCCCTCAAACAACCTCCCAACCTTGCCAAGCTCACAACCAGGGGCAAGCTCCTCACAGACCAGGACACACCTACTCAATGTGGCACCATTGAGTCCCTGCCATAACAACAGATGCAAAACCTGCCAACGTATCTCCACTGCTATGATGATCAACACTGCCGCAACACACCTTTCAGGATTTGTGTGTCTTACACATGCTTATTACAACATGTATATTTATGTGGTGTACCTCATTCAAATACCTCCACAACAACTACATGGGTGAAGCCGGACAATCACTACACTCTTGAATGAACTCACACAGGAAAATGATCAAAGACAAACATTATATCGACTGTGGGTGAATACTGTTCATAAGGCAATCACTCCATATCTGATCTTTCAATATTTGTCCTCAAGGGAAATCTCCAAAACACCTTCAAATGGTATTCCTGGGAACTTAGGCTTGATCTACACTGCCAACGTATGTTGGTGTAACTGTTATTTAGGGGTGTGGAAAATCCACACGCCTGAGCAGTGTTGTTATACAAATAGCGGTGTAGACAACACTATGTCAATGGGAGGGCTTCACCTATCAACATAGCAACTGCCTCTGGAGGAGGTGGAGTACCTACACTGACAGAAGAAGCTGTCCCATTGCCATAGGAAGCATCTTCAGTAAGCACTACAGTGAGTGCTGCAAGTGCTGTAAGTGTAGACAATCCCCTAAACTCATAACCTCTGCTAGACACGAAAAGCCATGGACTTAACAGGGACACTGGTTTCATGGCTCATTACAGCAATTTCTAAGACAGCACGTTGCCTGCTACCCTTAATTGCCCACTTCAAACACTTTATGCAGAACAGTAATCCCCCACAAATGCTCACTTCATTTCAAATAACCACCTCCAACGTGTATTACCCCTTCTGCTTAACAATCTGATCCAACTTGTATTTAGCTCAGATACTCTGATTCTTTCCCCAGAACTGAAGAAGAGCTCCAGTGTAAGCTCAAAAGCTTGTACCTTCCACCAAGAGAAGTTGGCCCAATAAAAAGATATTACCTCACCCACCTTGTCTCTAACAACTGCACCAGAGAATTTAGCCTTTACCAATTGACACAAGATTGATTCAGAAATTACTAACATTTCCATAACGCTTGACCTTGTTAATACCCACAAGCCAATACTAGGATGCTACACATGTAGTTAGATTTACATTAAAACACTTGGCTTTTTTTGCCCTTCATTCATTTGAAAGGTACAGTACTTGATTTAAAAGCTCCCTTACAAAAACAAGCAAAACAGCAAATCTGCAAAGTATGCTTAAGACCCTCCATTTTTGGTTTAGGTGAAGAGTCACTTGGCTGAAGGCCATGGATTCTTCTCAGCTATTCTACTGACTTGTGTAAACATTTCTGTGTAGTCCACAACAGTTACACTGACCAAGACTTCTTAGCTCCAACCCTAGAAAGCAGACAAGTATCATTCACCCACTTACAAATCAGTTAGCTGAAGAGTTGTGCACAGTAACTTAGAGTTCAGAATTGAAAAAAGACCTTTAATATGACAGACCCAAATGTCATCCATTTTGCTATACTCCTTTTCAGACTCAATGTGCTTGCAGACACTGTCTGTAATCAGTTTTTCTAGCCATGCAACCACACTTTGCCAGTGACTTAAGCAAATGTTTGGGACACCACAATGGAATGTCGTTTGTCAGCATTCCTGGCTCTTGGAGCAAAGTGTGTGTCCTCCCCGTCTACAGGCTACTCTCCACAGAGGATAACCTACTGCAGCTGCTAGTTATTGCTTTAACTCAAGTGGTGGAGATCTGTGCTGTGGATCTGAAAGTCTGCTGTGGGCAGGTGGGAATAGTATGCAATCATATAATTTCAGGCTGTTATGAGGCATGTATGTACAAGGGGGTTAACTTGGGGTCTCAAAGGCAAATTTTATTGCAGCATTTTCTAGATTTCAAAGTCTAGTGGTAGACTTTAGAGTCTTAATGTTTTTTAACATAGCTTTTTATATAAATATAGACAGGCACTCCTCTTAATTAAGCACTTATTGGCCTTAGGGCATTCCTAATGAGCCTCAGAGCCAGTTACCTGTAGCTCACCAGTTTGAAGTTCTGGCTCCTACATCACACACTCATCATCACATTTTGCAATAATGGGCAGACTGAACAGAGAGGCCAAGAACTGCATGGGCCATGGAGACTAACTACTTGTTACTTTTAAAGGAAGTTCCCCCCAACTCCTCACCAGATCAGGGTTGAGGTGTGCCTGCAGGGCAGTGTAGCAGGAAGCATGCCCTGTCGATAAACAAAACTTCTTCCACTGGATCGGTCTTTCTTGCTGCCTTTCACCAGTATTAAATCAACATTTTTAAAGCTGATGTTTATGACTATATGAAAATTAGCTCATTAAATATTTGCATATAATTTCACACATGGAGCTTCATGAAACTCAGGCTCTTAGCATTATTTTGGAGGCTGGAGGCTGATCAGCGATTTTTCTGAAGAATTCTGGAGGCCTCTCTGATGCCAGGTCTACACCCAAAGCTTTCTCAGCCTAGCTATGTCTGCTGTATCAGCAGAACCTGTGTAGCACAGACTATCCCTGAGGTCAACAGGCAACAATGCAGAGGATTTCAAGAGGTCTATGGCTGACAGATTAGCCAGAAAACTACAACCAAAACAATGAGATCAGGAGGGAATCAAGCGAACCAAAGATACAATGTACAGTAAAGGTGAGCTTGGTTGGTGTAGCTTCCCACATCTTACCTGCAAAACCAATGCAACTGGATTCTTTAAATGAATAAAGTTGTCAAGGTTCCTCCCCCACTCTGAACTCTAGGGTACAGATGTGGGGACCTGCATGAAAAACCTCCTAAGCTTATCTTTACCAGCTTAGGTCAAAACTTCCCCAAGGTACAAATATTACACCCGTTATCCTTGGACTGGCCGCTACCACCACCAAACTAATACTGGTTACTGGGGAAGAGCTGTTTGGATGCGTCCTTCCCCCCAAAATACTTCCCAAAACCTTGCACCCCACTTCCTGGACAAGGTTTGGTAAAAAGCCTCACCAATTTGCTTAGGTGACTACAGATCCAGACCCTTGGATCTTAAGAACAATGAACAATCCTCCCAACACTTGCACCCCCCCTTTCCTGGGAAATGTTGGATAAAAAGCCTCACCAATTTGCATAGGTGACCACAGACCCAAACCCTTGGATCTGAGAACAATGAAAAAGCATTCAGTGTTTTACAAGAAGACTTTTAATAAAAAATAGAAGTAAATAGAAATAAAGAAATCCCCCCTGTAAAATCAGGGTGGTAGATATCTTACAGGGTAATTAGATTCAAAAACATAGAGAACCCCTCTAGGCAAAACCTTAAGTTACAAAAAAGATACATAGACAGAAATAGTTATTCTATTCAGCACAATTCTTTTCTCAGCCAATTAAAGAAATCATAATCTAACACATACCTAGCTAGATTACTTACTAAAAGTTCTAAGACTCCATTCCTGTTCTGTCCCCGGCCAAGACGACTACAGACAGACCAGACCCTTTGTTTCTCTCCCTCCTCCCAGCTTTTGAAAGTATCTTGTCTCCTCATTGGTCATTTTGGTCAGGTGCCAGCGAGGTTACCTTTAGCTTCTTAACCCTTTACAGGTGAGAGGAGCTTTCCCCTGGCCAGGAGGGATTTCAAAGGGGATTACCCTTCCTTTTATATTTATGACAAAAGTACTGATAACATGGGCTTGACTAACAGCCTTCGAGACTAAAGCCCTCTATTTCCATAGGACAGATAAGGCATAGGCGGCAGCACTGCACTCTTCCCCAAACCATGCCCCTTCATCCATCTGTCTCAAAAAGCAGTAGCAATTAGAAAATATTTTTTTAAACTGTACAATTGTGAAGAACATTTTAAGCATTTGCCAAGTTTCTTTCTGATTTCTATGGTCCCTAATTACAAGTTAGGCTACTTGCCACTCCACCTGTGATCTTTATTCAGGTTAAAGTACAAAGCCTCCTGGGATCTATGGTGGTTGTTTTGTGTTTATTATTTAATCCATCATTTTAAGCTGGTAAACCTCTGTGAAAGCAGAGTAGAAGTTACATTGGTGTGTACATTTCTCAGAGGTACACATTGCAGAAGGATCTAGATACACAAAAGATATAATAAACGTGCTTTCAAATAGTCAAAATTTAGAAGTAGCATAAAGTTTATCCTCCCATTTTGACTCTTAAAAGTTAAAAATAAATGTAATGAAAAATAGAAAATCTCTGTATTTTATGGTGCATGGCATTTGGTTTACTAAAGTTCGAGGTAGTTAAATTGCAAAAACTCAGAATTAACTCAAATTTACACAGGATAATTGAGAAAGTAAACAATATTGATTTTAATTCAACAACTTATTTCCAACAAGGACAGAGAGAAACAAGTCTTGAATCTTTTTGATTGAATCAATTTCATGTAATTAGCCTTGAAACACATTTCTTTAGGCACAGATAGCATGGTAGGTTGGGAATGCAAGGCTGTAAACCCTAGACATATTTGAGTGAAAGGCACTTTTATAACGGTCATGCAATATAAAATATATATTTCCTTCATTATGGACCTCATCACCTCTGCATGTGTATTTAAACACATATAACCTTGATCTCCTCAAAGTCAACCGTTTACATAAAACAGTACCATAAAAATACCTTCAGAAATTGTACAAAATATCTATAAAAAGCGTTTAGGAAAACGT
The DNA here is from genome assembly GCF_965140295.1 of Lepidochelys olivacea. Classification (NCBI taxonomy): domain Eukaryota; kingdom Metazoa; phylum Chordata; order Testudines; family Cheloniidae; genus Lepidochelys; species Lepidochelys olivacea. Next base: position 161,984,227 of record NC_140412.1, on the reverse strand, counting down.
ATGCCTCCGACTGTCAAATTTGCTGAGTCTCAGAAACAAATGCTTTTGCACATCTCTTTAAATATGTAGGACTGAAATCCATGTTGTCTCCTTCCGCCCTTGAGAAAGGGACAGCAATGTCACAGAGCATTACTTACAAGGCAATTTAGTTTCACCAAAAAAATGTTTATTTCTTCAGTGAGCAGTTAAAAAAAATCCAGTGAAAATAATAGGCCATGTACAAAGAGCTTTAACAGAGAGAGAGACTTTGAGCATAGCAAAAGTAATTGTGCAAACTGAAAGAATGATGCTTCCCTGTTCCAGTGAACAGTACAAAGAAATCATTGAAGCAGTATACTTCATCTCTAGGTTTTCATCATGTAGCAAAAAGACAAACAAAAAGAACAAAACCAACAACTCCAAACAAAAGAAACTTTGTGAAGGTGACCTCATTTACTTGGACCTTTGGAAAGCTTTTGATAAGGTCTCTTATAAAAGACCGTGAGGGAAAACAAACAACTCATACACTTCCATTTACCTCATGGGCATGGATTAAAAATGATAAAGTGACAGGAAACAGAATAGCAGGTGAATACCTAACTCTTCAGAGGACAGAGAGGTTAATAACTAGGTGCCCAAGGGGTTAGTGTTCAGACAAGGGCTATTTAATATATGTATTAATGAATTGGAGGAGTAGTCAGTGAATTAATGAAGTTTTCTGATGATACCAAGTTTTTTAATTTAGTAAAAAGTATGTGGATTTGTGACAAAATCCAGCAAGATATATTAAGGGACTGGGCAGCAGGATGGCAGATGAAATTCAGCTTGGATACAATTACAGTAATGCACATGAGCAGAAACAGTCAAACTTCTCATACATGCTGATGAGCTTCGGATTTTCAGAATCACCTGAAACAAGAGACTTGGAGTTAGTGTGATACTTAACATGCCTGATATTGAGTTCCCTGTTCAAATGGGGTTACAGATGCTGAGCCACATGCAGGATTAGGTCCTAAATGAAGATTTCTTCCAAGCATGTGGTGGCAAATAAGATGCTTACATTAATTTAAGGTGGGGCAGAAACCAATGTGATGATGTCTATAGTCAAAAGTAATGTGTAGTTCACTGTTACGTTTTCACATAGCAGGAGAATAAGGGTGAATCAAGGAATATTACAGAATGAAATTTGATAGATCTATTCAAAAGCAACAAAAGCATGAACCTAATGGGCTTTGAGGGTTTTAGAACCTGTTTTGGGTTCACAGAATCAGATGGAGTTTCTAACCTTTTAATAATAAAACATACATACATTCCCCCCTCACAGGTAGATCCAAAACTCTGGAATATAATTTACTGAAATACAAATGTAAAGGATGGAACAGCAAAAAGGCAACATTTGCAAAGTAAAAGTCATTTATTCTATAAGAAAAGAACTAGCCATTTCAAGACTGCCAAAACAATCACATTCTGATACTAATGGGGGCTGGGTTGCCAACTCTTGTAATTTGACTGTGCATTTGCTGTATTTGGTGTTTTTCTTAAATCTCCAGCTCTCATTAAAAAAAGATTTCTAGCCATCAGGGTAGGGTGACCAGATATCCCAATTTTATAGAGACAGTCCTGATATTTGGGGGTTTTTCTTATATAGATGCCTATTGCCCCCTACTCCCATCCCGATTTTTCACACTTGCTATTTGGTCACCCTACCTCCGGGATATGGAAAAAAGCCTGAAAATGCTATCTCAGGGCATCCTAACAGCTCAGAAACCAGCCAAGGGAAAACAACCCAAAATGTATTATTTAAAAATCCCAAACTCCTGATTTTTAAGCCAGCCAGTCAAATAATTTCTGATGGCTTGAGAGCAAGGTGGCAAGCACTGGACTGGGACTCAGGAGACCTAGGCTCTAGGGGCACCACCAGGTCTGTGCCATGCTCAGCTCCTGCCTCCCAGCCCGGATGGCCCAGGCACAATGTCAGGCCCCATCCCTGAGAGTGGACACAGGCTGCAGGAAGTGGGGTGATACTGGGCATGTGCCCGGATGGAGGTGGGGAGTCCTGTTACAGGAGCCAGCCCCACAGCAGCATTGAGGAGCAGCAGCACTGGCTGACACTCAGGTTTGACGCCCTGCCCCAGTCGCTCCATCATGACTGGGGGGCGAGGGGAAGCCAAAATTAAGTGAGTAGCTGAGCAACATGGTGCATGAGAATCACAGAACCATTCAAGTGTGGCCCTCAGTTTCCCCATCTGTAAAAGGCTAATGATATTGACCTGCTTTGCAAAGCACTTTGACATGGTGGGGAAAAGTATTGCTGACCTGACCCTATCCCACTTTGTGACAAAGACCTATGCACTATATGCAGCATAGGAAAGAGCAGTAATGCAAGAGACCTACGGCCTGCATCCTGCAAGACTTAGCTTAAGCTAAGAGCATATGCTGGGCCGTGGTATTTTGACACAGATAACAAACTAGGCCAATCTTTCACCTAGCTCAAGTCCCTAGCTGTCTATTATGTACAACCCCCCACCCCCAAACCTGCAAAAGCCCCTAGACAAAACGCTGCCACAAGCAAACCGCAGATCTTGATAATAACAAAGTGCATCAGCACAATGCTAATTATAAAGCTGTTTACCTTGGCTCCTTTTAAGGCTTTATTAACAATGCTTAAGTGATAAGAAAAAATTAAGGCAATGTATCATTTGACTGAAATGTAAAAAACTATATAAAAGACTGGTATTATAGGGGCAGGACAGAGGGAGACCAGGGTGGCACCTGTGTGTGACCATCTCTGTCTCCTTCTCCCTGCATGCTTGTATTCAAAAATAAAAGGACCTCAGACTGTTTGAGCCAAACAGGTGGTGTGACTCGTTTTCCACAACAACATCTACTGATGAAAAGCAGTATCTAAGAGCTAGGTATTATTATTATTAGCATTAATTCTGGGTGGGACTTATCAACAGTGCTCAGAATTGACCTAGCTCAATTCCTGTTGAAGTCAAGGGTGAAATTCCCATGGACTTCAATGGGAGCAGAGTTTGGCTAATCCTGAGCACTTGTGGAAAGCCCACCTTTTCCAATGTATAATGGGGCCAATTTATGTTCCCTCATCATTTAAAGCTATATATTTTAATGGGAGCCTATGTTATTTATTAGAGATTCAAGACACATACTCCCCAAATTAGGCTGGCACAGTGGCTACCCTATACATGGTATATAAATGTACAAACTGTGATTTAGTAGAATCTCTCTGTATTCCTTTTTTAGACCTTCATTGGGTTTTCATGCTCAGTTCCAATTTTCACTTTATATTTATTGGATTTTGCCCTATAGTCATTTAAAAAAAAACCTCTCCTTTCCAGGACATGATCCTTGTCATGTGAAAGAGCAAACAAAACGTTTGAACCTAAGATGCATAAGCAATTTTGAAAGTAGGCAAAACAAGTTGGCCTATTCCATCCCAATCTCCTAATAAGCCCCCTCACATACATAGAAGGAATCACAAAGTTCAGGAAGACACCAGTAATATCTGAGCATTTATTGATCCTAGTCTGTGATCTCCTTCTACATGACATATAAACAAAATACCTTAAAGAAATTAAACATTTTATTCTGAAGGAGTTAATATATGCCCCAACAAACATCACATCTCATCTTCCATGTTTCTCAGATCGTTGGTGTAAGAGTCTATAAATGTTTGGCATTGCAAAATTCATCCTTTCCTTTCCCTCTCCATTCCCATCTCTAATCTGTTGTCCGTGACTTACTTCCCTCTCCCCTTTTTACCATTTCTATTATCATAGCATCTAGGAGCCCCAGCCATGGACCAGGACCCCATTGTGCTAGGTGCTGTACAAACAAACAGAACAAAAAGATGGTCCCTGCCCCAAGGAGTTTACAATCTGAGTATAAGACAAGAGGCAACTGGTGGGTGCATATCAATGGCCAAGTACAAGGTGGCAGCATGACAGGCAGTGGGCTTAACACCATTGTCAGCCCAACCATTATCACATTTTTTGGTAAGGCACTACAGCAAAGAAGAGTTTTGAGGAGGGTTTGAACATGGATAATGAGGTATTTTGGGGGATGTTTCTGAGCCATTCCTCCTAAGTGTGAGGGGGAGCATGGTAGAAAGCATTAAGATGCTTGTGACTACTACATTGACTGCCTCATCATCATTCTTCTCCTCACTTCTCCACCCCCTCCAATCTACCTGAAATGTTGATTTGAAAATTATTGTATTCTCCTGCCCAATGGCCATATCACTCTGCCCCTTGAACACTTCAGTGGCTCTTTCTCCTTCTGCACCACATTCAAACCTTTCATCATCATAATCTTCAAGACTCTTCACAGTGATGCTCTGGCTACATCAAAGTTCATCTTCTAGAACTCCTGCTCCGCCCCATCTGTATTCATCCTCTACTTTCTCCTCGCATTATGCTTTGTCTCTTGCAATGCCTTGTGCCTCCTTCCTTCAGCTCCTTACATGCACTGACTTTCACCAATAATCTTTGTTTGAGCCTTTCCTTTTACCACATCTACCACTCTCATGATAGGTTTACAAAATAAAGCAAAAGCAAGAGAGACCAGGAAGTTAACACAGCAATGCAAGTAATCAATACAAAGACAAATGTATTAAAAGAATGCTCCCTCAAGACCTTACCTCCTCTATCCTTTATCCTCCCTGCTCTCCCCAATAGGTCATTGTTTTCACTAGCATTAGCTGCATAAGTTAGACTGTAAGGGCCACAGGGGAAGATCCATGTCTTAGATAGGATAAGTTCCATGAACACCTGTGGCACTATGTAAATTAATTACAATATTGCCTTCAAAAACATGTAGTTTTTTTCATTCATAATTTCAATTTTGCAAGGAAATCTACTACAGAAGTCCAAATAAAGACTTTAATAAGGGAGTTAAATTTAAAATGTGTTACATTTAAACAAACTTTTACTAATCATTTGTTTTTCCCCATTTGCTAATCTCTTCCCCTCTGCCCCATCCCATCACGTATTTCAACCTGCCCATCACCTTAATATCTTGGCATGAACTCAGCACAAGGAATGCTATTTCCAAAAGTGCTCAGCATTGGTTAAAGTCAGCTCTATGGCTGTTTATTAATCTCAGTTAACTCATGTGATTAACTCAAAAAAATGAATCGTGATTAATCATAGTTTTAATAGCACTGTTAATAGAACACCACTTGAAATTTAAATATTTGTGGATGTTTTTCTACATTTTCAAATATACTGGTTTCAGTTACAACACAGAATAAAGTGTACACTGCTCACTTTATATTATTTTTGATTACAAATATTTGCACTGTAAAGATGATAAAAGAAATAGTGTTTTTCAATTCTCCTCCTACAAGTACTGAAGTGCAATCTCCTTATTGTGAAAAATGCAAATGTAGATTTTTTTTTGTTACACAACTGCACTCAAAAACAAAACAAAGCAAAACTTTAGCCCCTACAAGTCCACTCAGTCCTACTTCTCATTCAGACAATCGCTAAGCAAAACAAGTTTGTTTACATTTATGGGAGATAATGCCACCCACTTCTTGTTTACAATGTCACCAGTAAGTGAGAACAGGCATTCACACGGGACTTTTGTAGCCAGCATTGCAAGGTATTTACATGCCAGATCTGCTAAACATTCGTATGCCCCTTCATGCTTCGGCCACCATTCCAGAGGACATGCTTCCATGTTGATGATGCTCATTAAAAAAATAATGTGTTAATTAAATTTCTGACTGAACTCCTTCGGGGAGAATTGTATATTTCTTGCTCTGTTTTACCCACATTCTGCTATATATTTCATGTTAGGGGAGTCTTGGATGATGACTCAGCACATGTTCATTTTAAGAACAATTTTGCTGCAGATTTGACAAAACATAAAGAAGGTACCAATGTGAGATTTCTAAAGATAGCTACAGCACTTGACCCAAGATTTAAGACTCTGAAGTGCCTTCCAAAATCTGAGATGGATGAGGTATGGAGCATGCTTTCAGAAGTCTTAAAAGCCACTCCGATGCGGGAACTACAGAACCCAAACCACCACCAAAAAAAAAGTCAACCTTCTGCTGGTGGCATCTGACTCAGATGATGAAAATGAACATGCGTCGGTCCACACTGCTTTGGATTGTTATCAAGCAAAACCCATCATCAGCATGGACGCATGTCCTCTGGAATGGTGGTTGAAGCATGAAGGGACCTATGAATCTTTAGCGCACCTGTCATGTAAATATCTTGCGACGCCAGCTACAACAGTGCCATGCAAACATCTGTTCTCACTTTCAGCTGACATTGTGAAAAAGAAGTGGGCAGCATTATCTCCTGCAAATGTAAACAAACTTGTTTGTCTGAGCGATTGGCTGAACAAGAAACAGGACTGTGTGGACCTGTGGTCTCAAGTTTTATATTGTTTTATTTTTGAATGCAAGTTTGGGGTTTTTTTTGCACATAATTCTACATTTGTAAATTCAACTTTCATGATAAAGAGATTGCACTACAGTACATGTATTAGGTGAATACTATTTCTCTTGTTTTTTACAGTGCAAATATTTGTAATCAAAAATAAATATATAGCGAGCACTGTACACTTTGTATTGTGTTATACTTGAAATCAATATATTTGAAAATGTAGAAAACATCCAAAAATATTTAAATAAATTATATTATTAACAGTGTGATTAATAGTGATTAATTTTTTTAATCGCTTGACAGCCCTAGCCTGCTCCCATCAAAGTAAATGGTAAAACTACATTTGCTTTAATGGAAGCAAAGTTAGGCTAACACTGACTGCATCTGAAAATCCTACCCTAAGGTTCACAGCAGGTTTCAGATTCACAGATTCCAAGGCCAAGAGGGACCATTGTCATCATCTAGTCTGATTTCCTGTATAACACAGACTATAGGACTTCCCTGAATTAATTCCTATTTGAACTAGAGCATATATTTTAAAAAAAAAAATCCAATCTTGACTGATCAGTAGTGATTTTATGTTACCTTCCTGGTCATTGATAAAAATAGTCCAAGAACTGATTCCTGTGGAACCCCAAAAGCCTCACACCCTCTCGATGATGATTCACTGTTTACAATTACATTTTGAAACCAATAGTTCACCACCTTTAATCTATTTAATGTGTGCCATGTTAATTTTATATCATTCTAGATTTTTAATCAAAATGTTGTGCAGTACCAAGTCAAATGCCTTACAGGAGTCTAAGTATACTACCTCAACACTATTACATTTATCAGCCAAACCTGTAATCTCATTAAAATAAAAGATATCAAGTTAGTTTGACAGGATATATTTTCCACAAGCCCATGTTGATTGGCATTAATTATATTATCCTCCTTTAATTCTTACTAATCCTCCACAAGGAGGCCTACTTTTTGCCAGACTGTAGATTCAGCTCCATTTTCTTGTCTTGACATTAAGGGCAGCATTTTCAAAAGAGATTAGCTGCCAGCTGTCCTTTTTATTCTTTTTGAAACTCTGGTCACTTACTCAGGTGTCTAAATGGGAACTGAGCTCTTTAGAAAAGCTGTGTGTTTGGAGAAAGGTTAACTCATCTCCAGATCCTTTCCTCAACTTGCGCTTGTGAAGAAATCAGGATGGCAAATTTGGGGCCATGCCCAGTAAACACCAGCCTGTTAAACACAGAAGAAGAAGCTTGGCTGCAAGGGTACTAGCTCTTAAGTCAAATACATAAACTGTAGCAAAGGGAATGAAGAAAATGACTGATCATGTCAATAGCTTTTTGTTTAAATATTCTCTTTATTCAAGTTAGCTCCAGGGTGAACTCCTCCCCCTTCCTCCCTTCTTTTCCCCACTTTGGCTCTTTTATCAAGTATTCCCCTAAGGAAAGATTTCTTTATTACCTAAATCAATATTCATTGAAGTGAACTTAACAATGTAAAAGACCTGGATGTCCACTATTAATAGTAGATAAGATAGACATGTTTTCATTGGTTATTTGTTTGCAAAGGTTTGTGCTCACGGCTTTGACTGATACAGTAAAAGCTGTGTTATCCTGCACTTGGCCAACCAGAAAGCTCTAGAAACCAGCATTTTGGATATCTCCCAATACAAATCTTCAATAGGGTTGCCAGGCTCCCTCCCTGGCTCCGCGTGGCTCCCCGGAGGCAGCGACGTGTCCCTGCCGCTCCTCGGTGGAGGAACGGCCCCGGGGGCTCTGTGCACTGCCCGCGCCCCGCCCCGCCCGCTGGCTCCACAACTTCCACTGGCCATGGTTTAGAGCCAATAGGAGCTGGGGAGCCAGCGCTCGGGGCAGGGCCAGCGCACAGAGCCGCCTGGCTGCGCCTGCGCCTAAAAGCAGCAGGCACCTGTTGCTGCTTGTGGGGAGCTGCCCAAGGTGGGCGCTGTCCAGATCCAGCACCCGAAACCCATTCCTTGCCCCGAGCCCCCTCCTGCACCCAAACTCCCTCCCTCCATTGGTATCTATAACTCTTAGTTAACTGGAATTTTTAACTAACTGGCATCCTGCATTTCTCCAACATGCCGGATAACAAAGCTTTTACTGTACCTAGATGAATTTATTTTTCTGGCAGATTTATTCTACAATACCATATGCTACCTAACAGGCTTCACTGGACTGCAGCCCTGTGAGACAGAAAATTGCTTTATTTAGCTAGTAACTATAGTCTGTTTTCTTTTTTAGGATTAAGTGTCTCCTTCTAACCTCTGTCCTTAGCCTGGGGCTGATCTCTGCTTCTGAGAGTTTGGCACAAATAGACCTAAACCACAACTGCTCATTATATCAACATGGACTTATTCAAACTTGAGAAACAAATTAAAGGGAAAATCGCAATGGGACTTAGGTTTTATTAAAATGTCACTTTCCCTCCCATCTCAGATAAAGGGGAAAAAAAACTTATCACAGACTTATGAAACTGTATATCTGCTTCTTGGTTTTTATGCAAGGCTCCTGTTCATAGTTATTAAATCTGTCTAGGCTCACTGCATTTTGCTTAGAACATATGAATGAATGTAACATATGAATGGATGAAAAGCTATAGGTGGTTTTAGCGCATCTGTTGCTAATACTAGTAAATTATCAGAGAAATAATTTGTTAAAGCAATAACCAATAATAAAATGAAGGCCCAAGTGAGCACAGTACAATACAGAAATGGCATGGCAATGTAGTTGACGTGCATCACAGAACAGGTGGGCATCAAGGAAGAAGGTAAAAATAGTGAGATTTTACCAAGATAGCTGAGTATGAGGGAAAAGTCTGTAAGAGAAAAATGGTGATGGAGAGGGGATGACGAAGAGAATGGCTAAAAGGGAGGTTATTATATGGTTCTTCCCAGTCCTCTTTACCCACTGAGTTGCCTTTTGGAGACGATAATACAGGAACTCTTTTCTGTGTGGATGTCCTTCATGGCTCCTGGCTGTTGTCTGTGCATTTGTCAGCATTTCCTCAAAAAGGTTTTTTAAATAATATGAGGGAAAAGTTACCACTGTACTAAGCATATGTAATTAAAAATATAAGAACATAAGAAGGGCCGTCCTGGGTCAGACCAAAGGTCTAGATAGCCCAGTATCCTGTCTTCTGACAGTGGCCAGTGCCAGGTGCCCCAGAGGGAATGAACAGAACAGATAATCATCAAGTGATTCATCCTGTTGCTCATTCCCCGCTTCTGGCAAACAGAGGCTAGGGGCAGCATTCCTGCCCATCTGGCTAATAGCCATTGAGATATCCTCCATGAACTTATCTCGTCCTTTTTTGAACCCTGTTATAGTCTTGGCCTTCACAACATCCTCTACCAAAGAGTTCCATGGGTTGACTGTTCCTTAGAAGCACCAGTGAGGCCTTCATGCTGAGAACACGTGTCTAATTTATGGGAATAGGCCCATTGAAGTGACTGGGATTATTTATATGAATAAATTTACACACATGGCAGAATCAAGGACCTAATGCATATGTTTTTTATAGCCATCAGATCTGTTTAATCTACTCAAAGAAAAACATCACTGTAAGAAAACTAATCAAAACCAAATCTTGCTCCCTTCTTGTCCACAAAAACTTGTAGTTCGAGTCATTTGTTTCAGAGTGAGTTTTAGAGGTTAGAATTGTTTAATGACTAGATTTAAATTATGACTTGGGAATGATGCAATATTTATGAGAATTTCTTTTGAATGCTAGTTTGATATACCCTTAAATGAACAGTCGCTTATTCAAGGCAAAGAGGGTAAAGCCATAGCTTCCTGCCTCCTTGCCTTAGGTTTAAAATTGGTCACAGAATGTGCTAAAAAACAAAAGGTTATTGGGTTTGTGCAAAGAATTTCTTGGTGAAAAATTTAATTTTTCACAGAACGTGCCAAGGACTTTATGTTTAACTTCCCTTTTCATGCTGTTATACAAGAAATATGTAGGGGGAAAATGTATAGTTTAAAATTTGCTGGGTGGCCATACGTGGACCTAGTGGTCTGTTGAAGTGGTTCTTTGTGGCTCATGACCAGAGAGAGAAACTTCAGCCACCCCTTGAGGCAGAGACTATGGTCTGAACCCTGAAATTCGACAATACTGGGGGGAAGACTGCTGAACTGATACATAAGCCCACTGAAGCCTTTAGTAGGGCCCTGCCTGGGCACAGCAATTATCTTGTAGGTGTGTGAGCTATGCTTTTCTCCCATTCCTTTTTCATGTAATTGGTTTGTAATATTTATTAATTGTGGCCTTTGCAGTACTGTTAATGTGAAGTGTTGAAAAATAATGTGTCCAGCCCCCAGAATCAAGAGATTAACTTAGAAATTGTGAGATTTTAAAAAATAATACATTTGGGGGGCCTTTTTATTTGCCTTCAAGTCTTTAGAGTGGGGCGGGCAAACTTTTTGGCCTGAGGGCCACATCGGGTTTCCAAAATTGTGTGGAGGGCCGGTTAGGTGAGGCTGTGCCTCCCCAAACAGCCAGGCGTGGCATGGCATGGCCCGGCCTCAGACCCCTGTCCGACCCCATCTGCTTCTCGCCCCTTGATGGCCCCCCAGGACTCCTGCCCCATCAAACCCCTCCCGTTCCCTGTCAGCCCCCCCGGGACTCCTGCCCCATCCACCACCCCCTGCTCCCTGTCCCCTGACTTCCCCCCCCACCCCATCCAACCCCTCCTCTCATTCCTGACTGCTCCCCAGGACCCTTCCCCATCCAGCCACTCCTTCTCCCTGTCCCCTGACCACCCCCGGAACCCCTGCCCCTGACTGCCTCCCACCGCCACATCCAACCCTTCCTCTCTGCCTCCCCTGGAACCCCTGCCCCCATTCACTGCCCTCTGACTGCCCCGACCCCTATCCACACCCCCGGCCTCTGACCAACACCCCAAGCCCCCGTGCCCCCTTACTGCGGTGCCTGGAGCACCGGTGGCTGGCGGCGCTACAGCCGTGCAGCACAGAGCACCAGCCCAGGCCAGGCTCTGCAGCTGCGCTGCCCCAGGAGCTCACAGCCCCACCGCCCAGAGCATTGCAGAGGTTGCGCGGGAGGAGGAACAGTGGGGGAGGGTCTAGCCTCCCAGGCCAGGGAGGAGGGTCCCACCAGCCGGATGTGGCCCATGGGCCATAGTTTGCCCACCTCTGCTTTAGAGGTCACATTGTCAAGCTTTTCTCTACAGCCACAAGGGTTAGCAATTGTTTTTTAAAAGGGAAGCTGACATTCTCATGGAATCTGATGACTCCAGAAGCTCAGGCTCTAAGAGAAACCCCAACTATCATGAGACTCCTGATTAAATTTAAAGTGTTGGCACCACTAGCCTTGTTTCATAGAAAATATTCTGTAAGGTGTCTTTCTGCAGGTTTGTCCTGGGCAGTTGGTGCCCTAAGAGCAATATTTTACCAACTAAACCATGTGTTCTTTGAGACCAAAGAATGTGTACTTTGAAGTTTGATTAAACTAGAAGATTGCTTGTTTTTAAACCTTTAAAACTTCTTAAGTTATTCTTAATGAGAAATGAAGTGCTTAATGAATTTGATCTTCACAAAAATTCTTGTATGCCAAGATTTTCACGTAGAACTCTCTAATATTACAACTTCTTCCATCCTGAATATTGTTGTTGTGGAATGTGCTTATTATATCCCCATATGTTTGTTTGTTTCTTAAACTATGACTAACCTCTTTATGTCTTTCTATATTTATGCAGTCTTATCTTTAATTATAAAATAGCTGAAAAGAAACAATTAGCAATTTGCATCACTGGATATTTTCTCAAAACAAATGTCATTATTTAAGGTAATAAAGTAAGTTTAAAGTGTTTAAACTATCGTGATTCACTCTATCCTGAGCTTGCAGGAAATGAATGCACGCTATTCATCTCAGAAATTTAACTTTTAGTGAAAGACACATTGCACTGTTTTCCACGGCAGCCTACACAAAACCATTCTCTTTTCAAGATTTCAAATGGTTCTTGTCCTTGACTGTAATTTTAAAATCCTTTATAACATCTCTGTGCTGGGTTTTAGAATGCAGTGCCAAACTATAGACTCTGAAAAGTTCATAATGCCCTTTAAATATCAGTGTCTACAATGTAACCCCAAACTTCACAGCATCAAAGATGAACCACTTACCTATAACCAACCTACATAAATTCGTAAACTAAGTTGCAATATGTAGCTTGATGATGAAACTTCAGTAACATAGCAATATACTGTTTCATACACTTATTTCGGCAGCAACAGAAACAGCATCACAGGGGAATGCAAGCCAAAGTACTTCTTGTAACATTATTTGTTAGTCTGTTGCTTTACTATGCTTCCTGGACTCGGAAGCACAAATTTGCTAGTTTTACTTTCCCTATGACTGGACATTGTCTTAAATTCATATCTGCTTCATCTGTGATGCTCTGCAACACTTTGATTAGAGCATAATGAAAACAAGCTTTCACACAAGCTAACCAGTGCAGAATCTCTTATTGTATCTAGTTTCACTATTACTTACTGAAAACTGATTATAGCATGTCATAAATATAAAGGGAAGGGTAAACCCCTTTGAAATCCCTCCTGGCCAGGGGAAAGCTCCTCTCACCTGTAAAGGGTTAAGAAGCTAAAGGTAACCTCGCTGGCACCTGACCAAAATGACCAATGAGGAGACAAGATACTTTCAAAAGCTGGGAGGAGGGAGAGAAACAAAGGGTCTGTGTCTGTCTGTATGCTGCGCTTGCCAGGGACAGAACAGGAATGGAGTCTTAGAACTTTTAGTAAGTAATCTAGCTAGGTATGTGTTAGATTATGATTTCTTTAAATGGCTGAGAAAAGAATTGTGCTGAATAGAATAACTATTTCTGTCTGTGTATCTTTTTTGTAACTTAAGGTTTTGCCTAGAGGGGTTCTCTATGTTTTTGAATCTAATTACCCTGTAAGATATATACCATCCTGATTTTACAGGGGGGATTTCTTTATTTCTATTTACTTCTATTTTTTATTAAAAGTCTTCTTGTAAAACACTGAATGCTTTTTCATTGTTCTCAGATCCAAGGGTTTGGGTTTGTGGTCACCTATGCAAATTGGTGAGGCTTTTTATCCAACATTTCCCAGGAAAGGGGGGGTGCAAGTGTTGGGAGGATTGTTCATTGTTCTTAAGATCCAAGGGTCTGGGTCTGTAGTCACCTAGACAAATTGGTGAGGCTTTTTACCAAACCTTGTCCAGGAAGTGGGGTGCAAGGTTTTGGGAAGTATTTTGGGGGGAAGGACGCGTCCAAACAGCTCTTCCCCAGTAACCAGTATTAGTTTGGTGGTGGTAGCGGCCTGTCCAAGGTGTAATATTTTGTACCTTGGGGAAGTTTTGACCTAAGCTGGTAAAGATAAGCTTAGGAGGTTTTTCATGCAGGTCCCCACATCTGTACCCTAGAGTTCAGAGTGGGGGAGGAACCTTGACATGGTGGCACAGTGGTGGGATTAACCTGAAATCATTTTGAGATCCAGTTGAGATTTTTTGAACTAGAAATACAGATTTTAAAAAGGAATTTTTAGGAAGTCCAGAAGGCAGCTTTGAAACTGAAAGCAGCTTGGTTTCTCTCTGCTTTGTGGCCAAGCAGAGACAAAAGGGGATTATCTTGTGAATTGCAGGTTTTCTTTGCCTGGAGGCAGGGTACTTAACTCCTGCAGGGAAATTCACAGTCTTCCAACCCAGAGGTTTTTTTTTTTTTTTTTCTTTTCTTCCTAAAAGTAAATAGGGGGTGTGTGCTCTACCCATTTGCCTGGAGACAAAAGTGGCAGGCTTTTTTTTAGGATTTTGATTTTTTTTTTTTGTTTTACAAGGAGCACAGGTTTGAAAAGAAATTTTTTTTCTTCTTTGGGCTGGGTAAGCAGGTTTCCAAGTAGTTGGAGGTTTTTTGCTTTAATTTGGGCCCAGAGCAGAGACAAGGGAATTGTCTTTTTCTGTAGGCTGACAATCACTATCAGAGAATAGGTATTCTATTCCAGCACAGCAAAATTTTACAGCCAAGTTTTGTTTGTTTATTTCTAAACCTCGGGTGTAAAGTTAGTTAAAAACAGAGAGGTTAGAATGGCCAAATCCTCAGCTCGACTACAGCTGGAATTAGCCAAATTTCAGGCTGAGGAAAAACAAAGGGAACATGAAAGACAGATAGAACTCATGCGGCTGAAGGAGGAGGAGAAGGAAAAAGAGAGGAAGCATGTGGAGGAGATGGAGAGGATAAAAGCCCAGCAGAATATACCAACAAACCCTAGCAATCCTTCTCCAGGTACCACTTCCCATCCCAGAAAGTTCCCCACCTACAAGGCAGGTGATGATACTGAGGCCTTCTTAGAAAACTTCGAAAGGGCCTGCCTTGGGTACAACATCTCTACTGACCAATACATGGTAGAGCTGAGGCCGCAGCTCAGTGGACCCTTAGCTGAGGTGGCAGCTGAAATGCCTAAAGAACACATGAACAAGTATGAACTGTTTAAATCCAAGGCGAGAGTCAGAATGGGGATAACACCCGAGCAGTCTCGTCGGAGGTTCAGAGCCCTAAGGTGGAAACCAGACATGTCATTTACCCGACATGCCTACCACATTGTAAAACATTGGGATGCCTGGATATCAGGAGCAAGTGTTGAATCTCCAGTAAATTTGCCCTTCCTAATGCAAATGGAACAATTCTTAGAGGGTGTTCCTGAGGAAATAGAAAGATACATCTTAGATGGGAAACCCAAAACTGTAATTGAGGCAGGAGAGATTGGAGCCAGATGGGTGGAGGTGGCAGAGAAGAAGAAAACTGGTCGCAGTTGGAGCGGAGACCAGAAGGGACCACCCCAGACCACACCCTATTACCGGGGGCCGCCCAAAGCCCCACCTACCTCCCAAAGAACCCTCCAGACCCCTTATCGTCCCACCACCCCGTTCTCCGGCAACCCTCCTCGCCCCAGTGACCCGTCAGCTGGACGATGTTTTAAGTGTAACGAGCTGGGGCATGTAAAGGCCAACTGCCCCAAGAACCCCAACAGATTACAGTTCATTGCACCAGAATCACACCAGAGGTCCACAGGCCCAGATACCTCCCAGATACCCTTGGAGCGGAGGGAAACTGTGAGTGTGGGTGGGAAGAAGGTCACCGCGTGGAGGGACACCGGAGCACAAGTGTCAGCTACCCATGCTTCCTTAGTGGACCCCAATTTAATCAACCCAGAGATCCAAGTGACGATTCAACCCTTCAAGTCCAACTCTTTCAATTTGCCTACAGCCAAGTTGCCTGTCCAGTACAAGGGCTGGTCAGGAATGTGGACTTTTGCAGTCTATGATGATTATCCCATCCCCATGCTGTTGGGGGAAGACTTGGCCAATCATGTGAAGCAGGCCAAGAGGGTGGGAATGGTCACCCGCAACCAGGCTAAACAAGCCGTGAGGCCTAGCTCTGTTCCGGAAACTTCTATCAGGACCCAGTCAGAGGTGATGGACCTGGACCCCAGGCCAATGTCTGCAACAGCAGTAGTGGATCCAGTCCCAGAGACCCAGACGGAACCAGTCCCAGAACCGGAACCAGCCAAACAACCAACACCAGACCCCGTGTCAGCACTGAATCCAGTACTTGCAACCTCAACACCAGAGGGCCCCACCGAACCTGAACTGGCAGCAGCCGATAACCCTACACAAGAGGCTCAGCCGGAGCCTGAATCCCAACATAGTGCACCAGCGGAGAGCGGTTCACAGTCAACAGAAACAGCTCCATCCCCTATATCGCTTCCAGAGGGACCAAGCCTAGGTCCACAATCCCATGAGGAACTGATGTCTCCAGCATCAAGGGAACAGTTCCAGACCGAACAGGAAGCAGATGAAAGCCTCCAGAGAGCTTGGACGGCGGCACGGAGCAACCCACCGCCTCTCAGCTCTTCTAATCGATCCAGGTTTGTTGTAGAAAGAGGACTTTTATACAAGGAAACTCTTTCTGGGGGACACCAGGAAGACTGGCATCCTCAGAGACAGTTGGTAGTTCCAACTAAATACCGGGCCAAGCTCTTGAGCTTAGCCCATGATCACCCTAGTGGCCATGCTGGGGTGAACAGGACCAAAGACCGTTTGGGGGGGTCATTCCACTGGGAGGGAATGGGCAAGGATGTTTCTACCTATGTCCAGTCTTGTGAGGTGTGCCAAAGAGTGGGAAAACCCCAAGACCAGGTCAAAGCTCCTCTCCAGCCACTCCCCATCATTGAAGTTCCATTTCAGCGAGTAGCTGTGGATATTCTGGGTCCTTTTCCGAAAAAGACACCCAGAGGAAAGCAGTACATACTGACTTTCATGGATTTTGCCACCCGATGGCCGGAAGCAGTAGCTCTAAGCAACACCAGGGCTAAAAGTGTGTGCCAGGCACTAGCAGACATTTTTGCCAGGGTAGGTTGGCCCTCCGACATCCTCACAGATGCAGGGACTAATTTCCTGGCAGGAACTATGAAAAACCTTTGGGAAGCTCATGGGGTAAATCACTTGGTTGCCACTCCTTACCATCATCAAACAAATGGCATGGTGGAGAAGTTTAATGGAACTTTGGGGGCCATGATACATAAATTCGTAAATGAGCACTCCAATGATTGGGACCTAGTATTGCAGCAGTTGCTCTTTGCCTACAGAGCTGTACCACATCCCAGTTTAGGGTTTTCCCCATTTGAACTTGTATATGGCCGTGAGGTTAAGGGGCCATTGCAGTTGGTGAAGCAGCAATGGGAGGGATTTACACCTTCTCCAGGAACTAACATTCTGGACTTTGTAACCAACCTACAAAACACCCTCCGAACCTCTTTAGCCCTTGCTAGAGAAAACTTACAGGATGCTCAAAAAGAGCAAAAAGCCTGGTATGATAAACATGCCAGAGAGCGTTCCTTCAAAGTAGGAGACCAGGTCATGGTTTTAAAGGTGCTCCAGGCCCATAAAATGGAAGCATCGTGGGAAGGGCCATTCGTGGTCCAGGAGCGCCTGGGAGCTGTTAATTATCTCATAGCATTCCCCACCTCCAACCGAAAGCCTAAGGTGTATCATATTAATTCTCTAAAGCCCTTTTATTCCAGAGAATTAAAGGTTTGTCAGTTTACAGCCCAGGGAGGAGACGACGCTGAGTGGCCTGAAGGTGTCTACTACGAAGGGAAATGTGCTGGTGGTGTGGAAGAGGTGAACCTCTCCATGACCCTTGGGCGTATGCAGCGACAGCAGATCCAGGAGCTGTGCACTAGCTACGCGCCAACGTTCTCAGCCACCCCAGGACTGACTGAACGGGCATACCACTCCATTGACACAGGTAATGCTCACCCAATTAGGGTCCAACCTTACCGGGTGTCTCCTCAAGCTAAAACTGCTATAGAACGGGAGATCCAGGATATGTTACAGATGGGTGTAATCCGCCCCTCTGAAAGTGCATGGGCATCTCCAGTGGTTCTAGTTCCCAAACCAGATGGGGAAATACGTTTTTGCGTGGACTATCGTAAGCTAAATGCTGTAACTCGCCCAGACAACTATCCCATGCCACGCACAGATGAACTATTAGAGAAACTGGGAAGGGCCCAGTTCATCTCTACCTTGGACTTAACCAAGGGGTACTGGCAGGTACCGCTAGATGAATCTGCCAAGGAAAGGTCAGCCTTCATCACACATCTCGGGCTGTATGAATTTAATGTACTCCCTTTCGGGCTGCGAAATGCACCCGCCACTTTCCAAAGACTTGTAGATGGTCTCCTAGCGGGATTAGGAGAATATGCAGTCGCCTACCTTGACGATGTGGCCATATTTTCGGATTCCTGGGCAGACCACCTGGAACATCTACAAAAAGTCCTTGAGCGCATAAGGGAGGCAGGACTAACTGTTAAGGCTAAGAAGTGTCAAATAGGCCTAAACAGAGTGACTTACCTTGGACACCAGGTGGGTCAAGGAACTATCAGCCCCCTACAGGCCAAAGTGGATGCTATCCAAAAGTGGCCTGTCCCAAGGTCAAAGAAACAGGTTCAATCCTTCTTAGGCTTGGCCGGTTATTACAGACGATTTGTACCGCACTACAGCCAAATCGCTGCCCCACTGACAGACCTAACCAAAAAGAAACAGCCAAATGCTGTTCAGTGGACCGGAAAGTGTCAGAAGGCCTTTAACAAGCTTAAAGCGACACTCATGTCTGACCCTGTACTAAGGGCCCCAGACTTTGACAAACCGTTCCTAGTAACCACAGATGCGTCCGAGCGTGGTGTGGGAGCAGTTTTAATGCAGAAAGGACCTGATCAAGAATTCCACCCTGTAGTGTTTCTCAGCAAAAAACTGTCTGAGAGGGAAAGCAACTGGTCAGTCACTGAAAAAGAATGTTATGCCATTGTCTACGCTCTGGAAAAGCTACGCCCATATGTTTGGGGACGGCGTTTCCACCTGCAAACCGACCATGCTGCACTAAAGTGGCTTCACACCGTCAAAGAAACTAACAAAAAACTTCTTCGGTGGAGTTTAGCTCTCCAAGATTTTGATTTCGACATCCAACACATCTCAGGAGCTTCTAACAAAGTGGCTGATGCACTCTCCCGTGAAAGTTTCCCAGAATCAACTGGTTAAAATCGTCCTTGAGATGTGGAAAATATTGTTAGTCTTTATGTACTTGGTAGTATATTTAGAGATGCATGTGCCTTATTAACTCTGTTTTCCTAGAGCTCCAGGAAGAAATCCCAGCCAGTGTTTCACCCTAGCTGAGATTTGGGGGGCGTGTCATAAATATAAAGGGAAGGGTAAACCCCTTTGAAATCCCTCCTGGCCAGGGGAAAGCTCCTCTCACCTGTAAAGGGTTAAGAAGCTAAAGGTAACCTCGCTGGCACCTGACCAAAATGACCAATGAGGAGACAAGATACTTTCAAAAGCTGGGAGGAGGGAGAGAAACAAAGGGTCTGTGTCTGTCTGTATGCTGCGCTTGCCAGGGACAGAACAGGAATGGAGTCTTAGAACTTTTAGTAAGTAATCTAGCTAGGTATGTGTTAGATTATGATTTCTTTAAATGGCTGAGAAAAGAATTGTGCTGAATAGAATAACTATTTCTGTCTGTGTATCTTTTTTGTAACTTAAGGTTTTGCCTAGAGGGGTTCTCTATGTTTTTGAATCTAATTACCCTGTAAGATATATACCATCCTGATTTTACAGGGGGGATTTCTTTATTTCTATTTACTTCTATTTTTTATTAAAAGTCTTCTTGTAAAACACTGAATGCTTTTTCATTGTTCTCAGATCCAAGGGTTTGGGTTTGTGGTCACCTATGCAAATTGGTGAGGCTTTTTATCCAACATTTCCCAGGAAAGGGGGGGTGCAAGTGTTGGGAGGATTGTTCATTGTTCTTAAGATCCAAGGGTCTGGGTCTGTAGTCACCTAGACAAATTGGTGAGGCTTTTTACCAAACCTTGTCCAGGAAGTGGGGTGCAAGGTTTTGGGAAGTATTTTGGGGGGAAGGACGCGTCCAAACAGCTCTTCCCCAGTAACCAGTATTAGTTTGGTGGTGGTAGCGGCCTGTCCAATGTGTAATATTTTGTACCTTGGGGAAGTTTTGACCTAAGCTGGTAAAGATAAGCTTAGGAGGTTTTTCATGCAGGTCCCCACATCTGTACTCTAGAGTTCAGAGTGGGGGAGGAACCTTGACATAGCAATTGGCTAAGAGCCCACTAACTGCAGTCATGACCAGAAAAATATTAAGACAACTGAACCTCATCTTGGAAGGAAAGTTGCCGAGTAGGGAATTTTTTTAATGCAATATTAGCAAATCAGCTAATATTTAGTGTGTAAGTAACATGCAGCTTTAGAAATAATATTCCATAGTAATGGAGATCAGCTACCTGGGTAGGAGGAAAGAAATCTAAAAGAGGTAGGTGAGTATGTGCATGCATGTACAAGAAATGACTACAATTTGTGGCACAATATAAAAATCACCATAAGCTGCACAAGAGAGATCATGAACTACAGCGATACTAGAAACACCCCTATAATTATAACTATTTTTCTCTAACCAGTTCCATTACAAAACTAATTTCTCAGAGGTTTCTAACTCAGCCATAAAATTTTGCTCCAGGCTAAAGGTTGTAAAGCCTAACTCCAAAGCTAATTTCATTAACAAAATTCAGTTTGAACAATTTAAAATTAGAAAGGCAGAAACACCTTATTGTTTTTAAATGCTTTGCTGCACTTCCACACCTCAAAAATAGTTTCTGATAAAACATGAGCCATGCTATTTACCATCTGGCAGCAGGGCGAGACACAGAAAGCATGAGGGGATGTGTAGGCTTGTGAACATTGGGTTCACTTCTTACAAGGAAGGTAGAGCTCCCCAGGCAGGAGAGAAGTTCTGAAGAAATCCTCAAAGCTTTTCTCCCACAGAGAAGAGAAATTCAGAGACTTTTTGTGTACCAGTATAACCTACTGTACAGCAGGGTCCAATGTGAAGGCCACTGTAGTGGACAGTTCCGGGATTCTGGTATTCCAAGGATCTTCATATCGGCAGAGAAAATTGCAAGCATCTGTGGTTAGATGTTTGGCTGTGTGTGTGTGTGTGGTTTATTTTTTCCTGTATGCTGCCCCAGCTTTGCACAGACACCCAGCATAGCAGACCTCGAGCGAACCTCCCAAAGACCACAAGATCCATTAAGGTACGAAGATGTAGGGCCAGGTTTATTGTCAACAAAGCACAGTATACTACCTGGCAGACTCTACACAGATACTAAGACATGTATGCCCATGACAATGGCTGCAGCTCAGTGAATGGCGAGACATTCCATTCCCCCCTCGGCTAGACAAAGATGCTCCCTCAGATACACCTTTATACCCTGATACAAACAAGTTACTTACTGCCTCTGACACAGCTAGTTATTACCTTGACATGTTGGTTCAGTGGTTCCCAAACTCGGGTTCGTGAACCCTTGAGGGTTTGCAAAATGTTACAGGGGGTTCTCGGGGGAAAAATTCCCTAATGGTGGACAGAGCTGTCTCTAGGGACCCCAGACAGCACAGGGCCAGCAGCCCAGAGCCCCTGGACTTCCAAAAGCTAAGCAACGCATATCTATCACCCTGAGGAGATTTAAACTTCAAGACTCCTTATAAGAAATGGAAAGGGAGGTGGATATTTTTTGCTGTTTTTAAAATTAAATAGGCAGCCAGTATTGTTTTTAAAAAGATTATGAAGAAGTTTAAGCTTTGTTGTAACATGTGTTGTTTGCTTGGACTGCTCAAGACCTGAATCCTTGTGTAGGAGAAACGATTTGAGTTGGCTTCTTAAATACCTACATGCTGTTTCACATCTGATACTCCTTGATGAAACATAGGAACCTTCTCTTATAACAGGCTTATTCAAAGTGATACAAGCTACGAAAGTGAGAAGAAGACTTGGAAGAGTGTTGCTGTTTTCATAATGTAATAAAAATACTGTAATGATAAATAATTAATAAATAGCATGTTATAAGCATGTCATAAAAAGAAATTTTATATTTCCAAGATCACTGCTTTTTTAATTTATACTCAGGTAAAGGAGAAAATCCCTGGAAATATTCAGTTTTAGGAGGGGGTTCGCGCGACTTGATATTTTAGTTAAAGGGGTTCACAGGTTGTTAAAGTTTGGGAACACGGTGTTGGTTCAATCAAAACATTGTTATTACGTACAGTTATCCTGACCTGATCTCTGAGGAGGGGGTCAATGTATTCCTATTATCCTTGGGGAATGTTTTTGTACCATCCTTAATATCAGAATGTTCTAGTACCACTTGATATCGAAATATGTTTGCATAAGTGTTCTGTGCTCAGCACTTCCTAGGAATGTGTATCTTTGCAATATCAGCACAGTTCTTGCCAGATTCTGTGAGCAGGTTCTGTCTCATACCAGGCCTCTAATACAAGGGCTTATGTCTCAGGTTCTCTTCCTACTACAGCATCCAGTTGCTGAAGGCAGCATCTCTTAAGGCTGAACCATTTTATTTAAAACTCTTCATAAAATGGTTAGATACAGTTGTAACTTGATATTTCTTGCCTGCAGCTGAAGTAGTCTGCGTTCTCTCTCCTTTCAATGCAGAAACAGTTATGAGCTGGCTATGATGTTCCATGGACTGTTCCCTCCAACTGTTGCGTATGTTTTTTCTGATGCAAAAGGCGATCCATTTTGTTAGATTAGTACTTGCCTCTTCTCTCCCTTTAAACAAAGCAAAATCATCATCTGCTAAGATAACAATGGAAAACCCAGTGAACAACTCAACAATTGGAATGTATAGGTATCAAGAGAATAGTTTTGTTCTTATTAAAAATCATGAAGAGTAGACTGAAGAGCTGCTACCTCTAATAATTCCATGTGAGTGATAGCTGATCCTAAAACAATGCCAGCTTTCAAGATAAAAATTCAAAAAAGAATGGGATTCAAGTGGATGATAGCATTGCCTATTAAAAGCCATGGATAACAGTGAGGTTTAAATTTTAGCTTTTAATTCTGCATTTCACCCCTTAGACAGTTCAGTTGTCAAAACTCAGTGCTGAGCCACAAGATATTTTTCAGTGATCATAGCTTAACTTTATATCAATGTAAGACTGTTGCCAATAGTGTGCAATGAATACTAGACGTCCCCCATTTGGAACAAACATCCTTTCTTCAGTACTGTCTGCTTAAGAGCTAAGCCAATAATTCCACTGGATGTGTGTTTGGGCACTCAAATGGTCCCTGAATGACTATATCTGCTGACATTGGAGATGATGATATCATTATGGTTATTTATTGAGCATCAATGGTGTAATAATTGCTGTAAAATATGCAAAACACGAGACCTCTACCCAAGGGGTATAAAGCCTGGTCTAACACTAGGAAATTAGGTCAGTATAACTATGTCACTCAGTGGTGTGAAAAAGCCACACCCCTGACCAACGCAGCTAAGCTGACATATCTCCCAGTGTAGACAGCAGTAGGTCAATAGGAGAATTCTCCCATTCACCTAGCTACTGCCTCTGGCAGGTGGATTTCCCATGCTGATAGACCACTCCTGTCAGCATCTTCACTGAAGCACTACAGTGCAGCGGCCACATTTTAAATGTAGACAAGCCCTCAGTTAGACAATAGTCACATAATGCATTGCCTGACTAGATAAAAGTCTAAACTCAAGTCAGTGCACTTTTTCAGGAGCTATGCTGGGTCAAACAAACAGAATTATCAGTTGTGAGGCCCTTTCTATATCCACCTTTTATAATAGCTTTTGGATCAGGGGACGAGAGTGAAAGCAAAGCTTGGCTGGAGAGTCCCATAAAAAGATAACTCATCTATTAGGAGCACACATTCTATCCAAACCTAGCCCCTTTTTCCTGTTTGCAAGTTACCTACAAAAAGGCTGATTTGTAGCAATGTTCTACACTTTATGTGAACATATTTCAGCCTATAGATTGTGCACAAGCTATTTATTACTTAGCTGGTATGGTATAAGTTAAGATCAATTTATATCAGCCAAAACTTCTGTACCCTTTCTTTTGAAGGAAAGTCTGTACCTTTTATTGTATTCAGACCTGCCTCCGATGTGAGGCCTATGATGAACTACTGGCAAAATCGGTATAGGCAATGTAGACATACACTTCTGAAATTCCCTTTCTGCTTCTGATGTTACTTTCTAAAGGACAGTCATCTAAATACGAGATAGAGACACTCTACTTTCTGAGGTGGGCAGCAGCTGCTACCAAATCCCTGAGGCTAATAATGATGTAATTCCATAAAGCTTATGACGATTGCTGGTACTAAGCTGATATAGGGACATGCAAATAAGCATGTGCAAGATCTACAGAAACAGCATCTGTTTACCAGGTCTAGTAAGTCTTCCCTCCTTATTAGAGAATAACTTTTCAGAGTAGGACCATGCTTTAAGTATTTGATTACCTTGCTTCAGAAAGTGACAAGTCTTCTAATACACACATTTTTGGATGTTTGTCCTGAGTGAGAAAAGAATCCCATTTCCCAATAAGCACAGGTTTATTGGTACTGAGGGCTTATCTACACTTAAAACGCTATTAAGAGGCAGTAGCTAGACATTAACTAGGTTGATGGGAGAATTCTCCCATCAACCTAGTGCTGTTTACATCGGGGGTTAGGACAATGTAAACAAGTCACTCAAGGGTGTGGATTTTTCACACCCTTGAGCGACAGCTATACTGGTCTGATTTCCTAGCGTAGAACAAGTCTGACTCAAATTTTGTCTGGAATGCTTTACAAAGGTCTGGCAATGGGAAAAATATTTTTTGTTTGCCAAAATAACTAGGTTATGATGGATTATCTGCTGAACTGAGATTTCACCAACCCTTTGTTTCTAGTAGAGCTAGTCAAAAATTTTTCCATAGAAAGTTTTCCTGCCAAAAACTATGGTTTGGCTGAAACTGAAATTTTTCACATGAAAATTTTGATTCCAACAAAAAAATTGATTTTCTGTCAAGGGAATGTCAAAATGAAAAATATTTTTTTTCATTTTGGCTTTCCAGCCTGAAACACCAAAAGGGCATTTTATGTTAATGTTAGTTGAAAAGAATTTTAATTTCGTTTCGATTGAAAATGTTTTTGTTTTTTTTTAAATCATTGACATTTCTGATGGGAAACTTTTTGCAATGTTCATTCCGTGAAATTTTTCAAGATTCCAACCTTCTGAGTCAAAACAAACTAATTTTGAAATGGCAAAGTTTCCTGTGGGATGAAAATTCTATTTTTCTAGTTCCTAGCGAGAGCATGATTCCCAACACAGCTTAACTGGCAGTACCCTGAGCCTTCCTTGTGTGTCTTAGGCTTGTGTTTGCCAAAAAATCCAAGTATGGGGCATGAAAAATCCACATCTTTGAGCAGGTTGGCTTAACTATGCTAAGTCTCCATGTAGACAGTGCTAGATTGACAGAAGAATTCTTCCATTTACCTAGCTACCGCCTCTCGGGGAGGTGGATTACCTTCGCTGATGGGAGAACCCTTCCTATTGGTGTAGGTAGCGCCTACAATGAAGCACTACAGCTATGTCTTTGTAACGTTTTGAGTGTACACAAGCCACCAGTCTCATCAGTTTCTGCTTTCCCATACATCTAAAAAAATGGGATTCTTTTCTCACCCACGACATAACAGACCACTCGTTCTTGGCAGCAGAATGACTCCGTTCATAGACAGGTTTCAGAGTAGCAGCCGTGTTAGTCTGCATCCTCAAAAAGAAAAGGAGGACTTGTGGCTTTTTAGAGACTAACATTTATTTGAGCATAAGCTTTCATGAGCTACAGCTCACTTCATTTTTCCACTGCATGCTTCCGATGAGGTGAGCTGAAGCTCACGAAAGCTTATGCTCAGATAAATTTATCAGTCTCTTAAGGTGCCACAAGTCCTCCTTTTCTTTTTCCGTTCAGAAAGTACTTGTTTGCAGTAGCATTTCCTCCCTTTTATTTTTCATAGCAAAATATTTTGATTCACTCTGCTTTTAGCTCGCTTTGAATTTTCATCAGTTTTATCTCAGCAGCAAATCTCCTGTATGTCTACCTGCATTAAAGTTAAAGAAAGAATCTGAAGAACAAAGCCTGAAAACACAGGGCAGACCTAAATTCAGCCCAAGCATGAGCTATTGTAAGTTCATTACAGACAATGGGAAAGGATGGTCCAGTGCTGGAGCATTAGCGTAGGACTTGGAAACCAGAGTTCAGTAACCTTCTCTGCCACAGACTTCCTGTGTGACCATGGGCAAGTTACTCAATCTCGGTGCCTCAATTTCACTTCCCCATCTGTAAAATGGGAAAGATAGTACAGAGGTGTTGTGAGAATACATTTGAATGAGAGGTGCTCAGACACTACGCTAATGGAGGTGTGATCGATGAAGCAGGGGAGTAGCAACCTTTGATGGACACCCAGCCAGCCAGTTAGCTGTAAAATCTCTCTTGGTCTGTTCTCTGCTTGCTTTACCTGTAAAGGCCCCTGACCAAAAGAGCCAATGGGAAGGTAGAACTTTTTAAAATTGGGAAAGAAACTTTCCCTTGGTCTGTTGTTCTCTGGGCTGCAGGGACAGAGCAGCAATGCTGTGTAAGGCTTGAACCAGGTCTGAAAATTAATCTTCCATACCTAGAAGAAATTATTTGGATAGGGAACCTTTAGACAGACACAATCAGGTTTATTTTTTATTTTGGCTTGTGGATCTCCTCTGTGCTAACCCTGATGCTTGTAACCTCTAAGCTAAACCCCCAAGAAAGATATTTTGGGTGCTTGATTTTTGGAATTGTTCTTTTAAAATCTAGAAAAAGCCTAAACTCCAGATGTAATTTTTTCCTTTTTGTTTTTAATAAAATTTATCTTTTTTAAGAACAGGATTGGATTTTTGGTGTCCTAAGACGTTTGTGTTGTTTGATTAGCTGGTAGACACAGTTAATTTCCTTTGTTTTCTTTCTCAGCTCTTCCCCGGAGGGTGTGTGTGAGAAAGGGCTTGAGGGTACGCCTATTGGATAATATTAAAGAAGTTCTGTATTAAAATCACAAATGAGTTTGATTCCCCATAGTTTAAATTCCAGGGTATTACTAATTAAGAGATCGCTTGGTTTTTGGTACTGTTTCTCTCCCTGTGTGTGTGAAACTTGCAAGCTGCTAATTGTGTTAGTACATTCTAAGACTGAGTCTGTTCTCAAAGAAATTCTCTGTAACAACAACTACTCACACAGAGAGAGAGACTCAAAACAATACTCTGTAACAATAGAAACAGCACCCAGAGACTCCCTGCCCTTTTGTTGTATTCATCTCGCTTTGTTAACAATTGTGATTAAAATAGAGCTAGAGGATGTATGTGGATGGATGCTTGGTGTGGATAATAACTAAATGATCAGGGAGGTGCCAGCCTAAGAATCCAGTGTCCATAGGCTGAAGGCAGCGTCAAGTGGAAATAACCAGAGGACCCCCGGAGGGCAGACTGGAATCCACCCAACAGCCTCAAGAATGGGAGAACCAAAGAACAAGATAACATCTAGCAGCACTGAGCCGTCAGGAATGTGCTATCTGCTGATTGATTCAGCAACAGCATGATGAAGCAATTCCCATAGACTGGCCTAGGAAGAAATTCCTATAAAAATGGACTCTAAAAAGTGAGAACTTTGGGGTCTGATTCTGCAAACCAATTTCCAGGAGCATCAGATGAGCATCTGACAAGGCCCTGCTCCCTCCTCATGTCCAGGCCACCTGGCCAGTGGCTTGGCATGAGCAACTCTAAGGCTGGTAACTATGATAACAACCTTGCAGAAGGTAGGAGTGTGTGTGTGTGAGAGAGAGAGAGAATGAATATGAAATTGAATGGAATGTTATAGCTATAACTAACTGCTTACTATGATTCTTTCTGTATTCACAATAAATGTGGTATTTTGCCTTTTCCCCTTTAATAAGATCCTGCTGGTTTTTAATTTTATTGGTATAACATTTTTGTGGAGAATGGTATAACACCCCACAGGGAGGAATTCCTAGGTGTGCCTTCCTGGGTTCAAAGGGGGTTTTTCTGCATTTGGGTGGTGGCAGAGTTTACCAAGCGAAGGTCAGAGAAAAGCTGCAACCTTGGGAGTTTAATACAAGCCTGGAGTGGCAAGTATTAATTTTTAAAATCCTTGTGGGCCCCCACTTCTGCACTCTGAGTGACAGAGTGGGCATTCAGCCTTGACTCGGGGTTGTATAGGAACCTTAGATAGATACTGAACATGCTTTCAACAGGACTGAATTTAACTCAAAGATTGGGAAATATTCAAGGGCTAATTAGACACCTCTGCATGATTCACATCTCTAAGACAATCCATCCTGCCTTTGTGGTACCTTGACATCCAAATCCATTTATTTATATAAACAGAGTCTTGTGTCTCACAATTGCGGATTAAGCAGCAATGAATTTGGAAATATGATTTTGTAGCAAGTGATCAGGGATAATTTCACCCACATCTCATATGTAACCAGATAAGGGGTGGGGTGAGGAAGGGGGGAGAAAAAGGGAAATGAAGCACAGGACTCTAGAAATTAATCTGAAGTAAAAAGAAAAAGGTGCCAAGAAATTCAATGTCAGACCATCAAGAACTACTTTGAATTCAAACCACCATTTCCTGTTATGGTTTGACAGTGCATTTGTTTCATATACAGTACTATAAGCATATATATAAGTAGGCACAATAACATGAGAGAAGGCTGAAGAAAATTCACCTCTGAATTTTCTGGCTAGATGCATTTCATACAAACATTGACCATTCTTTTTTGTAGAGTTCTTTCTTAACTATTTAGCCTGCATGAAAGAGAGGTGTGACACTGCAATTTAAAGAGTCAATACAATGATATATACACTCCCAAGGGAATAAGCCAAACAGTTGTATCAGCTATAGAGAATAAGAGATTGAGAGAACCATTTGATAATGACAGAAAGTAAATATTATTTTGACTATTATAAGATGACCTAAAGAAACAGGAAACTACTATAGGGATTAAGTTTGAATTGTTTGATGCACAGGGAGAGAAGCAGCACAGTGCATTAGAGAGATATTTTTAGTACAGTCTCAGATGCAGCAGCACTGGTAGTCTTCAACAGATCCTTGATTATTTTTCAGTCTTTTGATGGGGAAAAGAAGGCAGCAAATGAAATCATTAAGTAAACAAACTCTCTGCAGTAGAAAAAAATTATGTTGTCCACAAATGAAACTTTAAACAACAGGATCACACGTATTACCATGGTATTTGTATTTTCAGATGACTGAGAACTAAGCCATCTTGGTGCATTAGAAAGGGCAATTTCACAAAGCTGAAAACAATTATGAGCCAAATCAGGCGGGAGAAAGAATTTAAACAGCAAAATGTGAATGATAATTGGGAATGGTTTAAGAATATTTTACTAGATACCCAGAAAGGCAATATCCCACAATCAAGGAGAAAAAGGGCACATACGTTGGTTTTGTAACCAATCTTAAGAGGGGAAATGAAAGCAGCTACTAACAAAACAAAAAATCACGCCACCATAGAGAACAAATGGAAGGAAGGGGAAATTGATAGTAATTCATATAAAACAGAATCTAGGAACTGTAGAAAATTGACAAGGGTAGCAATAGGGTAAGGAGAAATCTATGGCAGAGTTAAGAACAATAAGAAGGTTTTTAAGCATATCAGGAACAAAAGGAACCCACACAACTGTATTTGTCCATTAGTAGATAGAAACAATAGAATTGTCAATAATCCAGAAAAGGCAGAAGTGGTCTGTAATTATTTTTCTTCTGTATTTGGGAAAAAACCAGACGACAGTCACATCATATGATGATGAAGTACTTTCCATTCCAACAGTAACTAAGGACGATGTTAAAAAGCAGCTACTAAAGCCAGACGTTTTTAAATCAGCAAGTCCAGATAACTTGCATCCAAGAATTTTAAAATGAGCTTGCCAAGGATCTCTCTGGACTGTTAAGGTTGATTTTAAATAAGCCATGCAGAGGATAGGAAGAAAGCTAACATTGTGCAAATATTTTAAAAGGGTAAACACCATAACCATGGCAATTATACAGCTGTCAGTCTGACATAGATCCCAGGCAAAATGATGGAGCAGCTGATAGGAGACTCTTAATAAAGTATTAAAGGAAGGTAATACAATTAATTCCAATCAACATGGGTTTATGGAAACTAGATCTTGTCAAACTAACTTGATAATTTTTTTGATGAGATTACAAATGTGGTTGTTCGAGGTAGTTGTGTTGATGTAATATAATTAGACTTCTGTAAGGCAATTGGCTTCATATCACACATTTGGATTAAGAAACTAAAAAACAATTCAGAAATCAACATGTCACACAACAAATGGATTAAAAACTGGCAAACTCTCCTGTCTGAAAGTGAAACATTAAATGGGGAATCATCACTAAGCAGGCGTCTTGCTAGTGAAATCCCACAGGACTTGGTTTTTGGACCTTCCACTATTCAACATTTTTATCAATGATCTGAGAGAAAACAAAATCATCACTGATCATTTTTTCAGATATTACAAAGATTGGGGGCGGAAGTAAATAATAAAGGGGACAGGTCATTAATACAGAGCAGTTCAGATAGCTTGGAAAGATGATAGCAGGCTAACAATGGATGTTTCAACACAGCCAAATGCAAAGTCATACATTTAAGAACAAAGAATTCAGGCCATCCCTAGGAAGACGGGGTGCTCTATGCTGGAAAGCAGTGACTGAAAAAGATTTGGGAGTGTGATGGATAATCAGAGCTCCCTAGTGTGACTCCGTGGCCAAAAGGACTAATGGGATTCTTGGATGAATAAACACAGGAATCTTGAGTAGGAGCGGAGATGTTATTGTACCTCTGTATTTGGCATGATTCAACAACTGCTGGAATTCTGTGTTCTGGTGCCAACAATTCGAGGAGGTTGATAAACTGGAGAGCTCAGAGAAGAGCCACGACAGGAAGGATTACAGGGTTGGAAAACATGGCCAATAGTGATAGATTCAAGGAGCTCAATTTATTTAGCTTCACAATGAGAAGGTTGAGGAGTGACAATTACAGTTTCAAAGTACATACTGTGGAGAACTGGAAAATATTTGTTTTTTGTTTTGTTTTTTCATAAACATATGTCCCTCAGTGTATCTGTGTGATATTACCCTGTCTGAAGGCATAGTTATCTCAAAAAAGTGAGAAATTATGCAGGATAGGTAAAAACAATGTCTCATAAAAGGAGCCTCCCTTCAAACAAAATAGGCACGTTTATAGCTGTGAAGAGGACTCCTCAGTTAGTATTCAGGTGACACAGCTGTTTGGCCAAGGCTGAGAAGAAAATCAAGACATCACTCTGCTAAAAGGTGCCTCTGGCAGACAGGGAGGGCGGGAAGAGGTCACCTGTCCTATGGCTGAAACACACAGAGAGCATGATGCAGGCTGACACACACTGACTGAGAACCTAGGTCTGCAACAAGCAGGCTACAACTTGGTTCCCAAGATAAAATGTCATGGCCTACCTAGGGGCTCAAGGGGAATGCTAAGCATGTGTAAATATACACGTGTAGGTCCCTTATTTTAAATGTACTTCTCTAAGTGTTGTGCACCTTTTGGCAAAATACATCATACTTTGTTTTGGAGAAGCTGCTTCTGGGTCACTGCGTACTGTTATTGACCAGAGGGAAACTTGCACAGGTGTCAAGCCTATTGGACTTGCTAACAATTGATATTAGCTACTGGTTGGTGCAACCTGAAGACCCAGCTGAGGAGTGGTTGGACCACAGGGCCCCATCCCCCCAAAAAGGGGAGGCAAAAGCCTGCACCTGAGATGGTGCACTTTGGGGACTGGAAAAGGGATTTCTGCAGAGGCAGCCAACCAGGTCGCATGTAGGTGTCATGGTGAACAGAAATTTTAGACTCGATGGCTCTTCAGTCCAGCAGATAGAGATATAACAAAGATCCAACGGCTGGAATTTGACACTAGACAAATTCACACTAGAAAGAAGGTGCAGATTTTTAAGAGTGTAGGTAATTTACCATTGGATTCTTCACCTCTGAACCTTTTTAAATCAAGATTAGATATTTTTCTAAAAGAAATACTCTAGTTCAAATAGGAAATATTTCAGGGAAGTCCTATAGCCTGTGTTATACAGGAGGTCAGGTTAGTTGATCACACTGGTCCCTTCTGGCCTTAAAACAATATCTATGAATCTCCTGTTTGTGATGTCACTTCAAGTTCACTTCTGAAAAGCAGCTGCTCCTAGATAGTGCTTTGTGCTCCCACAAGCACACAATCTTTAGAGACAATGGAGTATCTTCAAATGGGGCTAGGTTCTCGTAACCAGAGACAAATGTGATATGAAAGAACAAAAAATATGTTGATTTAGTACCCACGAAGTTGTCCTCTGATATACTGCCCCTTATTGTAAAGTGCTCACTCTACCTCATAGGCCATGTAGTACACAGTACTTTATGGCACCAAGAACAGAAGAAAAGCACTCAGTCTGCAGTATGAACAACAAACAGTTGTTGATTCAAGAAAATCACCAGAGACAGAAAAAGTCACCGTGCTTCCATAAGCATAAAACTGGATAATCTTCATTTCGGATTTAGGAAGTACAGGGACATGTTGCCAGCACAGCTAACATTAAGTGTGGAAATGAGAGGATCAGGCAACACCCTCTTTTTGTAGCACTAACATAGTTCTAACTTGAATTGAGATTCATTTTCAACTTGAATTGCATTTCAAGGGCATAAGGGAGTTTGAAAGAGCCTTACCCATTGAAACAATTTTTTGTTAAAAAAAATCTGTCCAAACTGTTTAATGGAAGGCTCAGTAGACATCATTGTACAGCTCCTGGTCCATCCCCAGTTCCACCAATATCTTGCTACAAGTCACATAGGATGGGATTTTCAAAAGCCCTTAGGATTGGCCTAACTCCGTTCCCATTGTCACAGATGGTAAAGCTCCCATTGACCTCAGTGAAAGCAGGTCAATACTGAGTGCTTTTAATAATCCATCCATAACCTCTGTGTGCCTATTTTTTCCATATTTATATATATGGAAAATTAGGAACAGGTGTGTGTGTGTGTATATATACACATGTGTATATACACACACACACAGAGTATAAGATTTAGTTGTCTTACATAGATACACTGAGGCTTCATTAATAAATGTTTGCAAGTTACACAGAGATCCTTCTAGGAAAAATGACGACAACAAAGGAGAATAGTTTTTGGCAACTATATTGTCCAGAACACAGCTGGCATAAGTGATCATTTGTAAGCTTTTTTCAGGCAAGGCGCTATGGGCACATCTAGCAAAAAGCTTGCTGTTAACCTAGTAAAAGATGTGGGTTGTAAATTGACTGTATAAGAGACAAGTTACTTTTAAAATCAAAATTAGAATCAGCACATCCAATCTTGCGTCCAGATTTACACAAGTAGCAGATGAAGAGACTCATTTATTCAACAAAAGTAACATCTGTAATGAAGATGTTGAAGCAGAGTGTGCTCTCTCTCTCTTTTTTTTTTTAAAACTGAGCTTCATTCTAAAAATATCAGTACCAGTGGAACTCTCCTATGCTTTTATCCACTTGTGAAGTTACAATGTCATTCTGGTGCATCATAGATTTGCTGTTCCTCCACTAAAGAGCAATGAATACCATGGGAAATAGGTGGACATTCCAAATGCACCTCATTAACTTTCACTTTATCATTCTAGGGAAGAAGACACTGACCAACAGAAGAAAATACACAATGGCATGTGCTTAAACCAACCAGCAAGATTAGAAGCACTGTCCACAACCAGCTAAGACACATTACTGCTGAGAGAGAGGCAGAGATGGACAGAATAATATTTTCTTGAAAACAAGCTTAAATTACTTTTATAAAAAAATACTTTATTTAAATCAACATCACTTCTACTGCTTTGGAGAAGGAAGAAGTCAACAGTCAGTAAGTAAAGGCAAAACCATTTTTAGTTGGAAGTTTCTGCTAGTTACACCAAGACTTGTGGGCCTACTATCCTAAAATCTCTAGCCAAATGCTCCTTATTCAACCACCCCTTTTCAGTTGCAATATAAAGATACACTAAAAGGATACTTTAACTGTGATAGATCCCCATGCTGGCATCTTAGAAGTTATAATGTAAACTGGCTGCAACTGGATCCGAGCTGGCAGGTGCAGAGATCCACCCTCATGAAGACATTTACACAAACCAAGATCTACATAAAAACAATGGAATAAATTATAGAATCATAGATTTGAAAGCCAAAGGAACCATTATGATCTACTCTGACCCCCTGCATAACATAGGAAAGTTAAGTTAAGGAAAGGAAAAAACAAACAAAAACCTACCACCACTCCACAATCCTACCTCCTTGCCTTCCACTGCAGGCAAACTTCCTTAGTCTTCATCTCAACAGCCACGTGTGTCTTGACCATATTGTATATGTTTATGCATAAAAGATTTGACATGATCCAAAGGCAAAATATTCTAAGCATTTACGGTCACTGACTTTTTGGGATGACAAGCAAGAAGCTGTTGCTGAGTGTCTTGGAAGAATTTTCTGCCATCTCAATAGTCTTGCTGTATGCTTGCTGTATGTATCCTATGCTTGAGATTTTCATGGTCAACTAGGAGATTTATCCTTCACCTCCACTTAAAATGAGTGGAATTTGTGTGGCTAAATAAACCTATATTTATTGAATGAACAAAGGCAGAGTAATTGATATTAACTATTACCATTTCAAAGGAAAAATGTAACTTCGCATGAATTAGGACCATTATGACATCAATTAATGACAACTGGCAACCAGCCAAAGTGAAAATTAAAGGACATTTTATCAAAGAAAATAAACCTAATTAAAATGAGTTTCTATGTAAAATTTTATTTTTCTTGTTGTTTACGGTCAGTGGGCAAATGTAGCTTTCATAAGTAGCAACTGAACAAAATTGTAGTTATTACAAGAAAATAGTAACTACAGTCTAGCATCAGTTATCCTCTTTAACCGACTTTTTTAATAAGAAAAAAAAATAACTGATTAAATTCCAGTCCTAGGCTATGTGGAACTACACACAGGGAGTTATTTGATGTTGGCAATCTACTAAATTCTGGACTGTTCAGAAGCTTCCTACACTTGTCCCGGTTCCTGAAAGTCTCTGGCCAGAACAACATTTGATTCATGCCAGTGACCCATGCCAAGTTATTGAGCAGAGTCAAGAGTTTGTCTGTAAAACAATAAACCAGAGCTATGTAAAGCTGTAATTCAAGAGGAGGGGAAAAATCTGAGCAAACAATAAATCTGATGTCAGAGCTGTATCATGGTTCAATTCCTTTACCCAAACATTTCAAAAGGAATTGAAGCTCTCTAAATTTAACTAGGTTAAATACTTAAGCCCCTTTTAAGAAAACTCAGTTATTGTTTCAGCATTTTTTTTTTTGGGTCAGGAATGCATCCAGAAAGTTTTCCTTAATAAACTTGGGATCCAAACTTTGCTCTAGAGTTTAAACAATTTTTATACCAGGAGATTTTCTTCCAAACCCTTGTCCTACTTTCTCAAAACTCTGCCTCTAACACTCTTCTCACCAATTTACACACAGTTCTCACTGCAACACAAACATCCTCTTTCAAAGCCTTGGGGATACAGTCCTTGACATGGAATTGGTTATGTTTCTCTTGTACTCCACTACCCACTGCCGACACAGACAATGGAAGTCCACCTCAAGGGGTCTAACAGTCATTAGCCTCCTGGCTCATGATTGACTCCCCGCCCTATATAAACCCAAGGGGCATTCCAGGAACTGTCCAGGTAACAATGTGGATCTTCTATAGTTGCCATGACCATTCTTGCACTTGAACTCCTGGCTTCAACCTCACCTTGATTTGGACCTTGATTCCTGACCCAGACCTGAAACCCAAATGAGATTCTAGTCCTTGGCATCCACCTGTCTGGAACTTGACTATAAAATCTATTGCTGCTTTCGGCCTCAGGTTTGACACTGTTCCAAGTGTAACGGGTTCCCCTGGGGTGCCACTTGGAACTGGGATACCACCCAGCAGCTTGGGCTCCTACTTACACTGTACTGCTGTGACAAGCTCCAAAGCCCTCCAGGCTTGCATTTTCACCAGCCTACATACAGGAAGGGATACACCCACCTGCAGTTACATGCAGGAGTTTTGACCAGTCTCTGCATAGGAAGGCAGCAGCAAAGGTAACTCCCAGCTTCCCAGGCGCGCACCTGCTCTGGAGTATAAACCCAAAATTACACTGTCTTGCATTGCACGGGGAACTGTACAGCGTAAGCTCATAAAATGTGCCTCCTCCCTCAATGTGGAAAGGAATATGCAATGGCTTTTGCCCAAGTTATGATCCCCACACACTGGTTTAGATAAAGCTAAAACAAATTTATTAACCACAAAAGATAGATTATAAGTGATGGCAAACAGATCAAAGCAGATTATATAGCAAATAAAAAATGGAAATTAAGCTTAATATACTAAATAGATAGGGTGAAAATTTGCTACTTATAGCCAAAGAGGATACAAGCAGGCTGCAGGTTCTTAAGAGGCAAACTGCACTTGCTTCCAGCTTGAAATCCCCAGGTGTTCTATTCACAGGCTAAAAACCCCTTTAGCATGGGTCCAGCACTTCCCCCAGTTCAGTCTTTGTTCCTCAGGTATTTCCAGGAGTCTTCTTGTGTGGGGAGTGAAGAACCACCAAGGTCACTCCCTCCCTTATTTAACTTTTGCATATGGCAGGAACCCTTTGTTTCAAAGCTTGGTTCCCAGACCAGTCTGTGGAAAGACACTGACATCCCAAGATGGAATCTAGAGACATGTCTTTGTAGAGTCATAGCAGCCATTACTCGGAGGCTGTTGGTAGCATTCTCAGGAAGGCTCCTCAGGTGGGAGATAAGCTTCTTCTAAGGCCTATTTTCCTAATGGCCCATTCCCTATAATAGGCCCTTCCCCACCCAGCTATCGAGAATGAAAGCATCTTGTATAGTGGGCATTCCCCAGGTGTAACTACATTTTGAAATACAGATATATAGTCAATACTCACAACTTCAGATACAAAAATGATACATGCGTACAACTAGGATAACCATATTCAGCAAATCATAACCCTTTCAATGACATCTCATGACCCCTCTTGCATAAAATACATAATTATGTCAATCATACCATAATATCACTGTAAAGAGTATGGGTGCAGGGTCACACTGACCATCAGCCCTGACAGCCCTTTGTCAAGATCCTGCCCTTCCCTGTCCTGCCCGAATGTTACATTCAGCTACACTCAAACCTCTGAAAACCAGGGAACGAAGAATAATAGTAATGCAACACACACACCAGATCCACCCTATCTTTGCCAGTTCATGCACATGATAAACTAGGAAAGCCATGGAGAAGTGGGAAAGTCAGGGGACTCTGAGGAGTGTGTACACCTGTTCAAGGCAGGAAGGGGTAGGTGCATGGAGATGCAGAGTCCTTATGCCAGATTTGGCCTAGTGTATGGGGAAGGGGCTCTATACAACCGCCTCCAGCATTTAAGGTTCAGAGAGGTGGAATGTAATGTTCTGTGCTGAATAAGATCACCCCAGGCAAATGAGTATAGCCTAAAACAAATGAACTGCTCCATTCATTTCAGCGGGTGTTTTCTTTCCCTCCTGTGATTTCAGTGTCTGCGAGGCTAACGCATGCATGGAACAGGCCAGTTCCTAGCTCCCCATCCTGGTCTCAGTGCTGTGGGAACATGTTTTGAATGTGGGACAATAATGGGGGAAATAAGATCGTACAAAGTTTTGGGGGCAGAGCTGAAGCCCTTCCCTATATCCTCCACTGAACAACTCTGACCCCTTCCTTGGCTCCCCACCTTCCTCTACACTCATCTAACATCCCCTTTCCTCTAGAAGCAGAACAACCCCCATGAGACACAGCAAATTGCAAGACAATCTGAATAAGCAGGTGGATTTTAGAGCACCTAGAAAAGTCAACTTTTTAAAACTAAGCAACTCTAAGCGTTAACTATAGCAGAGCTGCTGCTCCCCTATAATTCAGTAGTGTAATTGTGGCCACCCAACATCTGACAGGCTATAACCTTTTTAATTCTGACCATGGCCAGGTGACTCAAGCCAGGAAATATCTTTTTGGTGCAGGGACCATGTTCACCTGTGTGTTTGTACAGTTTCTAGTACAATGAGCCTCCTCAGCCTCACGGAGACATCTGGGCACTACCGCAAAATAATTAAAATTACATTTTAATGTGTTCAACTGTATGAGTCACATCACAATAAAAAGGACAGATTTATTATTACTAATGTGAAACCTGAAGTCTTCAAAATAGCAATTTTGTATAGAACTGAGAACTCCAAAGGACTACATTAATAAAGTCAATCTCAAAGTCAGGAACAACAAAATTAAGGTTCAATGGGCAAACTTATTTCTTCCTCCTTCGTAATGTAATTACATGATTACACTATTTCTAAAATGCATAATATGGTGTAATAGGGTCAACTGCTTTCCGAGCAACCCCTAGTAGTCAGGGCTGCCTCTGCAGTGCCCTGCCTCTCTTTTTCCCTTCTTCAGGGCTTCTGAGACTCCACACAGGCCAAAGGAAAGAAGTTACTCACCTTGTGCAGCAACGATGGTTCTTCGAGAGAGGTTTGTCCCTAGGGGTGCTCCTCTGTAAGGGTGTCTGCATCCCTGCACTGCCGGTCAGAGGTCTTTGGTAGCAGTGTCCGTTGGGTTGGCACATGCACCATCTCTCCTTATGCCGCACCACGAGGCTAACCAGCGCACGTGGGCTAACTCCCCTCAGTTCCTTCTCTACCGGAGTCATAGCAAGAACTCTGACGCAGAGGGGAGGAGGGCAGCTGGTGGAGCACAAGTAGGGAGACACATCTCAAAGAGCCATCGTTACTGCACAAGTTAACTTCTTCTTTGATTAGTGCTGCCGTGGGTGCTCCACTGTAGGGGACTCCTGAGCAGTAACCCCTTTGGAGGGCTGGGACTTCGGAGTTGGGTTGGTCACAGATGATAGTACTGTGGAGCCAAAAACGGCATCAGAGGCAGAGTCCCCGGTAATCACATAATGTTCTGCAAAGGTGTGGACTGACGCCCACGTCGCCACTCTGCAGATCTCGGAGATGGGGACATCCTGAGAGAAGTCGACAGACGAGGAGACTGGTCTCACGGAATTTTGTTCTGATTTACACCCGATGCAACAATAACTTCAAAGGGGTTGAGAATGGTGCAACTTGGGGGAAAACTGCCCTACAACCTTCTTTAGTGTCCACCTTCACCAAGAACCAGGGAGAAACAGGTTTTGAAAACTGCAATTTTTGTTCTTGGAGAACCTGCAGCTAAAGCCATTAGGCTTAGGAGTTGCTCCGCTTTAAACATTTACTCTGACATTTACGCTGAGTATTCAACTTTATTACACCCCAGTCTGTAATTTCAAGTGCAGATTGAATGCATGTAGTGCTGGGTGTGTGGACAGCCACTGTCAGTAGAAGAGTTTTTAGTATTCTCAAGTGTTAGGTCCTTATATGGTAACAGTAAAAAAGGACTGGTGCCCAATAAGAATGTACCAACTTAACTACTTGTGTCTCTTAAAAAGATGATGTAATTCAACAATAAGCTCCATTTGGCACACTTTTCCCATTTTCCTTACATAATTTAGCTCAATGCTGTCAGCTCAAATAGCTTTTGGGTGAGATTTTCCTTGAGAACAATTTTTATTTGAAGTTAGAAATTGCAGCCTGCAGAGCAAATGCAAAATATAGGCCACTGAAAAGAGAGATGGTGCAAGGAGATCTTCTGACGCACCAAATCTTTTCAGCGTTTGACAAATTCCTCAAAAGTGGGTCTTCCTCTTGAATCTTTTGGTCACATGTATCCAGAGTTGATCATACTTCTTTGGCACCAAAAGGCTGGTTGTCAACTGACCCAAATTAATCTGTGGTATAATTTACTATAGTGTGAACTACTGAGTCAGTAAATCCCTCTGGTTATATTAGCAAATTGGCCTCCACCCAGCAAAAACCACCTTGGGTTCACAGGTTGTGATCCACCTCCTATATAACCTGGTTCCAAAACGTAATATAAATAAAGAGGTCTCCCAATAGCATAGTATATTTTTGATGGTTGAATACAGACATTTATTTGTACTGGTTCCTAATTAAAAGGAGGTGGGTTAGCACTGATCATGGACACTTCCCTCGCATGGACACACAGGAGAAAATAGACTGGTTTTAGTCATCTGAAAAAGTTATTTTAAGATCCTCTCAGTAACTGAGCACGCTACTCTGTTCATTGCATACGTAAATTTAGGAACCTTTTGAAGACAGCTTAGTTAGAAGATGTTACATTTGCTAAAAAGATCTGTGTCAAATACATATAACCATACACTCCTGACCTTACCAAGCTGGAATACTGCAAGCTTGAACTTCAGCCTTCACATTTCCCATCTGTTTTAAAGATGAGAGAAACCACAAAGGCTATATTTGACCATTTCTGTTTTATGGTCATTTGAAATGCTCTAAAATTGTGCTTTGTGATACCAGATTACTACAATTTCCATTCCCTATAAGAAATCATACTAAAAACACCATTAGAAAGAGCATGAACTGCTGCTAAGCATCAACTATTAGTCTCCAGGGCATCCAATAGTTACTGTACGATACCTATTTGGACAATTCCATCCAGGAATCCACTCAAATTTACCATAATGCTTATTCAGTTCAACTACTCTATTAGTCAACCATTAAAAAAGACCCAGCCGTTTTTTTAAACATTCAGCACAGATTTTTATTTCAAAACATATTAAACATGATGTTTACAAAGGACTGTGACGTGCATACAATACTGGGTTAAAAGCTTTTAATAGCTGCTACAGGAAACCTATTTGCTAGGAAACAAAATGTTCTGAGTAGTCAAAAATAAATTAAGTTTTTAAATAATTATTCAGTCTACTCAAGAGTTCTTACCAATAGCAACTTATACTTCTTGTTCCACTACAGATAGGCACAGGGGTTATCTTTTCAAACTATTATACATGCAGTAACAATTACTATAAATTACCAGTTCAGGTATTATTACTTTGGAATGTAATTCTTATTGTGAACATGTATCCCATGTTAATTTACACACAAATTTGTCATGACAATGGGCAGTAGAAGTTACTTCTCCAAATCCCCACAAATAACTTGAAATTGGAATGCACACCTCAAGTCAGGCACAATAACCGATGCTTTGTAATTCAAAACATCTGTGGTGACGTTAACCAAACTAGTCTTAGAATCCAATTTTATACAGTTTCTTTGGATTTCGTTTTAGCCAAACTAACACATACAGAAAAGAAGCTATGCTGCCTTCCTACCAAAACACCAAATATTGGTGAGTACATATATGCTAATTGCTTAGCTCTTACTCAGTTCAAAAACAAAAACCAAATAAGTCTTAACTTTCACTGAATGCTGCAGAGTAACGTTTTATTACATTTTTAAAAAGGTGAACATCTGACTGAATCTAGCGCATGTGAAATACATCAGTTTGATGACACTGAAGACATCCATCCACAGAGCAAGTCAATCATAGGCAGTAATGCAATAATCTTCACTGACACTTCTTTGACAAGATACTTCTAGAAGAGGTGCCCTGGGCTGAGACTAGCAGCAAAGAGGCCTACTGTAGTGGTTTTGTTTATTATTCCAGCACTAAGGCCTGGATGTCCATTTGTTTTTTCACTGAACAGACTTTTGTTCTGATGTAACTGTGCGTCATGCTGTTACATTGTGACTGTGTCAAAGACTTGTGCAGGGAATGAAAATTACTTTTATACTAGAAGTCAAAGACTTGTTATAGTTCACCCTCATCCAGGGACCAAAACAAAACACCAAAAACAAACTACACACAACCAAGGCTGGACTGAATAAAACACCAAGAGTTTTAAGTTCAACACACTGAAAACCCATCCGAGCCATAAAATGAATGCTGTATTCCCTTGGAAAGGTGTCAGAGCTGAATATTTTCCTCCCCCACCTGCTTTAATTCCAACAGGATTCTAAATGCTGCCATCTTCAGTACTAGACTACAAGCACTTAAGCATGTGCTTAAGTCCATCCCTATTTAGGGCAGCACTGAAAAATACACGTGGCTTTAAAACAGACTTCAATGGGATTTGCTTAAATGTTGTCCTTGAGAGAAATGCTTTCCTGAAATCAGACCAACTGCTGTAGCAGCATACCCTCTGAATCTTGGAACCTATCTTACAAAAGGCATAAAGCAATAATCTTCTCCAATTCTAGTAATTCACAAAATACCAGATACTAAAATGTCATTCTGTAAGTGGGGGAGGAAAAAAGAGTAACATTTGGGGATTTGAAAGCCTGATATTTCATGACCTATTAAGGCTAGAAGTGCTTTGGTGGTCCAGTGCAAATACTTTCAGGACCAATAGGCTCTAAATTCTGGTTCTTGAGCTGTTACTAGAAAGACTGGTGTTGACTAGTTTTGTACCACTATTACATCAGAACAGTTTATTTAGTCACTTGATCAGATATTTGCTAGATTCTCCCCAGTCTCTTTACCTATTTATTGTATACCATGTATAAGACCGTTCCAGAAAACTTTATTTCCACTATGTACAGGCAACATAACATTTTATTCCTAGGAATCACAAAAGAAAATTTGTCAGTTAAAAATAATTTGAAGAAAAACAGACTCTGTTCATATGTATACTCTTAAAAAAAACAACCAACAAAAAACCAACTAATGTGGACTACTTGAATACCCTCATTACTTCTGGAATTACTACTGATTTTTAAAAACACTTTGCTCATTTTTCACACTTCATAAAATACCTGTTTTACTTTCATAAAAAGCTTCTACACATTCATCATAAAGCATGAAGGAACCTGACTAAAATGGACAGTGAGAAACAATGCCCGATTAAAGATTAAATCCACATGACTTTAAAAACTTTAGGCCATTTTATTTCACAGACGACTTGGGAATGAAAGGGGAACTGCACTGTTACATTCCGTAATTCAGTGGAGTGCCCAAAGAGGGAGAGAAAATACTGTTTTTACTCTCATAATAAACCAAATAAGAGAAGGGAGTTCTGGAGACAATCTAACTTTAACTAGAAGCGTGGAAACCATTATTCTCTCTTTTAAGACTACAGGCTTCCCTGAAACTGACTACAGAAAATTAAATGTGGTCTTCAATATTAACCATAAAGTCTTCTAACTTTAGTTTAAAAAAACCAAAACATCTTTAATGCAAATCCATTTAAAAAAGTATGGTCTATTTTCACAGTAGTTACCATGAGTCCAGTATTGTGCTCTGGAGTGACAGTTTCTGTGCCTAAGCAGACATATCACACACAATACGAACAGTCTATATATGTATGAAGGCAATAGGGGGCCATTCTGCTCCTCAGGGACGTGAAGTGCCATCTTGGACACTTGCATCCTGGTGTCCTTCCAGACTCACTGTATTAAGTCTGCTGGGGAGGCAGCCTTATAAGTAGTCTAATGACCAAAGTGCGAGATATTAGCACTGCAGCCATTTTTTTTTTTTTTTTTTTTTTGAAGAAGATGATGAGGCGTTTAACCCTAACTGTGGACCGAATTTTCTTTAACACTTTTACAAAGGTGTTAATGTTGAATTTAGGCTCAGTATTTTTAATAGATTTAACATTTTCCCCATATTAACTATTTTTGGAAATTAAGATAAATATACTGAATGCTAACACTGGAGACAGCAGTTACATTTTCTACATTTTTTTTTTTATTGCAGCCTGCAGTTTTGTAAGATGTTACTCGTTTCCTAATCCAATAATCACTAACTAAAATTCATGGGCCTAAACCCTCCAATTTAATAAAAAAAGGAGGAAATAAATCTACTGAAATGTATGCTAAAAACCATTAGTACCATAGAGCTATTGATAATTTTGTACTTGGGATAAACCTAATGTGCTAGAAAAACATGACAGCATCATAGCTGACACACTTTATGTTGTCATCATTATTCCACTGCTGAGCACCATCTCATGACAACCAATAAAAATATAAGCATTCCTTTAACAACTCATTAATATTTTCTACTTGCACACACAGTGTTTAATATGACTATTATTCTAGAAACACCTTCTTATTGTAACACCAAGAAGATCCAGACTAAATCAAGCCTCATTGTGCTAGAGGCTATAAATATGAAGTAGAGGGAAAGCCCTATTCAGAATGCCACTGCACAAAGAACGGTCTAGAAATCATTTTTCCTGGGAACTATAACTGGCTTAAAAATTACTCAAAAATGTTTCTTTTCATACAAAGTATCATTCAAAATGGTTTTTAATTCCCCTCTTTTTTTCTTTTAAAAGAACATGGATAAAATTAGTTTGGTAATTTTTAAGTTGCTGGAAAGTTGATTAAAAACCCCAAAAAACCCCAAAACCCCCAAACACATTTCAGATGTATGTTTCCACAAATGAAACTGGATGTTAAAAATGAAAAATGTGCAGGTCATTAGTTCCCAGTGACAATTTATTTTTTGAACACTAACAG
Organism: Lepidochelys olivacea; assembly: GCF_965140295.1. Lineage (NCBI taxonomy): Eukaryota > Metazoa > Chordata > Testudines > Cheloniidae > Lepidochelys > Lepidochelys olivacea. The sequence goes on along the minus strand of NC_140412.1, from coordinate 161,939,777 downwards.
ACATATACTTTTCCATAAGGCATCTACATGTAAAGATTCTGATTTTTTACATTTATTGAGTAAGCATGTGAGTGATTAAGTATTTTGACATGGTAATTTTAAAAACAGAGTTCACTCATTACTAAATTGAGCCTCATGCCTCAAAGGGACATGGGACAAGGTCTTTGTTCCTCAGATACAGACATGGCACAAAGTATGGGTCTTAAATCTAGGTTTACCACAAATTTACAGCTTTATTATTGTGTTATTAATGGCAAATATTAGCTGAAGTTGAAGACTGGAAGGCTCAAGTATTCGTTTTAAAAAAAAAACCACCTACATAAAAACAAATAGACAATGCATATCGTATCAATGCTATACACACAGATTTTTTTCACACTGGGAAAGGAACATTTCAAAATAGCAACACCAGGTCTTCTCAGTTTATTAATTTTGTTTTGCTATTATTGAAGATACTTGTGTTTGAAAAAGAACTCTCCTCTCATATCAGAGATTCTTCTCTGTGATTATAGTAAAGAAATCAGCCTTTGTTTATGACATCACTATCTGGCAGCATGGAAATGACTGACATCACAAATTCAGGAACACAGGGTTATGAAAGATCAGGTTAGATGTTAACATGCTATCTAATGTAGAAAACACTTAACACAATCTTTAACAGTGAGCAAAAAGCAGCAAGAGAAAAGTATTAAAATATTAAAGCTTATGGATTCTGGTTAGTTGTATACATTTTAAGCATTTTTCTCTCAAGTGACAACCCTTTCTTTTCAAAAGCTACCTGGGTACACAATGACCTGATTAACCAAAACAGATTCGTAATGCTGCTCAGCATGGTAGAATAAACTAATAGAACAGAATGTAGCAATTTCCCAAGAGCAATAACAGTTTATCATTCATACACTGGTCTGTATACTACACGAATATTGATACTCTTAGTGAGATCCTGACTTCTTCCATAATTGTCATTTATGAAACAAAATGATGTTGAATAATGTAAAGGGTCTAACTTCGTTCCACAAAAGCAAGGAAATTCGAAGTTAGGGCAATTACTCCATCCATAACACCACAAATTGGGCCCATGCATTGCAGCACACTGAATTGATCTCAAAACTTTGCCGTACATAGGGCACACAACAGATCCAGTCTTAAAATATTATCTATCAACACATGTACGGTCACGTCAAAAAACGAGTAGTGATCTATAACAACCTCTCTCACTTAGGTTGAGCCAGATCCCTGGGACTATGATATGGACAGATTTGTACTATAGCTGTTTTACAAAGCAAGGACAGATGAAGAGCATGACATAGCCTGTATTTTGTATAAATCAGAAAAGAAGAAACCCTGCCATAAATTCAAGGTAGAGTCAATCAGGAATGGAATGGTTTTGCCCTGGTATTAAGAAAAAAGAAAAAAAAAAAGAAAACCACACCACCTACATCGCAGCTTATTTGTATCGTGCCTGGGGCCTGATGATCTGAGTGTATTCTTTGACCAAGTATTTGGGGTAAATTTTTTTTGCTGTATCTGTCTTTTGAGTCTGAGAACTTATACAAAAAATAATTTAACTACTTTTTTGGTTCTCATAAACCACTATTTCAAACCTGCATCAATAACCAAGGTATGAAAAGCCTTCAGTGACACTAAAAACTGCAATTTAAGGCCAACTACTTTTTTGGGGGGTTAGGGGGGGCAGGCGGGAAGGGCTCTAGTGCACTTCAATTTGGTGCCCAGGACACGAACACATTTTAGGAATTTGAGATCTCTGCCTGTCTTGTGCTTTCCCCCTCCCCCCACCACCTTTCACCTTCTTGATGATTACTTCTCAATAAATAATAAAAAAAATGGTGTGAACACAATCATTCAGCATCTTCCAAATACTGTAATTAGATATGGCAATCTGATATTATTTCTGCCTGGAAATATTTAAGTCCTTTGGTTAAGTTTGGCAGGAATCCATTGGGACTTTGGGTACATCATCTTACTGAGACCCTGGTATTAAATTAAGCTTTATCAACAAATCAAAACAGCAGAATACTAAGTTTAACTGCAAAAGTGAACTCAAGGATTAAACTGTTTTTACAAATACTCCTATTCCACGTGAGCATAACCTACACTTAACACAATCTGCAAGTGGAAGCATCGCTCCCTGACAGCATAAACACGATTAGTGTACACATAAATAAGCTTCAAGTGTTATTAATTGAACGGTGACTGTCATGCCTCTCAAAAGAAATACTTTGAGAAGCAGCAGATTATACTATTTTTTCTTTTAATAGCAGGTGCTTCACACCTTTATAAGTTTTAGCATCTCTACAAGTAAACACACCCCTAAATCAACTAAAGATTCCAGCAACAAAAGACTTGGCGTTTAACTTGTTTAAAATTACTAGAAGTCTAATAATGCAAACATCCAAAGGAATAAAAGCCAAGTTAGTCATTTCAGCAGATGGCATCCTTGACTCAGTGGATATTACTTGTCCTTCTTAAGATCTTTCTATGAAGAAAAAAATCTACACACAAGGCATCTGAACTTTAAGTCTGTGTGTTAGTATGCAAAGTAATCGGAAGCAGACAGTCTATCTTGCAAAGGCAAAGTGCTTCATAACGTAAGGCCAGCAGACGTGAGGGTTTGTTTTAAACTGTGCTTCACTATGAGCTGTCACTAGGCACAGCTGGAAGAGGGACAGAAGGCCATGACTGTTCTGAACTCAATCCAGGTAGAAGAGAGAGTGACAACTTCATGCTGATCAGGTGCGAGATGGTGTAAATCTCACTCTGTGGCCATTTTCATCTCCTCAGGACTCCCTCTAGATGGTCTGAAAGAAAATATTCACTTACTGAGGGAGAGCAAACGCTTTTTCACAACGAAGGGAAGAGGATGATAAAATGCATAGTTGCAAGATTTCTCTATATTGTGGGACTGCATATACATGGAAAGCTTTAGAACGTAATCACAAAACTAGATAGAAATTTGCCTTGGGACCTAATCTTTATTTTTTTGTTCACGTGAGTAGCCCCCATTGGAGATATTGGTATCATACACATGAGTAAAATGCAGGATCAAGCCCACAATCGCTAATCTTGCTCCCTTATGTTATTTATATCAATGATTTCAGTCACATTCTTTATATTGCTTTGGAAACCACAATCCACCCCGTAGTTTTTATTTCTAGATTATTATAGAACAACAAGTTCTTCCTAAAACCCTTCCCCAAACCCACAATGAATAGTTCCCTATTTATAATAAGTTTTTGTTTGTTCTTACAAAGTCTGTGATTCACTCCACACTACCCTAATCTATTACTTACTGGTATATCTGCAGAGGCCATGGTGTTTGTGATGGGGTAGGAACTGAATTTGTTGGACTCACTAACATGGCACTGTATATGTTAGAGGCAACCACCAGTATACAAAGCAGTATGGGTCCAATGATCGCTCCTTCCAATCCTAGGTAATATGCTCCACCAGCTACTGCGAGGCCTGTCAGGTAGGGATGGCCACCTCTGGAATTACAGCATAAGGAGGATAAGTTACTAAGAGCAATATTTTATAACAGCAAATATCATCATTTATGGAAATGTGGATTGATTAGCAAATGTTATTTAGCATATCAAGCTGATGTAACTACAGATTGCTATAAATGTTGCAAGTACAAACATTCTAGTATTATTAATTAGTATTTGATCTTGGTAATGTCCACAATGTAGTAGACACTTTCCACATATTGAAGAAGGGACAGTCTCTGTTCCAAGTAGTTGATTCTAGGTAGGCTTTAGATTTCAAAATGAAATGCTTAAGGCTAATCATAAAACACGATCTTTGTAAAGATTTTTGAATTACAATTTATAAGATGGCTGGCAACATGCGTCTTCGTGTAACCTCTAATTACTGAAACGGTGACCTGTCATGTGTGCCCTAAACTGTACACACTCTAACAAGAATAGTTTGTAGATTCACAACATTTCATATTCTCTCATTGGAATTAGTTTTTATTTGCAGAATGGTAATGGGTAAATGAATGAAAATATCTAAAGACACTTGATTTTAGCCATCTTACTTGTAAAGCATCATAAAGCCATCTACGAAACAGGCTTGGGAGCAGCCTAATAACTGCTATCAAAGATTGTAGCGACTGTCTCAAAGATGATGCCCTTATGTGTTAAGACCTGGCTATCACCCTATCACCGTTCTATACAGTAATACTAAAGCTGCCATTTTAAATACTGCCAATACTAAAGCCCCGCCTCACTAAGGAAATCCTACAGCAGAAGAAGCCAACACTACAAATAAAAGATGGCAAATGAGCCACTTGCAGGGAGGCAACCACATAATTTAAGACTTGGCACTAGCCCACACACAAATGCACGATGGAAAGGCATCCATGAGTACAGCTGGGTTGGGGAAAAAGGAGAAATATCTGATTTTCAAAATTAAGCTGAAACTTGAAATAAAAACTTGCTCTATAGTTGTGTAAACAGAGGAGGGGAAATTTCAAACATATCTAAAAACATCAGGGAAAAAATTATTCAAAATTTCAAAACTTTCTACCACTTCTAGTAAAAAACAAAAAAAACCCAAAACTACCCCCTCCCCCAAACCCCAACTAATTAATCTAGCATCTGGAAACCACTCCTAAAAGATGTGTTCTAAAGAGATGATTAAAAATGGGTCAAAATGAGAATATTTTATCTGTACCTCCCCCCCACTGCTGTACTTGAGCAGTTCAAATTAAATGGAAAAGTTCCAAAGCAGAAAACTAAAACCCAACCAACAGCATTATGCAAAAACCAAAACCTAGCCTGCTCAGCATCCTTACAGCGCATAAGCCAGCATGCAGACAATAGATACGGAATTATGTGGAGAAGCTTGTAGTAATATAAGTAGCACATATTTTGAGGGGTGGTTTTGGAACTGAATATAAGGGAATGAGAATATTGGCTAGTCAGGCAGAGTTCTGGCGGTTGCTGTCAGTCAAACTTCTACACACAGCACCAAAGACACACGACAGTCCCAACTTATACCACCTGCACTATTGCTGTTCTGATCTTTGTCACTACTGAACAGAGTGGGAGCTCAAAATGTAACACACAACTCAGCTTCACTTGTGATATAAATCAGATCTAATACACAGCAGGGGCAGTAGATAATTTGATTATGAGAGGGTAGGATTTAGACAGATCTTTTGTTTCCATCACTTAAAAAAGTGGACTTGTGACTGATTCCTGAATTCTGCAATTCTTCGTAAATTTTTTCAACTATTGTATCAACTTCAATTTTTTTGGTCCAGGTTGTTAAATTACATAGGCAGCTGCTGCAACAAGTTGCCTGACAAGATACAACTAATATCCGTGTATACATTTAGAAAACCCTACATAACCCAATTATAGCTATTTCTAATGCACTTAATCTAATCTACAATGCAGCAGAGTGTTTTTGTTTTATTTAATGGGAACAGTTGGGTTTCTGCTCTGACCCTTAGCAAATTCTCTCTATCACAGACATTTTATAGGCAGTAAACATCCATCTCATAGCAGTTGAACAACAAAATTCTAATGAATAAATGGAAGAATGAGGTCATTGGCTTTTTAATGACCACTGTCCCTACAAGCATAAATAACCTATCATTGGAGAACAGTAGTAATTTATACTTCACTTACTGGAACAAATTCATTAGAAAGGCAACCAGTGCAATAGTCTGAAGAAACTTAAGACTGTGTATATTTTCAAGGACCAGTTCTCTCTGCACAGTATCATTACTGTCGGATGAGACCAAAAGATTTTAAGACTACAGCAAATCTTGTCTTCCCACAGAAGAGAAACAAACAGTCTACCTAATGCTCTGATTTGATGAACATCCCTAGGTGCATTATAACAAAAATTAAGCTGTTCCAGGATCTGACTAAAATAATTTAAGTGTCCTACTACATCAGGGGTGGGCATACCTCGGCCCGCGAGACAAATCTAGACTGGGAGACATTTTAAACTGGCCCACGAGCTCCTGCTGCGGAGCCAGGTGAGGGGCTGCACCACATGGCTCAGCCCCGCTCTGGTGCTCCAGCAGGGGCGCCGGATGGGGGGCCGCACCACACGGCTCGGCCTCATTCTGGCGCTCCAGCCGGGTCTCTGGGTCAAGGGCTGCACCACGTGGCTCCCGGAAGCCGCGTGATGGTCCCGCTCTGAGGGTTGGGGGCTGCTCTGTGCTTAGGAGCCAGGGAAGTGACATACAACTGCTTCTGGGAGCCACTTGAGGTAAGCAATTCTCAGAGCCTGAACTCCTGAGCCTCTCCCCATGCCCCAACCCTCTGCCCCAGCCCTGATCCCCCTCCCGCTCTCCAAACCCTCCTGCACCCCAAACCTCTCATCCCCAGCCCCACCCCAGAGCCCGCACCCCCAGCCGGAACCTGCACCCCCAGCCCTGATCCCCCTCCGAACTCCTCGGTCCCATCCCAGAGCACTCTCCTACACCCCAAACTCCTCATCCCCAGCCCCACCTCACAGCCCGCACCCCCAACCGGAGCCCTCACCCCCTCCCACATCCCAATCCCAATTTAGTGAGCATTCATGGCTCACTATACAATTTCTATTCCCCGATGTGGCCCTCAGGCCAAAAGGTTTGCCCAGCCCTGTACTAGATGTACAATTGCTCCTAAAGGCAGAGAAAGTAGCAGTGCCTAAGAGTGTATTTTTATATCTGTACATCACTACAAGGTTGTGACCATTCCTTGCAGATGTGGATCTCAGAGTTATTTTTGTCACCTCCAGACTAGAGCACTGCAATGAGCTCTAATTGGAAAGTTGAAAGCTTCAGCTGCCTGCTTATTATTCAGGATGCAACTGAAGGGTTTGGATGTGACCCTACACAGGTTTGGAGTTTCTCTTCTCTCTCAACAATTGAAATCAGAGAGAAGCTCAAGTTGTTAGGGCCACATTTTTAAAGGTATTTAGGTCTAAAGATGCAGATAGGTGTGTAGTGGGACTTCCAACAGTACATAGGTTCTGAACTCCTACAATGGGGGCTGGGTAACTATGTATATCTTTAGGCATCTAAATACCTTTAAAAGTCTGACCTGTAGTCCCTAGATTTTTACATCTGGTGGCTGGTGCCAGAACATTCTTAAGGTGAGCCCCAAACTCCGGTACTCATACTTCAGAACATATTCAACCTGCACATGAAGGGAGTTTGGAAGAAACTTTCACGATGGACTGGTTAATCCATAGTTGCTTACTACTGGGTTTCTTGTGCCTTCCTCTGAAGCATCTGGTACTGGTCATTCTAGAGTGAAGATACTGGACTAGATGGACCATTGGTCTGATACAGAATATATGGCAATTCCTATGCTCCTGTATTTGCTTCCATTCTTGCTCAAGCAAAGCCAGAGTTGGCTGACTTTCAGGGTATGATGCAATACTTATATATGCAGACTACTGCTGAATGGTTGGGTAGAGAAGAGAGTCTTGTGGTAGTAGAGACATTCTGAAAAGTTAGATTTTTTATTATTATAATAATATGGTCTCATTAAACTGTTCATGTGCTTAAAACACTGAAAACACCACTATAGTTTGAACAAATAAGTTAATTAAGGCAAGAGTATGATCCAACAGAAAAAAAAATAGCATGCTTTGAGAGGTCTTCAGTGAGACACTTACCCTGATATATCTGAGTAGATTGCTGTGTCTACAAAGTACGTTGGCAACAGGTGAAAAACCAAGAGCAAAATGGCTTTGCATCCTTCTCCTTGGGTGAGCCACAGATCTAGAATTGCAGGTATAGCTGCCCAGTATGTTCCCAGAAATGGAACAGCTCCAAGGATTGCTGCCAATGCTAACATAATAGAGTACACCGTCAGTCAGAAATTAGGAAGAAGAGATCAGAAAACATAATATTTTACAAAAAAATAAAATACTTTGGGTCAGATTCTGCCACCTTTACTGTGCAGACAGCCTCATTTAAATCAGTGGCACCACTTGGAATAAGGAACTAAAAGAAGTGACAGCCCTTCCTTTTTTTTTTTTTGTTATTACACCTCCTCCAAAATTGTGATACCTAAATTCTTTCCATATCAAAAATGTTTGATTGTGACATAAAAATGGATGGGAATTAAAAAAAACAAGCAGGAGAAGCAGTCTTGTGAACCCAAGGTAGAAACTTCTATTTCACTCCTGGGAGAATTCTGCATCACTGAACAATTCAGAATTTTGCAGAAATTAACGTTGTACGCACAGAATTTCCTTCTTCTCACACAAATGGGCTGCAGCACTGCTGGCTGCCACTAGGGGCCGCTGGACCCAACAGAGCCCAACTCCCACACAGAAGATCCTGCCAGGGAGAGGGGGATGGAGCTAAAGGGTTCCTGACAGCTACAGTTCCCAGCACCCTCTGAGGGAAGGAAAGGATGGTGCGCAAGAAACTCCATACAAGCGTAGGACCGAGCATCAGACTGTTTCTCCCTCTGGATGCCTGGGTTCGGGGAGAAAGGCTATCTGGGCAAGGGGGTGGGGATGGAAGAGGGTTCAGGTGTATTGGGCGGGGGGGACACGCAGCTAGGCACTTGGAGGGGGAAGGGAGCTGAGAAACAGGAACTGGGTTGTCAGATTTCTTTAGCTCTCTACTTCTGGGGGAAAATTTGTGTGTGTCTGTATTGTTACAGATATTCTTACTGACAGGTATTTTGAAATAAATTACAAAAATAATTGAAATTGGAGTGATTATGTAGTGTTCTTCTGACAAATAAACTTTGCAGAATTTTAAAATATTGTGCGCAGAATTTAACTTTTTGGCACAGAATGCCTCCAGGAGTACTATTTATACACCAATACAGTTGTGATCAGTAATATGGAAATTAAAAAAAAATTGATTTATACTTTTATTATAGACAGGGCTCGTAAAGCTACCTGTTATTATGGTTGTCCAACACTTCCCTTTTTTAAAGGCCCTGTTGTCAGTTGCTTACAACTTTGCTAAATTTTAACCATTTCCACTGAAATTTTACATCATGTCATGTGGCCGTCTCAGGCAGGCCTTCCCCGCCGCCCCCTTTTAAATAAAAGCTTCAGCCATTTCCAAGAATGAGGCTAGGAAAAAATTCTTTGCATAGCTCTACCATCCCATGCTTTGGAGCAGGGACTGGAAATCTCTCAGGGATGTGGCTTTTGCTGTCCCCTGGAAGTCTGACCAAATTTAACTGACCTATAAGGCTTTGAAAAATGTCAGTTCACACACGTGAACTGACAATGATTTCAGAGAATTTAGGTGCTAAAGAAGATTCTGTCCTCATTGAGTATGCTCCAGACTCTTACGGCTGCTAATGTCAATCAGATGGGGCATACGCCAACCCCACGGAGTGAGTGGGCACGCTTCATCCTCTCACAGCTTGTGTGTGCATGAGTGAGAGACAGGCTTATGCATATGCCATCCCCACAGAGCACATGGTCTCTCTAGCCCAGGGCTACAGAAGCAAAGACAGACTTCCCCCATTGTGGCTGCTCCAGGCTGGAGTGGGGCAGGCAACGGAGCCGACACCAAAAAGCCTCCCTCTCCGGTGCTCTCAATGACAACCCCCAAATGGCACTCTCAAAGCGCAGCAAAGGAAGCAGATTTATTGCAGAAGGGACAAAAACTGGACTGGTTAGAGGGAAAGGAGTAGATTAGGACAAAATGTCTGGTGAGCCTAGGACCTCTCAATGAACGTTAGTTTTGGCATTTCCTTACTTCTGAGTTCTTGAATTTGAAATCTTAAAAGTTCTTTTAGAATAGTTTGCGTGTGTAATTATTAATATTTCAAACAAAGGTCTTTATACAGGCAATATTTAATCACTACTGCCACTGCACAATAAATGGATACATAGCTACCATCTGTAAAATAAATAACATTTGCTTTGGTTCTTACCTGATGGTATGAAAACAATATTAATTCCAAATATGGTGTGAGTGAGCCAGGTGTACAGTCCATAGAACCCAGCCATTTTGAGAGAAGCATCAAACACACCTCTAGAATGATCAAAGAAACCCAATTAAACTACTGATTACAAAAGTGGGGGAAATATCAAAACATGTCCAAGTGCATCATACACTAGTGAAGTAAGTTACTTGGTTCAAATTGTAATGAAGAATAAATTATCCATTTGTTCCCTATGCCAAAGGATGCATTCAACCCAAAGTGGATTTTTTGATTTGCCAAAATTTTCTCAATTGTCAGATTCGGTTAAACCCAAAATGATTCCCCCCCATTTTTTCTAAACTGCCTGTGAGCTGAAAATTCAGTTATTCACACCGCTCTACTTACTAGCTTTATGTGCCTTCCCTTGCTAATAATCATCTACATCATCTCTCTGCTAGGGCTTAAGAACCCAGTAATTTCAACTTCCTCCTGCTATCCTCTCCCTGCTGCCACCTTACTCCCACATTTTAGGAGCTGTATAACGTATCAAATGTTTTTGAAGGAATTTATATATATCTAGTCATTTAAAATGCACCTATTTGAAGTTTTGAGTATATATACACAACTTAAACATTAGGACCAATGTCTCAAATATGAAATCCTCAAACAGACCTAAACTAGAAGCTTGTCATCCAACACAAAACATTCAGCCACTTGCCCAGAAAAGACATGAGGGAGAAAAAAAAAAAAGTTTTGCACAGTGACCTGAAAGTCAACAAATTCAGATCAATATGGGTGGCGGGGCGTGGTTTGAAACATTGTTGATGCTTCACTGAAAACACCCTGGACACTATAGCTGATCTCATTTGCCATAGCGCCACATGGAGAAAAGCATAGTCTGAAATAAAATACTTCAGGGCCTGGTTAGTGCAGAATATACAATATATTTTAGTTATGCTAGAAGGAAACAGCTCAAATCTTTATAAGGAAAAACAATCACAGTAAGCAAGCAAAACACCAGAGCTTGTATAAAAACTTCAAAATACTAAGATACTATCATATTTCAATTATTAGATGAAACAATCAGCATTATTTCTGCACTCTCCTTTTCTATTACATTGAATGCAATATGCCAGTTTTCTCTACAAAAGTTTAAAGAATATAATTTTCTTGTAGTGAAAGTCTGTTTACAGAACTAATTCTGTTTTTAATTACTTACGCTATCAAAATAAATCATATGTGAAGTGTTAGGAAAAAACATAAGTTCTGTTCTGATTAACTGAAATTCCTGTTTTTTACCCACTAGCTTCACAAAACTAGTTTGGCAAGCATTAGTTTAAAACCTGTACACAATTTTGTCTGTAGTTGGTTTCCTTGTCCAAGATCTTTAGAGCAGTGACTTTTAGGTTTTGGTGAGGAAAGCCTTCACAGAGGCTCACAAAGGAAGTGCTACATATGTACCACCAAGCCCGGAAGGAAGCAGTAAAAAAAACATTTCAACTATACCTACTGAGGGCTCTCCTGTTGGTAACACTAAGAATTCATCTCTTCCCTCCTATCTTCGCCTAATACCTAAACTCTTGCCAAAGCAGTTTCCTCCTCTGTCAGGCTCTTCTAGCTCCTGAACCTATTCCAAGGCGTTCCCTTCTAATGATGAAACAAACCCTTCTTCTACAGAACAAAGAGAGCGGTCTGCAACCATTAAGTGAGGCCCCTAATTGGCGATGTGAATTTTTTTTTTTTTAATTGCTATATAGCTTGTCAGGAGCCTTCAAAAATAAGAAAAAAAATCATAATTAGGAGGATTCCGTTACACTTTAATACTTAAACATTGGTTGCGGGAACCCAAGTTCCAGTATGGGTTAATATAAAACTTTTAAATCCTCAGGTTTATACTGTCCTTTGAAACTGAATATGAGCTGCTACACAAATAAAGTTGAGGTTAATTTTCTAGCCAAAAATCACTGAAAAGTATCCCCACAGTGTGTCTCTGCTTACTGTCTCTTAGAAGATGCTTGTATACTTTGCCAAAATTAGCATGATACATGGTCTCCAAAGAGATTTTTGAGAGTGGATGGATATTAGTTTTCAGTTTATGAGCTCTGGCTTGAGACAGGTGTCTGAGGTACCAACTTCACTTGAAATTAAACTGTTCCATCTACAGCTTCTTGAAGGATTTTTCGGGTACTCAGTCATTGAAAATTTCCCCATAGCCTATGAAAGAAGAGAGGACTGTCCTACTATGATAAATGTAATAGTAAACAGAAACAAACTCCATGAGCCAAAAAAATCTTTTGGATTTCTAAATATAACTGTGTGTATTAGAAAACAATTGTAAATCTGCTTTCTGCACACAGGAAAGACCTTGAAACAGAGGATCAAATTCATTTTAACAACAAAGTGAAATCTGTAAGAACTGCATCCACTTATGCCATGCACTCAGCTTAAAATAAAGGCATTTCAGACACGTCTTTGATAATTAGCAATAGCTAATATATTTTCTTAGTATGCCACAGTTTTAATGAGTATGTAATCTGCACAGATCAGTAAGATTTAATCTCAGTGAGACCATAAAAATCATCACTATGTATCTTTAGAGCTGTGTATTTACTTAGATAAGTTATTTTTGTTAATTACTTATTGATAATGCAGTAGGCTGAGCTTTTAAGTAAGTTTGATAGTGTTTACACTGATAAGCCAGTTATTCATTATGCATATGCCGTTAGAATAATAAAATCCAGGAAATTGACTGGACAGGCTTAAATTTGTTACACTCAAAACTCTGGATCCAATTTCTGCTATCATAACTATGAAGCATATCTCTGAATGTGAGCCCAGTTAGTCATTTTAGTAACTAATATCAACATTATGCATTATCTCCTCCACCTTTGTGATGACAGACCCTCAGAGCGGTTTTGTGCAAAAATCATAAAGTTCTATATTACCATAAAAAGTGGCAGACCTTTCTGACCCAATTTAGCAAGCTAACATTTTCACTCACACAGGAAGGATTTATTTGTGCTTTTGAACCTGCTCAGTTGTGTAATCCAAGAGGGAGGTGTGAATGTTCCTCAGTCTTTACATGTTTCAGCAAAGTCAGAAAGCCAAATGCAAAGGAACACCGTGTGAATGAAACACCACTTGGAGAAGCTGTGGTCTGTAAATGGGATTACAAATTCAAGAACAGTGTATGGCATACCTTGATATTCTTGGTTTTACTTAACTGCAAAAGGCACACACATGATAAAACAAAAGAATAGTAAGTGCGCTCACCTTGTGCTATTCAAGATCAAAATCTGGGGGGTGGGGTGGGATCAGGTTGGATCCCCACCTACTTCTGGATAGTTACATAGCAGCAGTGGCCAGAAACCCACTTCATTTTATCATTTCTACTTAGCCATGAAGTTGTAGATTCTACTATGGTGATTCCTGAATTTTTCCTGTTAGTACTGGATTAGAATGAATGCAGTGAGGCTAGAGTTTCCTGTTAATTTCTTTGTGAAATTTACAGTGATTCTCTCTAATTAGGACTTAAATGAGTTGGCTCCTGGTGATCTCACGCTACCTTTCCCCCATGAGATACCTCTGAGATCACAGGAGGCAAACAGCCCCTAGTCCTACAAAGAAAAGGTAGAAGGACGACATTTAGAAGTTAGGGTTTCTGGACTGTGAAATCTACTTCATGTTTCAGCTGAAAGTATTATTTTACTTCCAGAGCTCTCTACAAGGCCTACTTGTTTTCTAAAGCTTTTCCTGAGCACTGGGGAAAGAGGAGCAAGTGGACTGGGCTGGAGGGAGAGTTTTCATTTGAGGGAGTAGAGTGGGCTTATGTGGGATGAATTTATTGGACACTATCCTAAACTACCAACATGTTTTTATATTAAGGGTACACACGCTGAGCATTGGATGCAAATATAATTAAAAATGGGAAAAAAATATGCCGTTCCAACAACTTGTAAAACATAGCATTCCACTGAGTACAGTAAATAGCATGTCAGAAGCCAGCTGGTGGCCCGTCACAGCGCAAAGGCCAGTAATCTGGATAAGGGAGCTCAAGCAACCTAGAATACTTGGTTACTTTTCATCTCTCAGAGAGGTTCAGGAGATACACAAAAGGAAGAAAAGGAGGACTTGTGGCACCTTAGAGACTAACCAATTTATTTGAGCATAAGCTTTTGTGAGCTACAGCTCACTTCATTGGATGCATTCAGTGGAAAATACAGTGGGGAGATTTTATATACACAGAGACCATGAAACAATGGGTGTTACCATACACACTGTAAGGTGAGTGTGATCACTTAAGGTGAGCTATTACCAACAGGAGGCGGGGGTGAGCGGGGGGGGGTGATCTTTTGTAGTGATAATCAACGTGGGCCATTTCCAGACAATTAACTTAGGCTTGAATAAAGACTGGGAGTGGATGTGTCATTACACAAAGTAAAATTATTTCTCCATGTTTGTCGCTCCCCCCCCCCCCCACCGCCCGTTCCTCACACGTTCTTGTCAACTGCTAGAAATGGCCCACCTTGATTATCACTAGAAAAGGGCCCCCCCCACGCACACCCCCGCTCTCCTGCTGGTAATAGCTCACCTTACCCAATCACTCTTGTTACAGTGATTAGGTTACAGCTTGTCAGTTAGATTTTTTGTGAAAAGCCATGACTTTTAGCCCTCTTAAAAGAGTTTGCCCTATCAAGATAAAAACTAAACAATAATTCTTTATATATCCAATTCCACCATGAAAATGTGGAAGGAAAAATTATAGTAAAGTAATTGACTGATTCAGTAAAATTCAGAGACCACTCTACTAAACAAAATGAGATGAGATCAACACTACTTTTGTCCTTAGGAGAAGGTGTATACAGGATCAAGCATGTTTGCCATCAGAGCCTGCTGCTGAGAAAAATCTCTTGGCTAATGTTACAGCCACAAAGAAAAACTATGAATGGGCAATGTGAAGGAATAGGTAGATGAGTTTTCAAATTGTAGGAGACTTGTGAAAATAACATTTAAATACCACAAACTCATCCATTTACAAATCTGGGAATACACTTCTACCATACCCTTAAGCCATTTTACTAGATTAGGAGGGGGAAAAAGACTTGGCCCCATCCCCAGCACAGTAAAAAGGTAAGCAGAGATAGTTATGTACACTTTAGCTGTAAATCAACATAGGATTGTCTTTATGAGACATAAAATGTTCCATAATAAATCAGTCAATGGAACAGAATTGGACCACCTTTAAGTTTAGTCGGTATATCAGCTTTAAAAGACTTCCTCCAACATGACTTCTTAGAAGATCTTTCCCATAATTTCTATAGCAAAGATGTGATTGACTAAAGAAATGCAGGGTACATCTACACGGCAATTAGACCCCCAGTCAGCTGGCACTGGCCAGCCGCAGGTCTCAGGTTAAGGGCTTTTTAATTGCAGTGCCGACATTTGGGCTCAGGCTGCAGCCCAAGCACTGGAACCCTCCAACCTCACAGCTTTTTAGAGCCCGGGGCTCCATCCAGAGCATCTACACTGCAATTAAACAGCCTCTGAGCCAGAGTCAGCTGGCACGGGCCAGCTGCAGGATTTGAATGGCAGTGTAGACATACCCACAGTGACCCCAGCTTCAATAGCCCAGCAACCACACTATTAGGAGAGGTGGGCTTGAAGAACAACAACAGAATGTACATTCTTGAAGAGGGATAATATATCCAAGAACTACATCTGTGAAGTGAAAAATCACTCAGGTCCTGTCCTGCCAGAGCTTTAGAACATTTCAACGTCTCTACATTCTCTGGCATAGAACACTGAACATTGTGTGTTCCAGTTTGTGATGAACAAGTCTACATATGGATTAGTCCACTTAAACAAAAAAACAAAAACAAAAAATCCAGCCACTGATTCCTTTGAAGGCCACTCAGGCCTGTTCATAGTAGCAACTTAAGGTGGTTTTCACTCCTCCAGAAGCAGATGAGAAAGCATTGACCTTGTTCATGGTGCACCATTCCTGAGATCTACTGCATCTTTTCATAGCCAGACCAAGATCCTCCCTGCCTATTCAAGTAATAGTCAGCCACAATATTACTAAACAATTAAAAAAAGGAGTAATACTAATCCTGTGCAGGGAGAAGGTTAGGATTGTGACTGCTCAGGCTGGTGAAGAGAGGAAATGACGGATTGCTATCAGGTAGAGATTTTATTTTGCATCCAAGGAGCATGCACATGCATGACCCTGACAGTTTACTGCATTGAGAGGGGTGGCAACTTGTAAGACAGTGCTTGTTACTCCTAACGTGGATCTGTAGAAGCAAAATAATGAGAAGAAAGTTAAAGTTACATAGTTAATCTCTCAAAATGTCTGGAAATGCCATAGTTAAAGTTGCACACTCAACCTTAAAAATGCCTCCTCATATGTATGTGTAGCAATACAGTCTAATTACATTACCACATACAATTTCTCAAATACACTATACAATTGTTCTACACTCTTAGATATGCATGCATAGGATGCTCGAATTCTTTTTAGCAACACATTCACTGTCTTAGCCATTATCTCCTTATTCCCACACATATCCAGTACAAGTTCTCTCACGAAGTACACATTTTAATAATTTTGTCAGCACCTGGGTAGTTCACAATTTTTTTCCAACCACCTACGCAGACTTTCTTAGAAATTAGGCAACATGACAACTAACTACCAGGCGAGCTGAGTTAGCAACACTCGTGGACTACATGTGTCAGCAAATTCTCACTACCCTTGTTCTTGATGTATGTCATGTAACAGTTTAATTTTCATATAAATTAATTTAATGGATTTTTGGCATATGGACAATAGTATGCAGTACTAGAAAATGTGATGTATTTAATGTTGTAGAAAAAGCTGTACATTGTGTGTGTGCACACACACACACAAACACACACCTGTGTATAGTTTTATATAAGGTTAATTAAGCAACTCTATATTACATGGTATTTAGATATACTTGTATATATTCATGTACTTTTAATATATATTTTATACTGTACACAATTATATAATAGTCCTCCTACAATTTCATACCTTAATTGTATGTAAATCTGTTTATATACACTTATAAACACATATACCATACAGATATATAAATATTATATATGTTTATTTATATATGATCTAGAGGAAAACTGGATGAGAATGGAAATACACAAATAGCACTTTCTGGAAACCTGCTGTCTGCCTGGGGAAAAAATTTTTAGCTTTTTAAAATTACTGACCCCCATATATTGCGCGTCGATATATCTGGTTGAGAGAACTAAAAGATCAGGCACATGAGGCAGATGGTAGCCACAAAAACAGAATGAAAATCCTAGGTAGGTTACAATACTGACCGCGTTGGTTTGAAAATATGGAAGCCCTTACACAACCAGCTAATGTTAGCTAAATACACTTCATTTCCCTAGTCTAGAGAGAGCCTAGAAGAGGATAATATTTTCTCAGTATTAGATCATGCAGACAAGTGATTCGGTACATTGAGAGTAGTATATTACTAAGGTCCCATATGCTTTTTTGCAGCTTGACCTAAATGCTGCAGTGGAGCGTTATGGAAGACTAGAAATTCTGTAGTAGCTCTGGAGAAGTTAAAAAATAAATGGGAGGCGGGTTTGTAGAGTAATATGAATGAATAAACTGAATGCCTTTTCCTATTTAATTTTATATTAAAATTAAATTTATATTCACCCTGAACATTAATTTTCAACAGTAACTGGCTCTTATCTAATGCTTTTCATCAGTAGATCTCAAAGCTCTTTAGAAAGGAGATCCATGTCATTACACCATTTTACAGATGGAGAAATGGAGGCACAGAGAAGGGAAGTGACTTGCTTAAGGTCAACCAGCAGGTCAGTGGCAGAGCTGGGAATAAAACCCAGTTCTCCTGAATCTCAGTCCCATGCTCTATCCCCTAGGCCACACTCAGAGAATGGTATTAGTCCAGCCACTGCAGCCATCAGGGAAAACTGGAGATTTGAAATAAAGTGGGTGATAGTTTAGGATTTTGGAACACAGGAAGGTATTGGAGGCTATTTTAAGCTGGGAAATAAGCAAGTTAGCTGGTTATTTCTGTTAAAATTACCAGCAGTAATTAACCAAGTTAGTTAATTATGACATTTAAATTATCATTAGGTTTCAAAATTAACGCTTCACTGTGATCATCAGGTAGTTCATCCTTTCTTTAGAGCTAGTGTCTACCTCATTCTGCACATAACCTGAATCATCACTGAATTCATTTGGAACGTTGAATCTGAAAGGTTTTCACCACCAAAGCCAAAGTGTAGATTCTGGTACACAAATGAGATTCAAAAAGTGGATTCTATGCTGATTTCAGAAAGGCAAAAGGGGAAGGAAGGAAGGAAAATTTTGGAAATGCCATTTTTAACCTTCTACCCCCACTCGATTCATATATTATACTCACTGAAAACAAATGAACACTATATACACACACAGACAAGAACTATAAATTGTGAAAATGCAACTTTTCTGCATTCTTGTGAACAATAAATCTCTGTAAAAGATACTTCTGGTACTGAAAGGACAGACAGTGCATGCAGGCTTCTTTCAAGACTTAGTTTGTTAACATTTGTTTAATAAAAACTCACTCAATTAAAAAGGTATACTATTAACACTTCAGTCAAAAATTCACACATTCTAGCTTTCCTGAGCATATTATACACTTTTACCCTTAATATGCTGGAAGACCATTGTTTTCTCTGGGAACTGTATCACCATCTCATTTTCTTGACTATTTGACTATTCTGTGAAAGCAATAACCTGGATACATTTAGGTGACTGATCAGCTTTTGCATAGCACAGCTCTCTACATCTAAGTTACTACAATAAAAGCTGTTTTATCTGGCACTTCACCAACTGGAAACCTCTATAAACTGCCATTTCTGACCTTCATTGAAATTTTGGTTGGTGCTGGGCCGGCAGGGGGTTTTGGTGTGGGAGTGGGTGCGGAGCATGGGCTCTGGGAGGGAGTTTGGGTGCGGGAGGGGGCTCAGGGTAAGGGCACAGGAGAGGATGCGGGGTGCCGGATCCAGGGGCCGCATACCTTGAGCACCCCACAAGTGGCGACCTATCCCTGCTACTCCTAGGTGAAGGCATGACAGGCGGCTCTGTGCACTACCTCCACCCCACCCTGAGTCCTGCCTCCGCAGATCCCACTGGCTGGAAACCATGGCCAATGGGAGCTGCAGGGGCGGCACCTGAGGGCAGAGGCAGTGCACAGAGCCGTGCCTTCGCCTAGGAGCAGCTGGGACAGGTCGCTGCTAGCGGGGAGCCGCCCGAAGTGAGTGCCCCTCGGATCCGGCACCCCCTCCCACTGGCCCGAGCCCTCTCCTATACCCAAACTCCTTCCCAGAGCCTGTGCCCCAACCCTGCACTCCCTCCTGCACCCAAACTCCCTCCATCTTAGTTAACCAGCATTTTTCACTTACCGGAATTCCCCATTCCCCCAGCTACTGGATAAAACAGCTTTTACTGTAAATAAAAGTTCTGAAGTGTTAATAGAAACCTGGATTGTTCAATCAAGGCACTGTAGGTCTCTGCATCAAACATTGCCTTTTCGCTTTTAGGCAACTTTGGTTCAGCCCCTTTCTTCGTCAGGAGAACCTTTTCTTAAAAATCTGGAGGCCATTTCCTTTTTAGGAAAAACTCAGATCATTTGGGAGAATTTTCTATAACCAAGACTCTCAAGATTTTTAAACGTATTAAAAATGGATGAAGAAAATAACGATAACACTACTCATCTTCCTGATGTTACAAAACTTGAGCTGTTGCTAAGAAGAATGTTTCAAGAATCCAGTCAAAACACTGAACTGGTCTTATGACTTCTATAACACTGGTCAGCCCCCACCAAAAACTGAAAGCTGCAGTAACTTTAAGCCACAGCCATACCCGTGTGCATGCACTCATGTGAAAATATCGCACACACTAAATTGCACTGAGGCCGTGACAACATGCAACTTAGTAATGTGCAATATCTCCACCAGAGCAAGCAGAATGGAAGCTTCAGGGAAGAAGGGTATGGTGCATTCAGGAAGAGAACGACATGCTGCTAAGGGAAAGGAAAATGGTTCAGGCAAAGGTGTGCATGCTGCTACTAAAGAGATCCACGAACTTGAGAATTACCACTTCATCCAATCAGAAATGAGGAGACAAAACATGTATCCCTAAAAGTAGAGGGATGATGCTATCAAGGTGGTAATAGTCAAAGACACAGTGAAATAGTTGGGTGATTATGAACTAACTTCATACAAAGGACTTTAAAGCCTGAATCGAAAACTGACAGCTTCAAGTACCCTGGGAAAGCCGTTATCTGGTAATTTACACTCCAGCTCTCAAAGTACTGCTTTATTTTAAAACAATTACGTTCTGAGTATTTTCACTTACTGAAGTATTAATGACTAATAGATTCAAAAGTCCTGTAAAATCTAATAATGCTAGTTCATATCTGAAACAAGTTTTCTTGTTAGTCTTGAGTGAAAGCCTCAGCAAATATTTCCATCAGCTCAAAACCTTCTTTGGCCAACTAACACTGCATGTTTGTTTGTTTGTTTTTCCCCAAAAGTCACCAACGCTGCTGCTAGCTAGGCCATAGAAAGTTCTTTATGGAACGATGGAAGGTATGTTCTCTCCCAGCCACGGAGCATTTGCCTCTGCAGCATCCCCAAGACCTCCTGGCCTCGGGAGCGAGAAGTCTCAAGTGGTAGTGCAGGTGGCATGACTGGGTCAGCCCAAAACTGTATTTTATTTATAATTTTGAATCATATCCCACATGCACAAAATTCAATACAGAGGATCACTTTAAACTAGACAGGACACGTTTCTTAGACTAACAAAATCACCAGCATATTTTTAACAATACCATTAATTTAAATACATAATACTTCTAACTCTCCTAGGGGTACTCTGAAAATCAACACTAACTCCCAATAATTCTAATTTACTCAGACCTCATATGAATGAATTATAAAGGAAATAAACAAATAGTCTACAGATGTAGAATTGATCCGATTATAGTCTCATTACTTTGATTAATTGTGAAATGTAAGCACATGCAGCTTCAGTATCAAGACACATGGCAAATCTTGGTTTATTTCGTCAAACAATTAAAGATTGGTCCCCTTGGTCTTAATCTAACAAACGGAAATTTCAGTCACTATAATTGGTAATAAATGACACAGATCACTGAATGGAACAATGGTTGTTCTAGCATGCAACAGAACCCTGAAGAATTGTGTAAGTCTGCCAAACATGTTATTTCATGGAAGATTAACAACCCCTATTGCCCCTCTTCCACCATGGGTTCTGGCTGAATTTTAAGAAATACACTTTACTACTGAAGTATCATTCATTACACCCTTGGATTGCCAAACAATCCAGTTGACTGATGTAGGTTCTTTCTTAATAATTCAAGATAAGTTTAGGATGGATTATTTTTAGTTCTAACTATGTCAACCTAAGCACTATGCCTCTTGTGAAGGTGGAATTATTAGGTCGGTGTAGTTGGTGACTTACATTGACAGGAGCAACGTTGTAGTGTAGACACTTACAGAGTTAGGTCAACGTAAACTGTCAAATATAAACCAAGCCTGGGGGTAAGAGAGAGTGTTGGAATTTATGGGGTGTGTGGAAAACAACTGTATTAGCAACACAGTAACTAGTTGACCACTAGGGGCATGGGGGAAGTTTGGGGGTAGCGGTGGGAAATCCCTGTAAGGAAAAATTATTTATCTTGTTATTTTGCAGGGTTTTACATGTGGGTCTCATGCCTACAGTAAGTACTTACTTAACTTAACATTTTTGACCTTCTAAAACACCCAAAACTTGGTTTAAGAGCTCTATCCTGCTTCGCTTGCACCAATCTCAAGCACATCATAGACCCCGAACATGCCCAGTCATCTCTTTTGAAGAGCAGAAAAATAAGATCTTCTCTAATTATGTTTAAAAAAGAATTCAAGGAAGGAATAATACCAGATATGAAAGGACAACAGATAAAAGAGCTGCCTTCCAACTCTGAAGGAATCTTACAAGTGATCTTGGTAAAGAATGAAAATCACAAGGTAAGTAAATATACCATATCTGTGTCAGATTCTCAAATTTAGAAAGAATCTTGTCGGATGTTGCTAATTAAAGAGTGTAATTACAAATTAAATAAGGGCTACTACTCACAGGTATGATTTATTTATTTATTTTAAATAAAAGGTTGTAAGATACCTCACAAGGCATGGAACAATAAAAGCTTTTCTGAACATATGCCAACAAAAACTTCGCATCAATGTCACCGGTTTCCATGAAAGAACATTCTGACACTGAAAAACTCAAATGGGTGGGAGGAGTTAGTCTTATATATAAAGAAAAGGAGTACTTGTGGCACCTTAGAGACTAACAAGTGTATTTGAGCATAAGCTTTCATGAGCTACAGCTCACTTCATCGGATGCATTCATCCACTGAATGCATCCGATGAAGTGAGCTGTAGCTCACGAAAGCTTATGCTCAAATACATTTGTTAGTCTCTAAGGTGCCACAAGTACTTCTTTTCTTTTTGAGGATACAGACTAACACGGCTGCTACTCTGAAACCCGTCCTATATAGAAGTACTACAAGATAAGGGGACCATATAAGCAGTATTCTTCCTTAGAGACTGAATCTGTGCAAACTCTGTAAAAGTACTGAGCAAAACTAATAGGTTGCTTTGCATACAGCCATGATTTAAACATTCCTGTGACTGACAAAGGAAACTGTTCAGTGTTGGATAGAATAAATCTTCACCTTTACCTGACTAACTGCAGGCCTGCCAGATCATAGCAGTGAGAAATAAAATCAGTCATTTCAACACAATTCTTTAAGTTACGGTATTACCTAGGGAACCAGTATTAAAAAAAACAACAAAAAAACCAAAACACACAAAGAAAACATTGGATTAATTTTCTAATGTCTTAAATTCATTCCAAGTTCAACCCTAGGACTTAGGGCAGTTTACACTATAATGTAATTCCAGAGTTCAAACTCAGGCTCAACTCTAACCCTCCTTTCATCTACACACAAATTGCGTTAACCCAGGGCTCAGATCCAGGATCCCAGGACCCTGCAGGGGTGGAAGGCCTGAGCCTGACCCAAACTTGGACCCAGGGTTCAATCCTTATGCTTTGTAGTGTAGATGCTGTCCTAGTGGACTCGGGCTCTCGGAGTTTGCCAACAGTATTCCACAGTCCCACAGGCTGACACTCTTTGTCCTCTGGAGTCAGGTTTGGTGGACATTCAAGTTTTCCCACAGCGCATCACAAACAAAGGGCTAGAGCAACCATATTTTGGGGAGGGTGCTAGGAAATCTGGGATACGGATGGTTGGACTCAAGTGTGCATAATGCAGTACAGATACTGGATCCCCAGGTTGGAACCCAGGGTTCAACAGGTAATGGCAGGGTCTGCTAACGCAAGCTCTGCTAACCCTGGGTTTACACTGCAGTAAAGGCACACCTTCAGAGGCATGATTCAAAGCGGGATCCACGTGAATGTATGCTCCAAGTACTTAGAAGACTATTTATGGGCTGTTGCACTGCCCAGTTGTGCGTCTAGCTCCCCAATCCCATTCTCAACTGCACCTCCACAATCTGAATTAATGAAAAGGGAACAATCAGGAGTGGAACACATGGCACACAGCAGAGGGCCAACCTGAGATGCGTTTGTCCACACAGAGGCTCATAGCTCAATCAGTTCAGAGAGAAGGTGTCATCAACTTCACGGACGTGGCATCAATGGAACACAGAAGAATAAAAACCACTACTGATTGTCCACAGGAGACCAAACTGTAATTGGTGCAGGCGACTGGTTCATCAAATCTTTGCTGAATGACTGCTGAAAGCCAAGGTACAGGTCGGGCTTCTGAAGCCTCTCACTGACCCAAAAAATTGAGGCAGAACCCTTGAAGCATGAATCTTTTTTGGTTGTACTTTCCCTGTTCCTATGAGTGCATCTTACCTATCATTTGGAAGTATTTCAACTTCTGGGCACTAACTCATTTTAAATAATAAATAGTAAGTAAACCAGCTGCATAGTTATGCCCTGTTGAAAAAACACCAATGTACCAACTAAAATTGTTGCTATTGATTGGAAATCTGGACAAAGGATACCCTGAATCTTGTTCAAAGAACTATGAACACTAGGAGCCATAGCTGAAGTTGAGAATCACTGGGTAACATTTATGAGGCAGCTTCTTCACTGACCACTATCAGGAAAGGACTGACTGAAATGTTCTGGGGCCTCAACTCAGGTGCCTGGAACATGCCCGGTCAGGTAGTTTTTAGAGCAGTGGTTCTCAACCCGTGGCCCAATCAACACACAGCTGCAGCCCCACATAACTTGCTATAGGCCATAGTTAGTATATATATATTATGTGGCTGCAGCCCACATACTAGAGAGAGAGCTGCATATGAGGCCCACAATGGTAAATAGGTTGAGAATCAGCGGTTTAGAAGAATGAGAACCAAGAGTGAGAATTATGCACTCATGATACCTTTAGAGAAGATTATTAATTTCATTTCTGGTAGCCCCCATTACACTAATATCTCTAGGTTATTTGGCAGAGTTGGGTGCACAGAGATGTTTTGAGGCTGTATTAATGGTTGTAAAATGCTCTGAGAGTCTAAGATGAAAGGAACTAGAGGAGTGCAATTATGATGTTATAATTCATATCAGCACAGTATCTTGATCCTACTACTGTACATCCCAGACTACTATTCATCAGCATGTGATTTAACTAAGGCTACAATTATGTGACGGCGGTCACCACTGTCATGGAACCCCTGAATTTTGACATTTATGTGCTGCCCTGCTTTACCAGTTTGTTAGTATACTTTGATCAGCTGCCATGCATTAACATTTCGCTAGTAGCTCTGATCTAGTAGGGGAAGCAAAAGTGGATGGGAATCTGGGAGGCAATGACCATGAGTTGGTTGAGTTCAGGATCCTGACACAGGGAAGAAAGGTAAGCAGCAGGATACGGACCCTGGACTTCAGGAAAGCAGACTTCGACTCCCTCAGGGAACGGATGGGTAGGATTCCCTGGGGGACTAACATGAAGGGGAAAGGAGTCCAGGAAAGCTGGCTGTATTTCAAGGAATCCCTGTTGAGGTTACAGGGACAAACCATCCCAATGTGTCGAAAGAATAGTAAATATGGCAGGCGACCGGCTTAGCTTAACGGTGAAATCCTAGCGGATCTTAAACATAAAAAAGAAGCTTACAAGAAGTGGAAGGTTGGACATATGACCAGGGAAGAGTATAAAAATATTGCTCGGGCATGTAGGAATGAAATCAGGAGGGCCAAATCGCACCTGGAGCTGCAGCTAGCCAGAGATGTCAAGAGTAACAAGAAGGGTTTCTTCAGGTATGTTGGCAACAAGAAGAAAGCCAAGGAAAGTGTGGGCCCCTTAATGAATGAGGGAGGCAACCTAGTGACAGAGGATGTGGAAAAAGCTAATGTGCTCAGTGCTTTTTTTGCCTCTGTCTTCGCTAACAAGGTCAGCTCCCAGACTGCTGCACTGGGCATCACAACATGGGGAATAGATGGCCAGCCCTCTGTGGAGAAAGAGGTGGTTAGGGACTATTTAGAAAAGCTGGACGTGCACAAGTCCATGGGGCCGGACGAGTTGCATCCGAGAATGCTAAAGGAATTGGCGGCTGTGATTGCAGAGCCATTGGCCATTATCTTTGAAAACTCGTGGCGAACGGGGGAAGTCCCGGATGACTGGAAAAAGGCTAATGTAGTGCCAATCTTTAAAAAAGGGAAGGAGGATCCTGGGAACTACAGGCCAGTAAGCCTCACCTCAGTCACCAGAAAAATCATGGAACAGGTCCTCAAAGAATCAATCCTGAAGCACTTACATGAGAGGAAAGCGATCAGGAACAGTCAGCATGGATTCACCAAGAGAAGGTCATGCCTGACTAATCTAATTGCCTTCTATGATGAGATTACTGGTTCTGTAGATGAAGGGAAAGCAGTGGATGTATGGTTTCTTGACCTTATCAAAGCTTTTGACATGGTCTCCCACAGTATTCTTGTCAGCAAGTTAAAGAAGTATGGGCTGGATGAATGCACTATAAGGTGGGTAGAAAGTTGGCTAGATTGTCGGGCTCAATGGGTAGTGATCAATGGCTCCATGTCTAGTTGGCAGCCGGTGTCAAGTGGAGTGCCCCAGGGGTCGGTCCTGGGGCCGGTTTTGTTCAATATCTTCATAAATGATCTGGAGGATGGTGTGGATTGCACCCTCAGCAAATTTGCGGATGATACTAAACTGGGAGGATACTACTAAATTTGTAGATACGCTGGAGGGCAGTGATAGGATACAGAGGGACCTAGACAAATTGGAGGATTGGGCCAAAAGAAATCTCATGAGGTTCAATAAGGATAAGTGCAGGACTGGAAGAACCCAATGCACAGCTACAGACTAGGGACCGAATGGCTAGGCAGCAGTTCTGCGGAAAAGGACCTAGGGGTGACAGTGGACGAGAAGCTGGATATGAGTCAGCAGAGTGCCCTTGTTGCCAAGAAGGCCAATGGCATTTTGGGATGTATAAGTAGGGGCATAGCGAGCAGATCGAGGGACATGATCGTTCCCCTCTATTCGACATTGGTGAGGCCTCATCTGGAGTACTGTGTCCAGTTTTGGGCCCCACACTACAAGAAGGATATGGATAAATTGGAGACAGTCCAGCGAAGGGCAACACAAATGATTAGGGGTCTGGAACACATGACTTATGAGGAGAGGCTGAGGGAACTGGGATTGTTTAGTCTGCAGAAGAGAAGAATGAGGGGGGATTTGGTAGCTGCTTTCAACTACCTGAGAGGTGGTTCCAGAGAGGATGGTTCTAGACTATTCTCAGTGGTAGAAGAGGACAGGACAAGGAGTAATGGTCTCAAGTTGCAGTGGGGGAGGTTTAGATTGGATATTAGGAAAAACTTTTCCACTAGGAGGGTGGTGAAACACTGGAATGCGTTACCTAGGGAGGTGGTAGAATCTCCTTCCTTAGAAGTTTTTAAGGTCAGGCTTGACAAAGCCCTGGCTGGGATGATTTAATTGGGGATTGGTCCTGCTTTGAGCAGGGGGTTGGACTAGATGACCTCCTGAGGTCCCTTCCAACCCTGATATTCTATGATTCTATGATCTAATCACATTTCAAAGAGGACTAGATCAAAGCAAACTAAAACTGTTAACATGCAGCAGCAGGGTACACACAAGGTTCCCATTATTAGAGTGTGAAATTATCTATTTCTTACCAAGACTGTGCTATGAATTATGAACCATTTTACCATGACAAAATTGTATCTATAGATTTAATATATAAGCCATATCAGATGCACATGCAGTTTTAGCTTATTACTCTCCTTCAAGGTCAGAATCTGGGAAAAACTGATTTATTTTAATTTTTTTTTTTTTTTTTTAAGACAAGATACTTGCCACACTGTGACAAACAAGCAATTTTCCTGCAGGCAGCCTGATGAACTGACAGAATCATAATTTTTTTCCAAATGGCATGAGATCTGACAAACAATGATCAGATATACATGTAACAATAAGCATCAAACCACACTAGCCGTAATAATTCAAGAGAAGTCCCCACCATTAGTCTATTCTGACCATTAGTCCTCAAGAAATTGGTCATTAAGTTCAGCAAAAACTGCCTTATGGAAACCATATTATCTCAAAAATAGTAAGTCCTTTCATTCTCCTTTTTGCTGTTCTACATAACCCACTGTATTTATTCCATCTTAAGGCTGCAGCTAATGTATCCCATATTGATTCCAAGGCCAAAAGGGACCACTGTGATCATCAAGTCTGATCTGAATAACAAAGGCCATAGAACTGCCCCAAAATAATTCCTGAAGTATATGTTCTGGCATGAGGATCCCATATCAGGCGCAGTCTATACTTAAAAATTATACTGACATAGCTATGCTGCCCAATGCTGTGGAAAATGTCCCTGAGCACCGTAGTTAGGTCAACCTAACCCCCTGTGTAGAGGCAGCCAAGTCAATGGAAGAGTTCTTCTCCCAACCTAGCTACTGTCTTTTGGACAGGTGGATTAACAATCTCGACAGAAAAAAACCCTTCCATCAATGCAAGCAGCAGCTACGCTACAGCACTACATTGGCACATCACTGGACCATTGTAGTATAGATATACCCTCAGTGTTATGTCAAACTCTGTAGATGTGTGTGCAACTTAACATTCAGGGTACAATTTAGATTAACAGAGCGAAGGTAGGAAAAGAGACACATACAGGGATTAGGGAACAAGGGTAGACTAAAGAGACCTGACAGCACACACTTCTGCATATCTTTATATCTGCATTCTTTTAAAGTCAAATTTGACTTCTTGCATCTTCAAAATAAAGTCTTTGTCAGCAAGGCAGGCCAGCATCCCCTTATACTTCCCAATCGTTGGCTCTGCTTTATCTACCGCTGATGCCTGTTGTCTCTTTCCTTCCCTACACCTTGCTTCTCTGGCTTTACTTCTCTCCTCCCTTAGTTTCCATCCCCTCCAGTTCATTGTTTTCCTATATACTGATCCAATCCATTGCATTATCTGTGATATGGGTCTACAAAGTGAAACTTAAATTCTTTGCTGAATAGCACTTTGCAGCTAAGAGTATGCCCACAGCCCAAATCAACAAAGCAAAGAAGCTAGTCTCTGCCACTGTGGAATCAAAGATGCTATATAAATGTATGGGGTCATGGAAAGACAACTTGGGAGAAACTGGCCAGGCACTAAAGCACAGAAGCAGGATTGCAAACAGGATGAGTTTACTTAGTGCAGCTCTACTTAGTAACCTAATGAAATGCAGACAGCCCAAATCAAAAAAAGCGAAGAAGCTAGTCTCTGCCACTATGGCTGCTCTGTTCCCTCATGCCATGGGATGAAAAGCAAATAGTCAACTATACTAATGTTTGTAAGCTGCTACTGTAAGAGGATATCTAGAAACATCTTTAGTTAATTATCACAAAATAAGTAACTGTGAAATTAAAAACAGTTGTATTATAAAATGTCTCAGTAAAATGTATTTTTCAAAAGTTCCAACAATTGAAGGGGTTTTTTAGGAGGGGAAAGGGAAGAGACAAAGGTGGCACGTTTAGTGTGGAACAATCTGGATCAAGATTTTCTTCTCTGCCTCATCCCAACAGGGACACACTGGTCTGTTATTAACATACACTAAGTCCTTGAAATATGAGCAGCCACAACTGCACATCCTTAACATGAACAGTTAAAATTAAACTAAACTAAAATTATTCAATATTCATACAACAAAAATATGTCAGTCTCACAAAAAAAATGGTTTGCCACAGCTAGTGAGAAAGCATCATCATACCTTATGGCCTCTTCCACAGACTGGCCAACTATATTTGAGGATGGGCCTGGCTGCGACAAAGGTGTCAAGCTAATCACCCACTTCACTGGTTTGTAGTACTCATCACTGGAACTTAACAGATAAAACAGCGTGGTCAGGAAAATCACCTGTAAAACAAAACACAATTTGAAAGGAAAAAAAGCATTAAACACTACGCAGATAATAGGATGCAAATATGTTTCAGATCATTTAACATAATTGGGAAATGCAAAAAATGCTATTGGACACACAGACTTAGAGAAATGCATTGCAGGTCATACAGATGGCACATCTAAAAGTAAATCTTGCCTTTGAAAAAGGGATTTGACAGTTACCTGAAAGAGTTCCAAGCAATCATTTTTAATTTTTTTCCCCCAGTGCAGAGGCACCAGTCTTTTATTGCATCTTAGTTTGGAAGAGCTCCCAGAGAATCAGTCAGACTTTCCCTTTTAATCTTAGTGGCATCTTTCTGTCACATATTACACCTCTTATCATTTGAGTGAGACATTTTATTATCCTAGTTCTAATTTTGTCCTCCGTTTCCCCATGTTCCAAGATTCTGGAACCCAGATACTTGAAACTATGTGTTTTCTGTAACAGTCTGCCCATCTAGTTTCAAGAATAAGTCTTCAGTGTTCACAATATTGAAATTACATACCATACGCTCTGTTTTTCCTCTGCTTATTTTGAGCTCATATCGCTCCAGTTATCAAAATCCTCTTCTAGACTACCTATCTTTCTCCCCACTGCACAGAACGATACCTGCAACAGCATGCATCAAGATGCCTCCTTCTGTATATTCCTTGAGGGTATCCAGGACAAGGATAAACAAGAGAAACTTCAGTGTTGATCCCTGACACACTCCCACCTTTACCAAGAGTTTGTCTGTTTCACCACCAGAAGTTCTGAATATTGATATAGCACCTATATATGTGGCTTGAACAACCCACACAAAGTTCTGGTACCATTTTCTCCCTCATACACTACCAGATGACTTGTCTTGGAACTCTGTCAAAGGTCTTTTCAGATCAATAGCAACCATCTTTTTCCTTGCATCTTGGTACCAAGGTCCTTTTCCTCCATGTATTTAGTATCTTTTCCCATCACACGATGGAGCTGTACAAGAATGCCAGCAGAGGGATATCTTCTATTCCAAGCTTTTTCTATGCCTCAGTAGCGATTCTGTTTGAACCTCAGCCTTATTTTTAATTTCTTTTAGAGCACTTGCAGCTTCATCTGGTTTGATAGAAGATGAACTTTGGTGCAGTAGAGCACAGAATAGCATTAGTCTCTTGGATTTTCTTCTTTTAAAAGCTGTTCAAAATACCTTTTCCATCAATCCTTTATGTGACTGTCAACAGTCAACACCAACCTCACTTCCTTTACATGTTTGGTACTTCTGTCTTGTGCTTTCACCAGTCTATACATTCCCTTTTCCCCCACCTTTGTTCTAAGTCTTATGTAAAATTTCTCCAAAACCTTTGCTTTCGCTTTTGTAACTACGTTCCTGGGCAATTTCTTTACATACTACTATTCCTCCACCTCTTGTTTGTTCCTACTACTTCGCCAGAGTTTTTTTTCTCTCATCTTTTACCACTTCATCTCTACTTTACTCCAACACCAAGCTGCTTTTTGAATAAAGGCTCTCTCTTTTGATTCACCCACAACTAGTTTAGCACTCTCCAATATATCCATCATCATTGCCAGTACCAAGCCTGATAGAAAAAGGAGGCGGGCTTGCGTTAGGTTGGCAGCCAGATGTAAAAATTTGCCATAAACTGACAGTGAGTCCTCAAATAAATCAAAACAATACAAGAGTATTCTCTAGAAATGATGCACGGTGCCTCTTGGCCAAGTGTTGTAGGTGAGGGTTACAGTGTAACTTCAGAAGCATGCAGTTTCTAGCCCAGAAATCGAAGATCAGACTGGCACATTGGAATGCTGGTCTACTAACTGGCTGTAACACGGAGCTAGGAAACACTGAAGAGGTGGAGAGTACAGATAGCATGTATCTTGGAAACAAAATGGAAAGTGAAAAAGGCAAAACATACTGGAGAAGGATACAAAACAATTTACTGTGGGACTTCCAACTCAAGAAACAGTAGCCATAGCTCAATGGTAAAATAAAGGAAAGAGTGGTGACAATAAATAGAATCTGTGACAGGTTAATGACGGTCAAGCTGGCTTTTGAAGGTGGATTGCTAAATGCTTCTTAGTCTGACTGTGCGGAGGATGAGAAGCCAACTCTCTGGAAGATGTAAGACAATGCTCTTCAAAAAATTCCAGAAAATGAGGAAATAATTATCGGCACCTACTTAAATGGACATGCTGGAAGAGACAGGCATGGATATAGCAGACAACATGGTGGCCAGGGCTACGGAACTTTACATGACAAAGAAGAAAGCATATTGCACCTGATACAAGCTCATGACCTAGTAGTATCCAACACATTCTTTACAAAAAGAGAGAAACAGCTTATTACCAACAAGAGTGGGAGCCAGACTGACTATTTTTCAGGATTCCTAGAAGAAAACAAAAGATATAAAGGACCACAAGGTGATCGCAGGAAAAAGTCTTACAAGTCAACATAGAACACTCACCTTAGATATGCGTCTTAGAACACAGATAAATAGAAAATGAAAGAGGGTAACACCAAAGATTAGGTAGCAAAAACTACAAGTTAAGGGTGAGGGCTTAGGGAATTGGTTATGGAGAAGATAAGGGCAGCACCACATGTGGAAGGAGTGGATAAATTTGGGGATTTTACAGCAACTATAAGGCATTTTTTCCAGAACTCAAATAATTTGTGTGGCTCTTTTCTACACCCTCTCCAGTTTTTCAACATCCTTTTTCAAATGTGGACACCAGAACTGGGTGCAGTATTCCAGCATTGGTGTCATCAATACTGTACTCAGAGATAAAAATCAACTCCCCACTACTCTTCACTACTCCTTCATTTATACATCCAAGGATTGCATTAGCCTTGTTTTGCCAGAGCATCTCTTTCTGTGCTGCTTTCACCACATAAGCCACACTGCTACTCATGAAAGGGGGAGTTAGAAAGCAGGACAAGAGCTCTCCTGGATGGTTAGGACTGCCCTTGATTATTTTTGAAAGCGAGCCACAGGAATATAATAGGGCAGCACAGGTCTGAACTGACGAGCTGCCGGCAGAACTCGTTCCCACTTGGAACGCAAAGTGTGCAGGACTGGATTACAGCCTGAAGCCCTAGGTGCACTATCGCACAGGACAATTTTAGCTCAGTCTGCATGGCACCACCCTCACACCATAGCCTCTTCCCCTATTTGGAATGGCAGCAGGGGCTTCCCTTTCCTAGGGAGCAACAATGCAGCAGCATCTGAGGACCCTCTCCTATCTTGAAGAAGTAAGAGTGGAAGCAGGGAGTTAGTTGAACTAAATGATACACAGACATACAGCTCATTTATTTGAGCTGATCATTTAATTAATATCAAGTGCAAATGCATGTAATTAGAGCATCACACTCCAACAACTCCATTTCTATGAATGTGCAATTAAATTTTGAAAAAAGAGAACACATTGTGCAAAGTAATGCCAGGAATCACAAGATAAATACTAAATTAAATATAACTGACTTGCCCCCTCCTCCCACAAGCAGAATAGTCCCAACATTACATGCAACATTAAGGCATGCAGTCCCCTTTGTCCATTACTAGATCTTAAGTAAGCTTGAGTATGTTTTGGAAAATTTCAGAATCACCTTAGCCTCTAGTGAGGAAGCAATGCAAGGCTCTATTAACTTCAATTGTGGGTCAACAAAAGAAGAGGGAGGCCACTGAAGATAACCGGTTAAGCCATTCTTTGCATTTTACAAGGCACTTAGTGATTTCTTAATTTAAAAATTAAACTATATGCAAAAATTAAACTTCTAAGTCATAACTGAGGCACCAAAGGACTGCACCTAAAAAGAAAAGTGACTGGTGAGAAAATTCTGTGCTAAAATATATAGCCTAGAACTATATATCAATGTAGTTTAATTGTGTGTGAGACAGCTCTGTACATTGGGAAACATTACTATCCCTGCCGTTCACTGAGTTATTGTCTGTCCGGGGGCTTTATTGCTGACATATTAAAAAATGTGTTGAAAATTTCCATATTCCCCCAACAGAACTGCAGGTCTCCTTTGGACCAATGGCACTTTTATCTTCCTTTTCTGCAGTAAAAACATGAGCTGAACCAACTTTATTCACTGTTCATCTACAGAAAATGTGTAAATTCAATCCTACTTAAAACACTAACAAAACAGAGCGAGCCTGTGTTGTAGTAAGAGAAGGCCCTGAAACAAACTCTTGTATCAGAGGCCCAGTCTGAGGCCTGAAGCCTGAACCAAAGTACTTCCAGGCAGTGTTAAGCAAAGCTGGGCTGTGAGCCAAAGGCAGGTCCCACTCACAGAAGTTAACAAGAAAAGATTGTTAGAAGCACGTGCACACACACGTAAGTGCTAATGAAAGGAACTTGTGTCAAGACAGCATCAGAACACTCCATAAACACAAGGAACAGGCAGGTGCATCTTAAAGACAGGGTCAAAAGGACAACATAATGAATAAATTCATTTAAACTATGAAAAGTAATCTGTTCTGCAACTGTATAAAAGTAGGTTAGGGAGCGCACATCGTTCTGATGTGTCCAGCCTAGGGGGCAGTGAAGTGTCCTGCCGCTGACTGAGCTGTGTCCATTGCCAGGGAGCACAAATTCGTAGTATGCCCTATAAAGTCTATAGGGAACTATTACTGTGCTTCATTTGACAATAAATCTGGCTCGGGTTCCTTCGTATCTTACTAGAGTCTGTGGGTTTTGGGGGTTCTCTCGGGGTCTGCTGTGTTAGCTATCTGCATAGAGCTGGGTCAGCACGCAGAGGGAACACGCAGGCAGCCGACGTATCATTGAACAAGAGCAAAGCACCACACTGGTAGCTACCAACATGTGTCACTGATTACAGGGCCAGATTCAGCCCTGGTTTAAGAGAATACAACTAAAGAGGAGCTGTTCCTGTTTGTGCTAGGTTGAATTGCTGAGACACCCAGAGCAATATCGAGTTAAATGAAGACAATTGGTCTATTTGAACATAAACACTTGAGGTTTTAATGTAAAATGAAGGTGTTATCTGACTTTCAGAGAGTTCTCTTGCAAAAACAAAAAAGTTTAAGTGTTTGAGAGGCAAAGAACTACAGTCTTGCTGAGACCTTAACGCAGAGCTGTTTTGTTGGATTTCTGAAAGTGGTATGCTACATGTGAGTTACAAGATTCACTTCAGTTTCATTATCTAAATCTGTAAGAGTAAATATTTCTTAATAAGTTGCCATTCTGGTCAACTCATTTCTGAAGTGATTGTTACTGAGAGCACCATCTTCATAGAAAGATGCAACACAGAACAGGTAGCTAAGGGTTCAAATGAAGGACCCATAAACCCAGTGGCCCTCAAACTGTGGGGTGCCCCCCCCCCCGGAAGGCACAGAGGAACACTGGGGAGGGGTGCACAACAGGGCCTGGGTCAGCTCCCACAGGGGGTGGGGAAGGAGCCCCAGCTGCAGCCCTGCTCCGGCCCCAGTCACAGCCCCTCTGCTAAGCCAATTGTGCAGAAATGGAGGGGAAGCATGGACACATTCAATTACTGGTAAGAGAGGATGCAACAGGAAAAATGTGGGCACCACTGCATTAACCCCTGGAGGACAATATTCCAGAGACAGGTGGGTGGTTCCCCCACTAGTGAAAATACATGAGTCAGAACCTTGAGAAACTTGACCACTGCTGGATGAGAAAAAAAAATTATGATCTTGAATATGTTGGATGACTTGCAGATATTGCTGCTACGTGAATCTGGAGTGAACTGATCGAGATATCTGAATCCTTAAATATAACTTGTATGTGAACATATGAAGAAACTGTGTGAGATGGAGACAAAATGCCCTGAGATGACCAGACAAACTTTTCCACTTGCATAAACAGATCTTGTTGAACCTTTTCCACTTTGTATTAAGATATTCTGCACATCTCTAGAAAAAGTCCTTACTAAGACAGTCTAACAGCATCCAGGCAGTGTGATCCTTGTGGAATCTGTATTTCCATGTCTATATATGATGTCTGTTTGGATTGGTAAGTGGACTTCAACCATTCTTGTAAACAACAAACGCAAAGTCAGCCAGACTTTTGGGGCTGCAGACTGATAATGTGCCTTCCCAACTACAAAATTACAATTATGTCCTTGTGTGCTGGTGGGATGGAAATATACATCCTGCAGATTCAGAGCTGCAAACCAGTCTAGAAGATCCAAGGTATAGATTATTTTAGCAAGGGTCACCATTCTGAATATGCACTGACAGATGAATGTGTTCAGAGCTCTTTAGTTCCCGAGAAGTCAGGTTGGTGCCCCATTTTGAACTTATTTACTTGGGCTAGTTTCCCAGATGTGAAGAAGAGCTCTGTGAAGGCTCATCTGTCTCACCAACAGAAGTTGGTCCAAAAAAAGATATTACTTCAGACACCTTGTCTCCCTGGGACCAACACAGCTACAACACTGCATACATTCTTGAGAACTAGACAGTAACAAGAGTAAATACTCTTCTCTGTGAATTAAAAAACTCTCTTCCCTTACTCCAAGCATAAGGAGGAACTGTACAGCTTGATAGAATAGTGTCTGATGAGAGCAGTCCCTCCAAAGAGATGGGAAACTCCTGGAACTCGATCAAATAACCGATTTGTGTAGCACACAAAACCCAGTGCTCTGATGTCATCTTGTTCCAGGCTACCTGAAAATAAAAAACAAAAACCACCACCAATCTCCATATGGGGTAAGGAAGTGATAGAGATCCTTTACGAGTTGTTCCCAGCTGCTCTCAACATGATTATCAAACTGACTGCTTGGAAGATAGCATTGTTCTTGTAGTGGTGGCAGTAACAGTAGACGGCTGCCTCCTCATCTGGAATTTCTACCTCTTCCTGGATGATTTGGCTGGTCACTAATATGACTGAGAATGGGATCTTCATCTGATTTGGTTTTTTCCTTCTGGGATGAGCAGTGTAAGTGGTTAAAGATCTCAGTGAAGCTTGAGAATCTTAACATATTGCATCATCAGTGGCATCAGAAAGGAAAATTGATTCCTTACAAAAAAGGGAGATTCTTGATTGCATTCAGAATTTCTCTCGTTAACCTAGATGACTGCAGCCAGGATACATGAGGCATGATAATTGTAGTTGCCATTGACCTAGCTGTGGTATCCGATGAGTCAATCTACTAAAATACTTTGTAAATTGACCCTCCTGGATCAATGATTGTTCCTCTTTAGATTCTAGAATCTAATCTAAAAACTCTGATACCTTGTACCAGTTAAAATAATCACATTTTTGAAAGGAGAGCTTGGTAATTAGCTATTCTGAGTTGCAGAGTAGCTCTTTCTAGTCTCTTTTGGCTCAGTTTCTTTAAGTTAACTTTGAGGCCTGTTGTCTCATTCTCTTGTGAGCTGCTATAACCAAAGAACCCAGTGAAAGATGTAGAAAGAAGTACTCAAATCCCATAGAAGGGAACTAGGTATCTTATCTGTCCTTTTGAAGTCAGGGGTATAGATGCTGGGATTTTCCAGAGGAGCTAAGCAGGTTCTAAAAGGCTCCACTGACAGACAGTGTGTGTCTTTAAAGTAAAGAAGAGTGTAAAATGCCCCCAAATT
The DNA here is from genome assembly GCF_965140295.1 of Lepidochelys olivacea. Taxonomy (NCBI): domain Eukaryota; kingdom Metazoa; phylum Chordata; order Testudines; family Cheloniidae; genus Lepidochelys; species Lepidochelys olivacea. Next base: position 161,902,780 of record NC_140412.1, on the reverse strand, counting down.
TGTGAGCCTGGATGGCCTTCAGGAATCTCCAGTGCTTCTGCCATCCTGCAAAGTTAGTCTTAGAATGCCCTGTTGTCAGGTGGTGAGGTAAGTGGATAGCATAACAGCTTCATTTGGCAATGATGACAACATATGTGTTAGAATCACATCAGAGGATAACTGCAGTCACTGCCCCTCTTCTGAAAGTTCAATTTGCATAGTCTCCACCACAGAGAGATAAGGGTTGCTATAGTTGAGTTCTGAGCAATTCCTGTGGTAAAGTTCTACATGCCACAGAGGAACTGGGTCTCCTTGCCTCACGCACACACCAAGATGCCCAGCAAAGCCAAGAAGCAGAATCATGACAGTATCATGTACCAGGAGGGAGGCCATTCCCTGTGTATGCCACAACTCGTAGCCCTGGAATCTTTATCAGAATATTAAGGATTATACACTGAGGAGGAACAGGAAGGTGATCCGTCCACACCAATATCAGAGGAAGGAGAGTATGAATACTCTTTTGGCAGAGGTAGAGCAGATCTAAAAGGAGTCTGAGGGATGCAGGTGGGGAGATGCCGCACCAGGGCAGAGGACGGACCCAGTAACAAAGCTTGCAGTAGCAGTTCAGTAATCTTAATTGAGACAGAAAGCAAAGATAATTCAGATAAGATCAATATAACCAAACCCCTAGCATTGTAAAGCTTGGCCCTGATGACACAGGTGCCAAGAAGAAACCATATATAGTTAGTACCAGGGTGAGTGGTGCCGAAGCGATCGGTACCAGAACAAACAGCCCTATCAGCACTAGAGCAAACCCATGAGGTAATACTTCAGACTCTATATCCAAGACAGATGGATGCTGATGAAGTCATTCTGAGGTCTAACTTCAGTGTTTTTGCAGACACCAGAGGGACCCTTGTTGAGGCCTTCTGGTGTCCTCTTTTCAAGTTGAAAGTGGAGATGTCTCTTTCAATTTAGATGAAGATCTGCATCTATGCTCCTTGGATGAGAGGAGCTGATATCTCCCCTTTTCTGGATGGGAGGAGGGAATGACAAAAGGATCCGTAGAAGGCTTTGATTAAGCATGAGCCCTGGAAGTTGAGACACAGGAAATTACTGCTGAGGCACTTTTTTCAGAGGACTGCTTGGACCCAGAAGGAGCCTGCTTTAAAAGGTCTTAGGCCTCAGACTTATCTAGGAGGAAGAGCTTCAACTGAACATCTCTGTTTTCAAAACAGATGTTAAAAAAAACAATATAAATTTCTGGGTGATGTGCCCATTGCAGAGAGGAAATAAACTCTAAGTGTCCACCTGTGATAAATAAGGGGGAGGGGATAGCTCCATTTTATGGGCACCCAGCCAGCCAGTTAGCTATAAAACCCCTCTTCTTAGCTGTTCTCTACTTGCTTTACCTGTAAAGCATTACCAAGTCCATAGGTAAAAGGAAGGGAGTGGGCACCTAACCAAGGGAGCCAATGGACAGGCTAAAACTTTTAAAATTGGGAAAAAACGTCCCTTTTGTCTGTCTGTTCTCCAGGGAAGAGGGGGACAGAGCAGCAATGCTGTAAGAAGCTTTGGGTGAGGTATGGAAAATCATCAGATCATACCTAGAAACTACTAATTTAAAACCCCAGATATGTAAGTAGATCAGGAAATGTCTAGAAAGATGCGGTTAGGTTTATTTCTTTTTATTTCTTTATGGCTTGTGGACTCCTCTGTGCTAACTCCAGGTGCTTTTGTTTTGCTTGTAACTTTAAGATGGACCTCAAGAAGCTCTCTTGATACTTAATCCTTGTAACTGTTCTTTTTAAAACCTAGCAAAAAGCCTAAATTCCAGATGTATTTTCTTTCTTTTTGTTTTTAACAACATTTACCTTTTTTAAGAACAGGATTGGATTTGTGTGTCCTTAAGAGGTTTGTTTAATTAGCTGGTGGCAACAGCTGATTTCCTTTGTTTTCTTTCTCAGCTCTTCCCCGGAAACAGAAGTGAAAGGGCTTGAGGGTACCCCACAGGAAGGAATTCCCAAGAGCGCCTTCCTGGGTGTTCAAAGGGGTTTTTGCACTTGGGTGGCAGCAACATCTATCCATCCAAGGTCAGAGAAAAGCTGTAACCTTGGGAGTTTAATACAAGCCTGGAGTGGCCAGTATTAAGTTTTAGAATCCTTGCGGGCCCCCACCTTCCACACTCAAAATGCCAGAGTGGGGAATCAGCCTTGACACCACCACTGAGGGGAATAGCTGCCTCCGATGGCTAACAGTAGGGGTAAGCAGAAAATAGGAGGAAATAAGTGGAAATCAGATGGCTCAGACTTCTCAAGCCAGGAGTAGTAGCACAGTGCATTTGGTAAAATCTTCCTCTCTGAACCACTGGCTGAAGTGAAAGGGTATTCTGAAATATTGTAGGAAGAAATTATCTTGGCGCTGCACATAAGATGGGATCTCTACAAAAATCTGTTTCCTCACTAGAAAATAGTGAGTTTCCGTGAAGCTGTCAACCTTTGAATTTCAAGTGTTTCCACAAAAGGAGTAGAGAATAGGGCACACTGAATTTGAGCTTAATGTAATAAAGGAAATTGCAAAAGAGACATCCACACTTATAAAATTACTTATTAAAAAACAATGTTATTGGAGAGAAAACTGGAAACTTTAGAGAACCAAGTCAGGGTTCAACATATCCATATCACTCAGAATATAGGTTCTGAGCCTCAGGGGTTACAGAAAAACCTCACACCTAATATTCACAAACTGGATATTAATATGACCTAGTATACATGGAAAGAAGTTGTAAGGACTCCTCGTGCAAACCCAAGGAAGAGGAACTGATGCAAGATTACTGATACCCTGTCTGATATACATGATAGGGAATGAAACTTGAAAGCTGCAAAAGCTGTAAGAGTTATCACTTACTACATGCCTTAATATATTGCACTTCTCAGACTTACTACATTAGAAAACAAGCACATGAAGAGACAAGTGGAAAGTGTTCCATTATTCCCAGCAAAATTCCACGTTATTTTGAAAGAAAAATCATCATCTGGATGGTAGTTCAGCTGATGTTTTGCTAGGAAAGATCATTTAAATCCAACAAAACCAGCTCTCCAGAGTTCTCAGAATGACAACTAACATGTTCATTTTAATAACTGTCCCAGTGAACAGACTGTTTAGATCCCTGTGTACCAGGCTCAATGGACAGATTTACTGCTTATGCTAAGGATGCCCTTTTTCCTCTTTTTAAAATTGTTTATGGTTATAAGAAGATGGTAAAAGACACAGTAAAAACTATTAGGAGAACTTAAGGTTTGAGTTTAAATTAAAAATTTGATCCACTATACCATAAAAGTTATGTTCCCCCTTTTGTGCAAGAATGTTTGTGAAAGATTTACACAAATGAAAGCAAAGAAGATAGTATAAGATATCAGAAATACCTCCCTCTCCCGGGGGGGGGGGGGGGAAAGAGGGGCAATGCAGGGATAGGGTGGAGATGTGGTCTTTAAGAACTGTGAAGACCTATTCATCAGGCTCTCTTCATCTTTAAATATTTTTATTTCTAATGTAATCTCACTAGCCCACAGAAACTGCTTTCAGTGTTTCATTATGGGTAAAATATTAGACCCAGGAAGAAATGTAAATAATTATTTACACATATCTATTTTCTATGCTTTTCTCCCTCAGTTGAAGTAAGGGACAACTGCAGAACAACATAACTACAAATAGATGTAAAAGTCATTTGTCTGGAACTTAAGGTAGCAATTCAGCTAAGAAATCCTCATAGCCCACTCTTATATTTTACCTGTGTGATTGAGAACCCACACAATTGCCCCAAATTAGCATTTGATTTAAGTTATGCAATTTTAGTTATCCAAACAAATGTGAAAAGATCTCGTCTCCTCTTCTCACTGTCTCCATTAACTGCTGAAGTTAATCTGGCAGTAGGCCTTCACTTTCTTCCAATTATTCAAAACAAATATTTTGAAACACCACACAACAAAAACACCACCAGGATTTCAATCATGTTTCCAAGGTCAGTGTTTGTTTAGATTAAAAAACTCACTCAGGCCAGAGTCCTTGACACAAGCTCTCTCAGTGTCTGAGATCTAGGTGATCACAAGCCTCGGGCTCTGTTCCAGCCATTAAGTTATTTAAAAGTAGCAGCTGTCAATACACAGCTGCAATGGAAAGAAAAAAAATCACCTCTAACATTAGTAACTACTCCACACAGCTGTGGCTATCAGATTTAGAATCAAAAGAATCTTTAAAAAACTAAGTCCCACATGCACACACACAAAAAACAAAGGGATACCTTTCATTAAAAACAAGAGCTTTTTTAAAAGTACGTATCAAACCACTATTTCAGTATGTGCACTAGTGTTAAAGAATACACAAATCTAATAAGCATATTGCAATGAAAAAATCATTTTGGTAAATAAAACTCATTAATTGAAAATACTTCCTTAATGAATGCAACATAAAACAGTAATTGTGTATTCAGCAGTTTTGCTTACAATTCCCTACAATAATTTTACCCAACTTAGAACAATGCCTTTGTTCGGAGACGTACTTTGGAAAAACTGACAATACCAGATTTTAGAAAGAACTGTAAGCAAAATAAGCGGACACCCTGTCAGACCAAGTTTTTCAACAAGGTTAAAAGGATTCTGAAAGATTACAATCTATGCATATAAAAGTTATGTTAGCTATACTCATTTAAAAATGACCTATATAAAACATGCTTACGTAAGTAAATTGACCTTCCTAAACTCATACCAATAAAACCTTTTCACATCACACTATTCACATACGTGGAGGTAATAATAATAATAATATGGCTGGAAAAGATTTCCAGATGTCACCAAGTCTAGCCCGTGGAATCTGAGGCAGGACCAAGTATATCTAGACCAGTGGTCTCCAACCTTTTTAAGCACAAGATCACTTTTTGAATTTAAGTACAACCCACGATCTACCTCAAAGAAAACGTAGAAACAACAATAATCACACAAATCCAAACACCATTGTCCCACCCCTTCTCCGAGGCCCTGCCCACTCCATCTCTTGCTTTCCCCAACCCTCACTCACTTTCACCGGGCTGGGACAAGTGGTTGGGGTGCAGGAGGAGGTGTGGGCTCTGGGCTGGGGCCGAAGGCTTTGGAGTGTGGGAGGGGCTCCAAGCTGAACCTGGGGCAGTGGGTTGGGGTGCAGGAGAAGGTTCACGGTGCAGGCTCTGTGACGGAGTTGGTGCAGGAGGGGGTTCAGGGTGCAGGCTCTGGGAGGGGACTCAGGGCTTGGGCAAAGGGTTGGGGTGCAGGCTCTGGGAAGGGGCTGGGACGGGGTGCAGGAGGGGGTGTGGGCTCTGGGGGGGAGGTAGGTGTGGCGGGGGGCTCAGGGCTGCAGGTTGGGCTGCAGGAGAGGGTTCAGAGCTGGAGCAGGGGGTTGGAGTGCCAGACGGGTTCAGGCTCCAGCCGGATGCTGATTACTTCAAGCAGCTCCTGGGCAGCGGCACAGCAGGACTAAGGCAGGCTCCCTGCCTGCCCTGGCTCTGCACCATTCCCCAAAGTGGCCGGCATGTCCGGCAGCAGCTCCTGGAGGTGGGGTGGGGTGGGGTGGGGCGGGGCAGGGCAGGTGGCTCTGTGCGCTGCCCCCATCTGCAGGCACACACCTCCTCCCCCAGCTCCCATTGGCTGCAGTTCCCCGTTCCAGGCCAATGGGAACTGCAGGGGTGGTGCCTGCAGGTAAGGGCAGCACGCAGAGACTCGCTACTCCCTATCCCCAGGAGCTGCAGAAACATGCTGGCTGCTACCGGTAGCGGTGCGGAGCCAGGGCAGGCAGGGATGGTTGCAGGAGAGTTGGCAACCCTAGACTGAGATGGCAATCGACTGCCAGAGGCTCCACGATCTACCAGTCAATTGCGATCTACCAGTTGGTGACCACTGATCTAGACCATCCATGACAGGTATTTGTCTAACCATTTCTTAACCTCCAGTGATGGGGATTCCACAACCTCCCTTGGAATTCTAATCCATTACATAACTACCCTTAAAGTTAAAAAGTTTTTCCTAATATATAACCTAAATCTCCCTTGCTACAGAGATTAAGCCCATAACTTTTTGTCCTATCTTCAGTGGACATGGAGAACAACTGGTCACAGAGCTCTTTATAATAGCCCTTAACCTCTCTGAAGACTTAACAGGTCCCCTTGAGAAAGACTGAAGACGAAACATACTCAGTTTTATTAACCCTTCTTCATAGGTCGGATTTTCTAAACCTTTTATCTGTAGCCTCACCAGAGCTGCATAAAGCAGGACAGCTGCCTTCTGTGTCTTACATATGAGGCAGTACTACCACCTAGCCAGTTATTCCCCATTTTGCAGCTGAGCATTTGATTTTTTTTCTAAGGAAGTACTTTGCATAGGTCTTGATGTTCATGTTAAATTATATCTAGCATTAGCTTTTGATTGCCATACCTATACTCTGCCCACCAGTCCAATCTGGGACTTATTCTAACTCCCTAATCATGTTCTAACAGATGCCCTTTTTCTTAAAAAATTGTCAGATAAGCGTTCCTTCCTTTTCCCTCCCCCAAACGGTAGAATTCCCACTCCCCCTACCGGCAAATTATTCTGGCTCCAAGTTCAGGATAGGCAATATTAAAATATAAACCAGTGATAGGATTAAGGTCTAATCTTTCAGAATTCTAAAAGTCTAGAAATAGGAGCTTTATAAAACAGGAAAGGGGAGACTGCCAATTTCCCAATGGGGGGGGGGGGAGGGGAAGAGAGAGAGAGAGTGTTCTTGTTCCTAAGCCTAGAAGGTCCCAAGTCATGGCATTTGTATTAATTTTAAAAGCTATTTTAGATCATATTTAAAGGACTTTTGAGAGGCGTTAGTTTTAATATTCCTTTTGCTATAAACCCCATACAGTAGTTGGACTCTTGGTAATGGAGATAAAACAGCTTTTCAGACAGCAGGACACAAACAATTTCAGTGAAAGTTTCTGAAACACTGAAAACTCTAAAATATTTTAAGTATATGTGGCATATGCAGAATACTTAATGGTTTTAAAAAAAGATTTTGGATCATTTTAACTGCTTTGCACCACTCTGCTGGCACAAAGCATCTGCAAAACTGGATCAATCACCTCCCTGATACACACCCTGTCCAAGTAAAATTACACTTTTTCCCTCTGACTCCCCCAGCAGGGGATACTTCTATGAGAGAGAGTTTGACAAGGACATCCCTACACGCTGGCATTTTCCAGTTTCTAGAATAGCACATAGGAGCTTTGAACGCCTTCAGTGTAATAGTCAGGAGCTTCCAAGCTATTTTAAGTAGTGCCAAGGACTGAACTGGCCCCAGGATCAGGCAAGTACGCCACTCTACCTCCATCCTTCCTCAGGTTGAGTGTATTATAGCTGCAGCAGAGGATGTAGGCATTTATCATTGAGAGTACAGGATGACCTGCATTACTTATGAACGGGCAAAATGGTTATCCCAAAAACTCATGCTGTGAGAACCTTTATACTATATCACACCATATCACATATTTGCTATCCACACATGCACATGGTCAAAACAAAAGCACTTTAAAAAAAATCCAGTCTGATCTGTGAACAAGAATTCACTAATATTTAATGTGTTCCTTTAAATCCTTCCTTCTGTGTTCTAAAGATGAATTGATATCCCTAAAATCCCTGGTGAAAGCTCCTTGTTTACATCAACTTAGAGGGATGTAAAATGAATAGTATAAACTGTCCAGTGCATGCTACTTACCAGTGAGAGCACAAAATTGAGAAGGGCTGTCCCACTATAGAAGAGGATTGTCACTAATGTTGTTACTGTGGTGAAGAGTAGGCTCACATTACGACTCATCACTATCCACAAGGACTCCAGAATCTGGCAAGGAAAAGAAAGTAAGTCACTACTTTGACTAAAATTATCTAAAATATAGACCTGGTCAGAAAATGATTTCTCCCTTCAACAAACCTGCAAAGAATAATTCTGTTTTAATCAAGACAGTTTTTGGTTTTGACAAAAATCTAAGATTTTTCATTTAAAACAATTTTTCATAAAAACATCCCTTTTGTCAAAAAGCTATTTTCCATCAAAAATGTTTTAATGGATTTTTTTTGACAATTCTAATAAAATAGCATAATTCTGATACAAAAGACTGTGTGAAGACATCCATTCTTACTAGGAAGGCAGTGCTATTTTCTGTTTATTGCTGCTAGTTTCATTACAATCAGTGAACTTTGCGGAAAGAAAAAGATCTCATCCTTCCCTCAAAAGTAGGTAGGGCAGTTAAGTCAGAAAACATGTTGCAGTAACATTACAAAGCTAAATTCAAATCAAATACTGTAATTTTCTTCAACACAGGGTTAAAAAGAAGTTCCATATTAATTGGGGCTATTTAATTTTCTAACTTGTTCACACAATTAACTCAATACAGAAGTTATGATTTTGTGTAAAGGTACATTAATAAATTAGATTAGGTGTGGACAGTAACCTATAATCCATAATACAAAATCAGTAAGTGCTATTTTGGGACAACTGGCTGACTGCTTACTAGTTGCAGGTAGCATGGGAATGATTGGTTCAAAAAAAGTGATGCACTTAGTACAAACAGGTTGTTCCAATTAGCTTGCTCAGTGGCAGTGAAGTCCAAAAAAAGGAGGGAAGTTCAGAAGGCAAAACTGAGAGGAAATAAACTGAATAACTATGACAAAGGTAGGAATTTTGAAGAGAAGGACAGCAATTTTTCAGTCGACACTGAAGTTGGTAAGGATACAGTGAAGGATAGAGAGTTCATTAGTGTGCATGCACAGGGAATGGAAGCACTAATACTCACATTTGAAAAAAGAGTTTTTGGGAGGCTCTAAAAAAGGAATTGCAGTAATCAAGGTAAGAACTTTCAAATGCAAGAATGAGCAGTAACAGATGCAGGATATGCCACAGAGGCTAAAGAAAGCAGACTGAGTTTACCATTGTAAATGTGCAAATGAGTTTATACTGAAGGATTACTTCAACACTCAGAGGTAAATAGAATGTCAGAGTAAAGAATGTTAAGACAGAAGCCATTCAACAAAGTAGCAGGCTAAGTCAAGAAAAGCACCCAGTTAACCTGGATTTGGTAACAGGAAATTTAGGTGGGACGTCGATTTTCATTTTTAGGTCAGAGGCATTAGTCCATCAGTGCTATCAGGGTTTTTAAGTGGATGCCAGCAGCTTGTCTGGCAAAACAGAAAACTAAATATCTTGTAAAAAGAAAAGGAGTACTTGTGGCACCTTAGAGACTAACCAATTTATTTGAGCATGTGGCATCCGATGAAGTGAGCTGTAGCTCACGAAAGCTCATGCTCAAATAAATTGGTTAGTCTCTAAGGTGCCACAAGTACTCCTTTTCTTTTTGCGAATACAGACTAACACGGCTGTTACTCTGAAATAAATATCTTGTATTAAATAGACAATTTTTGGTTGTCTTTGGCTGTTGGACAATGGCTTCTTTTGCCTTGCCTGCAAAGAGGTCAGATGCTGGAAATTAGAGGAAGTAGAGGTAAGCAAAGGAGGACACTGGTGTAAAATGAAAAGATCAAGAAATGCAGAGTAGCGGCTGTAATGCTATTGAAGATTGTCACATTTCGATCCAAAACTGCATCAAACTCTGCAGTGCATGATGAAATTACAAGTCAGGTGAGGAAAAGAACTAATAGGGTTGAAAAAAGAGATTTTAAAACATAAATAATAGTTACTAGAAAATGTAGTTTCAGCATTAATAATTTTCACTCACCTAGTTACTGATTAGTCATAAAATGAAAAATTTAGCTATGCAATTGGTCTGACTCTCAATACTTATACACAGTACATGAAGTTATTCACAACTTCGTCAACTCTTGACTGGACTACAACACTTTAATATACCTGGGCATGAAGCCTTCAGAACAAGCTAACTGGTACACAGTCTGTTACAGAATGTCACTTCACCAACACTGGCTATTGAGAATACATCAAACCTGTCTTCTGCTTCCTACACTGACTTCCCAGAGAGTATCAAATTAAATTCAAGGTGTTCAATGGCTTGGGCCCAGGGTATCAAGATGAAGACCGTGATTGACAGCTGCGCTCCTCTGTCACAGTGGAACTTTCCACAATAAGCATAAAGCTTGTCTGTGCAGAAGAACAGAGCACTTTCTAAGGCCAGCCCAATATCATGGCATTAACTCCCACAAGACCTATCACAAACCTCACCACCTTCTGCTCTAACTGCAAAGCACATTTCTTTGATCTTGCCTTCTCTAACATATTGCAACACATTGCTAAATATATTGTATAAAAAATTCCAAAACAAAATTACTCCACTGCACACTTCTCTCCCTGGGGCAAGGAAGAGTACAAACACATGGTAGATATTAGTCACATTTTATGCACTCCCGGAAGGCCATCATATACTATAGCAGGGGTCGGCAACTAGCCGCACATGAGCCCATTTTTAGTGGCACGCTACTGCCAGCCGGGGTCCCGGCTGCCGCCCCCGCTCAGCCCGCTGTCGGCCTGGGTGAATGAAACCCCAGGCCGGCAGTGGGCTGAGCGGGGCCAGTGGCTGGGACCCCAGCTGGCAGGAGCCGGCGGACGGAACCCCAGACCGGCAGCGGGCTGAGCTGCTCAGGCCGCCACTGGTCTGGGGTTCTGTTTGCTGGTGTAGTGCATTAAATTTCTCCCCGTAGGAATGTGCTACTTGCGGAGCACCAGGACTGGCAGCCGTAAGTAGTACATGGTAACTAGCACATTCCTACGGGGAGAAACTTAATACACTATAGCTGGGTAGGGAAGGCTGTGCCTCCCCAAACTTCCCGCCCCCTGACTGCCCCCCTCATAAACCCTGACCCATCCAACCTCCCCCACTCCTTGTCCTTGACCACCCCCTCCCAGGACCCCCTTCCTCCTGACTGTCCCCCTCAGAACCCTCCACCCATACAACCCCCTGCCCTGCTCCTTGTCTCCTGACCACCACCTCCCGGGAGCCAACCCCTCCATCCAAGCCCCCCTGCTCCCTGTCCCCTGACTCCCCCGACCCCTATCCACACCCCCGACAGGCCCCCCAGACTCCCGCGTCTATCCAACCACCCTTGTTCTCCATCCCCTTACCATGACACTCAAGAGCATCAGGACTGGCAGCCGTAAGTAGTACACCGTGAGTAGGACATTCCTATGGGGAGCAATTTAATACAGTACACCCAGCCCCACCCAGCCCACTGATGGTTTGGAGTTCTCAAAATATGTTCTCTCACCCCTTTTCAAAAATTACACTACGATTAACTTAAAAACTTGAAAACGTAAAAACTTTGTTTGTATATTACAGTAATTGTTAAAAAATGTATAATGTTAATAAATACAGAGGTTTGATAAAACAAAGTAGTTGTACTTATGTGTCTGTGCTTAATTTGTGTTTTTGATGATTTACCTTCTAAAAAAAATCTCACGTCTTGCACCCCCAGAAAGGGCATCATGCACGCCCAGGGGGTGCGTGCACCCTTGATTAAGAACCACTGCACTAAACTGATAAGATCTGCATTTTAATTTAATTTTAAATAAAGCTTCTTAAACATTTTAAAATCCTCATTTACTTTACATATAACAATAGTTTAGTTACATAGTATAGACTTCTAGAGAGAGACCTTCTAAAAACGTTAAAATGTATTACTGGCACGTGAAACCTTACATTAAAATGAATAAATGAAGACTCGGCTGACCCCTGTACTATAGTGATGTCCATGGCATAAAAACCTATATAGAAGCTTAAATAATTTTTTCCCCAGGCAGGGACTAGTACACCAAGTCAGAACCCACTGTGTATATTCATACCCAATTAATAAACTCCCAAAATGAGAGTTAGAGTTATTTAATTAGAGTTATTTAATAGAAATTCAACCCTCTCCCCCAAGCTATTTTACATCATACTCTAAATTTAGAAATAATGGCAAAAGGAGGTTTATGGTAGAAACCAGGTGTTGGACTTGGTGCAAAATACTGCTATAGATATATTATGCTGTAAATGAAAGCAAAACGTAGAAGGAAAATGTAAAACTGCCCCGGGGGAAGTTGGGGACAGTAAGTCTATAGTGACCATTTGTCTTGGCTGATAACAGTTCAATTCTGCAGGACTAAATAAGACTTCTTCCTTCAGGAAAGCCAGCTGACACCAGTAGAATTAAGACTTCCCTATTCTGCAAGATCTGGATTGCTGACCCAAGGGTTGAAACAGTTTTGACAGTGAGATTTGGAGTACTTTCATATCTCATTTTCTCCATTTAAATTTTGAGAAAAAGCACAGATAATCTTCCATCAGGACAAATATCCCTTTGACAATTATGCTGGGAGAGAGATTGTTTTCCTCATTCTCAAACTTCAAAAAGTTATGCTGAAGGGCTGGTATCTACCTTACGCCTCGAAAGGTGACAGCCCTTAAAGAGAGAGAAACATTAACTCATAGAAAAGTCACTTTACCATGGACAAAGCCAGAGGGACCTTTGGATTATTACTGAAGAACAGTTCATATGAACTGTAAAACTGGACAATTCCTTAGCAACAGTTTTCAGGGCCACAACAGACATCAGGGTATTTAACAACTTGAGGTATCCTTTGGACAATTAGAATTGGACTGTAGAGCCCAACTCAAGTTGGGACATATATACCACTCAGGCTCTTGAATTGCAAAAAAACATAGCTAAAGAATCCTAATTAGGTGAAGCTTACTGAAAGTTTTAATAGAGTGTGCCCTCTGTCTTCCTGACCAGGATATCTTTAAGAAGATACTAACTGCTAGTGTAATGATGGATGACTTTGTGAAAGCAGCAAGAGGATCGAATCTAAGGAGATATGAGCCAGGTCTCACACATCACCTGGAAAGCTTCAAGTGTTTATTCATAGGTTTAGGAAGGGCCATTTTACTCTCAAAGATCCCAGCATGAATTTAAAAGAAAAAAAAAAAAAAGAAAACAGACCAGGAGTGTCTCTTCTCTGTGAATAATTCAGAAAAAGAAGCGAGGATTTCCCTTTTTCAGAGGTTGAATCTTAACCATCTGGCTATATATTTAATAAGCAGGGACCATTTGTCTGACAAACTGTCTTATAGAAATAGGGTACAGAACCTGAGGCAGGAATCAGAACCTCCCCCCTCTCCATATCAATGGTGTGAAGGGGTAGGACTACAAACAGCGATTTTTACTTACCTTACAACAAACGAATCACTGGAAAATGGGTCTGTGCTACTACTTCTACTCCTGAATACAGGGTACAGCTCAAGGTTGAAACACCATGGAAACTCAGGCTCTAAAGCTCTTAAGCTGCTTTTGAAAAATGAGACTTCGGCCATTCTGTAAATTTTCTCTTATCTTAAAGATTTTGGTAATACAGATTAAAGTAGCAAGTTCTCGCTTTAAATAAAGAACCTTCTTTGTTCAATATTTAAGAGCAGTCTATATTTAAAATGTAATCAACAACTATAAAGGTCAAATTTTTAAGCCAGGCATATGAAATTTCATGAAGTATACTAGTCCTTCTGAGCTACATTTAGTATTATACTACCATTCAGCTAACAAGTTGATGTTATACCAACGTGCATTATAAATAAAGAAGCATACTGAACTTCCAGTTGTAGTACATCTCTTCCTCTGAATTGTACATTTGGGGGACTAGTATGGTAGTCTTCTCAGCAAGTAACAGAATGAGCTACAACTAATGCTCCTAAATCATTTACATACCCTGTAAGTGTCTTTTCTGCTTTTAGGGCTATTGTCCCGTCTCTTACCAAAGAGGATGAATACTCATTAGGACTCCAATGGGTGAGAAAGTAAGGTTACTTACTACTAAATAGAGTTTGACAACATAGCATCTGTATATTTACACCTTTAGGATGTGCCCAGTCTTATCTGCAGAGCTTTGGGACCTTTTAGAGCATGTCTACGCTGCAATTAAAAACCTGTGGCTGGCCCAGGCCAGCTGACTTGGGCTCAGGGCTGTTTAACTGTGGTGCAGACACTGGGGCTCAGGCTCTAGAATCCTGAGAAGTTTGAGGGTCCATCTACACCGTAATTAAAACGGCTCCACAGCCGCAGCTCTGTGAGCCTGTGTCAACTGGCACAAGGCCAGCTGTGGGTGTCTAACTGCAGCGTAGACATAATCATAGAAAGCCAGTTCTCTTCCCCCCCCCCCCTTCTTTTCTTAAAATGGTTTGTATTATAATAAGAATTATAGGTTTGTTGTTTAGGAATTTACTGTTACTGTTAGCATTAGTGCTCTACTGCACACTTACAAGTCCCAGGTTAGTGCTGGCTTACCATAAGTTTTCAAAGCTGGGCTGCAGCCTAAAACTTTGACAATGCAGAGATCATCTCAAAGAAGAAAAAGTTTAAGCGACGGCTGCTGCTCCTTGGCAATTCATTTAGTCTGCTTGTGAGTTCCTAGCTTCCCTAGCAAAACTCTTCTGCTACTGAATAATTAATCACTAGCTAAATAAAATGTTTTCATTACCTGCCTCAAAACCTTTAATATCTCAAAAGTACTGCTGCATACTAAGTTAAGTCAACATCCTTACCTCAGTAATACTGGCCTTAAAGAAACAAAAATGTTTATGATGTCCAAGTATCAATGCTCTAGTGGCACACAATCACATTTTCATCTATTTTAATTTGCAACATCAGAGTGAATAATATTTATGCAAGGGGTCGTGTACACAGGAGCCCGCAAGGGAATGCTGCCCAGAAAGGACACATTTAGAATTTACACTACGTTCAACCGTCTACAGTACATCATAAAGGACATGAGTGTGGAGAGAAGGGACAGGTGTTTCCTATAACTGAGGATAAATTGTGAGTTCATGGCTACAAACAGGAAAGCAAGTCAATTGAGAGGTTTTCTTTTTCCTACTGCAAAACCAAAACTGAAAAGAAAATAAATTGATGTAGCTGGAAACTATGGATATTTTCTTAAAAAAAAAAAATCCTTATTTTTAGGTTTCAGCCCTTGAAAATATTTATCCTCTTCTGCATTAAGTTCATGGTCACTCTATTGTATTGAGGTTATTGTAGCACCCCCATCACCATGGTATCCAAGCACTTTTCAGCAATGCATTAAGTGACATGAGTAGCACCTTCAAGTGTGTTTCCTTCTCCACTTGTCTTGCTAGGTGGGAAATTGCACATGGATTTAAAAAACAAATAAAAAAAATTGTGCCATGCATTTTTATTTATGAAAGGCAAGTTCAAAGAAATGTGCCTCATGCATGCATAAGTCAATTTAAAGAAAGGGTTAAACAAATCATTTCTGTAAAGTGATAAAAGGTTCACTGAAGTAACTTTCCCTTGAGTTACTTCATCCTGCTCCATATTCAGGAGTCAAAACTGTAACATCTTTAGAAGCACAAGGTATAAGGAACAAATACATACCTACTAGTCCATGGCAAGAGGTGCCTCCAGGGAAGTGTTAGTTTAAATTACCTCCACAAGAAATGCTGAAGGTTAGTAGAGAACTTATTTTCTGAGATAGCTCAACAATAATGTAAAGATTTTTTTTGTTTGTTTTATAGTGAACAAGTCAAGAACTTAAGAAGTGCCTGCACTGTAGTAGCGATTCTGTACATTAACCATTCCTGACTGAATGGACCATTTGAGTGTAAGTCAGTTTTTTCAGTATGGACTGGTTTCGATGTTATATTTTTTTTCCTTCAAGGAGGTGAGAGGACCAGTGCAATTAATTCAGGGAACCACAAAGTGTAAAATATTAATTTCATTCTTCACAGAACTTCCACAAAGAAAGAATAAGCTGCTTTCAAAACAATGAATAATAATTTGGAAAAACGAGACTAAGGAACCGGCCTCTCAACCTCTTGATCGATATTTCCTTCAACTATGACCTACACAAACTGAATTTTTAAACAAAAAAATAGTTGCTTTGAGTCAAACATTGAATTGTTAGTCTTATCAAAAACCTTTTAACTCTGTTTTTGCCACATTAGAATTTTTCAACTAAGCTAAAATATTTCGATTTGTAACTATACACATGATTTATTTCCTTGGAGCTTGAAACAAAGATATAGGTCATTTTAATTCAACTTCCTTGCTTTCTCCTCAGTGATAGGGAGGTGGTAAAATTTACTTCAAACAAAACTGTGGTGTTCAAAGAGAGATAAGAAAGGAACTGTGCCATAGAAATGGAGCAGTATGAATTTATTGGAAAGGGTGTGAAAAAAATGAACATTTGACCAGAAAAAAATCATGTCTAGCCAAATAGAGATTCATATTAATTATCTCCAAGAACGAGTGAAAAGATTAAGGTTTACAGAAACGAAAACATTTAAAACTAACCTGCAGACCACACAGTAATCTTGCAACAATGATATCTATTGGGAGGGGACAGGTTGAAGGTGGAAGAGATTGTATTAATATGGATACTGAGTCGACGAGTATTTCCTGATCATAATCCATTATGTTTGCCACTTTGCTGATGTGGAAGATTCACAACTGGTGTGACAACAGATCCTCAGATAATACTTGAATAGTTCCGTTTACCTCCAACTTTTCATGCATTCTTGAGTACTGTGTTATCTTGAAAGGTGAAATCACATTAGATGTTCAGATCACTTTACAAAGAGAATATTAATGCATAGTTTAAGATAAAAAGATACATACTGAAAGAAATGTCTCAATGTTCTCATGAACAAATGAAGCAATATCCTGCCAGTCCAGAATGTCACCCAGCCAGCTGTTCTGACGATTTATATGCAGCTTGTGTCCTTTGTGTCTTCCAGGATGTGTTACATTCTGAAAAATAAAGCAAGAGATTTAAGATAGAAATTAAATCTTAGCAATTTACAAAGAAAAGTAAGCTACTAGGACTTGATTTAGAGAATGCATGTCCGCTATGTAGCTTAGATCTATTTTCATTTGCACAAGACACTTCCAGCTGCACTTTCACAAATATTTAAGTTTTTATATATTTGTTCCCCCTTATTAGTTGTTAAACATGTACCTTGAAAATCTAACCCAGAATGCTTTTTAATAATTTAAAATTCCTTAAATGTGTTAATCTGTCAAATAAGTTTAGGAGGAACTCCCTGACATGGGGAGATTGGGGGCACTGGCAAGGAGTGCCTGAAGCAGAGGAGGCTGGCACACAGAAAGCTTGCGGGGTGCAACAGAAGAATACAAGGAGCCCTGATGCATGCAATAAGCTAAGTCAACATATATTACGAAATGTGTAGCCTGCGAGTAATATTGTGATCCCAGGTATTAGTACTCTGTTTGTAATTAGTTCCAACCAGTCTGCCAGGCATAAATGCAAGCCTTATTGCTCTTTTACTACCTGGATCATTCCTAGAGTCTCCCACTGGTTTTCTATTTCTGATCTGCTTAAAGAATATCTTGTTTAATTTTTACACCTTTAGCTCTCGGTTCTTCAAAATCCTTATTGCCCCCTCACATATTATTTGCTGTAATTTATGCTTCTGTTTTTTGGCTTCACTGGATTACTGTTTGGCTCAAATGATCTCTTGAAATTGCTATTTATCCATATTGGTTGATTTCCTGCCTTCCTGGTTCCCTTTCTAAGTGAGCAGTATGCACAT
Organism: Lepidochelys olivacea; assembly: GCF_965140295.1. Classification (NCBI taxonomy): domain Eukaryota; kingdom Metazoa; phylum Chordata; order Testudines; family Cheloniidae; genus Lepidochelys; species Lepidochelys olivacea. The sequence goes on along the minus strand of NC_140412.1, from coordinate 161,885,193 downwards.
CTTCTGAAACTCACTTATTGGGTTTTTTTAAAGTGGCATTATGATGCCAAGCCAGTGAGGGTTAAGCAACCAGCAGGCTGGCTGACCTGAAAGAATCCCGTAAGGACATATCAGAAGAGTACTGAAATGGTAAAGAGGGCCAAGCCTTGTAGATCATTATCAAAGGCATGTTAAGTACTAGAATTCTGGACATGTAGGCCTGTATTGTTAGAGAATTAAAAATAGATACTAATTATATTTGTTTGTGTTTACCTATTGTGACACTGCACCTCAAAGTAGCACCCTGGAACCCCCATATTCACCACTGGCACATAATTGATGTGTTTTGTACAAAGTATGCCTTGTGAGGTATCATTTTGTAAGTCTTGATTTGTTGACCAATATCCTGTTGGATTGTCTGTAAAATTATGAGGTGTATATATGTTACTGAAATATGTTGTGAGGTTGTGAACACCCACAACCAGCTTTTCAGTTACAACAAAGGAGTAGCCATCAATAGCCAGTTGTTAATGGCTCAAACACACAATCCACTGTCACAGAGGCGGAAGAGACAATGTACACAATGGAGACTGCTTGACCAATGTGGACTGCCTGCCCCCCCCCCCCCACCCCATGGCACAGCAAGGATCTTTCTAGCAGCTGGAAGAAGGCATTTAAAAAAAAAAAAAGAGAAAAACATTGGCATCATCACTTAGCCTCTCTTCCTCCTCATCTCAACACCTGGAAGCATGTGTGAAAGACAAAGACTTTGAACTGGAGAAGTTTGGTCTTAGGCTGGAATGAAATGCCAGCCTGTGTATTGAGGAACTGTAACCTGCCAGGACAATCTGTCAGAGTGAGAAATGCTGTTTGATTCAACTCTTGCTTAGACTAAAAGTTTACAATTTAGAATGCATGTTTACTTTTTATTTTCATAAGGTAACTATCTGTGACCTTTATACCGATCACTTAAAACGTCTCTTTATATTTAATCAATCTGTTTTCTATTTTACCTAAAACAGTGTGTTTTGGTTGAAGTGCTTGGGAAATCTCATCTTAGTTTACGAAGGCTAGTGTGTCCACTCTACACTGAGCGAGTGGCAAACTACTTGATGAACCTGCACTGCCCAAGGGAGCCTTGAGCAGTGTAAGACGATACAGTTCTGGAGTGTAGGGCTGGAGCTGGGGGGGGGAACTGGCTGAAGCCTCTCTATTGTTGGCTCATGAGTGGCTGAGACATCATTAATGTAACTCAGTTGGGTGTGTTACCTATTCTTCATCCAAGAGTGCAGTGATCATTTGCTACCAAGAGGCTTATCCACTGAACTTACGCTATAATTTAAATAAAGTTTCGAGCCTGATCCTTGCTATCTCAGATCTGCTTAAACTTTGACAGGGAAAGTCTAAGCCTGTAAGACTGAGGTCTCCAGGTCTACTCTGGATTAATCCTGCAATTTCTCAAAGAAGAATTTGAACAAACTCTGTACAGACTCCAGATTGGACTATAACATGGGTGAGCAAACTACGGCTCGTGAGCCATGTCTGGCCTCTCAGACCTTTTAATGTGGTCCTCGAGCTCCCGCCAGGGAGCAGGTTCAGCGGCTTGCCCCACTCCGTATGTGCAGTGGCTCCACACAGCACCTGGAAGCAGCAGCATGTCCCTACCTCCAGGTCCCACACATAGGGTGAGCCAGGGGGCTCCGTACATTGCCCCTGCCCCAAGTGATGGCTCTGCAGCTCCCACTGGTCGGGAATTATGGCCAACAGGAGCTGCAGGGGCGGCACCTGTGGATGGGGCAGCATGCAGAGCCATCTGGCCGGTGCCACGCTTCCACATAGGAGCTAGAGAGGGGACATGCCCCGCTTCCAGGAGCTGCTTGAGGTAAACGCTGCCCGGAGCCTGCATCCTTGACCTCCCAAGCCCCAACCCTGATTCCTCTCCCACCCTCTGAACCCCTCAGTCCCGGCCCAGAGCACCCTCGTGCACCCCAAACCCCTCATACCCAGCCCCACCCCAGAGCCTGCACCCCCAGCCGGAGCCCTCACCCCACACACACATCCCAAACCCCTGCCCCAATCCGGAGTCCCCTGCCCTGCACCCCAGCCCCTCAGCCACAGCCCCCTCCCCTGGACTCCAACAACTGCCCCAGCCTGGATCCCCGCCCCATCTGAACTCCTCATTTCTGGCCCCACCCTGGAACCCATACCCCCAAGCCCAGAGCTCATACCCTCTCGAACACCCCAACCACCCTTCCCCAGCCCAGAACCCCCCCACACACCCTGAACTCCTCATTTCTGGCCCTACTCTAGAGCTCTCACCCCCCACACACACTCCAACCCCCCAATATCGTGAGCATTCGCGGCCTACCATACAATTTCCTAACCCAGATGTGGCCCTCAGGCCAAAAAGTTGGCCCACCCCTGGATATACCCTTTTAAATTAATTCCAGAACTATTTTACAAATCAGCAGCCTCACCAATTCTGCCATGAAACTGACCTAGGAACTTTATTTGTATCTGTATGTATAATTATCTTTAACCATAACATCTCTTTCTTTTCTTTTTTTAATAGTAAATCTTAGATTTAGTTAATAAGAATTTACTGTAAGTGTGTATTTGGGTGAGATCTGAAATATTCACTGACCTGGTGAGTAATGTGTCCAATCTCTTGGGATTGGTAGAACTTCATGTATCATGATTAAGGTTCTTAGGCTTGGGTGTCTGGATGGGAGCCAAAGGCTGGATTGCTTAAAGGGAACTGTATTTTGGCTTCTTGGTAACCAAGAAGGTATTAAGGAAGCTGTTTGGTTACTAGCTTGGTGAAATCTAGTTTACTCCTGAGGGCATTCTGTGCCAAAAAATTAAAAATCCTACAAGTTTTATTTGTCAATAAATAAATGTAGAGGCTCCAGCATGGCAGTGGGGAGCACAGGCCACTGGCTGCAGGAAGGTGGGAGATCACCCTACACCCCCCACTCCCAGGGCACAGATTCAGGGGTCAGGTAACACTGGACCCGACACAGCACAAGGTCTGGGCCTGCCTCAGAAACACCCTGGGGCCCTGCACCTCTGAGCCAGGTGTACAAGGTGTGGAGTAGGTAGGCTCAACCAGGCAGGATCCAAGTGTGGACGGTCTCAGTGTGGGGGGGATGAGGGGGATCAGAGTGTGGGGTGAGAGGATTCTGTGTGGGATAATCTGGGTGCAGGCAGATCAGTGGGGGGGATCTGGATGAACAGAGGCTTGTGGGAGGGGAGGGGGTCCAAGAGCAGGGGCAATGGGACTCTGCAGTGGCTCCAGGTGAAGGTGGTTGGGGCTCAGTGGGGGAGTCTGGGTGCTGAGGGGGTGGGGATCTGAATGTAGTTAGGTGAGGGGGGTCAGTGGCATGGGGGTCTGGATGTGGAGGATTAGGGTGGTGCAGGAGGTGGGGCATCAGAGTAGGGGTTTGAGTGCAGGGAGTTCAGAGGGGGGTGGTCTGGGTGCAGGGGTGGGGGGTCCAGAGGCATGGGGTCAGAGTGCAGGGGGACTTCAGATACAGGGGTTGAGGTTCAGGTATGGAGAGTTAGGGGTGGGGTTGGATGTACCAGGTGAGGCTTGGCAGGGAGGTCCAGATGCACAGGGGTTGCGTGGATGGGGGAGCAGCTCCCTGTACAGTGACCCCTACCCACACAGCTGAGGAGCAATGGGGTCAGGAAGCATGCTGAGCTTCCTGCAGCTGGGGGAGGTCTCTGGGGGTGGGTCTGACACAGCCCCAGCCACTCCTTGCAGGGGAAGAGGAAGTCCCATCCTCTCCTGCCTCCAGCCCAGCCGGGACTAGCAGCTGATCCCAGTTCAGGATAGGAGCCACTGGCTGTGGTGTCCCCAGCCCTATGGTGATTTACCTCTCCACCGGCTGCTCTGGGTGCCTGAAACGATGTACTTGCACTGCTATGGAGTGGTGCATGACTGCTCTTGCAGCTTCCCTGTCAGAAAATCATTTTTTGGCCAGAAAGCAAAGAAATCTGCGGGGGACAAAAATTCTGCGCATGTACAGTGATGTAGGATTCCCCCCAGGAGTATCTAATTATTAAATAAACCACCAGTTTTGGGGGACTGTCTGCCCTATTCTTTGCAAATTTCCCTGATTGAACATTCTCAGTATAGCCCCTCCAGCAATCACAGTCACAAGTATCCATACCAGTTTCCACCTCTAAGGACTTCACTTCCTTTACTTTTGATTTTAGGACATTTTTGACAAGCCCTCTCATTTTACTGAAGTCTCCCTCTCTCATGTTTAGAGTATCTTACTTGCTGGTACTTTACTTACACAGCCATGTTACCTCTCACTACATCACCCTGTCAAGGAAAGTAGCCTTGATTTTCTCTTGCATTTTGACAGTTACACTAGGATAATATTGTTACCAGAAAACCAGAGATCTTCTTGGTAAATTACAAACATTTTAAGAGTGTTTTGTTATAAATAAAAGGTTCTTCACACTGGAGTCTCACAGAACACAAAGTGAACTTAATTTCATGTGCAATCAGTACTGTTTTTACTAAAACAAAAATAAGTAAAGAAAAGTCCATTACACAATGTTAGGATTATTTTGTATGTTTAAATTACATACATTTAAAAGGTTTCAGAGTAACAGCCGTGTTAGTCTGTATTCGCAAAAAGAAAAGGAGTACTTGGGGCACCTTAGAGACTAACAAATTTATTTGAGCATAAGCTTTCGTGAGCTACAGCTCACTTCATCTTAGTAAAATTGCTCTTAATTTTGTTCTCTCTCTAGAGTCTCCCATAATATGAATGCTAACACATACTTTGAATCTGAATTGTTTAAGAAATACAGTGAAAATACACAGATAAAATAGCACTGTAACAAATTCAAATTAATATTTAATTCTGAAGTTGCACAAATATATATACAAATAGCTTTGATTTTACTTCCAAGGAATAAATATTCAGTGCAAAGGTCTGACATACTACAACACATACACATACTAAGCATACATTAAATAGCACATATAACCATGCATGTAACTACATATATGCAAAGGGGCAGAATTCTGGATGAAGAGGAAACCTAATTCTAGTGACCCGACTTGTGCATTTGAAGTCTCAATGCTTCATTAATTTCTTTCACTAAACATTACAAGCTTTTACAATAAGAAAGCTTTTCTCTTTCTTAGAAAGTAGGTTTTTAAAATTTATCTCGAATCAGTAAAAAAATAAAAAAGTGATACATAATAGGTATCAGTTACTCACCTTCACAAACCAAGAATGATAAAGTCTGTCCCAGAGTTCCAGCACTTGCTTTTCAATCACAGCAGTGTTGTTCACTTTCTCTCCTAATATCTTATGGAGCTAGAATATACAGAAATTCTGTTTATTATGTAAAGCAACTTGAAGCTAGCAGCTATGGCTGAACTAAAAGCCAGATCATCTACATTAGATTTTCACTGAATGCTTGGCTCAAGTCCAAAAATATCAAAGAAGTCAACTGTGTCTACAGGTATACATTTCAGAAACTGTGGCTGACAGCACAAAACATCTTACCTGAAACAAACAATTTTGCCACATTAAATGGGAACAGATAAGATTCCTCCCCAATGAAACACTAAGCACAAAGATCTGTAAGATCCTTGTAACAGTAAATACACCCAAAGAGATTTGAGAGGTGTGCTAGACGTCAGAATGCTTATGTGAGGACAATGCAAGATCCTGACATCTTCCCAAAGAACACCAAACTCCCAATCTACAATGTACTCTGTACTTTAAAGGCTGGAACTTCAGATGATCATGGCTTGGCCAAAAATGGTCATTTTCAGGACAATGCATTCTACCATCTGAAAAATGCTTAACTAAGGGCAGTTTCTGAAACAAATTACATTTTCTACAGAGTCTTCACATGGATAGTCACAAGAGAGATGGATAGATACTTCTATTTTCAAGTTCTTAAAAGCAAGCAGTTTCCAGCAGCCATGGGGAGCAAGACTTAAAATCACTCCCAAATATAGGTTTTACTCTGCTAAACAGCAGATTGGAATGAATAAATCTTCAGCAAAACAACCTTTAAAAGGTAACTAAAGCAACCCAAGAGATACCATTTGACATCTACAAGAAGGAAAAAGTATACAGATCATTCACGTATTTTGGAAAGGAACAAAAACCAACACACGAAAACAAAAAAATTAAGAAGGTGTTCTTACCTTGTGTGTAATCCATTCTCGGCCATACTGATACACATTGTTAGCAGCTGAATTGAGAGCTTTTTGAATGACCTGAGCTTCAGGGAGCCAGCTGATATTTTTAAGGATGGAAAGTATAAATAAAATTATCTCCAATACTTCTGAACCACTTAATTACAGTGCCTGAAACACTAAAAGTAAAAAAGGTTTCCAACCAACTCACAGCACCTATAGTTTAAATATGTATCAACTAACACCTTTGTTAAAACTAGAATACAGTACTTCCTCTTTTAGTGACAGGATGAAGACTTTAACATACAAAGCTTAACTCGGTGTAGGATACAGATTACTACATTTACATTTCACTCTAAGGCTGATCAGGAAAAGTTCTTGAAATTTACTAAATGTAACTTTAGAAGAGAGCTTGTCCATCTGTATGTATGCTATCATATAACGGTTTAGCCTTGTTGGGTTCTTAAAGCTGCTGCTTTGTTAGAAATATAATTTGGAAACCTCATCTTTCTAGTTCGTATAGTTGCAAAGATAACCTTTCAAATATGAATGGACTGTAAACTGATACAGTTTGGTCTTCCTAAACTTACAGACAGCCTAGAAATACAGAGTGATGCACATCACCCAATGCTCAAATCCTATTCCCAGTCAAGATGTGTGCTGGGGACTTTTTCCAGTACTGGGGAAGAATCTTCCCATTCCCACCCTCAGGTCATTCTGAAGGAATGGAGCCACTCTACGTGCATCTACACAGCAATTGAACACCCACAGCTGGCCTCAGTCTGCTAACTTGGGCTCGCAGGGCTGTCAAATTGCCGTGTAGATGTTGAGGCTCAGGCTGGAGCCCGGGCTCCAGTCAGAGCCCAAAGTATCTGCACAGCAATTTTTAGCCCTGCGACCCCTAGTCAGCTGACCGCAGCCAGCCTCAGCCTTGCCGGGGGTCTTTTATTTGAGTGTAGACATAACCCCTGTGGCCAGTAGTCAAGCCTCAGTGCACCAGAGATATGTATCTCCTACATCAGCTCCCCAAATCTTGCCCTATCAGTGCAGAACAGAACCACATAGTTCTCCACAGAGGCTGGGAAGAGAAGTGTTTGGGCCAAAAAGAGGTGTGAATTGCCTTCATTCATCTCAATGAGCTATTAACTGTGATGTTTCTGTCAGAGTTTGACCCCTCAAAAATGCTATCTGAACCTTCAAAGAACTTTTAACTGTCTCTCTCTTGCCCAATTTGAAACTTATGTACACTTCAAGCTCTGAAAGCAAGTAGGGTAAGTCTTTTGGTTAGAGCCTGCTGGATAATTTGACAAGCCTTCAATCTATTTCTATTAAACTTTGAAATCAAGTAAAATGCGATCTTCTACTCAAGAAAAAATCCTGAGAAATAAGGACTCCAATTGAAACTGTGCTATCTAGTGATTCTACTACTTCTCAAACATTTTTATTCCTTGAGTAATCTAGTTGGTCACTAAAACTGCCAGATTTTATTACTCTTATTTTTGTTACATTTCTACTAGGGCTGTTGATTAATCGCAATTAATTCACATGGTTAACTAAAAAAAATCAATCACAATTAATAGCAGTTTTAATCACACTGTTAAATAACAGAATGCCAAATGAAATTTATTAAATATTTTGGATGAGTTTTTGTATATTTTCATATATATAGATTTCAATTACAGCACACAATACAAAGTGTGCATTTTTTATTACAAATATTTGCACTGTAAAAATAAAATAAATTGTTTTTTCAGTTCACCTCATACAAGTTCTGCAGTGCAATCTTTGTCGTGGAAGTGTAACTTACAAATAGATTTTTTTTTTTTACACATAACTGCACTTAAAAACAAAAACAATGTAAAAATTTAGAGCCTACAAGTCCACTCAGTCCTACTTCTTGTTCAGCCAATCACTAAGAGAAACAAGTTTGTTTACATTTACAGGAGATAATGCTGCTCTCTTCTTATTTACAACTTCACCAGAAAGTGAGAACAGGCATTTGCATGGCACTTTTGTAGTCAGCATTACAAGGTATTTTACATGCCACACTTGCTAAATATTCATATGCCCCTTCACGATTCGGCCACCATTCCAAAGGACATGCTTCCATGCTGATGATACTCATTAAAAAAAAATGTATTAATTAAATTTTGACTGAACTCCGTGGGGGAGAATAGTATGTCCCCCCCTCTGTTTTACCCGCATTCTGCCATATATTCCATGTTATAGCATTCTCGTATGATGACCCAGCACATGATCCTTTTAAAAAACTTTCCCGGCAGATCTGACAAAACACAAAGAAGGTACCAATGCAAGATTTCTAAAGATAGCTTCAGCACTCGACCCAAGATTTAAGAATCTGAAGTACCTTCCAAAATCTGAGAGGGACCAGGTGTGGAACATGCTTTCAGAAGTCTTAAAAGAGCAACACTCTGATGCAGTCCGAACTACCAAAAAGAAAAATCAACCTTCTGCTGATGGCATCTGACTCAGATGATTAAAATGAACATGCGTCAGTCTGCACTGCTTTGGATAGTTATCAAGCAGAACCTGTCATCAGCATGGACGCATGCCCTTTGGAATGGTGGTTGAAGCATGAAAGAACATACGAATCTTTAGAGCATCTGATATGTAAATATCTTGCAACGCTGGCTACAACAGTGCCATGAGAATGCCTATTCTCATTTTCAGGTGACACTGGAAACAGGAAGTGGACAACATTATCTCCTGCAAATGTAAACAACCTTGTTTGCCTGAGCGATTGGCTGAACAAGAAGTAGGACTAAGTGGACTTGCTGGTTCTAAAATTTTATATTGTTTTGTTTTTTAATGCAGGTTTTGTACATAATTCCACATTTGTAAGTTCAATTTTCATGATAAAGAGATTGCACTACAGTACTTGTATTAGGTGAATTGAAAAATACTATGTTTATTTATTTATTTTTTACAGTGCAAATACTTGCAATCAAAAATAAATATAAAGTGAGCACTATACACTTTGTATTGTGTTATAACTGAAATCAGTACATCTGAAAATGTAGAAAACGTCCAAAAATATTTAAATTAATGGTATTCTATTTTTTTAATCGTGTAATTAATCGTGATTCATTTTTTTAATCACTTGACAGCCTTAATTTCTACCTTCTCTACAGAATGCAAGGGCTGAATCATACAATAGCTACCAACAAGGGGCTTGTTTGTCTAAATGGGGTAATGTGCTATACGGGGGTGTGATTTCTAAACACAGCTTTGTGTTGCAAATTAATTGGTCTATGTAGACCCTGCTGGTGGTACACTTTAACATACTGTGTTAAACAGCACTACATTAAAGCGCACTAGGGAACCTATAGTGCTCGACAGCAGGGTCTACACCAGACACTTAGACATCAGTGGTTCAGGAGCCAAATTAGCGATCAACATTACTGTGGCTCTTTTGGGTAGTGTGAATACATTAGTTTAATTTACTGTAGTACTATATATTCATATTTAAACTGTCTGATGGGGAAATATTTAGTTCTATATACATTATTCTCACAGTAAAATGACTAAGTATTATTTTATCAACTATAACTGGTTAAATACATAGTAAAAGCATACTGGTTGGTTAATAATAGAAATCACAGTGTTTTAGTATCATGTGCTGCAAAGAGCCAAAGGAGACACATTTAAAGAGCCACTTTTCTGAATATCACTGGTCTAGACAAATTGGGGCTTAAAAAAAGTGTACCCAACAATTCACTTGTTTAAATCAGCATAAAAGCAACGGTGAAAAATACCTCTGTAACCATATCACCTAAAAACCACTCCTCAGACTGATCTTTTCCACCTCCGCTATTCACACAATCCACTGTAAGCACTCCCTTCACAGATTGATTGATTCCCTCCCTTTCCCCTTAACTACCCCTTTTCATCTCTCTCCCCACTGATTTTCCCTTCATTTCCCTTCCTATTTGCTCTCCCTATCACACATACTATTCCCTCCAATCTTCCCACTACCTCTCACACTTGCATACTTTTCATTTACATGTAGATTACATGCTCCTCCCCCTTCCACTTATTCTCACTTATAATTCCCCCTAAAAAAGGAGTTTTCCAGACCAATTACTTTCTTTTTCTAATCCACTGCAAAACAGTTTCCCCCAGTCTTACTGTTCCCTCAAGAGAGTTTCCCAGCCAACACCCTATCCTTAAAGAGGCTTGCTCTGCTGTCATTCCCTCCATCCTGTAAATGGGCTTTCCAGTTAATTTTCTGGTCCAGACTATGTGGCTACTGCCCCTTTGCCTTCCTGCACTACAATCTGGGGAGACAAGCTCCTTCAAAACAGCTACCAGGAAGGCAGTTACACAACTATCTGCCACCACTGGTCCACAATTAAACCACCAGGCTCAGCTCCCATCTGCCCTTTCAGCTCCAGGAGAGATCACTACTCCAAGGGATAGACTGGAAGGCAAATTAGCATCAGATTTGTGGGAAGGTAAGCATGCATGTGCCTGAAAAATAGTCACCCTCATTTCTTAACACACAGGAGTCTTTTTTAAAGATATAAAAACTGTAGATAAGAGCACCTTGAAACTTGTTTATCTACTCTAGTCTCTTAATTTCAGCACTCTTACTTTGCCCACTCTGGGTGATTGGCTACAGTCTCATTGATCAAGCTGCTTGTGACTTGAATCAAGTGAACGCTCTCTTGATGTACCTGAGTTAAATACAGACAAAAGAAAGAATATGGAGTGTTATGTAATACAAATTAGCACCCACCCTAAATTAACAGAACAAGATATTTAAATCTACATTTTTAAGAGTGATTGGTAATTTCTGGTGCTCAACTTGTGAAAACTCAGGCCCTTAAAATATTTCAAGGCAGAAAGACACTGAGCACTCTTTCAAAGTGGGGTTCCTTTAAGAGGTTTGAATTCCTGCATCCAAACATTCATGAATCCAAAATTACCAGCCACTTTTGTGAATTTGGGCCATATGTACACAAGTGGCATACTAACCAGAAATTGCAGATTGTTTTCCCAACTGTGATGTAGACACACTGGTAGTAAGATACCTATGTCAAAGAATCTACATAATCCTAAAATAAGTGTAAATTGTAATTTCAAGTTCTGAGATACAAAGCATAGCTTGTGATTTAAATTTTCGCCATAGATAGAAGAAATGTGAAAGCCACTCTATTTTCTGTTCTACAATGATCAGCTATGCTGTAAAATACATTACTATGTTAATTCTAGACTAAAAATATATTTCTTATAAAAGGTGTTACTTGGAAATATCTTAAAATAGATTTAGGCACATAGTTTTGTGGTAAATTTTTACAACTCTGCTAACACTTATGATTTCATATACTCAATATTCTTTATAAATTCCACATCATATGAAAAAGGAAACTGACATAAACGGCAGACTGAATGACCACATGGGTTCTGTAATAAAAAAAACAGTATAAGCAAAGATGATCAAATAAGTACTTAGTATGAACACAAAGCAGCAAAAAATATTTCTGGGGGAATTCTGCGCCAAAAAGTTTAAAATTCTGCATATTTTATTTTCAAAGTAACATTATAATCACGCCAGCTTCAATTATTTTGGTAATTTCAAAATACCTGTCAACAAGTATGTCTGTAACAATACAGACAACAAAGATGATTCAGGAAATGTTTTTTGACAAATAAATAGATTCCTTATTATGCATATTAATACTGAACTTTGAGCAATAATTCATTTAAACTACAATACAGAATGCATTTACCACACCACTCAGAAGCAGTGCAAAGGTTTATGGGAGTCAGGGTAATGGAGGAGCTGAGGGAGAGGAAAGTAATTGCTGGGAAGGAGCAGCATGGGAGTGAACCTGGATGGCTGTTGGGTATGGGTGGGAGAAGTTGCAGCGAGCAAGAGATGTTAAGAGTAACAAGAAGGGTTTCTTCAGGTATGTTAGGAACAAGAAGAAAGTCAAGGAAAGTGTGGGCCCCTTACTGAATGAGGAGGCCACCTAGTGACAGAGGATGTGGAAAAAGCTAATGTACTCAATGCTTTTTTTGCCTCTGTCTTCACGAACGAGGTCAGCTCCCAGACTACTGCACTGGGCAGCACAGCATGGGGAGAAGGTGACCAGCCCTCTGTGGAGAAAAGTGCTTCGGGACTATTTAGAAAAGCTGGACGAGCACAAGTCCATGGGGCCGGATGCGTTGCATCCGAGACTGCTAAAGGAGTTGGCAGCTGTGATTGCAGAGCCATTGGCCATTATCTTTGAAAACTCATGGCGATTGGGGGAGGTCCCAGATAACTTGGAAAAGGCTAATGTAGTGCCCATCTTTAAAAAAGGGAAGAAGGAGGACCCTAGGAACTACAGGCCAGTCAGCCTCACCTCAGTCCCTGGAAAAATCATGGAGCAGGTCCTCAAGGAATCAAGTCTGAAGCACTCAGAGGAGAGGAAAGTGATCAGGAACAGTCAGCATGGATTCACCAAGGGAAGGTCATGCCTGACTAATCTAATTGCCTTCTATGACGAGATAACTGGCTCTGTGGATGAAGGGAAAGCAGTGGACGTGTTGTTCCTTGACTTTAGCAAAGCCTTTGACACGGTCTCCCACAGTCTTCTTGCCAGTAAGTTAAAGAAGTATGGGCTGGAAGAATGGACTATAAGGTGGATAGAAAGCTGGCTACACTGTTGGGCTCAACGGGTAGTGATCAATGGCTCCATGTCTAGTTGGCAGCCGGTATCAACTGGAGTGCCCCAGGAGTCGGTCCTGGGGCCGGTTTTGTTCAATATCTTCATAAATGATCTGGAAGATGGTGTGGATTGCACCCTCAGCAAGTCTGCAGATGACACTAAACTGGGAGGAGTGATAGATACGCTGGAAGGTAGGGATAGGATACAGAGGGACCTAGACAAATTGGCGGATTGGGCCAAAAGAAATCTGATGAGGTTCAATAAGGACAAGTGCAGAGTCCTGCACTTAGGATGGAAGAATCTAATGCACCGCTACAGACTAGGGACCGAATGACTCAGCAGCAGTTCTGCAGAAAAGGACCTAGGGGTTACAGTGGACGAGAAGCTGGATACGAGTCAGCAGTGTGCCCTTGTTGCCAAGAAGGCCAATGGCATTTAGGGATGTATAAGTAGGGGCATTGCCAGCAGATCGAGGGATGTGATCGTTCCCCTCTATTCGACATTGGTGAGGCCTCATCTGGAGTACTGTGTCCAGTTTTGGGCCCCACACTACAAGAAGGATGTGGAAAAATTGGAAAGAGCCCAGCAGAGGGCAACAAAAATGATTAGGGGACTGGAACACATGACTTATGAGGAGAGGCTGAGGGAACTGGGGATGTTTAGTCTTCAGAAGAGAAGAATGAGGGGGGATTTGATAGCTGCTTTCAACTACCTGAAAGGGGGTTCCAAAGAGGATGGTTCTAGACTATTCTCAGTGGTAGCAGATGACAGAACAAGGAGTAATGGTCTCAAGTTGCAGTGGGGGAGGTTTAGGTTGGATATTAGGAAAAACTTTTTCACTAGGAGGGTGGTGAAACACTGGAATGCGTTACCTAGGGAGGTGGCGGAATCTCCTTCCCTAGAAGTTTTTAAGGTCAGGCTTGACGAAGCCCTGGCTGGGATGGTTTAGTCGGGGATCGGTCCTGCTTTGAGCAGGAGGTTGGACTAGATGACCTCCTGAGGTCCCTTCCAACCCTGATATTCTATGATTCTAAGTATGAAACAGGTTTTTGGGGGAAGAGGGGAGGGATTGTTACAGAGTTGGGGAGCCTTCCCTGGCTGACCCCTAGCCTCTCTCATTCAGTCAGGCACATCTGCCCCTGTCCCCATGTGTCCCTGCACCCCCAATAAGCCAGCCCTTTTCCCTCATCTCCATGTACCCTCACTCAGCCACTCCTCCTCCATCCCCATGTGGCCCGCACCCCCACTCCCATTCAGCCCTCGCACTAGTCTGTCCCCCACTAGCCCTTCTTAACCCCCGTCTGTGACACCCCCGCCCCCCAGCAGCCCCATGTGCCCCACGTTGTCTGTCCCTCACACATCCCATGCCTCCTCACCTGGCCCCATGAGCAGGGCACTGTGAGGAACTCAACCTCTTCTCCTCCCTCTCCCCTCTTCGTGGTTGGTTAACCTGACTGGGAGCAGCTGCCCTCAGTTCTGGCACCACAGTAGCCCCTGGTGGGCAAAGGGTGTAATTGCAGTGCCTTTCTGGCAGAATGAATTTTCTGCAGAGAAAAAAAAAATTCTGCAGGGCACATGTGCAGTGGCTCATAATTCTTCAGGAGTTTAAAAAAAAGAACTTTACATTAAATGAGTGACCTCCACTGGGAAGAAAGAGTAGCTGCATAGTGAAAATCAGTTAGAAAATCTGACCTTGAAAATGTGGTGTCATGAGATCAAAACTGACAGTTACAAGTGGGCATGTGTACCTACACACCTCACAAATATTTACGAGTGTGAGATACAGAAGTTCTTGTATAGAAATGTATGCTCTTCCCTTATTTCCACAGATTTATGCTGAAAGTGATCTTCAATGCATTCAAATATCATTCTTCACATAAAAATTGGTAAGTAGTTTCACAATATTAATATTCTACTGCAATAATTTACACCAGCATAACGCTGATGCTAAGGAATCTGAGGTCTTCTCCCTTACTCATTGAAACTGAGCAGCTATAATAGGTTGCAAATAATTCGAGTACTAGTACTGTAAAATTATAATATGGCTCACAATTCTGCTACTTCACAGTTTACTAGTGTGACACACTTTGCATACACAAATATTTTTTCTTCATCTATACATAGTATTAACAAGATAGATTGAAGAACATTTGATTAAAGCAGAAGGGCTTTTAAAGATATTTAGTATAGTGCAGCATAAACATCAGTAACATTTTCATTTAAAAAAGGGATTAAAAGAACTGATCATCATTCTTGGTGCACTGTACCTTTGCCGTAAGGAGCAGGGCTAGCAGAAGCGTTCCTATCACTAGCAAAAATATTATGAAAATGCTAATTATTTTATCAAGCATTTTCTCCAGCCACACGATCATCTGTGCAGAAAAAAGAAAAACAAATCATGACATACAAAAAAAAAATCAGTTTTTTATTCAAGTGATACTGACCCAGTCTGAATCCTGGATTTCAACAGGAGTTTTCTTTACAAAAAGACTGCAAGATCAGACCCTAAGCTTAGATATGAACAATTAACAAGCAATGTTTAGCATGACAACTAAGGAAAGTGTTACAATGCAAGTGATTTTGCAAATTAAATTTAAATATTACTGTGACTCACATAGCAAGCCCTCAACAAAGCAATCAGTAATTTAACATTATTTTGTTATCAGACCCAAAGAAGCTAGCACTCATTTTAATTCTGAACTTACATTCTGGCTTAATTTCTTGTCTTCAAGCAACAGAGAAACTTACGGTCACTATCATCTGCACAAAACTTGGGAAGTTACCGGTGTGGACTATACAACCATAATTTGCCAACTTGGATGGCTGAAAATCACCTAAGTCTCTAATGAGATACCTACATAAGTGGCCTGATTTTTAATGCTGCTAATCAGACCTCAAGCCTGAACTCAGTGCAGATGGCCTGAACACACACATGCCGCAACTAACCAGTAATCACATCACTTCAGGTTCATGAAGTTCTGTTGGCGTCGTTCAAGGAGGGAAAAATCTTAATTACATGGCTGTGTGGAGAGTACTCTAGAAAAGAGTAAACTGCACTTAATCAAATATGAAAGGGGCCTGATTAAATAAAGATCACATAACCTCATCGTGGGCAAATGTATTTTTTCCAGATTTTGTGGCTCAAAAGTCAGAAAAAGCACTCGAGTAAAAAAAACTAGCAGGGTAAATCTAGCTGTGCTCTAAAATTTTACTTTAAAACAGAACTGAGTTCAGAGGCAATATGCAGAGGGTTCAATATTTCCAAATGAGAAATGGCTCGACATTCAGTGGTTGTGCTGATAATTTTAGTTGCTATTCTCTTCCTCAGTGTCATGTAAATGTTAAAAGTTAGAGTAACAGGAGCTCTCTCTATTACGGATCCCTATCCCTGCATATGAAGTTGCTTTATTGATCAATTACTGATTGTTATAGTTTTAAAATTTCTTTATAACTGGAACATCACCGTGGCATCTGATCACCTAATATACATTAATGATTTTACCCTCAGACTCCACTACAATTGACATCTTGTTTAACACACATTGTCACAAGGCAGATAGTCAGCATTTCAGAGCAACTATTCAGAATACAGTGTGACACTCTCTTTAGAGAGGTAATTGTTGAGTTCTGCAAGTTCCTGCAATGAAACCTGCATTATACTATGTTCTGCAGAAGGGAATCTCAAAGAACCTGCAGTACCCAGCAAAAATCTCAGAGAGAACATGGAAATTTTCATTGTTTGCCACCATACCCTGAAACACTTCAGCAATCATTCAAGTCCTCTCCCCGGTAATAGTGGGGAAGTCAACTGCCTGCAGGGCAGTTATCTGAAAAATTCCAACTAGATTGAACTCCAAACTATCTACCATCTAGGAAACTACAGAAAATCCTGTTTCAGTTTTGCCCTTTCAAAGGGCTCATACGTTTAATGATTTTGATGACACAGCAACATAAAAATGAGTTACCTTTTCCTGAATTGGCGTTCTTCGAGATGCGTTGTTCATGTCCATTCCGTATTAGGTATGTGTGCTCACCACATGCACCGGTACCAGAAGCTTTTCCCTCAGCAGTATGTTTGGGGACCAGCTCTGGTACCCCCTGAGCGACTGGCACATACGGCAGTGAAAGAGGCGCCGCCGGCTCCCCCACCCTCATTTCCTTCTTGCCGGAAACTCTGACAGCGGGGGAGGGGTGGGTGGGTCATGGAATAGACATGAGAAACACATCTCAAAGAACACCTGTTATGGAAAAGGTAGCTGTCTTTTCTTCTTTGACTGCTTGCTCAAGTCCATTCCACATAAGGTGACTCCAAAGCAGTACCCCTGGAGGCGGATAGGAGTCCACAGACGTATAGATTGCAACTGGCCTGCTGACTGATGGCATAATGAACCGTGAATGTGTGGACAGAGGACCATGTTGCAGCTCTACAGATGTCCTGGACAGGGATGTGTGCCAGGAAGGCCGAAGACACCTGAGCCATAGTCAAGTGGGCTCTAACAACCAGTGGCAGCAGAACCCCCAGCAGGTCATAACTCGTCTTTATGCACAAGGTAATCCAATTGGAAATCCTCTGCAAGGACACTGGCAGGCCCTTCATCCTATCCACTGTAGCGATGAAGAACTGAGTTGATTTATGGAAACGTTTGGTACGTTCTAAGTAAAAAGCCAAAGCCCTTCGGATGTCCAGCATATGAAGTGCCTTTCTTCACTGGTCTTGTGCGGTTTGGGACAGAACACCGTGAGGAAGATGTCCTGGCTGATATGGAAGGTGGACACCACCTTCGGCAGGAAGGCCGGGTGGGGCTGCAGCTGAACCTTGTCCTTGTAGACGACCGTGTACACCAGTTCTGAGGTCAAGGCTCTAATTTCACAGACTCATTTCGCCAACATCACCGCCACCAGGAACGTGAACTTCCATGACAGGTGGGAAAGGGAGCAGGAACCCAGCGACTCGAAAAGGGCCCGTGAGCTTAGAGAGGACCAAGTTAAGATCCCACTGCAGGACAGGAGTGTGTACCTGCAAGAAGAGTCTCTCAAGCCCTCTCAAAAATCTGACTGCCATGTCATTGCAAAACTCCATCTGTCCTTGGATCAGCGGGTAAAAAGTGGAGATGGCTGCGAGATGCACTCTAATGGACATGTGCGCCAGGCCCTGGTCCTCAAATGAAGCTGATAGTCTAGGACATCCTGTATTGAAGAACACAAAGGAGAGATGCCACACTCAGATGCCCAGCAGGAAAACCTTGTCCACTTGGCCAGGTATGTCAATCTAGTTGAGGGCTTCCTACTTCCCAGGAGGACCTGTTGGACCTCCTCTGAATAGGTCCGATCCTCCGGGGACCACATACGCTGCCAAAGATGCTGCACACTAATCGGACCACTGAGTTCTTTGACGTTTATGTGGAGCGTCATCTCCTCCGGGGACCACATACCCTGGGTCTGAAGATCTCAGAGGTGCACACTAGACAGATGGTCACTATCTTTTCCTGGTGATCCCTAGACTGGGAATAGGCTGTCAGCCATTCCGGCAGGGGCCGCATCCAGAGCCTGACATGGTGGACAATGTATGTTCAGGCTGTCATGTGGCACAGCAGGCACAGGAACACCTTGGCTGTAGTCCGGGGGAATGGGGACACTTCCATGATGAGGTCTGTCAAGGCCCGAAGTCTTTCTACTGGCAGGAACGCTCTAGCACAGGTCCAGGCGAGGAACGCTCCGATTAACTCTATCCTTTGTCCAGGCACCAGCGTTGACTTTGTCGTTTACTAGGAGACCCAGGGAGCGGCACGTGGCTTGAAGCACTGCAAAATCCCTTTGGATTTGAGACCTGGAGCTGCCCTTGACCAGCCAGTCGTTGAGATACATGTAGATCTGGATACCCCAGCGCCTGAAGTAAGCGGCTACCACTGACATGCAGTTGGTAAATACTCTCCGTGTTGTCGCCAGGCCAAACGAGAGGACCGCAAACTGGTAGTGGTGGGGCCCCACTGTAAACTGGAGGAAGTGTCTGTGTCCTTGAAAAAGCGTTATGTGGAACTATGCGTCCTTCAAGTCGAGGGTGGCATAACAGTCTCCCGAATGCAGGGAGGGGGATGATAGAAGCCAGGGAGACCATGCGGAACTATAGTGTCCTTAGGTACTTGTTGAGGTCTCGCAGGTCCAGGATGGGTCATAGACTGTCCTGGGCCTTTGGGATTAAAAAGTACCGGAAATAGAACCCCTTGTTCCTGTACTCGAGAGGAACTTCTTCCACTGCATCCAGCTGTTGTAACCCCTTTACCTCCTGTGCAAGGAGACTTTTGTGAGAAAGGTCCCTAAGAGGGACAGGGAAGGTGGGTGGGAAGCAGGGGTAGAAAGGAACTGGAGGGTATAACCCTGCTCCACTGTGCTGAGGACCCAGGGGTCCGAAGTTATAGCTTTTCAAGTAGGGAGGAACTACTGGGAAAGATGCATCTGGGGAATAGTCGGGTAGGTCACCCTCAGACGCACCCTCAAAATGACCGTTTGGCCCCTTACTTGTTACAGGTCAAGCCTGACTGGACAGAGGCAGGTGGTGCTTGTAGCCCTTAGCTCATTTGTGGAGCTGGTACTGCCGAGGCTGGCTCCCCGGCCCTAAGGCTGCTGTGGTTTGAATCGCTTATGCGCCAGGGCTGTGATGTAGAGACCCAGGGTTTTCAGGGTGGTGCGGGAGTCCTTGAGGCTATGCAACTTGCTATCTGTTTGCTTCGCAAATAGGGCTCAGCCATCGAAGGGCAAGTCCTGCATTGACTGCTGGGCCTCAGTAGACAATGCAGAGAGGAGCAGCCAGGAGGCTTGCCACATGGAGGTAGTGGAAGCCATGGTGTGGGCAGCAGCAACCAGTGGCATCTGAAGCTACCAGGAGGACTGTCCTGGCCGCAGTTGTTCCCTCCTCGAGGATCGATCAGAACTCCTTCTTGGAAGCCTCGGGGAGCGACACTTCAAACCTGGCCATGGCTTGCCACATATTGCCAATGCCGCAGGAACCTCCACGTCCACTGTTCAGCAACTTGCTCCCTGGGATACCGAGGCTGCTGCCCTCTCCGAGACAGACTGAGCAGCCTGGGAAGGTTGGGAGAACCCCCATGGGTACCATAGCACTGGTCACTGCACTTTGGGCCATGGGACAGGTTTCGGTGCTGATGATGTAGATAGCACCGCAAGTACCAGGGCTTGTCCCGCAGTCAGGAAACGTCACTCCATGCCGACGCTATAAGCAGTCGGTACCGGGCAACCAGGATTGGACAGAGCATTGGCTCTTGTCTGACCGGGGCCAGTCACTGCGTCCCGAAGCCAACATGTCCAAGGAAGCCGGGCCATCTTGTTCGAGGCCTCAGGGACTGACGGCGATTGGCGGATCTGAGTTGGACACCCAGCAATCCCCGCCTCACACTACTCGACCAGTACGTCGAATGGGCCCGGGAGCTACCACTGGCCAGTTGCTGGAAGGATCTTCCTGAGTACGGCAACCTCCTTCTTGGAGATGGGCGATAATGGCCTGGTGGTCTCGGATCCCCGATCGATCCTGTGATCGGTATCGGGCCCTTGCAGATGGTCGGGGCTCGTCCCATAGATCTTGACGGGTGGCACGTGCCTCAGAGGCTGTGCTAATCTACCAGCGAGGTATGCCTTGAGTCCCTTGGTTGGTGTCCCAAGTGCAGAGACTGAAGAGGGCTCCACTGAGCTTGCCTCTCTAATCCTGAGAAGTGACGACCTCGGGTGGGCAAGCGATGGTAGGACCGCCCTCTTGATGGGGAACAGTGCCACTGAGGTGGGGAGACACATAGGTCCCAATGCAGGTTTTCCCCGAGGCCGGGGTACCATGGGAGCCGGTGTGGGAAGCACCGGGTGCATCAGCATCTCTTGAGCAACTCAAAGTCGTAAGCGAAGTATGGGATGGGCTGCACCACTTGACTTGAGCTGGGGCCCAACCTCTCCTTTCCTTGAGGTAGGAGATCTTCCCCTCAGTCTTTTTCAGCTTCTTGATTGGAGCTGTGGAGGGAGACTGGTGCTATCTTGTGGACAGAGGCCTGGTAGTCGGTGCGAAGTCGGGCCGCTGCTCTGGTGCTGGAGTGAGTACTGACTCCATTAGGAGCACTTTGAGACGGATATCGTGCTCCTTCTTTGTCCTAGATACGACACTTGTCACTTATGTGCCCTTCGCCTAAGCACCTAAGGCAACTGTTATGTGGATCGCTGATGGGCATAGGTGATTTTCAGCGATAGCAGGGCTTAAAGCCTGGAAATCAGGGAATGCCCTGTCCCCCAGCTGAGTCCCGTTTGGGACTACAAGAACTTTACGAACTACTACTAAGGGTCACTGTCAACAACTATACTACAAGTTCTGCACAGTTCGAGACAACATTAGCTGAAGCAGCAGATGTTCCAGCACCATCACTGGCGGCAAGAAGGAACTGAAGGGAGCCGGAGGCGCCATTTATGCTGCGGCATGTGCACGTTACTCCAAGGGGTACCAGAGCCAGTCCCTTACGGATACTGCTGGGGGAAAAACTTCCAGCACCCATGCATGTGGCGACCACACACACCTAATATGGAATGGACATGAGCAAGCACTTGAAGAATAAAAAGGATACAGCACCTTAAAAATACTGTGTTATAAATAAGTTAAATATTCACTTTATCTTCTGTAACTTTCCTTGCTATTTCTTTCTCAATTTAAAAAAAGCCGTGGCTTCTACTCACAGGTCCAAATTCAGAGACACATCTAAGTGAATCTAAGAAAGCCTAACTAATGTAATGTATCTCTTATCTCAATTATCTTCAACAGGTATGCTAAACTTAGATTCAGTTTGTGAAAAATATACATCCACTTAACGCATAAGCTTACATATCACCTTTGAATCTGTCCCACTGGCTACTGAGTCCATGGCCATATCTACATTAGGGAACCGCATGAGAGATTTCCACCACTGTCAGTTCTGATCCAACAGCACCACTGATAGCAACAAGCGTCTCAGCATAGACATATCTAGAGGCTTTTGTTGTTTTACCACTGTGTAAACTGTTGGTTTGATCTGGAAACCTCTAGAGTCTTGGAAGATAGGTCTCCCACTGGAGCCATTGAACCGATAGTACCATCAGTGTCCTTACTGTAGGCAAGTTCTAAGAGTCTAATATTATGCTACTTGCAGTTGGGCCATCAGGGAAAGCTGAAAAGGGAAGAGCAGAAGGGTGTAATAAGGTATAAGTGAAAGCATGCTCTCCATATTATTAATTCACTTACAGCCTCCTCTTAACTCTTGTTGTACCCCCTTCAATCTGGTCCCTCAACACTAGTTTATTGTCTGTAGGACAAATTCAAAGAAAGAAAAAGAGGCTGTTGGTTACTTCACTGTAAATAAGTGAGAGATTAAGAGAGTTTTAAAGACTTTCAAAACATGGGTGCAACACAACGCTGCTAAATACTATAAATAAAAGTATTTATTCACCTAATAAGTGGCCTGTTTTTCAAAAATGCTGAGCACCCAGCAGCTCCTATACATGCTTGATTCTAATCTCCCATTTAAAAAACAAAACAAAAACCTCAGTCTCACTGTTGGTTCAATTTACATGCTGGAGGCAGTGGGAAAAATAACTGTAAATTAAACCAGTTGAAACTTACCACTGAATTTGGTCCATATTTCTCTAGGTCATTCTTATAGACTTTCCTTTCTACCCTACCCCTAAATACATGCATGCACATAACACACACACACACACACACACACACTTTCTAAACATCAGTCGTCAGCAGCTATTCAGTATTTTAAAGTAATTTAATTGTTAGTCAATAGCTACAAGCAAATGTTGCCATGACATCTACGACAGTCAAGTAGTGGAAAGAAACCAAACTCCTAAGCTACAGAAGGTCATTCACTCATTAAAAAATAATAATAATGATGGATTTCTGATATGCAGTCAATGAAAACTATCTTAAAATGTCAGGGTTTTGAAGGAAAGGGTATAAACTTATCTTTACATTTCAAAAATAAAGCAAATTACAAACAATTGAATTACGCCTCAAAACTAAAGGAAGGTCAAAGTACATACATTCATGAGTTCACTGAGAGAAATGTATTTGGAAAAAGTAATTGGGATGAACATTTTAATTGAATGTGGCTTTTTAAATCTACGGTTTGTACTAGGAACTAGCTTTGAAAAGACTGACTCATGTCTAGATTTATTGGAATTGGGAGAGTGATTATGCCTTCTATATTTTATACAGCACTGTACATTATTCACAAAAAAACATTTAAATCAAATCATCTCATCTTAAAAGAACACCTACGTATATCTGAGTGCTCATTTTCTAATATATTTTTACATGCTAAACTATTATACATGCAAATTGTATATATTGACAAACCTCTGAATATATATTTGTTTGTGGTAAAATACAAACAGTATGAGTATCTTGCTTCTTTTATGCAGTCGCAGCTGTTTCAGTGTCTATTTTAATTTCCCTCCCTAAAATAAAGTAATAAATCAAATCGGATGTGTTTTCTGGTAAGGATTTAATCTTCCATTATTGTAGGACTGTTAAAAAGGGATAATTTAGCTCCAGTGAAGTCAGTTACTCAGATATGTCAGGTTCACGGTGAAAAAGTGCAGATGAGTAGCTAGGTCAAACAAGCTGGGGAGCTGTCTACATTAGGGTTCCCAAGGTTGCTAACACTGGCGCAGAGGCACTGATTTTAGCAAAAATGAAAGGTATTTATGATTCACGCTGTAAACAATGCCATACAGAGCACGTCTTTCTAACTCACTGGAATCTCTTCTATGCCTTGGGCTCAGTAAGTAATATTAAGTTGTGTAATTCTTACTCACAGAAGTCACAGTTTAAAAACCGTCCCTGACAGAAAGCTCTTATATAAAAGAGCTTTGCTCTTAACCTCCCGTCCTAATAACCAGAATTACCAATAACCATTTCAAACCCTGTCCTGCCTCCATGGGTCATATTTTTAGTTTCACATTGCACAGAGAAGCTTATTTTAGTATTCTCTTAAGTACTTTCCTTGAGAGGAAGACGAAAAAGTTATAAAAGGTAAGCAACCTTTAGAACTGCAATCCGCTCTTTTGTGCTTCTATCTTCCCCCTTTCTTAGCATTTTATGAACTGTAGATTTGATAAAATTAAGAGCCTGTCAGAATTTACAGTCTGTTTTTGGATTTTATATCTAAGTTGTACAAATGTATGATTTGCTCAGCATACACAGGAGTCTTAGCATATTACAAAATAAAAATATTTTGATATAAATGTTCAAAATATCTATGTAGGTGCAAGAAATGAAAGATGAGAAGTTTCAAGTACTTTTTCCAAGTAAATAATTAAAGCTCAATTTTTTAAAAGTTATAGTCTGCACGTGATGGGTCTACATTATTTTTATTCTTTTTTAATTATATTTTATTATTATTTTTTAAATGTATTTTAATAGCCATGTTAGTATTTAGCAACTTTTATATTGTGGCAAAATTAGGGTAAACCCACCCACATAAAATCGCTGTTCAAACATTAAGAGTCTAAAACCACAGAATCAAGAAAATGGACAGTTAAGACCAAAATTCCATTAGTACCTCAGTACATTGTGTGGGTATATTGCAGAGATGTAACATATCATTCCCAAACAAAAATTCTTCTTTAAGACAACTTCTGGTTGCACATACATATTTATAATTTAAGAACACTTGCACGTTGTAGTACAGACACAATCCTTTCAACATCAGGAAATGGAGGATGAAATTAAAACAGTCTAAATGTCAAAGATCAGATGATGGTCAAACTATCCTTCTACTCTAACTGCTCTCCCCAATCCATCTTTTAACAAAAAGCCACACAAATCTTCCTTCTCCCTACCTCACCCCAACCACCCCCACATACTCAGTGAAATCCCTGCATAGGGAACTCATCCACTGGTGCTGGAGATGAAACTCTACAGTCCCCGTGTTTCAGGCTAAAACGACCACAACATCTCATGCATTATTCTCCACATATTTTCCACAGAAGACCCCAACTATAATCTCAATTTTACTGTTTGTTACCCACACTGTTAAAAAAATACCTTTATATCTCCTTCTCCATCCACAGCTACACTTTGGACTGGGTATACAACTCTATCCCTTTCACCCTCCCATCACAGGCCAGAGCCATTATATTCCAGGTACCTACTACAGTCTACAAGGGCAGCTGTAGGTTATGTGACTGATCAAAGAGACTATACTTTTATACTTTGTACAGGCAACAGTAAACACCGAGTTTCTGTGCAGTGACAGCTAGTTGGATTCTCTCACCAGTGCTGAGATAAATGAGGACAGAGGTTGGTGCTAGAAGTTTAGCTGATTTCCAGTTTTATGGTTTTATTTGCTTTTTAAAGATACTACCTTTTAACTTCCTGCCCTTCATACATAGTGTTTGAACATTTAATAATTTAAATCAATATGTATCTACAACCATTAGTCTATCTTAATGCTTTTCTGCTGGGGAATTTTATGTTTGAGATTTGTATTTTAATACTTTTGATGCCAGATTTCCCACCTTGATTTTCATACAAGTTCCACTGGCAGCCCTCTCCAGCTCTCTTGCTGCTACTGTGGAGCTGGTATGCTCTGCCAGAGTTTAAGGCTTTGTCTAAAATCGGGATTCGCCCAGATTCCAGCCACTGTGGATGCACTAACATAAATTCCTAGTATAGACAATGAAAGTAGCAATTTGTAGGAGTGTAGTAGCTTAATCCTGTTTAGAACTGAAATAAATTAGTTGAAGTACCTCAGCAACACGGGGTGAATTAAGGATGAGATTGTGTGTCATATGGATTACATGGCTATTTTTTTCTATGAACCTCATAGAAAGGAAATTATTTTCTTTTAACTACAGTAGCAGTTTTGGATGTTCCTTCCTTCTACTTGATGCTGCTTTGGGTGCTCCCCAAGTAATGGTTCAATATGGAGTAATTTGGAGTTTTATTTTTCCCTTAAGAAAAAGAATGTGTGGGTTAAGTTGGTGCTTTTGAAGGCCAAAGCCTAATAGCACTGACTAGAGCCAGTCATAATACAGGAGCTATGCAAGTTTCCACTCACATCTTTGTAAACTTACCCTAGTCCTGACCTTCAACACCTTTAAGTTCCCCTAAACAGAAAATGCCTACAGAGTCAAATTATGTGTTCGCTTTGTGACGTGTACAGATGGGGATTAGTCAAGAGATCAAATTTTTCTTAAATCTTAAAATTATTTGAACCCAAGTCCACAAAGGAGAAAGGCTAATACACTAACCTGCTGTATAAGACATTTAACTAAATGCATTCATTTTATTTAAAAGATATAGATCAGATGGCATTATATGACCTCCAGTAGCTTAGACGGGGGAGGGGGGGAGAGGAGACGACAATTGGGAGAGAGAACTAAAGAGCAAGACATGTTAAAAGCGTTCATGCTGCAAAAAGGACACAATCCTTTAGTTGGAATCACAATCTCTTTATTTACCTTCTTATTAAGCCAGTGCCACAGCTTGTGGGGGAAGAGAGGAAGGGAGACGGAGGAGAGAAAAAAAAAGACAAGACGACAGTGGAAGATTATTGAAGAATGCAGTAATAGTGTGAATAGAAATGAAGGCAGACAGTCATCCACAGAATGAAAATTAAGTAATTCCAGACCCAAAGGTAAACTGCATTAGGAAATAAATAGTAAAATCTGTAATACAATAATCTTGGATTTACCAGGAAAATGCATAGGCATGGCAAAATTCGATTCATGTATATATATAAATTTCAACAGATATCAATTTTTTAAAACTTTTTTCCTACTTTTATCTCTTTACATTTTCATAGTTGTGGGAAATTATGGGGAGGTGAAACAGTAATTATTTAATGACAGCAGACATTGAAATTCAAAAAGCTAAAGCTTTATAACCATTAACACAAAAACTGTCAACATTACATACCACAATATATACAAAGCAAATATCCTTAAATCAAAAACTAGTAAGTTCAAGCAACATTTTTCTTACTTTGTCCAATAGTAAATTTTGACTATTATCTATGGAAATATTTTTCTGTTGGCTTATGTATGGTGAAATCGGTATTTACCAACATTTTCCGATAATCTAATCCTTTCAAGCCTAAATATGCATAATATTTAGCAAGTGGAGTACAGTGAATGAATATAAACTTCATCATATTTTGCTAGCATAACTTAACACTAATAAACCAGCTATAAATCAGCATCACTATGCCTTGAATAGTTACAGATTAACAGTAGCAAGCCAAAATTTTAAAAATCAGTGCAACACTTGTGAAAGTTCTTTTCTAAAAGCAGCGTGATATCATTGTGATATCAGGAATCAGCATCTCATACACTAGTTTATTGCAATGAGGTTCCAACTTTGACCAAAGATACAGTTTAAAATATATATGAAGCGTCTTTTATGTTACCTATTGTGATACACATAAATTTTATTATCCTATTAGTATTACTGCATTCATACCCAGTGAGAATCAGTATGAAAAGGAATATAAAATACACGCATATATTTATATGCATGAGGTACAGACCAAGAGGTCATGGAACCAACACTTATTTACACGTGTTTGTCTGCAGTAGGATCATATTATAAATTCAGGTGCTGAGCCCTTCTCTGACAAGCAACCGTCTACTTTTGTACTGAAATAAATATTACTCTAATTCTCACCCAAACTACTCAGAGACTCACTCATTCTAAGGCCTGCTTTTCAATAAGATTTTACTTCAATTCCAGCTACTGGTAACAAGTCACGAATACATCCATGCAAATCCCAAGTGTGGACAATTGAAGTGGCAGCTTGCACCCGTGAAGCTTGAAACTGGGCTAAGCTCCAGGTAGGATAAGTATAAAATTAAAGAATTAAGATTAGCTTAAATTTAGTTAAGGAAATTTGTGCGTGTTGTAAAGAAAGGCCCTGACTCTCAAGAAGGAAGATCTTGAAAATAATAAGCAATAAGGCCAGAAGGAACAAAGTAGGGAGGATGTCTGTCTTAAAATGAGCCAACACAGCCCTTCCCCAACCTGCATACTAGTGTTAAAGCTTATGTGAACCCAAGTAGACAGCAAGAAGGAAGGGAGGAAATGCCTTTGGAAGAAAGGTGGTTGTAAATCTTATCTGGATTAAGACTGGAAATAAGGGTGAATTGTCTCAACTTGGTTTTTAACTGAAGCTAGTAATTGGCAATGACATCACTTGTTTGTAAAAATAAACTCTTAAAGGGTCCATTGCCAATACCCGCCTGACCAAGCTGGAGCCTACCAATATGAGTCTAAACAACACTGGGTTTAATCCACTTGTAAATCTCTTGATCAAATGCTTATTAATGTTTTGTTACTGTTTGGATGTAGTATATTACTTATTGATTAGGCTTTTGAGGCATGTTTAGAGCAATTGTATAAGTACCATTTGGCCTTTGGATTTAATAAAGGAATAGTGGTTCCCGTATTAATAATTCCAACACCCCATCAGAACAAATTGTGTTTTTTCTGGTCTACAGCTGGGGTTTGCACCAGTGGCTGGCCATCAATAGATGGAATTGGGACAAAATTCCTAATGTAAACAAGGCCTAAGAGAAAATGTTTCAAATAAAACCAAAATTTCAGAACGTAAATTAAAGTATGATTAAGCAAGCAACAGGCTTACAATTAAACATAGGCATTCAAAGATTTCAAAACAAACAATATACAACAGAAAGTATGCAGTTATCCCATATACTTGTGTGGCTTAGGTACACCTGTTCCTATGGAAACAAGGCATGGAAATGGGAAGGTACAAGAGAGCTTCAAAAGTCTCAGCCTCCAGCTTCTGATTTGTTTCCACTCTTTCTTCCCAGGAAATGGGATATTGTATAAGTCAAAAATAAGGTAACGGGTTTTATAGATTTAACAAAAAAATCTTGCCTTCCCTTACTTTCATGGAAACTGGGTAGAAAATTCCCATATGAGTATAAGAACCCGTTTTCATCATTAAGTACCAAGCAGTGTAAACAGGATATTTTGATCAGCTACTTTCCCCTCTTAATGGTTATAATAATGTGACAGAGGGGAAATTATTGTCCTGGTTCTAGCCTGGGAAATTAACATGATACTAGCATAACCTCCCTCATTCAGATTCTGTCTTATATCTTCTCCATTCTAAAAGTAATACAACAAATGATAAATAGAATAGCTTGGAAACAGGACTTCCAGATTTCAGCACTGATATGCAGGAAAATGTCAATAGCGTTGACTAATATAGTTAAGTTTATGTTCTACACTAAAACTCAGATTAGGGGACATTATATACAACATGCCTTATTTCCCACTGTAATACCGACAAATGTACCCCAAAATGTTGTTGCTTCTACCCCAGCAATCAAGTTAGTTTTAAAAATATATGACCCATTTGGGTTAAACCAAATATTTGAGGAAGTCAAATTTAACAAAACTACATTCACTTTCTCAGTATTTTTTAAGGAAGCTATTTATATTCATGCTGACATCTCTCTTGGGAAGATTTATCATGGCTATACGTATTTCCATAATCTGGTAAATGTTTCTGCTAAGATGTGTTTGAACTGTACGACTAGTATGGTGCTTGATGTACACTAACACTGGACTCTGTATGGTAAGAGAGCTGCCCAACCTGTTTGTATCATTTACATCAAGTTCTCCTATACTCTATCAAGAATAGTTAAATGACTATATGTATCTGAACACACTAAAAACAACTCTGGCTGCAGTTAATAAAAATACTCACTAGGAAAGGGAAACATCAGTACAATCCTGATTTATAGATGTCTGCAAGGATGTGTGGAATCATTCAATGGACAGGAAACACCATATGGCGCCATTAAAGAGCTATCCTTATTAACCCCAACAGAAATGAAATAAAACAAAACCATACAATCACCATTTTAAACATTAACTGAAACCAATGAATTTTTTTTTTTTAAAGTGTGTGTTAGGGTGAAGCAAAGCACTGATTTTGGACTAATTACAAATGTGAGAGTAAACTATAAACATTTGTATAAGGATTGTAGGGGCAGAGAGAGGAGAACACCTGGGATCTTCCCCCCCAACCCGGGAAGCTCCCAGCTTCTACTGAGATGCTATCAGCAGCAGGGACAGTGCCAGAAGGAGTAGCATGAGGGGACAGTAAAACCAATTTTGCTAAAAACATCTCATTTTCCTAATCTAATTAGGACCTATATGAAATGCACAAGTAGGTTTCATTGCTGCCTCCAGAGCCTCCCAGTTGTCCCGGGTTTATTATTTATATTATCATAGTGCCTAGGAGCCCAAGTAATGGACCAAGACCTCTTGTGCTAGGTGCTGTACAGAACAATAGAATTTCTGCCCCAGATTGTCCCTTTGATCTGTTGAGAGAGAGAATAAGCAGCAATGCTTGTGTTCCCTTTCCTCACCCAGGACTTCTCTCGGGGTGGGGTATGCCCCATCTTCCCTGTAGGAGAAAGAGAGGACCTGGAGTAGGGGGAAAGCTGAACAGACTACTTTCTCATAGCTCCCCCTTGGTAGATCAAAGGAATGCTCCAAAAGGGAGCTCAATGCTGAAGACATGCTGAACTCACAAGCAGCTCTCTCCCTCACCCTTTGTCAGTTGTTTATTAGTTTAACTTAAGAAGGGGAATAAAACATTCTTCCCTAGGCCCCTGCCTAGGCTGACAGATTCTCTTGGGTGGAATGGGACACCTTTCTGCTCTATGCATCTCTTGCTCTTGGTAGTGGGACTTCTTCTTGGCCTTACCACGTGCCAGACTGCCAGAATAAAGCATCACCACTATACTTTTAGACAGCTGTTTATGTTTGAAACAGCAGCAGCTGCCTGTTTTCTTCACATTTGAGTCTCTGCAGCTTCCTGGTGCTGAAGCTCAGCTCAGCTCCCTCCCCCCCCCCCCTTACTAACAGAAAGTAGTGAGTATGGCTTTCAGGCAAAACAGGCCCATATGACCTCCAAACTCTAACATTAAAATTAAACATACTACTAAACAGATTTAAAATGGTTAATCACCTTGCTTTTACTTCTGAAGAAAATGAGGGTTTGCTATTCTTTTGTTCTTATTACAGTATCACACTATCGAAAGTGTTAGGAATAAATGTTGCAAAAAGTGAAAGCATGTGATGTAAGTTAAAGGTGTTAAGTCTATTTCTATCTACCACCATAGGATCAACTGTTTCAACAGAATCATAGGTCTGGAGGAGATGTTGAGAGGTCATCTAGGCCAGTCCCCGGCATTCACAGCTGGCGTAAATATTATCTAGACCATACCTGACAGGTGTTTGTCTAACCTGCTCTTAAAAAAATCTCCAATGATAGACTCCAGAACCTCCCTAAACAATTTATTCCAGTGCTTAACCACCCCAGTGTGGGAGTAGGATTTTATATTTGTATTAGAGGTTATAATGATTGACGGTTATAATAATGTAGTATGTATTAAATGTATTAATGTATGATTTGATCATCCTGCCAGCCACCCTTTTTGAATAGCAGAAAGGAATGACCCCCTGGGACATTGGTAGAAACGCATCTGACAGACTCCCAGTGTCTGTAATACGGATGTTAAGGTACAAATAGACCAGAATAGTCCTTATGGCTGATTATGGTCACCTTTTGTTTCAGGATAAGACTTCATTACAGTATTAGCTATAAGATCTTGCTTCTTGGATGCATTGCAAACTAAATTATGTAAGGTTCTTTTGTAATCCCTTTAGTAACCATATAATCCTTTCCAAAATGTTATCTTGTCTGAAAGTCTCTGTAAAATTGCTTGGTGCGAGTAAAGGATGTGTGCATGGTTAAGGATGAGTGTGAAAGCCATCACAAATGTCCAGATGGTCAAGAAAAAGTGAGAGACTTGGAAACACCGGGAGACAATCAGAAAGCATCCATTGTATCCAACGCTAAACATGTTAGCAGCATTGACGACCTCAGAGGTGAGGCAGGCACCTCCAAAAGCGAGACAACAAATAGGAGATAACGATGGGAAGCCTGACAATAACCAAAGAATGATAACAGTGGAAAACCCTAAGATTAACACCACTTAAGGACTAATGATTACAGAATAACACTGCAAAATCCATATACTAAAGTGGAAATTTACAGCTGGGGTGTTTTGCCATAGAACTGTGGGTTCAGTCCTGCAAAGCCTCAGATCACGACCGACAGAGCCCAGCTCCTCACTTGTGCTCAATCTAACTGGCCGTTAGATTGACTCGAGCTACGACAGACTGGTAACTATAAAGAACATCTGCAGGGTGTGTGGGTGTGAGACTGCACATCCTGTTGTATTTTCACATGCTGCCTTCTCCCCTATAACAGATCTTTTGTGCTTTGTATGGGCATTACAGTTAGAAAGTTTTCCCTAATGTCCAATTTAAGCTTTTTGCTTCTTGTCCTATCCTCAGAGCTTAAGGAGAAACATTTTTCTCCCTCCTCCTTGTAACAACCTTTTATGTACTTGAAAACTGTTATGTCCCCCCCTCAATCATGTCTTCTCCAGACTAAGCAAACCCAATTTTTTCAATCTTTCCTCATAGGTCATCTTTAATCATTTTTGTTGCTCTCCTCTGGACTTGCTCCAATTTGTGCACATCTTTCCTGAAATGTGGCACCCACTGACTTAGAAAACCAGAAGAAAATAAGCAATGTCATATTCAGTAGCTTCCCAAGAGAACCCACCCTCACCCCACAGGTTTTTCCCCACCACCACATTGGTCTGTTCTACACTATCGAACAGTTGTGTTTAACCATCATGCTTTTGCACAGTTTAAACACAAATGTAACTAAAGTAGCTTAGGTCCTATCTACACAATGAAAAAAGTTGCTTTTTAAAAAACGGTTAGCTTAACATGATCAGGATTCCCCTCCCCAAACACCTATGTACCTTCAGTTTATCATCTTTACCATCAGTTAAAAGAATTGTAAAATGGGAAATCCCCATTAACATCCAAGTAGAAAATCATGTTAGCTAACAACTTTAAAAAACTATTTTTTTTTTAGTATGTAGACATCATCTTAGTGCCAAGGGAGCTAAACATTATTATAACAATATTTAAAAACGTGCTATAGCCTTCGAGAGAGCAAGCATAGTCAAGGCCTAAGATACACTTTTACATGAAGAACAATGTGCTTATGAGTGGGAGACACTTATTTTAGAGTTATAGCTTTCTAGAGCACAGCTTATGAAGAATAAAGAAAATTTTATTCAGAATTATGGCTTAAGAAAATAAATTGAAATACCTTACTGTCAAGTTTTAGCATGACCCTTCCAAGTCCTCTGATTGGCCGTGGAGCAAGAGCCTCCTGCCGCTCCTTCACGAAGTCTTCCAGAACATGCCACCAATTACTACAACGTTTCGCCATGAAGTTTACAACTCCAAAGTGGACCACAAGTTTTTTAAGAACCCAAACTGTAATAAAAAAAGAGGGAGAAAGGATTAGGGATTTAAGAAGTGCACCATGTCAGGGTTTTTCACTCCATTGTGAGAGTGAGTTAGAAAAATCAAATTGTTTTAATAAAAACTCATCACCAGAAACAGTACTAAATGTCAACTTCTTAAAAACTGGTGGTCATTTACTTGCAGAAAAACATGTTCAGCTATCTGAAGTTTTAAGTCCAGACCGATAGCACCATTATGGAGATTACAGTTCATATCAAGGTCTGATGTAAATAGGTGCAATTCCACAGATTGTAAGCATGGCACTAAATTGTGTAGCTACACATAATATAACTGACAAATATAATAAAATCTTTGACAAAAGGCAAACTTTTCTCCCTCAGAATTCCTAAAACTTTAGGCCTTCTATAATGTTAAATCTCTCTTTCCTCTTAGGCAAAATAATAGTGTACATCTATTTATAGAAATAATGTTCACAACAGGAACAGTTATATGTAAGCTTGCAACCAAACTTTCATTATAACGATCCGGATTTAATTTGCTCTTAAGTCTCTAAAAAAAGTTCTCCTTTGGAACTGAAATTGCATCTCAACTCAAAAATGATTACGGCAACTTTCAGTAAAATCCATACACAGCCTGAATTAGGCAAATACAAGGAATACTTGTCCTTTATGGAAAAAAACTAAATCAGTAAGCATATATTGTGCACACAGCTGATTTGTAACATCAAATATGTCTCTAGGCTGCTAGGTAAATTAGAAAAAAAAATGTAAAATTACAGTTCAGCGAAAAAATGATCACTTCAGTTAACGTGCAATAAAAAATTCTGCTTATGATTTTACTTAATTATGACTTGTACTACAGAGTTCTGTAACTCCATAGTGTGAGTGCCATGTTTTTCTTTTACAAAATAAATTTTAAAACTAATAGAGTGGCAGGGGAAAAAACCACAGACATACAATTCTACAACTCCAAAACGAGTTCATAGCTCTTCAAAATCTTCAATATTCCTCTTACTCAGTTACATCAAATATCAGCTGCAACACCCCATGTTTCTCTTATAAAACAAGAGGATTAGGGGGAAAAAAAAGAGGTTACTCATCTTTTGCAGTAACTGACATTTTTCAAGATGTGTCCCCTTATGGGTGCTCCACTGTAGGTGCAGCAGCATCCCCTGCACCTCAGATCAGAAACCTTCACCAGCAGTGCCTGTCGAACCACACATGCATACCTCCCGCATCTCATGCCATGAGCAGGATATGTATAGCACTGTGCGTCCGACCACCTGCCTAGTTCCTTCTCTGCTGCAGAGCTTGTTTCAGCTCCAAAGCAGAGGGGAGGAGAGAAGGTAGTGGAGCACACATATTTTGAAGAACCTCAGTTACTGCACAGGGTGAGTAACCTTCCTCTTCTTCAAGTGATGTCCCTAAGGGGGCTCCATTTAGGTGATTAGAAAGCAGGGCCCCTAATTGGAAGGCTGGAGCTTCGGACTGACATTTACTGCAGATGATAGGACAGCGTGTCCGAGCAGAGCATCTGCTGCAACGTCCTGAGTAACGGCATTGTGATAGCTAAAAGCGTCCACTGATGCCCATGTGGCCACTTTCAAATGTCAGTCGAGACACTATTGAGAAAGGCAATCAAGGTGAAGAACTAGTGGATGGAATATGCTCTAGTTCCAGGAGGAGATCATCAATTATGTAGTTTGTAGGACAATTGCATATACTGCAAGATCAACTTGGAAAGGCGTTGCTTAGAGATGGCCACACCTTTATCTTTCGGCTGTTAAGAATAAGCATGGTGATTTATGGAAAGATTTTGTTCTGTCCATGTAGAAAGCTAATGCTCATCTGACATTCAGGGTGTGCAATGTTGCCTCTTCAGGGACCGC
Organism: Lepidochelys olivacea; assembly: GCF_965140295.1. Taxonomy (NCBI): domain Eukaryota; kingdom Metazoa; phylum Chordata; order Testudines; family Cheloniidae; genus Lepidochelys; species Lepidochelys olivacea. The sequence continues at coordinate 161,850,037 of NC_140412.1, read as the reverse complement.
CACCTTGTTGTGGTGAAGGAGCTTGAGTGTTCCAATGATCCTCAGAGCTATGTTGTCGGGGGCTTCATTTTCCTGGTAGGGTCTCCAAAGGTGAGCAGGTCTGAGGAGAGGTCCCAGACAAAGCACAGTCCAATCCACCAAGTCCTCAACAGTAGATCAGGTGGAAGAGGGTCTTCGGATCTCAATGGTTGTGAAAGCAGATGAAGGCTGAAGTTGGAGCGCTCTAGTCAACTTGGACTTTCCCTGCCACTAGGCCCCAGACCTCCACCTTGTCATGATCGTACATTTGCTGTAGGCATACCAGCTTCCCCACATTAAAAGAAATCACATGCAAGCTTCTACCACAGGAAATAACATCTTTCCAACCTTCCAAGCCCTGCGGTGACAGGTGATGGGGACAGGATTAGTGAATTGGGCAGTCCCTCACCATGAATCTATAGGTAGGTGGTGGTAGCTGGATGGTCGTCTGGCACCTGGACTGAGACGTGTGTAATTTGGCAGCAGCTATCGCAACTGAGCAGTCCTCTTTAGGATCCCCTCTGATCAACACACATGGGGAGAAGACTAGAAAAGATGCCCTAAACCTAGGCTGTCTCACCCACTCCTGGCTGGATTACCGCATCCAGTGGGATCACTCTGCCTGCAGTTGGAACTATAAAAAGACAGTGAATTTTGCTACATGTAATGTTCGCATGCTGATAAAAATAATGATAAAAATAATGTATGACCAGAAAGAACTGCTATTGTCGCCAGAGAACATGTGAGATATAAACACTGACGTCACCGCCCTGAGTGAGACAAGGTGCCTAGATGAAGGTCAACTGACAGGAGGTGGTGAAGGCTACACCTTTTTCTGGAAAGAAAAATCTGCAGAGAACAGGGGCACTCATGGTGTCGGTTCTGCTATTAAGAATAAGTGTCAGTCAGCTTACAGAACTTCCTGAAGGAATCAACAAACATCTTATGACTCTTCATCTTAAGCTCAGCAACAACCAGCCTGCTGCTGTCATCAGTGCATGGGCTCCAACACTCTATGTTGACAAGTATATCAAGGAACAATTCTATATAGATCTTGACCAATATTCCCAAGGAGAACAAGATCATTCTCCTCAAAGATTTTAATGCTAGAATCGGGTATGAATTAGACCTCTGGAATGGCACTATCAGAAAAGGAGGAGTAGGAAAGGCCAATTCCAACAGCATTCTCCTCCTGAGAAAATGCATAGAACATTGCCTGGTCATCACAAACACCATCTTTAGACAAAGTGAGAAGTATAAGACCACCTGGAGACACTCTCGGTCCAAGCACTGGCACCTTCTCGACCATGTTATTGTCAGAGCTCAAGATCGGAAGGATGTCTGCATCACAAGGGTCATGCATGAAACCAATGACTGTTGGACAGACCATGGCTTTGTTAAATCTATCATGAATTTCCAGATCGCTTCAAGGGATCGTAAACAGGCAAAATCAGTAAAAGAAATTCAGCATCAAGTCCCTTCAACACATAGTGAGTCAGGACAAACTTCAGCAGGGTCTCCACTATACCTACAGCTGACGACGATAATGAAAATTTCTGGAAGAGATTAAAGGCTGCCATTCTTTCGGCACGTGCTGAGACCATCAGCTATGTCACCCATGATCACCAAGATTGGTTTGATGAGAATGATGCTGAGATTCAGGGCCTGCTTGACAGGAAAAAAAAGCTCATCGCATATGGCAAAAAGACATTACACAAGCAGAAGGAAGAGTCATACAAGCAACCAAGTCCAAAGCCCAAAGGAAAACCCACAACATCAAAAACAAGTGGTGGTAAAAAAAGACCAAGGAGATTAAACTTTATGCTGATAAAGCATGACAGGAGGATCTTTTTTCAGGCAATCTTTAAGAAAGATGATAAATCGGAATGTGGAAATTACTGATGCACCGCCTTGCTATCTACAGCAGTGAAAATTCTCGCCCGTATCCTCTTAAACCGATGACTTTGCTTTGCTGAGGAAATATTGCCAGAATCTCTACAGTTTTAGACCATCCTGCAGGACAACTGACATGATCTTCATTTCCCACCAAATCCAGGAAAAAGTCTCAGGAGCAAAATCAGGACCCATACACGGCCTTCATCAATTTGACAAAGGCCTTCGACTCAGTCAATTTCGAAGCCTTGTGGAAGGTGCTGGCCAGTTTTGGCTGACCTCCAAAATTTATTAAGGTCCTAAGGATTTTTGGTGATCAGATGACTACAGAGAACGGTGGTAATGGCTTGGAGATGGACCCTTTCATCATCAAAACTGGGATTAAGCAAGGATGCGTTATTGCCCAACCCTGTTCTCCATCAATTTAGCAGTCATTTTGGTCCTTGTTAAAAACCTCCTCCCCAATGGAATTGACATTAAATACAGAATGGATGGGCGGGTTTTTAATCTTCGACTTCTCCGCTTGAAGTCCTCAGGGCATCCATTACTGACCTTCAGTATGCTGATGACTGTGCCACCCTCACATACACTGAGAATGACCTTCAGTCCACACGTGATATTTTTGCACAAGCTTACTGAAGAGTAGGACTCTCACTCAATATTGAGAAGACTAAAGTTTTCCATCAGCCTGCTTCAGGCCTTGCATATGACCCACCACGAATCACTACGACTTTGGAAACAATAGAATACTACTTCTACTACCTCAATAGCCAAACTTTCTCAACATGCAAAAATCAACAGTGAGCTCCAGCACAGGATCCAGTGTGCAAGTGCTTCCTTTGAGAAATTGCTCCATGTTTTCACGAACCGTGACCTACAGCAGGACACCAAGATCCGGGTCTATAAGGCAACTGTTATTCCTACACTCCTTTATGGATGCTAAATCTGGGTGACTTAACAGCACCTCAAGAGTCTGGAGAGGTACCATCAACGATGCCTCCTTAGCATCAAGTGGTAAGATCGCTGCACTAACACCAGCATCATCACCGAAGCCAATGTCACCAGCATTGAAGCAATGATCCTCATACACCAACTCCGCTGGTCTGGACATTGGGCAGGGATGCCAGACTCTCGCCTCCCAAAACAAGTGCTCTACTCTCAGCTCGCCCATGGTCAGAGATCCTGTGATGGTCAGAGGAAACACTACAGAGACACAAAGTATATCTCAAGAAAACTGATGTGCAGATCACAAGCTAGGAGGAGCAAACCACTAACCAACCTCAATAGCACCACATCCTCCATCAGGCCGTGGTCCGCTTCGGGGAGAAGCGCCTTGCCCTCAAAGCTGAAGAGAGAGATTGAGAGAAGGAAGGAAGGGGCCGGGGGGGGGGACCGGAGGGGGACAAAAAAAAAACAAAAATGTCTGTACCTACTGCAGGCGGACCTGTGGTTCCAGGATCAGACTCGAGTCATCTCAGGACCCATACGCAAATTTGTTGTAGAGATTATCCTCAAAATCGATCGATGATGATGCAATGTTGCCTCCGCTTGATTGCTGTGCAGCTTTGGAAAGAAGCAGGGAAAGCAATTTAGATGGAAAGAGAATGGTACCTTGAGTAAAAATTTGGGATGAGGATGTCATGTAACCATGTCTTTATGAAAAACTGTGTACAGGAGGTATACCATAAGAGAGCTCCAATTTTGCCAACCGGTCGAGCAGAGGTGATAGCAACAAGAAATGCTGTTTACATAGATAAATGAACATAGGACCATGTTGCCATTGGTTAAAATGGAGGTCTAGTACAGTGTAGGACGAGGCTGGTGTCCCAAGCTGGGATTGGATCCTATACGTGAGGATAAAGATTTTGTAAGTCCTTCAGGAAATGTTTCCTGAGCAGGTGGGTGAAGACAGTGTCTGTCTGTCTGGTAGTGAAAGGTCATGATGGCTGACAAATAGACACAAATGGAGCTCGTGAATAACCCCAATCATTTTAAGAATGGGCTCACGAGAAGGATCACTGAAGAGGGATGGAACATCCTTCCTTGATCTCTCCAATCCACTTGTCCAAGGCAATTAGCCCTCACGATGGAAAGAAAGGGGCTAAGTGGTTGCCAAACTGGTAGGATGCTGGAGATGGTTGATGTGACTGGTACAGGGGGAGGCTTCTCAGGGTCACAAGCTCACCTTCAAAATTGTTGTTTGGTTGAAGGTGTGTGAGAGGTAGCCCCTTGAGGAGTCTTATGTCTGTACTTGGTAGGGGACTTCTGCTGACAGCACCGAGTATCATAGTGCCAAATCGGGAGCGTATGTAAGCAACTCATTGCTCCCTCGGCATTTACGCTCTACTGTCGAAGAGACGCCCAAGGAAATATCAACTTCCCCTGCAATCCCACCCACCGTGAGTCCTGAAGGGAGTGTACGCTCCACAAATAATTTGGGGCCCTCAGGCTAGGTCTTAGACAGTGGTTTGTACCTCCTTAGGAAGGCCAGAGATGTGCAGCCATGATGCCAATCTCAGTCACAATGGAACAGGCAGCAGTATCTGTGGAATCCAAAGAGGCTTGTAAAGCTCTATGGGCCAAGAGGCGTCCTTCGGATACGAGCACCTGGAGTTGTTCTTTTTTTGTTATCTTGGCAGAGTTCCTGTAATTTAGAGTAGCTGAGGTACAGTCTTAGCCATGAGAGCCTCGTAATTGGATATTCAGAATTGGAGGCCACACAGATCCAGTCGCTTCCAGTCTGTCATGACAGGTGGGTCGAGGAATTGGCATCCTTTTTCTTGATGACTAAGGAATTTGGGGTGAGTTGAGAAAAAAAATTCCAAGTCTTTTGTGGGAACATATCTTTTGTCCACCCATTGCAGGTTGCTGGGATGGACGCTGGAGTCTGCCAGAGCACTTTGGCAGGATAGAGAAGGTCCTCATAGTTATTTTGGAGGAGGAAAATGTGTGCAGGATGCCAAGCAGCTTATGTTGTTGATCTTTCACCTCCTCCAAAGGAATCCTGAAAAACAACTCCTGGAAATGTTTACAGTCAGCAGCAGGAGGTGGAGGCATGATAGCCTCATCGGGGAAAGAAGTGGAGTGGTGGTAGAATTTCCTCCTCCTGTACTTCCTCCTTAGCTGCTACAGGGAGAGGTTCAGCCTCTTGTGGTCCAGAGACCAACAGAGAAGGCAAAAATGTAGGCCTCCAGCTTTGCTTCACCAGAGGTTTCCCAAACGGTGCTCTGTACATGGTCCAAGGATCCCAGTAAGGCCAATGTTGAGGGTGCAGCACATGGGGTTGCATCCATGACGGTCGATATCAGGGCCCTGGTCTGCTTGTGGAGAGTGAGGATGCATAGAGGAAGTCTTTTGTGCCTATCTCAAGTATGAGGGTGGGATAGAGTACTCCTCACCCTCCTCTGTCGCTGGGAAAACGGGGTGCCGTCCTTGGAGGAGAAAGGGAAGAACAGTGAGAGTCCAGAAAGAGAGAGACTGAAGCGGAGGGAGGTCATGCCTAAGCAGTGGTGACTCTGGCACACCAGAGATAGGTAGTCCTTGGCATATCGGAACTCTTGGGGAGAAGGAAGGAGCATTGTCAGTACTGACATGTAATCAGTGCTGAGGGAGAGATGCATTCTCCTGAGCAGCCAGTAGATGGTGTGGAAGGCTTGCCTGGTGAATAGGACTTGCTCGGTGCTGAAATGGACACTGGCAGCACAATACGCACAGCTGGTTTGGTCACGACGGTTGGCACTGTTCTTGAAGGTCTTGAGTCTCTGTCCCCAGCACTAATACATGGTGCAGAGGGCTGCAGGTCTGCCCAGATAGGGTCTTTAGACCTTTCCTTAGCTCCAGTACCGGAGGTACTCGGACAGGCCCTGGAGCAGTCCCCTCTCCAAGGATATCAGGCAATCGACCTTGCAGGAAATGATGTTCTGGCAGGCAGTGTCTCAGAGGGTGATGAGGGAGCTCATTTCTTTATTTTTAGTGCAGAAAAGAAAATATTTTCTTTCAGAAGGGCATGGCGAAGGAGGATCGGTGAACAATCTAGTGGCGTGAGAGAGCCGTGCAGGGAAAGCATCCAGGCCAGCGTCAGATGCAGGACGCAGAGATTTCTCCATGAGAAGTTGGAACTGAATGTCCCAGCCTTTTCTGACCCTGGTAGTGAGGTTGTGGCAGTGAGTACGCTTTTGCAGGACATGTCCCTCTCTCAGGCACAAATGCCCTGTGGATGACCATCTATTACCGGGAAGACAAGCCAGCAGGAAACGCACCTCTTAAACATGGGAGATAAAGGCATACAGGTGAGGGAAAAAAACTTCCTGGTCAGGAAGCAGGAAACAAAAAAAGCTAGGAAGGCATAAAAGCGATTTTTTAAAAAAAATAGGGAGAGGATGAAAAGGGAGGAAATAACTACTAAACTACACTAAAAAGTAACAGGCAAGGCACTACCTAACTGAGCAAAAGGAGAAGCGAGCTCTGTTGTGGATTCTGTCCCAGACCAAAGGCAGTAGAGAAGGAACTGGGGACCACAGGGCTATATTTTTTATACTTTATCTATCTACATGCACACGTAGATACTTTATCTATCTACGAGCTCCTGGCGCAAGATGGGGGAGGAGCACACGTGCGGTCCGACAGGCACTGATAATCTCCAATCCTAGGCCGCACCTACAGTGGAGCACACATAAGGGACATCACTCGAAGAAGAATCAAAAATTCATGCAAGTAAAATTTTAATTTGGCAATTTAAAATAATGCACATCAAATAGTGCAAAAATTTATGTTCCCACAGAATGTTAATTCACATTGTAGATCAAGTGATTCGTACTTAGTCTCTGCTTATATTAAGTACTTTTAAAAATTATACCATGTGAGTTAATATTGATATATGAATCTTAAAACTTCTGCATTTCCTGATTAATTCACTTTGTAGCCTCAACACTGCATTAAACAGTTTTTTGCATTTAACACCCCATTTAAAAACCCAACCCATTGCTGTGACTGACATTCAGGAACCATTAATTTACAAAAATTGAAGTACAATTTTTTTTAAAAAATCAAGTCGTCATCTGTGGACTATTTCTTATTGTAGATTAGTTTTGCCACAAGGCAGCAATGCTGAATGTCATAAAATGGATCAATTAAAAGTGAATGCTAAGATTTGTTCAAATTTGTTCACTTAACCCACCAAACCAAAATCCTGAGGTAAACAATGGTTGTGTTGAAATCAGTATCCTAAAAGGAAATAGGTAGCAACACAGCCCCCTATGCAACAACATTAGAAACCTTATTCACTGGAACAGTATTGAAATTTAATAGTCTAACAAATCATGTTAATATTTAATAAAACTCTTATAATGTTCATTCAAAAACTCCTCCAAATTAGATGCAGTATCTATTGACAAACACTACAAAAAATAAACCCTCAACATTCACAACATGCCTTCTTTTGGAAATATCTAGATACACAAAATGTCATTGCCCTAAAGGTCAAATTTTAATGTCTACAGGGAGTTTATCAAAGTTCAACAAAAGACTTATCTGTAAACCATTTCTGTAAGCTTATGCTCTTGCTCACAAATAGAGTAATGTATTTTACAACTTTTCCAAGCTTTGCTTTTACTTACTATTGGCTCCACCATGTGGCAAATTTGTGTACTGCATTAACAATTAAGTCTCTTGCAAGACTGAAGTACCAGTAAAGGTCCAAAAATAAAAAAATATATTCCACACATTCCAAAACGCTAAATTTTACAAAAAAAAAAAAAAAAACCCAAACATTAGTTCCTAAAACAACTGACAAAAGCATATCAGAAAGCTCCAGGCATATTTGTGATATAGCAGTCATACCTTGTTAATACAGAAAAGAATTAAATCTAGTGAAAGCAGAAGAATCCAAATTAGGGAAAGAGGAAAAATAGCTATCCACAAGGCATAGCAAGAAAGTTAAAACAGTATAAAGGAAGTGAATATGAGCTGCAACAGGGGTAGAATAAAAAGGGAAAAAAACAGAAGAACAAGGGAACAAATTAATAGAAGAGACAGCTTATTTTCACACATATGCTGCACTTAAGTTTCAGATGTTTCACGACTGGTCTTCTGTTTAACTTTTAAACTAAAATTCTTCTTTCCCTTCTATGTTTTTATTAAAAAAATTCCCACCACCAGGAACAAAGTAATTCTAAGATAACATCATTCTTCTGAAGTTTAAGTGAACCGAATGGGAAGTGTTAACAGTACCAAGACATTTCTGAAACATGGAGTAGCATTTAGTCACAGCCTTCTCTACTCTGGGAAAATCAAGCCCTTTCTATAGGAATATCTTTTCCTATAATGCAAGAACATTTTTTCCTTTCACAATGGTCCCTTCTGCCTTATCTATTAGTTTTATTAAGTCATAAAGGGGGCAGCGCAATTATAAACTGAGCCAAATCTAGAACAGTGAATCATTATGTTTTATAGGGGTAAACTAGAACCACCGGGCTGTCAAAGGAAGGGTTTTTTAAAAATAAACAGAATAACTTTATACTGATTGGAAATACGAATGTTATAAAACAAAACTGAAACTCTGGATCAGTGACTTGTCGGCTTCATGACTTATCATTCCCCCGATCTCTACTTTGTTTTCATCCATGTCATTGTGAAAAATGTTAAATGGCATAGGGTCAAACTTATAAGAACATCTACAGTTACACTGGATGTGATCTATCCATTTCTAAAAGGAATAACATTCATACTGCAAAAGCTCACCGTAACTTACAAGCGTTAGGAAAAAAATTCCCTCATGGGAAAGTTATTCCATAACTGTTCACTGTGGAGTTTCTTAATGCTCTGGAAGATATCTGATTTTGACTATTTTTAAAACAGGAAGCTATAAACTACTTTTCTTCTCCAATGTATGTATCAAGCATGAAACATTTGGGTGCTGGAGGAAGATCATTCTTGGTAATAGGCCACATTTCTGAAAATGGCTGTCCACAAAATATACTGAAACACAAACCTACCATTGAATTGTCTGATTAAGAGATGAAGGCAGCAGAGAAGCATGTTCTCTCTTAATTATTAATTTCTTTTTAAGAAATATCAAGTTAGCCAGATACTACAATAGACATTCTGTAACTGCTTATAATCATAAATTAAGTGAATCCGTGCTACAACCACACATAGTATTTTCATAATAGGCTGACGATAGGCAAATGAAGCATCCGTATTTAAGTGCAACCATAAATAAGAAGTTCTAAAAATCCAATAGTGTTGTACGTAATATTTTAACTAGCATTATTAAGAACTAGACAATGACCTGCAACAGGCACTGGCAATAACTGCACAATCCAGAGGTTCAGCCAGATTTGAACTATGACAATGGCCCATACAAGTGTAACGAAGTAGATATCACTGGTTTTCTTCTTTCTAAGAAAAGCTCCAATCTCAGGCCTGTGTCTGCCACCGGAAGTGGACGAAGAGGATGAGTCTTGAGAGAGTTGCCCACTTTCTGCTGTTTCTAGAAAAGAAGTAGAAGTTATCACATTAATTTCTACTGCTGAACTGAAGGAGGTTGCCTAGTACTCACCAACATTTACCCTAAGGTCTTAACAGCTAAATGCATAGCAGTGCAATCCTACTTCACCAAATAACCCAACAAAAATAGAGAACGTGTTACGTTTTCCAGAGGAAAACAAAATCTAAGAAGTATACTATATTGTCAGCTACAAAATGAGAAGAATTTACTGTATTATCCTTATGGCAAAGATGAATAATGTATTTTGGCTATGAGTTCAATAACATCCAAATGCATGCTCCAGGCTATTTTTAAATCAAAGTCCTAACTTCAAAGCGCACACAGTATACTTTGAAGTGAACGCTTCCATCTTACAAATCATTTAAGTATAACGTGTGGTGTTCTTTTCAGATATGATCATACTAAAATTATACAATATTCATGCAGTGATCTCAATTATATTACTTTGCATGTCATACTTTAATATCCTTGGAAACAATACCATAAAGAAAGCAAACAACTTTAAAAATTAGTAGATAACTAATGTCATTTTATGACTAAGATGACACTAAATGTTTAAGCTTCATCTTCACTAGCTTACTAGCTAAAAGATGAACACATTAAACATTAAAATTTAAGTGCCAATTACTTAACCAGTGTATAATATTTCATTCTAATCAAAATCCCAGTTTACAGAAAATTAGAATGCATTTCATTACTCCACCCCAAAGAGACTTACTGTAAAAATATGTATTAATATTCTACAAATGCATTCGTGTGGCTCAATTTTGTTCTTTGACTTTTAGAGATAAACTAGTAGCTTTCACACACGTGTGATCTGTAAACTCAAGTATGTAAAACAGCCCAAAATGGCCAAAAACTTAAAAACCAGATGGTAACAGACTGTGAATCCCAGTGTTGATTGGTAATATTCTGAACAAACAAACAAAAAAAAAAGCTCTCAACCATGATTATAACAATATCCATCACTTCATGATGGCACAACAGACATTCTAATCTTCAGAGGGACAATTCTGGAATCAGGACTGCAGGTTTGTCATGGTTGGAAAAATGTCACGGATACTGTGATTTTCCCATTTGTCCGTGATTTGTCTTTGTGTCCATAGTTTTATTAAACTCACTCCACAGTAGTGGTTTCTGTCCCACAAGGCTGGGCCCAGCTCCCAACTCTGGCTGTTGTGACCTGGTACAGGGGGTCTCAATGCTGTCAGTGAAAGGGTGGCTGGGCCAAACCTGAACGGCACTGCAACTCCCTGCACCAGGTCGCAATGGCCAGAGTGGGGAGCTGGGCCGAACCTCAGGAGGAGCGTGGGGTGGGCTTGCTCTGCAGTAGCCCTCCTCCTCATTTGTATCAGCATTTTTTTTAATTAAAAAAAAAAACAAAAAACAAAAAAAATTCCACCACACAGACAAAATCTGTGACTTTTACTAAGGTTATCATAAATGTTCCATGATTTTTGATAAAAATGCTGTAACAAATCTGCAGCCCTACTTTATATAGACAGATCCTACTGTCAGTGAAATTTGCAGGTGGCTCTTCTGGTTGTAGACATCTGCATAAGAGTCAGGCAACAAAACTGCAACCTACACTAGTCTACCCATTACACGGTTCTATCTTCAACCCCTAACTCAGTGTTCAACAGAACCTGGCCTCAGAGGTGTTGGGAATCGATTTTATTAAGTTTTATTAACACGAGGTGCCTTGTTTTAGTTGATGAAAAAAATACCAGCAGGGTTCTTGGTTATCTTCAAACCTGATTTTGCACATATCATCACTAACTGGGATTGACATTACCCGATGAACATTTATGATCATGCAGGAAAACCAGGCCCTAGTTCATCAGCAGACCATCCAAAATCTAGCTAAATCACTTCTCTTATACTTCCAGGCTTCATACTTTTTTTGTTTTTTTTTGGGGGGGTGGGCAGGGGAAAGAGGGGAGTGCCACAAGGGGGCGAGCAAAGCAAAAGACACTACACCCCACACTCAAGGGAAACAGCTGCAAAAGAAAAGAATACAGCTATAGCCATATTGCTCCAACCTGAAATTTCAAGAGATCTCTCTGGACATTTTTTCCAATGTATTATGTGAAGAAGTGCTTATCTTTGAAATTTTAGCATGCTAGTCTGAGTGAAGAGGTTAGTTTCACTTGGAACAGCATGAAATACTATGAGAGCAGAAAGATTGCCTTTTTTATTTTAAAAATGAGTGTGTTGCTAAACGTTTCAAACCTAAATCTTGTTTGAGTACTATTTGTATTGGAACACTTAAATTCGTAAATGTGTATGTGAATACACTTGTGTATCCATCTGTCTGAGTAAGATGTAGTTAGACTGCTGCACATCAGTTACTATCTGGAGGTGGAAGTAGCTTTTTAACCTCAATGAATCCAATCTTTAGATAGAAAAAATGTTATTAATGCTGTGTGCTTGAAATAACCTCACACTGATCTGTATGTCCTATCATATGGAGCACTATTTGTGTGTTGAAACCAAGATCATGTTTTTTAAACTCACTTATTTTTGCAGTAGCTTGAATTTTATTTTTTATTTAGGATGTTCAAGTTTGAGATTAGGGCACTCCAGTCCTGTCAGGTCGCTGGGCCTGTTTTGACAGTTCATCCTCAGATGCTGATGGAACATTTTAGTTTCCAGAGAGCTCTGGAGGACTATTATTCCATCAAAGGCCTATTTTGTCTTTATAGTGATCTTTCGCCGATGACCCAAGAGGCTTTCCACCCCCAAATATCCTTATTGAACCTTCATCTTCTCAAATTGCTGCTTACACAGGTTACTTGCAACAGAAGCCAGACACACGGTCTTTGAAACTACATGCTGAATTAAACTAACTGCAAGAAAAAACATTTTAGTCTTAAGCCATTGTTGAGCAGGAGTACAAAAGGAAGTCTTTTGCCTCCACAGTACTGTCCACAAAGTCTGACATTACAAAGCTTGTTCAAGGCTGCCTCCACACAGGCATGAAGCCTAACTTTTTCTTGCTACCATGAAGATATCAAGGGAAAGAAATAAGTACAGCAGGAAATCCACTAAGAAAAAGCTCTTTTCATAGAACACTAATTATGAAAGAAAATTTCTCTCAGACACCACTTCTGCCTCTGCAGGTAACAGTTTAAATGACTAGGTCATAAAAATTGTATTTAAAATAGTCATTTACATGTTAATACTGCTGTCTTTAAACAACTTTTAAACCAGGAACACCAACTTTACAGGGATAAGTGTGGTAATTTGTGGGTCAGAGAATGTTTTAAAATTTGTTTCTAGTTTCCTCTTGGTTCATGTTTCTAGAACAAATCCAAATATTTTCTTACAGAGTGTTCAGTCACCTGAGGGTTGGGGTGAATGTTGCTCATTATTTGACTCATATCCTGTGATAGATATTGCCATGGCAATTGTAGAAGCAGCAATGGAAATCATTTGACCAGGAAGTTCTGTTCCTATAAAAATAAATACACAAATAAGTAAAGAGTTGGGAAGAGGTTATTCTTATCACAATACTATTTTTATTTCTGTTGCTCAACATCCATTGAAATTGTACTTCAGTGAAACTGAAATGGATAAATATTCGCTTTAATAGTTACATATATTATGTAGACTCAGTATGATCATCTTGCGACGTTTCACTCCATATTCTTTATGAAAATATGCTTCTAATATGAATATGACATAACAGATATACTTTATGCTAATGTAAGATATCATTGGAAACTGAATGTGATTATCCAATTTGTATGCCTGTTTCATTTCTGTATCTGAAGTTAGGAATATTAACTATGCATCTGTCACAGCCCTGCAGAGACATGGGTCTGAGCCACCTGGTACTGGACTCACCCCTTGGAATGCCAGTGTTCTTCCATTGGGAGACAAAAGGTTCCTGCTACACACAAGAGCTAGGTAAGGCAGGGGAGTGACATCATCGTGGTTCTTCACTACCTCCCCACCCAAAGAGACACTGAAAAACACCTGGAAGCAAGAACTGAACTGGGGGGGGAGTCTGAGTTCAAGCTGGAAGGGCATCTAGCTTGTGAGTAATAATACCTGAGGTCTCAAGCTGGAGACCAGCGAAGCTGCCTTTCAAGACTTTCTGTAATCTACCTGTGACAATATTTAGGGTGAGAAATTACTATTTGTAACCAATTTATTTAGTGAAACAAGCTTAGTATGCTTGTTTTGTTTTATTTGCTTAGTAAACTGCTTTGTTCTGTTTGCTATCTCTTTAACCACTTAAAATTAACTTTTTGTAGTTAATAAACTTATTTCTTGTTTATACTATAACCCCACTGGTGCAATTCATAATGGGGGGAGGGGGGAATAAGAGGCTGTGCATACAGTCCTCCACACTGAGGGAGAAGGCAGATTTCATAATATACCTTTGTGTCTGCACTGCAAGGGAGGTGAACACCTGAGTGCTGGGGCAAGTCCCTTAAGCTGAGGCTTCCCAAAGCTGATCTCAGTATCTGTGTTGTTCTGCAGTTGGGTGTGGCCCTGCCTCTGTGTGTGTGTGTGTGCGTGCGCGTGCGTGTGCTGGAGGAGGCTTGATAGCCTGGCTCAGCAAGACAGGTAAAAAGGAGTGCCCTGGTTGGCAGAACAGGCGGGCTCAGTCATATTCCAGATCAGGTGGCACCTTAAGGGGTCCAACCCATCACACATCTATCACTGAGCACTTTTCAAAATTTAGTCTCTCAAGAAAATGTATGCATTTTATGCCATGGCTGTGGTCTAGGATACTCCTGGGGAAATTCTGTGCCAGTGAAAAATTCATGTCCCCTGCAGAATTTTTTTTCCCTCCACATAAAATACATTCTGCTTGAAAGGTGCTGCAATTACACCTTTCACCCACTAGGGGCTGCTGTGGCACCAGAACAGAGGGAAGCTGCTCCCACTCAGGAGCTGTCAGCCACAGGGCGGGGAGAGGGAGCAGAAGACACTGCATTCCTAACAGCGCCCTGCCCACGTGTCCAGATAAGGAGGCATGGAATATTGGGGGGGGGGGGGGGGGGGAAGGTGGTGGAAGAGGACTGACAGCATGTGGCACATAGGGCTGCTGAGGAGGTACCAGAGTGGGGTTCAGAAAGGCTAGTGTGGGGGACAGACTGGGGCAGGGGCTGAATGGAAGTGGGGGTGCAGGGCCTTCTGAGTGAGGGTGCAGAGCCAAATGTGGACCGGGGTTGGGGTACACGGACACATGGATACAGGGACAGATGTGCCTGACAGAGGATAGGGGTTCAACTAGAGTCTGCATGGGGGAGGCACTCCAACAATCCCTCCATCCCCCTCCCCATAAAAAAAAAAACCTGTACCATACTTCTCCCACCCACATCTAACAACCCTCCAGGTTCACTCCCAGCTTCCTTCCCAGCAATTACTTCCCTCTCCTTCAGCTCCTCCATTACCCCTGATCCTCCCCCACCCCGCAGCCTTTGCGCTGCTTCTGAGGGGTACAGGAAATACGTTTCTGTTTACAATAGTTTAAATGAATTTACTCAAAGTTACTAGTAAGGAATCTATTTGCTAAAAAACATTTCATGAATTTTTTGTTGTCTGTATTGTTACAGACATACTTGCTGACAGGTATTCTGAAATAAATTACCAAAATAACTGAAACTGTTTTGATTACATTGCATTATTTTAATAAAATATGCAGAATTTTACAAGATTGTGTGTAGAATTTAATTTTTTGGCATAGTATTCCCCCAGGACTACCTAGGAAGTGATCTCTCTTCTTGTCAACCATAAGATCTGTGAAATCCAGCTCACCAAAACTGTTCCAAGTGGCAGGCAATCTGATTAACCTGAAACCTCTATGGTTGGTAATAAAGTTTAGTGACCAAGACCACCAGTTTCAGGGAAAACTGTGTCAGAAGGTGCAATAAATCCCTATTTTAACTGTTTTTAGGACTGCTTGAGTACTGACCAAGACACAGTACATGGTCCAATGTAAATTGGACCATGTACTGTATCTTCAATGATTAATCATTGCAGCCAACATGAGGAGCTCTCTGTCCCTAGAAACAAGGAACTATTTTGGTACAACTGGTATACATGAGGGACGACTTTCATCTAGTGGAATTCACAGTAGGAGAAACCAGTTTAATCTCAACTGACATCTACACTTGGATCTTAATGAAAAATGTTGAGTGGAAGAATTCTAAGCATTTGTGGTTACTAATGAGAAACTTAAGGATTAGTAAAATGGTCTCTAAGTTACTGCACAGCAAAACTTATTTCACTAGGAGGGCGGTGAAGCACTGGAATAGGTTACTTCGGGAGATGGTGGAACCTCCATCATTAGAGGTTTTTAAGGCCCTGGCTGGGATGATTTAGTTGATGTTGGTCCTGCTTTGAGCAGAGGACTGGGCTAGATGACCTCCTGAGGTCTCTTCCAACCCTAATATTCTATGATTCTAACACAGAGTGTGAGTCTACAGTACACCAGTTTGCCACACAGCAACATCCTGTGTGTGCACTGCTACGGCACAATACAAGATGTTCTAGAGTGCAGCTTGGCATGCTACTACTTAAAGCCATACAGGGACTTACATTGTGCTGTAGCTTCATCCAGGTGGCACATAACTTCACAGCAAACTGGTATGCTTAGATTCAAACCCTCAGAAGAGAAACCCTCAGTCTCCCACCTTCAGCATGATTACAGGTGCAGTTAAAGTTATTGACATACTTTAACCGTGTATTCCAGTGAACTATTTTGGTACAACTAGTAATTTCTTTTAAATTTAATCTTAACTGTGAATTTCCTGGGCTTCCAATGCTTCTTGCATACCCCAGAGTAACTACACAAGTTACACATGCATCCGATGAAGTGAGCTGTAGCTCACAAAATCTTATGCTCAAATAAATTGGTTAGTCTCTAAGGTGCCACAAGTACTCCTTTTCTTTTTACACAAGTATTGAAGTGTTTTAATCTTAATTTACCAATATGTAGCTCAACCTTAACTTTAATTTAACAAACATTTAGCATTTTCTTAGGTTCTTAAAATTATTTTAACTATGAATGGCCTACTGTGATTTTTTTTTTATTCCCTAGGGCAGTGGTTCTCAAACAGAGGTTTGAGCCGCAGGGCGGGGGGGAGGCAGCCTTCAAGCAGGTTTCAGGGGGTCCGCCAAGCAGGCCCAGCATTAGACTCACTGGGGCCCAGGTCAGAAAGCTGAAGCCCAAGGCCTTGAGCCCCACCACCCAGGGCTGAAGCCAAAGCCTGAGCAGTTTAGCTTCACGGGGGCCCCTGTGGAATGGGGCCCCAGGCAACTACCCTGCTTGCTACCACCTAACACAGGCCCTGGCTTTTATATGCAAAAAACCAGTTGTTGTGCCACTGGTGGGGCATGGAGTTCTTACAACATGTTGGGGGAGGCCTCAGAAAGAAAAAAGTTGAGAACCCTTGCCCTAGTGCACCCTGCTGCAGAGCAACAGGACATGATGGGAGTGCAGAACAAGTTCTTTACTCCCTGAGACTAATGCATACTTCCCAGGGACAACCAATTGGAGGGCAAGGATTCTTTGTTTTCTGGGATCCCCTCCATGGGGGTCAGGATGCATTAAAATGAGTGAAACAGGGAAGCGTTTTCTTTATTTCTCAAGATTCTTTTTCTTTCCTCCAGGTTCTCTTTCCCATCACAGCTCAGGGAATTCCTCTCTCCTTTCCACATTTCCTCTGCAAGCTTAAGTTCTCGTCTTCAGTGCCATACCTTTATCTTTGATCCTGGAAGATTTTTAGTCCTCTGGAATCAGAGCATAGGGACTAACATGTATGACACTGCCCAATGTAATGAAACCAGTTTGTTCAGCCTGATCCCATCCTACTCTCTCTAGCCTCAGTATAAGAATAAGGGCATGTCTACACCTACCTCTGGAGTGATCGATCCAGCAAAAGGGGGGGGGGGTCGATTTATCACATCTAGTGAAGACGCAATAAATCGACCACCGAGCACTCTTCCATCGACTCTGGTACTCCACTGGAGTGAGAAGCATAGGCAGAGTAGACGGGGGAGTGTCAGCAGTCTACCTACCACAGTGAAAACACCACAGTAAGTAGATCTAAGTACGTAGCTCAATCCCCCCCATAGTGTAGACCAGGTCTAAGACGCCTAAATAATACTTCCCTAGAAAGTCTCCTCGGATTTAAATCTACCCACTGACAAATGCCTTTGTCCCATGACTGGATCTCCAAAAACAAACATTTGTGCTGAGAAAACATTAAGATTAGAGTATTTGAATTAGTAAGAAACAAACATCTTTAATCCTGTATTGCCCCAGTTCTGAGAAAGTATTCTCCTCATGTCTTCGTATAAGCAACCCAGTCTGCAAGCATACCAGTCATACGAATGAGAAGTTAGAGGTGGAACAGAAATTGCCGTTTAAAACAGAATCCAGATTGTTATTGTAACTATAGACTCACTACAAAAACCTAACATTAGTATACTGCAAAATATTTTCTTAGATCAAACCAATCAGACTTCGGTGTAAGGACGCCTAATCCATGATATTTTTAATTAGCAAGAACTCCTACTTTCTCCATATTAAAGAGTACACATATAAAAGCCATATGATATTAATATAAACTCATGAGTAACCCAAGCAGTTTTAAGATTTCAAGTCCTCTATTTTTCGTAAGTTTACCTTGGTTGATATAGCGGAAGAAAAGTGACTTATTTCTTACCAGAAGACTCCTTTCCGCTCCGTTGCTCATGCAACATGCCCACAGTCATCAGAAAAACTATAACCACAAATACTGGAATCCTCCAGGAGCCAGCGACAGATGCTGAAAATAATAAGATTTTTCAGCAAAGTTTTTCAGAATTTAATGAAGCTCGCATTCAACAAAAATGTTAGTGTAACACAGCCATACTGAAGAAGGCAGCCACAACTGGAACCTAGCAATTATAGATAGATATCACACAAAATTGTGAGAAATTTTTCTACATCTAAAAAAAATATTTAGACATTTTATGCATTTCTTTTAATTCTTATCGGACATTTACATTTCTCAATACTCATTCTAATACCTATTAGCTAATTTTTATTAAATTATTATATTGGATATATAATTTTAAAGTTATTTTTTAAAATAACTTACATTTCAGAATAACTAAAGAAAGAAACTTCCTTTTAGTAGAACTTCTATAGAGAATGAGACCAAGGAGTTTTCTTGCTTGCTCTTTTTTTTTGGGAGGGGGGAAGGTGGGACGAATGCTTCAGGATTTGAAGACCAAGTTTTGTTTGGCTGAAAACTAACCCACAAAGCCATTACATGAGATCTTAAAATAGTGTACGTATGGGCAAATTTGTGCAACACTTCACAAGAGATGCTGCCTCAGTAAAACACGAAGGAGTGATGTATGAGCTCTTTTAAGGATATTAGCTTATTATTAATGTATTAACTACCATACAGTAATGCTATTAGAAAAACAGAAATAGAACACAATCTTAGTAAAAAAAATTAAACAAACAATCCTTGATATTATCAATATGCTCAGACTGGCTGTAGGAGGAAGAGTTTATTTTCATTTTAATTCTGCCATTTGTCTTTTAGATTTTTAATCTTTGTTACTGAGATTCTCTATTAAAAAAAAGTAAAAAAGTTACTGATAAGGGGCCAAATTCTCTTCTGTGGCCAAGCTCTGAGGGAAAAAAGTGGTGTCAAGGAGCTGGATTCTGATCCTTGATTCTGAGGGCCAATCAGCACCTAGCCCCAACCAGCATTAGAGCAGCCGCTCTAACTTAAACCAGTGAAAAAAAAAAAGGCAGGCAGTGCTACAGAGTTCCTCCGTGTCCCCTCCCTGTTCACTCCTCCAGAAGGATAGCAGGATAAAAGCTACCTCCAGCAAACTTTACACCAGCGACGAGTTCTCCTGCACCAAGAGAAATTCTCTGCTGGCTATTTGCAGTAAGTATCCGGATCCTTTCCGCCACCTGAGGAGGGCAAAGGAGCTGGATCTCAGTTGAGAATTTAGCCGAAGGTTGTTCTTTGTTAGGCTTCCGAACTACATTTTATACATAAACACAATGATGTGTTACTCACCTAAGTGGAAGAGCAGTATTATCCAGACAGGAATGGAGATTGCTCTTAAGTAACGCTCAGTGCTTGCATTCCACTTGAATGAAATGGTCAACAGATAACCAACAACCAAGGTCCATATCTTTAAAAGAAGAAGATACTTATGAGCATACATATGTACTACACATACATATTAGTCAACTGGTAGGGTTTTTTATATGAACTCCTGCACCTTCGAGAGTTGTCTATCGCAGAGGTTCTCAAACTGTGGTCCATGGACCACCAGTGGTCCGTGAGCTTCATTCAGGTGGTCTGTGGATAGTTCCCTCTAAGCTGCACGCCTGGGTGGCCGCACACAAAAGAATGAAGGGTAACCCACCTAATTAGGGGAGCTGCGCAGGGGTGGCTTCACTAATTAGGTGCCTGGACTCTGGAGAAGACGCACATGTAAGGTGAGGTGGTGGCTTTGGGGGGGAATAGGGAGCAGGTGGGAGGGGGCTGTGGCGCGAGAAGGGGGGGGGAATTTGGGATGTGCAGGGCTGCAGCAGCCAGAGAAAGAGGTGACTTTCCCCAGCTCCAGGGCTGCAGCTGTGGTGGAGGAGAAACCCCACCCCTTCCCAGCCCCAGCTCAGGGGCTGCTGCGGTGGAGGAGAGAGGGCACATCCATCACATTAGAAAGGTAAGACTACTGATATTAAAATATGGAGTTGGTGGGAGGGTGATAAGGGACAGACTTGGAAGAGAAAGATCATCAACATCTGCTTTTGTGAAAATTCTAGTTCCCACGATGATTATTGTTACAATCCTAGCATGGACACAAATTCCACACTATTCACATCCCTCAAGTGGACTTCTGAAGCCCGCTTTAAACAAAATTATCCTACATTATAATGTCTATTAATGTCATGGGCCTGATTGACAAAGGTGTGTAGATATAACTGGGTTAATCTATATACCTGTACATTTCAGATCCTGGGGCACACACGCATATACTAATTAACAAGGCTGTACCAGGTTGAGGGAAAACAGCTAAAGAATTTCCTTGGGCAAAGGTAGGAGAATAAGTGCTCATCCCTAACATATCCTAAAACCAGGTTTTATTAAATTGAATACATGCCAGGGGTCTCACTTCTGAACGATAAATGTGTTAATGACATAACCAAGTATATTTATTGTTCAAAACGAAAAGTTTTCAATTCTGTAAACAAAAAAGACAAAAATACAATAATCAAATCCCCAGTCTACCAGCTAGCAAGGTCTACTACGCTCTATTACCATTGACACCAATATGCTTATCACTTGAGCTTGCTTTTTTTCTTTAATAAACTTGGAGTACCTACTCAAGGAAATTTTGGCCAAGCAAGTCTCAGTTTGTTAAAGTCACAATCAACTGATGCTGTGTTGACTGGACAGGAGGGCAAGTCTTAGAAATTGTCAGTGTTTAAAATTTAAACTGCCCCATCTTCCATAATTATCTTTCTACCATTTTGATGCAACTCATTGTGATCATTTGCTTCAGACAGATTTGGGGAAGAAATCTGGATCTTCAGTTTTAAATACTGGAAGAGAAGTATCAGTCACAATTACACACTAGCAGCCAAGTTTCAGTCTATTTCCTGTTCTGGGATTAAAAAGCATATAAATGACCTTGAAGCCCACATCCCACTGACCTTCAATGAGACTTCAGGCTCCTAAGTGCCTAAATCGCTTCTGAAAATTAGACTAAAGCCCTTTTAAATATTTTACTCCTGGGCTCCATCTATCACCTGCGTAGCTGGAGTCAGTCAAGTTGGTTAAATAATGGATAAAATCAATAGCTTCTCTAAATTGTTTTTTTGGTTTTGTTCTTTGGTAGTTCCTTTGGTAATTATATCAAACCAGTTTTCATATAGACTGCAACAGCAGTCCCTCTGAAATCCTATTTCATTTAAAAAAAAAAAGTTTGGTGTGTTATGTAGATTCCTTTGTGTGAAATCATGCTATACTTTGATCTACTCATACTCACTATAAATTACTGTGGTAGTTGCATGTAACAGAGACAATTTTCTTGAGTTTTTCCACTCAGTTTCAGTAGGAAGATGAATCCTCAAGCCCCTTTTTTTCTATGAACCAACTTGAGGGTAACTGCAGATGACTAAACTTCCGTCCTACTTTAGGATGTCATGTGTTATTTCTCTCTCAGTGAGGCTTAAATAGTGAGCTGAATGCTTGTGTGTCAGAATTTTAGGATGGTTCCAACAGACAAGTTTTCTTTCTTCCCCCATGTGACGCTGCACCCCATATTCTTCATAAAAATATTGTTGTAATATGAATATGGCATAACTAAGGTATGGGAGATGGGTCATGTGAGGTATCACTGGAAAGGTTATGGATTTACTGAATGTGATTATCCAATTTGTATTCATGTGTCAGTTCTGTATCTGAAGTTAGGAATATTGCCTATGTAACAATTACAATTGTGTATGTACTTGGGGAACGTTCACCAGAGAGTAGGCAATCAGCCTGAATGGGCCATTAGGATAGACAATAAATTAGGTCTTTGAAGATGCTGATCTCGCATCTTCCTAGACTTCCTGTGGACATTACAAATAAGCCTTGTCTCATGGTGGCTTTAACACTGCAAGGTCACGTGATGATGTCACCTAGTATGGGGTACCACCTTGGACACTCCTGGTATTTTTCCACTGGAAACAAAAAGGATTCCCGACTTATGTAAATCCTATTTAAGGCTGGGAAGTGAATCAATCAGGGCTCTTGTCCATTGCCTCCCCACCCAAGAAGGAAGACTGCTGAAAGCACATGAAGAGACAAAGGAACTAAGCCAGGGAAAAAGCAAGGGCTGAGTCCAGGTTGAGATGTACTGATTAGCCTGTAAAGAGAAATAACTGGAACTCTAAGCTTCAGAAACTCTGCAGAGAGCTAATCGTAGACTCTGAAATTCTACAGCTGGGTGTATCCCTGCCTGTGTGTGTGCTGGAAAGAGGCTTGAGAGCCTGTCACAGCAGTACAGAGTAGTAAGGGAAACCCAGGCTGGTAGGACAGCAGGCTCAGTGGGACCTCAGCACATCTGGTTGCACCCCAAAAGGGGGGTCCAACCCATGACAACCCATTTATTTTCATTGTCTGAACAAATGACAAAGACCTCTTTTGCCATATTTCTCTCTGCATTCTTCAATAACACCTTCAGGAACTTGATCACAACGTGCTGTAGTTTTCTTGAAAGAAATAAAAAAATCCATTTCCCCCCACCCTCCATTGATACTTTAAATACCAATTATGGGGGTAACATCTCATGTTTCACCAATGGTTTTGCATTTATATCAGTGCAAATTCTGTTAGTTGCACCATCTACTAGTGAAACAGAGTTTAAATCTGTTGGAGGAAGTGTATCCAGCACAAGGGGCTTCAATTATCTCTGCCTTCAGTCAGCAATTTGCAAAGTCAGCAAAAACCTGTGACTTCAAAGTTCAAGTCTTTGCTTTCAGTTGTTTTTCTATTTACTCCTGGGGGAATTCTAACACCACTGTGCATATGCAGAAATCATGTCCAGCGCAGAATTATTCCCCCCCGCTGCAGAAAATACATTCTGCCTGAGAAGTGCTGCAATTCTGCTTGTCACCCATCAGAGGTTGCTCTGGCATCAGAACAGCCAGCAGCATTCATCACAGCACTGTGCCTGCAGAGCTAGATTAAGACACACAGAGTGGAGCACACAGGGCTGCGGGGGGAGGGCGGGGGGGAGGTGCAGAAGGGTTAGTGTGGGGAGACAGCTGGGTTGCAGGCTCAGGAGCTAGTGGGGTGACAGCATTGAGCCAGGTCTGAATGGGAGAAGGGCTGCAAAATGGAAGTACAAAGTAAACTGTGATAGAAGTTTAAACCTCTGTCTCAAGATATGGACAGCGTGCTGTCCAAAGCAGCAGACTGAAAAAAAGACTTAATATCATGATTAATATTTAGACTTAAAGATAAGTGACTTTTACAAGAGAAATTTCAATGGAATGAAGAGGATGGAGGCCAGACAGAAGGAAAGGAAATCAAGACATTATAGACAGATATCCCAGCTCAAGGAACTGAGATAAAAGGGGAAAAGATTGGCTAAAAAGAAGTGGAGTTGGCAAGTTGAGAAGTTTACCAACTTAACTTTGCTTTTTCCTTAGTTTTCACAGCACCATATTTACAACCTCAATGTTCTTATCCTAAGCAACTTAAGTTGATCAAAAATAAAACGGGGCTTGCATGCACGGTCAGATTCCTCATTGAATTAAGCAGGGTGTTTCCCTTGGTTTACTGCAAATGCTCATTTTACATTTAAAACACAGAAGTTACTTTGCACGAAAGCTCAAAGAAGTGCCTAAAGCGTATTTAATTTCAAATGTAGGTAAAATAATTTCATTCAAACTTGAGGAGAGTGTGATGCATTTTTCATCCAAATTTCGGCTTTAAAATGAAAGATTAGTTTCTGAAGTGCATAGTAATTTCCATGGTTGTATAATGTAATTATACTTGAGTGCCCTAACTGTAGTTTAGCCAAATCACAACCAATTTTTACTAGGACTCTAACCATAAAATACTGAACTTAGAGACACTGTCCCAAATTTCAACTTTCTTCCTCACGTTTTTAAGATGCTTCAGCTGTTTAAAACAAGTCTTTAAGTACAGCAAAAAGTATCTGAACTCCTTGCATTCAATAATGAACAGTTTTTGCTCAAACAAAACAATTCACCCATGACCAGAGGCCAAACCTAGAAAATTTCAGGGAAAAGCATCTTAAGTTTTCTGATCTTCCCCCTGCCCCTAATACTTGTTAAAACACTTGAGCAAACATGGTTACAAGTGCTACTTAAGTTTATGCCCTGATCAGCCTGAGGATAGGAAGAATATCTATCTATCTATATGAACCAATAAATAATTGGGTAGGTGTGAATGGAGAAAGGCAGGAGGAGGAGGAGAAGAGAACTATGGGTGTCTACTCCTCTGAAGCTTCCAGTTTCAGACAGTGAAAGAGGCAGAATACTGGACCTGATGAATCATTGGTTTTCCCTAGTACAGCAAATTCTAGGTTCCTATTACGGAAGCCTATATATTTGTAACAAACTCATGGATTATATTGATTAACAAAAAAGTTCATTAAAGGCAAGAGAAGAGATCATTACTCTATAATTTTTCTATATCCAACACAACATTCCCCACAAAAAGGGGGAAAAGTTAAGGTATTCATACACTCAACTCCCTAAAACAAAATTCCGCTGCATGGGCCTGGTTTGCAGTGCTGCCTTCTCAGAACTCCACCGACTAAGGGGATAACACCCACACAGATGCCACTGCAGGACAAGGGTCTAGATTTCCCTCAAAACATGAATATACAAAAGAAATAGCTTACTTCTTAACTCTTTGGATTGACAACACAAAATATTTTGTAATAACCAATACCACCTTAAATTTACAGTGCCTTTCATCCCAAAGCATTTTACAGACTGACAGATCATAAAGATGTAGGTAACTTCATTCATGTAAGTAAAGTTACATACATGCTTAAGTGTTTGCAGGATTAGGACAGCTATATAAATTTATATTTAAAATAGTAAAAAGGGTGCCTATTAACAGTCTAAGCACCTTTGATATAAATTACAAAAAACAGAGACAGAGCGATCACCTCTTCCAATCAAATGTGGTAAAAATACGAAACCTGAAAAAAAGAGCTCTCTGTAGCTCAAAGGTTTTGTCTCTTTCACCAATAAAAGATATTACCTCACCCAACTTGTCTCTGTGGTAAAACAGACTGGGGTAGAACAGAGTAGCTATTTAAGATTACAGAACATCTTTGTGCAACAGTTTAGAATTGGAAGAACAACTAATCAGAAAGTAATAAGTGAAACTGGTATATGGCTAAAATACTGGGATATAGCACATGTGCTATTTCAACAAATCAGGGGTGCTGGACAACTTGTATAGTGGTGGTACTGAGAGCCATTAAGCCAAACCGAAAACCCTGTATATGACGGAAAACACTTCAAGCCACAGGGTGCTCCTGCACCCCCAGTTCCTGTATCTATGCAACAAATGTGATGTTCATTTTTACACAAACTGTTAAATAGCACACTCTTGAGCCTCAAGTCAAACATTTAAAGACATTTAATGTATTTGCTCTGAATGAGACTTTCAAAGTCACATCCGCTCTAGGTGAGCGCAAGATATTCCATGGCATTCTGTGTCGCAGTAGAGTTTACTTCAGTGTCCCTTAAATTTCCTTTTCCTGCCAATGTTGTGCAGCATATTCTGCAATGTCCTAGAGTAAAAGCTGTGCACACATATTAGGAAGAGTTTTTGGGAAGGGCTTGCAGATTCTCTAGGAGGAAAACCACCATATAAATTAAAGATTTCTGTCAATAAGGAATATTCTTTGTAGGGCAATATGATTTTTTATTAAAAGCACCATGCTGTCCCTTAAGCATCCTACTACTCCCTACCACAATGCCCATCCAGCATCCAGGTAGCTAGAAGTGTGGTTAGCAGTGGCTGTGCAACATGGTATTCCTGTGACGTTTAAGGTAGGTCTCTATCAACAAACCATCCTAATGTAGATGCCACTTAGCTATGGCCATACCAAATTCACGGCCATGAAAAATATGTCACGAACCGTGAAATCTTGTCTTGGGTGTGCTTTTACCCTATACTCTAGAGATTTCACGGGACAGACAAACGTTTCTCAAATTGGGGGTCCTGATGCAAAAGGACGATATAGGGGGATCACAAAGTTATTTTAGGGGGCTGCAGTATTGCCACCCTTCTGCTCTGCCTTCAGAGCTAGGTGGCCAGAGACCGGCAGCTGTTGGCTGGACGCCCAGCTCTGAAGGCAGCACCCTGCCAGCAACAGCGCAGAAGTCAGGGTCGCAATACCATACCATGCCATCCTAACTTCTGCGCTGCTACTGGAGGCAGCTCTGCCTTCCGAGCTGGGCTCCCAGCCAGCAGCTGCCACTCTCCAGCTGTCCAGCTCTGAAGGCAGCACCATCGCTGGCAGCAGCACGGAGGTAAGGGTAGCAGGACTACAAGCCCGCTACAATAACTTTGTGACACCCCCTCACACCTCCTTTTTGTGTCATCGCCCCTACAATTACAACACAGTGAAATTTCAGATTTAAATAGCTGAAATCATGACATTTACAATTTTTAAAGTCCTAAAACTATGAAATTGACCAAAATGGACCTGAATTTAGTAGAACCCTAGCTATACCTTACACCACCAGTTCAGTAAGCAAAATAAACTGGCAAAAGCACATTTAAGTTGTTATAATTGCATCTAGACTAGGGCTTTTGCCAGTACAAAAATATTGCAAAAACAAAATCATACCACTAGGGTATACTGATCAGAAAAAGTTTCTAGAGCAGACACAGGTGAAGTGAAAGTGACGCTAGCTTTCCCCATGCCTTTCCAAGCAATACCAAGTGATTTCATATTGAGGCTGGTTCTGATCCCCTTTCAGTCATTCCAGGTTGAGCTTTGAGGCTGGGATCCCACAAGTGTTAGACTCCTAACTCCCCAATAAAATCAATGTGTTTATTTAGGCACCTGACTCCAACCGTAAGTCCCACCAAGGGACTTTCATGCCTAACTCCCACTGATTTCACTGTTGTGAATCCCACCCTGTCTATCAAGCCAGCTGAAGGCTGTCCCACGGTGCGCCGGGCTAAGCCTCTCCCTGCGACTGAGGAGGAGGCTGGCACCAAGCCCTCTGAAAGCCATGCCTGGGAGCCCCGGGGCGGGGCTGGGGAGAGATGCTGAGCCGCCGGGGTGATGCTCAGCGGCAGACCGCGCCTCTCCGCGCAGACGTGCGCGACCACCTCGGCGACAAGAGGCGAGGCCAAGCCCACCCTAGCCCCCAGACTCACCCACAGGCTGCTGAAGAAGTCGAGCCCCTGGCAGATCAGGAGCCCGGTCTGGGCCAGCAGCACCTGGACTCCCAGGGAGCTGCCGAGGCAGTAGAGCCCGTAGAGCAGGGGGCCGCCAGCGCCCAGCAGCAGCAGGAGGCGCCGCCTGCGCAGCAGCTGCTGGCCCAGCGCCTCGGCGCCGTAGTTGGCGAAGCAGAGGGGCAGCAGCAGGGCGGCCAGCAGCACCGGGGTGCGGGAGCGGTGCAGGCGGCCGAGCCAGCGGCGGCCCAGCGCGGTGAGCGAGCTCTTGAAGGGGTGCAGGAAGGTGCCGCAGAGCACGGCCCAGAGCAGCGGCCGCAGGAAGGCCTCCAGGATGAAGTAGACCAGCACGGCGGCGCCGCAGCACAGCCCGGCGAAGAGCAGCGCCCCGGTGTTGTAGAAGGCCTGCTTGATGGGCTTCTCCAGCCGCGGCAGCGACGACACCGGCGCCGCCGGCGGCAGCAGCAGCAGCCGCGGCGCCGCGCCCTCCGCCGGCCCGGGGGCCCCCGCAGGGCTCCGCTCCGGAGACTGGCGGCTACCGCCGCCGCCCGCACCGGGAGCCGAGGGGGAGCCCGGCCGCCTTCGTCCCTGCAGCGGGGAGCCGGGAGAAGCTGGGACGCGGGGACTCGCCGCGGAGTCTCCGCTCTCGTCCATAGCCGCCGCTTCGCGCCCCCTCCACGCCGTTAACCGCCGCTATAGCCAGGGGAGAGCGGCATAGGCCCAGCCTCCACTGCCCGCTTCGTGAGCCGCCGGGGATGCTGGGAAATGTAGTCTGTCCTTCCTCCACCCCCCCGCAGAAGAATAGCTCGCAGAGGATGCTGGGAAATGTAGTCCCTCTTCCTCCCCCTTCCCCAGGCGAGTGTGATGCTGGGAGCGTAAGTTCGTCAGACG
Organism: Lepidochelys olivacea; assembly: GCF_965140295.1. NCBI lineage: Eukaryota > Metazoa > Chordata > Testudines > Cheloniidae > Lepidochelys > Lepidochelys olivacea. The sequence continues at coordinate 161,821,792 of NC_140412.1, read as the reverse complement.
AGGGAGTGCCGAGGAAGCCGGGAAATGCAGCGCTTGCGAGGGGGGGGGGGCCTGACGGTAGTGCTTTCCTAGTGGCGGTGATTGGTGAAGCAGGGGATGTTGGGAGATGTAGTTTCTTGTACATTTACAGCCTAGAGCACAGGTTCTCTCACATGGATTTAAAGGTGAGCGACTAGGCAGGGGTGAAATTTTTCCTCCTTTATTATTAAATGCGGCTAGAAAAGTGGGATGAGACGTTAAGATTCTTTTATTTCTGTAAAAAGAAAAGGAGTACTTGTGGCATCTTAGAGACTAACCAATTTATTTGAGCGTGAGCTTTCATGAGCTGTAGCTGTACCTGACGAAAGCTCATGCTCAAATAAATGTGTTAGTCTCTAAGGTGCCACAAGTCCTCCTTTTCTTTTTGCGGATACAGACTAACACGGCTGCTACTCTGAAACCTTTTATTTCTGTATACACATGTAAAAAGTACAGGTCCTGTTTATTCAGGAAGACTCAACTGGAGTTTTCAAGTCCCAAATCAATTGTAATTAAATTGGTTGAAGCAGAAACAGTTCAGTGCATCCAGACTAACTGATGTGATTTAAGTTTTGTCCTACATCCACCCTCGCACAGTTATAACACACATTGATTGCATTCCCACAATTCCTGGCTACATTTAAAGAAAAAGTTCTAAAGAGGAGCTCTGTGTAAACTTGAAACCTTGTCTCTCTCACCAACAGAAGTTGGTCCAATAAAGGATATTACCTCACGCACCCTGTACATGTATTTGCCCCCAAACCTCCTGGCTTGTATAAGCGGGGGAATAATCCTGCTATCGTGGGGAACTTTCCTGGCTTCTGCACTACCCCGGTGAAGTGGGCTAGCAAAAGGATCTGAGTCCTCACTCCCACTTCCTTGACCCAGTGGCCTACCCGCCCTTGAGGACTCCCCTTCCACTCTCCTGTCTGGCAGAATCCTCGTAACCCCAACGAGGCTGGGCCCAGGATTCCTGGGAGGCTTGAACCCCAACCCTGCTGTGGTCACCTAGGACAGGAGCTAGGGTGTCCCCACTCCGGGGTACTCTCTCTGTACTGGGCACTTCTCTGACCCACTGACCATTACATACAATTTAAAGCAAATGCAAGTTATTTAATCAACAATTAATTTTAAATAGAATAAGGAAAAATGGGAAAGGTTAAAGGAAACACATCACTCCGCTCTGTGGCAGGGAACATCACAAACAGCGTCTCTGGAATGTCCAGGCAGTTCACAGTCTGTTCCTTGTAAGTCCCAGGCCTTCTTCTCATGCCCCGGCTGTGCTGCAGGGATGCTGTGGGTTGGACACTCGCTCTGGTGGTAGGACCCTGCTTCTCAGGCTCTAAGTGGTAGGACCCTTCTTCCCAGTGTCGTCCCCGCCCTGTTGGGGTTACGATTCAAGCCTGCCCTACAGAGCCTCTTGGCTGAGGCAGCTCCCTGTGCTGGGCCCACTGCCCAGGGTCCCCCTCGCTCTCTCCGGCTGCTCACTGCACCCAGCTCCGGACTGCTCCAGCCGCAGCTCCACCACTCTCCGGTCTCCGCTGCTCTGCCTCCAGCTCCCTGGGCTGCTTCTTTGGCCCCTCTGCCTCTGGTTGCTACAACTCTGCTCCCAGGACAGGTCTGCTCTCTCTGGATCTGGCACACCTCAGCTCCCCAGCTCAGCTTGGGCCCCTGCTTTCTCCTTAGCTCAGCGCCACTCTGTCTGATCCAAGCAATTCCAGCTCATAGGGAGGACGGGACCTCCCTGGCCTCCTGACTCCCTGATTAGCCTGCCCGCCCTGTCATTCAGGCTGACCTTGAGCATTGGCCTCTCCCCATTGTTCCTGGGGACTATCAGTCTCAGGGTCCTGATTACCCATAGACCCTTCCCTTTTTAGTACTCGGAGCTAGCAACTAAAACACCCGCACTGAATGTGAGTATGCGGGAAACAGTCCCTTTACACTTGCAAGGATACTGTGCTATATCCTACAGCTGGGCCTCTGCCAGCAACAGGCTATTCCCTGCCCATCTCTCAGACCCAGCTATCAGGCTGTCTGCTACCAAGCCTTCCTGCCACCACCACAACCAACTTTCAGGCAGTTGTCTCACGCCTGCTATTAATGTGCATATAACTGCACTTACAGTGTGACTGTCCATCGTCCTCCACTATCTAATGAATGACCAGTCCTAGGAACCAGTTTTCTTAATGGAAAGAAAAAATCACATGATGAAAGTGATGTTTAGAAAGAACAAATCAACATCCCTTTACGTTCCAGTGCATTCAATGCCTTGGAGATCACTTTGCAGTGGTTTAAAAGACAAGAAGAAAGTGTTGTGCTGCACCATGCTATAATTTATACATCCTATCTACTGTACTTTTGAAAAGTTCAATTTTATGAACTACTCAATCCCCAATTAATAAAATTGGGGTTCTACTGTACAGATGTATGAATTGACTGCAGCTTTTGAGATAACAGAACTAGTTTTAGCTTAGGCAGTAGAGGATCATGGTTTTAGAGCCATAGGTTCCACCAGAGATGTTGCATTATCAGTGATGGTTCATAGGAGAATTTGAGCTGCAATGGACCGCAAAATTTATTCAACCTTTATCTCTCTTCTGAACCTGGTCCCCTCTCATCCCAGGATATTACTTTCTATTTCTGTAAGCTGCGAGTTATGCAACCTTCAACAGTCTGTATGCTGAACTGTGTAACACAGTGCCCTCCATTGACTACATCCTTTTCCTCCAGCTCAGTTAGGGTGGAGAGAGCGTACCCACAAGTCAGCCAGTTAGTTCATTACAATAAGCTTGAATTCAAATTAATTAAAAATGGGCCCTTAAAAAAATGTTTTGAGACTGAAAACTTTTTGGAGACTTTTTACTGAAATCCCTTGAGAACCCAAACTTCGCACACTACCTCTATCACTACCATTTTTGTTTAGGCTGTATTTGAAAAAATTAGGTTGTAATTAAACAAAGTGCTATGATTATATTTAGAGCCAATATGTTTGTAGTGGGTACTGATAATTTTAAAATGTACAGCAGTCTTCTTTTCTTTCTTTCTCAACACGTTTCCCAATTTACACAGAGTCGGAGGTAGCCACAATTCTTTGCCACTCCTTCAGATCCATAGCACGGATCATAGATCCCGGAATACCAATAGTTTTCTCTTCAAACGTCTCCTGACAGAGTCATTCCATTGTATCCTCAGTATTTTCCTTCTAGCCATTACCTCAACTACCTCTCCTGACTTACCTGTAAATGAACCTATGTTCCAGGTTCCAATTTCCTGTTCTTTGCTACTTTGTTCCGGATGCCTGGAAGATGGCATGTTGGTTACCCCACATGTGGTAGCATGTTTTAAATGACTTGATTGCGAAGAATCCATGATACATGAAGAACCTAGGAGCTAAGTAGCCCTCTGACCATTGCCTTATTTTGCTGACTCTATGTCATTTTCATTTGGAATTTACCTTCTCTTACATCAGCTGTCATCCAAAGCTTCTGAGCCTGATCCACCCAAATTTGAGAGACATTACCTGCTCTCAGGGAAAACACTACCATACCCTAAATGCTTCTTTGCCCATTAAGCTCCTTTGGCGCTTTTTAGTGATGATCACATGTACTGGTGAACGCTCAGTCCGCAGAGCCATATTTGCTACTCAGTGAGTATTACCATTTTCTACCACATGGAGGTTAAGGTTGGTAAAGGGTGGTAACAGTCACTGAGTGTAAAGCAGTATAAAATTTTAAAGGGATATTCATGAATGTTAGAGTTCAGGTTACAGCTTCCGTTTTTGGTTGGATTGCAGAACCAATTAATTTGGATTCTAACTTGAAACTCCCTGGGCTTGTTTTCATAGATGCCAAATACCCATACAACTCTCATAGACAGCACTTCTGAAAGGCCAAGGTGTCTCAAGGTGGCCACCCAATGAGGCAGCCAAAATTAGGGTTGTGTGAAGCATGATTCAAACGGTTCCTGTGGAAACCTGTCTGCACCCATCAAGGACCCTTAAAGACCCTGGGTTTTTTGTTTGTTTGGGGGGTTTTTTTGGAGGGGTGAGGGAGCATGCTTTTTTTTTTTTTTTTACTTCTCACTCATTTCATCCATCCTGGGAGCTGCAGCAGCCCTGGGGAGGGGCAGTGGTAGCAATTCTAGAGGGGGTCAGCACAACCTAGGTGCTGGGGCTGGAAGAAACTGCAGGATGCAGGTACTCTCTCCCACCAGCCACCCAGCACCTTGTAGAGACAGGCTCCAGCCAGGCCAGCAGGGAGGGATGGGGAGCCGTGGACACAGGAGGGCAGAGGCAACAGCTCTGCTGCAGGTCCCAGGGATTCAGTGACCCCGCCCCCCCATAACCACTGTTACTCCACCCCCAGTTCCAGAGAGAACCCCCATCCCATCTGACTCCACACCCCACTGAATCTCACTGCACTCCCATCCCCAGAAAGACTTCCCCTGTTTTGGTGTGGATATCAATTACATCTACACAGCATTAAATGGGGCCCTGAATGCACAGTTCAGGGCACTAAGCGAGGTCCTGAATACACCATTGAGAGCACTAAATGGGGTCCTGAATTCCATTTTGGTCACTAAATGTTGTCCTGAATGCACTGTCTTGGACACTGAATGCAGAAAGCTAGAGCCCCATGATGGGTGAAATGAGCAAGAAGTAAAAAAAAGTATGCTCCCTCTTGCCCATGCAACTGGATCTGCAATCCACTTACCAAGGGTGCTAGAACCTTTGTAAAAGTGGGGGAGGAGGGGAAGACCAAAGTGGCAAAGAAATCCCCGCATTGCCTCTGGGCCCCACTGACTCCTCCCATTGCCCCGAGCTCCCTTCCATGGCCTCGCATCCCAGGCCCATCCCACACCTTGCCTCTTGACTACAGTGGCCATCTGTCCAAGCCACACCCCTGTAAGGCTGGCCCTGTTGTCACCTTATTTCCAAACTCCACTGCCTTCATGGATTGGCATGAGGATACACATGCTAAAATTAAAACTCCCAGGCTCAGAGTAAAGTAAGATATTATGTTGGATCATATTAAAGAAGTTCTGTATTAAAATCACAAATGAGTTTGATTCCCCATAGTTTAAATTCCAGGATATTACTAATTAAGAGGTCTCTTGGTTTTTGGTACTGTTTCTCTCTCTGTGTGTGTGTGAAACTTGCAAGCTGCTAACTGTGTTGGTACATTCTAAGACAGAGTCTGTTCTCAAAGCAATTCTTTGTAACAACAGCTACTCGCACAGAGACTCAAAGCAATACTCTGTAACAATAGAAACAGCACCCAGAGACTCCTGGCCCTTTTGTTGTATTCATCTCGCTTTGTTAACAATTGTGATTAAAATAGAGATAGAGGATGTATGTGGATGGATGCTTGGTGTGGATAATAACTGAATGATCAGGGAGGTGCCAGCCTAAGAATGCAATGTCCATCGGCTGAAGAAGGCGTCAAGTGGAAATAACCAGAGGACCCCTTGAGGGCAGACTGGAATCCACCCAACAGCCTCAAGAATGGGAGAACCAAAGAACAAGATAACATCTAGCAGCACGGAGCCGTCAGGAATGTGCCATCTGCTGATTGATTCAGCAACAGCATGATGAAGCAATTCCCATAGACTGGCCTAGGAAGAAATTCCTATAAAAATGGACTCTAGAAAGTGAGAACTTTGGGGTCTGATTCTGCAAACCAACTTCCAGGAGCATCAGATGAGCATCTGACAAGGCCCTGCTCCCTCCTCATGTCCATGCCACCTGGCCAGTGGCTTGGCATGAGCAACTCTAAGGCTGGTAACTATGATAACAACCTTGCAGAACCTGTGTGTGTGTGTGTATGAATGAATGTGTGAATAAATATGAGATTGAATGGAATGTTATAGCTATAACTAACTGCTTACTATGATTCTTTCTGTATTCACAATAAATGTGGTATTTTGCCTTTTTCCCTTTAATAAGATCCTGCTGGTTTTTATTTTATTGGTATAACACTAAACAGCAGGCTACTAGCATTAAGATTTACAGTCCTCTAGTGGCAAGATTCATGCTCTCAGTATATAGCACCCAACAGGGACATAATGACAGGATTCACATTAGAGAGACAAGACGGAACAGCTTCTACTGGTGAGAGAGACAAGCATTCAAACTTACAGACCTGAAGAAGAGCTCTCTGTAAGCTCAGAAGCTTAGCTCTCTCACTAACAGAAGTAAGGAGAACTCTGTGTGGCTTGAAAGTTTGTCTTTCTCACCAACCAAAGTTAGTCCAATAAAATATATTACCTCACCCATCTTGTCTCTCTAATAACCTGGGACCAACAGGGCTACAACAACACTGCATACAAAAATGGAGGGTTCACATTGACAACCCAGAGTGACCATCACACCAGGGCAGTATTTTCAGGGTTCATATTCCTAGCATAATGTCATCATTACACAAGGGAACTAGCATAATGAGATAGATATAGCTGCATGTGCGTGCCAAAAATTCACAGTGCACGCACCCTGGGATCCACACAGCAGGATAGCAGTGTCAGAATGCACACTCTCACTACAGAGGGGATACACTCAGGGATTGAGTGCAAGGGTTCAGCTAAACACAAGGGCACCTGCAAACAGCTGTACTAACAGTGGGATCTGCACTCTTGGCCCACTAGGAGTTGCGTGTCAGGGCATTAATTCACAATCCCAGTGCAATAGGATCTAGGCACCAGGCCTGTAGTTCCAAAATTTGTACTCCCAGAATAGTGGGATGGAATTACAGAAGTTAAAGGAGAAAAACCCTCTGTGATCATCTCAGCTCAGTCTATCTCCCTGCCAGTGCAGGGCTGTTCCTTGCAGCATGTTTTGTCCAGTCTCCTTTTAAAAATCCCGAGACTTAAGGTTTCTTCTAGCCCTTCTTTTGGGAGACTATTCCACAGCCTAAGGCAGAGATTGCACTTCCAGGAAGGTTTCCCCTGATAGCTTTGAGTTTCTCCCTCCCTGCTTCAACCCTTCCCCCCGCCATCCCCTTCAGCTCCCATCCCATTCCCTCATCCTCTCCTTTTCCCCCACCACACCCCTTCAAGAGGCAGCAACCCGGATGCCAGGGTGAGAGACTGAGCAAGGCAGAAACCTGTGGAGTGGGAGGAGAGGTGCAGGACAGAACCCCCTGCACAGGCAGAGCAGCGCTATGCTCACAGCAATCGGGGGGAGGGGCAGTGACTCTGCATGCACCCCAGACACAACATGCCTTGCCTCTGTTTGTGGGGGGGCAATGCCCCCCTGCTGCCCGTCAAACTGTGCCCATGGGCTCCCCTCCTGCACTCCCAACACTGCAGCAGGTTGCCCCACCCACCCCCAGCCAGGCTCCCTCTGCCTGGAACGGGACTCACCTGTTGCCTACAGAGCCAGGCTGGGAACTGCAGCCACACATGGAGCCTGCCCACGAGATACAGATAGAAGATGGGGCGGCCCCAGTTGAGCAGGGGCTGGCACTGCCCTCCCTGGACTCGCCCACCCCTATGGTGCTTTCTTTTGTTAAAAAGTGAGGGCATAGCCCTCCCACTCTCCACGCCCCTGGGCCCCACTAAGCACAGGATATACCTCTGAGCTCTAATATGATTTTTTACCCGATTTCTCTCAGAGTATCAGAGGTATTAGATCTTTCACTCACTACCACAGTTATTTCAAAGCTAGCAATTAATTCTGAAGAGCCTGGTGGGTGAATTCCTACAGTCAATCTTGATTTCTGCCTTGAATAACTAAATGAGTGGTGCTCAAAAATGCAAGGTACAGAAGGCTCTTGAAAAAGATCAGAAAATTGTAAGTGGCCAACAAAGTTTCTTGAAACATGCAAAGTTTGACCATGTTCCTGGTGAACAATCTGCAGATGCTTCTGTTACTCATACTTCTGAGCTTTCCTTAGTGAGCGAAGGTGTTGATTTGGGTTTATCTGGCTTGTTGAGTCCTGGAGTCTGATTCCAGGACAGAAAGTTTCCTATTGATTGCTGGTACAATTGTTATGGATGTGGACACTGAAAGAAGTTTGATTATTGAAAGCCTGGGGCAGAATTTTGACTTTGACCAGGTACATCCAGCTACTTGACCGCAAGTGACAGATTCTGTTCACTGTTTTTTGGTCCCACTGTTAATTTAGAAAAATGGTCCCATTATTAATTTAGAACAAGACTTTTTGCCTAGCAAATACAAAGGAAGGCAAGCATTACAATTGTGGTTCTTTGTCAACACTCCTACTGGGGAGTTATGCCAGCAATCCTGGTTGATGTATACTATGACTCTTGCCTCTGTTCTGTTTCACTTGTTTGCTTTTCCAGCCAAATTCCTCATCTTCCTTTGTGAACTGTAAAACTGGGTTCACTAACTTTTTCCACTTCAGCACATGAGTATGCCAACACAAATATTCAAAGGAATGCCTGGAGGTGATTGCTCACTGGATGTAACATGCAGAATGATTGGAACAATTGTCAAAGATATGAAAACCTGCTATCAGGTACAGAGATGTGCTCTCTTTTGGATATTTTGCTGTACTTAGGTGAGAGGTGTTTACCTTTGAGAGGTTCAGATGAGAAATTAGACAGTCCTTGTAATGGTAATTTTTTTGAGTTTACTTGAATTGCCTGCAAGGTACGATGGTGTGTTGTGTGATCATGTGGAAGCTAATAAGATTGGCACTGCAAAGGTGACATACTTATCCAATCAAATTCCAAATGAATTTTTCCATAGGATCACAAGAAAAGTATGGCAGACTGTTTTCAACAAGGTCAGGAAAGCTCAATACTTTTCTGTTATGTTTGATTGCACTCCAGATCTCTCCTGATGGAACAAATATCTCAGTTGTAAGGTATATTCAGGTTTTGAAATACGGAGTGAAGGTTATTGAGAGCTTTGTAGATTTTATTGATATCCACACCACAACAGGGGAAGGTATTCTGGCGGTTATTTTAGGGAAGCTGAAAAAAGATAGAACAAAAAGTAGACTTGTGGCACCTTAGAGACTAACAAATTTATTTGGGCATAAGGTTTTGTGAGATATAACCCACTTCGTCTCATGAAGCTTATGCCCAAATAAATGTGTTAGTCTCTAAGGTGCCATAAGGACGCCTCATTGTTTTTACTGATACAGACTAACACGGTTACCCCTCCGAAACCTGAAAAAAGATAGATAGTTTGGATATGGCTGATTGCAAGGGACAAAGCTAAGACAACGGAACTAACATGGCTGTAGCATACAGAGGTGTTCAAAATTGAATTCAGCAGGTAAATCAATACACCATCTTTTGTCCCATGCACAAGACTGAATCTTGTTGGAGAAACTGCTGCAATGATTGTTCCCCAAGTTGTTCTATTTTTTTTAATTGTTCAAAGATTGTATGCCCTGTTTTCTGCTTCTCCTAGTTGTTGGAATGTTCTGAAAGAGCATTTTAGCATTACATTAAAATGCCAAAGCACAACAAGATGGTCAGCAAGGGTAGAGGAAATCCATTCACTCTGAAATCAGGTTGAGGGTGTTTTTGACACATTAGATGATCTTCACATGATCTTATGCCAGAACTTAAGTCGGAAGCAGATAGCTTGCAAATGAACATTCAGAGCTTTTGTTTCTTGTTTTGGCTGAGATATTGTACACTATCTTATCAAAATTTAACACTGAGAGAAAAAATTGCAGAGTCCAGATCTTGACATTCAGACAGCTCATGGTTTACTTGGTGGCCTTCAAGATGCTTTATCAGAATTACAGTCTTCTGGGTTCATTGCATGTTAAGGAAGCTGTTACTTCGCAGGCTGAAATGTTAGGAAGATCTACACAGTTCAAAGAGAAATTATCTTGAAAGAGGAAAAAAATGCAAACTATGAAAGGTCATCAGATCCTGAAAAAGTTTTTGTGTGCAAGGTTTTCAACCCCATCTTAGATAAAATATTAACAAAATTAGACAATAGGATGCCTAAGTACGAAGGAGCTGTACTTTTTTGATGTGTGAGAAACTGAAAAGTCTCAGCTGCAAAGACCTAAAGACGCATGCTTGAAACTTATCAAGGAACTATCCTGAGGACTTAAACTCTAAGAGTTTAGAGAATGAGACTGAGCTCTTTGCCAGGTTTTGCAAGAAAATCTTTAAGGATTACTTGGAAACAGACACCCATTTATCTTGTTAGCTTTCACAAAAGGTCTTTAGTAGGGCTGTTGATTAATCACAGTTAACTCACGTGATTAACTCAAAAAAATTAATCGTGATTAATCACACTGTTAAACAATAGAATACCAACTGAAATGCATTACATATTTTGGATGTTTTTCTATATTTTCAAATATATCTTTTTTAATTACAACACAGAATACGAAGTGTACGGTGCTCACTTTATATTTTTATTACAAATATTTGAACTGTAAAATGATAAAAGGAATAGTATTTTTCAATTCACCTCATACAATTACTGTAGTGCAATCTCTTTATCATGAAAGTGCAACTTACAAACGTAGGGTTTTTTTGTTATATAACTGCACTCAAAACCAAAACAATGTAAAACTTTAGAGCCTACAAGTCTACTCAGTCCTACTTCTTGTTCAGCCAATTGTTAAGAGAAATTAGTTTGTTTACATTTACAGGAAATAATGCTGCCCACTCCTTAATTACGTCACCTGAAAGTGAGAACAGGCATTCGCATGACACTGTTGTAGCTGGCGTCGCAAGATATTTATGTGCCAGATGCACAAAAGATTGATATGCCTCTTCGTGCTTCGGCTATCGTTCCAGAGGACATACTTCCATGCTGATTATGCCCGTTAAAAAAATAATGTGTTAATTAAATTTGTGACTGAACTCCTTGGAAAAAATTGTATGTCTCCTGCTCTGTTTACCTGCATTCTGCCATATATTTCATGTTATAGCAAGTCTCGGATGATGACCCAGCACATGTTCGTTTTAAGAACACAAATTTTGCAAATTTGACAAAATGCAAAGTAGATACCAATGTGACATTTCTAAAGATAGCTACAGCACTCCACCCAAGGTTTAAGAATTTGAAGTGTCTTCCAAAATCCAAAATGAGGTGTGGAGCATGTTTTCAGAAGTCTTAAAAGAGCAATACTCTGATGCGGAAACTACAGAACCCAGACCACCAAAAAAGAAAGTCAACCTTCTGCTGGTGGCATCTGACTCACAATGAAGAAAATGAACATGTGTTGTTGACACTACTTTGGATGGTTATCAAGCAGAACCCGTCATCAGCATGGACACATGTCAGCTGGAATGGTGGTTGAAGCATGAAGGGACATATGAATCTTTAGTGCATCTGGCACACAAATATCTTGTGACACCAGTTACAACAGTGCCATGAGAATGCCTGTTCTCACTTTCAGTTGACATTTTAAACAAGAAGTAGGCAGCATTATCTTCTGTAAATGTAAACAAACTTATTTCTCTTAGCGATTGGCTGAACAAGAAGTAGGACTGATTGGACTTGTAGGCTCTGAAGTTTTACATTTTTTATTTTTGAATGCAGGGGGGGTTTTGTACATAATTCTACATTTGTAAGTTCAACTTACTTGATAAATATATTGCACTATAGTGCTTGTATTAGGTGAATTGAAAAATACTATTTCTTTTGTTTTTTTTACAGTGCAAATATTTGTAATCAAAAATAAAGTGAGCACTGTACACTTTGTATTCTGTGTTGTAAATGAAATCAATATATTAGAAAATGTAGAAAACGTCCAAAAATATTTAAATAAATGGTATTCTATTATTGTTTAACAGCGTGATTAATCACAATAATTTTTTTAATTGCGCAATTAATCGTGATTAATTTTTTTAATCGCTTGACAACCCTAGTCTTTAGATGGGAGTTTCCCATACACAGAAACAGCATTATGAATTTTTAGCCATCTTCCTGTAAACATGGATGCTAATGAAAGGGGTTTTGGCATGCTAAAATTAACTAAGACCTACCTAATAATGTCCATGGGGCAGGAAAGGTTAAGTGCTCCAGCAGTTATTTCTGTAGAGACCTAGGAAACAAGGTGGATAGACTGGAAGAGCTAATTCATGAGGTTGCTTCAGAGAAGACTAGGAAAGGTCCCTTTGTAAAAGTACTTATTTGGTGAGTATGGATTTTTTTGTTTGTTTCTGCAGCCAGGGTGGAGAGGTATGGGGGGTGAGATAGCCCAAAATTGAGTCTTCAAACCAGGCCCATAACACTCTTGGCATGGCACTGGTCAAAATTAGTGACACTTGAAAATGTTGGCCTCAGCATCTTAGGGTACATCTATACTGCAATAAAAAACCAACGGCACCGAGTCTCAGATCCTGGGTCAATTTATTTGGGTTCATGGGGCTCAGGTTGCGAGACTTAAAATAGCAGCGTAGCCATAGGGGCTCAGGCTGGAGCCCAGGATCTGAGACCCACTCCCTCATTTTTAGAGGGGCTGAGGTGGGTGAGGTTGTGGTGTCTCAATGACAAAATGTGGTTGCAAGACTGAACTTATAGTTGCTAAATGTTTAAAAATGTTTCACTGGAGATCCATGTTGTGCATTTTGTGCAGAAGAGTTAAATGCCACTTGGATCCCGCACACTGCCTTGTCAGCTAATGGCTCCTGCCTCCTTCTCACTGTTGGAAATGGAATGGGATGGGGAGGAAAGATTAGGAGTTTCATTTTGGCCATATTAAAAGATCCAATAGTTGGATGCTGAAGCTGGACAAATTCAGAGTGGAAATAGGGCATCAATTATTTTAATAGAGAGGTCAATTAACCATCAGAACAGTTTACGTAGAGATGGGGTGGAATTTCCATAATTTAAAATCAAAATTGGAGGTCTTCATAAAGATATGTTCTGGCTCAAGCAGAAATTGTCATCTAGATGCAGGAATCATTCGGTGAAATTCTGTGGTCTGTATTATGCAAAATTCAGACTAGATCATCATAATAGTGCCTTCTGGCCTTAATATATCTGAATCTATTAATGTAAATTGATGATGAGACATCCAAGAGAAGATGTCAAGGGGGTAATTAGCTGTGAGTTGCTATAGATTATCAAACCATTTACAATACCACATTTCATGTCACAAATGTTAGCAATGTCTTGTAATTGCTAAAGACAGATTTTATGGAGCATCAACGACTCAGAGAGTAAGAGATTTGAGAGAAAGAAGCGTGAGAGATTAGAGAATGAGAAGATGGACACTGAAATGAAGGACCTTGATGAAATCAGACAGCAAAATGAGGGCTGAGAGATAGAGAATGAGAGAGAAAAGAACACAGAGAAACAGCATGAGGCAGCCGTGCCTTCTAGCAGCAGCTCCAGGAGGAGGCAATGTGCTCTCATCAGGTCTGTAACAGGGCCTCCTGGCTCCTGCCTCTGTCCCGGTCTACAGACTACTGAGAGAGCCTTGTACTGGTCCAACAGCTTGTGCAGTTTATTTACAAATGGATTCCCACCACCTTCATCATCTATACAGCTCTTATAACAAGCTGCCTGTTTCTCTCTTTCCACTTCCTTCCTGTACCTATTTGTGGGCTCTGGCTAATGGCTTAATTAGCCTTTCTGCCCTGCCCTACCCACAAATTAGGCACAGCTCTGCTTAATCAGCTTCTTTCTGCCTTGATTGATTGGAGCTGCTGTGAACAGAGTGCTGACTCCCTTTCTTGCCTAGCACTTTGTCACAAGGTCCTTATATTTGGTGCATAAGCAAGTACTGTTCCTATGTTTTATTAGATCTAAGATACTAGTAACAGCAGCGACAAGTAGCTGACTTATTTATATATTTTTGTACTTTACTCATGATTATGCCCTTTTTACCATGTTTAATAGTGTGTCATAAGCAATACGGCAACACATTTTGGGAGACCTGGTCATCTACTGAAGTGAACGTGGACTGAAAGCAAGATTTAAATAAACAAAGGCTCAGTGACTGAGGAGAGCTCCTATGTATTGTGCTGCACCAGTCATAACATGATCCCCAGCGGCAGAGAGTTACAGGAAGAAGACAGGGAACATTCAGACATCGGAGGAGCAGGGTGAATGCGTGAATAAAAAGTCTAAGGTTCAGTGGAGGAAGTCTGTGCATATGTCTAGATATTTCTCCATTAGCTCATATTGTTCAGATTCGTTCCTTGCTACTTTTTTTGTTTAAATAAATGCATGACATTCTCCAATCTTCGTTGATTTTGTTCTTTTACATCACAATATAAGCTCTTCCCTTAAAAGTACCCATCTTGGGCCTCAAACACAAAGAGAAGGGAAACTGGCACAAGGAGACTTTATTTTTTTATTTACTTCACTAAGACCCCTCAGAAAAGGTGAATTGATTCCACTTTTATTGTAAAAAGAAAAGGAGGACTTGTGGCACCTTAGAGACTAACCAATTTATTTGAGCGCTTAAATAAATTGGTTAGTCTCTAAGGTGCCACAAGTCCTCCTTTTCTTTTTGCGAATACAGACTAACACGGCTGTTACTCTGAAACCACTTTTATTGTGATTTACAAACCAGAAAGAATAATTCTGGGGTTCCAGAATATAAATGTTGACGATCCTATGGAAATCAGATTATTTTTATCCAATTATTACATGCAGCTGATCTCTACCTGCAGGAGCTCTCTATTGCAGCCACTCTTGCTGCTGTGCCATATGCCCCAAGGAACAAGAACTCATTTCTGAAACTGGTTCTTCCATAGGGCAATGTAATACACTGGAAGACTTTGTCTCATGCTCTTCTAAGAGCACAAGTCCTTACCTAGATTACCCTTGAAACAGAAATCTCCAACAGCATGATTTTTTCTTTGCTATCATAAGAACCTAGGCCATACTGAGTCAGACCAATGGTCCATCTAGCCCAGAATCCTGTCTTCTGACAGTGGCCAATGCCAGGTGCCCCAGCGGGAATGAACAGAATAGGTCATCATCAAGTGATCCATCCCATTCCCAGCTTCTGGCAAACAGAGGCTAGGGACACTTCAGAGCATGGTTTTGTCTCCCTGACCATCTTGGCTAATAGCCACTGATGGACCTATCCTCCATGAACTTATCTAGTTCTTTGTTGAACTATGTTATAGTCTTGGCCTTCACAACATCCTCTGGCAAAGAGTTCCACAGGTTGACCATTATCTATCCCTTTCCCAATGATTCGCAACATTCTGTTAAATTGTCTGCCACTGCACATTCAGTGGATGTTTTCAGAGAACTATCCACAAAGACTCCAAGATCTCTTCCTTGAGTGGTAACAGTTAATTTAGACCCCATCATTTTATATCTATAGTTGGGATTATGTTTTCCAATGTGCATTACTTTGCATTTCTCACCATTGAATTTCATCTGCCATATTGTTGCCCCATCACTCACTTTTGTGAGATCCCTTTGTAGCTCTTTGCAGTCTGCTTTGGACTTAACTATCTGGAGTAGTTTTGGATCATCAGCAAATTTTGCCACCTCACTGTTTACCCCTTTTTCCAGATCATTTATGAATATGTTGAACAGTACTGTTACCAGTACAGACCCTTGGGGGGACACCAATATTTATTTACCTCTCCCCACTCTGAAAACTGACCATTTACTTCTACCCTTTGTTTCTTATATTTTAACCAGTTACTGATCCATGAGAGGGCCTTCCCTCTTATGCCATGACAGCTTACTTTGTTTAAGAGCCTTGGTGATGGACCTCGTCAAAGGCTTTCTGAAAATCTGAGTATACTATATCCACTGGATTACCCTTGTCCACAGCTTGTTGACCCCTTCAAAGAATTCTAGTAGATTGGTGAGGTATGATTTCCCTTTACAAAAACCATATTGACTCTTCCCCAACAAATCGTGTCCATCTATGTGTTTGATAATTCTGTTCTTTACTATCGTTTCAACCAATTTGTCTGGTACTGAAGTCAGGTTTACTGGACTGTAATTGCTGGGATTGCCTCTGGACATTTTTTAAAAAACTTTAGCTATCGTCCAGTCACCTGGTACAGAAGCTGATTTAAATGATAGCTTACATACCACAGTTAGTTGTTCTGCAATTTCACATTTGAGTTTCTTCAGAACTCTTGGCATCAGAACAGTGAGAGGTAAATGAACAGATACTGTTAGTCACATGGTAAAGATACACTCATATAGCCCTGATTATAATGCTTAGTATTGTCAAAGCATTTTCCTAAAGGGAAAGAAGGTCAGTATTAGAGGTCCCATATTACAGATGGGGAAACCAAAAACTCAGAGTGACTAAGCAGCACAGCCAGCAACAGAATCCCTAAGATAGTGCCTGTAGAAGTGAAACTGTAAAAGCAATAGCCTCTCCTGCTCCAGCCATCCTCCGCTGTTCCAGCCTTTCTCTCCAACTCCCACACAGAGGGGGCAGGGGATTAGGAGGTTACATGCAGTAGGGAGAGCAAGGGAGGTGGGCAGGGGAAGAGCATACCCTGAAATAATGCAAGTCTATGGGACTTAAGTGCCTAAGTCTCTTTGGTGGTTCTGAACATTGTACCTAGAAACATATCGTCTGGCCAACTAAGGTGATCAGGTCTGACATTGGCATCCCATGTGAAGGGTGTACCATCGATTTATATAATTGCATTTTTGGTATTCTTTTCTATCCCAACCTTTATACATTCTAACACTTCTATAATTTCTGTACACTGAAGAGACTTTCATTAAGTTTTCCACATTGACAGCCAGGTCTTCTCCCTTTATTAGTATAGTTTATGTACAACCCAGCAAATTTTGCATAGTTTACATTATTGTCCCCAGGTGCATTAATTGCATTTTTAATATTGATTTTCATCTGTTACTATGCTCCCCATTCACTTAGCTTTATTAAATTTCTCTGTAATTCGTCAGTCTTCTAGAGTCTTGACTAGTCTAAAATGTTTTTGTGCTGGATGTAAATTTTGTCATCTTGTTTGCCTCACTTTCCAGATGATTAGAAAAAGATTACTGTATCATTACTAGTGCAGAACCTTGGGATGCTTTACTGTTAATCTTTTGGTATGCTGAACATTGATCCTTTATTCTTGTTTTCTGTCTGTTGGACAGTATCTGATCCATTTTAGCTTTCATCTCGTAATTACTTATTTTCCTTGTTTTCCTCTTCTCAGAGACTTTGTCAGAGGCTTTCTGAATGTCCAAAGAGATTAGCAGCTCACTCTCCTTAATCTGCTCTTTTGCTGACAAACTCAAAGAATCCTATTAGATGAAGCACGCTATGTAGCCTGTATGAGGGGGACAACCCAGCACAAATTCATGGATGTATTTTGTAATCCTATTCCTAAGTATCATTTTACCTGATGTGCCTGGCTCTGAAGTAAGGCTCACTGCTTTGTACGGCACCTTTTAAAAAATAAGTATAATTCACACTCATCTCTGGGCACTTCTGAAAGGCCCAAGGTGATGAGTGTGATCTTTGGCTGCCTCACTGTTTGGATGGCCAGCTCTGACTTACCCTCTTTTCCAGTGCCCTTGTGATGTTCAGAAGTACTACAACCTGGATACTCCAGTAACAGGTTACGAAGGAGGCTCTGTCTAGCACCTGGTGATCAAAGGTGCTGGTGGAGAATGTTGAGCAACTCAGCTCCAAGTCACATCAAATTAGCTCACCTCTTTAGAGCTCTATTCCTTCCAAAATGGCCACATCAGGGTATTCTCTCTTAGCACCACCTCCCTCTGTCTGTTCTTACACAGGAAAGAGGAGCATGGGAATAGGAATTACCTATTCCCTTCAGCAGGAAGGCAATCTCACCGAGAGTCAGTGAATATGAGTAGGAGCATCATGGCTTTGACATCTGGGATTCTCACACATTACTTATCTAGTCCTACAATGTAACACTTCACTGCAATGACGACTCATGGTAGTAAAAGTTAAACACATGACTAAGTGTTTGCAGGACTTGCGCCTTAGAATGGAAGTACTAACTTAATATAAAGATGTCACGTGATAAGGAAAGCTACTATAATTTTAGCTGTAAAGTCTGTGTTTCTTTATAAATGCCATACCACATAATTTCTTACAGTAAAAAGGCATTTATTATAACAGGTTTATAAATATTTGCATATGTTATTGTCAGACAATTAACCAAGTCCACTAGAACATCAACAACACAATTAGTATAAAACAAATATTACAAAGCAATGTTTTAGGGCATGCACTTTTTATAAAATAGTCCTGTTGGTGAAAATAATTTCACTATTTGTTCAGTTTTATCTTTCTGCAAATTCCAATGCATTAACATAAAAGTTTATTTTTAAGAACTTCTGTCCAGGTATTTGACAACCAAACCTCAATGAGCCTATTCCTCCACTCTCACCAAACAAAGTACTCAATGACTTCAAACAGGAGCTGGAAAGGAATGGAGGACTGGGCTCAAGATAGAGAATAAAGAGCATGCTTAATATTAAATACTGTAGGTACACGTTTCATGTGAATATCAATTATTTAGACTAAAATTTCATTTTTAGCACAAACATTGTACAAAATTAAAATTTAATGCTGGCGTAAGTTACATTCTTTACAGTTCATATGGTACTGAACAAACTGGCAAGAGTTAGCATACTTTTTACAGTCTTAATCACACAAAAAGTCTGAAGCAAACCAGACCTCAGAATGCACTAACTAGAAATACTGAGTACAACCAGCCATTTGTCTTAATCTAAACAGAACTGTTGATATTTAATATATGGGAACAAAAATGTCCATCTTTAGTCAAGGCTGGAAACATCTTTAGGGTGTAATCCTGACTCTATTGAAACCAATATGAATTTTGCCCTTGATTTTCTTTCAGTAAACATGGTACTATTTTCAGCTTTGAAAAAAATAGACGGTAGCTGTATTTTTTGTTACTACTTTATCATCAGATGTGAAATCAGAAAAAAAAAATCACTGCTGTATATAATACCACTCACTTTAGTATTGCCATGGTATAGTTGCCGATATAGTTGCTTAAAGAAATTCTCATCATTATCGCTGATAATATAAACTTTGATATTCCTAGATTTTAATGTGGCATCTACATTTCACCTCCAATTCTACTAATTTTATATACAATATTCTCTTATCCCCAAACTTCTTTTTTCCTTCATGGTGGAAAAAAATATATACTACACTATAAATATATAGTATTGGCGGGGAAAAATATCCCTTGAAAATAAGATAAAAAGGGTTAATGAACCTGTGCTGTAAAGTGGTTTGCTTTATTGTACTCTCCAGAGCATGCTCCCAGTTACTTTTCATTCTAAAACCATCTTACTGGATTCTCTGATTTCTACAAAACCAAAAAGCCTAAAGCAAAATTACTTTATTTAAACATTAACACTGACAGGGAAGTTGCTTTTATTTTTTATTTTTCTAACCTTTGTATAGAAGAGCATTACAATGAAAAGATGCAAAAATATTTGTATTCTTTTCCACAGAATCAAAGACTTATTTATCTATTCATTGAATGTTTCCATTTTCAGAATCTGAAATACCTTGAATTATTGAACTTGAATGATCTAAAGGGTAAAGAGTCTATGTAACTGCCCCTACACATAGTGATTACAGTGCAGTTTTTATCATGAGTAGCCGCTGAAGTCAAATGGGAGTTGCAGTTACTTAGCACTTTTGAAAAATCCGACTAATTTAGGAATGTAAATATGGATTTGGAGTTGTAATTTTAGATTTCAAGTTTAAAAAATTTGGTTACTGTTACTAGTCATCTGCTGCTGGAAATGGTTCTTAAAATATTCTCAACATTGTTATGTGATAAATCCAATGCAAATTTAGCACAGACTTGGCTTTTTAATAAAATTACAATTCATTTGCTTATGTAAAAGGTCTGGCATAGAAACTTTGGGATTGCCATATACCATATCAGGACAATAGATTGAGAATCCTAAAACCAAAGATTCCTAACCAGCTAGTAGAAGTTTTAAGCTAAGCCAAATTTAGCCTTAAAAACTCAGCAGTACCACTTTTAAAGACTTTGTAAGGTCATGTTGAATACATACTGAACACTAAATTAGAAGAATGCTCCCCTTCCCTTACTCTAGTAAAATCGGGGAAGGAACTGTATTTCTGAAGGAGTGTAACATGAACCCAAAATAAATACATTTCATACTATTTATTATGCTGATTTGGTTGATATTTGTAACTCATTTTGCACTTTAAAAGAAAGTAATGTTACTACATTTTCATACTCCTTCTTCACACCTATCATCCACTCATCTTATGTTGGTACTATGCTCTATTATGTGACTCGCAGTCTAGCAGTGGCTCAATTTAGATCTGTTAGACACAAATACAATTATAGCTGATTTTACAAAGGTCTTAGAAGATATCCAAAAACTAATCTATGTAAAAACTGAATTTTGCTTTTGATTTATTTAATTTGTGTGTGTAGATATAAAATATATAACCAACAACACACAGATCTAGAGAAAACAGGTTCAGAAAAACTGGGGTTATCTATACCATATTTGTGTGCAAAATCAGATACTTAAGACCTCTAAATTACACATACAAATAACAGTGAATGCAGAAACAGAGGGCAGGTTTTAAAAATCTGGTACATAATACACAAATATATAATCTTTATTTCCCTTGACTGCCTTCTGCACTGGAAATTTGACATTTTTTTTAAAGCTTCCAGGACCTGTTAGAAGTATCCACACAGAAGATGGGCATATTTTAGTGTTGTATCAGATCCTAATGCAACTCTGATACAACACAGCAGAAATGCCACTAACACAATGAGATTAAATTCGGGTAAATACATGATCTACAATGAAAGCCCTTGAGCACAGATACAGAGCTGAGTTCCATCCTGATACTCAGGCATATAGAGCTGTGTCCCCTGTGAAATGGCCAGTAGCTGATTTGTCAAGATCCTGTACCCAGTGATGTGTTTCCATATCTTAAAGGGCAGATTCAAGGCTTTAGGGTCAAATTCTGGATTTATGTGAATATGTATTTTAGCAAAGAATGTAGTCTTTAGTCTGCATCGGCCTGGAGAGAATCTACATAAAAGTTGAATTTTCTTTAGGATCAGATTCTGCCTCTCTTATACATATTGAGTAGTTTAATTAATGTGAATAAGGGTGACATAATCCAATCTTAAGTAAACACCTCAAACACTTAAGAGAAAGCAGTAAGTATAAGAAATAATTAATCTCCTCCTTATTGTTTAAACAATATCTTATGATTATACTAAATAAATGTTTACCCATTTTATTCTAAAAATACTTACTGATGCTTGCATTCCGCAATGTGTAGCATGTGTGCAGACTGCTTGCACCCACTGTCTATACATTATGAGATCAGGGTCTAAATGAATGTTGTTGATTGTATCCATGCAGAATATATACGTTTATAAGTTTTATTTAGTTAACTTTGTTTCCTCCAGCTGTTCCAGGTTCTAGACAAATTATACAGTGTATGTACAACCATTTCAATAATATTAGGACTCCCACAACGGATCTCCGTGGAAAAAAATTGATACTCCTTTTCTGTAATTTTACAGTGCTATTTGCAGCCAGCTTCTAGGGAAGGAAAAAGCACATGGTTCCTTCTAACACAGTTCTAAGCAGGACCAAGTTTGTTCTATTTGGGGATATTAGCTGGAGGTGACACATGAGAGAGAGAAAATAATGAGTGGTATAAAGATAGTCAGGCAGGAACTCCTACAGAGGGGCAGCAGAAATGCTGTGTATAGCTTTAAGCCAGGTATGATCATAAATCATCAGATCATACCTAGAACTACTTATCTGAAAGTCCAAATGTGTAAGTAGATTAGAATGTTTAGCTAGATCAGGTTTATTTATTTTTTAAGACTTGTAGATCTCCTCTGTGCTAACCCCCTGATGCTTTTGGTTGTTTGTAACCTTTAAGCTGAACCCCCCAAGAAAGCTATTTTGGGTGTTTTATTTTTGGAATTGCTCCTTTAAAATCTAGCAAAAGCCTAAGTTCCAGATGTATTTTTTCCCTTTTGTTTTTAATAAAATTTACCTTATTAAGAACAGGACTGGATTTTTGGTGTCCTACGAGGTTTGTGCATGTTGTTTGATTAGCTGATAGCCTCAGCTAATTTCCTTTGTTTTCTTTCTCAGCTCTTCCCCTTGAGGGTACCCCACAGGGAGGAATTCCCAAGTGCTCCTTCCTGGGTTCAAAGGGTTTTTTTTTTTTTTGCATTTGGGTGGTGGCAGCATTTACCAAGCCAAGAGAAAAGCTGTAACTATGGGAGTTTAATACAAGCCTGGAGTGGTAAGTATTAATTTTTAGAACCCTTGCGGGCCCCCGCCTTCTGCTCTCAAAGTGACAGAGTGGGGATTCCTGTTCACTCCATTTCATAGTGGCAAAACAAGGGGGCATCCAATGATGTTAAAAGACAACATACATTAAAAAAATAGAGCTTTATTTATAATCTTTTAGCCTCTGTCCTGAATATGGGGAGGCATACCTGCACTATCCCTGGAAGAGATCTGAGGAGATGAGAGAGCTCTGAAATGGACACAGCTTACATTCTGCCTTGCACTCACCAGCTCTGCTGTCTGGTACATTGCTGGGAAGGAGGAAATAGGGGGAGGAGGCACATTTGGCTCACTCCACTTCCCCACAGTCTCTCCACTCACTTGCCTACAATGACTGGGAGCAGCATAAGCAGCACAGGCTGAGGTCCAGCAAGGACTTCAAACCATGATCTGGGTAGCCTTAACATGGAAGCATCTATAATTGCCACGATGAAAGACAGAATAGTGGTCTGAGTCTGATCTGGTATGGCAATCCCAAGGTTTCTATGCTGGACCTTTTACATAAAGAAATGAATTGTAATTTTATTAAGCAGCCAAGTCTATGCTAAATTTGCACTGGATTTATCACATAACAGCTATATTATCTGCTGCATCTAAATTATTCTGGGTTCTGCTGAAAGGTGGTTGCAGATCCTGATTCTTTGCTCAGCCTGAGTGCTTCTTTAACCTGTATCAGTTTGCAATGGTCTCAAAAAGATTAGCTGCTAGCACATCATGTTCCATTCACTCCCCTCATCCCCCCATCATATGGTGGTGATTGTGCAGAGGGTGACATAAATGAATGACAGCTCTGCTACATTTACATCAGCTGGGAACATCCTAAAGATAGGGATAACCATAACAGGGGAGTTAAATGTCTCTTATCCCTTTGTACCACTGGAGTGCAGCAAAGCAAGTGTGTGTGGCGGGGAGGAGTGGGACGGGAAGAGGCAGAGTTTTCCCCAATACAGTTTCTTTCGAGTATGAAAACAGGGTTATTCTCCTTTTGAATTTTGGGTAACTGAATTACCCTCTATTTAAATACTTCATAAAATCAGTAATACTGTTTAGTTTGTAATGTTGTAATTTAGGTTTTAAGACCTTTTCTACTATAAACAAACTATATGAGATTATATGTCTTTATGAAAGTAAAAAGGGAGTCTTCAGCTGTGCCTTCCTTCCCTCTTCTTTTTCTCTCTCTTTCCTATCTCATTCTTTCTTTCTGGGTAAAACAGGCCAAATTATTATATTTATTATTTGTCTTGTGGTAGCATTTAGAGGCCCCCGTGGAGAAGGCAGGTCCCATTGCACCAGGCACTGTACATACATAACAAAAATCTGATTCTTGCTCCAAGGAGCTTACAATCTATGTATAAAACGAGAGGCAACAGGTGAAGACAGACAAAGGGAGCACAAGATAACACTATGATTAACATAATAAGCAGAACTCACAGCTAAAAAAAAAAATTTTTTTATACAGATACATGGTCCCAGGTGGTAACTAATGCCTTTTGTTGGTTATACAGATAATGTTGGAAAAGAACAATCAGGGCCATATTTCCAAAGGCCTCCTAATTGTGTACACGCAAAATTTCCATGCACGTTCCTGTGCCTGCATTTGTGCATGTGTGCCAGGTAACTGTACAATTAATTCACCTCGTACACAAAATGGAAGCCTTTTGAAACTGTTCTTTAATGGCCAATTCATTAGTAATCTCAGTAAGTAGGCTAAGAAATGATTTGGTATGGAGACTAAACTATCCTCTCCCTAGAGATTGACTCTCCTGGTCGGGGTTGATACACATTAGTTAGGCAGGTATGAAGAAGCATGCATTGCTGCATACAGCTTCTGTGGGTAAAGAGGACTTTAGTTTCCAGGGCACCCTCCACAAGCAATAAAAAGCGTAAAGCAAGTTTACAGTACTTCATCATATCAGGGACTAACTACTGCTTTTTAGTATTTAAAACAACAACATATAAGAAACAGTTACGGGGCATGCCCAGTTACTACTAAAGAGGTATTATATTAAGAGTCAAATTTCACTAAAGTCCAGACCTTTCCTCTCTGTTATAGTTAGGCTTGGCAGACTTCAATTTTGTATTATAACTGACTGATAATATTGATGTTTATTTTGAAGTATTTTTTTTCAATTTTCACAGTCGTGCACAATTATAGAGTTAAAGCATTTCCCCCCCATTTTTATTTGATTTAAATTTTCACAGTTTTGGGAAATTATGGGGAGGGAGACAATTATTTAATGGCAGCAGAATTGGAAATTCAAAATGTTAAAACTTTATAACCATTAACACAAATTATCAACATCACCACTTAAAAATATACAAAGTACATATCCTTAAATCAAACTCTAACAAGTGTTCAAGCTGAATTTTGCCTATCTGTAAATTTCAGTTATCATAAATGGAAATATTTTTTGTTGGTTTCTGGGTGTGTGTTGAAATCAATGTTTATTTACATTTACTGATAAAAATCTAATCTTTCCAAACCTAATTACAGCGTTGCTGCAGTTTCACCCTTTTCCTGTCCTCTCCAAATATTAGCAGTCCAATCAACTTTACTTCGTGAAAATTCTGAAACTGGGTTGCTTCTGATGTTTCATTTCCAACCTGGTGCTACTTTAACTACCATGTACCCTATTCTGACTTGGGGGAGAGGGTGGGTGATAGGCTTGCCAGAAGTCTCTGTTATTCGGTAGTAGGAGACACCTTCCATTTAGGAAGCAAGATTGCAGTGATGCTGTAGTGAAAAGGGGACTTTGCTATAGATAATATATTTCCAATATAGAATATATGTTAAGTTCCCAGCCTTGTTTCTCTCCTCGCCTTTATTATCTCTGCTTCTGCTCTGTAGAGATGCTCATGGAGAAAGTCCCATGATCTTGCCAACTTTCTTTCCTATAGGCTTGTTCTTTCTTCCTTCTGCTCTGTTCTTGGCCAAGCAGTTCTACTTTTCCACTATTATCCACTCTTATACCTCTAATCCTCAATGGCTGTTTGTAGCCTTCCACTCTCCTTAAACCCTTTTCCATCCCCCCTTGAACTTTAAATTCTTTGGGGCGGGGATTATGTCTTTTTAATATCAGTAAAGTATGTAAAATTATGGTATAGTAGAATAATAATTAATAGACACAAACTCAAACATCAGTTGAAAAGCTGAAGAGTAGTATAGTTTCTCTCTCTCTCTCTCTTTTTTTTTGGTAGACTTGCTGTATTTTTCTCTATTATTAAGGAAGGCTAAATAGGGCCAGCTAATCACTTTGAGATCCTTGGTGCTATACAAGTGCAAACTGCTACTAATATCTGAACAAAAGGAAAGTACAACCAAAAAAAAAATACATTAATCTCAGGTAAAGGGTGAACCTTTAACTCACAAAAACAGAATCTGAAAGTGAAGGCAAACGTTTGCCTTAATGTACGGCATAGGCTCAGCCACCAGCCCTGAAAGCTCTGTAATCTGAAATAGTGTATATTCTCCACGAGCATGACACAAAGGAATACAATAAGTGCAAAGGTTTAGCCTCAGCTCTGAATCTGTTTACTTTTGTCAGGTTGATTAAATCTCTTTGTACCTTAGTGTTATTTTTACTGTCTTTGTATATACTGACCTCAATTTTGATGGCCAGCCAGGAGTCAAGTGGAGGCAGGAGAGCAAAGGTAGGTTTGTGTTATGCTCCAGTAATCTATAGCTGCTGGAACAGCCCCTTGTGGGCTACTGTAAGTGCCTCTAAATTAGAGCAGGCCAGAGACTGCTTTAACTTATGCTGGTAGTAAAACTGGCCATAGGCTGGGAGCTGAACAGGCTCCTTGCTGTAATTTAAGCAGCACATGGGACACACAGCATGCTTTGACCACATTCTTCTCTCCAGTGTTAGAGACTATGGCATAGAGCCAGCTACCCAGATCTATGCCATCAAAGGATTCTGCTACACCAGAAGAATCTCAGCTGTCTGCTTAGAACACATTAAGGCTATGATTTGTTCCCAGAGTTCCACAAAGCAGACCTTATCAGGGACAAGGATCTGACCCACTACAACTATATCACATATTTAATTAGTTGGTTAATCAGGTATAGAGGATTCACTTACTGAAATGCACTAAGATAAAGTCACTATTTATGAAGCACTTTAAAGTGTAAACTTTTCTAATTAATACTCCATTTTTTAAACAAATGTTGCAATTTTAAATATGGACAAAATGCTTGCTAGGGAGGTAAATAACCATTTAAACCGAAAATTTACATACTTTAAGCACACAGTTTCGAGGAATGCAAAGCCTTGAAAAAAATCAACCTTTGAATTTTATACTGTGAGTAATAATGCACAAATTACAAAACTCCAATTATTTTTTTTCTTATTACCTCACCATGCAATAACTAAGATGGAAACATCATCTCTAATAAGACACTCTACAAGTACATAGCGCTAAAGAGTTCTCAAACATGTCAAGCACTGTGTACTCTTGGTACAACAGCCTAATACGTAGTATAACTTAGGGACTGAACCTGCAACCCTAAAGCATGCAGAACTCCCATTTGAGTGGATGGAAGATTTGTGCATGTGTTATCTGCAAGATCAGGTATTTAAAGAGACAGCTGCTTCCCTGCTTAAGGTAATCATAAATTTCCTATCATGTAGACAGTAAAAATGTACAGCAATAACCCAAAACATTTTAGAATAAGTTGTGATCTATTCTTCATTTGATACATTTCTGCCACTCCCATTTACAATAATACTTAACTATTTTCTTTCCCTTTTTGTAATACTTTGAAGGATAGAAAATTCAAATCTATTTTCATGGTTGAATTGTCTTTTTCCTCATTGGATAAATATGACTTTACCTATGATTCTGATGGAACTGAAATTAAGGCTCTTTTTATTTATTCCCATATTTTCATATTAGTACCATAGATCATGTTTGCATTGCTCTGGGAACAATGAGCTGCTGCTCCTGCTCATCTTTAACATGAATGGAATTTAGGGCAGATAGCAAGGTGAGAACAGACACGTTAGGGTTACTGCAAAACAGCTGTTTAAAAGACGTTTACATCTAAATAACATTTTTTCATAAAAAAAGAAACTTACTTTGCCTACTAGAAGATGTCTTATGGCTTGAAGGGGCTTCTATAGTCTATATACTTTTAGGCATTTTTCTGTATCATGAAGCATTTATATCAG
Organism: Lepidochelys olivacea; assembly: GCF_965140295.1. Taxonomy (NCBI): domain Eukaryota; kingdom Metazoa; phylum Chordata; order Testudines; family Cheloniidae; genus Lepidochelys; species Lepidochelys olivacea. The sequence continues at coordinate 161,794,363 of NC_140412.1, read as the reverse complement.
CATTAATGTTCTTTTTTCTTGTTTATACAGCATCATCTCTCATTAATAAAAAGCTTAGCTATGTCTTCTTAAGTATGGCTGTGTCTAAGAATTATTTTTATAGTACAGACAATTATTAGAATTCTGCAATGGAAAGTTTAACTTTGCTTGTACTGGGAATGTGAAGCATTTTCTGGTTTTGGAAAGCACCAGAACCATTTAGACCTGTGAGTTGCTTTTGTCAAATTCAAAGTATTTTGGCAGGTGAAAGCCCATTATCACAAAGCAGTCCTTATTAAACAGCGGTGCTGGGACAATACCCTGACTTTGAGTTCAGAAACTGCACTTACAGGTGTGCTATCTGCACCACAAGTATTTAACAGACAATATTTCCCCAACGTTTAGTTCTTGAACTGAAGGAAATTGTGTATTAAATAATTTGATTCTATATGTCCATTACTAAATTCCCCCCAACATACACACACACATTTTACAAAAGTATTTTTCATTAAACAACTAGTAGTTACACTGGAAGCGGTTTGTTACTTGCTCCTTGATTACTCTTAATTATTTGGCACACCATTACTGCTCAAAGGAGAGGTTATTTCCTTGCTGAGAAGATGAAATTGTCAACAAAGCAGCTAGACGATCATGTGATATGAATTCCAACAGAAAATTCATCCATCCTGAGGAACTCTCACTAACAAATTCTCACTATCTTCCATACATATCCAGCTGTGATCATGGGGTTCCCATCAATAAATAAAAGGTCAGTGCAACAATAAGAAGCAAACAGAATGGAGAAGAAAAGGTCTGATAGGCAGCTGATGGCATAAAAATGTCTTCATACTTGTAAATACTGACAACACGCTCTGATACAGGCGGTGAGTCTATGTCATGCCGAGTTATAGAACCTTTAATAGACAAAGGATAGAAAAAGAGATGAGCATAGCATGTGAATTAAACTACTTCTGATTTTTCTTTCTTTTCCACTAGATAACCTCACCTCCTCTTATTGCTATTTACTATACCAAAAGGAGGATTTTCATAAGTTTAAAATGGTGTTTCTAGCCAAATAGGAAATCTTCACAAAAACACAGCATTACATCAACAGTTAACATAGTGCCAGAAGGTAAAACTCTGAATAAATCATAGGAAACCTGAACAACAAACTATGAACAATATCCTTCAGAAGAATCATAAACTGGTCATTTTGAAGCATATACAATCAATTTTAGCTTTTGGGAGTAGAGATAATCAAAAAGAGTAGGTAAGGAATTTTTATATGACTTAACTTGACAGTGCCCCCTTAATTTACATATATACACACACTGCTATTGTAAACAGAAATCGGAAAATCTTCTGCAAACTATTTTAATTCCTTTTACAATGATGAAATAGATTGAAGAACGCAGTCATAGCTGCATACCATCAACTTACCCTGAATTGCTGGACCCCAAGCAAACAAATAGTACCAGCTCAAGTGAAGATCTACAATAGTTTCATCTCTGGGAACATACACAGGACGTTTAAATCGACAAGTCACACGGTTGTTTTCAAAAATTCCTTCTTCATCTCTAGCTGGATTTCTCTGGATCTCTTTAGCCCACTGACCAACATTATAAAAGTGCTGTATTCGGACCCTTCCATTATCATCGTGAACACAAGCCATGACGTCATCTCCACCCTACATGGTAGGAAAGAAATGAGTCAGAGTTCTACCTTTTGAAAGTTTTACTTTTAGCAAGAAAACTCAACAAGTAATAATTTTTTTCCATATCCATAAAAGTATTCACATTACATAATTTTCACTATGAAAGCTGACATAATAAAAGCTCTAGTTCCCCCTTTCATTGTACAAATCCCTGGATACTTCCACCTGCAGATTGTGCAGAAAAAAGTCAATGGTAATATTTACTTTTTCTATCTGTTTATGGGTATGCAAGCCACTTTTTGATTTTCACCACGATGTATACCAAATTCCAGTAGGATGGCAACTCCCTGACATAATTTAAGTAACAAGAAAGAAAAAGTAACATTTTTTTATTGTTCAAAATATGTGAACTTCCTGGATATTGTACCACAACAAAAACAGAAGAAGAACAGAACTTTTGGGGTGCAAAGTTCATTACATTAAATGCTATATAATCTAATCAACAGTAGGAAACAAATCTAAAATATCTGAAGGATTAATTGCGTAACTGCAAGGAATCTACTTTAATTCAATAGTGTTTTTCCTAATTCCTTCCCTTAATATATATCACCCAAGTGCAAAGTAGGAATTCAGTTAAACAAGTTGAATACTATAAAATACTAACAGAACTAACCAACGGCAAATTTGCTTCCGCACATATTGTAGGCAGTGACACAGAAACACAATCTGAGAAACAAACAAGTGGATGAAAAAAAAGTATGATGACAATTACTTGTGTAGGCTATTCATAGAAGTACTGTATTCCTAAAACAATTATTCAAAAACACTATTGACACAGCAAAGATACTTAACCGTTCAGGGCACAATATTACTTACAAAAGTATAGCCTTCTAGAAGCATTAATATCAGGAATAAATCTTAAAGTTTTGTAGGTTGTTGGCAACTAAAGATTGGGTTACTGCCAGTGGCGTAGATGTTAGTACTGGGTAACAACATACCCCACAGCCATAGTACTAATGTCATCAATGTGTCACATTGAAGGAGGCAATAGTGATTGCTGACTTTATCCTAAGTAAGTCTGTTCTTTTATGCATGTTGCAAAAGATTCATAACTGTCTTTGCTCACCTAATCCTGGTTGCACAAACTGCTTTTGGGGAACAAAATGGATGGGGACAAAGTAAGGGGTGGCACATTAATTTAGCTGCCACTGCTGTGTAGATTCTTACAAAACTGCTGAAAAATGGAAGAACTAGGTAAGACATGGATTTGAAAAGCTCCAGGTGCTCGGTATTAATGTGGGAGAGGTGATGACTGCTACAGTTGAGGTTATATAAGGGCTTTCATTCTAACCTCCTGTTTTCAAAAACTTTCACCTCAGGCTTAATTTGTGTTTAAAGGTTTAATTTATTTTTTTATAAGTTTGAGCAAAAATTCTTCACCTCTAAGGACAAGGAGATTAAAAAAAAAAAAAACCAACACCTTTAACATTAAAAAACCAAACACAAAACAAAGTTAAAATGTTTTGAACTGTTCTGTAGTCAAAATTGCCATGTAGCTCCCTAACACATCAACCCAATCAATTTTTAAAAAACAAGGATTTTTAATTATTTTCCTTGCCTAGTTGTTCTTGCCATGTCATCCTTATCTGGGATATTTCTACTAGTTCTCCTTTACATGCCACATTGAATTTAAACTTCCTAGGTCTTCGTTGGTAAGGTTCTGCAGAACTCCACCCTGCCCTACATCTTGGGTTTTTTTTCCTATCAGGTTCCCCCACCCCATAACTCCGCCAGTGATGCCAGACATGATGCCCTATTCAGTTCCTTCTTCTCCACTCATCTCTGTGCATTTTTTCTACAGTGCCCCCTTTGTATGGAATGACCTCAGTTCACCATGAACAACCACTTTCTCCTAATTGAAATCCCTCCTTAAAACTGACTTCTTGCATTATGCCCACAAAAAGTTAATTCATAATAATTATAGGTCAAACAAACAAACAAACAAAGCCTTACTAATTACCCCTACCTCTGGAGTTCTCAGTGGGTCCCACTTCTCAGTCTTTTAGACTGTAAATGCTTCAAGACATGGATTGTCCTTATTTCTGAGCATATTACAGTGACAAGCACATTGTTGGCACTGAATAAATAGGGGCCAGACTCTGACACCTTTGCTCACAAAGGGTGGCAACACATTCCACGAGTGTCCCATCCACTTCAACTGGACGAATAGTAGAGTAATGTACCATTCAGCATGAGCAAGTGTATCAGAATATGGTTCCGAGTCAACAAATAAAAATAATAAAATCTGAACCTAAATTAACAGAAAAGGAGTACAAATCTTAACAGGAGAGAGAGCACAAAAATGGAACAAGCATTATGCTATTCAAGACCAAGAAAGAATACTAAAAGCTGCACAGGGCAATGAAGAAATAATCCATCAAAGAATCAAGATGCTTTTCTTCCCTGAACTGTGTCAGGCTGCTCAGGCCAGAAACAGGGACTTGAGTCCACCAAGGCAGAATTTTGTTTATGAGGAGCTTTTGCCAAAAAGCTCAGAGTCATTTACATTAACAAACCCTACATATTCTAGGACACTTGTTTGGCTGGAAAATTACTGGGAAAATAGATTAAATTAACAGATACAACAAGCAATAAAGACTGAAATGACAAATGGCATTGTAGCCTGATTAAGTGACACACAGCATCTCATACATAGCAGGTTTGAAAACCAAATCATTCACTTTAAAATTATGATTGTGCAGGGGTGCCATCTACTGGATATATGATAAGGCTGCATGTTACCACTGTTAATCTGATATAGAGTAGGGGCCAGATTTTTCAAGGTGCAGACAGGTGCTTGGGAGAGTTAAGTGCCTAGGTGCTTTTGAAAACCCCACTAAGTGCTTATCTGTATCTTGAGGCTCTTAAATACCTTTAAAAATGTGTCCCTACAACTATTTCTTAAGACTACATGACGCATATCTTTTATTTCCAACATAATACCATTTACATGGGTAGGATGGTAATGCATCCCTCGTCACATTTTCTTTGTGCTCCTCATTTTGGACCTGAGCCAAAGTCAGCAGCTGATACCAGTGGGAGTCTTTCTATTGCTTCAGGGGGCTCTGATTAAGGATCATTAAACACTCTCCCATTTTCCAGTGTATAGAATCCACATGCAACTTTATAACTCCACTTGCTCTCTGACTAGGGATGTATTACATAAACACTATTTTCAGTTGCAGATAGGTATGTTTCAATATGCAATCAATTATAGATAGCATTATAAGCTGTGTTCTAATCTTAAATACATTAATGAGAATCACTATTTATATAACAGAATTACAGTCCTCAATTCTTGCTTTCCTCATAAAACCCCAATAAAAACAATGCTTCTGAAATATAAAAATCACAGGAACAAGAATAAATATGAGGCAACCTTGTTCAAAAACTTTTTTAAAAAGCAAAGAAGCCTATTTCAATTTGTTCATTTTATATAGCATATATATTTAAATTAGCAATAATAATTTTCTCTCTAAATTCACCTGGCTTTTCTGGGAATGTGGGGTGTTGGTGGAAAAAAGAGGCAGTGGGCATCCCCTTGAGAGTGTAATGGTTAAGTCCAGATTTATACAGTGGAAAAATAATTGACTTATTCAAGAAAACTTTACACTTCACTAATTTCTGATGTATACTTTGCTCCATTAAACACTGGTCAGAACACTTAGAAGACAAATTTGTTATTCTTGAATTTTTTTTTAGAATTAAATGGTGCAAAGTCATTAACAGTCTTGCGTTCAAAAGCAGAAGCCAGAGATCACCGTAGACTTTCATTCTCAAGAGAGGTGTCCAGTGCCTAGGGAACTTGACCAGGCATCAGCAACCCTGGGTTCTATTTCCTGATCTGCTTCCCAATCTGTAAAACTGGGGTTAATAATACTCACCCCTCCTTTGTAAAGTGCCCTGCGAACTAGAGATGAAAAGCACTATGCAAACATTAGATATTATTTCTCATTAGAAGTGTATCTTTCTCTGCACCTGCCACATATTTTTCAAATCCAATATAAACTGTGCCTATTCTAATACATAAACGCTTATATACTTGTTAACATGAAACGTTAAATTTTGTTGGTCTCACCATTTTCTTGTCTGAGGAAAATCCTACTGCCACCCAGCCATCAGTGTCAGCACTCAACTCGAACTCTACATCAGCTCCTATTCTACGATAACTGAGAAAATAGTCACAAGTCTCTGCATTACATCCAGGTTTACCATACCTGGATGAAATAGGAAAACAGAACATGTATCTTTTTCTACCACGCAAAATATGAACAGCTTTTTTGTTCTAGCTTATCTGTGTTTCTACATCGAAATCTTGAAGACAGCATGATTTGTTGCTGTTAATGGTGGTGGACACATAAATAAAATTTTCAGATATTGGTAGAACGTATCATTTCTATACTATATTGTATTTTATATATAAAACAATAAATTACAGTGTTAAAAATAATTATCCCTTTATGGTAGGACTGGGTCATGTTGGCTCATTATGGTGAGCACTTATTCAGAGGTGTGGTCCATTGATCTCACTGGGACTATTTACATAAGTGCTCATCAGGTGTTGAACAACATAGTCCCTGATCATGGTGAATATCTGCAGACAACAAACATTTAGTAAAATGAATGTGGGACATTTACTAGTGTCCCTAGTGAAGTCAAGTAACGGTTTATAAACTGAAAGATATCTACATTTTTATTCTACACCAACCTAAAGCATCCCTTGGTTTTTCCACAATCATCCACTCTAATTTTTGCAAATGGATCCACAGGAGGAGCAGTAGGGAAAGGGTAACCTGTATAATCAGAATAAACCGCCATTAGATAATGAATGCGGAGTAATACATCAAAATATTGCCACTGTTATTATTTATCTATATTAGAATAGTATCTAAGAGGCCCCAACCAAGATTAGGCCTTCACTGTGCTAGGCACTGTACATAACCTTAGTAAGAGAGAGAGTCCCTGCCCTGAAGAGCTCACAATCTAACTAGACAAAACATGCAAAGAGTAGATAAGAGAAAGTATTATTGGGTTGGATTATCTTGTATGCAAAATGCATTTTGAGGGATGGGGGTGTAGTGGATCCAGAGGCCACTACACCTGATTCTCTGCTGGCAGAAGGTCTTTCCACAAGTCAGCTAGGAATCAGGGATCTGCAATCAGCTCCTTCCTAGTCCCTCCTCCACTGCACTTGAGCTTTGTATCCAGTAGAGAACTGAGTCCGTTATCTCCATTTTAAAGATAGGGCACTGAGGCTATGACGTCTGGTCAGAAAGGGTTAAGCAGCTCGCAGGCTAAATGACCCAGATTCAACCTTTAGAGACATGTTAGATAAATGGTAATTCGGGCCATTCCATGTTAGATAGGCAAGAACTTTGAAATGTAAACCTGTATTGTTAGAGAATTAGAGGTAATAATAATTGTACGTGTTTAGTTATATCTTGTTAGATGTTAACCGTGTAAACAGACAGTTCCTGTATATTACGATAGCTATTCATTCAGAGATCAAAAGGGACTATTAACATTTAGATGAAATGTGAGTGTGATAATGTCACTGTCTACATGTCTCTTTAAAGTCTGTGTTGAACTGCTTCATGGATAAATTACCTTATGTTAATCCATGTAGTTAATCACCAGTAATGTTTGAGAAACAGAAGGTTACATCAAAAGCCTGTTCTTCATCCAAGCCCAGGAACTGTATAAAGTACTCTTGGGATCTGATCCTTTCCTCTCAGATCTGCTTGAGCTTTATTTTGGCAGAAGTTTGAGTCATAAGACTGATATCTCCAGTCGCATCTGGATCACCCGGGGTATGAAACATTGGACTGAAATTATGGACTAATTCTAAGAACTCTTTGCAACTAGAAAGCTCATCATCTTTACTATGAAACTGATCTCAGAACTGTACTCATAAGAATTGGCTGTAAGTGTATATTTGGATAAGATCTGGAATATTCATTAATTTGGGAGATATGTCCAATCCTTTGGGATTAGTAGAACTTTCATATTTGACTTGGCTGTCTTGGAGGGAGCCCAAAGGCTGGGTTGCTATGTTTGGCTTCCGTGTAACCAGTAAGATTATTCTAGAAGCTGTTTTATCTGGTGAATCTAAAAATTGGACTATCCACCAGCTTTGGGGGTTGTCTGCCCCATTCTTTCCAGTTTGCACTGATTTAAGTAATCTCAGCGTGCCCCCCTCCCACACCCCCGGGACCCTCATCACAGAGGACTGGATTTTCAAAAGTATCTGAAGACACCTAACTCCTATGAACTTTCAATGGGCATTAGTCATCTAACTCTCTTAGGCACTTTCAAAAATCCCACTAAGAGAGAATAAGTGATTTCCTTAGGCAGTCTGTGGCAGAACTACGCAGTGAGCACAGGTTTCCTGAGTCTCTGTCCAGAAAATGAATCTTAAAAGTTAAAAGCTGTTAAACCAACACAGTTTCAGTTAACCAACACAGATATGTACAGGGCCTTTTTGATTAATTCTGCATTAAGAATTAAAAAGAATTTTATATTAAATCAAAAGGTAAAAGACAGGTTAAAGATAAAATACACTACATAAATCGGAACACAAAACAACCAGATAACAAAAAAGTCAGGGCTTCAAAATCAGTATGCACTTGCCCATTTGGCACCAGTACACTTTGTGGAATGAGGCTGTGTCATAAATATAAAGGGAAGGGTAACCACCTTTCTGTATATAGTGCTATAAAATCCCTCCTGGCCAGAGGCAAAACCCTTTCATCTGTAAAGGGTTAAGAAGCTAAGGTAACCTAGCTGGCACCTGACCCAAATGACCAATGAGAGGACAAGATACTTTCAAATCTGGAGGGGGGTGGGGGAACAAAGGGTTTGTCTGTCTGTGTGATGCTTTTGCCGGGAACAGATCAGGAAGGCAGCCTCAGAACTTCTGTTAAGTTAGTAAGTAATCTAGCTAGAAATGCGTTAGATTTCCTTTTGTTTAATGGCTGGTAAAATAAGCTGTGCTGGATGGAATGTATATTCCTGTTTTTGTGTCTTTTTGTAATTTAAGGTTTTGCCTAGAGGGATTCTCTATGTTTTGAATCTGATTACCCTGTAAGGTATTTACCATCCTGATTTTACAGAGATGATTCTTTTACCTTTCCTTTAATTAAAATTCTTCTTTTAAGAACCTGATTGATTTTTCATTGGTCTTAAGATCCAAGGGTTTGGGTCTGTGTTCACCTGTACAAATTGGTGAGGATTCTTATCAAGCCTTCCCCAGGAAAGGGGGTGTAGGTCTTGGGGGGATATTTTGGGGGAAGACATCTCCAAGTGGGCTCTTTCCCTGTTCTTCGTTTAAAACGCTTGATGGTGGCAGCATAGGGTTCAAGGACAAGGCAAAGTTTGTACCTTGGGAAAGTTTTTAACCTAAGCTGGTAAGGATAAGCTTAGGGGGTCTTGCATGCGGGTCCCCACATCTGTATCCTAGAGTTCAGAGTGGGGAAGGAAGCGTGACAGGCTGAGTGAACATGGTTTTTGAAACCTTACATTTTGAATTTCCTGATCTTTCTGGGTTCAGGTTTTCAGCCTTTATGTTGGTATTTGAATTTGATATTCTTTTCTTCAACTGACAGGAAAAGAAAGAACTAGCTGTGGCACTAAGAAGTTTTGCAGCTGCGTTTTCACTTCCTCAGGAGTTTTAAGCTGCACCACTCAACAGAAACACAACTATCGTTATCACACTATTGGAGCTGTGCACTATTGCACCACTCCATAGCGCATACTGCAGTCAGCAATATAACTGAAAGCTTTTACTGCAGGCAAACAAAGGAAAGTTTTCACTGCCTAAAACCTCGTTATTTAACCCCTTCCCTTCCTCTATCTTTTCAAGCAGCTATTTTTCAAAGCTGTTCAGCCACACATGAAGTTTGAAGCTTTAAAGTTCAGCCCCATTTATTTATTTTAAAATGTATAAAATATGCTCAATACATATCTAGGCACATATATGATATTTAACATAACACGTGGCTTTTTAAAAGTTAAAAAAAATCAGACTTCTTCACCGCATATGAAATTATACACCAGCACAGCCACTCCCCTCCCTGCTCAGGCAAAAGCCTGAGAATACAAGATGAGCCTTGCACTGTGGCCCAAAGATCAACTACTCATATTCTACCCAACCAGCAAGGGAAGTTAATTCCTAAACTGATAGTCCTTCAATAGAATGTCCTTCCTCAAACTCCATGGGTTTAAATCTTCGGGATTGTTAATAGCTCTACCCACCTCACTGGCTGATCTCAGCTAATATATGGAATCTGTGGAATCCTGGAAGAGGAAGCCCTCCAGGCAAACAGACAATTGCCCCAAATCACCTATTGGGATTTCTCAGAGAGGAAAGAAAGAACTACTCAAGTGCAACACTGTCTAAGCTAGCTATGGTCTGCAAACAAGTCAGCGAAAATCTTGTCACAAATGAATGGAGAGCTTCAGACTGATCTAAAAATCAGTGAGAATACTTTCCATTGCTAAGAGATCAGTGTGACGAGTACAGCTTTCATACCAAATCCAGGCCTAAAGCCAGACTGAAAGAATGAGATGAGAGAAATGAGAAGTGTCTGCGGTTTCCAAATTGTCTTGCCACAATTTTTGTCAATAATCTTTCCTCAAAAGGTAAGATTAGGAACAGGGCAATTACTGGTAAGATTGCTATGGTAAAATGATGGCTTCTTAAACAAAACCCTAACAACTGTTCATGTGAGGGATGCTGGTAATCAGCGCTCCTCTAAGGAGTCACTAGCAGTATCAATGGATAATGGACATAATACTGCCCTACTTCATTTTACTAGCCAAGAAAGTAAAGGCTCCAAATCACAGATGGTAGCTAGAAACTCTGTGACTGAAACTGTCCAGGACTGTGCCAGAAAAGATGATATATCTATCCCCTCCAGAAATGGTTTTGCCACCACAAAAGCAGCCAATTTTTTATCTAAATCACATCGATCTTGTCAGCACAACAACTGGAAAACTTCTGATGGCAAGAAAGAACTGATTCTTGTATCTGAGTGGAGGCAACCAGGCATGATCAACCCATCACACACCTGGAAAAGCTCTGACAAATGGATTTCACAGACAGGGAAAAACTTTCTTCACCATCACCACTTAAAACAATACTGCAATCAATGTGACTGCATGATTTTTGCCACGGACATTAGTCTCTATCCTATATGCCTCATCTGTCACAGGTCATCTTTATACCAAGGTAACCTGTGAAAAGAGAATGCTTGGCTGCCATTGCATAGATGGTTGAGGACAGAAGACAGACTGCACCTCAGAACCAACAATAAAATAGGCTACAGATAGCAGGATATTCTGCTAAGAGAAATGTGAAACCTAACTGGGTCTTCCAGTCTCTGCATGAGGTCCAGTGCAAGGGTCTCCTGCCCAGTGGGAGTATACGTGAGCCCTGATCTGCAAGTGGTGGTAATAGAGACTTGGCACATTTAGCCTGAAAGGCTGTGTACCCATGAGGAGAACACTTGAGCGTTCTCTAGGAGAGACAAGGTTGTATTCCCTGCGAAAGCACAGAGCGCAGCGTTAGGCATCTCTGTGACCCCAGCACTGTCGCAGTGCCTGATTCCAAGTTCTTGCTCCAAAGCCTGGAGACACCAATAATGGTTATTGTAAACTGAGACTGGTGGTAGAGCTCTCAGCACCCCAGCCAAAAGGAAGGGCAGCTAGGAGGGGTGCCCACGCCAGGGAGAGGAGGGGGAGCTATGCTCATTTTGCCAGTCCTTTTTCCCATGATGAAGAGCATTTGATTGTCAATAGCAAATATGTCTGACACCCAAAACACAGCTCCGACCCACAGAAGGGCAGATTTCTCTCTCCCTCTCTTCGTTTGCGACGAGCCTCAATCTACTGCGACCCCTGCACCAGGCCTCGCCTCCGACACTCCCCTTTCGGCCCCCGCCCCAGGAGCCACGGGCCGTGCACGACGGGAGCTGACGGGCGTGGGGCTGGCTCCAAACGTGCCCCAGAAAGTGCCGCCCCACAGCAGCAGCTCGGAGGCCCCCGCCCGGCCACAGCAGGGAACGGACGCCGCCGAGTTACTAGCCAACGTGCTGAAACGACAACACGGGGCCAGGCGGCTCCACGGCACAGACAGGAGGGCAGCAGGGCGACGGGGAGGGAGACCCGGCCAGGAGCGGGGCCGAGAAGGGAGCAGCCCATCCCCCCCCCCCCCCACGGACCCTCCACCAGCCTTGTGCAGCTTCCCACTGCCGATGCATCCAGCTCCCTCCATTCCCCCCCAGTGTCCCAATGCATCCAGCTCCAGTCTCCCCCTCATTCCGATGCACGCTTCATCTTCCCCCGGGCATAGACTCATAGAATATCAGGGTTGGAAGGGACCTCAGGAGGTCATCTAGTCCAACCCCCTGCTCAAAGCAGGACCAATCCCCAATTTTTGCCCCAGATCCCTAAATGGCCCCCTCAAGAATTGAACTCACAACCCTGGGTTTAGCAGGCCAATGCTCAAACCACTGAGCTATCCCTCCCCCTCCCATCCAGCTCCTTCTCTCCCTCCCCTCGGATGCATGCTCCACATATTTCCCCCTCCAGTGCATTTAGCTCCATTATTCCCCTCCCCCCTGTATATTCCTCACCCTCCCCCGTTCATCCAGCTCCATTCTCCACTCCCCTTGGTGCATCCCCCCCAGTGTCTCAGGGCATCCAGCTCCATTCTCCCTTCCCACCCCGCATCAGTGCATTTCAGCTCCAGTCTCCCCCTCATTCCTGCATGTTTCATCCTCCCCGGTGCATCCAGCTCCTCCTCTCCCTCCCCTTGGGTGCATGCTCCATCCCCGCCCCCGTGTCCCAGTGCATTATTCCCCTCCCTCCTGTATATGCTTCTCCCCCGGCACCCCTCCGTGCATCCAGCTCCACTCTCCCGCTCCCCTCGGTGCATTTCAGCTCCACTCTCCCCTTCATTCCTGCATGCTTCACACACACACACACACCCGTGCATCCAGCTCCTCTCCCTGCCCTCGCTGCATGCTTCCTCCTCCCAGCTCAATTCGCCCCCCCCCTTCCCCCGCGGCCTCGGGGCACCTCACCGGGCCGGGGGTTGCAGCTTCCTCCTCCTACCCCAACAGGAGGCTCCCCACCCCGCGCCCCCCGGCCCCCTCACCCTCCTCGGAGAGGTAGCGCAGGTCGTAGAACTCGCTGGCGAAAGTGCCGTAGGAGGAGTCGTGCTGCTGCCGCTGCGGCTCCTCCCGGGCCCCCCGCTCCCCGTCCCCGCGGCCCCCTCCCCGCGCCCCGCCGCTCTCGTCGGCCGGGCTGGCGGAGGAGGCTGCGGGGCCGGCGAGCAGCAGCAGCCAAGCGCCCCAGCGCAGCGGAGACATGGCGGCCCCGCAGCCGGGAGAGGCGCAGAGCGAGGCGTGCGGCGGCGCCCTCCTCCGCCTCCTGCCGCTCGCGGCGTCCTGCGAGGGGAGGGGCAGCGGGCTCCTGGAGCCCGTGCGCCCCCCAGCTGGAAGGGGGGGGCTCCCCGGCCGCCCTCCCGCAGTGACCTGTGCATAGAGCGCCCCTGGCAGCGAGTGGTTGATGGGAAGGGCGGAGCCTGCGATTGAGCGCCCCCCCCGCCCAGTAGAGAGGCCGATCCGGAAACCGGAGACGAGGGGAACAACCCCACCGGCTTCCAGCAGGCGGGATGGGCTCTGGGTTCATGCAGACCGGCGGGCGGGGAAGCGCGCTCTGCTCCGAAGTAGGGAAAGGTTTGGAGTGAAGGGAACTTCTCACTCCCCAGTAAATCACTGCGGTTACTCCCTGGGGCACTGAAATGACTCAGGGCGCGAGGAGAAAGAGGCATCGGGGGTCGCGGCGGCGCTGGCCTGGAGCCAACGGAGGCGGCCGCGGCAGGTGCCACAGACTGGGAGCAGGGAGAGGCACCAGGACCCAGAGTGAAGAAAATTGTGTCTGCTGCTGGTGCAATGCATTCTCTCTCCTCTAGCTGCACAGAGATGGTGGAGTGCTGTGCTGGAGGGGAAGGAGGGCGCAAGAGACCTAACAGGCGGCCAAGAGCAACGGTGCGAGGCAATAACAGAAAGCAGCAGGAGCTGCAGGGAGAGAGGAGGAGGAGGCTCTTATCTACCTCTCTAGCACTCCCAGGAGCCTGGACTTATTAACCCCAACTTCTCAGGGAGCTTCCTGTTTCCGTGAACCCAGTTGAGGAGAACAGGCAGTTAACTGAAGTAGTAGGAACCAGTTAGACCCTTAAGACGCTGATAGCTTCCCTCACTCAGGCCTTGCTACCAGCCTGCTTATTTGTCCCCTTCAGCTGAGTGTTGAGAGCCACTATAGCTGGCACAGAACAGCAGTCATTAGTGAAAGAAGAAAGCGCCCCTCTGGGGCAGCGTTCAGAAAAAGAAAGAAAGGCTTCCTTTGGTATCTAAGCAGGAAGGAGCTCTCCTGCAATATATAGACACAAATGTTCACGATGAGCCTTCCGGCCCCACTCAGGATGTGAGCAGTGAGGAGATGCCTGATCTTCCAGTTAGTCAGAGTGCCGGTGACCTGGCAGCTACTGCAACATCCATGTCTCCATCTCAAATGGATGTAACCACACACATTCCTAAAGAAAAGTGTAGATCAGAGAAGAGTGTGGAGGAGGCACAAGAAACAGCTGCTGCAGGGTTTAGTTCCTTAAGTCTAGATTACCCAGGACTGTGGACCCACTTGAGCAGTAGCCTGACTTGCTTGTACTGCATGGGCCACAGCAAGTGAAAAACTTCATCTTCCCCAAAGATAAGGAAAATAGAAGTTTCCATCCAACACATTACTGGCATGAAATCCCAAAGGTGCCAAAGTGGAGAGGCCATGGCTTATGTACTCAAAAGCCCAGAATGCTGCATACTGGTTTTGTTGCAAACTCTTCCAGTCTAATGTTCTAGCCACATTGGGTTCTACAGGAACAAAGGACTGAAAAAATCTAGCAAGAAATCTGGCATGCCACAAGAAGGCAGCAAATCACCAGAGAGCATTCCATAGGTGGTAAGAGCGTGAGATGAGACTAAAGTTAAAGGCCACCACAGATGATTGGCATCAAGAGAAGATTGCATCAGAGTCTCTTTACTGGCAAAATGTTCTGAAAAGGCTCATTGCCATTGTGAGAATGCTTGCTACCCAAAACCTAGCACTGCGTGGCACTTCAGATCAGCTGTATGTGCCAAACAATGGAAACTTCCTTAAAATTGTGGAGCTGATGGCTGAGTTTGATGCTGTACTCCAGGAGCATCTAAGAAGGGTCACCACCCAAGAAATGTACACACACCACTACCTTGGAAAAACAATTCAAATTGAGATCACACAGTTACTGGCAAAAAAAGTCAAACAGAAGATTGTGGCAGATCTGAAGTCAGCAAGATATTACTCTGTTATTCTGGACTCCACACCTGACATCAGCCATACAGAACAAATGACTTTAATGGTGCGTTTTGTAACAACAGAACATAGTGAAAATGTCCCTGCAATGGTGAGACTGTCAGAGAGCATTTTCTAGAATTTATTGACATTGATGATACTACAGGAGCTGGTATGACAAATGTGCTTCTTAAAAAGCTGGAAGATTTGGGAATTGCGATAGCTGACATGAGAGGTCAGGGCTGCGATAATGGTGCCAAAATGAGAGGAAAGAACAGGAGTGCAGACACGGATCCAAGAGTTAAACCCTCGAGCTTTTTTTGTCCCATGCAGTTCTCATTCATTGCACTTGGTGGTCGGTAATGCAGCATCAGCTTCTAGTGAGGCTGCTGAATTTTTTAATGTAATTCAAAGCATCTATGTTTTTTTCTGTGCATCAACTCATTGATGGCAAATTTTGAAGCAACATGTATCTGGGAACATCCTCTCTGACACTGAAACCACTGAGTGCCACACGATGGGAAAGTCGAGTGGAGGCGATAAAGCCTATCAAACACCAAATTGGGAAGATAGATGATGCCACAGTTGCCATTATGGAGGATAATGCTATGACAGGAACTGTTCATGGGAGAACAGTGGCAGAGGGAAATGGAATCACCAGAAACATACAGAACTTCAAATTTCTGTGTGGCTTAGTGTTGTGGCATGACATACTGTTCGAAATAAAGGTTGTGAACAAGAGACTCCAAGGTGTTGACCTTGATATATCTGGAGCAATGGAACAACTGGACAAAGCGAAGTCATACCTACAGTCTTACCGGTCAGATGAGGGATTCCAAAATGTTCTGAAGAGTGCACAGAAGTTGGCAGAGGAACTTCGCACTGAATCTATTTTCCCACCCATTTCAGAATACAAGAGTCACCGAAGATGATGACATTTTGATTACGAGGCACGAGATAATCCCATAAGAGACCCCAAACAACAATTCAAAGTTGAATTATTTAACCAGGTGCTAGATTGTGCAATACAGTCAGTTGAAGAACATTTCATGCAGCTCAAGGAACACAGCAGTGTATTTGGGATGTTGTATGATATTCCAAAACTCCTCACTATACCTGAAGAAGACCTACACCAGCAATGCAGGGCACTAGAGACAGTGTTGACACATGATGACATGTGCGATATTGATGCGAGTGATTTAGGTCATGAACTGAAAGCCCTTTCAAGATACATTTCAGCAGGATCAACTCCAAAGGCTGTTCTGGAATATATGTGCACAAATACGATGACCGCCCTCTTTCCAAATGATTTTGTTGCTCTGCGCATACTTCTAACACTTCCTGTAACAGTTGCCAGTGGAGAACACAGCTTCTCCAAGCTGAAGTTAATAAAAACACATCTACGCTCCATAATGACACCGGAGAGGCTGGTCAGCCTTGCAACCATCTCAACAGAGCATGAGCTGGCCCTGACTATGGATCTTCAGCAGGAAGCAGTTCATATCTTTGCAACCAAGAAGGCATGGAAAGCACCACTTTGATTATTCAAACAGATAAAAATGCCAGTGTTTACTATGCAGACAAGAAAAGTTACATTTGCTGTTCAGGCGTTTGAAAGTTAAGTGTTACTTAAAATTTTTGAACAAGGCATTTTAAGTTGTTAGTTCTCCTTTATTGGGGTAGGTAGCAGAGCAGTACTATGAGAGGAATAGAACAGGAAGAAGGCAGAATTGAGACCTTTCAAAGTTTTGGCCCAAGCGAAGGGGTATGGGGGCATCATTTGAGCTCTCCTCTTCAGGTGCCAAAATGTTGTGGGCCAGCTTTGGATTGGGGGGGATCATCAGCTGAAAAGTGAGCTCCACGGAAAATGCATTGGACCCTATGGCTTGTCTTGTCCACAGATGTCATCGGTTTGCCCTGGTGAGAGAGAGAATGGGGCAGAAATAATTTCCCAAGGCAAATAAACGGAAACAAGTAGATTCTCACTGAGGGAAAAACCCAGTAAACAAATCAGCAGAGGGTGGTGGTGTAAATGAACCCACATTTATAAGCTTCCCCCACATTAATAAATAACACATCACATACGTTTTGACTAATGACTTCCCTCCCATGCTATGAAAGTATTGGGTATAGTTCCAGGCAGTGGTATTGCCCTTTGCTTGTATTCACCAACTGATCCACTGTGGTCTCTAGGTCCCTCATTTAGTGAAGTATTCAAGCATTAGCTGCAAGGTGATTCTAGTGGGACTTAAGTACCTTCTTAAAGTTAATTATGTGGTTTAGTGCTTCCTGAATTGTGATTCCTGTACATTAATGTTAATTGCAGGGCATGTGCCTTTTGCCTCCTTTATATGCTTTTCTAGCATCTTCATTAAATTTGAAAGTTTTACTATTGACATGCTTATTTACATTATCTGATGCTAAAAATAGTTTATAAAGAAACTATTTAAGTAAACCAGGCCCTAGATACTATAGAGGCCCATATCAGTACATAGATTGATTTAAAAGTTAAAACCTTTATTTAATTTTTTTGTCTATTAATATTGATTTTTAAAATGCTCTTCTGTGGGCCACTGTTGCTCCCAGTTATTTATCCTCTGCTACAGTTGCCACGTAACCTATGCTCCTTAACTATGGAGTTCAGAATAAACCTTTGAGTATCCAGTAGAGGACAGTGGTGCACAGAAAGCAGAAGTCAGTACATGGCGATATGTTAGCTGGGTGGAGAAGCTAGAAATTTTTAGAAAAAAAGTAAAGAAAAAAGTGCAAAAGGATTTTAGGCCTTATGCAAATGCACCATACTCCCAGGTAACCTACAGAAAGCTATAGGGGAGCAACATCAGGCTAAAACATCAAATATCGAGTGGGCCACTTGTTGCTACCAAACTTTGTATTGCTAGAGAGAAACTAGTGGATCAGGATAACAGGAAGGTAACTAATGCTACATCTTATTCTTTTTGACAAAAAATTAAGTCTGAAGATTTTCCCCTTAAAGATAGCTCATCAACTGCTGTTGAGGAAGCATTTACTCAGCAATGGAACAGCTGTCAGCTGCATAATCTGTTTCCATGCATACGAAAAGACCTTAAGGCACTTTGACAGGGAGGATGCTGCATAGTAAATACTGGATTATGCTGTTACAGTTATAAACATTTTAGGATCTTTATTATTTATTACAGGTATTTATATGGAATCTATCACGATAATACTGAGAGTCAATACACTGTCCTTAACTTCAGTGGCATTATGCTGATTTACACCAGCTGAGGATCTGGTCTAGATTTCCTCCCTCCTGTACAGACATTAAACATGCCCTACCGTGTTTCTTAGGAGTAAAGGTTTTCCCTGTTATTCTTTGCCAAATTGTTTCATATGCTGCTTGGTTGCCAATGCCACAATAAGGGCTGCATATGAGATGCAATGTGATCAACTGGTTAGAGCATGTGGAATTAGGAGTCTTGGGTTCTAATATGTTAGACAGTGACTCATTATGATGGTGTATGATTGAATATGACCATTTATATCATTGATATTATCGCTGTTATACATTTGCAACAAATCTTGTACAAGGTACGTCTTGTAAGGTGTCAATGGAAGAGTTATGATTTGCTAAGTCTGATTATCCTGTTTATATGCATGTATCATCTTTGTATCTGAATTTATGATACATACTAGTATCTTACAGATGTGTTGTATTCCTGGATAACAGGTTGGGGCATTCACCAGGTGGGGAGGGAAAATGAAAATAGGTAGATGGACGTGTGCCCTCTGTGGCATGAGTTTCAAAAACAGTCAAGGGAAAAAGGGGTAAACAGTGAAGTGGCAAAGTTTGTAGATGATACAAAATTATTCAAGATAGTTAAATCCAAAGCAGACAGAAAAGAGATACAAAAGGGATCTTACAAAACTGGGTGATTGGGCAACAAAATGGCAGATGAAATTCAATGTTGAGAAATGCAAAGAAGTGCATGTTGGAAAACATTATCCCAACTATACACATAAAATGATGGGGTCTACATCAGTTATTGCCACTCAAGAAAGAGATCTTGGAGTCATCGTGGATAGTTTTCTGAAAATATCTGCTTAATGCGTAGCAGCAGTCAAAACACTAATGAAGTGGTAGGAACCATTAGGAAAGGGATAGACAGTAAAACAGTAACTATCACAATGCTACCATATAAATCTATGGTAGGCCCACACATTGAAAAAATGCATTCAGTTTGAGTCTACCCATTTCAAAAAAGGATATACTAGAACTGGAAAAGGTACAGAGAAGAGCAACTAAAATGATGAGGGGGATGGAACAGCTTCCGTAGGAGGAGAGATTAAAAAGACTGGGACTGTTTAGCTTGGAAAAGAGACGACTAAGAGGGTGTGACCTGGGTCCCAGTGGGGACCAGCTGTGGTCAGTCAATTAGGGTGAACTGCAAAAAAGCTGGTGGATATTGCAATACTTAGATTTACCAAGCCAGCATAAACAGCTTCTTTATTACCTTACTGGTTACTCAGAAGTCCAAACAACACAGTTCCCTTAAGTGATCCAGCCTCAGGCCTCCATCCAGGTACATAAGTCAAATATGATGATTTCTGAAAATCTAATTTCATCATATAAAAGAAAAGGTTCTACCAATCCCAGAGGATCGGACACATTACCTCCCAGGTTATTGAATATTCCAGATCTTACCCACATACACACTACAGCCAATTCTTAACAACTAACCTAAAAACATTTTTAAAAAACAAAAGAGAGAGAGAGTATGGTTAAAAGATCAATATACATACAGACGAGCTTAATCCTTGAGGTTCAGATTCATTGCAGAGATGGTGAGCTTCATAGTGGCAAACAGTTCCTTTAGAATTTAGTTCATAGGTTATGATCCAATGTTCAATATCATTTCAGGGTGTTCCAGCTTAGGAGTGTGATCTCAGTCCTTATGGCTTAAGTTTCCCCCTGTAAGAAGCCTCAAGCAGATCTGAGATGACAGAATCAGGATCCAACTGTCTTTTATACAGTGTTCTAGCATTCATTTGATCACACAGTCCTGGTTAAACAATAGGCTTTTAATGTAACCTTTTGCTTTCTAAACACCACCAGTAATTAGTTAAACAAAGTAACATAGGGCAATTTATTCATTAGGCAATCTATCACAAACTTCAAAGAGACATATAGACAATGACATTATTTTACCCAAGATTCATCTAAATGTTAATATTCCCCTTTGATCTCTGAATTAATAGTTATAGTGACACATAGGAACTGTCTGTTTACATGCTAGCATTAAAGGTACACACAATTAGTATCACTTGTAACTTCTAACAATATAGGTTTGCATTTCAAAGTTCTAGTCTACTTAGCAAGAATGGCCCTAATTAGACATATCTTTCTAACATGTCTATAAAGGTCACTTTGGGTTAGTTAGCCTGCAAGCTGTTTAAACCTTTCTGGCCATGTGTTACACTTAGTATAAGATTTGCTGCAATTATACAGCAGTGGTAGCAACAATGGTTTGCATGGTTATATTTTAATCAGACTACGTCACAGGCGATCTATGACAGAGGTCTATAAAATCATGAATGGTATGGAGAAAGTGACGAAGGAAGTGTTATTTACCCCTTCACATAACACGAGAACAAGGTATCACCAAATGAAATTAATAGGCAGCAAGTTTAAAACAAACATAAGGAGGTACTTCTTTCCACAATTCACAGTCAACCTGTGGAACTCATTGCCAGGGGATATTGTGAAAGCCAAAAATGTAAGTGGGTTCAAAAAAGAATGATATAAGTTCATGGAGGATAGATCCATCAATGGCTATTAATATAAGAATGGCCATACTAGGTCAGACCAAAGGTCCATCCAGCCCAGTATCCTGTCTTCCGACAATGGCCAATGCCAGGTGAACCTAACTGGTAAGGATCAAGTGATCTCTCTCCTGCCATCCACCTCCACCCTCTGACAAACAGAGGCTAGGGACACCATTCCTTACCCATCCTGGCTAATAGCCATTAATGGACTTAACCTCCATGAATGTATCCAGTTCTCTTTTAAACCCTGTTATACTTCGAGCCTTCACAACCTCCTCAGGCAAGGAATTTCGCAGGTGGACTGTGTGCTGTGTGAAGAAGAACTTCCTTTTATTTGTTTTAAACCTGCTGCCCATTAATTTCATTTGGTGGCCCCTAGTTCTTATATTGTGGGAACAAGTAAATAACTTTTCCTTATTCATTTTCTCCACACCACTCATAATTTTATATACCTCTATCATATCCCGCCTTAGTCTCCTCTTTTCCAAGCTAAAAAGTCCTAGCCTCTTTAATCTCTCCTCATACCTGTTCCAAACCCCGAATCATTTTAGTTGCCCTTTTCTGAACCTTTTCTAATGCCAGTATATCTTTTTTCAGATGAGGGGACCACATCTGTACACAGTATTCAAGATGTGGGGGTACCATGGATTTATATAAGGGCAATAAGATATTCTCCGTTTTATTCTCTATCCCTTTTTTAATTATTCCTAACATCCCGTTGGCTTTTTTGACCACCGCTGCACACTGCATGGACGTTTTCAGTGAACTACCTACGATGACGCCAAGCTCTTTCTCCTGATTCGTTGTAGCTAAATTAACACCCATCACATCATATGTATAGTTGGGGTTATTTTTTCCAATGTGCCTTACTTTACATTTATCCACATTAAATTTCATTTGCCATTTTGTTGCCCAATCACTTAGTTTTGGGAGATCTTTTTGAAGTTCTTCACAGTCTGCTTTGGTCTTAACTATCTTGAGCAGTTTAGTATCATCTGCAAACTTTGCCACCTCACTGTTTACCCCTTTCTTCAGATCATTTATGAATAAGTTGAATAGGATTGGTCCTAGGACTGACCCTTGGGGAACACCACTAGCTACCCCTCTCCATTCTGAAAATTCACCATTTATTCCTACACTTTGTTCCCTGTCTTTTAACCAGTTCTCAATCCATGAAAGGATCTTCCCTCTTTATCCCATGACAACTTCATTTACATAAGAGCCTTTGGTGAGGGACCTTATCAAAGGCTTTCTGGAAATCTAGGCACACTATGTCCACTGGACCCCCCTTGTCCTCATGTTTTTGACCCCCTCAAAGAACTCTAATAGATTAGTAAGACATGATTTCCCTTTACAGAAACCATGTTGACTTTTGCGCAACAATTTATGTTCTTCCATGTGTCTGACAATTTTATTCTTTACTATTGTTTCAACTAATTTTCCCAGTACTGACGTTAGACTTACCAGTCTGTAATTGCTGGGATCAACTCTATTAGCCAAGATGGTCAGGGATGCAACCCCATGCTCTGGATGTCCCTAAGCCTCTGACTGCCAAATGCTGGGATTGGACAATAGGAGATGGATTACTCAATGATTGCCCTGTTCTGTTCATTTCCTCTGAAGTATCTGGCATCTGCCACTATCAGAAGACAGGGTACTAGGCCATATAGACCATTAGTCTGACCCAGTGTGTTCTTATGTGTTTAGCGTGAAGCAAAGGTTGATTGTCTGGGCAGAGCAGCCACTATTTTGAAATGTGTATGGGGTAGGGTTACCACCTTCGAAATGCAAAAGCACCTCAGCAACTCCCCCAACCCCTAAGGCAAGCCCACTGCAACCCGCCCAGCCACAAGGCAACTCATTCCCCTTCAACAGCTACTTATCTCTCTAGATATATATAGTGGTAAACCCAGCACAAACAGCTACAAAGGAGCGGGGGGGGGGGGAGAGTAATTAGTCCCAGGGGATTAAAAGCCCCCTCCCTATCCACTGAGGAGAGAGAACCCAGGGGCAATAAGGTTCAGCTGGAAAAGGGGTTGCTAGGGAACCAATTAGGTTCAGCTGACTCCAACTACTTGGGACCTTTTTAAACCCTCCCCTGGGTGGAAGGAGGGGGAGAGTGAGGGAATGAGAGGAGCAGGGAAGCTGCTAGTAGGCTCTTTGCAGCAAGACACCAGACCTTCCCAGCAGGGAGGCTGCACTCGCTCCCCAGAAGGGAAGGAAAATAAGCACAAGGGACTGATTGAGGAGAGTAGTATCAGGGCCCTGTGCCACCTATAAGGATTCGCCTTGTCCCAAACCTGAGTCTCCGAGGCTAAAAAGGACTGAGCCTGCTGAGGCGAACAAGGTATTTTGCCACAATGTATGTATATGACTGATAGCATGTCTCCTCACTCTTGTGTGACTAAAACCCTCTCTCACACACATGCGTGGTGCACTTGTGTGTTGGTGGGCAGACATCTGCTGTATTTTCAACAGTTTTGATCTGTTATCGCTTAAACTGCAGAAGTAGGAAAACCGCAGCATCTTTAGTTGGACACAAGCTTTTAATATTAGATATCCCAGTATATTGTGGTAATAATGTAAATCTTGGACCCATGACCCTCCCTCCCACCCCCAAGCAGATTAAATTATTTTACTGGCAACTGGTAAATCCAGGGTAGGTGGTCACCATAGTATGGGGGTGGGGGAAATCAAAAGGACAGCATAGGCCAAGGGGGGCAAAGCAGGAGATGGGGGATGGTGAGTCAGAAAGGCTCCTAGCTCATATTCTCCAAAAATGGCTGCGGCTGTGTACCACCCAGAACAGAAGCTAGCAAGGCAGTAGAGCACAATAATAATAATAAATTGTAAAGATAGATACTTCAGTGCTGAGGTTTCCTTAATAAGATATGCCTCCTCAGTACTGCCCTGAGGTTTCTGGCTGGGAACTGGGCTTGTTCCTGCACTGCAGGAATCAGGCTGGCTGGCTTCTACTGGCTATCATCAGGGTGCTGAGTCCTGGCTTCTGAAAACAGCTCTTCACTGGCCTCAACTTAATCTGGTTTAACCCCCTCCCCCGCATGTAGACAAGCCTTTAGTGAATTTACAATCAAAATAGAAGGTGCTATAGGGCATGTCTGCATTATAAAATTAAGTCAACCTAACTTACATCAGCATTAGCCGTCGCAGTAATTACATCATTTGGGCAAGTCTATACTTTACTCTTTGTGTCAGCAGTGTGCGTCCTCACCAGGAGTGGTTGTACTGATTGTATGGGGCATTGTGGGGTGACTTCTGAAAGCCAGAAATGGTCAGTATAAGCAATGCAGTATCTACACTGACATTGCTTCGACCTAACTACATAGACATTGACTTTACACTTCTTATGGAGGTGGAGTTATTAAGAGGTTTAGCGAGCCAATTATGTAGGTGGGGGTGAAATTTTAGTGTAGATGCTTTTGTCGTTAGATCAATGTAAGCTGCCTTGCATTGACCTAACCCTATAGTGTAGACCAGGCCTGTGGTATCAATGTAGGATGCAGTGTTGTTGTAGCCAGGTCAGTCCCAGGATATTAGAGAGACAAGGTAGGTGAGAATATCTTTTGTTGGACCAACTTCTGCTGGTGAGAGAGACAAGCTTTCAAGTTTACAGAGAGCTCTTCTTCAGGTCTGGGAAACTTTTGGTCTACACTACCAACTTACATTGGTGTAACTATGTCTCTCCCTGAGCGAAGTAGTGACACCGTCCTAACTCCTGGTGTAGACAGCTCTATGTCAACGGGAGGGCTTCTTCCATCAGCATAGGTATCACCCCACAGAGATGTGCAGTACCTGCGCCTATGGGAGAAGCTCTTCTGTCAGCGCAGGCAGCATCTGCACTAAGTGCAGCTTCACTGCTGCAATGCTGTAAGTGTAGACTAGCCCTTAATCAGAGCGTCAGCGCTCAATACAATGTGGAACAGATTACTTAGCATAAGTCGTTACAGATTTCAAGGCACCATTCCAGGTGAAACTACTTATGCTAAGTAATCTGTTTCACATTGTATTTAGCTCTGACACACTGATTAAAAGTTTTCCAGACCTGAAGAAGAACTCTGTGTAAGCTTGTCTCTCTCACCAACAGAAGTTGGTCCAGTAAAATATATTTACCTCAGCCATACTGTCTCTTTACAGAGGTAGGAGATACGAGACCTGGGTACTGTGCTCATTTTCTCCATCTTTAAAGAGTATAAGTTCACAAGGGGGTTGTGAAGTGTGTCCAGGGTTCAGAGTAGAATTCTGTTATGTGGCTGTGCAAATTGGTCACATAATTTACCTGTTTACTATTGTTACATAAATCTGTTTGCCATCTAAGTCCACAAAAGATCCCATTGTTCAGCTGCTGAGTGTCCATCTGCCATTTTGTCTTCCTGCTCCATGTTTGGTTTGTCTGTATTTTCCCCATAAAGGGAAGTTCAGTGGTTTTCCTGTGCCTGCCAGAAGGAAATACTTCATGATTTATATCTGACCCACCAGACCTTCTCTCAGAGGCAGTAGGAGTAGAGAAGGCTGAAGCTCTGTTTTTGGGAAGCAGGGAAGGGCAGGCAGGAGGAGCTGCCATGCACTCCTGGGAGGTCTTCTGGCTTCTTCCTGCTGGTCTTGAATATTATTTTTTTTTAATTCTCTAGATAATGGATAGCAGGAGATGTACCATCTGCATTTTGAAATCTACCCTGGGATACTTGAGCAGCCTTCTGCTTTGGCTGCTGGGTGGTATACTGTGTGTTCTGGTTTTTTTACATTAAGAACAGATATACCATTATGTTCAGCCAATGAGGAAAGTCATTGTTTTAAATGAGCATGTCCTGTGAACTGATTGAGGCAGGGGTGCTGTAGAAAAAATTGTATGTGATCATGTAGTATGAGACTGTATTATAATGCAAATGCACAAGGGGGTCGAATTAAGGTGGCACAGGCAGACCTTCATTCTGGCATTTTCGAACTATATAATTTTTGACTTTGCAACTTTAATGTTCTTCTAATGTAGTTTATGTTTTGTATATTTTAGTGAGAAAAAACTACATTAATGCAGAATTAAGGTTGCTTGGTGATATGTTGTCCCCTTGCAGAATGTTGAGTTGATAAAAAAAAAAAAAAACACAGTTACTCACCTTTGTAACTGTTGTTCTTTGAGATGTGTTGCTCATATCTATTCCAATTAGGTATGTGTGTGCCGCGTGCATGGCTGTCAGAAAGTTCTTCCCCTAGTAGCATCCATCGGGTTGGCTGTGGAGCCCCCTGGAGTGGTGCCTCAGATTTCTTGGATTGGTAGCAGGGCCAGGAATGCTGCTGACGAGGCCTGGGCCCTAGTGGAATGTGTGGTAAAAGCCAGGGTCAGCACCCCAGCCAACTCATAGCTAGTGCGGATGCAGGACGTGATCCAGGAGGATATTCTTTAAGAGGAGACCGGGAGGCCTTTCATCCGGTCTGCCACCGCAACGAAAAGCTGGGTCGACTTCCTGAACAGCTTAGTGCGCTTGATGTAGAAAGCTAGGGCTCTGCGGACATCGAGAGAATGCAGCTGCTGTTCCTGGGGACCAGCATGAGGTTTCGGGTACAAGACGGGCAGGAAAATGTCCTGGCTGTGAAAGGCCAACACCACCTTGGGGAGGAAGGCCAGGTGTGGTCTGAGTTGAACCTTATCCCTTTGGAAGACTGTGTAAGGCAGTTCCGAGGTAAGGGCCTTCAGCTCGGAGACGTGTCTCGGCAATGTAATGGCGACCAGGAAAGCTGTCTTGCAGGAAAGATACAGGTGGGAGCACATGGCCAGCGGTTCGAATGGCGGCCCCATGAGCCTTGAAAGGACCAGGTTAAGGTCCCATGTAGGCATAAGATGCCGGATCTGAGGATAGAGATGGTCCAAGCCCTTCAGAAAGTGACCAACCATAAGGTTGACGAAGACAGAGCGGTCAGACGTGCCTGGGTGGAAAGCCGAAATGTGGTCCTGAGTGAGCAGGTTGGGGAGGAGAGGCAATGTGACCGGAACATCAACCAACAGCTCTAACAGCGTGGTGTACCAATGCTGCCAGGGCTACGCTGGAGCTACCAGAATCACCCTTGCCCCATCCCTGCAGATCTTGAGCAGGACCTTGTGCATGAGAGGGAACAGAGGAAAGGCAGAGCAGGAGACCCGTCCAGGGAAGCAGGAATGCATCTGTGAGGGAGCCCAGGCTGCGACCCTGGAAGGAGCAGAACACTGGGCACTTCCTGTTGCTGCGGGTGGCAAACAGTTCCACCTGGGGAAACCCCCACCTGTGGAAGATGGGGTGGACGAGAGACCACTCATGTAAGTGGAAGGACCTGCTGAGGCGGTCCGCCAGCTTGTTCTGGATCCTGGAAAGAAAGGACGTGACCAGGTGAATGGACTGGACTATGCAGGCGAAAGTCCCGCTCCTTCTTAGTCAAGGACGAAATCGCTTGCAGATCCTACACTTCTCAGCTTGGTGAGCCTCCCCAAGACACTTTAGACAAGAGTCATGAGGGTCACCCGTTGGCATGGGCTTGGAGCAGGACTTGCAGGGCTTGAATCCCGGGGACTTGGGCATGAGAGTCCAGAAGAAAAAACAGTCGGAGTGAAGGGTATACCCCCCAAACCAGCTTCCACTAACTACAACAAAAACAAAGAACTACCAACAAAAGCAAACAACAACTATCTACAAAGCTAGGGAAACGTGGAGAACTTGCAGAGCAAGACGCCACAGTTCCAATGACCATCACAGGCAGGAAGAAGGAACTGCAGGGGTGCCAGGTCGGCAGGGTCACATATTGAGCGCCATGGTGGCGCTACTCCAGGGGGCTCCACAGCCGACCTGACAGATGCTGCCAGGGGAAAATCTTTCGGATGGCCATGCACGCAGCACACGTACACCTAATTGGAATCGGTATGAGCAATCACTCTAAGAACTCAAACTTTTGAAAACTGGGAAATGCATAGTTAAGGTTGCCCATGCAATCTTAACTCTGCCTTCTTTCAGCAATGCCCTAATATGCTCCATTAATACACATATCTTTACTCTGCCAACCCCACAGTTGCTGAAATATATAGGCTTCTCACCTCCTTTTACAACCCATTCACTCTCACCCACAGGATTCCATCTAGCACTATTAAAGGATATAAGGGAGGAAAGGAGAAGGTTGCCCATGCCACCTTTCCTCTACTCTCTTTGTGCAATGCCTCACTATGCACATAGTGCCAAGGGCCAGTCTGAGTGTGTGCTATAACATTCAGGAGGTTCCACTTTGGTCAATGCAAGTTACACCAGCATAAAGCTGCCACAGTTAGCATATTGCTTATCTAAGTGCACACCTGGCTGCTCATATCAGCATTTTGCATATTCACTAGGAGTGCTTGTGTCATAAATATAAAGGGAAGGGTAAACCCCTTTGAAATCCCTCCTGGCCAGGGGAAAGCTCCTCTCACCTGTAAAGGGTTAAGAAGCTAAAGGTAACCTCGCTGGCACCTGACCAAAATGACCAATGAGGAGACAAGATACTTTCAAAAGCTGGGAGGAGGGAGAGAAACAAAGGGTTTTGTGTGTCTGTCTGTAGTCGTCTTGGCCGGGGACCGAACAGGAATGGAGTCTTAGAACTTTTAGTAAGTAATCTAGCTAGGTATGTGTTAGATTATGATTTCTTTAAATGGCTGAGAAAAGAATTGTGCTGAATAGAATAACTATTTCTGTCTGTGTATCTTTTTTGTAACTTAAGGTTTTGCCTAGAGGGGTTCTCTATGTTTTTGAATCTAATTACCCTGTAAGATATATACCATCCTGATTTTACAGGGGGGATTTCTTTATTTCTATTTACTTCTATTTTTTATTAAAAGTCTTCTTGTAAAACACTGAATGCTTTTTCATTGTTCTCAGATCCAAGGGTTTGGGTTTGTGGTCACCTATGCAAATTGGTGAGGCTTTTTACCAAACCTTGTCCAGGAAGTGGGGTGCAAGGTTTTGGGAAGTATTTTGGGGGGAAGGACGCGTCCAAAAAGCTCTTCCCCAGTACCCAGTATTAGTTTGGTGGTGGTAGCGGCCATTCCAAGGATAACGGGGGTAATATTTTGTACCTTGGGGAAGTTTTGACCTAAGCTGGTAAAGATAAGCTTAGGAGGTTTTTCATGCAGGTCCCCACATCTGTACCCTAGAGTTCAGAGTGGGGGAGGAACCTTGACATGGTGGCACAGTGGTGGGATTAACCTGAAATCATTTTGAGATCCAGTTGAGATTTTTTGAACTAGAAATACAGATTTTAAAAAGGAATTTTTAGGAAGTCCAGAAGGCAGCTTTGAAACTGAAAGCAGCTTGGTTTCTCTCTGCTTTGTGGCCAAGCAGAGACAAAAGGGGATTATCTTGTGAATTGCAGGTTTTCTTTGCCTGGAGGCAGGGTACTTAACTCCTGCAGGGAAATTCACAGTCTTCCAACCCAGAGGTTTTTTTTTTTCTTTTCTTTTCTTCCTAAAAGTAAATAGGGGGTGTGTGCTCTACCCATTTGCCTGGAGACAAAAGTGGCAGGGTTTTTTTTAGGATTTTGATTTTTTTTTGTTTTACAAGGAGCACAGGTTTGAAAAGAAATTTTTTTTCTTTGGGCTGGGTAAGCAGTTTTCCAAGTAGTTGGAGGTTTTTTGCTTTAATTTGGGCCCAGAGCAGAGACAAGGGAATTGTCTTTTTCTGTAGGCTGACAATCACTATCAGAGAATAGGTATTCTATTCCAGCACAGCAAAATTTTACAGCCAAGTTTTGTTTGTTTATTTCTAAACCTCGGGTGTAAAGTTAGTTAAAAACAGAGAGGTTAGAATGGCCAAATCCTCAGCTCGACTACAGCTGGAATTAGCCAAATTTCAGGCTGAGGAAAAACAAAGGGAACATGAAAGACAGATAGAACTCATGCAGCTGAAGAAGGAACAAGAAAGGGAGGCAGAACAACACCAAGAGGCTGCCCACAAGAGGGAAATGGAGGCAAGGAAGCATGTGGAGGAGGAGAAGGAAAAAGAGAGGAAGCATGTGGAGGAGATGGAGAGGATAAAGGCCCAGCAGAATATACCAACAAACCCTAGCAATCCTTCTCCAGGTACCACTTCCCATCCCAGAAAGTTCCCCACCTACAAGGCAGGTGATGATACTGAGGCCTTCTTAGAAAACTTCGAAAGGGCCTGCCTTGGGTACAACATCTCTACTGACCAATACATGGTAGAGCTGAGGCCGCAGCTCAGTGGACCCTTAGCTGAGGTGGCAGCTGAAATGCCTAAAGAACACATGAACAAGTATGAACTGTTTAAATCCAAGGCGAGAGTCAGAATGGGGATAACACCCGAGCAGTCTCGTCGGAGGTTCAGAGCCCTAAGGTGGAAACCAGACATGTCATTTACCCGACATGCCTACCACATTGTAAAACATTGGGATGCCTGGATATCAGGAGCAAGTGTTGAATCTCCAGTAAATTTGCCCTTCCTAATGCAAATGGAACAATTCTTAGAGGGTGTTCCTGAGGAAATAGAAAGATACATCCTAGATGGGAAACCCAAAACTGTAATTGAGGCAGGAGAGATTGGAGCCAGATGGGTGGAGGTGGCAGAGAAGAAGAAAACTGGTCGCAGTTGGAGCGGAGACCAGAAGGGACCACCCCAGACCACACCCTATTACCGGGGGCCGCCCAAAGCCCCACCTACCTCCCAAAGAACCCTCCAGACCCCTTATCGTCCCACCACCCCGTTCTCCAGCAACCCTCCTCGCCCCAGTGACCCGTCAGCTGGACGATGTTTTAAGTGTAACGAGCTGGGGCATGTAAAGGCCAACTGCCCCAAGAACCCCAACAGATTACAGTTCATTGCACCGGAATCACACCAGAGGTCCACAGGCCCAGATACCTCCCAGATACCCTTGGAGCGGAGGGAAACTGTGAGTGTGGGTGGGAAGAAGGTCACCGCGTGGAGGGACACCGGAGCACAAGTGTCAGCTATCCATGCTTCCTTAGTGGACCCCAATTTAATCAACCCAGAGATCCAAGTGACGATTCAACCCTTCAAGTCCAACTCTTTCAATTTGCCTACAGCCAAGTTGCCTGTCCAGTACAAGGGCTGGTCAGGAATGTGGACTTTTGCAGTCTATGATGATTATCCCATCCCCACGCTGTTGGGGGAAGACTTGGCCAATCATGTGAAGCAGGCCAAGAGGGTGGGAATGGTCACCCGCAGCCAGGCTAAACAAGCCGTGAGGCCTAGCTCTGTTCCGGAAACTTCTATCAGGACCCAGTCAGAGGTGATGGACCTGGACCCCAGGCCAATGTCTGCAACAGCAGTAGTGGATCCAGTCCCAGAGACCCAGACGGAACCAGTCCCAGAACCGGAACCAGCCAAACAACCAACACCAGACCCCGTGTCAGCACTGAATCCAGTACTTGCAACCTCAACACCAGAGGGCCCCACCGAACCTGAACTGGCAGCAGCCGATAACCCTACACAAGAGGCTCAGCCGGAGCCTGAATCCCAACATAGTGCACCAGCGGAGAGCGGTTCACAGTCAACAGAAACAGCTCCATCCCCTATATCGCTTCCAGAGGGACCAAGCCTAGGTCCACAATCCCATGAGGAACTGATGTCTCCAGCATCAAGGGAACAGTTCCAGACCGAACAGGAAGCAGATGAAAGCCTCCAGAGAGCTTGGACGGCGGCACGGAGCAACCCACCGCCTCTCAGCTCTTCTAATCGATCCAGGTTTGTTGTAGAAAGAGGACTTTTATACAAGGAAACTCTTTCTGGGGGACACCAGGAAGACTGGCATCCTCAGAGACAGTTGGTAGTTCCAACTAAATACCGGGCCAAGCTCTTGAGCTTAGCCCATGATCACCCTAGTGGCCATGCTGGGGTGAACAGGACCAAAGACCGTTTGGGGGGGGTCATTCCACTGGGAGGGAATGGGCAAGGATGTTTCTACCTATGTCCAGTCTTGTGAGGTGTGCCAAAGAGTGGGAAAACCCCAAGACCAGGTCAAAGCTCCTCTCCAGCCACTCCCCATCATTGAAGTTCCATTTCAGCGAGTAGTTGTGGATATTCTGGGTCCTTTTCCGAAAAAGACACCCAGAGGAAAGCAGTACATACTGACTTTCATGGATTTTGCCACCCGATGGCCGGAAGCAGTAGCTCTAAGCAACACCAGGGCTAAAAGTGTGTGCCAGGCACTAGCAGACATTTTTGCCAGGGTAGGTTGGCCCTCCGACATCCTCACAGATGCAGGGACTAATTTCCTGGCAGGAACTATGAAAAACCTTTGGGAAGCTCATGGGGTAAATCACTTGGTTGCCACTCCTTACCATCATCAAACAAATGGCATGGTGGAGAAGTTTAATGGAACTTTGGGGGCCATGATACGTAAATTCGTAAATGAGCACTCCAATGATTGGGACCTAGTATTGCAGCAGTTGCTCTTTGCCTACAGAGCTGTACCACATCCCAGTTTAGGGTTTTCCCCATTTGAACTTGTATATGGCCGTGAGGTTAAGGGGCCATTGCAGTTGGTGAAGCAGCAATGGGAGGGATTTACACCTTCTCCAGGAACTAACATTCTGGACTTTGTAACCAACCTACAAAACACCCTCCGAACCTCTTTAGCCCTTGCTAGAGAAAACTTACAGGATGCTCAAAAAGAGCAAAAAGCCTGGTATGATAAACATGCCAGAGAGCGTTCCTTCAAAGTAGGAGACCAGGTCATGGTTTTAAAGGTGCTCCAGGCCCATAAAATGGAAGCATCGTGGGAAGGGCCATTCGTGGTCCAGGAGCGCCTGGGAGCTGTTAATTATCTCATAGCATTCCCCACCTCCAACCGAAAGCCTAAGGTGTATCATATTAATTCTCTAAAGCCCTTTTATTCCAGAGAATTAAAGGTTTGTCAGTTTACAGCCCAGGGAGGAGACGACGCTGAGTGGCCTGAAGGTGTCTACTACGAAGGGAAATGTGCTGGTGGTGTGGAAGAGGTGAACCTCTCCATGACCCTTGGGCGTATGCAGCGACAGCAGATCCAGGAGCTGTGCACTAGCTACGCGCCAACGTTCTCAGCCACCCCAGGACTGACTGAACGGGCATACCACTCCATTGACACAGGTAATGCTCACCCAATTAGGGTCCAACCTTACCGGGTGTCTCCTCAAGCTAAAACTGCTATAGAACGGGAGATCCAGGATATGTTACAGATGGGTGTAATCCGCCCCTCTGAAAGTGCATGGGCATCTCCAGTGGTTCTAGTTCCCAAACCAGATGGGGAAATACGTTTTTGCGTGGACTACCGTAAGCTAAATGCTGTAACTCGCCCAGACAACTATCCCATGCCACGCACAGATGAACTATTAGAGAAACTGGGAAGGGCCCAGTTCATCTCTACCTTGGACTTAACCAAGGGGTACTGGCAGGTACCGCTAGATGAATCTGCCAAGGAAAGGTCAGCCTTCATCACACATCTCGGGCTGTATGAATTTAATGTACTCCCTTTCGGGCTGCGAAATGCACCCGCCACTTTCCAAAGACTTGTAGATGGTCTCCTAGCGGGATTAGGAGAATATGCAGTCGCCTACCTTGACGATGTGGCCATATTTTCGGATTCCTGGGCAGACCACCTGGAACATCTACAAAAAGTCCTTGAGCGCATAAGGGAGGCAGGACTAACTGTTAAGGCTAAGAAGTGTCAAATAGGCCTAAACAGAGTGACTTACCTTGGACACCAGGTGGGTCAAGGAACTATCAGCCCCCTACAGGCCAAAGTGGATGCTATCCAAAAGTGGCCTGTCCCAAAGTCAAAGAAACAGGTTCAATCCTTCTTAGGCTTGGCCGGTTATTACAGACGATTTGTACCGCACTACAGCCAAATCGCTGCCCCACTGACAGACCTAACCAAAAAGAAACAGCCAAATGCTGTTCAGTGGACCGGAAAGTGTCAGAAGGCCTTTAACAAGCTTAAAGCGACACTCATGTCTGACCCTGTACTAAGGGCCCCAGACTTTGACAAACCGTTCCTAGTAACCACAGATGCATCCGAGCGTGGTGTGGGAGCAGTTTTAATGCAGAAAGGACCTGATCAAGAATTCCACCCTGTAGTGTTTCTCAGCAAAAAACTGTCTGAGAGGGAAAGCAACTGGTCAGTCACTGAAAAAGAATGTTATGCCATTGTCTACGCTCTGGAAAAGCTACGCCCATATGTTTGGGGACGGCGTTTCCACCTGCAAACCAACCATGCTGCACTAAAGTGGCTTCACACCGTCAAAGAAACTAACAAAAAACTTCTTCGGTGGAGTTTAGCTCTCCAAGATTTTGATTTCGACATCCAACACATCTCAGGAGCTTCTAACAAAGTGGCTGATGCACTCTCCCGTGAAAGTTTCCCAGAATCAACTGGTTAAAATCGTCCTTGAGATGTGGAAAATATTGTTAGTCTTTATGTACTTGGTAGTATATTTAGAGATGCATGTGTCTTATTAACTCTGTTTTCCTAGAGCTCCAGGAAGAAATCCCAGCCAGTGTTTCACCCTAGCTGAGATTTGGGGGGCGTGTCATAAATATAAAGGGAAGGGTAAACCCCTTTGAAATCCCTCCTGGCCAGGGGAAAGCTCCTCTCACCTGTAAAGGGTTAAGAAGCTAAAGGTAACCTCGCTGGCACCTGACCAAAATGACCAATGAGGAGACAAGATACTTTCAAAAGCTGGGAGGAGGGAGAGAAACAAAGGGTTTTGTGTGTCTGTCTGTAGTCGTCTTGGCCGGGGACAGAACAGGAATGGAGTCTTAGAACTTTTAGTAAGTAATCTAGCTAGGTATGTGTTAGATTATGATTTCTTTAAATGGCTGAGAAAAGAATTGTGCTGAATAGAATAACTATTTCTGTCTGTGTATCTTTTTTGTAACTTAAGGTTTTGCCTAGAGGGGTTCTCTATGTTTTTGAATCTAATTACCCTGTAAGATATATACCATCCTGATTTTACAGGGGGATTTCTTTATTTCTATTTACTTCTATTTTTTATTAAAAGTCTTCTTGTAAAACACTGAATGCTTTTTCATTGTTCTCAGATCCAAGGGTTTGGGTTTGTGGTCACCTATGCAAATTGGTGAGGCTTTTTACCAAACCTTGTCCAGGAAGTGGGGTGCAAGGTTTTGGGAAGTATTTTGGGGGGAAGGACGCATCCAAACAGCTCTTCCCCAGTACCCAGTATTAGTTTGGTGGTGGTAGCGGCCATTCCAAGGATAACGGGGGTAATATTTTGTACCTTGGGGAAGTTTTGACCTAAGCTGGTAAAGATAAGCTTAGGAGGTTTTTCATGCAGGTCCCCACATCTGTACCCTAGAGTTCAGAGTGGGGGAGGAACCTTGACAGCTTGTGTCAACGCAAAGTGCAGTGCACCACAGGTAAGTATCCCAGTGTGCCACACACCACCCTCCAGCACGATTTTTGGAGAATTTTCACAATGTGCTGCGGGACGTACACAAATTGTGCCTGGGGGAGGGAGGGGAGATTGGCAGCACTTTCATATGGTACTGCTGCTGATCCTTGTTGTACCCCATCTCCTGCATCTCCCGTGCAATCTTTTCATAGATGTCCACATTTCTATGGCTGATCCATATCTGTGTCTGTACAGCCTCTTCTCCCCACGGGCCTAGGAAATCCAATGTCTCCTGTCTAATCCAGGCTGGAGTGCAGTTAGAGCATGTAGCCAGCATGGTCAGTTGGGCAGTTGCATGCAACAAGGGAGAGCTGCTACGTGTGCTCAGCAAACTGGACAATGAGGAAGAGGCATTTCAAAAACATACATAGGGCAACCTTTTTTTAAGGGGGGGTCTTTAATAGTGTCAGATGGAATCCTGTGGATGAGAATGAATGGGAGGCGGGAACAGGAGGTGAAGAGCTTGTACATTTTAGCATCTGTGGGGTTGGCAGAGTAACTATGTGTGTGTGTTAATGGGGCTCGCTGGGCAACCTTAAGTCTACATTTCCTATTTTTCAGAACTTTGAGGTTTGCCCAACTACACATTGTGCAAGGAGACGACCTACTACCAAGCAACTTCAGCTCCAGCCCTCGTGCTCCCTGGCACGTACTTCAGGAAGTGAGGGCCACTTTACTGCCCACTGCTTGGGTCTACCTCAATCGGGTCCTGCGGGAGGGCACCCTCCGCCCACCCTACACCCCAGGCCCTCTGGACCTTCTCATCAGACCCCTGTCCCATGACCCCACCCCACCCCTTCACTGTGAGCTGGCTGCACAATCTACAGCTGGCTCGTTTCCAGACTGCTCCAAGGAGACATCTGTACACGCTCATGCTCCACACCCTTCACATCCTCACCCTCATGTCCCGCCTCAATGTGAAGGGGCAGTTCCTCCTACCACCTCTGGAGAGTGAGGAACCCCAGAGGGCCAGCCTATATTCCACCCTGGTCCCGAAGCCCGCTGGGGATATTAGTTGGCGGCTCCTTCACGGAGCTGTGAGCACGGGTGTGTTCTTAGCACGGTTCACCCCTATCCTGGATACCTGCCCCTTATGTGGCATGAGGGAGACCCTGGTGCACGTGTAGCTGGAGTGCGCCAGGTTGCAGGCCCTATTCCGGCTTCTCTTAGATATCCTGTTACATTTTTGGCTGCACTTTTCCCCTCACCTCCTTATCTATGTACTCCCTATCTGTGGTCCCACCAAGTCGTGGGACATCCTTGTCAACCTCCTCCTAGCACTGGCCAAAATGGTCATCTACAAGACCAGAGAGAGGAGGTGGGCTGATGGGGTTTCCTGTTTCTGCAGGGCCTATTTCCGATCCTCCATCCACTCATGCATCCGGGTGGAGTTCCTCTGGGTGGCATCCGCTGGCTCCCTTGACATCTTTGAGGAGCAGTGGGCGCTGTCCAGGGGTCTCTGCTTGGTGTCGCTGTCAAGTTCCCTTCCTTTAGCCCTGTGACCTCACTCCTGTCCCTGTTATAGCTTTAGTTGTCCCCTGCAATTAATTGAGATCCCGGGTTTTGTGGATCCTCCCTTTAGGCTGTGGGAGGTCCTTTAGCAGTGGGCAGGCTTCCACCCACCCACTTCCAGGATCCCAACAGGACCAAGGAATTTCAACTCTGCATTGGCATATCTCCACTGCTATGCTGATCAATACCCTCATAACACACCTGTCAAGATCCAGGGGTCCTATACATGCCTATCACAACATGTCATGTACCTTATCTAACAACAACTATTCAGGTGAAACCAATCGCTATGATCTCAAATAAACTTGCACAAAAAACAATGAAAGACAAAAACCACCATATCACCTGTGGGCAAATACTTTTCACAAAGTCATTACTCTATCTTTGACCTTGTCCTCAGAAAAAACAAACCCCTACCCCCCCCACCCCACACAATACCTTCAAAAGGCAAGCCTGGGAGCTTTAACTCATAGTGCTGTGAGACACTAATACAACCAACCCACTGCCTACTAACCCTTAATTCCCTACTTCATTTTAAGTGGTCACCTGTCGCATGTGTGAACCCCTTACACTTAAAAATCAGTCCCAACTTGGATTTAACTCAGAACAATCAGTTTACCTTCCTCAGACCTGAAGAAGAGCTCGGTGTAGCTTGGAAGCTTGTTCCTTCCACCAACAGAAATTGGTCTAATAAAAGATATTACCTCCCCTTCCTTGTTTCTCTCAAGAGCTTTCAGGAGTTTGTTGTATATGATTGTATTTTTGGCCTTTTACCGAATCATTGAAAAGGAAAAATCGACTGAGGGTATGTCTACACTACGAAATTAGGTCGAATTTATAGAAGTCGGTTTTTTTGAAATCGGTTTTATATATTCGAGTGTGTGTGTCCCCACAGAAAATGCTCTAAGTGCATTAAGTGCATTAACTCGGCGGAGCGCTTCCACAGTACCGAGGCAAGCGTCGACTTCTGGAGCGTTGCACTGTGGGTAGCTATCCCACAGTTCCCGCAGTCTCCGCTGCCCATTGGAATTCTGGGTTGATATCCCAATGCCTGATGCGGCAAAAAACATTCTCGCAGGTGGTTCTGGGTACATGTCGTCAGGACCCCGTTCCCACCCTCCCTCCCCCCGTGAAAGCAAGGGCAGACAATCATTTCGCGCCTTTTTTGTCTGCTGCCAGCCAAAGATGTAAAGGATCGATGGAGTGGGTCAGAACAAGACATAGACCAGATTTGTTTTGGACTCATTTTCCTCCTCCCCTATCTAGATCACACTGCAGTCAGTCACAGAGAAGGCGCAGCGAGGTTAATCTAGCCATGTATCAATCAGAGGCCAGGCTAACCTCCTTGTTCCAATAAGAACGATAACTTAGGTGCACCATTTCTTATTGGAACCCTCCGTGCAGTCCTGCCTGAAATGCTCCTTGATGTACAGGCACACCCTTTGTTGATTTTAGCTCCCTGAAGCCAACCCTGTAAGCCGTGTCGTCAGTCGCCCCTCCCTCCGTCAGAGCAACGGCAGACAATCGTTCCGCGCCTTCTTTCTGTGCGGAGACGCCATACCAAGGCAAGCATGGAGGCCGCTGAGCTCATTTTGGCAATTAGGAGCACATCAACCACCACACGCATTATCCAGCAGTATATGCAGCACCAGAACATGGCAACGCGATACCGGGCGAGGAGGCGACGTCAGCGCAGTCCCGTGAGTGATCAGGACATGGACACAGATTTCTCTGAAAGCATGGGCCCTGCCAATGCATGCATCATGGTGCTAATGGGGCAGGTTCATGCTGTGGAACGCCGATTCTGGGCTCGGGAAACAAGCACAGACTGGTGGGACCGCATAGTGTTGCAGGTCTGGGACGATTCCCAGTGGCTGCGAAACTTTCGCATGCGTAAGGGCACTTTCATGGAACTTTGTGACTTGCTTTCCCCTGCCCTGAAGCGCATGAATACCAGGATGAGAGCAGCCCTCACAGTTGAGAAGCGAGTGGCAATAGCCCTGTGGAAGCTTGCAACGCCAGACAGCTACCGGTCAGTTGGGAATCAATTTGGAGTGGGCAAATCTACTGTGGGGGCTGCTGTGATGCAAGTAGCTCACGCAATCAAAGATCTGCTGATATCAAGGGTAGTGACCCTGGGAAATGTGCAGGTCATAGTGGATGGCTTTGCTGCAATGGGATTCCCTAACTGTGGTGGGGCTATAGACGGAACCCATATCCCTATCTTGGCACCAGAGCACCAAGCCGGCGAGTACATAAACCGCAAGGGGTACTTTTCGATAGTGCTGCAAGCTCTGGTGGATCACAAGGGACGTTTCACCAACATCAACGTGGGATGGCTGGGAAAGGTGCATGACGCTCGCATCTTCAGGAACTCTGGTCTGTTTCAAAAGCTGCAGGAAGGGACTTTCTTCCCAGACCAGAAAATAACTGTTGGGGATGTTGAAATGCCTATATGTATCCTTGGGGACCCAGCCTACCCCTTAATGCCATGGCTCATGAAGCCGTACACAGGCAGCCTGGACAGTGGTCAGGAGCTGTTCAACTACAGGCTGAGCAAGTGCAGAATGGTGGTAGAATGTGCATTTGGACGTTTAAAGGCGCGCTGGCGCAGTTTACTGACTCGCTTAGACCTCAGCGAAACCAATATTCCCACTGTTATTACTGCTTGCTGTGTGCTCCACAATATCTGTGAGAGTAAGGGGGAGACGTTTATGGCGGGGTGGGAGATTGAGGCAAATCGCCTGGCTGCTGGTTACGCGCAGCCAGACACCAGGGCGGTTAGAAGAGCTCAGGAGGGCGCGGCACGCATCAGAGAAGCTTTGAAAACCAGTTTCATGACTGGCCAGGCTACAGTGTGAAAGTTCTGTTTGTTTCTCCCTGATGAAACCCCCCGCCCCTTGGTTCACTCTACTTCCCTGTAAGCTAACCACCCTCCCCTCCTCCCTTTAATCACCGCTTGCAGAGGCAATAAAGTCATTGCTGCTTCACAGTCATGCATTCGTTATTCATTCATCACACAAATAGGGGGATGACTACCAAGGTATCCCAGGAGGGGTGGTGGAGGAGGGAAGGAAAATGCCACACAGCACATTAAGCACAGCACTTTAAAAGTTTACAACTTTAAAATTTATTGAATGACAGCCTTCTTTTTTTTGGGCAATCCTCTGTTGTGGAGTCGCTGGTTGGCCGGATGCCCCCCCACCGCGTTCTTGGGCGTCTGGGTGTGGAGGCTATGGAACTTGGGGAGGAGGGCGGTTGGTTACAGAGGGGCAGCAGTGGCAGTCTGTGCTCCAGCTGCCTTTGCTGCAGCTCAACCATACACTGGAGCATTCTGGTTTGGTCCTGCAGCAGCCTCAGCATTGAATCCTGCCTTCTCTCATCACGCTGCCGCGACATTTGAGCTTCAGCCCTGTCTTCTGCCCGCCACTTACTCTCTTCAGCCTGCCACTTACTCTCTTCAGCCCTCCACCTCTCCTCCCGGTCATTTTGTGCTTTCCTGCACTCTGACATTATTTGCCTCCACGCATTCGTCTGTGCTCTGTCAGTGTGGGAGGACAGCATTAGCTCGGAGAGCATTTCATCTCGAGTGCGTTTTTTTTTCTTTCTAAGCTTCACTAGCCTCTGGGAAGGAGAAGATCCTGTGATCATTGAAACACATCCAGCTGGTGGAGAAAAAAAAAGGGACAGCGGTATTTAAAAACACACATTTTATAAAACAGTGGCTACACTCTTTCAGGGTAAACCTTGCTGTTAACATTACATACATAGCACATGTGCTTTCGTTACAAGGTCGCATTTTGCCTCCTCCCACCGCGTGACTACCCCCTCAACCCTCCCCCCTCCCCGTGGCTAACAGCAGGGAACATTTCTGTTCAGCCACAGGCAAACAGCCCAGCAGGAATGTGTCCCTGAAGAAAAGCACCCTATTTCAACCAGGTGACCATGAATTATATCTCACTCTCCTGAGGATAACACAGAGAGAGAAAGAACGGATTTTGGTTGAATGCCAGCAAACATACACTGCAATGCTTTGTTCTACAGTGATTCCCGAGTATGTGTTACTGGCCTGGAGTGATAAAAGTGTCCTACCATGAAGGACGAAATAAGGCTGCCCTCCCCAGAAACCTTTTGCAAAGGCTTTAGGACTACATGTAGGAGAACCGCGAATGCCAGGGCAAAGTAATCCTTTCACATGCTTGCTTTTAAACCATGTATAGTATTTTAAAAGGTACACTCACCAGAGGTCCCTTCTCCGCCTGCTGGGTCCAGGAGGCAGCCTTGGGTGGGTTCGGGGGGTACTGGCTCCAGGTCTAGGGTGAGAAACAGTTCCTGGCTGTCGGGAAAACCGGTTTCTCCGCTTGCTTGCTGTGAGCCATCTACAACCTCCTCCTCCTCCTCCTCATCTTCTTCGTCCCCAAAACCTGCTTCCGTATTGCCTCCATCTCCATTGAAGGAGTCAAACAACACGGCTGGGGTAGTGGTGGCTGAACCCCCTAAAATGGCATGCAGCTCATCATAGAAGCGGCATGTTTGGGGCTCTGACCCAGAGCGGCTGTTCGCCTCTCTGGTTTTCTGGTAGGCTTGCCTCAGCTCCTTCAGTTTCACGCGGCACTGCTTCGGGTCCCTGTTACGGCCTCTGTCCTTCATGCCCTGGGAGATTTTCACAAAGGTTTTGGCATTTCGAAAACTGGAACGGAGTTCTGATAGCACGGATTCCTCTCCCCAAACAGCGATCAGATCCCGTACCTCCCGTTCGGTCC
This sequence comes from Lepidochelys olivacea, assembly GCF_965140295.1. NCBI lineage: Eukaryota > Metazoa > Chordata > Testudines > Cheloniidae > Lepidochelys > Lepidochelys olivacea. The sequence continues at coordinate 161,752,773 of NC_140412.1, read as the reverse complement.
ATGCTGGAGCTCTTTTGCGATTCTGGGACTCCATCATGGTCACCTGTGCTGATGAGCTCTGCATGGTCACCTGCAGCTTGCCACGCTGGCCAAACAGGAAATGAGATTCAAAAGTTCGCGGTTCTTTTCCTGTCTACCTGGCCAGTGCATCTGAGTTGAGAGTGCTGTCCAGAGCGGTCAGAATGGAGCACTCTGGGATAGCTCCCGGAGGCCAATACCATCGAATTGTGTCCACAGTACCCCAAATTCGAGCTGGGAACGTCGATTTAAGCGCTAATCCACTTGTCAGGGGTGGAGTAAGGAAATCGATTTTAAGAGCCCTTTAAGTCGAATTAAAGGGCTTCACTGTGTGGACGGGTGCAGGTTTAAATCGATTTAACGCTGCTAAATTCGACCTAAAGTCCTAGTGTAGACCAGGGCTCAGACTCCAGTGTAAGTTATGCAAATATGAACTTTAGTAAAAACATTAGGTAATCCTTTGTTAATTTTTGTAAGGAGTAACATCTCTCCTCTCCATTGTTAAATATTTTTGTTCTTCCTGCAAGAGTAAGCATACCCATACATCTGACATTGTGTAGAGTAGGACTCTGCCTATTAATATTAACCCAGTATAGGAAAAGTTAGTATAACTTAAAGAAATCTAAAATAAAGTGGTGTATATACATACAGTATTCTAAAGGCTTAAACTGGTACTCTTTACTCAGTCTTTGAAATCAGTGGGAGTTTTGTTTATGTAAGCACTATAAGATCTGCCCTAAGTACATTAAAACTGCAGCTTTTTCTTGCCATCCTGCATCAGACAACTTGTTTCTGTTCTCCAGGGATTGCATTTTTACTTCTGTGGGTACATGGACACAGGGATAAAAGACTTGCAGCACTGCCATGGCTGGGCCAGGTCAACTGACTTGGGCTGCCGGGCTAAAAATCGCTGTGTAGACATTCAGGCTCAAGCGAGAGCTGTGGGACCCTCCAGCAGGGCACCAGGGCCGCGCAGTGCCGCCCGGACCCCCACCCCAGCACCAGCGGGGTTCTTGGGTCGCATGCTGCCACTGCCCGCCCCCCACCCCAGCGCGGGTTCTGGGCCTTGCACCAATGGGGTTCTGGGCCACCCCCCCCAGCTCCCATGGTGCCCCCAGACTGCTACTCCCCCGAGCATCTGCGGTCCTCTGGCCAGAGTTTTAGTTAGGGGTATATAGTAAATATCATGGACAGGTCACGGGCTGTGAATTTTTGTTTACTGCCCGTGGCCTGTCCATGACTTTTACTAAAAATATCCATGACTAAAACGTAGCTTTATGAATAACTCATTCATTGGAGCAGGACTGGAACCCAGGCTAATTCATTGGAACCGGACGGGAACCCAGGTGTCCTTGGCAGGTCTCTTAATCACTAGGCCATAGAGTGTCTCATCTGACACAGTGCATATTAAAGTTATTTTACAAAATGGGAACAGCTTTAGCAGGAGAGATTGAAACCCCCACCTCTGAGCATCCTATAGCCTAGTTGTTAGAGAACTCACCTGCAATGTGAGCAAGTCAAATACAAGTCCCTACTCTGAATCAGGCAGAGCAGGGATTTGAACCAGTGTCTCCTACATCCCAGGTGAGTGCTCTAGCCACTATCTGGCTATAGGTTTAGAGGTGGGTGAGGAATGGGAGTTTTGTGAATGGCATTTCCAAAATGTGTTTGCTTTCAATAAAAAAAGCAGTCAATGCCTGCAATCAAAATGAAACATTTTGTTCAACCTGAAGATATGGGTGGTTTTTTCCAATATTTTGTTTCACTGAGAAAACAAAAACATTTTCATTTTGGATTGATCTGAAACAAAAGCATTTTTTGCAAACTGAAAAAATCCAGCACTAGTCAGGGGATCCACTGGGCTTTCTCTTCTCCCCACACTCAAAACTTCATATGTGGGAATTTCTGCAGGAGACAGTGATACAGGCCTTTATTGGAAACGTTTGGTGCACAATTGTTAATGGTTAACAAAGTTTAAGCAATTCTCGGAAAAAAACCCCTGAACTGTAGTAGTAACAATGATAGGCCACCGAGAGGCAGCAAGCAACCAAATTATACAGTGTGAATAAAATACATGTTCTCAGAACTAAGCAAACAGGTATTGTGCTCATTCTATATTTAACAGCTTGTGCACAAAAAAAGCTGGAAATAGCCCTGTCCAAGTAAAATAATGTTACTTAATCTGCTTTTAACCTAAGGGCTAAATCCTGCAGCAATTCAATGGGAATGTTAACTAACCAAAGATTATAGGATTTGTCCCTACGTGAAGTATTCTTACTTTCAGCAAAAGTACTGTTGCCTCTTTTTGACCCGAGTAGCTAGTCAGTTCGGGGCCTTGTCTGTGATCTAGTGGGGATAGAAATAGGTTGTAGTTATGTATTTCTTTGATGCAATTTTATTTAGTTATAAAGAATGTTCAAAGTCTTGTGTCTAAACACAGAAGGAATCAAGTAGCAGGTAACAGCTTCTTTTGCTCACCACCACCAAAAGCACTCTTTTCCGCCTGAACCCCTAACCCCAAAACTTCCCCCACCTCCAGTTTCTTGAAGGATAAGCCACACACTTTCAGCGGCTCCTTCAGGCTGTCTCCCTCTGTTCTTGCTGACCTCAGTTTCCTTGAGATCTCTTCTCCCTCCACCCCGCAAAACAAGACTCTGCTAAAAGCTCCTGGGCAGGTTCACACACACCTTGCATCTTAAGTGGGGCTTATGCCTCCTAATACGTCAATAGAAGGGTGAGTTCATGCCTACCAATCTCAAGGCCGTTTTAACTCAACCCATAAGAAGTTTTCACCCAGCTCATAACAACACAAACTCAGAGTAGTACAAAGCATGGTCAGCCATTACAGAAGGAGGTTTCTAGTAATCTGAGACTCAGCAAGATATCTACAAACAAATCACAGAAAAATCAATGGATTAAACTAACATTCAACGCTTAAAATGAAACCAGAGTACAGAGAGTGCTGTAGTAAAAGGCTGGTTTCCAAAGCACTAAAGAACCATGGTAAGCAAGATTCTTGCATTCATTTCAAGCTATTCTGTTTACATATTGTGTTGTGTTAAAGGCAGGACTTGTTCTGTTTTTACTATTTTTGTTACTCGTGTAAGAAATAGAAGAGATTTTCCAAGGCACAAATACCAGTGAAGCACTAAGTAATTCAGAAGGAGTTAGATGCCTAACTGGTATTTGTGCCTTTGAAAATCTTCTTTTCCATCAATACTTTAGCAAACTAAAATGACTCGATAGTAAACATTCTGTATGGCACAAGGACCTGAAGCTGCCTATGGTATGCGCTGGGCTATAATCCTGTCTCTTGCATTCTAGAGAAATGAAAGAATATTAGCAACTTTGAAGCTATGTTTGATGTATTAACATGAGGCCTGTGTGTTCTGTTCTGAGGTTTGTTGCTATGCCAATCTAAGCCTGCAGAGTGCTCTTTCCAGCCTGATGAGAACATGTTTTTAATCAACTTTCAGATAGGGGCACAGGGCAACTGGAAAAATGGCCCAGACATCACCAGGTTGGCATTTACTTACACCAGACTTTAAGGAACAAAGGTTGCTAACACTGAACAGGGTCTTCTGTTCCCCATGCCATTCCAATATGTGAAGCTTAAAGCCCCCAAACATAAGTGCAAATTATATTACTGTTACCAGAAAGGACACCCTCACAAAACCCAGGAAAATGCACAGCTATTGGTGTCTCATCACATAAAACATGGGAGGGGGAGACAGAAAATCAGGAGATGCAGAATTAAGACAACATTTCTTGCACAACACAGCCACACAACCTTAACACTGTCATATTCTGTTCTAAGGAATCCCTCAGAGAAAGTATTGGACCTTACACCTTCCTCAGCATATTGGAGAAGTGTGCCAGAAGTCAGTACTCCCCAGATGAATGGTGCTGCACAGATCACAAAGAAAGATCTGTTAGACTGTAAGATTAGGACTGCTGATCTAGAGTTCTGGTGGGCACAGAGAAAATGGCAGGTTTCATTGGGGTGCGGAGGTAAAGTGCTGTCATATTCCCAATACTGTTATCGTCCCCACTGGGTGGAGTTAAGGTTGCATGGCTGCGTTCTGCGAGAAGTGGAACAACTTTTTCAATACATATCAAACGACACTTATTTTCATGAACCATTTCAAAATTTAATTAAAACAATAAAAATCCTTTAAGGTTGCAAAGTGGAACACTCAGAAATAGAGCTAGTAAAAAAAAATGCTTGCAGAACAGTTTTCCAACAGAAATGCCATTTTGTCAAAAATTGAAACACTTGGTGCAAACATGTCCACGTTGATGAAATTTTAAAAGGGAAAAAATCAAAACAAATCATTACGACTTTCTAGATCATTTTGAATCTCTGATGCCTCTGCTACATATATCATAGGCAGCAGCCTACTGTACTGCTTTCTGTCACTGGGAATATAGCTTACCCTCCAGAAGCAACAAAGTCCACAACCCTCTAGTGATAGGAAATAAATCAAGCAGTTAACAACTGAGAAAAGATATTTTACTTAGGTAAGCTACAGTAAAATTAGAAAATGTTTCGATCCGTATCTCAAAGTGCTTGCAATTCCCATTTCAAGGCAGGTGAGACAATGATATTCAGCAAAGAAAACAAATCTGTTTTCGGTGTGTTTTATTAAATGAAAGTTCCCATTTGCTCATGCCAGCTCTAGTTTACTAGACTGATCTTTAAACTTCTGGAATTTCATATCCACTTGGTTGAATGTACACATTGGAGGATGAAACTGACCACAGAGGGCAGAACTGACTAAATTCATCTCTCACTCTGAAATGATGGGTGAGTCAGCCCCCCCAAATCTGTCTGTCTATATTTGCTATTTAGCCAGCAGACACCTCTCTTCCGTATTTACATAGCTGTATGTGCTGCTGCTGAACCATCCACATAACATGCCACATTGTCAGATGCTTGAAGTACAGTGCAGATAAGTGTGAGAGAGAGGAAGTCCACAGCAGTTAGGGCTGCACTGATTCCTCACAACTTTTACTTCATCTTCCCTTTCTTTCCTTTGTGTGTGTGTGTGTACACACACACACACACACACACACACACCTGGGGCTATGGCAGTAATGCTAACTCTCAATGAGAGAATATAAGATACTGTAGGCATTACCTTTTGGATAGTTTCTTCTGATTACAACTACATATGATAGTAGTAAGTGGGTTGATTACCTCCGGGTCCATATATTTTGGTGGTATTCATAGATGTTCAGCCAGGGTGGGTACTTCTGTCATGGGCTGTCTCTGGAATGAGTGCACATAGCAATAAAAAAAAATCTTAACTGAAAAAATTCCTACCTGATAATTCTTTCTTCAAGGTCATCTATGACAGTCTAGTCTCCTTTTCTTTTTAGATTATCCTCCCAAGTACATAATTAAAATTCTGAATGTTCAGCATTTCAGAATTCAAGACTCATTATAGTTGTTGTTAATAATTATTTGTATTCTAATAGTCACCATAAGCCCGCAACTGAAATCAGGGCCCCATTGTGCTAGGTGCTGTATGTTTACATGGTGAGACACAAACCCTGTCCTAAAGAACCTACAATCAGAAGAGACAAGACAGAAAGTATATCGTGCCCATTGTACAGATGGTGGCGGGGGGGGGGAAATGACAGAGCATTAAATGACTCACTCCAGGCCACATAGGCAATTCCATGTCAGAGGCAGGAATTTAATACAGATCTATAGAATCCTAATTTAATGCCTGAACCACAAAACCATCCTCTCTCAAGAAGATATGCTGTGGAGTCCCACTGATATTTAAAGGCTTTACCATGGATTTAGGAGTTCCAATTATACCGTGGAACAAGCTAAAGTCAAAGTTCAGTGAATGAGAATTTAAATTCCACATGAAGGATGTTGTTTTCCACAAAATGATACATTGGAATATAACCAGGAGGCAACATTAATGAAAAACCCTTTTAATCAGGAACATTAACATAAAGATCTTTGTCTAAATTAGAAACCTCTTTCTATGCAACCACGTTAAAAAGAGATAATGATACTGAATGTAATTTGTTTTTCGTTTTGAAAAATTGTTTTAAAAAAGGATACTAAAAGTATTTCTTGCAGGGAATTATTGTATTTCATTAAAAGTTATCTTTGATTTCAGTAATTTCATTCATACCACTGTTCAAATTTTAACTTAAGATAAACTGTTCTACCAACATTTCAACTGAAGATATAGATAGGCTACTTCCCAACCTCACGAATGTTTAATTATAGGTTGTGGTACATAGCAAGATTAAAACAGTCCAAAAAAGTCTTAGCCATTAGTAACTTCCTGGGGCGAAGAGACAATTAAAGGAAGCAAGATGAATGCCTAAGTAAAAATCCATTTCTATGTTACTTTAGTGTCTGGGAGAGAACCAAGTTAGAAAGGAAAGTCTAATCATTTGTTTAAGTGGCAGTGGTATTACCCTAGCCTATGATTCAGCAAAGCACTTAAGCAGGTGCTTAACTTTAAGCATTTGTTGAATTCATGTTGATGGCCCATAAGCACATGCTTAAGTGATGTGCTAAATCAAGGCCTTAAAGTTCTGGTCTAACAGAGGTCCTCCAAGACTATGACAACTGACTCTTTAGCTTGTTTCTTCTTCTGATGAAAAAGGCCAAAGCTTTTTATATTTTGACTTTTTAGGAAATCAGTCCTCACTAATAGCCCATGTTAGTTGTTTCAGAGGTAGACAGCATTTCCTTTAGGCCATAGGTCCTGGTTTCTGATAATGGTAAAAACTAGAATCAGACTGTAATGTGCCAATTTGTAAGGACAATTATGGAATAGGGATTCTATTTTAACAAAAACGATAGCTCTCTCTATATATAATCCTTCTGCCAGGTGGAGACGGTGGCAACAAGGGCTGCGTTCAATATCTAGGGGTTCCTCTTAACAGTACAAAACTGAACCAGTTTAAAGCCCCACCCAGTAATCTGGGAAAACTAAACAGTACCCCTGGGTGCCTCTAAGAGGCAATATTTCCCCTCTCGCAAGCACGGAGTCTGTATAACTAAAGAAAACGTTTATTAACCGGGAAAGGGATCCCTGCATTAATTTGGGAAAACACCACAACTACGATTCAAAAGCATAGGACCACGAGCAAACACCCATCCCAGAGTATGTTGCACAATGTCCTTTGCCTCAGTTTCTCACCTTACGGTGTGAAAGTGTAATGAATGAATGTCCCTTTAGCACATCACTCCCCTCTTGCTGCACTGCACCCCACTCACAGCTGGTTCTCCTTGGTCAGCAAAGACCCAGAGTACAGAAGTGCAGTCACATGGGTCCACCTCCCACCCCTGGAGCAATGGCGCTGCTGTGCACCTCTGCAACTGGCTCACTGCTGCTGCTGCTGGCCACTGCTGCCACTATTTTATCTGCTGCTTCTATCTCTGCTCAGGTCTTAATAGTTTCAGTAGATGGGGGGGGGGGGGAACCTCACTACTAGTGCAACCTCTGCTTTGATCTTTCACTGCAGCACTGTCCCTCACCCAATCTAGTCCCTGAACCTCTTCATCAGTGAGTCAGCTCTAAAATTCACAGAACAGAAACAAGGACTGTCAATTGGGTCTAATGAACTCTGACTTTAAATGCTAGGGACACGAGGGTCAAATGTCATCTAGGACCCTTTAAGCAGAGCCAACACCACCACCTAAGAACACCTGCTCCCAATCCTTCTCTCTTTCAGTAGGATTTGACATCCCTACACCTGCTTAGCATGCAAAGGTCAGCTTAGGGTGACCACTTCAATCAGGGCATGCTGAGTACAGTTCTGCTGCCCTTTATTCACACAATAAGGATAACATTTCAATACTGCTGCATTCAATACTTACGTGATTTGTAACCCACAACCAGCCAAAATTGATCACTTTGGCAAAGCAGCTCCATCTTCTGAGCACCAGGCAGAGAAGGCGTGTCAATGCTGTGACATTCCATTCCATATTCCTTATAAACATATGCTTATGATATGAATATGATGTAATAGAAATGTACTTTATGCAAGATGACACATGTAAGATATCATTGGAAAGGTTAAGATTTACTGAATGTGATTATCCAATTTGTATGCCTGTATCATTGCTGTATCTGAAGTTAGGAGTATTAACTATGTATATGTATTTCAAATGTGTTACTTTGGGTGTCACCCCCAACCAGCCCTTCCAGTACAACAATGGAAAAGCCAAACAGAGCTAATGGGCCATTAGCAGAGACAATGGACTGTGAAAGGGCTTAGTATTCCTGTGGACACTGGAGACAGCCTATGAGCAATGGCTGCCACAACCGTACAGAGACATGGGTCCGAGTAACCTGGTACCGGATACCCCTCCTCCCCTTTTGGAATGCCTGTGGTTTTCCACTTGAAGACAAAGGGTTCCTCCCTTACACAAGAGCTATATAAGGCAGGGGAATGACTTCATCATGGGTATCCTCTGCCTCCCCACCCAAAGAGACACTGAAAAAGACCTGGAAGCAAAAACTGAACTGAGGGGAGAAGGGTTGAACTCAACCTGGAAGGGCGTCTAGCTTGTGCGTAATAATACCTGAGGCCTCAAGAGGGAGACCAGTGCAGCTGCCTTTCAAGACGTTCTGTAATCTGCCTGCAACAATATCTAGCATGAGAAATACTATTTGTAACCAATTTCTTTAGTGAAACTAGCTTAGTTCATGTGTTTGGTTTCATTTGCTTAGTAATCTGCTTTGTTCTGTTTGTTACCCCTTTTACCACTTAAAATCTGCCTTTTGTAGTTAATAAAATTTGTTTTGTTGATAATATAACCCAGTTTCTGTAATTTCTAATGGCGGGGGGGGGGGGGGAGAGTTGTGCATACCTTTCTCCACATTGAGGGAGGAGGTGGATTTCATAATATATCCATGGGTCTGCACTACAAGTGAGGTGGACATCTGAGTGCTGGAGCAAATCCCTTAAGCTGAGTCTTCCCAGAGCTGATCTGTAGCTGAGTGTGGCCTTGCCTGTGTGTGTGTGTGTGTGTGAGAGGAGGCTTTAATTGCCTGGCTCAGCAAGAAAGCTGGCACAACAGGTAGAACCCACTGGTATCTCAGCACATCAGGTGGCTTCTTAAGGGGCATAATCCACCACAACTGCAAATATAGTCTGCTCCTGAAGTCTTTTTCCCCAGTTAGTCACTAGATGGCAGAGAAGAGCTAATTCAGACCCTGTGTCACTGTGCCTAAGTGGGTCATGGCTGAGAATGCCAACTCTGGACAGACTACTGAGAAACAGGGCAAACACACCCCAGACTGGTAGTTATTCTATCATTTGAGTTTACCAAACTAGTAACAAAAGTAGACTTCTGTATCACCACACCGGTTAACAAGAAGCCAAAAAAACCCAGTCTTCTTAGGCATTCCAGCCCCGGGTTCACCACCCAGACATCTGGACTTTATGATGAAAGGTTACTGAAAACCAGAGACATCACACAAAGTTCTTCCAATCCCAAATGATCAGCCACCTCTCCAGGTCAAATATATAACACAGATTTTACCCGAAAATCACACTTATAGCCAATCCCTTAGTAACTAAAAATTAAAGGTTTAATAATACAAAAAAGAAAAGAAGAGAGTTATTAAAAAGTTAAGGAATCACATACAATTGATTTTCAGAGATGTAGGTCAGGATCATAGCAGTGATGTAAATCTGCTAGCTTGTAAAAAATTCTCCTCGAATACCCAAACTAGTTGGGGGTCATCAGTGTCTTCTTCAAAGCTTCCTTGTTAGAAGTCAGTCCAGAGAATTAAAGCAGGAAATGAAGACAAAAGCATGATGTCTCAGTCTCCACTTTTATATCTTCACCCAAGAACATGGAAAGTTACTGGCCCAAGACAGAGTCTTGTATCACATGTCATGATGAGTCACTGGACCTCCATTGTCCATAGTCCTTCTGAGACGTCCTTGGGAGTGACTCACTGGGCAAGGTGAGTCTCTTCAATGGCCCATTGTGAGAGTGAATTGTTCTTAATGGGCCATCAACACATGACTGGTTAGTGCTAATGTAAATCTATCGGGGGGGGGGTGTCACCAAGGAATGACACCACGTTTGAGATATAAATACATAGCCAATATTCATAACTTCAGATACAAAGATGATACATAGAGATAAGCAGGATCATACTTAGCAAATCATAACTTTTCTAGTAATACCTTGCATGACATACTTTGTAGAAGATTTATTACAACTGGGCAACAGCGGTAACACCAGTGATATAAAGGGTCACCTTTCTTTTATACAGCATCACACCCTGCTTATATGTAATCTGGTTACATTAATGCTCGCTCTTGTAAGTCGAAATTTATTTCTTGACATGGGGATGAGTATTGCCCAAGTCATGCACATGGGTGTAAAAAGCAGCAGACGCTGAGCAAGTGGCGTATCTGTCACCTAGAACATCAAAAAACCTGCACACAATCATGGCTGCTTGAGAGTGTATAGTTGGAAAAAGGAGTAAAAATTAGCCTATTAGGCATCAAAAAGAATCTCAGTCAGAAGCTTCTGCTAGTGCAAAATATTGCTACCCACTTGTGCACCAGAGCTAACGAGGCAGAGTACATGCCATGTGTTCTTCAAAGAGTGCACTGGTATCCACTTTGCTTCCAGATGTGATTCAAGGTGTCATTTATAAACCTATAAATTTTGAATCATAGATCAAGTAGATCTCCCCCTGCCCTATATACCACTCCAGCAGTTGAGACTAGCTGTGGGAACTTCCTAGGGTGACCAGATGTCCCGGTTTCATAGGGACAGTCCCGATATTTGGGGCTTTTTTTTTAAATATGGGCTCCTATTACCCCCCACCCCACTGTCCCCATTTTTCACACTTGCTATCTGGTCACCCTAGAACTTCCACTAGGAGTCCCTAAGACTTTGAGCTCTGGAGGATTGGCATTTTTGGTGAAGGGCCTTGGACTTTGGAATTCACTCCATGATGGGTTCAAAATAACTGGAGTTTATAGACCATGGGTTAATCTGTTAAGAGTGAATGTGTGGTATGTATTGTGGTGGTGGCTGGGGCAGGTAGCCAACAAGGTTCATGCTATTTTATTATTACATATACTGAGCATAGCCTGCAAAGAGAGTTCAGATTGGGGCTTTATTATAAACCTAAAACAAGAAAGCTCAACGTTTGAATGGAAACACAGTCCTCCCTACAAGTATATTGATAGACCACAAATGGCGGTTCTCCAGCTTATCTTCAACCTGCTTTGCAGGACCTAATGGTTACAGAGAGAGGTAAGGTGAATGGGACATGCTATCATACTCAGTACAAGAAAAAACAGACTCCCACACCAACCCACTACAGTTGAGAAGTCTACCTTAGCTGTAAAAACGGAACTATATAACAGAATTGTACCAGCAACAAATAATGTCATACAAGTATATTGAACACTTCCATTGGGGCAAGGGTGAAATTAAGGACATGCCCCAATGGGCGTTTCCAGCTCAGGAGATGGTGTGAGCCCCTTCACAAACACATCCCTCTCTTGGTTCTTCCTGAGTCTTAGTGTATCAATCTTCATCAAGAAACCCTCTGTGATTGGCCAGTGTTTGACCATTTTATTCCTTCTCAAGGCTAGCATGTGCAAAACTTTGTGCCTTACTTTGGTGTCTTGTGTTGTGCAGTCCAAGAACCTTTTCACAACTGGCTATCTCTATAAGGATGCACAAAGCGTGTGGAGAACCTATTTTCAGAACTGTGCCATTTAAGAAGAGGTGGAAAAAGGTGCTGAAGTAGACATTTCAGAGCCTGCTCTAGGACTCACCGGTTTTCCACCTCTTCTTAGCATTTTTTCACTTACCCAGTGAGGTCAGGGGGAGCCCTGAGGGGCTCTCGCTTCTGGCTCCAAGTGCCCCGTGCATGCCGGGTGCAATCCGCCCCAGGGACAGTGCCAGCTGGGGAGTTTGACTTGGGCAATACACCTGTCAAATCATAACGCTTGTGTCCTAAGGTGAGCTCAGGGAGGACAGAAACTTCCTGTGGAGCAGAAGGATAAAAGCTCTCTTGATCTTGGTTTTCACAATGAATACAGACGTGAAAGCGGGGCCTCATGATCCTTCTGACTTTTGGTGTTTTAAGCAGGTGGTGTCAGAAAAGTTACCACAGGGATAACTGGCTTGTGGTGGCCAAGCATTCATGGCGATGTTGCTTGTTTGATTCTTTTGATCCTCTTTGTCCACGGGTACTCCATTTAAATGGACAATCATCGAAGTTTAACAACCCTCCTTTGTTAGGCCTGTGGGACATTTAATCCAAGATAGAGGTAAAAGGACAGCAGAAAGTCAAGACCAGACTTACATTCAAAATGGAGTTTGCATCTTTAGAAAGATACATACAGAGAGTTCATAGTCTCATATAGAATTAATAAATTGTACAGAGATTCCCTAAGGGACTGCTACATGGTCACTCTCCTGTGTTCATTATGCACATTGCTGTTATGCATCTGTGCATGCATAATGTGACCTTTGCTGGGTTGTACAATGGATGCACAGAAAAGGTGCATTTTGGTTTTAAAGGTATTACTGGTTCTAACAGCATGACCCATTTTAAAGATAGGAAATACTCTGAACATTGTGATAGCCCTAAAATAAATACGAACTTTTAAAGTACACCTATCATATAGCCACCTTCTCTGTCTGCCTGACAAATGTCCACAGCACACACCTATTTGTCTGGCATTGCCTACTCAATCAGGTTTCCGATGAACCCATTTTTGCTACGTTCTGTGTGCTATTTGTCCACCTCTGCCTGCATGTTTCTTTGATACTGTACCTGGGATGGATTTCAATGGAATGATGTCAATTAACACCGGCTGAAGTTCTGGCCCATACATTCTCACAGGGCTTACCAGAATTAATGCACATCTTGCTCTGTTTTTCATGCTTATAGTTGTCTCTTCTTTAAGGATGAATTCTTTTTCTAACTGACAAGACAGGATTTGCCCCTAAAACAATACCTGGCTTTCCTAGATCATACATCTGTGTCAATGTTATTTGCTATTAGACACTAAATCCATTGGACTGTTATTGAGTTCCTATAGTTAATGAACAGGCTTTCATTTGATCTTGGTTAGTCTCAAATTCCATTCAGGTGAGATTACTTCCAGCATTAGTTCTGCAGATAAAAAGTATTATCTGCTTTTTCTGATATCATCCTTGCTTCTTAGCCTAGAAAGATTCATTTATTGTCTCCTGATAAAGAAATGTCAAAGGTTTTGAAGCACTGACATTTTGTTGCAGTTTGATATGTGAGATCAGTTAGACAGCTGCCTTAAGGCAAGCTATAAGATTACTCATCTGATTGTGTTGCTGTGATATGGTTTTGTGGCATACAATTACTATGACTCACGCTTCTCTCGCTGTTGTCAAGATCCATAGAGTTGGTTTTAGCCCCAGTTGCCATGGCTATAATGGACTCTAAAGGTCCATTGTTAAAAACCCAGGGATACTTTGCTGTTTTTTTAATTACTAAGATGAAATAAAATACAGTATTTAAGATATATTTGATGCTGAACAAACTATCATTAAATTCTTTGGTGCAGGAAATTTGGGTAACTCAGTGATTTTCAACCTGGGGCCATTCTTAGGAAAGGAATCTGGATACCTGCATTTCAGTCCTGACCACACATCTTCTGGGTAGCAACTGCAGTGCTTGGTTACACAAAAAAAGTGGCTTTAGGACAGTATTAAAGAATGCCAGATGAAAAATAAACTTATTTTGAGGCAATGGATGCAGATGCCTATATCCTGAATATGGTCATGTCTTCCCTGGGTGCAGGACTTCAGCTGTTGTAATCTCTAAAAGGCACTTGGCAGTTTATCTTTCTCCTTAAATACATTTGCTGCTGCCTTTCCAGCTGTTGCATTGTTTACATATTTGTTCATGACTTGAATTTTCACCAAACAAAGAGAGGCATGAAGCAGCGGCTCACAGTGCACCGACGGGCTGGTTTTCCGTTTAGTTGGTCAAAAGAGCCACCAAGAGCACCTTGCGCTTAAGCCAGCAGCTGTGTGGTCTGCCTAAAGCCCTCAAGGGTCATAGCTGGAGAGCTCCTTGGATAACACATTTCTCCCCTTTCTCTAAATAGATATTAGAGGCGCTGAATATCCATGGAAGTCAGTTTAATTTCATCTGAAAGTAATCAGGAGGGGTCATTTTTTTGAGCACGACCAGAACAGCAGCTTCACATGTCTGTAATCCCTTGTTTTAGAAAATTACAAAAGACGTGTTCCAGCAAGAAAATACTGAGATTTAGTTGACAGTGTTACTGCTTTGCTCCTGATCTGTGAGCTGGCAAAGCCAGCCAATACAGTCCAAAAGCTAATGTCTCGCTCAGAGGAAGCTTGTCTTCCAAGTGTTTCAGATCGCAACTTGGAGTTCAACAGGTTTTAACAGCAGCAAAACCAAAACATCTCACAAAACATTCAAAGAACACAAAGGTTTCACTCTGGATACAGCAAAACTTCTGTCATCATCTGGTGTGTGGAAGGATGAGGCTCTTTCTTCTCCTGGGTAAATCTGCTCCTTAGCCTCAGTTCTTCTATCATTTAAATAATATTTAATTTGGGTGTTGTAAAGCTGAGATGGGGGTGGGGTCACATACCTGAGCACCTCCTGTCAGTTGATGTGAACCTGCGCATACTCTCTCTCTCTGCTCCTGGTGCCCCCTGTTGGCTGTTAATCTGGTCAGGTGGGTCTTCAGTGGCCTAGCCCTCCACTCAAGTCTCACACAGTCAATATGTGACTGAACAAACCCCTTTTTGGGTAATAGTCCAACAAATGGTTGGCTCTCTTCAGGGGCTTCAGGCCCATCTCGGGGTCTGTTTAAATTCAAGTCCCTCTCTTGGGCCTTTTAGTACTGAGTCTTATCTCCTTCTGGGGCCTTAAGTCACTTCCCACTACTCTGAATCCCTACCCAGGAACCCTACAAAAAGCAGTCACATACTGCTTCCTTTAACTCCCTTGCCGCTGCTGTTCCCTGGGCCGCTTCCCATGTAACCCTTTCCTTTCCACCCTTACCTCAGAGTTCTCTGACTGTTCCCTACCTGAGCAGGGTGTCTCTCAGGTCTCCTCACCTGGAGAGTCTCACAGCCTTCCTCACCCTTCTGAACCAGCCCACAACTAATCTGCTCAGCCCCTGCAGCTCCTTTTAACTGAGCCTGCTGATTGGCTGCTTTCCTGCAGCCTCTCTGCAGGCCTGGAGGACTCACCTTCACCGTTCCTTTTCTGGGGAGGGGGTTGGTAAGACCATGAAGCCTCCAGCAGGGGGTGGGGGCTCAAAGGACCTGGTACACCCCGTCACAAGAGTCCAAAGAATGGTCCAAGCCAAATTGCAGAAGCAATGTGCTCATGCACATTCCATGCAATTTTTAAAGCTGAAAATAAAGTTTCCAAGTTCAATTTAGAGCTGCCAGCCACAAAGAAAAGGTGTTTGCATGCTCAGTTTCACCAGTTGGTGGAAGAAATGAAAAGGTAAAAGCTGAGACATACTAAAGAGCCTAAAGGAAGTTGGAATTTCAAGATAAACCTCTCCTTTCATGGACTACTTGAAAGACTAAAGGTTAAGCTTTAAAAATTCCACAAGCAGTCAGTAAATACACCCAGAAGATGTCACCAACGCAAACTAAATCTCTACAAGACACTTTTTAGAGAACTAGATTTAGATCAGCCTTGTCATTTATTTTAATTAATTTAATTAATTAGGAGGGTCGGATGTGAAATCCGGATATGGGATTGGTCACAATAGAAGAGATTATGATGTTGGGACACTGCAGAAGACAAACAGATGATAGGATGCCAAAGAAAATAATGCAAACACAACCAAGGTCAGTCCAACCTAGAGGATGACCACTGACTACCTGGTGGGATACCGTATACACAAACGTGATGAATCTGGGCTTAGCAGAGGAACAAGCCATGGACAGGAATGAATAGTGACACTGTTCTGTTTTCTGTGTCTGCAAAGATGCTGTGGGAGGAACGCAGCAATTAATTTGGGCTGATAAGATTTTTTTTAATATATCTTGTATACACACAGTGTTTTCCACCTGCTACATCTTATACCTCTCAGCTTCTATTCAGCCTGTAGTGTTTTATATTAGACTTACCATAATACACTTATTTTACAATTTTTTCCCTTAACTGGGCCTAGATTCATCAGACCAGGTGAGCTGTACGTCTCGAGAGCTGTAGACAAGGGGACTGGCAGACTTTTCTGCTTCTGTATGACTCTCCTTGGTATCTGAGGCCAGATTTTTAAAGGTATTTAGGGACCTCATGGGATTTTCAAAAAATGCCTAGATGTGTGGCTAATGGCAGTTAGGTGCCTAGGTACTTTAGGTACCAAAATACCTTTACAAATCTGCCTCCTGCAGCCTAATTCTGTTCTATTGAAGGTAAAACTGCTATCAGTTACGTCTGGAACAGGACTGGTTTCTTGGAGAGGAGTCCTTTCTCATTAGCTGAATGCTTTGCTCTTGTCTTGGTATAGTCAGCAGATATGAACAGGAAAATTAACTCCCTCACTTCTGAATCTAGTGTAAATTCTTTGGACTTTATTATATGTGGTTATTGCACCAGCCACAAAGGTAATCATTGTTCAAAATATTAAAAAACTAACACAACACATTATCCAATAAGTAAATTTGCAATATCTTGTGGACCAAGGCCCTGGCTTAACAAGGTACATGAGCACATACCTAACTTAAAGTATGTGCGTAGCCCCATTTAATACAAGTGAAGTCACAGGTATTATGCACATACTTATAGTTGGGTACATGCTTAAGTACATTGCTGAACCAGGGCCAGAGTTAACCAAGAAGGAAAATGTATATACAAATCACATAAGTGTAAGAGCATTTCTTGCTCATTCTCTTTGCTGTACGACTGGAAGTAAGATGCAAATAGAGCTGGTCAGAAATTTTTCAAATGAAATGTTTTTCCTTGGACAATGTGGATTCATCAAATCTGAAATGTTTTGTAGAAACGTTTTGGTTTCAACTACCTTCCATGAAAAAAAAAAAAAAAAAGGTAGGATTCTGATGGAAGTGAACTGAAAACTTAAAAATGTTGGATTTTCCTGCAGAACTGAAATTTCATGTCTCAAATAGCTTTAGATGCAAATCAGCTGTAGTTTAGCTGTAAATGAACATCTGGACTCAAATTTCATAAGCACATCTGTCAATTTGACAACAAAGTCAGATTTATTACCTATATTAGCTATAGGTATGGGTACCTTTAGCGAAACAGCAATTCTTTCCTTTCCTTTCCTGGTAGCATAATGGAAGGGTTGAATTTTCTATTAATAATTAGAGCTGTTTTCGCTCACGTGAGTCTGCCCCATTGTTGTTGGCAGATGAGAAGTATAGTAGAGGCTTTAAAAGCCTGAGTAGTATGATACTATGTATACTCTGCTGCAGTGTACAAAGGAGTCTTACAAATTGAAACAATTTCCTACCACGAGTGCTGAGATTTTCAAAAGCACAGTTTACCCCCTGAAGAATGATAAAGTATTTATAAACAAAAGCTTTTCAATATTAATGAAATGACTTATTACTGTAATGCCAAACATTGACTGAATGCTGAACTTAAACCATAAACAGCTCACATGAGCATTAAGAGATAAGATGTCTTAACAGAGATAAGGCTACTGCTGGGCCTGCTCCTGGGAATCACACATGTTCAGCACCTCTCAGGATCAAACATTTGGGCCAGATTCTGGTCAGCTGCTATACAGAAGCACAAGGTAGGCTGAGGAAAGGCGAGATTCCCTGTCATCTTGCATTGTTTTTGGGTTGGCAAGAATTTCAACAGGGCACATGCTTCCTTTCAGTACTCCCTATTGCTGTGATTGGTACCTAAGCAAGGGAAAAGCCAAGGGTCACATGAGATGGACTCTGGCTCCACCCCACTCCCCTTAACCAGCCAAGTGGGGTGAATTCAGAGCAGGGGAGTATGCTATATCCTTTTTCAGACTCAATTCCATAAGCCTGAATGGTTCTCTGAAAACATCCACTCAATGTGCAGCAGCAGTCAAAAAAGCAAACAGAACGTTGGGACTCATTAAGAATGGGATAGATAATAAGACAGAAAATATCATATTGCCTCTATATAAATCCATGGTATGCCCACATCTTGAATACTGCATGCAGATGTAGTCACCCCATCTCAAAAACAGATATATTGGACTTGGAAAAGGTTCAGAAAAGGGCAACAAAAATTATTAAGGATATGGAAAGGCTTCCGTATGAGGAGAGATTAATGAGGCTGTGACTTTTCAGCTTGGAAAAGAGACGACTAAGGGGGATATGATGGAGGTCTATAAAATCATGACTGGTGTGGAGAAAGTAAATAAGTGTTTACTTCTTCTCATAACAGAAGAACTAGGTGCCGCCAATGAAATTAATAGGCAGCAGGTTTAAAACAAACAAAAGGAAGTATTTTTTCATGGAATGCACAGTCAACCTGTGGAACTCCTTGCCAGAGGATGTGGTGAAAGCCAAGACTATAACAGGTTTCAAAAAAGAACCAGATAAATTCACGGAGGATAGGTCCATCAATGGCTATTAGCCAGGATGGGCAGGGATGGTATCCCTAGCCTCTGTTTGCCAGAAGTTGGGAATGGGTGACAGAGAATGGATCACTTGATGATTACCTGTTCTGTTCATTCCCTCTGGGGTACCTGGCATTAGCCACTGTCAGAAGACAGGATACGGTGCTAGATGGACCTTTGGTCTGACCCCATATGGCTGTTATGTTCTTATGTTCACTTGGTAAAAGCTTGGATCTCAATTGTTACAGTAAGTGGCAGATGATAGGTGCATAATTAATGTAGTTTTTAATTAAACAGCAATGTCTCTCTATATACTTTACTTCAGTAATCCTCTTGATTTATAGATGCTTCAGGTTTTTGTTTAATTTTGAATGTGTGAGTAAAAACAATAGTAATTAAGGACTTAGCTGCCAATGGAAAATAAATGCTAGGAAAGTCGGAGTCGCACTACAAGATCAGACAGACCCAGGGTCCATCTAGTCCATGTCCTGTTTCTGAGCCTGGCCAGCACCAGATCCTTTAAAGAAGGGTGCCATAAATCATGCATTGGAGGCAGTTCTGGAAAAACCTGCTCCTACAAATAGCTTATGTGTTGTGCCAAGATGATTATGGAAGCAACTAAATAATCAAAAGGCTCAATTACTTGTTGGTAAACCAGGGGGAGCTGGGAACATTAATTACACTGGAAGAAATCATAGAAACAAAGAATGTAGATGAAGATTACCCCTTCATTCATGAGCATCTTTCTGTACTACACATATTTAAGGGGCTAATTTATTTATTTTTATTTATCTAATGCCTAATGTGTACCCATAGCCACACAAATATTATACAGGATATGAAGTAGGCACAAGGAGAGTTAATGGAATAGACTGTGTGACAGGGCCGGATGGCTACAGGAGAGTAATAGAAGGCAGATATATTAGCCCCAGGCTAAATAGGTCCCTTTTCCCTGGGTAAGGTAACAGGGAAGGTTCCAGAACAATCAGGAACCTTCTGGAGACAATTAAGACAGGCTGATTAGAACACCTGCAGCCAATCAAGAAGCTGCTAGAATCAATTAAGGCAGGCTAATCAGGGCACCTGGATTTTAAAAAGGAGCTCACTTCAGTTTGTGGTGTGTGTGTGAGGAGCTGGGAGCAAGAGGCACTAGGAGCTGAGAGTGAGAATGTGGACTATTGGAGGACTGAGGTATACAAGCATTATCAGACACCAGGAGGAAAATCCTATGGTGAGGATAAAGAAGGTGTTGGGAGGAGGCCATGGGGAAGTAGCCCAGGGAGTTGTAGCTGTCACACAGCTGTTCCAGGAGGCACTCTAGACAGCTGCATTCCACAGGGCCCTGGGCTGGAACCCGGAGTAGAGAGCGGGCCCGGGTTCCCCCCAAATCCTCCCAATTCCTGGTCAGACACAGGAGGAGTCGATCTGGACTGTGAATTCAGAAAAATGGCCAAGCTGAGGGCTGCCGTGAAGCTCCAAGGCGAGCAAATCCGCCAATAAGTGCAAGACCCACCAAGGTAGAGCAGGAACTTTGTCACAACTGATACAAAGGAAGATCACTGAAAACAACATCCTTGGTAAAACTGTAAGAGAGCCTTTTCAGATGTCCACCATTAATCTAGACCAGTGGTTCTCAAACTTTTTTTCCCGCGGACCACTAGAAAATTGCTGAGGGTCTAGGCAGACCACTTAATGACCTTTCCAAATGTTGTTTGTACCATTAGCTAACTATTGTAAAGCATTTTGGATAATAATAATGAATTTTTTTTATTCTACAAATAAAAGCACACAACTCATATTTTAATATCAGTAGTCTTACCTTTCTAATGCAATGGATGTGCCCTCTCTCCCGCGCCACGGCAGCCCCTGAGCTGGGGCTGGGAAGGAGAGGGAGTCTCTCCCTCTCTCCTCCACTAAAGCAGCCCCCAAGCTGAGGCTGGGAAGGAGGGCCGTCTCTCCTCGGCAGCCGCAGCCCTGGAGCTGGGGAAAGTTGCCTCTTTCTCTGGCTGCCACAACCCTGCACATCCCAAATTCCCCCACCCCCTCTTCTTACCCCACTGCCCCCTCCCACCTACCCCTTATTCCCCCCAAGGCCGCCACCTCACCTTACATGTGCATCTTCTCCAGGGTCCAGACACCTAATTAGTGGAGCCACACCTGCGCAGCTCCACTAATTAGGTGGGTGGCCCTTCATTCTCTTGTGTGCGGCCACCCAGGTGCGCACCTTAGAGGGAACTATCTGCAGACCACCTGAATGGAACTCATGGACCACAGTTTGAGAACCTCTGATCTAGACTATTAAAATTGGCTGAAAATAGCCGAGTGCTGGGGAAAAGTCAGCCCTCCTCCTCTACTTACACATGAAGTAGTCAGTGAGAAAAAGCTTCATCAACTTAAATCCTTGAGCTGAACTTGTAATGAGTGATGCACACAGATATTTGGTAACAAAGGCTGCAGACACAGAAAAGCAGCTTCAAGGTTTTGTTAGTTAGGTTAGAGAGGTTACCCAGTGCTGTTATCTACATTCCATCCCCTTTAACTGCCTTGCCCTGTGTGCTTTACCAAGGCAGGGCTCTGCGATAAGAGACCTTTGATGGGAGCTGTAAATGAGGAAGCAGTGAACTTGTTGGTGAAGATTTTTCAAAAATAGGGGCCTAAAATTAGGCTTGTTAAACCCATATTTAGGTGCCTAAATATGTGATTTGGTTTTCAGAAGTGCTGAGCATCCTGCAGCCATCCTTTTAAAAAATTGTACCACGTTTTAATATAGAGCTGTACGTGTACATGGTGGTGACCAGTAAACTGGGCCAAACTAGCTCTGCAATGGAGATCTGCAGCATGACTTCTATGGCTCAAAAAAGGAGGTAATTTGGGCGCAGCTTTTAAAAGGTATTTAGGTGTTGCACCACCCAGCGGTGCAAGGCCTAAGTGACTTAGGGGCCTGAGTCTCATTTTCAAAAGTGACTTTTGGCACTTGAGATCAAGTCTCAGTGAAAGGTTCCCTAAGTGCCTAAGTCACTTTTGAAAAATAGGAGAGATGCTCCTATGTGACTTAGCCCGGATCCTGAAAGATATTTAGGTGCCTAACACCCATTGATTTCAATGGGCGTTAGATACCTAAAAAAAACGACCTTTGAGGGTTTGGCCTTCAGGCATGTAACATTTACGAACAATGCCTAAATACCTTTAAAAATCTGGGTCTTGAACCAGGGCCCTCCTTGACTTACAAGTCTCCCCCAAGGAGTTCAGTCACAAATTTAATTAACGCATTCTTTTTTTAACGAGTATCATCAGCATGGAAGCATGTCCTCTGGAATGGTGGCTGAAGCATGAAGGGGTATATTAATGTTTAGCGTATCTGGCTTGTCAATGCCAGCTACAACAGTGCCATGCAAACGCCTGTTCTCATTTTTAGGTAATATTGTAAATAAGCAGTAGGACAGCATTATGTCCTGTAAATGTAAACAAATTTGTTTCTCTTAGCGATTGGCTGTACAAGAAGTAGGACTGAGTGGACTTGTAGGCTCTAAAGTTTTATATTGTTTTGTTTTGAGTGCAGTCATGTAACCAAAAAAAATCTATATTTGTAAGTTACAATTTCACGATAGAGATTGCACTACAGTACGTATATGAGGTGAATTGAAAAATACTATTTCTTTTGTTTATCATTTTTACAGTGCAAATATTTGTAATCAAAGTAATAATATAAAGTGATCACTGTACACTTTGTATTCTGTGTTGTAGTAGAAATCAATATATTTGAAAATGTAGAAAAAACGTCCAAAAATATTTAATACATTTCAGTTGGTATTCTATTGTTTAACAGTGCGATTAATTGCGATTAATTTTTTTTAGTTAACTGAGTTTAATCAACAGCCCTACTTTATATATTTGTAATTAAAAATAAACTACAAAAAGCCCCACTGCATCAATACAATGTTTTATTGTCAGCATGAGGCCAAACACCAGCTGACCCCTTACTTGTTTATTGTCTCTCTTGCTCCATAACTTCTCTGTGTTCTTTATTATTTTATTTTTTTAGAGAGTAAGATTTTTTTGTGGCAGGCACTGAGACTACTTTTGGATTTGTGCAGCACCTAGCACACCATGGCAACAGGCAACAAATAATAATGGGTGGGCTTTTTCAATAGTATCCAGGTGGTTTGTTGGCACAAGTCTCATTGACTTGCTGTGGGATTTGCGCTGCTACATCACTTCAGCACCTTTGCAAATTCCACCCAATATTGGACAACCCCAGGAGTGAAAGCCTGGCCCCATTGAACTAAATGAAGGCTGGCTTTCACCTCAAGTGTCTATATAATAAAGTCCATACATCTAGTCATTCCCTTTCCATTCTCACCATAGATTTCTGCAACTCAGTCAATCTACTATCTTGCAAATATCATCTTGTCTTGTTCCCCTTAACATACAATGCCACAGGCAAAGAAGAATTCTGCCTCCTGAGTGACAGAATGTATCTTGGCGCTCACTTGTCTGTTCACATAGGTCATGGTCATATTGCAACAAAAGCTCAACACATGTTCATCTTTGAAGCCCACCTAGTCCAAAGTTCCAGGCAACTGAAGTAGCTGATTGTTATTATTTTACTGTCTATTTTCCCAGAACAGAGATTAAACCCACATGAACTCTTCACATTAGAGTTGGTCAGAGAAATTTTAATGAAACCGTAGTTAATGGAACTGCTTGCTCCGATGAAGACTGACGTGTTTCAATTTTGCCAGAATTTCATTTGGGAAGAAAACTGGAGAAAGTTCTGACAATGTTGAAACATCCCAGTGTGACACTTTCTGAATGAAACATTTCAATTTTTCACTTTTTGTTTTTATTTTGTAGGCTATTATATTGTAGAATAGACTATGACATTTTAGACATGGAAGTCAAAATTGAAACACTTATCTCAACTCAAAATAAGTCCCTCCTCCAGAATTTTCCTCTGTGGAGAATTTCAAAATGTTTGAGTTTTCATTCCTATTTGGAATAAAACCAGATGTCAAAATCCTTTGCAAAATGGGACTTCCATCCTCTGCACAACTCTGTTCCTCATCCTTTCAAACAGGCATCTGTCACCCTGCAAACTGAAAGCTGAGGAAGACAAAATGCCATGCCTTATTGCCATTCTATTTCTGGTTTTTCTAGCTTAAGTAATTCAGCAAAGCCTGCCTTAAGCAACCACCCAAGGGACTCGCAAATATCTGTTGCCCAGTCGAGGTGGCCTTTGACGAAAGGTTGAACAAAACGGCTCTGGATTTCTTGGGGGAAATTCTTCAGTAGTTGCTTAAGACAGATGTTCCGTAATTGAGGTGGATCCACTTCATTGGGAACCAGATGTTTGCCTTGAATAGGGACAGTGCAGTGTGCCACCAACTCCTTGGTTTGAACACAGATTGCTCAGACTCAGTGATTTATTTTTTTTTCTCTTTTTTATTGCAGGCATGAATACAGGAACAGGTAAACAGCTGAGCCATAAAAGCCCCTCTCAAGCCAACTTTCAACTGAAATGTCATTGTACTCCCTCTCTTGATACAGGCTGCTGCTCAGCTGTAACACGCTGATGTCAGTAACCTTGGCTGGAGCTGCTACTCAGCAGCCTCAGCAGCAGCTGCCAGAGAAGTGTTCCCCTCCCCATGTCACCAAAGAATTTCTTTACGCACTTAACTTTACAAAGCACAGTTGTAGGGCTGATCTTACATGCAATCAACAGATCAGTCTCAGAATATTTATGGCAAACGCCTTGAACATCAGGACATCAAAAATGAAATAACAATATTCCATTGTATAATTCCAAAGAGTAGATGTCTGAAACCAGTGGACCACAGATATATCCAGGAAAAAAAAATGAAAATGAAGGATTTCCATAAACAGTACAAATAAACATGATGCTGCCTCCACCAAAGCATTTCACCCAGTTGCTGGCTCTGTTTGAAGTGGCTGAGTTGGCAAACTCTTGCAGGGGAAACGCGTACCCCTGAAGCAAAGACTTTAAGGAGGAACTCATTTTTAAACATTGTCTCGCAGGATACAAATATGGTTGTAATATCAAAGGCTATACATACTGTATCTTCTGATACTAATTAAGAACCTTAAACAATGTTTCCAAAGAAAACTTGGCCATTTTACTTGAAATATGTAGTTCATTTTAGGTGGTCAAATGGGTACCCCACACAGGGGAAAAAAATCCTGTTTGAGAGAGATTGCAACATGGGAAAATACTTGTTTAGCCATTACATAGACATTGCCTAGCTTTTGAAACAACTAATCTTACTTTTGCTGCCATCATCAAAACATGAAGCTGTGTGTTGCCACCTAAACAAAGAAAACGCTTAAGGCCTCAAAGTTTTTAAACTGGGCTCTGATTGGAAAGCCATAATATCAGTTGGTCAAAACTGAGATTTGAGATTAAATCAACCTTCAACAATAAACTTTGCTCTTTGACCACCATAGGCTTGGATTAGACCAGGATTTAAAGGTATGTTGTTCAAAAATGTTAGCTAACGTGTGCTAATTTACATGTTCTAAAAGTGCAGTGCAGAGAAGGTACGGTATACTTCAACACTTGCTAACATTGTGGAGTTAAAATCTACTGGGAAGCCTAGATTTCAACTGGACCAGTTTAGCACATGTTTACTGCCTTGTTTACACTAGAGCTTTTGCTGATACAGTCTAACACTACAACTCTCAATCCTAGTCCAGACAAGGCTGTGTATTAAAGGGGTAGATCACACATGGGTGAGGAATTGCTGAGGTGTGGCTAAAGGGTGTGTGCAGGAACTAAAAATACGATGGAATTGTACAAATGGAAATTTAGGTTTAATATCAGGAAAACATTCCTAACAGCCTGTAGAATAGTCTCCCGAGGGAGGGCGTGGAAGCCCCATTGCTTAAGACATTTAAAATTAGACCAGACAAACATCTGAGAACATACTGTGAGGAACAATCTTGCATCAGAAGGGATTAAGGCCCAGATTTTCAAAGCCATTTAGGAGCCTACCACCCATTGAAATCAATGGGAGTTAGACACCTAAATACTTTTGAGGATCTGGGGCTCAGTGATCTGGTAAGACTGTTCCATCTCTAATTTCCAGGAATCTAAAAAAATGGACGGTGTCCTTGTTCTTTTTTCAGCTATTCCAAAGCATGCCCAGTCAGTTCAGATCTAGAATGGCGACAGGGCATCTTAGTGCACGGTTTCAGTTTTCCTGTTCTGAAAGTTTCAGCTTGAGAATTCTTATATACGAGGACTACCATGCTGTTCTGTACAAGAACAAACTCGTAGCTTATTTATCTGCCGGAAAAACGAATGGGCTATTCCCATCTAGCATTCATTCTATCTGAATGCTTTGGTCCTTGTGAATACATTGCTTAATGCAGCTAACCAGGAGCAAGTAGCCCCAACCAAAGCAGGTTCCAGGGTTTCCAGCTGCCCATAATAGCACTCTTGAATAAGCGCACAGCAATCCACGCAATAGAAAAACCAGGGGAGTGTTGAACCACTGAGCTATCTTCTTAGGTCCTTTCTCCTTGATAACCTTTGGGAGTGGCCAGTCGCACATTCTTTGAATTATCTTTGCATGCAACTGATGGCTGCCTAAGAACAGGTAGGACAGAAGCAAATAGTGGAAAAGTGCAGTTTAGGTAACTCCATTCTTGGAGTTATTTTTGCTTCCTGTCTCTGAAAACAGTGGCTGCTATAGGAACCTTTTCTTATTTGTCTTTAGGCTGCTCTCTTTTTATTAGTGACCAGGCAAAAATTATTTTAACCTGTGGTGCCTTAGGCTGGAGTGCTCCTTCCTCCACAATCCCTCTGAATGAGGTGAGGAAAAGATTAGTGGCAGAATGAAGGCCTACTCTTTTATTCCTGAAGCGTTCTTTGCCTCTGTGATTTCTTCAGAGGGAGATAATATTCCCATTTTTTAAAAATTAACCTTAGATTGATGGAAATGGATGTACAAAAAGTGTGCCACCAAATCTGTTGACATAACTACAATTCCGCTGTACAGTGTACCAGATGCATTTTGATTATGCAGCAAAGTCTGTCGAGTACTCAGAAACATACCAGCCAGACATCTGGGCACTTGTACAGATCCATGGGCCTATTCTGTATGTTAAAGCATTTCATTACAGGATGCATCCCAGATTTCTTCCTGACACTGATGCCACTTACTTTAGCTTCATTTTATAGCTATAGAAAAGGTTCAAAGTTATCGGACTTTAATTGAAGAGCCTTCTGTTCATTTCCTGCCTCAATGAATATAAAATAAACAAGTAACTTTCTGTCTCCAAGTTGCAGTCAAGAGTCCTAAAATGCACTCAAGATTTTTCATATTAAATGACCATAACTAACACTGAGAAAATTGAATCTTACTATACGCACTTCCTACCTTTAAAGCCAACAGGCTGGTTAAATTTAGATAAATCTATGGTCGTTGGTATCAAATTAAGGGCATCTTTTTATTTTAACAATACTAAAAACAGGAGAATCTACTGTACAGGGTAACAGAAAAATATAGATCTTGGGCCATATAAAACACATACAAGGTGTCTGTTCAAAATCGCGTGTTGTAGCTCATGATCAATTGTTGTCAGCTTTTTAAATAAATTACCTATTCTGCACTACTAAAAAAGGGAAACTATAGGACAGTTTTATAGGAAATATGATCTATAGTGTTATTATATGACCTTAATACCATAAACCAATTGTTTAAAGCTCTAATCTTGCAAACACTTACATGCTTAACATTAAGTAAGGGAGTAGTCCTGTTAATTTCAGTGGAACCACTTAGTTGCTTGATGTAAACATGCATGCATACATGCATGCAAGTGTTTGTAGAATCAGAGTCTTAGTTAAAACTGGTTTCTGATTCAATGTTTTTGATTTAAAGATAAGGGTGTCAACAGCAAACAACTTTGAACCATGGAAGTTTTTCTTTACCAGGAATACAATATGATTTCTTTTATTGTCAAATCAAGATGACATGATTTTAGGCAGCACTGATATATCTATATATATCTGAGTAAAGATTAAGTTAGAAATTTGATAAGACAGCCATTTATTTTTCAGCAGAGACGAAGAGTCGTAGGGTTAAGATATAATAATCATTTTTCTGCTTTTAAAAATGATTCTTTAACAAACAGCAGTAACTCGGTGCAATTTTCAGTTATACAAAATGACATTTTCTATGTTACTATCAAAATATTCTGCATAACATTAATCTCTGTGCAGTTATTAACATATATACAGAACAGTGTTTCTCAGTAGAAATCAGTATGTTCCTTGCTGATAGTTTTTACCTTAGATTTACCAAAACCAAACCTAAAATTCATTTTATAATAGTAGAAAATCCTAATACTCATGATAAATAAAGGACTGAAGGTTTATTTCCCAGCAGTAAATGAATAAAGAAACTCCTCCAAGTTAAAGTCAAGCCAAGACTTAATTGTAATCAACTGTGATGAATCTGAGTGAGCTGGGAACATAACACATTTTCATGATGCATTATGTTGAGTACACAGAAGTGGAGGAATGTAAACAGACAGAAGGCACATGAAAGGCCCCGATCCAGTCTCCATGTGATGAAGTGAGAATTTCATAATTCTGTCATCAACAGTCTTTTCATCATCTTCTCTCTCTCGAGTTCACGCCTCAGAGTCTCAGCACTGTGTAATTAATGCACAAACAGCCAATTATGGGAACAACAAAATGCCACATATTTCAATTAAAAATAATTAACATTTTTAAAGTACCAAGGGAAGGAGAAAGGTTCAGTTTGATTCAGTGAAAAAGCTGAAAATAGATGGTTGAGTCAGAAGTGAAAATCATTTGACATTTTGAGTAGTAAAGAAAAGCAACCAAGGGGGGAAAAAGCATGAGACATTTTAGGGCTTACTCCTTCTCCCCACAAAGCCACTGATAAAGTTCCCATTGACTTCAATGAAAGCAAGATTAAAAGCTCAGTTTCTTGTTAATTGATGTAAAAGCCATTTAAAAAGACTTGTATTGCAGCAATCTGCTCCTCAGGGCCCAGATCGCCTTTCAGTTTCCTGCATGGTTTGGTCCTAGAGGAGGTTTCTTTTTCATTACATAGCCTACAGCATTATTTAGTGTGCACTCAAGTGAATGGGAAGCCGAGCTGGATTAAGTGCTAGAGATCTTGCCTGGGATCATGGAACGATGTTGCTGTGATGTTGTCACACACTGGCTAAGAAGCACAAGGAGTAGACGTCTCCATAAAGCATTCTGGTCCAGGAGGAGGAACTGAGCAGGAAGAAGCTGCTGTGAAGCAGCTAAGCATTCCTCCTTACACAGGGAAAGGGAGGAAGAGGAGTCTACCCAAGCCCATCCATGCCCACTGCCACCTGACTGGACCATGCCCCCATCTCAAGTGGACATCTAGCGTTGGTGGTGTAAGCACTGTGGGATGGAATGTTACCACTGCTACTCCTGCTCAGCCAAACCTGGGGAGAAGGAAGGCTGGATCTGCTGCTGCTCTTCAGGTGGCTGGTATGGGGAAGTGGCTGTAGACTTCTGCCATTTTTAGTCCTTGAGTGGGCTCAGGCTTTCCCCCCAGTCTACTGCTGCTCTGCATCTTTAGATGAGCCATGCCCCTCCCTGTCTATTCCCTCAGTCCGCTGCTGATCCTAGTGTTTGAGTGGGCTAATGCCCATGCAGCTCATGGTTACTGCAGCCCCTTAACTATGGCCAAGGAGGGAGAGAGCTTTGTTACCATCTCCTCTGATGACCCACCAAGTCTCCTGGTTCTTTACATTTCTGGCAGACCATGGTGGGGACTGTGATGGGACACGCCCTCATCCCACTGACCAAAAAGGCTAACGAGCATTCCTACACTCAAGCAGCACCAGTTAGACGCACCTGCAGAACATGCTCCAGCTGAAGAAGGGCAGCTTCAAAAGGTGAAACTTGCCATAGAGAAGGGGGGAAGTTTACCCTGGAGGAGAAGCTGCCAGGGACTGCTAGTGAGTTCCAGTAGCAAGGGGAGCTCAGCCTGAGGCAGCAACTAACCTTTCCTTTCCCTTCCCACCCTTGATTGTGGACACTATAAGCCTGATACGGGCAAAGGGCCCGGGAGGGCTGCTCCCAGCCAGTGACCTGTGGTGGGACCTGGGGAGTGTCACCAGGGACTAGAAGCAATTGGACACAGAAAGGGCCCTGGAGTGAGCTGAACTCCTGCCAGGAACAGAGAACTCACCCGCGAGTAGGGGCTCCTGTAGGCGACACAGGTGCAAGAGACTCAAAGAGCCTATGGCCGAGGCCAGGCTGAGGGTTGGCCCACTACTGGGACCTAGTACAGGAATTATAGGGGTATGTGAGGGGACCCTCTCCCCGGAGCTCTTTGGGGTAGCTGGGTCTGAGGGGGTGGGGCTGCTGCCATGACACATACAGCACATTCTCTGGGTCTGCCAGCACCCCTATTTGAGAACTAGGGGGGATTGCTGGAGAGGAGAAGAGAAGGAAGTGGGGGAGAACACTATGCAGGTAAAGACAGAGGGAGGGGAATGAAGCAGGCAGAGGGAGAGAGAAGAAAAGAGGGAATGTCTTTAGAGTTTACTCTTCAGAATGTGCCAGGTTCATGTATAACTGCTGCAAAACTGCCCCGGTCCTTTTTTAATTTTGGCCTTTGGAATGGACCAGATTTCACCAAATGGCTAGTATTTTCAAAACTTTTGCTCAGGAAAGAATCCTTCAGAATCTCTCTCACCCATTTGCTGAATATTTTGTGGGCTATCCAGAAGATATTGCTAGGGTGACCAGATGTACCGATTTTATCAGGACAGTCCCGATATTTGGGGCTTTTTCTTATATAGGCACCTATTACCCCTCACCCCCGTTCCGATTTTTCACACTTTCTATCTGGTCATCCTAGATATTGCACAGGCTGCTTGCACCTACTGAGCCAGCCCTGCCTTCAGTCTCATGCATCTTTCATATTCTTTCATTGTTAACTACTAGTAGCTTGAGAGACACTAAGAGCACATGAGTAGATTTATTTATACATTCTATAAAAGGGCAACCCTTAACAACAGTTTATGAAGAGGCACAAGTGCACGCTGGGAAGTAACGATGGTTAGCAGCACAAGAGAAAGACGCAATAGTTAGGATTTTTCTTTTTTAGATTAAGCGTTTTGTGCAAATTTTAATGCAGGGATCAGCAACGTTTGACATGCGACCTGCCAGGGTAAGCCCCCCGGCGGGCCGGGCTGGTGTGTTTACCTGCTGTATCTGCAGGTTCGGCCAATCGTGGCTCCCACTGGCCATGGTTTGCCGTCCCAGGCCAATGGGGGCTGCGGGAAGCAGCGACCAGCACATCCCTCAGCCCGTGCCGCTTCCCACAGCCCCCATTGGCCTGGGACGGCGAACCGTGGCCAGTGGGAGCCGCGACTGGCCGAACCTGCAGATACAGCAGCGCCAGAGGTTGAGCAGTGAGCACCCCCCGGCCCACTGGAAAGTTGGTGCCTGTAGCTCCAGTCGGTGCCTATACAAGGAGCCGCATATTAACTTCTGAAGAGCCACATGTGGCTCCGGAACCACAGGTTGGCCACCCCTGAAATAGACAGTTTGGCTAATTCAGCACTCATCAGCCTCTAGAGAAGAAAGATTACCATTAGAAACAATTGTAAGATGGAAGAATTGAAAAAGAGTAGGTTTTCTGTGGGAAGCTGGAACATGCTTTTTTTGCTATTTCATGCTATAAGAACAATTGCAACCTGACACTACTCTGAAAATTCAGCACCTGGTATTCATCGGAAAGAGTATCTATTTCTCAGCCCTTCCCAGTTAGCACTGAATTTAGAGAAACAGATTGCGACAGCAGTTGTTAAAAACAAACCAGTAGTTCAGGGGAGGTGATTTGTCTCAGAAAAAATGGCACACCCTTTTCTCTCCAGGCCAGTGGTTATGGAGGTGGTGTGTTTGGCCTTCAGAGGAGGGCAACTGCTGGCTGAATCACCAGTTAGGAGTGGCTTTCAATTCAGAGAAAGTTTCTTATGCTTTCCACTTGTCCTGAGGTAAGTACCAAATGGCAGCTGACTTTACACATTAGTGGAAATTGTAGTTTAGGATGAAAGGCTCAGCGGGTTCTTTCCCATTACATTTATGATAGAATAAAAGAAATCAAACTCTTGGGAACCTAGAGAGAGACACAGAGTACTGCTATGAACTGCTCAATACCTGTCTGCCAGAGAAATAGGTTTGTGTGATGAATATATCGTCTGCACTGTTGGGGTTGGGACGGTCTCTGCCAAGGACCTCATTGCAAGTGAAGGCGATACTGGTGGTAACAGCTTAGGTGATGACTGCACAGCACAGCACACTAATTTGCTGTCTATAAATTCTGCCTAAGAAGAAAATAATGAAAAGGATAAGTTAGTTTTGATTTTTTCCGCCCACTTTCTCTCAAACACTCGTTATCAGCAACTTTCCTCTAATAAAGAGGGAAAAAGAGAGATTGCCCTATAGTTGCCCAGTGGCCTTTTAAGAACCAGGAAGCAACCCTCATATATAATGAAACAGACACTTCTTCTTTGGACAGAGATTCAACGGTTGTGCACTGATGACAAGTCTGACTATAAAGTCCACTGTGTGAGACTGAACTCAGTTCACGGTACATTCCACACTAAATATGGACCCATAACCTATAAACATGCTGTTTATCACCATTTTATTTGGTTTAAACCTGATATGGGGAGCTGACCAGAAGTGTCCTCTTGAATAGAGCCCTGTCAAAATGAACTCGTAGGTCCCTTGACAACTGGGCATTTTATTAAAGTCGAGTGTGCATGAGTCTGGGTCTAATTGTTCTGTGTAGTGGAGCACACCCGAAAAAAAAATACCCAGTGGCAACTAGCAACAGACAATGTCATATAAAATGTACAGAACCACAACAAACTCCCGACTCTTTCTCCATACTGCACAGCTGATGCTATGGCATCACAAATCCTGCAACATCAAAGGCTGGGCATCCTGTCATTCCTGAAAAAAATGACACTGACCCACTGTTTGCACAGGACCATTTAATGACAAGCAGGGAGCAGCCTGTGTCTGCTCGCGCGTTACCGAGTTGATAGGAATGTACAGTAGCGGCAATCTTTCAGTGCTTCAGAATAGTCCCGACATGTTCGTGCGATTATCAGCTGAGTTTTTTTTCTTGACAACCTGTTCTTTGAAGCTTGACTCAGTCTTCACAACAGGAGGAAGAAAAGTCAGCACAACAGGGAGGCAGAGAATTGTTATCCAGCTATTGGACTATGTGTCTTTTTTCATCACTTTTCAAATTATGTGAGCTACTTATGATGAACAAATACTGAATGGAGACACTTGTGCATTGGGATACAATCTGCAGGTTAAATCAATGGGTGATCCAGGAAGAAGCTGGAGTCGGGTCTTTTTTACATTTCCCAGCCTCTCTTTTGACTGAAAGCAGAGAGTCCATTCCAGACGAACATACTAAGGATGAGCCTTTCCCAGTCATTCTATGAAACCAGTAAAATGAAAAATGGTAAAATAAAACCAAACAAACAAGAAAAAAACAAGCAAACAAACCCCCCTCTAATCCTGACCAATTATAGGCCTAATCATTAAAAAAAGGTAAGAGGCCAAACTTTTCTGGCATTTCCCTTTTAAAGCTCAATGTCACCGTCCAGATGCAAGCAAATTTTGCAGTCCTCATGCAGCATTTTGTCTCATAAGGACTGTCAGATCAGGCTTTACATCATAAAATACTGACACCATGGCACAATTCCTCAGTGGGAATAAGTTGTCATAACCCAACTGAAGTCAATGGAGCTAGGACAACTGACACCAGCTTAGGATTTGCCCTATTTTTAATGGTTATTTTAGATAGGTATGTGGTACTATTTTTCTCTAGAGTATATATTTATATACTTATGTGTTGTGACGTGGTCAGGCCAGATGGCTACAAAAGAGTGGTTGAAGGTAGGTACATTAGTTCCAGGTTAAGCAGGTCCCTTTTCCCTGGGTAAAATAACAGGGACTGTTCCAGAACACTCAGGAACTTTCTAGAACTAATTAAGGCAGGCAGGCTAATTAGGACACCTGTAGCCAATGGGGAAGCTGCTAGAATTAATTAAGGCTAATCAGGACACCTGGTTTAAAAGGGCTCTCACTCCAGCTAGTGAGGTGCATGTAAGGAGCTGGGAGTGACAGGATGTGCTGCTGGAGGACTGAGGAGTACAACCGTTAACAGACCTCAGGAGGAAGATCCTGTGGTGAGGACAAAGAAGGTGTTGGGAGGAGGCTATGGGGAAGTAGCCCAGGGAATTGTAGCGGTCATTCAGCTGTTCCAGGAGGCACTCTAGACAGCTGCAATCCACAGGACCCTGGGCTGGAACCTGGGGTAGAGGGTGAGCCCGGGTTCCCCCCAAACCTCCCAACTCCTGAGGTTCCACCAGAAGGGAAGTTCTCTGAGCTGTTTCCCGACCCACATGGTGGATCATCAGAAACTACGGGGATTGTTCTTACTCTTTTTTCCCCATCCTGGCCATTGATGAGTTTATCTGAGTGAACGGCAGATTTGAGCCACAAAAGTGGCCAAATTGAGGGCTACTGTGAATCTCTGAGGCGAGCAAAATCTGCCAATAAGTGCAGGACCCACCAAGGTAGAGAAGGAACTTTGTCACAGTGTATACAGTATATTGGGCCAGATCTTCAGCTGGTGTGAATCAAAGTAGCTCCATTAAGTCAATAGATTTATGATTTACACCAGTCAACACAGATAAAATTTAATCAGATTTATTTCCCCCCCAAATAAAAAAATCAGTTTAGCTCTTTATAAACTGCAGAATTATAAAACCAGAAAATAGCCTCCAAAGCTTACTTGTTTATTAATATTTTTTGTTTTTCTATAAAATAAAAAAATAGACATTTTTGGCTCTAAGCAGCATTTTCAAAGCAAAACCTACCTTAAAATCAAAAAATACCAACAACAACAAAACAACCCCCAAAATTTTGCAGGCTGTTCATAACATGAAAAAGAAGCAAGGGAAAGGAAAATGAACCACAAATATTTGCAGCTGCATAATGCTGTGCATGACTAGGATACATTCAGAGTTAGATCTGGCTCTGTCCTTGAAATTTTGCGCTAATGCATTTGTTTGTGTTGTTTTGTTGAGGCCAAACATGGGGTGACACCTAGCACAACTTGTGTGTTAAAATAAACTGAAAAACAATTGACTTGAAGCCAATATTTCTTTGTTCAATGATCCCCATTATTCAGGTTGTGGGACGGGGATAACTGCATAGAATAGAAATTTGTTCACTTCCCTGCAATCTTCTTGGTACTTCCTGGTTTACTAAAGATTTCCCACAATGCATAATTCTATGACAAAACAAATACCATGGGCTGCATGGGTTGAAATGTAATTTTAGATATTTGTGATGTTGCATTGTGGTTTTTTTCAGTGAACCAGTACTCTGAAGAGGAAAAGATGAATTGTGGATAGGTTAGTTAGAACTTATTTATATGCTGATTATCCCTCCCTCTTGTCCCACCCAACAAAACCTAATTACTAGAGCTGGTCAAAAATTTTCCATTAACTTTTCCATGTCAAAATAGCTTTTTAGCTAAATGGAAATTTTTAGTAATGTTCAGCTTTCATTACAAAGCGAACATTTTTCAGTTCGGTGTTCAGTGAAACCTAGCAAAATGTCAGTGTTGTCTGACCTTTTTTACAGGGGAACTAGTGGGGATATTATTCTGCACAGATTTCTGTGTGTAACTCAGTTTTTTAATCCGGGACATAAAAGTGGAAGCTTTCTTGCCATTTTTATTAAAGTGGGTACCATCCAGCCTGGATGACTTTTTCAATAATTCTGTTTTGATGGGCTTGAAAGATTTCAATATATATGTTGGGATATTTTTAATTAGAGCAAAAAATAGATATGAAGCAGATTCTGATAAATTTTTCAATTTCTCTCACTAAAATAAGACTTAAAAAATAGACACATGACTCCCTCTCACCCCCTCCCCCAAAAGAAAGTGTCCCAAGGTAAGGGGGATCATGATCAAGCCTTTACCTCTTTCTTTAATAACTCACTAAGTGCAGACAGATACTATAGCTGTCCCAGTTGTGAATAAGGTTCCATATTACATATTTAACCACATGAGAGAGAAAACAGATTTGGGGCTCAGGACAGAAGTTAAGGTTTAAGTCGGAATGACTTCATTTTATGAGTTTAATTTAGGAATATCACACTCGTGACTGTGAAGTGAAATTCTAACATGAGAAGGTTTCTCCTCTGTGGCTGCTAAGCCACATCCCAGTTTGGGAAGGACATGCAGAGGGTTTCAGTCAGAGTCCCATGCATAATACCTAGTTGTTTCGAGTTCTAATATTAATTTTAACAAGTCCCTCAATTGTTTAAATGTCTTGTTTCTTCTACCTATCATACTCACACTGCTACTCTAAGGTTGGGCATTCAGGGTACAGTATTATTAGATCGGTCGGGCTTATTTTTATATTGTTATACAGTTATTAGTCCTGTTTATGTGGTACTGTGCAGTATGCCTTGTGCAAAGGGACATATCCCAAAGCCCGCACCTCACTTCTTTCTCAAGCAACATTTCCAGGGAGGTTTAATGGGAGATTTTCCCAAATAAGAAGTAAGGATTCCAAGATTCAGCTCTAGGTTGTTAAATAACACGGACGTTTATAGCAGCATGCGACTGTAGTCATCATCATACAACTGTTTTATATTAATTGTAACTCCTTGTTTCAATTCAGAATACAATTTTCATGAAAATTAGGTCCCCTAGAAGACAGAGACAGGCTTTGTAAAGGGGACAAAGGCCAATTCAGCAAAGATTCCATGCAGCGTATGGATTTAGTGGCTATGCCCACACCATTGCCTGCCCTTCCTGTTTATTCAGAGTCTGTGCAGCCTCACCCACGCCCTCTACAGTAGAACTGTGGGAGTGCAGCTGTATTTTGTGACCTGCTGCCCTGAAGTGTTTCACCCTCAATCCTTATTTCTGCTTCTAGTAATCTCCAACACACCAATGAAGGCAAGTTTACGATACAAGTCATGGCCATATTTGATTGATTTGCAGTCTAAGCCACATTTGGAAAGTATCTTTATTAGGACTGTTAAAGGCAAAACTTCTGACATTGTTTAAAAAAATAATCTGGAGTCGCAAGTGCTGTGTTAAATACACAGTTTTTCAGTTGCATGTTCTACTTACAGAAAACTGTGGTACTGTTGTAAAAGGATCGAAAAAAGGATTAGCTGTATCAGCAGGGAATGTCTTTATCTTTAAAAAAAGATAAAGAAAAAGATGTTACTTTCAGAGCCTAAAAATGAAAAACAAAACCAAAAAAAAGCAGCAAAGCACTGCACGTATAGCAATGTCTGACAAACTCGAACGGTTCAGCAGCATTCAGATAAACCAGCTCAAAAGACGACCACTTCAAAACACATATGTAAGTTAGTGAGGAATATTCAAAGGATAAGACCTGACTGAATTATTTTACCCAGGTAATTAAATGTAATATGAAATAGCTCTTATATAAACATATTCTGAACTGACTGCATCCGATATGTCTTCAGCTCTATAACTAGTCACGACATTATTTGGCTTGTTCTAGTGACCACCACACATTTTCTAACTGGTAATACAAAGCTCAGCGATAGGAAACCTTACACAGTGTTAGCTTGTGGTTAGGAACTTCAGCTAAAGAACTTTTGTTTTATGGATTTTACACATCCATACTTTTAGTTATTTATAGATAGCACAGCGCTGCAAATGGAGTGTCAGACAGGACAAGAAGAAAGCACCAAAAAATCACTGTAGGCAATTGATTGGTAATCACTGTCCCCAGTAATGTTAAGAACTTCAATCTTACCCATTCCAGTGGTGTTCTAAGGATCAAGCTACATCTCAGGAGGTATTACTAAAGGAGTGTTGAAAATACTATTAGAGACCATTATGCCATTGGATTGCATCTGTACTGAGAATTTTCAGTGCAAAATCCTGGTCTCATTTAAGTCAATGGCAAAACTCCCATTGATTTCATAAAAGCCAGGATTTCACCCTGAGTGTAGACAAGGCTTTGGTGTAAATTATTTCTGGGCTTAGTACCATCTTGAATATTAAATGAAGAAAAATAAATTAAACAAATAGCAACCAAGCATTGTCTCTTTTTGATTATAGGTGGTATGCATGTCATTATCCTCCTATCTAGAATGCAGAAATCTCATTAATCCATTCAGGAAGAGGACAAAGTAAAAAGTATTTATCAACTAGAAGTATTGATTTCAAACTGCACTTCATATTTCCACTTGGGGAAAATGTATTATATACTGAAAAATGTAGTTATCACTTTAATGGAAAAACTTTTTTAATGTATGTTTATTATGCATGCCTTATCATAGAATTAGTGCGTTATGTTGAGGCAGCTGCTAATAAACAAGGAACACATTCAAGTGCCGACCCAGTTGCCCGAGAAAGGAACACCTGAAATTATGAGATCAAAAGTAATAAAGAAAATGCATATTGTCATTTGTTTTGTAAACAAAACACCAGACACACATTTGGTTTGTAAACGTGCCATTCAAAATTCATATCCAGCTGTGGCCCAACATTCACACAAGGACAAAAATGCTCAGGTGTGTAAACACCTGTTTAACTGAATGTGGATGACTAGAAATAATCACGTAGCTGTATTTGAAAGGTCACTGCACTAGAAAACAATTCTCTAAGCCATGAAGATAACTGTGTAGAGATAGCAAGAGGAACATTTCAGACTTTTCATAAATATTGATGTATCTACATTCCATCAGTAAACTTGATTTTGAGTTACTATGTGCACTTACTGACATTCATTACAATACAATATACAAATTGTATTGCTAAGTGAGTCTGTTATGTTATACTGATATCTAAATCTGCCAGTATAACATGAATGATTCTGAAGTGGCTGTGTCTTTTTGAGACAACAAACCCAGAAGTCAATCTTGTCATTCTAGATTTATGAAGTGTTTACATTTCAGTGTTTGCGAATAAGATACAGAGCACTGTATTATAACACAGTACTGTAGCCAAAATCAAAGTATTATACAAATCTAAAATCAGTCACTCATATCTGACTTTAGTTTGATATGCAGCAACCCAAATCTCTCTAATTTTCTGGATTGGTCTCATTAGGAGAACAAAGTTTAGTTACTGAAAATGAAGGTGAAGAATGATGCAAATGTTATTATCATGATAAATGAAGTGGGGGGATGGGCGGGGGGAAGGGGAGCTCCCTTTTATGGACACCCAGCCAGCCAGCAACTATAAAATTCCTGTTAGTAGCTGTTTTCTAATTGCTCTACCTGTAGAGGGTTAAAAAGTCTCACTGCTATGTATAGGTAAAAGGAAGTGAGTGGGCACCTGGCCAAAAGAGCCAATGGGAAGGCTAGAACTTTTTAAAATTGAAACAAGACTCCCCTTTTGTCTGTCTGTTGTTGTTCTCCCGGGGAGAGGTGGACAGAGCAGAGGCATACTGTAAGAAGCTTGGGGCCAGGTATGAAACAATCCTCAATATCATACCTAGAAACTACTCATTTAAAACCCTAGATATTTAAGTAGATCAGGAAATGTCTAGGGAGATGTGATTGGGTTTATTCCTTTTATTTTGTTATGGGTTTGTTGCTTCCTCTGTGCTAACTCGAGGTGCTTTTGTTTTTCTTGTAACCTTTAAACTGGACCTCAAGAAAGCTATTCTTGGTACTTAATCTTTGTAGTTGCTTTTTTAAAATCTAGCAATAGCTTGAGTTCCCAGATGTATTTTCTTTCTTTTTTTTATTAATAAAATTTAAGAACACAATTGGATTTTTGTGTCTTAAGAGGTTTGTGCACGTTTAATTAGCTGGTGGCAACAGCTGATTTCCTTCTTTTTCTTTCTCTGCTCTTCCCTGGAGGTGGGGGTATGTGTGAAAGGGCTTGAGGGTACCCCACCGTAAGGAATTCCCAAGTGCGCCTTCCTGGCCTCTCAAAGGGGTTCTGCACTAGGGTGGTGGTAGCACTTACCAATCCAAGGTCAGAGAAAAGCTGTAACCTTGGGAGTTTAATACAAGCCTGGAGCGGCCAGCATTAATTTTTAGAATCCTTGTGGGCCCCCACCTTCTGTACTCAAAGTGCCAGAGTGGGGAATTAGCCTTGACAGTTATTCAAGAGCCTATTGAGAGTATTGACCAGAAGCACATTAAAAAAGTTGGTCTTGATTACACACTGAGATACATAGTGATGTGGAAAAAAGAATCTTCTAAAGTCAGCCACTAAATCTGTACATGTCAGAGGCCCAAATTTTGTGTCAATACACATCTAAGGTCAGTTCATCTGATTTAATTTCAAACCCAATTTTCCCTTTTCCGGAGTTGTGTTTATTTAATCGGAGGACAGAGAATTCCAGACAAACAAAATTAAAAGATTTTGTAGGTCCCCAGGACACCACTTCCAGCCATCAGTCAGGTTTAACTCAACTCAGAACAACTAAGGCACATGAGAAAAACTCATACCCATGCAGCACTTAGGAGACAGAAAGCGAAGCCATTCTGCCCACTCTGCCACAGTCCAATCCTTTTGTCTCCCTCATTTCTTTTTCTTCTGAGGAGTTTTACATGAGTAGCAACATATACCTGTTCACGCAGACTGTGCCCTGCCAGGAATACAGCTGAGAATTCTCCCGCAGTTGGTGTAGAAGGAGGGAGCTCATGCTGTCTTGTTTGGAATGGTTGGAGGTTGCAATGGCTGAAGCTGGTTTGGTTGTTCTGGTCTGTGAAACAGGCAGGGTGCCTCGAATAGCCTGATTACAAAAATGATACTGATACAGGCAATGATACTGATCTCTTCTGTAAAGTGCTTTGAGATCTATTGATGAAAAGAGCTACAGTAGAATCTCAGAGTCACGAACACCTCAGGAATGGAGGTTGTTTGTAACTCTGAAATGTTCATAACTCTGAAAAAAAACATTATGGATGTTCTTTCAAAAGTTTGCAACTGAACATTGACTTAAGCCAGCTTTGAAACTTTAAGATGCAGAAGAAAAACGCTGCTCTTTATTTTTTTAGCAATTTACATTTAACACTGTACTGTACTGTATTTGCTTTTTTTGTGGGAGGTCTCTGCTTCTGCCTGATTTTGTACTTATGGTTTCAAATGTGGTGTGTGATTGACTGGTCAGTTAGTAACTCTGGTATTCATAATTCTGAGGTTCTACTGTATATAAAAGCTCGTTATTTCCTAG
The DNA here is from genome assembly GCF_965140295.1 of Lepidochelys olivacea. Lineage (NCBI taxonomy): Eukaryota > Metazoa > Chordata > Testudines > Cheloniidae > Lepidochelys > Lepidochelys olivacea. The sequence continues at coordinate 161,711,886 of NC_140412.1, read as the reverse complement.
AGCCTCTTTTTATATCCTGGTGCAGTTAAACTGTTGAAATATAATATTTAACATTGGGAATACTAGTGAAGGAATTGGCTAACTAAGGTAGAACTGCATTCAGACCTCTCAACCACACATTTTGCCTAGGAGCCCATGTGGATCCTCTCATTCTGCATTTCCAACAAGCCTGGAAGCGTGCTGTAGACAGCAGCAATCAGCAGTGGTGGCCAACTGGTGGGAATAAACAAAGGAGGAAACCCTTGAATATGGCCTGCTCCCAGAGGAAGGAGCTGCTAAGGGATGCTGTCTGGATAGGAAGAAGAGTTGGAGCCAAGGTAAGTTACATGGAGCTATTTCCATTTTCGCCAGTGAGCCCATTGCTGAAGGTGTCAGGTAGCTTCCTGACTTTTCCTCAGAGCCATGTTATGGATTGAGAATGAGGCAGGAAGGAGAAAAAAGGCTGATGGATTTTGTTGCCCCCCCAATAAGTGACATTATAATGGCTTTGAATGATAAAACCTGTTCTTCAGGATGTTTTCTCACTGTGAGAGACCAACCTGTTTTGCAAGTTGGTTAAAAATAGTGTTAATCATTAAATGTCAAGTTAAAATGGCTTTGATTGCATGATGTGCCACAAAACACAGGTATTCCACATTTTGGCCATTGTCTCATGTTCTGATGGCTTTTCTCATATACTGGCATTTTTGGAGTGTGAGAGGTATGACTGCATTACCATGGCAAAAGTACCTTGGACAAACATGTAGTCCTCATCTAGAATATTTAGTTTGTTGAGTCAATAATTTGCTAGATTTTAGCAAACTCTTACTAAATGAGACAACGAGCCTAAATAAAGCGAACCAACACGTTCTGAACAGAAGTTCGTTGTCTGGTAAACTTCAAGGGGATTAATCTGAAAATCTGCTATACAGCAGAATAACATCATTGCTTTTGAAGAAAAATAAGCAGAATTTTGATTCTCTGTGGATAATCTTTCCTAGAAGTGTGAGCACGTTCCTGCTAGCATGGAAGCTGTTTACTGTATCCTAGCTGTATCTTGTCATAAAATGCTTTGGAGGCATCTCTGCCAGACCTGCAAAGAATTATCAGTGTTATTTTGCCTTTTGTTTGCATTGCAAGGGGAAGAGAAAAGAATAAACAAAGGGTGAGTAAAAGAAAAGAGAGAAGAGGGAAGTGTCATTCTTTGCTGATCTTCGCCTTTTCTTCAAGTTTATGTAAAAAAGTCTTTTTGAATGTAATTTAAACTCGGGATAAAAGGAATTGTGCATCTGAAATTAACTATAACTATTTCCAGCAGATGGGACAATCACAAGCATCTTGGCCATTTGAAAATTACCACTCTCAGGCACGCTGATCCTTTTTTCTTCTGCTCTTCTGTATTTAAGAGGAGAGAAGGTAAACTGACAGCACAGTATATCCACTGCGTTGGCATCAATTTCTTTTCCCTGTACAGAGGTTTGGAAACATTTAGTGTTCTGTCTTGTGAGTGCACACTTGCTGTTCTTCACTTGAGTTCACTTGCACCCAGCACTTTATGGTTCAAGGCCCTTGTAATACCTTCGGAAAAACATGTATTCCCAGTTGGTTTGAAATATGACCATTTATTTATACTGAGCCAGATGGGTCTCCAGAGGTAAGCAGAGGTTGTAGCTCTGACATATCAGCAGCTTCCTGTGCATTGTAGCGTAAGCAAAACTTCCACTACATGAGATGCTTTCACAGATACAGGTCTCTATGTGCACAGTGGCCAGAGGAGTATTTTGCAAAGCTCTATTTCAGAAACACATGGACTAGTCAACTTTGAACTTATGTAACTTCAGATCTATGGTGAAAAGGGGCCATACAGCACACAGGGTAGAGAGGTCTGTTTGTATTCAGCCCAGCCAGAAGGGATCAGGGACCCAAGTTACCAGTTTACATGCTGTTTAGTATACCTTAGTACTGATTGACCTGAGGTATGACTTCATGAAGGTGGTTTATGTACCTATTGTACTAATTGACTGGCAGTACCTCCTTCCAAGACCAATGATCAGATCCTCCTCCTCTCTGGGTCTTTGCAGCTTTTTTACTGAAATTCTTCATCTGGTGCCATACAACTCCAGTGGGGGAAGCTATCTGGTGTGCTAGGAAATGCAAAGACAAACATGTAATGTCAATCATAGTGCAATACAGCATCTGTGGATTTTTAAAAAAATGAAAATAGCTCATCAGACACCAATACTCACTCAGGCAAAGTCCAAACCCAATTCATCCCCTTCAGTAAAGCTGTGGCAGGTGTGTGCTTCAGTTCAGTGCATGAACACAAATGAAAAAAATAGTCCAATAAATTTGTAACATGACAGACACAGAATTACGGTATTAGTGAAACTACATATTATTGTTGAACCCAACCTTGAAAAAAGCTGTGTGGATCGAATAGCCTTATGAAGAACACCACTGCACCATAGACAATTTTCTAGTCAAAGAATTCCAGATCCATTATGCCTGTTTAAACAATACAATGTGTCAGTATCAGTGGAAGGATTAAATTCATAATTCATAAATTCATACAAACTGTGAAAATTTTGAAAATGTACCTTTCATATCGTATTATGTGACAAAATGTGAAACTTCCGCAGCTGCTTTAGCTTCTGCTTAAGCTGGTGAACTCCCAGGTAACAGAAACACATTTTGTTGAATATTTCCATGTGTACTGTTGTCTTATCTGTGAAGGTAACAACTCCTTGTCTGATCTGCACACTTCCCTTTACTCACCTCCTGTGTGATCAGACAGTAGCTTGAGGCCAAAGAAAGAGATTAATTAACTGGCACTTAAATAACATTCAGCATTTTGAAACAACAGTCATTTTGAAAATCAGTGCCAGTAAATTTGATTCTTTAATTCCCCTGGTTGTCTTATATCATCCTCTATTTTTCATCCAATTTTGATAATTGTTTGCCAAATTTCTTGCATGTGCATACTCCCCTTATGTGCTGTCCTCGTGAAGTCCATTACCTTTAGAATTTCATTTATGTACCTTCCTTCATCAAACACAGCAAGACACATATATTCAGCTTGCTTAGCACAATCATCATAGGAAGAGGTCATGAGCCCCTTGGTGGTGCAAAGATGATGTAATGCTGGCTTAAACAGCCAGCAAAGGATTCCTCCAATTTGGTGGAATTCCCAGGTAGTGTCACTTTCTCTGTGCCACCTTCCCTGACATGGGGGCATAGTCAGAAGCAGAGAGCACGGTTGGGGTGCTGCTCCCTCTGCTGTGTTCCTGCAACCTCTGACTGTCAGACCATCTGCTGGGGGCCACTGCAGCGAGGTGAAAGTTGTAACTCAATCACAGTTAGGTTTTGTGGCCATGGTCCTCAATGCAGCAACAATATTCCATAGTTCCAGTTCCAGCATGGTTTGCAGGGGCTAATATACAACCCACCTACATTTACAAGCAGATCACCTCACAATCCCCTAGGCACAATGGTTAATAGAAATAGACGCAATACAAAGGCTGGACCTGGAGATGTTTGCTGTCCTGCCCTCCCCGATGGATATAATCTTGTTGGTGCTAGGGCCATTTTTGTGCGTCTCCTGGAGGTGGAACGTTCTGCTGTTCTTTGTCATGACGACTGTAAGTGTTGGTTGGATGTAGAGTAGTTTCGGGGTGGAGCAATGCTAATGCTGCTTCTAACAGTGCCTACTGTAGAGAGTGACAGGAATGCAAGGCAACCAGTCTGCACACAGAGTATCGAAAGAAAAGACGGTCCTCTCTCAGTTTCACCTTTTAACTTTGCCATGAGGCTGCACTGGTGACGAGATTTAGCTCTTCAAAGAGCACTGAGAGGGAACAATGCAGCCGCTATACACACGACATTCTCCATACTTTGATGGCCTTCAGTGCTCTTCTGGAGGACGTTGTGAACGTGAACAAGCTTAAGAGAAACACTACAACATGTGCTGAGGTTATCCTGAACTACAGCTCCTCGGAGACAACAGAGCAAGACATGATGTCACTAAAACCACAGCTGCATTCGCTTGGACTTTGTTTTGAGGCAGAAAAGAGTGTTTTGCCTAGACTGGATCCTAATAAGTAGGTTGCATCACTAGGATACCATTGGTAATCCAAGTTAACTTCTTTCTGCCATTACCAGTCACCTCAACAGCATTAGAAAATTAGTTTTTGGATTGTGCACAGCAAAGAAAAATAAACATCAAGAAACATACCCCTGCAGAACAACAGACAGAAGTTGTTGTCATAGAAGTTCTGGAGCTACCAGAAAGCAGCCAGATGGGTGATGTGAAGAGAAAGTAAAAGAATAAGGTGATTCATACCACAATGAGAAAGCCTCAAGTAAAGCATAAGTCATACAATCATGTCTTTCCAGTGAGCAGATTGTATGAGTGTTGGAGTGCTAGAAGATAATTGAAGCATATGGAGCGGTTGCCCACTATACAAATCATTCTTTACACCCACAGAGCTTGTTGATGGTCCACCATCCAACAACTGTTCACTTCTCATGCTTGGTAACTAAGAGCCTAAGCATCAATGCGAACAGCCTAAATCCGCCAACCTGGTGATATTTTTAGAAAGACAGATCGATTATGCATTCTGTACAAAAAAGTGTTTCCTCTTATCAGATTCAAAAGCACCATGGTCATGCTGTTCTACTAAACAGTTACTGCAGATCGATGCCAGCATTGTACCATATGACCCTTGTCCAGTGCAAACAAACATGTTATCTGTGTGCCAAACCTGATTTCTGCCAACACAAAAGCAAAAGTCCTGAAATTCCTGAGATTTCCAGACAACCCTCCAAACTTGGCTTCACTGACTGCTAATGTCAGGATAATAATAAGTAATTTGAATCAAACTGTTCTCTTATTTTGCAGGTATCTCATGATTTATTGTGGCCATTATAATCCCCAGTGATTTTCACAAGACCATGTTCTGAATGCAAAAACATTGCACAGAATGGCTTAAAGTCCCAGTGGCTGCAGGAAGCTGTTAAAATTACAGGCTGGTGCAATCAACGCTTATGAGCCTTGATCCAGTAAAGCACGTAAGCATGTGCTTAACTTTAAACCTGTGATTAGTGCCATTGACCTCAATGGGACTATTCAAAGGTTTAAAGTTAAGCACATGCTTGGATAATAAACTTGGAAATATTGAAGTAGAATAAAAAATCTTGGATAGTTTCACCGCACTGTATTCTGCAGCTCTGGTTACAGTGAACGTTTGCGGAGAGTGAAGTTTTTCTGCAAAAAATATGAAATTCATGATAATAGGCTTCCATTTTTCGACTTGCAATGCAAGATCAATTAAAACTGAAACGAGATCATTGTCACTTCAGATGTGATGGGCACAATAGCTATTTTATTTATTTTTACATGTTCAGATTTAATCTCGTGTTTACTAAATTGTTTGCAATAGCTATTACAGCAAAGAAACTATTTACTAATATGGCTGCTAAGTATTAAAACTGCCTGACACCAGGTGTTGAAAACCCATCTGTATTACAGGTATCAGTCAGTAAAATTCCAGGGCACAAGTTCAAACACATAACAGTTCATGATTCTAGTGTTTATAAATTCAAACACTTGCATGTTAATACCTCGACAGATTAGGTCCACTTTATTCATCAGATGGTTCTGCTTTTGGTGAGTCTTTCATGAAAACAATCCAGTAACACAGAAAAATATATAGTTGTTCATTTTCCATTGGGTTGTTTCCACCTCTTCTTGAACAGATTGAGGCCTTTCCTGGAAAGCCAGTCTCACAAATTAAGAAACAGTGGTCTAGCACATTTCACAGCTAGGGAGATTATTTAGCAGAAGGAGAATTCCAATTGTTTGGGTCTATTAGCATGTAGCCGATTCTTGTCCATCCTCAGTTACATAAAGAATTTCTCCTTTGAAGGAATTGAGGGAAAAGCATAAAAAAAATGTTCTACTCGGCATAGTAAAGAAAATAGCTTGTTTGCCTGGGGCTGCTTTTTTCATTCAAGCAGAGGCTTGCTTCTCTGTGGTTTGTATAAGGGGCAAAAAGATCCATGTGATGCATTATTAAAGAGAGTTCTCTGAAAGAAGCTGAAAAGGATTGTTATGCTTTCCTGTAAAATGAATGGGAACTGGGAAGCTCTTATTTGAAATGACAAATTCTGGTGCTTGAAAATGTATTTGCCAAAGAATGGTAATCCTTCTTTTAATACCTGGAGAGTCTATTGGGACCAGACCCAGTTTTCAGTACAAAAAGAATTCATATTATGGGCCAGATCTTGGGCCCCAATAAAATATGCTTGTTCTGCTCCAGCAGTACAAGGGAAGCTTGCAGCTGCCCTCAGTAAGAAACTTGGCATTCCCTGAGTGGCAAGTAGCCGGCCTAGCTTGCTCTATACCACCATGAAATTCAGTGCATTTTTTATCAGGTCCAATGTAAACACTGACCAGTAAACTTGATGATGTCATGTTTCAGAGTAGCAGCCGTGTTAGTCTGTATTCACAAAAAGAAAAGGAGGACTTGTGGCACCTTAGAGACTAACCAATTTATTTGAGCGTAAGCTTCCATGAGCTACAGTTCACTTCATCGGATGCATTCAGTGCAGCTCACGAAAGCTTATGCTCAAATAAATTGGTTAGTCTCTAAGGTGCCACAAGTCCTCCTGTTCTTTTTGATGATGTTAGCTCATCTACTGTCATGGTGACTTCTAGGCTCTTCTCTTTAGGATTCAGTAAAACTTTTAATTTCTGCTGTGACAAGGTCTATGGTACCCCGAGCTGCAGCCAGGATTTACAGCACCTGGAACAAGCTGTAGCAGCAGTAGGAATACAGAGCTACAACTATGAACCTACTGTCTCCATACAAACACATGAAGTCTACACAGAGTAATTTCTTAAAGAAACCTATACATCCTGTCTGTTATTGTTGCTATACTACTTTACCTTGAGATCTTACTCAACAAAGCCTGAAGAAACTTGGTTCCCATATATATTATAATCTCCCTTTCTCAAAAGTGACTACTCTAAAACCAAAACGGAAAATATGGGCCAAATATTTTACTCACTTATGTACCATTATTGGTGGTAACTATAGTAGACTGTGACAACATCCACTGTGTGGATGAACTATCCAAACACGGGGCACACACTGCCTGCCCTCAAGAGCATAAGAGCAAAAGATGGAAGAAAAGAGTGCAACATACAAGGCAACATGCTCAGGGTAATTATGTGCGCTTGGTTTATTAGTTGTATTAATTTTTAAAACTAAATTCATTACTGTCCCCTCACCATCTATCTTCCACCCATCAACTCCTTGACTTCACCCTCAGCTTCAATTTCATTATCCTTATGTCCCTCTCTTCCATCATTTTACCTCTTCCCTTCATGCAAATGAGATGTTAAATAAATCTTATAATTAAGTCAATATCATTTCCTTTTCCCTGTTAATAAAAATATTAGAGCAAATCAAATATCTGATTTTGCCTGTGCATGTGTCTCTCCTGTTGCAAATGACAGTGAAAAGAGGATGTCTAATCAATAGGCAACCTGACAAAGACCAAGTAACCTGTTACTTATGTACCATGCTGGCAATGAGGGTCTTTGTCCCCCTCTACATCTGGTCCACATCTGAGGGTAAGACCCTACTGCAGCTGTCTGCTAACAGTTACTCCTTTAACTCAAGTACTAGAGATTCATATGTTTTGCACTGAAGGTTCAAATCACATTGATGATCCAAGTGAGGGGTCAATTATACTTGAATACTATAATAATTTATTCACAAGGAAAAATAAAGTTGACTAATATTTGCTGTTTTTACAGGTTTTACATGTTGTGTGACTCAACCAATCAAGAGCCAGACTTCAAAGCAAATGTTTCAAATTTCTGGTTGAGCTAGGAAGCATTCAATTGAAATTCCATCCAAAAGCCCGGCAGTCAGCATCCCACTTGCCATGACTCTTGAAAACTGTGATTTAGAACTGCATATGTATCAATTCATTGGTGTGTTGGAAAGAAAACAGATACACAATAGTTACTCTTTGGAGTCTAAATACAATTGTCACTATTACAGTAAGGAAGAGAGAGATTATGAACATTACAACTGCTGAGACAAAGGGAATTGTGTACATATCAAACTAAATAAAAGGTGGTTAATAGGCCTTTATCAAAAGAATTTGAAATGCCTCATGTGATAGCACGACTACGATACTTGGCTCACTTAGTGTCAGCCAACACAAAAAATAAACCTAGCCTTGCATAGGCTTCTGCAGTACGGAAAATAAATCTTTGTCTATTGACTGGTGCATTTAATAGTAAAGAAAGAAGGAGACTGAGACAGGGGATAGCCAGTACATCCAGGTATTGATGCTATGTGTTTAAAAAGTCCCTCCCATCTATTGTTTGCCTTTATTTTTGAATATTTATCTTTTAGGCCAAATCATTAGCTGGTACAGATTGGTGTAGCTGCACAGAAGTCTAAGAAGCCATGCTTATTGACTCCAACACAGGGCTGAACTCTTGTTTATTTGAGGGATGAAGCAGGAACTTTAAAAATGTTTGACACTAAATCAAAATAATATTAGGCAAAACAGCATTTGGTCATGTTTACAAAAGTATTTAGGCGCAACTTTCAATGGGAGTTAGGTGCTAACCCACTTAGATGCTTTTGTCAACCCCCCTGGGCAACTTAAATACTTTAAAAAAATCTGTCCCATTGCCTTGTGTGTTTGTGTTCATTTACTGGAGTTGAGCGTCTTGCCGAATCTGTTTTCCATTTCATCCAAAGAAGAAAACTGCCACAGGCTCTGAATGTTCAATTTTGTAGGTTTTTTGAATTTTGTTTCTTTTTGTCTTTTAAATTAGGGTGGCGCTCAACAGCCCCATCATTTTGATTCTCCTCAGTACTATAAAAATGGTGGCATACCTTGCCACGTCAAAGTCTGGTATCTAAGCTCGCAACTGACCAAAGTATTATATTAATTGCAATAAAGATAAATATAGAGAAATTCATTCACTGCCGTGTATGACTACTAACACCAGATTCTCTGCATTGTCTGCATCGCTGACTTTCCCTCTAGCCTTAACATTGACAAAGAGTCTCCCAAAAGGTACACTGATGGGAGAAGTGCCAAAAAAAGATGCAAACTGAGCAATTGGCTTCATCTTGATCTTTTTCTTTCTGTCAGAATGCAGTTTCAATTAGTTCAAAAACACAGAGATGTTACATTATCCATAGCTGATTTCTGGAGCGTAGTAACATGTCCTTATTGTCCATTCAGGAAATAGGAAAATAAACATAGAATATCAAGGTTGGAAAGGACCTCAGGAGGTTATCTAGTCCAACCCCCTGCTCAAAGCAGGACCAATCCTCAATTTTTGCCCCAGATACCTAAATGGGCCCCTCAAGGATTGAACTCACAGCCCTGGGTTTAGCAGGCCAATGCTCAAACCACTGAGCTATCCCTCCTCCCTTATGCTGTTGATCCAATGCATATAAGGTTGCTTAAAGAAGGGAACTATAGATAAAACAGAAGTAAATCAAAACATTTTAAATTGTGTACTGCCCCTACTGTATGTCTTCACACACTACCTCATAATTTTCCGTTATCACTGACTTATGTACTATATATATTCTTATGCCCTGCAAGACATGGCGCCTTCAGCCTAGCACCAAAAAGACTGTCTCTAGCACATTCCACCTCCAGCATGCCAATGCTAAGAGTGAACTAAACATCATAATGAATGACCAGAGGCTGAAGCATGAAGCATACCCAGTTAACTTAGGCATGACCCTCGACTGAACACTGACATACAAAAGCTCCCTGGGCAAGACAGCAGTGAAGATCAAGACAAAGAACACCCTTCTCATCAAATTGGCAGGTTCTTCATGGGGAGTGGATGTGCCAACCCTAAAGACCTCAGCCCTTGCCATCACGTACTCAATAGCAAAGTACTGTGCACCAGTATGGAGTCGGTTGGCATACAATAAACTCGTTGACATGCAACTCAACAATGCGCATCATCACAGGAACTCTCTGACCAACTCATCTTCCATGTCTTCCAGTTCTGAGCCACATTGCTTCCCCTTACATCAGGAGGGAAATTGCAGCTGGCCAGTTGCTTGAGAAGGTATGTGCCAACCATCAATCAGTTCCTCATCACAGACCCTAATGCTTGCCCGCCCACCCGGCTTTGACCTGCCATGTTGGCAGTGGGCCCTTCTTAGCCAGTTCCGGACTGGGCAAGGCCTCTGTGCAGTCAACCAGCACCATTGAGGTCTCTGACGCAATCCAAGCTGCAGCTGCGGTGCAGATTAAACAATGATACACACTGTCAAAGAGTACCCGCTGGTCAAATTCAGCAGTGGGTTCTGAGAGTTCCACTTGGTCACTGAGAATGCTATTGCTTGGCTCAGTGAATATGCAAATGCTAAATAAATAAATGCCCTCCTTTTGTGGATGGGGGGTCAATCCCAACTATCCAAAGTGCAGTAGTCATAGTTTAAATTTACTGGTGATCCTGAAATTCGGATCCAATAGACTGTCTTCGAACCCTGACTGCATTCCAGGATTCCCCAAGTATCGTGAACTTTATTAATTCAACAGGCTTATAGAGACTGGCAACACACCAATAGAAACCTAGTGCTTGAACATGCAGAACTAAATGTTGAAAGGGTATTTTTAAAGTCCTGTGTATAGTGCTTTGTTTGCATGAACTATTAGAGACAGCTATTAGGAAGTGTGAAAGTGAAGTCCCAAAATGCACTCATCAATTATTTTGGTTGTCTAAACACCAATATTGTTTTTATAAGGTGCTGAAGACCATTCTCTAGTCATTAGAATACTTTATCTAGTATAAATGACACCCAGTGATGTGCCTTTGACACATTTGCTTGTTTCAGGGTTATTATTCGAATATGCTCACAATACCCTTGTACTGCATACAGTACTCCCCTTTTTTTAAAAAAAAAAATCCACAGCTAAATTTCTCTCATATTTGATTTTGCCATGCTACATCATGTGGGTTGGAGCACTGAGCTATACCCCTTAGTTAAATTGTGTTAATCTCTGACTGAAGATCAGTCAGCTTAGAAAAGTTCTTCCTTTTTACATCACAATATCAATCTAAAGTATTTCCTTGAGCTCCAGTGGAAGCCGGTTTATCGCCTGTTGCTCTGATTTTTTTGTAGTAAGGTTATTTGCTTTAGCAAGGACCCTTTTTGTCATTCATTAGATTAATATGGACTTAAAGAGCACGATTTTGAAATGGGGCACAAATGTGTTTGTAAAATGTGCATACAGCTGTGTGCTCTTATTTGCACATATAATTACTATGTTTCCACAAACTGAGTATTTGTGCATACAAATGAGTTATGCTTTTAATTGGCCAGTTGGATGTATAAATTCCCAATTTGTATGTGCAGTCATGTAATTGTATCTTGAAGTTAAGGATTTGCATTTTTGTATTTCTTCCTTTGAAGATGGGTGTTCTTACTTATTTCTTCCAATACATCTTATATCATGGAACATCCTCTTAGGAAGATGTTCAAGATAGAAAGTTTCTGGTTCTAGATTATATTACGAAGCTTCTCTAAGAATTTATTTATCTTCAGTTTTTAGTTCACCATAAAGTGTCTCCGACTAAGGCATCTTGGAGTCTTTTGGGGCATGTGGAGATGTCTTGATATATGTCTTCAGCCAGTTACAGTAGGCATCTACTACCTAATGTATTTATCTAATGCTATTTTTTAACTGCTATCCAGCCAATTTTACTTGGCACTCCATGCCAAAAGGGCTGGCTAATGCAGCTATTAATGCTCAATACGTTTTTGCCTTTTACTGACAAATTGCTTTTCACAGTAATTGCAAGTCTCTTTACAGTGAAAGCAATAATGCTGTCTATTCCTCAGTGTAAAGGGTTACTTGGCTTAATACAACTTTGTACATGAAAATTTAGTCACCAAAACCTACTCACCTAGTCCTTACCAAGATGACAGCTCTTACTGGTAAGTCTGGGGTGGGAAAACGTTTTACTCCCCATTTAAAAAAAAAACTTGCCCTGAGTGACTAAACAACTGGAATTTTGCATAACCCATTTTATTTTTTCAAATTAGGTAAAGTAGTTATGTGACCTTCCCCTTGAAAACGACTGGTCTTTGAACTGGGTCATTAACCAAGTCATCTGTGTGTGCATTCGTTTCAGGTTCCTGTCTCTTGGTGCTGTAATCCATGATATGAGAGTATTATGATATTTCTATTTTGGATAAATTGGAGAATTGAAAATAAGAATCCACAACTGATACGCTGAATTCAAAAGGTCTGACTCAAAGTCACATGAGATATGCGTGGTGGTCTTACATCCTGGTAATGGTCTGAAAGGTTGTCAGAAAAATTCCTTACTCCCCCCAAAATTCCTGCTAGTATCTAACTCAGTGGTGAGGAACCTGCAGCCCATCAGAATAATCCACTGGCAGGCTGCCAGTCAATTTGTTTACATTTGCACTGTTGCCCACAGCTCCCAGGGGTCACGGTCGCTGTTCCCAGCCAATGGGAGCTGCAGGCGGCCACGCAAATGGAAACAAACTGTCTGGCGGCCTGCCAGTGGATTACCCTGACGGGCTGCCTGTGGCCCGTGGGCCACAGGCTGCCCACCACTGATCTAAGTGAGCTAAAATAAATTGTGTTGGTTAATCTTGTAAAATCCCATGAGATTTAGGACTGTTATATGACACTTTGACCAGCTGTCCATTTATTGCTGAAGAAGAAACTGCAGTCCAGTCTCAAATCTCTTGGCACCTTCTCTACCTCTCCTTCCAGTCCTTGTTGCTTTTTCTAATTTTTTGTTGTTTTGTTTCTCTGTCTATTGAATCAAGCTAATGAGTAGACTTTACTTACTTCATCCGTTACAGTGATAGTTTTTGAGCTCTGCTTATTTGTTTTTGGCTAATTTACACTTGTTTTTTGAATAGTTTAAATATGGCCTTTCATTAGGGCCTGGCTGTCTGTCATTCCTATCAGCATCTGCAGACTCTGTTAAAGCTACCACTGTTGAACGAATGAGCTGTTTCAGCCATCGTCACGCTTCTTTGAATGTAAGCAGTTGAAACTGCTGAGCATTCATTTTTCCTCAATTTTTCATTAAAAATAAAAAGATTCAAGCAAATTCAAATAGTCAAACAGGCAAGTTTGTAGAGATGCAATCGGGAGTAACTCTCAAGCTATTTCTAACTGTTCCTCCCATGTATTATAACAAGGACCACTATCAGTCGACTCTGTTCTGGGACGTCTAATGTCTTCAAGTTTATTAGGCCTAAATGTTAGGATATAGATATTCAGGCCTGTCTGCAAAGGCCTGTACTTTAAGAATTTAGGGGTATTCTTATCACTTTGCTAGTTCTAGAGGTATAAAAGAAAGAATCAAAATCACTGTCTGCTGGTGTAAGGGCCTTCTCTTACTGTGACAGTTTGAGGCCCTGTTCTTAGGCTAAGGCCTTTGGCTAAGCAGCAGAGGCAGCCATAAGCTAGGAAGCGAACAGTCACATCCTCACATTCCAAACTAGTCACATTGAAATAAGGTGCTATTGGGCTGTCAGGCACTATCAGGACAAGATTGTATTCCTATCACCTCCAGAGAAAGGGAAGTGCCTAGAAAATGTAAAAGGAAACTTAGTTTGATAGCATCCTGTCTGGCAAGAACTCACTTATCAATAGCTGGGATGTGAAATCCTCACTTCTGTATTGTTTTGTCATTATAATTCCCACTTTGCTATTGTTTGTCTGTTTAATCTCTGTCTGGTTCTGTGATTGTTTCTGTCTGCTGTATAATTCATTTTGCTGGGTGTAAACTAATTAAGGTGGTGGGATATAATTGGTTAGCTAATCATGTTATATGTTAGGATTGGTTAGTTAAATTTCAGTAGAATGATTGGTTAAGGTATAGCTAAGAATATTACTATATAAATTAGGGGCAAACAGGAAGTAAGTTGGGATTCGAAAATAAGGAAAAAGGAACTTGTATTTAAGCTTGCTGGAAGTTCACACCAATAAACATCGAATTGTTTGCACCTTCGGACTTCGGGTATTGTTGCTTTCTGTTCATGCGAGAAGGACCAGGGAAGTGGGAGAGTGAAGGAATAAGCTCTCTAACACTAAAGTGAGCATGAACATAACTTAATTTTGGTTACATTCAATTCCCATTCCAATGCTTTACAAGTTAAATGGATCAAATGCTGTGCTCTTTCATATTCTGTGCAAATCCACTACAGTCAAGAGGATTGCATGGGCCCATGACAAGTATTTCTAAAGTTTAAACATTTGTTCCAAAATCACCTTCAATTAAAAATACATTTATGATCATTTTGATCTTTCAAACATATCGATACATACGCTATGACAGGGTCAGGGCAGATGACTACACGAGAGTGATAGAAGGTAGATATATAAACTCATACCACAGTCTTGGTAAATACAAACTAGTGGAAATAATTTCCCACTTTCTACCAATAGGTGGCACATGTGGCACTAGTAATTTCTACATTTGCTACAGTGCATATATGAGCAGGTATAGACTGCATGTATCATGATGACAGTAAAATGCTTTTTTCTATTTATTTTAATGATTTAATCATTGTGTATAGGCTGTGATCCTATCCCATCCTCCAGGTCAGTGTCCACAGGCACTGAGTTAATGTCCATGCGCACCCCTTCATGGAGTCTGGCTTTACTGGTAACACAAAAACAAGATTCATTGATGTACTCCCTTTTGGGCTGCAGAATGCACCTACCACCTTCCAAAGACTTGTAGATGGTCTCCTAGTGGGATTAGGAGAATATGCAGTCATCTACCTTGACGATGCGGCCATATTTTTGGATTCCTGGGCAGAACACCTGGAACATCTACAAAAAGTCTTCGAGCGCATAAGGGAGGCAGGACTAACTGTTAAGGCTAAGCAGTGTCAAATAGGCCTCAACAGAGTGACTTACCTTGGACACCAGGTGGTTCAAGGAACTATCAACCCCTTACAGGCCAAAGTGGATGCTATCCAAAAGCGGCCTGTCCCAAAGTCAAAGAAACAGGTCCAATCCTTCTTAGGGTTGGCCGGATATTACAGGCGATTTGTACTGCAATACAGCCAAATCGCCACCCCACTGACAGACCTAACCAAAAAGAAACAGCCCAGTGCCATTCAGTGGACCGAAGAGTGTCAGAAGGCCTTTAACCAGCTTAAGGCGACACTCATGTCTGACCCTGTACTAAGGGCCCCAGACTTTGAGAAGCCATTCCTAGTAACCACAGATGCGTCCGAGCATGGTATGGGAGAAGTTTTAATGCAGGAAGGACCGGATCAAGAATTCCATCCTGTAGTGTTTCTGAGCAAGAAGCTGTCTGAGAGGGAAAGCAACTGGTCAGTCAGTGAAAAAGGATGTTACGCCATTGTCTACGCTCTGGAAAAGCTACGCCCATACGTTTGGGGACAGCGTTTCCACCTGCAAACCGACCATGCTGCGCTACAATGGCTTCATACTGCCAAGGGAAATAACAAAAAACTTATTCGGTGGAGTTTAGCTCCCCAAGATTTTGATTTCCACATACAACACATTTCAGGAGCTTCTAACAAAGTGACTGGTGCACTCTCCCCTGAAAGTTTCCCAGAATCAACTGGTTAAAATCATCCTTGAGATGTGGAAAATATTGTTAGTCTTTATGCACTTGGTAGTATATTTAGAGGTGCATGTGTCTTATTAACTCTGTTTTCTCTAGAGCTCCAGGAAGAAATCACAGACAGCGTTTCACCCTATCTGTGATTTGGGGGGCATGTCATAAATATAAAGGGAAGGCTAGCCACCTTTAAATCCCTCCTGGCCAGAGGAAAAAACCCTTTCACCTGTAAAGGGTTAAGAAGCTAAAGACAACTTCGTTAGCACCTGACCAAAATGACCAATGAGGAGACAATATACTTTCAAAGCTGGAGGGGGCGGGGGAAACAAAGAGTCTGTCTGTGTGATGCTTTTGCTGGGACCAGGTCAGGAATGCTCTTCAGAGCTTCTGTTAAGTTAGTAAGTAATCTAGCTACAAATGCATTAGATTTCCTTTTGTTTAAATGGCTGGTAAATAAGCTGTGCTGAACGGAATGTATATTCCTGTTTTTGTGTCTTTTTGTAATTTAAGGTTTGCCTAGAGGAATTCTCTATGTTTTGAATCTGATTACCCTGTAAGGTATTTACCATCCTGATTTTACAGAGGTGATTCTTTTACTTTTTCTTCAATTAAAATTCTTCTTTTAAGAACCTGATTGCTTTTTCATTGTTCTTAAGATCCAAGGGTTTGGGTCTGTGTTCACCTATGCAAATTGGTGAGGATTTTTATCAAGACTTCCCCAGGAAAGGGGGTGTAGGGTTTGGGGAGGATTTGCGGGGGAGGGGGGGAAGACGTTTCCAAGCGGGCTCTTTCCCTGTTATATATTTATTAGATGCTTGGTGGTGGCAGCAAGAAAGTCCAAGGGCAAAAGGTAAAATAGTTTGTACCTTGGGGAAGTTTTAACCTAAGCTGGTAAAAATAAGCTTAGGGGGTTTTTCATGCAGGTCCCCACATCTATACCCTAGAGTTCAGAGTACAGCATAAACCTCAGCATAAGCTCACTTACCAAGCTTGGAAGTTCCTAATATTTCCTTCTGAGACTTATTCTGTCCTATCTCCTTAGTTCACGGTGGGCCCTAAAAGATGCTGGCTCCTCCCCAAGTTCTATCCTGGTGGGAGATTTCTGAATCTATTTGTCAGCATGACTCGGGAATAGTTACCCTGAATATTATCGCAGAGTTTTAGCATCTGCGCCCCAGATGATCCAGAAGAAGAGCCGTGTTACAAATCATACTTATTTAATACACAAATGCAATAGTTCCAGGTTGTGTTTTGATTTCCAGGTCCTGAAAAGCTACAGATATGTAAAAGAGATGGATATGGTAGAAAAGGCACTGGTACTGTAGAACAGTTTTAACAAACCACAATCCAGATACTCCTCGTTTTATATCCTAACTCCTATATTTTTGAAAAATTCACAGTTCTGGGCTGAAGTGTAATGCAGTGTGCCAGCAAGGAATTCTGGGTTGAGTGTGCCTAAGCTACTGGAGAGACCTGGGAACGTTGAGCACAGGACTTGGGCAGCTGGGCCACAGGGTCCCACATCCCACAAGAAATCTGTGCCCTGGGAGTGTGCCTGAGAAGCCAGACTTAGAGACAATGTCTGGATGTTGCTCAGATTTAGGAAGCCTGGAAGCATCTGGGATCTAAAGGTTGGGTCTAATACAGCAGCCGGGTGACTGTCCCACAAGGGGAAGAGCTGTAACAACCTGCTCTGTGACTGAACAGAGGAGGCCAGTCTTCAGTTTCTGGCACACAGCACTGAAAATTAAAACAAACCAAACAAAACCAGATCCTGCCCCCCCCCCAGATATTCCAGTCAGAATTCTGAGATTTCAGTCAGAAAGACTGTGGGTATTTCGAGATTTTGACCTCCCATCCACAGAAGAAAGATATTTGATTCTCTCTCTCTAATTTCTCTCTTCTCCTGGAGGAGGACAAGTTACATAGGAGTTTGGTAAAGACATGCGTGGTATACATTAGTTTTAATAGTATTTAAATTAGCTCTCACTTGGTCCATATTTCCCTGCTTTCAACAGCCTTGCTCTTGTTCTCACAGTCACTTGTCACATGCACTCGTTTCACTGATGTTTGTTCTCTCACCTCTGAGAGCAAAACAAGAACCTGCTGTATTTTGCTAGTGGAGTTCCGTGATGGGCAAAAATAGGCCCCACACTGACAACAAGGGGGTTAATGAGGCAAATAGGCTCCACACTGGCAACAAGAGGGTTAAGGACAGCCTGTGGACCCAGTTAGCCCCACTCTGCTACACCTGCAGCAAATGCTAGGCACGGAGAGGGGAGTTAAAAGGAGCCCTAGCCTAGCTCTGGGCTGACCAGGAAGGAGAGCAGAGCTCTGCTTCTCTTGATGGGAGAGAAGCCTGTTTGCAGCCCAGAGACTGACTAGCTTGCCAGCCAGATAAGCATTGTAGCTAGAAAAATCCTAGGGATTTCTAGCAGTGGGGCAAGGGTTTCTCAGTTGTCTCAGCTCCAGAGCCAGTAGCTGCAACAGGAGCAAGCTTTTTGCTGCTAGCACTGTGACAAGATAGGGTTGAGTAATTAGCTAAGCAATGCCTATAAAATGACTGTGGAGCTACCAAGTGACCCCCCAAAGATCCTAAAGAGAGCCACCCAGCCCAGACAAGCAGAATTGAGGGAAGAGCATGGCAGGCTCCCCCACCTTCCCATGACAAGTGTCCACTCCTGAACCCCATTCTAGCAGCTGCAGCCTCCCACATCTCCCCAGCCTTGCGGGTACCTGGTCCAATCCCCTCCCACAAACTTGTCCTCATCACCGTAACTACAGTCTCTCTGTCCACCACTGTAGTTCTCAAGTCAGGAGGTAGTATGTCGAGCCCCAGTACCAAAATATCACTTCCAGTGAAGGATACATTGAGAGCACTCCAAGAACAGTAAGCAATACTCACAATAATTCTGATTCTGGGCCACATTTAACTGAATAAATACTAAAGACTTGATATAAACTGAGCTCGGGAGAAGAAACGCGCAGGCTCTCAGAACTTCTCTGGGTCTCCACAGTGAACGTCTGTTCCTTAGGTTTCCTGAAGTAAAGTACTGATTTTTTGAGAACTAGTCTTTTACTGTGGATTTTTTAAGGGCTAGATTGTGACAGGCCTTAATGTGTGTTGCTCAGACTGGGGCATGAATGCACAAACAGCCTTCCCCGCATTTTTCACAGCCATGCTCTGGCCTGTCACAGCTGTAGGTCAAGGGTGGACCAGGACTGCTCTCTGAAGTGAGCCAAAGGGGATGAACAGAGGTGTGGCCTCAGTCCCACATCCGTTCTGCACCTGCTGACTAAGGGGGCCAGCCACAGCAAGGGGAAGTGGGGTGCAGCATGGTGCAGTTCTGTGCAGTACTCCTGCACCCCGGGCTCTTAGTGAAATTTTCTTCATTTTGTGAAACATGAAGGAGAAAACACAGTACCGATGTAAATGTAACACAGGGTGTGGAGCAATTTTTGGCATGTAGCGTACTGTCTTTGAAGTAAACGGCATGTTCACACAATATAATGACATGACAGGATCTAGCTGGTCAATAAACAGTTTGGTGATATCCCATAGCTGAAATGCTTTTTAATAAAAAAAAAAATACATGCCAGACAATGCTGCACCCTCTATTGCTTTTTCTAATATAATCTCTTGGTGACAATAAAGATGACATGACAAAGTGACAAGCAGAACTGCTACATGGTATTTGACCTATTTGTGATGCAATGATTACTTTGGAAAATGCAGCTCAGGATCATAGTGTAATACTTCAGATTATCCATTGGGAGTCTGGGGTGAAATCCTGTTCCCACTGAAAACAATGGGAGCTTAGTTATTGACTTCAGTTGGCCTGGTTTTTAAGCAAAAACATAAATGTGCTTCAGAGTCTATTATTCCAAAGAAGGAAGTTAATGATTAACATGTATTAGGCTGCCTGTTTTCTTTTAAGCCAACGTGCGGTACTTTGAACCAACCAAAAGTGAAAGTATAGTCACAGATATAGGAGTGCTGGCTGATCCTTGAACTCCGCTGTGGGGAGGAAGCGGGGGACGGGATGTGCAGATCACTCCCAAAGATAGATCTAGCTACACATACTTATGGCATCAAAGAGGTTGGTCAAATTGGGGCAGCCCAGTAAAATGAGAGCAAATATCGCCATGATAGAAGGATTTAATTCCAACGCTTCAGCCATGATATTTGACAATGTGCACATTAATGACCTGATATTCAGAAGCACTGAGCTGACTTCAGTGGGTGCTCAGCACTTCTGAAAATCAGACCATAATTTTCTTTGTTTGGATTATTAGACAATGTGCAACAAAAAAACATATTCATTCTGGTTTTCAAATAGTTCTTAAAGACATTTAAACATTCCTAGTTGCAAACTGGAATTATTTACCATAGGTGTGGCTTCTGTGAAATCCATCAAAAGGTCACCTGGCTCCAAAGCAAATGTACTTCCAACATCTGTGGGGCTCTAAAGGCAGAAAAATATCCCACAAGTTGGGTAAACATTTAATATGTGTAATTATAGTTTCAATATATTTAATTAAAGAATAAATTAGCCAAGTAGGTTATAAATTACACATACAGTTTTAAAGGTGTTTTGATAGGTGAATCTGGAGAGATGGACAATAAAATTATATATCTTTGAAATCCAAGTAAATATTCATTGAGTACTCATCCAAAGCCCATTGATATTGATGGATGAACTCCCACTGACTTCAATGGACTTTGGATCAGGTACTCAATGTCCTAATTTTTTAGCTGCTGCCAGTATACATTGCATAGTATAAGTATATTGCTACAACAATTTCATATTAAAAACTACTCTCAGCTGTAAAATTATAGTTAATACTATCATCTCATAAGAACATTTAACCATAGCCACTTTCTGTCTTCAGATCTATCATCTCGAATAATTTCTCAGTCTATTTACGTGACCCCGTCTCTGCATCTTACCTTTGCACCAGGTGATATCTGGGTTTGTACTTCTGACATTTGTGGCGTACACGTTTTCTGTGACACGGGAGATGCTGATGAAACGGATGTTGATGCTGCCACTGCCGCTGCCAGTGCCGGAGGAAGGTCGTCTTCATCACTGTGGTCGTTAAAAGTGCATGAAGCTCCATTCATTACAAGGTATAACAGAATTTTGTTTTAACTTGCTTTGGAGGTGCGAGAGGCAGGGGGAAGGAGAGAGAAAGGAAAATCTGGACAGCAGCAGCTACAGTGCTTCTGAATGTAATTGTGTTCACCAGGCCAGGCATAATTTACTATTTTCAAATAAGTTTTCAAATAAATTAGATTCTCTTTAAATTTTAATGATTTCCCAGTAAAAAGTACTGACTAAACATCAACAACGAATGCAAAAACTGAAATGGCATGTAGTTTCAAATCTAACTTGATATTATGTACAAATAATTAATATGATGACTGAAAATGTATTTGATTAAAAACATACATTGGGGACTATTTCACATTACTTTTTCATTTTATAGCTTTCATCTTTGCATTTTGCTATTCTATAAGCTTGCTGTATTGGTAAGAAAATCCTCAAATAGATATACAGGATCAACATCAGCCTTGGTGTAACAGTAACCGTGAAGTTACTGGAGCGGCTTTGGCATGCAGTATGTATGTATTTCCATTTTCAAAATTCCTTAAAGGGCAGTTCTACTCTGAAAAGTAACTGTAAAAATAACATGGCGAAAGGCCATGTTCACTGAGAACTTATGACTCCAGATCAAATTTGCTCCATTTACAGAGAAGCCATTACTTTAAAAAACCAGGCAGTCAAGTTGGGTTATTTCCTTCTCACACTTGGTCACCAGTAAAAGAAATTCTGCAGAGCATATTGTTGCCTCAGTTACCACTGCAGAACCCCACTGATCACAAGTCATTGACTTCAGTGTGGTTTGGGTCAAGTTTTTAGTCCTCAATTATCCATGCACAGATGTAACTGGGGCCATAATTTTTGCCTCCAGGATCTTTACTACTGGTGGTGATGTGTGAAGAAAAAGAAAAACCAAAAAAACCCCCCAAAACTCAGCTTGGCTGTCACAATCCAGTGCAAGTTTGCTTCTTTTTATTTGTAAAGTGAGCAAATGTTAACCAGGCACTTACTGAATTACAGTGCACATGGAACCCTGCAATGCCAGTCTGACAGGCACTTTTCAGAGGCCTGTACTTTGGTTTTGTTTTAATCGAGGACTGTGCACCTATTGTTGCTGTCTATATAATCACTACTAACACAAGTTTCATGACACACTGCCCAACCCTATCTCAGCAAAATTGCTGTGTGGTTTGGTTAATACCAATGCTTTTATAAAATGATTAGACTTTGCCAACTAATGTGGTCTCTTCCACAGGTCATTCTTTTCCATGGAAGAACAATAATTAATCACCCAGAGCAGAATAGCATGTATGACACACTGTTTTCGTGTTTAAAACAAAATATAAAAATGACGGAGTTTATTAAATAGGTATTTTATTAATGCAACAAGCCAGATTTGGGCTCCTGACCTAGTTATTCTCTTTTATAAACATGCAGCTGACATTTTCTCAGTCCTTATTCCCCACACTCAGCAGGGATACTCTGGCTCTATCCCCAGCCTTGCTGGGTAAATCTGTTCCTTCATACTCCTATTTTATGTGGAAGCGGAAATTCTTTTAGAATCTGCCAATTCAGAAAGGCTTCTTAGGTCACATCCAACTAAACTGGGGAATGAATTTATAATCCTGTCTCATATGCACTGTGCTATTGTGTTCTAGCTACAGGTTTGAGCACAAGACTTTTTACCACTCTACTCCTTTCACAGCACTCCTCCTTTCACTTTTTGTACCTGCAATCCAGACACCAGAAGCTAAATCCCATTCCCACTGAACTCAATGGCAAAGATCACATTGACTTCAACCAGAACAGAATTTGGCCCCTGAAGAAATAAATGTAAGGGCTTGCTTGTCAAACACGGGTGCCTTAATTTTGCCCTCAGTATTTGGACATGAAGCCATTGTATATGCAAAACCTACACATGCAAGTACCTAAAGAAAGTTCTGCAGTGGGAGTGTGTTGGCTCCAGAACCCAGAGGTCAATGGATCAGAACCATTGTCTGCTAGTTTGCTTTTCATATGAGGTCAGACTAGATGATCACAGTGATCCCTTCAGACCTTATTATCTATTAATCAAATTGTACTTGCAATTATTTATTTTGAATGGGCTACAAATGAGGATTTTAGTTTTGCTGGTGTGAAAATGTGAAGCTCAGAGACTCTATAATTATATGTGTTATATAAACATTTGTTAAAAATATGTAATTTACTTTTGGTTTTGTAGCCCCTAGCATTTTAATTGCAATCTTCCACTGAGTTGCTGTTTTCTTAAGAGGCCATCATAATGGTGCAAGGCTGGGGAACTGAAAATCTATATTCTGATATTTATACAGTGAAGGTGAGATTTTCAAAAGCTCCAAAATCAAAATGTGCAAATTCTAACCTGAATCTCCATAAATGCGGTATTTTAGCTATACTTTAAAATATTGATTTCTTCCACTTGTGTAATTTTCCTGTTGCTTTCATTTTCTCTTGGGTTACCACTACTATTCCTCAGATCTTCACATTCACCATGTTTCCAATGCATTCTTCTACATTTCAACTGATGCATTCTCGCTCTCGCAAAGACAGCTCCTTCAAACACTTTAATACATGACTGGACTTTCTGTGGGTTGGCTGTGGCTACCATTCCCATAACCATCCCTCTCAATGGCTTCTCATATCGTCTTCATTCTCTGTAACACAACCTCCTCCCCACCCTCATCCATCTCTCTTCTCTCCATTCCCTGTCTCCTTACCCTCCTCTTAGCTACTTCTCTCCATCTGTCTTTGGTTACCATCCTTCTCTACTGCTACCACCATCTCTTGACCCCTGTACTCCCTTTCATTCTCACTACTGTACCCGACACTCTATTTCTTTTCCTCACCCTCAGTCGTTGCTTTTCTCTAATAATCTCAACTCACTGCCAGTTATTATTCTCTTTACCAACTCACCCTATCTTTCTTCATTGAACTACCTTAGGAATTAAGCTTCCTCCATGCCTATGACATTATTATAATGACATTATCCATATCAAAACTACCCACCTCCTTTTAGTATATCACCCGCCATTATAGACTTGCTCTGATTGTCTGATTTGTTAATGATAAATCTCTACTGCCACATGACACCTCCTTGATGATAGAATTGTTATCACATGCCTGACTGAGACCTGGCAACATAAGCACTCACTTTATTCCTCCCTCTGAGGATCCTAAAGTTAGTTTACCTTCTTTCTGAAAAATCCTCCAAATTTGATGAGAAGGTGGGTGACATTGCCTACCCATATTTCAAATTCTTCCCACCCGAATTCACACTAACCTTTCCTTCGTGATCAACTTTCCTCTTTCATTACACTCCACATTCTGAAACTGTCTAATCTAGAAATAATGATGGGCAATTAACTTCTTTTTAAAATCTATTTAACTCTTCTTCAGAAATTCTCTGACTTGATCGAAACAATTGATTATTTTCTCTTCCAAACATCATCATCCCTATAGTCTTCAGTATTCCTATAGACTACTTTGACCCGTTTTTCTCTAGCTTCTTTTTTGTCTTGATTCCTCTGCAGATTTCAAGCTCTCTCACCCACTAGAGAGCTCGACTGAATCAATTCAAAATTTCCCAGTAGTTCTCTGACCCTGCCATCAATGACCACTATGATCAAATTGGACTTTGTGCTGAACAAACGTTAATAGTATTTGCATTTTTATAGCCCCTTCCGAGGAACTCAAGCTGCTTTAAAACCAGTGATGAATTAAGCTTCACAACACCTAGCGAGGTAGATATGAATAAATTGAAGCACAGAGAAGTCAAATTCACAAAGAAGTTTGTGCTTGAACCTTGCTTAGAATTTAAATCTCTTGACTACCAAAATTGTGGTTAAACCATAAGACCAACCTTTATTTCCAATGTATCTGTCCCACTCATTATCTTCTCAAATACCTGGTCCCCTCATGGTTGTTTCTCAGTCCTTCATTTGCTGACCTTATAAACAAGTTCCTGATCTCTCCTGTCTCAAAATAGCAGATGGGACTCTAAACTTGTGGGAGAATTTTTCTCCATTGTGATAATAAATCTGATTAATTAAGGAAAGAGCTGTAAAAGCAGTGCCTAATTTAAGAGAAGCACATTTGCTTGAGACACACTGGACATTTGCAACAAGCAGACAACCTTGTGAAAATCTTTCTGCAAAATGCTGCCAAATTCCATGCCATGTGTAATCTCCTATATTAGCAGGGAATGCTATACCTTGCATTCCTTCCCTCCAGTGAGTTGTCAATTCCTCTCTTTAGTCTCATTTGCAAACAATGATTTCTGATTAGCATGAGCTGATATACCATGGTGCAAGATGGGTGTCAGAGTGGTAACTGTGTTAGTCTGTATCAGCAAAAGGAGGGAGGAGTACTTGTGGCACCTTAGAGACTAATGTCATGTCCTGCTGGCCAAGCCATGAGTGTGTGTTCCCATATGTTAACCTTAGTATCCTGGACAAATTCAAACTTGAGTACTTACTATATATTTTGACAACCTAAATCTCTGCATAGTTACAATTTGATTCCAGTTCTTCAGTTCTTTTCCTAAAATATTCTGAGGTCTGGTTGATGCAGAATAGCTACTGTGTTCCATGACAAAAATGATTACATTTGGGAAAGTAACTCTCTCTATATAATGACAGATTTCAGAGTAGCAGCCGTGTTAGTCTGTATTCACAAAAAGAAAAGGAGGACTTGTGGCACTTTAGAGACTAACAAATTTATCTGAGCATAAGCTTTCGTGAGCTACAGCTGACTTCATTACTGAATGTATCCGATGAAGTGAGCTGTAGCTCACGAAAGCTTATGCTCAAATAAATTCGTTAGTCTCTAAAGTGCCACAAGTCCTCCTTTTCTCTATATATATTTATTGGGATGTTTCTGGATGCAAATGCTATACAAATGAAATGTGCTATACAAATGAAAGCTACAGTTAGTACTACTGCATAGTTAGTGTCATTGGGAAGATTAGTCCAGCCAGAGGAGCTAGGCATTATTATCTCACATAGATTGCATGTTCAGTTTTTTTTCATCCTAATGAATGTGGAGTTCTTGGTTTATTTATGCTGGTATCATCCCTCTTTCCTTCCCTTCAGTTTAGTCCCTCCCCTCCAATACATGATGGCAGTGTTTCCCTTGCCATGCTGAGTGGTCCATAAGAATGAGTAATAATAAAACATGGTGGTTCCAGCCAAGCTTCACCAATTTTGCCTACTTAAAATCAACCTCTAATTTCAAGTGGAAAGGAATTTTTAGTTCCTAACTTCTACCACTGTGTAATGTTGCTGTTCACTATTAAAGACAAGAGACTTGCATTTCAGTGGGGTATTAAGTGTGTGTAGATTGAATATTAATTTAAGTCCTAAGTACTTCAAGATCCTGAGAGATGAAAGGAACTATATCAATGTAAGATCATTATCATGTAATTGCACTCGCCTTTCAGAAGGCATATCCTGAACAATAATTAGCACGACTTTAATTTTCAGCTTGGTAGTAGAGAAAATCTTGCAAATAGTGCCGTACAACACTCACAAGCTGTACTGTCTCGTTAACTTCCTCACACGAGAAACTTTAATTTCCTGCTTTTCTGTAGTGCCTGTTGATGGTGTAGTTTCTGGTCGTACTGGTGCTGGACTTCTAAAAACAAGAAAAATGTTTGTCGTGATGGCTCTGTTTCAGCAATTTTAAGGTAAGTCAGCAAAGTTATAATTTAATGATACATTTAACCTATGAGTTAAGCAAGTGCACATTGGCAAATTTACCGTTTTCTTCAACTTGTAATCCAGCATGCAAGAATACATATCCGTACTTTTTGTTCACAGTTGTAATGCCCTATATACTGTGTAACTGTATAAAGCAACCATTTAAATATACGAAATTGATGCAAAACACAAGAAAGATACTTCAGTGCTAATGACTTAAGACCCAGAAATGCAGTATTTTAAAGAGACCCAACAATTAGTTTTTGTAAAACTTTTTAAAAACACAAATATAACTAGAAATGGATTAATGAACTAAAGAAAATCATTAATTAAAATAGCCTTTGCTTGAAATTAAACATTTCCCTGCTGTGTTTGCAACACCAATACAATAGCGATGTGCTAATGGATGAGATCCCGGGAACACACTAGAAACAAAAGAAATTGCAAACGTTCTATTTAAAGTAAAGATATATGTGACTGATGGCGACATGAAGTAGCTGTGATTGTTATTTAAGAATGTGGACCAGGGCTGTAGATATCAAAGCGGGGTCCTGATCAGAGAAGAGCTCTGCTTGCTCTTGTGCTAATGTTCTGTAATATTTAATAACCCAGCTTGCCTTTCCGATTCCATACTGAGTTTGTAGTGATGGTGATTAGGAACAAAATAATCTTTTGAACTGTGAAGTACGTAAATGTGATCTGGAAACCGTTGAAACGCCAATAACATGGAAACCCACAATGCTATTTTTCGGCGTCACTTTTCACTGCAAGTAACGTTCACATTGTTTAATAATTAGGAAAAAGAGCTATTCCATAGCACACCTCAATATCCTTTCAGTTCGAGAACTGCTGCAGGGAGGCTAAATGTGCGAAGACCTGTATAATGAAATAATCTGAGGGTCAAACCTCAACTGATGTAAACTGGTGTTCAGCGCCGTTGACTTCAGTGAAGCTATCTTGATGTGCCTTGGCTGAGGATCTGGCTCTGAATGGACAGCATTGCCATATCTAAAACAGTTTCCTAATAGGGTAGTTTTCATTCATTACACAAGTCCAGTGAAAGTGGGAACAGAAATAAATAATCAAATATCAAATCTAACGTGAGATACAAAAGATATGCACACAGTATAATTAGCAAGCAAAGAACTTATCACATCAAAGGATATCAGACACATCAGGAACCATAAGACATCATAGGAATAGAGCAAAGAGGACCCTTACTAATTTATATCAATATGTGGAAACCCCATTGTGGTTTTCTGAATATTGCAAAATCATAAGTGAACAATATAAAAAGCAAATAAGCATTATTCAGAAATACACAAACCATTCCACTCATTTGACAAGTACAGTTTACCTTTATGACATTTTACAGTATGCTAGTAAATTTCCTGTTAGCATATCCTGCAAAAATAATGGAATTTTAGTAAGAGCAGCCCCTTGTTACAATATTCTGCCATCAAATCCTTGTTCAGGGCTAACCCAACCAGTCTTTCCATTTATTTCACTGCACTTTGGATCAGACCCTAAGTGGAAGAGACCACCATTTGATTGTGCACATTATAGGCATTGCAAATTAGCCACGGTGTACATTAGCGGAGGGCCTATTGTACTCTTACTTTAGATGAAAAGGACCAACAATGAAATTTAATGATACATTGCACTTTTATATGGACTTCAACCTAAAGATCCAAATCTCTATGAGATATCAGATTGAGTCCATTCCACAGCACATACAGGATACAGACCCTCAATAGAGGACATATCAGATATTAGAACTGATGCTACCAATGTCAGAAGATGGATTTTTAACCCTCATTTTTCGAAACTGGCTGGCTGAGTGCCTGTTTCCACCAAAGACTTTCTTCCTCAACACAAAACTCTGCACTGCTCCATCTGCCTCCCTGCCTGTTTCCACGGAGTACATTTTCCCCAGCGGGAACATATTCAATGCGCTTGCTTCTCTCAGTATGAAACGCTCATCTGTGGGTGATTAACAGCAGGCTGGAGAGCAGCTGGTTGGTTGTCCTCATTGGTGAATCTCAGTAGTCACAGGTGTTATAAATGGGTGCAAAATGTCAAACACGGTACTCCTCGGTTATATAACACAAACAATAGCATTTTCCGCTTAGGTCTAAATTTAGAAATATTTGTTGATTAAAGAGCAGAAATCATGCTTTTAAGGCAGACACATTCATCCACTGAAGGCCACTAGCTAGTGAGCTTGATTCAAATTTGTAAAAATGGCATGCTTTTAATCCTGTACAAAGCCCTAAAAATTACACTGACATTACTGAAAAAAGAATGAACTATAAAAGCTGAATAATTTCTATTCTTACTTTTTGAATTCTATAGTGATCGTATATTATCTCACATGAAAGGACATAGCTTTTCAAGGAGATACCTTGTAATTATTTTGGCTATTTAACATAGAGTCTTTATGTGCAAATATAGACACTTTCCTTATTATGTGTAGTAAGTGACACAGATTTGAACAAAACCTGATGTTCTGGAGGTTCAGGATGACCCATGCTTTAAAAAAGCATAGTATATTACAATTTCTTATAAGGTACCCTTGCAATTCCATGAATTTAAGGGAAACATTTTTTTGCAAATGTATCCAACTGCTTCAGCATAAGAATGAAGATATTGAACCAAGACACAGCATCTTAATGATTTGGCATGCTGCATAATAATCTGTCATTTCCTAGTGAGAATGACAATGACAATCATGAATGTCAGCCTGTCATGACACGTCAACAGAACCTGCCTAAAATTAGAGATATAGCATGCTTCTCACCAGAGCACGGAGCTTTAGTGAACCAGCTCCTCCAATCTCACGAGCCTGCTGCAGTTGGCTCATTAGCCTTGCAAAGAGTAAAAAGTAAATCACTCGAAGGTATGTCTTCAGTGAAGAGTTGGCGAGAGCGGGCATCTGGGTTTAGCCTAATTCAGGTGTGAGCATCCCCACTGCAAAGCACTACCAGAGTTACTGTGCCATCTGCACTCGCCCAAGTGTTTCAAGGGAATGTCCCATAGTGGTTTGTGCTGATCTTCTTCTATGGTTCTCTCTCAGCCAACTGTGGGAGACCACGTCTGCCTTTTGAGGGGAACTGTGGGAAGGCATGGAGGGACTATCAGCTCTTGAGTGATTTAACCAGTGTCCTCACTGCAAAGTGGGCAGGTTACCAGACTCAGTTAAAGTGGAACCTGAGCAAAGTATGAGAAAAAAGTGTAAAAGGACTGCTCCTGGCTTGAACTGATTGATCATTGCTTTCACGTCCCCTTTGAACGGGAACATGTAATTCATTCTTTGAGGGTGTGGGGGAGAGAAGAGAAGGAAGAAGAAAATATTTTATTTAAGAAGATTCTCATATAATTTAAGGGCCTCACAAGTGAAGCGCGTGCGCACATCTCCCCCCCCCCCCCGAAACCTTTCCTCAGTTTGCAGTCTAAGGTTTCTCCACTTTGGTTTTCTTGGTTAAGCGAAGGCTATACAAAGATCAGGAACAACGTGGTTTTGTTTCTGTTGCTATGATGCCAGGAAAGCTCTACTGATACCTCAGGAGGTAATTATCAAGAGGATTATCTGGCAATTTGAAAACTGCTTTTTGAGTTAATGCCTTTTTACTGGATTGTCATACAGATTGTGACCTTAACCAAGTATGCCCCTGAGGTGCAGTGATTCTGCACAGAGCTTGTGGGATTTCCCTACTTTTTTCATTCCCCAGCTCCCTATTTTTCTTCCTTTTGAAACTCCCCCCCAACCCTCTCCTCCCCAGAATGAAAATACACCTACAGACTGCAGTCTAGGCTAAGACTGAAATGCTCCTGCATTCTGGCAGGAAGGGGTGATACGAGTTCTTTTTCTACCCACACCTAGAACAATGCTCTCAGCCCAACAGCCACTGTCTGAGCTCAAAATCATCTATAAATTCAGGTCTTCACATGGCAGTCAGGACATCCACTATTCATGTTGAGATTTTTAGGAGAGACAGAGGACACTCCTATTGAAATTCAGTTGGACTTGGGCACCTAACTCACTTAGCCTCTGAAAATTCCAGCACTGATGTCTAATGCAGATGATTATGTAGAAAATTATAATGCAAATTTTATGATTTCCGATATCACTAGTAATAATGCCTTTTTGTAGTTAGCAAGTTAAAATACAGTCAGAAACCATTTTAAATAGCAAAAACAGCATCTGATTTGGGGCTATAGGTAACAGGCAAGTTCTTTGAACAGTAGATTTCCTGATTTTACTAAGGGAACAGCAGTATATTTGTTTCCTAATGGATTTACCTAGCCTTTAAACTAAGCCATTTTTCCCTTGGAGGCAGGATTGAAGTCTTTTCCTCACCTCTATGAACAGGTGTGAATAGCAGTAGAAAATGAGTTCGCACCAGCAGATTTGTAGGATAAATTTAGCTACTTTGCTGATAAAAACACAGAAATATTTAAGAGTTCAAATTTTTCACGTTTCAGTACGTGTGCTTTGAAATTGTGCTAGAGGTACATCTGATCTGCCGGCAGATCAGTTCCAGCTCATGCCCAGGACCCTAGGCCTCACTGAACACTGACAAATGCATCTCTGGAAACCAGTCTGGCTGACCGGCAGGTTACTCTAGTTAAAATAGACATTAGTGTTATAAGAATGTGTTTAATGGTCAGACTTTATGGAATTCTTGTAGGATGCGACATGTATTAATCAAACTTATAATGTCTGTATGCCATGGTATATGAGCATTTGCTTTGTAATTGTGTAACTCACCAAACAGGAAAAAAACATTAATTAGTGTACAGTGCTGGTCCTGTAGTCAAACTGAAACCAAATGAGGCATTGTAAGACATCAAAAAGAGAAAGACTTTGTTGCCCTCCCCACTTACATGAAGAAGAGGCAGGCATTGACACTTGTTCTATCAGCTTGTATTCTGGGGTGGAGGGGATAAAAATCCCTGACAAGGAGAAACTGGATCTTTATGCTTTCTGAACTCTGAGGGGCAAAGTTTCCTAAACATAAGCAAGAGATCCAAGTGCTGCTTGGCATGGGTCACCACTAAAGAATATATGGAGCTGCTTATTATAGAAGCTTATATTACCTTTTAAAATCTCAGACTAATTCATTTGTGTGTGTGTATTTCCTGTTTTATCCTCTAAATAACTCTCTTACTTGGTTTATTACAAGATTGGCTACAGGTATTGTCTTCGATTTGAGATCTGGGTACAACTGACCAGGAGTAAGTGTCTGGTCCTTTGGGACTGTGAGTAACCTGAATATTATTGTGATTTTTGGTGTAAAGTGACCATCTATCACATAGTCCTGGGTGTCTGGGTGGCAAGATAGGCTGGAATGCCCAAGGGGACTGTCTGTGACTCCGTGGTAATTCTGTATTAGGGCTTTCGGAGATCACCCTTGTTACTGGGTTGGTGAAATCTAAATATAGAACATACCACCGGTTTGGGGTGTCTGCCCTGCTTTTTGAGAGTCTGCCCTGAGCTTCGCACTCACAGTCATGAGCCACGCCAGACAGTGTGATAATACACTGTACTCTGGTTAATGGTATAATACAGTAAGGTAATTAAGCAGATGTGAGAAGTCCCTTTGAAGGCAAGGAAGAAAGAACTGAATGTGTCACCTGGCAATGAAATCAAGCCACATGCTTAAGTAAGTGGATTCTCCATGACTTGCAGTCCAAGTCAAGACTGGATTTTTTTCTAAATAATACGCTGTAGTTCAAACAGAAGTTACGGGCTTGATGCAAAAATTACTAGGTGATGTTCTGTGGCCTGCGTTATGCAGGAGATCAGAGAAGATGATCACAAAAATGGCTTCTGGCTTTAAAACGATCAACGTATTAATCTACCTTGCTGAATCTGAACTATATTGATGTCGGATATTTAGTTACATATTACATTTTTTCTAGAGCGGTCTGAACATTTTTCAAACAAAAACAGGGTTTTTTTGCTTTGTTGTTTTTCCTGTTAAAATTGGCCTTTCTTCAAAACCATTTTTACCCACATTTTTAGTTTTTCACGATATATTTTTATTGATGTTTAACCAAACTGGTTACTGAAATGTTTCTTTTCCCCAAAACCTGGGTTTTGAAAACAAACACAAAAATGGGCACTCTGAATGCTATGAAATGAATACAGCCAGGAAATGGTGAAATTTGTCATGGAAAAAACCCTTACTTTTTTCAACCAGCTCCACTTTTGACCTATCCGAACTTTCTTATCTACACAATATTTATCTGGATAACTGTATTCTTGGTCCTGAAGAAACTAGCTGTCCATAACTGCCTTGCACTAACTACTGGAGGAATTTGGAACTGAGAAGTACAGCCTCGTGGTTAAGACACCAGACTGGGATTTAGGATATTTGGACTCAGTTCGTGTTTTTTCTAAGAAATGCTCAGATTCAAACCTCACAGATTTTAAGGCCAAAAGGGACCATCATTATCATCCGGTCTGACCTGCACATAGCAGCCCATAGAACTTTACCCACGCACTTCTATAATAGACCCATAACCTCTGGCTGAGCTACTGAAACCCTCAAATCATGATTTAAAGACTTCAAGTTACCAAGAATCCTCCATTTACACCAATTTAAACCTGCAAGTGAGCCATGCCTCATGCTGCAAGAGGAAAGTGAAAACCCTCCAGGGTCTCTGACCAATCTGACCCAGGGGAAAATTCCTTCTTGACTCCAAATATGGTGATCCATTAGACCCTGAGCATATGGCCAAGACCCACTAGCCAGACATCTGGGAAAGAATTCTCTGTAGCAATTCAGAGCCCTCCCCACCTAGTGTCCCATCACCAGCCGCTGGAGATATTTGCTACTAGTACTCGGAAATTGGCTATATGCCATTGTAGGCAGTCTCATCATACCATCCCCTCCATAAACTTATCAACTCGGTCTTGAAGCCAGTTAGGTTTTTTGCCCTCCACTGCTCCCATTAAATGCAGCATCCAAGAAAAATTTCAAGGCTGCAGGTAGCCAACTCTATCAATGAAAGGTCTTAAATAGGATTCAGTATATGCAACTACAGAGCTCAGAAACAGCTGGTGCGCACCAGTACAGCAGACCAGCCCCCTTTCCGAAGAGACTGTTATGCTCTCCAGAATCTCAGGTTTCTTTCTTTCTTTCTTTTTTTTTTTTTAGCAAGTCTGTAGCTGTTATGATTGCAGAGAAATGCTCATAAATGAGTGGAATTGATGCAGAGATGACTGTGTGTGTTTGCAGAGAGCTTACAGCAACACCTCATAGGTGTACACTTCACCATCCATCTCAGTGGAGATGCAACTCAGATGCCCAGCCATAACAGAAATGTTAATGTTGTTAACTATTACATTCCTCATGCATAAGAAAGGAGAGCGAGGATCACAGATCTGCACAACTTACCAGGAGTAACTTACCATGATTTTGGTGCTACAAGAGGGTAACATCTGGTAGATACCACCTCTTATTTTTTTCCCCCCAATCAAGAAGTAGCCAGGCCCAAAAAGCCTAGTGGAGCCCATGGGCATATTCAAGTCTGACCAAAGGAGAGCCAAGTTTGAAGAGCCCAGTGGAGCGGACACGCCCTTTAAATGTTCTACACGATCCATGAATGGCATCTCATTTTAACTCATGTGAGCAGAGGTTATTTTGCGGATGGATCTTGTAAGAGTGAATTTTTCCCCACACAAAGTGACCTCTGCACAACTTGACATAACTTATATTTCTTCCCCTCTCTTCTCTGGTGACTAACATCAGCCAGCGCTGAGATATAACATTTCATCTTGCATTTCATGTTATACAGTTCCGAATGTAGTTAGCCCTAATGTAATAGTTTTAATTAGTTTTGGATTGTAAGATTTGCAAAGGAAATATAATAAATGAATATGCAGAGCACCAGATGGTGACTGTAGCTTCACCCACACAAGAAGAATATTCCTATTTGCAATCTTATCAAAGATGAGATAATTTGGATAGTAAGGATCAACAAAGGTAATGCAACAGTTGGTCTTGAAAGAATTTCACAGACGAACGCTGAACCATTTGGCATGTTGAGCATACCAGACTGTTGATAAAAATCCAAAAGCATGTTACCATGAAAATAAATAGTCAATAAACGCACCACATTAGAGACAATATCAAGTGATAGTAATGACAGAAATAAAAATAGCTAATCTTGCCAATGGAAACATTTGACTAGACGATGGATCCTCATTTATATTTCATTGACTTACCCCAGAAATGGAAGCAGTTATGTTTATGAATGTGAATATTACTTTGCCAGGCATTTAACTAGAATTTATATGAAACTTACTTTGTCAATATTAATTTTGGTTGTGATTTTAAAGAGGTAAGACTTGGAAAGAACAGGGAAGAAGAGTGTGTGACCTCTAGAGCACACTCCCTCCAGAACCTGGCATAGATCCCAAGGTTTCTGAATCTCACCATTCCTCTGTTGTGAGCAAATATGGGTGAAAACCACTCGCAAACCCACTATTTCATCCTCTGATAGTCTTGGTTCACACAGAGGAGGAGAACTGTCTACTGCTATCAGTTACTCTATTTGCTTAAGAGCCAGAGGTCTGTGCAGTGGATCTAAAGTTTGCAGCCCTGTTGCTGAAGAATGTGGGTGTCAATATGATGTCACACAGTGGAATTTCTGTTTGGTGTTTCGTTTTTTTAAATTTAGGAAATTACCCACAAAATGGACCACTGCTCCCTTGAAAATCCACTGGGTGTCTGGAGGGAGGGTATGCATAGCACACTCTGAAAATAGATGTTCCTTAGTGCTGCTGCCACCGACAATTTTTCTGAATGGCTAAGAGAAAGCACACAAAACACATCACCTCTTTATGGGAAAATGAGCCAAACCGGCTTTCCTTAACCCTCCTGACCACATGGAGTAAATTCAGCAAATGGAAGAACTCTAACCTTTACCATACAATGCGCCTCAGCCCCCAAGCAAGTCAGTCCCAAATATGCAGGAGTAACATGAAAATCTATTCCAATACTTTTTAGGAATAGAACCAGATTCACAAAAATGTCCAAAACCAATTGTAAAATGATTTCAGTATTGCAAATTGAAACCAGTGTGTTTTGCTACAAGTACTCATCCAGCATGTCAGACTACTGAAGATGACAATCACCAGGCAACAATACTTATTCTTGATGGTATATGATAAGTTTAATGACCAAACATAGCTAATGGGACTCCTTCCTCAGGCATATTGCAATTATTTTTATAATCCATTTGGAACAATGTTAACCTTAAAATCTTCCTAAAAGGCACAACAGCATTTTAACATGTTCAAGATGGTTTATTCCCCAGCTCAGGATACGATGATCTGTGAATCCCTTTTTTTTTTTCCTTTTAGTTCACTCCAATACCACACAATAGGTTCCAATAATAGTAAAATCCTAAATCCAAATCCAAATAGTGCATAATCTGTGGATCTGATGAGATCATAGCAGGGTTTGGAGTCTGTTAGCAATGTGCATTCATCTATCAGTCATCTGCACATTTGTCTGTGACTCACTTGTGAGCAAGTGTGCTGTTTAGAATTTACCTTGAAAGATGATAAAGATCAAGCTAGAGCATACTTGAGTTAATATACTAATGTGTGTGTCTGGAGTACAGTCTCTTTTTTCTCGTTAGACACTCCTGGCAACAAGGATTGCTACTTTATCACCTGCTCTTGGAATTCTACCCTGTTCTAGTAAGCCTGTTCTATACTGGATTTATGTGACTGAGAACTAGGGGTTAAAATAGATTGAAACAAGATGAAGGAGCAGCAAACCGGAAAGAGGGGGAGCTGTGTGGACATCACAGTGCTCTCCAAAGCTGGGGAGAAGAATGGGAGTCCTGCATCTGCTATTAGCAGAGGAAGAACTGCACGCCCCCACTTTAATGCCTGCTGAGAACTGTAGGCTTGTTGGTAACAGATGTCCAGAGTTTAGCCTTGCAGTTATCATGTCCGCGTACTGAACACTAATGAGTAATGCACACGCATTCTCCTTCCGGAGAATTGCTACAGCTACTGCAATTTCAGTTTTATATAGTTTTTTCATGGCTAAAATGAATGTGAAAATAGAAAGATGGACATTTTACCAAGTGTACAGAAAAACGGGTGAATCCGCTGACTGATATGTTGCTACTCTACTGGAACAT
This sequence comes from Lepidochelys olivacea, assembly GCF_965140295.1. Taxonomy (NCBI): domain Eukaryota; kingdom Metazoa; phylum Chordata; order Testudines; family Cheloniidae; genus Lepidochelys; species Lepidochelys olivacea. The sequence continues at coordinate 161,675,260 of NC_140412.1, read as the reverse complement.
GTTGTTACATACCATTATGGGGATATGTCCAAAGAGACAATTGGAAGCCAGCTTGTGGCAAAAACAGCCATACCCATGCATACCTGAGTGATTAGTACTTGAGCCAGAACTAACTGTACACAGAGCTAGAGCAACTGTTAGCCAAATTGAATCTGCTATGGAAGATGTGAAAATAATTGCTCAGGGGACTACAGGCCATGTCCAAGTAGTTAGTTCATTAGCAGTGCAATCTCTCCAGACTAGCATAGGAGTTGCAGACAAGATGGTGGTAAACCACACAGTAAGCACTGTGTATCCCCGCACCTTTTTTTTTTTAACGTAATAGATTGTCATGTTTAAATTAAGGATCTAAGGTGTATATATTCAGCTACACTAGATGCCCTGCAAAAAATGCCTAATGTCATGGGGTTGGAAAATCAGGGTATTCTGCTAATGTATGCTACAGCCATCATTCAGAAATCAGATATATGATATTTCTGTCCCTGATGATATTGTCTGGAGTAATAAAAATACCTGCCTCTTATATAGTTTTTCATGAGAAGATATCAAAGGAGATTGGCATCTTTAACCCCATTTTACACATGGGGAAACTGAGGCACCAAGAGGCGACTATTGCAAAATAGTTTGGGCAAATATTGGTTTCTATTTTAATGTTCACAGAAATATTTGCATGGGTATTTGCAAAAAAGGAATTTTAAATTTGCATATGCAAGTATTTGCACCAAAAGCAGTAGTGTACTTCTCAAATCAAGAAGCAGGAACAATACCATACGACTTGGCTGACCAATCATAATTAACAAATAAGTGCAAATCACACCTGAGCAAAAGCCCAATGCAAGGTCTATGCATCACTTAAGTCCTCTAAACAGAGCTGAAGTAGGACTTAAGAGGCATATTGTGCTCTCTCTCTGCACAGTTGCAAATTTCACCAACAATGAACATGCTCAGAATCCCTGTTCATCCTTATTCCAAAGACTGTTTATAATGGCCCAAACATTACTGTATAATGTTGAACAGCAGGAGAAAGTTGTCATCTGTGCATCTACATTTCACAAGCAGAAAGAACAAAAAAACTGGTTGGATACATTATTTGTATTGCATTATTCTCTCAACCCTAGTTTTGAATTGGGACGGTTATAGTTCACCTCTCCCTGTTCATTAATTACTTTGATATTTGCACCTCAAGAAAACACAGCTCACTGAACTGATGCTTGGTTTAGCTGTGTCAATTCTGCTTGAATTTATCTGTAATGTTTTCAGAGAGCATAGCAGAAATCTAAGCTACATTTGGTGACATACCTAAAAAACAAAACAAAAACAAAACACAGTCCCAGTGCTTGGTTGTCTTAATGCACAGCACTTGAATACTTGCAGAGGTCTATATTGTAATAGAGCTTTTTACTACTTTAACCCCTCAAGTTGTAAAAAAACAGCACTGGGTCCCACAGTTCAAACTGTAATACTGCACTGATGCACAAAGTAAAACTGAATAACAGTCATTTGTCTTTATTTGTGAGAGAAGCTGTGTCCCCGGAACTACAAAAGCCTTCATCTGATAACACAGTACAACGTAGTCTAGCACAACTGATTATACAAAACACAGTGACATAAACAAGATAAAAGTAAACAGTACACAAATACATGCCAGAGTGCTTACTTCTAAGAATTTCAGCATGGTCCTTTTCAAAAGTTTGTAAACTTAGGCTTGTACAAAAGAAAAGGAAAATCTAATTTTATCTCCAAACTTTACCATCCTTACTCATGCTGAGTAGCACCTTAGTTTGCAAATATCTGCACTGATCTACTACGCAGGATGAGTAAGGAAGAGAATCTACTCCAGACTGTGGAACAAAATGGCCCCTCTACAGATGTTATGATGTTGATAAATATGGAATGCTCTCCATCTTGCGCATGTACATCATCACGAGAAGATCTGTGCTTCTAATTCTCAATAAGTAAACTTTTCAAAAATTCCTAAGTGTATTAGGCGCTTATGTCACATTGAAAGTCACTGGGAATCTAAGGGTATGTCTACACTACGAAATTACTCTGATTTTACAGAAGTCAATTTTTGGGAACAGACTGTATAAAGTTGAGTGCATGCGTCCACGCTAAGCACATTAATTCGGTGGTGTGCGTCCACAGTACTGCGGCAAGCGTTGACATTCCAAGCGGGGCACTGTGGGTAGCTATTCCACAGTTCCCACAGTCCCCGCTGCCCATTGGAATTCTGGACTGAGCTCCCAATGCCTGATGGGGTCAAAAATTTGTCACGGGTGGTTATGGGTAAATGTCGTCAGTCAACCCTCCCTCCGTGAAAGCAACGGCAGACAATCATTTTGCGCCCTTTCCCTGGATTGCCCGAGCAGACGCCAGAGCACAGCAAGCATGGAGCCCGTTCAGCTCACCGCAGCAGTTATGACCATTGTAAACACCTCGTGCATTATCGTGCAGTTTATGCAGAACCAGCACCTGAAAAACCAGGTGAGGAGGCGACGGCAGCGCGGTGACGAGAGTCATGAGGACATGGACCCAGATTTCTCTAAAACCTCGGTCCCCGGCAATTTAGAGATCATGGTGTTAATGGGGCAGGCTCATGCTGTGGAACACCGATTCTGGGCCCAGGAAACAAGCACAGACTGGTGGGACTGCATAGTGTTGCAGGTTTGGGATGACTCCCAGTGGCTCCGAAACTTTTGCATGCGTAATGGCACTTTCATGGAACTTGTGATTTGCTTTCCCCTGCCCTGAAGCACAAGAATACCAAGATGAGAGCAGCCCTCACAGTTGAGAAGCGAGTGGCAATAGCCCTGTGGAAGCTTGCAACGCCAGACAGCTACCGGTCAGTTGGGAATCAATTTGGAGTGGGCAAAGCTACTGTGGGGGTGGTTGTGATGCAAGTAGCCAATGCAATCATTGAGTTGCTGCTATCAAAGGTAGTGACTCTGGGAAATGTGCAGGTCATACTAGGATGGCTTTGCTGCAATGGGATTCCCTAACTGTGGTTGGGCTATAGACGGAATGCATATCCCTATCTTGGGACTGGACCACCAGGGCAGCCAGTACATAAACCACAAGGGGTACTTTTCAATGGTGCTGCAAGCACTGGTGGATCACAAGGGACATTTCACCAACATCAACGTGGGATGGCTGGGAAAGGTTCATGACGCTCGTGACTTCAGGAACTCTGGTCTGTTTAAACGGCTGCAGGAAGGGACTGACTTCCCAGACCAGAAAATAACTGTTGGGGATGTTGAAATGCCTATAGTTATCCTTGGGGACCCAGCCTACAATGCCCTGGCTCATGAAGCCGTACACAGGCACCATGGACAGTAGTAAGGAGCTGTTCAACTATAGGCTGAACAAGTGCAGAATGGTGGTAGAGTGTGGATTTGGACATTTAAAGGGTCACTGGTGCAGTTTACTGACTCGCTCAGACCTCAGCGAAACCAATACTCCCATTGTTATTACTGCTTGCTGTGTGCTCCACAATCTCTGTGAGAGTAAAGGGGAAGACGTTTATGGCAGGGTGGGAGGTTGATGCAAATCACCTGGCCGCTGAATATGCGCAGCTTGACACCAGGGCGATTAGAAGAGTACAGCAGGAAGCGCTGCGCATCAGAGAAGCTTTGGAAACCAGTTTCATGACTGGCCAGGGTACCGTGTGACACTTCTGTTTGTTTTTCCTTGATGAAAACCCGCCCCCTTGGTTGACTCTAATGCCCTGTAAGACACCTGCCCTCCCCCCCTTCGATCACAGCTTGCTTGCAAAGGAAATAAAGTCACTATTGTTTAAAAAACATGTATTCTTTATTAACTGATTATAAACATAGGGAGATAACTCACAAGGTAGCCCAGGTGGGGTGTGGGAGGAGGGTAGGAGGGAAGGAAAAGGCCACTTCAAAACTTATTGAATGTCAGCCTTCTGTTGCTTGGGCTGTCCACTGAGGTGGAGTGGTTGTGTGCCCGGAGCCTCCCCATCCCGCATGTTCTTGGGCATCTGGGTGAGGAGGCTATGGAACTTGGGGAGGAGGGAGGGCTGTTAAACAGGGGCTGCAGCAGCAGTCTGTGATCCTGCTGCTGTTCCTGAACCTCCACCAGACACTGGAGCATGTCCATTTGATCCCGCAGCAGCCCCAGCGTTGCATCTTGCCTCCTCTGATATTCCTGCCGCCACCTCTCATCTTTATCATCCCTCCTGTCCTCACGATTCATTGGCCATTTTCCTGTACTGTGCTACTGTGTCCCTCCACACATTCTGCTGAGCTCTGTCAGTGCCAGACAACTGCATGAGCTCAGAGAACATTTCATCGCGCATGCGGTTTTTTTGCTGCCTTATCTGAGATAGCCTTTGGGACATAGGAGGGAGGCTTGAAACATTTGCAGCTGCGGGAGGAAAAAAAGGGAGTGAAGTATTTAAAAAGATACATTTTATAGAACAATGGCTATACTCTTTCACGGTGAACAACACTATTCACATTACATAGCACATGTGATTTCGGTACAAGGTTGCATCTTGCATCTTATATTGAGTGCCTGTGGCTTTGGTGTTAGAGATCACACACGCAGTGCCAGGCAACAGAATTCGGCTTGCAGGTGGCCATGGTAAGCCATAGTCTTTCGGCTTCTGCAACCTTCATAACAGCAGCGCCCTCCTTTCCCATACCAAGCAAAGGCCCGTTGAGTTGGCCATTTAGTGCTGCAGTTTTCGTGTTAACATGCAGCAGCAGATACCAAACTAACCCCCCCTCATCCAATTCTCTGGGATGATCGCTTTACCCCTCCCCCCACCGCGTGGCTGGTATCAGGGAAGATGCCTGCTAGCCAAACGTGAACAGCTCAGCACCAATGCCCCCCCCACTGCTTGGCTAACTGCAGGGAGCATTTCTTTTCAGCCACTGGCAGACAGCCCAGTAGGAACGACCAACTCTGAATGTCCCCTTAATTAAATTCCCGTATTTCAACCAGGTTACCATGAACAGTATCACTCTGCTGAGGATAACACAGAGAGATAAAGAATGGATGTTGCTTGAATGCCAGCAAACACCAGGACCATATGCTGCCAGGCTTTGTCATGCAATGATACCAGATTACTCGCGACTAGTATGGCATGGTAAAGTGTCCTACCATGGAGGACAGAATAAGGCTGCTCTCCCCAGAAACCTTCTGCAAAGGCTTTTAGAGTACCTCCAGGAGAGCTTCATGGAGATGTCCCTAGAAGATTTCCGTTCCATCCCCAGACATGTTAATAGAGTTTTCCAGTAGCTGTACTGGCCACGAATGCATTCCAAGTCCTCAGTGCAAATTAATCATTAAAAAACGCTTGCTTTTAAAACATGTATCACATTTAAAAAGGTACACTCACCAGAGGTCCCTTCTCTGGCTTGGTTGGGTTGGGAGGGTATTTCTGTCAGGGTGATAAAAAGATCCTGGCTGTCGGGGAGAACTGTGTGCTGAGTGCTCTCCTCAAGCTCGTCCTCCTCCTCCTCCTCTTCCCCGTCCGCAAAATCCTCAGGCATGGCGGAGAGTACCCATCATCGGAGTCCATGGACAGGGGTGGGATAGTGGTAGCGGCCCCCCCTAGAATTGCATGCAGCTCAGCGTAGAAGTGGCATGTTTGGGGCTCTGTCATGGAGCATCCATTTGATTCTTTGGTTTTCTGGTACGCTTGTCTGAGCTCCTTAAGTTTCACGTAGCACTGCATTGCATCCCTGCTGTAGCCTCTGTCCATCATGGCCTCGGAGATTTTTAAAATGTTTTGGCATTTCGTCTTTTGGAACGTAGTTCTGATAGCACAGATTCATCTCCCCAAACAGAGATCAGATCCAGTACCTCCCGTTCGGTCCATGCTGGAGCTCTTTTTCGATTCTGGGACTGCATGGTTACCTGTGCTGATGAGCTCTGCATGGTCACCTGTGCCGATGAGCTCGCCTGACCCAACAGGAAATGAGATTCAAAAGTTCCCGGGGCTTTTCCTGTACACCTGGCCAGTGCATCCAAGTTCAGCATGCTGTCCAGAGCGGTCACAATGGTGCACTGTGGGATAGCTCCCAGAGGCCAATACCGTCTAATTGCGTCCACACTAACCCTAATTCAAAACGGCGGTGTTGATTTCAGCGCTAATCCCCTCGTGAGGGAGGAGTACAAAAATCAATTTTAAGAGCCCTTTATGTCGACAAAAATGGCTTCATTGTGTGGATGGGTGCAGGGTTAATTCGATTTAACACTGCTAAATTCGACAAACTCATAGTGTAGACCAAGCCAAAGATAATTACTAACAATTCTGAGATTGCTTCAGCTAGCTCCTTAAGTATCCAAGGATGAATTTTATCGTTCCCTGCTGACTTGAACACATGTAAATTATCTCAATATTCTTTAACCTGTTCTTTCCCTATTTTGGTTTCCATTCCTTCCCAATTGTCAGTAATATTAATTGTGTTGAGTATCTGGTCACCATTAACCTTTTTAATGAAGACTGAAGGAAAACAGACATTAAACACCTCAGCCTTCTTGATGTCATCCATGATTAGATCTCCTTCTCCACTAAGCAGTGGACCTACACATTCCTTTGCCTTTATCTTGCTCCTAATGTATTCATAGAAACTCTTCTTATTGCCTTTTCTTTCTCTTGCTAAGTGTAACTTATTTTGTGCCTTTGCATTTCTGATTTTGTCGCTACGTTTGTGTTATTATTTTGTACTCCTCCTTAGCAATTTGCCCACATTTCCACTTTTTGTAAGATTCTGTTTTGATTTTCAGGTCATTAAAGAGCTTCTGATGGAGCCATATTAGTCTCTTACTATTCTTCCTATTTTTTATTCGCATCAGAATAATTGGCAATTGTATGTTTAATATTGTTCTCCTTGAGAAAATGCTAGGTCTGTCTTATGAACTCTTTTTTCCCTTAGATTTTCTTCCTGTGGGATCTTACCAAGCTGTTCTCTGAGTTTGTCCAAGTCTGCATTTTTGAAGCCCATTGTCCTTATTCTGATGCTCTCACTCCTTCCTTTCCTTAAGATCATGACATCTTTCATTTCAGGATCACTTTCTCCCAAATTGCCTTCCATCTTGAGATTTGCAACCAATTCCTCCATGTTGGCCAGACTCAAGTCTAAAATAGCTACCCCTCTAGTTATTTTCTCCACTTTCTGAAAAAAAGACATTGTCCCCAATACATTCCAAGAATGTACTGGAAATTCTGTGTTTTGCCATATTACTTTTCCAACAGATATCTGTAGTTAAAATTCCCCATTACTACCAGTTATTTGCTATTTACACCTACACCCTACCAATATATTGACTATAGGCACAATCCATTTAATTGTTTTAGTGGATTCACCCCACTAAGCTACATCACCTCTGTTTTATCCAGACAGAGCATCAGCGAACTCATTCTCATCTGGGTCAATGCCTTGAGTAGGCAAACAAGAAGATGGCACCATCTGGATCTGATGAAAATGAAATGAATGGGTTGAATGTCCTGAGTATACAGATGGCACCATAGCCCAAACCCTCTCACTGTATCTCATAATAGCATCATACGTATGTTGCCTGAGTGGAATTCTTTTCAGTCTTCAGATACGAGGGCCCCTTGGGTGGATGAACAATTAATCCACACCAACCCCCTGCTGACCTTCCAGAAAGGGAAAAATAGAGCCATAGAAAAACAACCTCATCCACCTTGCCAGATCCCACAGGCACGTCTGCAACATCTGTTGATCAATAGTAGAAAGAGGCAGTGGATGTAATAAATCAACATGGACACTTACAGAGTGTTGATTAACTAGTTCCCTCCTTAGCAACATTAGGGAGAGCAGGAAAAGAAAGCCCAGGATCAGTTATGGGCAGTCAATAATTGTAATCTCCAACTCAGGATTTCTATTCTCAAGGAGTCTGCAAAACTCACGTATTTCATAAAGAGCTTTTAGAAACATGTATATAGTTTGTTTTTTAAGTATCAAAAAAATTCCAATTTTTCTGAACAACCATACAGAAATTTCCAGAATAAATCCCCACTACATAGGCCTAAGAACTGAATTTAATGACTAAGCTTAAATATGGATTTAAACTAGTCATGTCCAAACCAGGTTCTAAGGCAGTTTGACCCATCAAACCGTGCTAAAAATAAAATCAACAGGAGAAAAGGAGACCCCCCCAGCCCTCAAAACCAAACCAAACCACAAAAACTTTCAAGCCATACATCAGAAAGAAGCAGTGAAAGGAAAGGGAATTAAAACACGGGTTAAAATAAAACAGAAAACACCTCTCCACTCCCACCCCATTTTTTCCTTGGCAGGTTACCTTTAAATGATGTTTTGATGTTATTTTCAGTTTGATGTTTACGCCAAACTTGTGGTTATTTGGTCTGTAGTCACGGATTTAGAGAATTGGAATGGTCATTACTACGTAACTGAGGTGAATTGATTTGAGTACTCATTAATGTGTAGTTCTGCACTTCAAAGTGACTTAAAATGGCATTTGGGGGTTCCCTGTTTACTATTACTCAGTCACGCCATGGCATGGCCCATTTGGTCCCTGTCCACCCCAAACTGTGCTTGAAGGGAGCCCTTTGCATCTGGCCCCTTTTCTGATTGCATGAAAAGTCTGTTGGGGGGGAGGAAATCAGATGCCTCTAAGGCACAACCCTTCCTTGCCATGGATCTACCTCTTTCTACCCCACCTTCCTGACCTCATGGAAGCCTCTCAGCAGATCTAGGATCCATATGAGAGGGAAGAAGATTGAGCAGCCCCGGTGCATGCTGGGGGTGGGGACAGGGGATGTGTGTCCTCCCACTCTCTGGCTCCACTGAGAACCTCTGCAAAAAATAATAGAGAAAGGCGCCACTATGGCTAGGGGGGTTCCCTGTTAAGGTGATTCCAAGGACCCTGCCCTCCTACCTACCCCGCCCCCAAGGCATCTGTGCTAATCCCTGGAAATCTGCCAGGTTTGAGGGCTAGCCCTGCAAACTTTTCTACAGAGGGTACCGCCTCCATTGGGTTGGTATGGGGGATCTGTGCCAGGGGATTCCTCACAAAGTATTCCTCTCCCAAAGCTTCCTGCCCCATCGCTTTTCTGTGGAATGGGGTATTGTCTGGGCCCAAACGTGCATTTTACAAGTACAAAGTGGTTCTGAAGGAGTTTTAGTTTGAAAATCTCTTCAGCTGTCAATTAAAAACCATATATATCCAAATGGCCTGATCTGCTATGTGTAGTATTGCCAGGCCCAGGCATTCAAACTTCTTGACTCAGGCTCCAAAAAGTCATGAGACTTTAAAATAATAAATGTTGGCGCTTTTTTTTATCTGTCTTCATTGTTTGAGCATTTAGGGGTCATGTTTTCAATCTTTTCTTTGCAACCATGGGGGCTGGTAACTTACTTTTCTTTTTTTTAATTACCTGAGAATCTCAGCTTTCACATGGTGCCAGAAGCTTAGGCGTCAAGAAAAACAGCAAAATGTCACAAGAGAGCTAACACCACTGTAAGAAAATATTTTGCTGGCACAATTTCCTTGGTGGCACTGACGTGGTAAAGGGCGTGTATTGTGGTACTGTATGTTCAGATGAAAGGAAAACAGTGGTGAAAAATGTGTTACAGAAATGGAGGGAACAGAGCACAGTTACAGAGGGAAGCAGAGAGAGACAGTGGGATACTTTATTTGTATCCCCCAAAATTTCCAAATTAATTAGAATAAAGCAGTTGTGTCCAAACCTGTGGCCCATTAGGCTCTGAACTGTGGCTGTTGAGGGTGACGGTGTTAAGAAAACGTGTTTGACTATGAATATGTCTTGCCCTCTGATTTATGAAGTCGAGTGTTTGAATCAGCCTCATTTAATACTGAGAGGGTTGGGGTTACCAGGTCCCCATCAGTGCCAGGAGCAGCTCTGGTGTGAGCTGGGAGTGCTTTGATCAATTGCTGTCCCTTTCTTATTGTATCTGCTCAGCAGCTCCTCCTGTGGGCATCTTGTTGCATCACAAGGGAGGGGAGAGGAGAGGGAGAAGAGAATATTTCTGCTTGATTCATTACCTGCAATCCTGCCAGACTGTGAGAGCCCAAGAGAGAGCAGGACAGGGTGCTCAACTAGTTCTGCCTGAGCCTAGGGAAATAGAACTATTGATTGGGGACCCATGAGGTTTTTGAAATAATATGTTCATTCTTCAGGGTGAAAAGGTTAGCTAAATCTGTAATGAAGTAACCAACAAGCTCAACAAGCTACCACAATTAGCGGTTTAACAGCCTGCTTGACAACAATACTGTACATCAATTTATTCCCATCTGAAACTGTGCGACCCTTCTGACACTGATGATGAATAAAATTATGTTACTACCATTCATGTAAAGGCAGCATGCTTCCAAATAACCCGCATAGTGAAGTCTTCTTTTTAAAAAAACCCAAAACCTGTTATAAGAATGTATTCTCTGGGATTCAAACACAACATTAAAATATGATGCTCTTTTCAATGGCTATCTGCAAAAGGAAAATTCCTGTGAGAAGAATCAGCTCCCAGTGTAACAAAAATGCAATCCAAACCAGGCCTTCCTGCAGATCAAGAAATCCAAAGAAACACATTTTCTGTGCACTAAAACAAATGCTCCCTTTTCCACTGTTAAAATAATTCCAGGAAACAGAAAGAAACACGAACAGTAAACAAGGTCTGTGTTTGTGCAATACCTAGCACAACTGGGTCCTGGTCCGCGACTGAGGTTCCTAGCCGCTACTGCAATAATACAAATATTATAACAGCAGCAGCAGCAGATTTCATTAATTTTGAAACAGCAGCGTTCGGATAAGTGGCATCAGAGTGGAAATCAGATTCAAAATACAGAAAACAGAGATTATATTTTAAAGCTACTCTGAGTTTTAAAGCTTATGATTCTTACCCATATTTTCGACCCAAAATGTTTTGGTTTTTTTTGCTCTTTGCAAAACTGAAAGTGTGTACACAAATCTTTCCAAGTTTTAATCCCACCTGAATTTTGAAGCTGAGATTTTGAAGACTGTATATACTTAGACACGTAGTTTAAACACAACCTTACTACAGATTGTAGTTTGAAGAAAATACACTGTATAATCAGGTTGCTGCTTGCCAGACTTCACACAGTAACTGAGATATGTATATATGGATTTTGGCATGCATACTGTAGGCAATGTTTTGAAAATGTTGTACTACGTAATGTATTTATTTGATGTTTTACCTACAAACAAGAAGTAACAGACCTTACATTAGGATCCTGCAGACTGGAGGCCTTACTGGTATTTACAAATGATGTGTCTTCTTTCCCCACCTGCTAAAGGAAAGAGCCATAATTTAGTATAATGTCAACATATTTATGTATATAATTATAGTATGGTATATATTTATAGTATAATATATTTACGATATAACTATTTCTACAAGTATCAAAATAGTTTCTATGTATAAAATGCCAGTTGTGCCCAGATTTAAAAAACAAAATTGTTTTGTTTTTCATTTACTTCTGTTGAGATTCATTTAAAAGTTGATCAGCTGCAGAATACAGGCACAGTAAAATAATATTGTGGGAAGATGATCTTTTTGGAAAAACGTGGATATAAATGCACATTCCATAAAATATTTGAGCATAAGTAGTGGAACCATTGAAACCAAATATACCCCTTTTTCTTCTGTTTAACCCCTCCCCAAAACTAAACTATGTGCAGATTATTTCCAGCTGCATATCCACAGCCTAATTAGAATCACCATGCCAACTCTCGTAATTCTTCAGACATTGAAAAATTAATAGAAAAAGTAATACCTCAACAAACAGTTAGTCTCTACATAAAATCCACAAAAAGCTTTCCAATCTGCCATTCCCCTACAAGCCGCAGACCTGGTCTCTTTTGTATACTTTGTCTACAAATGCTGGAAAAACAACTATGTATAGACATAATATTGCTTAAATGAAATTGCCAGACAAAGCAGCCCAGCAACTAATTTGACTTAGCCGTTTATTACTCTTCAGTGTAGATCCAAGACTCCAATATCCACATATCACCAGCGCAATATTGTACCTGGTCCCCATCCACTCTACTAATACTGTCTACAAACACTGGAGTATCTCCATATCTATAGTAGACTAGAGGGGCGATGACTTTACCTACTCTATTTAAAGGATAGAGAGGAGTTAGTTGATTTAGTTGGGGATTGGTCCTGCTTTGAGCAGGGGGTTGGACTAGATGACCTCCTGAGGTCCCTCCCAACCCTGATATTCTATGATTCTACGATAGTGCATACAATATATTACCTATTGTATTATTTTTTCATTGTTTATTAAAAACAACAACACTTAACATGTAGATTTTTTTTATACTTGGAGCACTTTAGAAATTTATAATTAACCTACAAAACTGACTGGAAATACTTAAAGAAAAGCATCTACACTATGCCTAGTTCACATTGGGCTGGGTATGGGACATAGCAAAAATTAATTCTTAAATTTATGACATTCAAATGTTTAGGTTTTTTTTCAAACTACAACCTGTAGTGAGGTTGTGTTTAAGGTCTATATATTCACAATCGAGCTCTGTCTTAAAATGTTTTTGTTTAGGGAATGAGGAAAAAAACTGAATCACAGTTACCGTAGGTGGGCTGCAGAAATTAGTACTTTGCTCTTTAATATTTATGGCAGGTGATGATGCTTTACATAAAACTGCTGTATGTCTGAATGTTGAAAATATGAATGCAGCTGTCAGAGACTTAACACACAGTCTCTTCTGTCCAAATGATAATATCTTAATCATGTGCATTGTTAAATGATAATTAGCTAGTTTCTTACTATTTGTCAAACTGACTCTTTAAAAATCACAAATTTTACTTTATTCCAATATTAGAATTACCAAATTGAAAATGGAGAGTGAACTGAATTTTAAGACACACTTGAACATAATAATAGAAAATTGAGTTTCATTATTGAGAATGGAGCACAGGAAGATTACAAAAGTCAACAATTGTAACGGCCAATTAAATTATTAAAATTCCATCTACTTCAGCAATATGAGATGAGTGTCCCCTTTAGCCAGCTATGGGAGGGATCCAGAATATTACTGGCTAATAACGGTTTCCCCTGATCCTGTGACAGTAAGATGACATCTACACTTGGAGCTAAGGGTGTGATTTGCAGCTGGTGTAGACATACTCATACTCGCTCTCAGTGAGCTAGGATGCTAAAAATAGTAGGGTAGCATCAGTAAGCAGAGGCCTGGGCTAGCTGCCACAAGTTCAAACTCGCCCAGATCCTCTGTGAATGCACCTGTGGCAGCTAATCCATGACATTGCTCATGCTGCCCATGCTATCGTGGCAACAATACTATGTTTAGCTCGATGAGAGCTAGCACAAGAATACCCACACAAGCTGGGAATCACAGCTATAGCTCCAAGTACAGATGAAGCCTTAAGCCCAAGGCCATTGCTACCTCCCCAGCATGGATTTACATTGGAACATGCTAAATGGAAGGTCAGGAAAAAGGAATATTCGTAAACATTATTTTCTACATATTGAGAGCTTCTTCATTATTATTTTATGCTAACCAGTGAGCAACTTCCTCAGCACATCTGAAAGTATCTAACCCATAACTTGAAACAAGAACTATATACAAGGTAAAATTCCCATAGGAGTGTCCAGATTGTTGGAGCTCCTAGAAGAAATGCAAATATTATGACCAAGATTCATCTCTCTCTTTGGGGACACCCAACAAATCTGAAAAAGGAGTTTTGTCTAGAACCACCCATCTGGTGGGAAATTTATATCAGCAACTAGCCAGAGAGGTCCCTGTGGACTACTAAACTCAGGAACCTTCATTGTTAGAGGCTCTGACATCTACATAGTAACGATGTCTGAAGGCAGAAATGCAGCAACATGTGGCTGCTCAGCACACTTCTTCCACGGAGGCAGATTCTCTCTCTGACCAGAAGTCAACCATGCTATAAGAGGAATGAGCTTTAATGCCTGTGGATTATGGCAGGCCATCTAGTACATACGCTTCCTTTGGACACAGTCAGATCCATTTAAGTATTATCAAAAGGGAAACAGCCTGGCCCTTCTTTCAGCCAGATTATAGGAGAAATAGGGAACCCAGTACTCCAAGCTCTTTGACACTATGGATCCTAATGCCATCCCATAGGATGCCAGGCTCTTTCCTTATCTGAGACTGGCCCAGGGCAAAGAAAAATGAAATTAATGTTCTGATTTCAATGAAAAACAGTTTGGATAAAACTGCCAGCAGGGTTACAAGTTACTTTATCATTGGGGAAACACAAGACAAAGGAAGTGACAGGACAGAAGCACTAGCTTGCATGCTCTCCACAGATAGGTGGTTTCCAAGAAAAGCTACTGTTATTGAAAGCCAAAATAAGGATGCCAAAGGGAGAAGTCCAGAACTTAAGAAGCACCAAACAGACTCCAGTTGCTTAAGCGATCTGCCTAAATTTCACTAAATTATGCGCTTCTGATTTCTAGAGATGCTGAGCACCCACTGCTCCCATTGCTGCTGAGCCAGGATTTATGGCATGCCCTTCTTTAGGTTCTCCTCTAAGCACAAAGAGGATCCTCAACCACTGCCTGGGGGTGGAAGGAGAGTGGGAATCAGATATCTAATGATCGTCTCAGAGTTCCACTGAGGTAGGAAAGCTCTTAGGAGGAGCTGGGAGTGCTTTCTGGGAATGAGCCCATGTCTCCCAGCAGCTGAAAGACTTGCCTAGCAGATGGAGTCTGCATAAACCTGAGCTTCCTCATTATGTTGATGACCTTTTCCATTGTTTATTGTGCTGGGCTGAGGATCCACCTACAAACTGTGTGACTGTGATGGAGAGGGGCCGGAGGAGTACACAAGGTTCACCGCAGTAGTCAGTAGTCCTTTCTATGACTAATTAGACTAGGACGTAGGCACAGGAGACCCTGCAGGGTGACACTGTAGTGCAGGCAAGCAACAGACCCAGTGAGCTATTGTGAGGCATCATGGGTCTCAAACTCATGTCCGCGGGTCCCCAGGCAGCCCTAATACCACAGCAAACACCTGGCAACTCGCGGATACCAGCAGGGAGTCTGGGCTGGTGAACCCTAGCTCACCATAAGCACTGCTCACAATGGTCCCAATTGGAGGAGACTTGCAACCAGAGTCATTGTTTAAGCCAGAAGGCGGCACAGGAAGTTGTGAATGCCAGCTGTCTGCTTTATCGGCTTCTGCTGTTTTGCCTGATTCCTGCCTTCCTATCCTGTTCCTCCTGGTCTGCCTTGTTCCAGATTACATCCTGCTGTTACACCCACCCCTGGCTACTGATTCCAGCTCTGACCCTCGGCTCAATTCCTGACTCTGACTCATGGCTTGACTCCCGACTCTGTCTCTCTCTATCTCTGACCTCTAGTTCCTGACTCTTGTTCTGACCACTAGGCCGACCACCACTGCTCTGACCACTAGGTTTGACTGCCTATATCCCTGTTCACAACAGCTATACTCTGTGTGTGTGTGTGTGTGCGCGCCCCGCTTCCTAAACAAAAAATCCACTTAGTGTTTACACCACCTTATTCCTGTCTCTTCGTTATCACAAGAGGCATTATCGTCAACATTATGCCAGTTCCACATAAGGAACATCTTGTTTTCCCCTTCTGACTTTGTGAATCAGCCCAAAGGTTGACTGAAGCACCTGATCCCATTCAAAGGCAGTCAGGTTGCTGACTGGGGGAGAAAAGGTTCTGAAAGCAGATTTTTGGAGGTTCCTGATTATGCGAAAGGGAGGGGGAGCAACACCCTTTTCAGATTGCTGGAATCCTCCAAGCAGAAGGACAGCAACAGCAATGGCTCAATGGCCCTGACTGAAAAAAATGCTTCCCCCTGCACGTCTGCTGGTCTGAAATGAAACCGAGGAACTCTGAAGCGCATGGGATATTTTTCAGTTCCCTGCTAACATACCCAACCATGATCTCATCATATTTCATAAGCTAAGCAGCAAAGTCACTGGGAAAAGAAGCCTCCAAGGAAAACCCTGGTGCAGGAAGTGTTGTTGGTATTTTAGCAGATAGGACTCTTCCCTTGGGATCAGAATAGCCTCACGGTCAGCTCTTTGAGGTAGGACCCATCTTTTTGTTCTGTGTTTGTACACTGCCCTAGTACAACAGGATCCTGATCCATGACCGAGCTCCCAGGTGCTATTGCATGGCAAATAATAACAAATAATACTTGTACCATTCAGTGTTAGCAGGCACTGAATTACTAAAAACCTTTTCTGATGAGAGGCAGAACTGAGGTCTTGATGTGTGGTCATAACAATCTTGTGGCACTTTTTGCTAGTCTGTCCCTTAGTGTCCTGGGGATTTTTTTATTCACCCTTGACTACTTTAACTGAACAAAGTTGTCATCATTTTTTGTCACTCCTTTTTGAGTAGAGTTGCTGATTCCCTTATAATGGTTGCTGTATTCCACCTAATGATGCTCCCCCATCCTACATTCCCTTAAGTCCTATCTTTCTGTACCTCTGCCTCCCTTTATTTCCAGCCTGAGACTCACTTTTAAAGTTAAACAAATCTGTTTCCTTTGACAGACAGAATATAGCCAATTTGAATTATAGCCATTTAAATTCCATTGTTATGAACAATTATAACTGATGTGATGTCACATTCATTGGAGTTGAGAGTATCACAACAATTGCTTCTTTTTACTTAGCTTGGAATTTGAGAGTGAGTTTTATTGGTCATCCAAGTGGGTGACTAACAGCAATGGCTTTAGCAAGGCATTGTGCAAAGAGCCCTGTACAAGCTTCTTTCTCTAATATAAACAAACACACACACACACACACACACACACACACACGGCACAGCACTTCAGCCCAGACCTGTTATTCTCCTGTTCTGGGTCTTTTAAATTGAGATTGTCAAATTATGCAGGGATGTGCGATAAGCACAAGGAAGACCAAGAAGATATCAGCAAATTTGCATTATTTCCAAGCAAATCTTGGGTATAAAATATAATCCATGATGGAGGACAGACTGACATGCTTGAAATTTTCATCATTTCACAATGTTTGAGTAGCCATCTAGCAAAAGGCAGGACCTCCTCCAGGCATCCAGAGATATTTATCCAAGTCCTGTTATTTTTCACATGAGTATAAATCCCCCAGTATCTTTCCTGTACCAAACTCATTTTCTCTTGTGCCCTTATTATGATTTCCAGAAATGAATAAAGCACTTAAAAGCCAAATCATATAGATAGTATTGCAATATATTTCCTTGCGGCAGCCTTTTGGGAAAATTTGAAAACCACATACATCAACTTCTTTGGGCACTGCAACTTTGAAGAGTCTTTATAAATAACTGACAGTTTAATTACTCCTTAAAGGACTACATGATGAAAAGGCAAAGGCCAACCAAAGATATAGTTAGGAAAACCACTGATGAGTTTCTCCTCAGCTGTACTCCTTTGCTACTTTAAATAATGTGTTGATCCAATTTTTGTTTGCATTTCATAGAATCATAGAATATCAGGGTTGGAAGGGACCCCAGAAGGTCATCTGGTCCAACCCCCTGCTCAAAGCAGGACCAATTCCCAGTTAAATCATCCCAGCCAGGGCTTTGTCAAGCCTGACCTTAAAAACCTCTAAGGAAGGAGATTCTACCACCTCCCTAGGTAACGCATTCCAGTGTTTCACCACCCTCATAGTGAAAAAGTTTTTCCTAATATCCAACCTAAACCTCCCCCACTGCAACTTGAGACCATTACTCCTTGTCCTGTCCTCTTCTACCACTGAGAATAGTCTAGAACCATCCTCTCTGGAACCACCTCTCAGGTAGTTGAAAGCAGCTATCAAATCCCCCCTCATTCTTCTCTTCTGCAGACTAAACAATCCCAGCTCCCTCAGCCTCTCCTCGTAAGTCACGTGTTCCAGTCCCCTAATCATTTTTGTTGCCCTTCGCTGGACTCTCTCCAATTTATCCACATCCTTCTTGTAGCGTGGGGCCCAAAACTGGACACAGTACTCCAGATGAGGCCTCACCAATGTCGAATTTGTTGCACACAGAACAAAATGTAGCATGAAATACGATCAAAACACATTCTGAGGGGTACATCTCCAATGGTACAATATGTTCCAGTAGTTCTAGGCAAGGCTAGTTAGCACCGTTCAACTTCACATCTTAGTTTCTTACATTAAGATTATATCCTAGCCCACAGATGGCAACACACGTCTCAGAGCAAAACTACATCATTGGTATGTAGGGTTTTGTTTGTTTGTTTGTTTGTTTTTTTAAGAGGTAAGGGAGAGAGAAAAAAGAATAGGGTAATCTGCAGTAGTCTGAAAATATTGCATAGATATTAACTTGTGAACAAGTTTTAATACTCTCTTTGTACCAAATTCTAGCATCATGTTCAACCCCCGATGAAGTCACTGCCATATGATCCAAATTTATTCTTCTAGGTTAGAGATAAGACATCAGATTCACTCTTGTTGTAATTTCATGGACTTTTGGGCCCCAAAGAGTTGGGACTGCCTATAGGGGAAGAGGAGGTGAAGTGAAAACTAATGGAGAAAATAAGCATCTATTGTAGAAGGCACACTGGATAAGACCACCACATACCGTTCCAGCCAAGAGACGAAAACCCAGTCAAGGTAATTCTAAGTTTGCACAGGAGTCTGTATTTAACGCTAAAGAAAATCAGGATTTGCTTTGGGCCAAACTGGGTATGCATAGCAATCAGAGTCCTCCATCAGCTGGGCCATGAATTGACCACTCCTCTGATTAATCCCTCCATTTTAACACTGAGCCCTGTAAACTGTAAGGGTTTTAAATGCTGCTGGAAGCTGGTCTTTTCTATTCATGCAGCTCTTTGTTGCTGGTTTGATACTGCTCCTTCTTAAAACGAGCATGTGATCTGCAGTCTGTCAGCTATGAAGTGTTGGACGCCCATGAAAAAGTTTGAAGGGTGTGTTGCAAAAGAGTGCTGGTTTACTATTGCAATACAGAGACTGCGCTGAGTGTTCTGTGGAACCCACAGCCTAAATTTCCACAATTTGTGTGGGTTCATCACATTTTTCACCAGTTAAGGTGTGCATCTGCACACACTCAGACGTACTCCACCACACCTTGCAGCTTGATTCTCAAACTAACATTTCTGTATGGAAATATTTCTCTCTTCACGAAATAAACAAACTCATTCATGTTAGTTTCTTGCTGCTCCAGAACTCTTAACATTTATGCAGAACTGTGAGTAATCTGTACCATAAGCAGATGAGTTTTAGATCTCTAATTCAGAGTCACAGCTTTGAGGAAGGATAAAAAAGTACCATATAGGAAAGAAATAAACAGCTCTTCTGCATGACTCCAGAATGGAAATTGAGTTCAAATCTCCCTTTTCAGCTCCTATTTCAAACTACATTGTATAATTTCCTCCCACTACTTATGTTTGAAATTGTGGAGATTGGAACTATGTATTTCAGTGTTTCTAAGGCACCTGTCCCCATGGTATCTAGTTGCCATGAGGATACTGATCTGAATGAATCAAAAAATCAGCATTTCCATCCCCAAACTCACTTCCCTCTGCCTTTCCTCTCCTGCATCCGCCCCCCCCCCCCCCCCCGCCCCTCCATTGTCAGGAACTGCTAATGAAGAGCTTCCTGTTCTACTGACTACAGTGGGTGCCTTTATGAACTGGTCATTTCCTGATGGTACTGGTGTCCGGTACTGGTGTCCGGACACCAGTACCATCAGGACACCAGTACCGGACACCAGTACCGGACACCAGTACCATTTCCTGATGGTACTGGTGTCCGGTATTTGAAATATTCCTTGCTTTTCAAATGGGAAATTATTACAAACATTACAAACAACAATGAAATAGTTACTTTAGATAAGTGGAAATTTTTTAAGAGCACCCTCTGGTACCAGTTCCAGCAGTGTCCCATTAGTGAAAATGTTTCACTGATGCTTCTGTTACTAACTGGACAATGCAAATGTCCAGCAAAATCTCCTAAAGTACAGTACATTGATGGGGAGCTCAAAAAGGTAAAGGATCTTTCAGGAGTTTTTAAAACCAACCTCTGATAGGTGTCAATTTCACTTTAGATAAAGAGTGTACTGTATGTATGCAAGTGAGAGAGACCAGCTCTGTTCTTTCTGCTTCTAGGATAAAGAACTTCTCACCGGCATGTAATGTTACATAGTAAACACAGAGAAGAGGCACATGCTGTAGATGACAAAGACAGGCTGCTCTTGCTTGAAATCTCTGTATAGTGCTGTAAATTTGTCCTGTGCTTTACAGAACATAGATGAGATATATTCCCTGCCCCAAAGAGCTTACCATCAAAATTAGAGAAAACATTGGACAACAGATCAAAAGTAGGAGGAGACTGGGGTTTGCGAATGATGAGAAGGAAGGAGATGCAACTTCTTAAAGATGTGGTATTTAAAAAAGGATTGGAAGGAGATGAGAAGGTGCATGGCAGAGGGAGAAAGAGATATGGTTTAAAGTTTATTGGACAGTATGATAGATGGGATGAAGCCAAGAGTAAGACTAGGAGATAGAGAGAAGACAGACAATAGGTTTGGGAAGAGCACAGGGAGCTGGAAGGATAAAACTGCTGTCCAAAGTGGTCTGCGGTAAAGAAACGATCACTCTTTCCCTGCCCACTTAAAGGATCCTCTAGCAGTAATCTTGGTTCCCACCTCAAAGAGATCAAAATTATCTGTAGGAAGGCGGAGAGGGGAACCATTGCTGTAGACAGCACTGGTCTGGCTGACATATTGGGTAGTCAGTCTGTGCTACCCTCTTCAGAGTCACCTGACTGCTGCCCTACTTCCCTACCCCCCCCCCCCACCCTTTGGTAAGGAAGAAGCAGCAAACTTGTCTCTCCCCTTTTAGGTGGGAAATTAAGTGATCAAACAACACTCAGCTGATTTTCCCTTCTCCTAGCAGGAGAACAAAAGGCCATTGGCAAAGTATACAGATGCAGTGAGCAGATAGCTTTTCTGGGAAAAGTGGGTGACATAACAGATGCAGTTTTATTGCATGCCAGACAGACAGCTTATTCCCCAGCAGCACCACCCCTCCCCTTCCATGCTGGCTTTGTCTCTAGGTGGTGGAGGATGTGCTGCTCTCTAGCTCCCCCTGGATGGGTAAATTCCTATGCTGCAGATCTTCATCCATCTATGGTGTTTACACTGCCCCATTACCATAGCATCTGTTCATCTCACAATCTTTAATTATCTTCACAATACCCCAGTGCAGCAGGGAACTGAGGCATAGAGATACCTCTCCAAAGTCACACCGGGAACTGTGGCAGAGCAGAAAACTGAACTTGAGTTTCCTCAAAGGCAAAGGCAATATCCTAATCACTGGACTATCCTTCTTAGGCAACCATTGCTATATGACTTTCAAGCTGCACTATGTCAATAGTCTTCAGCAACACATGCTACTTCCCTCTCTGTTTGGAATTTCATATGATCTCCTCTCATGAGGCCTGGAACATGGATGCATATTTAATCCATACTGAGTGCTAAAGTTTTTTGGGGAAACGTGTCTACATTAAGAAAAGACTAGCAGACTTACTTTCTTCTCTGATACCCGTTCACTACATAACTACAGTAAAAGAACAATGTTACAGATATGCAAAAGCAACTCAGGATGATGTAATTTGGAAAGGCTCTGGGGAGTGGGCGGGGGAGCAGATCAGGAGAGATGGAAGAAACATGTTTAAAAATTTTTCTGTGTAGCTACAAACACGAATAATTCTTTACTATGAATATGTCAGCACACAGTGGTAACATGCGTATAACTGCACAGTTGAACATAACTAAGCATAGTTGGGGAAAACGCAAATACAAGATGTGTCGGGCAACATCCTTGAGAAACAGACACAAAGGCATGGTATATGCATGAAAAAGAATGGCTAGAATTGAGACATTCAAACAGGAAACATACTGTAAAATAGCGCAGTTGTCATAACATCAGATTCAGAGAAGACCGAACTGTTTTTTAAAAACACATCATAAAATTTACACTGCCTGTTCTAGAAATCTCTAGCAGACTGAATAACCAAGGTTTAGCTGTCTTAGACTTCCATGGCTTTAACTGCATGAATTGCAATTCAACTGTCAGATGAAAACTCTGCCAGGGAACAACAATGAGAAATGTACAAAGATGGTTGTTACAAGAAAATTCTTTGGCGGGCAAGTTGACCTGTCAGATGAAACAAAAACAACGAAGAGTCCTTGTGGCACTTTAGAGACTAACAAATTTATTTGGGCATAAGATTTTGTGGGCTATAACCCACTTCATCAGATGCATGGAGTGGAAAATACAGTAGGCAGGTATAAATATACAGCACATGAAAAGATGGGAGTTGCCTTACCGAGTGGGGGGGTCAGTGCTAACAAGGCCAATTCAATTAGGGTGGATGTGGCCCATTTCCAACAGTTGACAAGAAGGGGTGAATATCAACAGAGGGAAAATTCCTTTTTGTGATACTAACGAGGCCAATTCAATCATGGTGGATGTGGCCCATTCCCAACAGTTGACAAGAAGGTGTGAGTATCAACAGAGGGAAAATTATTTTTTGTAGTGACCGAGCCACTCCCAGTCTTTATTCAGGCCTCATTTGATGGTGTCAAGTTTTCAAATCCATTCCAGTTAATTCTAGACTGTTAGTGGTTGGGTCACTACAAAAAATAATTTTCCCTCTGTTGATATTCACCCCTTTTTGTTGGAAATGGGCCACATCCACCCTAAATGAATTGTCTTTGTTAGCACTGATACCCCTCCCCCACACACACACACTTGGTAAGGCAACTCCCATCTTTTCATGTGCTGCATATTTATACCTGCCTACTGTATTTTCCACTCCATGCACCTAATGAAGTGAGTTATAGCCCACGAAAGCGTATGCCCAAATAAATTTGTTAGTCTCTAAGGTGCCACAAGGACTCCTCGTTGTTTTTGCTGATACAGACTAACATGGCTACCACTCTGAAACCTGTCACCATGGAAGAAACAGATTAACAGAAGTAGTAAAATAGTGTGTATCCAAAGGAGATTATTAACACACACACACACACAAAGTAACAGAAGTAGCTAATGACAGGATTCAATAACCCTCTCTCCCTTGTATTTCTTTTCTTTCTTTCTTGTTACGGAAGATGACATTATCCTTATTTCACTAACTACATTCCAAAAGAATTACATAGGAATAGGGTTAGGGTTTCAAGAAAGTTTACCTTCAACAGAAGTAATAATATCATTACAATCATGCCATCTATTTGTGACACAGCGGAAAACAGCTAGGTCATATGGATATATGTTGATATTTACGTAACACAATTCATTGATTGTGAATGTGGATCTATCCATGAAAACTCTGTGAATTTGAAATAAATTAATGGAACATAAATGTTTTGAATGGATGACTGGAAAAACAAATGAGCACAAAAGTACATAGACTAACATTTTCACACCTGTGTGTCTAAAGAATCTCTGGAATCAATATTTAGACATCCAAATATGATGTTCATCATCTATAAATAACAGTTTCCATGTCAGATGAGGACTAAAATACAATATTTAATCAAAAATAGAAAAATGAATGCTCAGCAAAATTCCAAACTGCTCTATGAACAGAAAAAACTAAAGGCTTTAGGGTTTGAAAGGATGAAGGAAAGTGAATCAACCAAGCCACACTTCATCTACTCAACTCCTGTTTTGTTCCCAACCTTTTGGCAATGAAACATTATTCATCCTGAAAGCTCATATATTCACTGTAGCCAAAAAAGTACTGATGAACAGCAGATGGTTCAGAAATAATGAACTCTGTAGACCACCCTGAAATCACAGCAAGTAGCTAGATGTTCTGATTGCCTACAGAAAGATCTAGAGCAATTTATGTCATTTTGGATACCTAAGGAAGATGAGACAACACTTCCCAAGGAAAGGGTCAGATTTTGGAAAATATGGAGTGATTTCACATGAAACATTATGTCCTCACTAGCATTAGAAAGGGGAAATATAGAGGGTAAATTAAAAGGTATACTCACCTGGGCACCCACTCTAAAAGCAGCTTCTACTTGAGCTTTAAGGATGTTACATTTCATATGATCGGGTACGGAGGAAGGTGACACTGGGGGATGAAGACTTTTTTCAGAAACTTTCTTGTCTTCACCCTGCAGTTTACATAAAAGATAACATGGCAACATACATTAGAGGAAGAGATTGTATGATTTATCACAATGATCAGGTCAAATTTTACTTTGAACAACCAGTTTTAACACCATTTAGGAAAGTTTTCAAGTTCATAACCTGATAGAAAGGTCTGACAAGACAAATTATTCAAAAGACTTAACTTTAATCTATTACCAAGGTAATAAAGGCCTT
Source organism: Lepidochelys olivacea (assembly GCF_965140295.1). Classification (NCBI taxonomy): domain Eukaryota; kingdom Metazoa; phylum Chordata; order Testudines; family Cheloniidae; genus Lepidochelys; species Lepidochelys olivacea. The sequence continues at coordinate 161,650,896 of NC_140412.1, read as the reverse complement.
TGAGGGAAGTGTGATACCACTGGGTACTCGGACAGACAGAGACATAGAGCATTAAGAAATATGTGAAAAGAGCCAGGACGTGGAGTGGGTTGTCCCCAAGATCATTTCCAAACCTAAAATTATATTGAAAAAGCAAAATATTCCACAGAAAGGGAAATTGGGTTGTAGGAGAAAGGGACACGGGCTCAATGCTCAGTTATACTCAAGCACCTTTATATCACTGACAGTGTAAAGGCGCCTGAAAGTGAATGCAAAATGTAATTTACATCCACTATAAGACCCCTTTACTCTACAGGGACTTTAGTATAACTGAGAACAAGGCCCCCAGTCTTTGATTTTGGATCCCTCTGAATTGAAGAAAGAGCAGAAAAATCCAATGAGTTTAACAGACACACTGATTCCTATTTCCACTGATTCTGAGGGTATGTCTACATGACAATTAAAAACCTGCGAGTAGCCCATGCCAGCTGACACGGGCTCAGGGGCTGTTTAATTGTGGTATAGACCTTTGGGCTTGGGCTAGAGCCCAAGCTCTAGGACCCTGCAAGGTGAGTGTGACCAAATGCAACCATGTTTTCACACCCTACACACCATTGTAATAATCTTTGTATAAAATATGCCTTGTGAAGTATCATGTGAAACCTAATAACTTGCTGGTCAGTCATGGTGAAATGTATGTAGCAACTTTATATGTAAAGGTATGAACATAAGCTAAATTATACTTGAAATGTCAGGTTTCAGAGTAACAGCCGTGTTAAGTCTGTATTCGCAAAAAGAAAAGGAGTACTTGTGGCACCTTAGAGACTAACAAATTTATTTGAGCATAAGCTTTCGTGAGCTACAGCTCACTTCATCGGATGCATACTGTGAAACTGCAGAAGACATTATATACACAGAGACCATGAAACAATACCTCCTCCCATCCCACTCTCCTGCTGGTAATAGCTTATCTAAAGTGATCACTCTCCTTACAATGTGTATGATACACATGATCACTTACTCCTTTTCTACTTGAAATGTGTTTGCTAGACAAGTCCGGGGAAGAGGTAAATCTGTTTTTCAAAGACAAAGAATGAGCTGATGCCTCTAGCCAGTTGTCATTAAAGTTGATTGGCAATCACTGGTCAAGTGGCCAGTCTTTGGCAGAGAAGGGGGAGGAGGGGCAGGAATGGATTGATTTGCATTTTAACAACAACATGGAACCTTTTCCCCCACAAGACTGCATGCCTCCATCCTCACAGCTGGAAGGAACTTTATCTAGGAGTAACCTACAGGGAAATGCATTTAAAAGATTGATTGGACTATAATTGGACCCCAGGTATTCTCTCTCTCTCTCAGCTGAGAAGACAAAGAAACCAGGCCTTTGGACGTTAGGAGGGGTTCTGACCAGAGAATTTGGTCAGCCCTGTTGCTGGGAATGTTTGGTAAGAATTTCACTTTGAACCAAGTCTAGTGTGTTAAGTTTCAGCAGTAGAAAGCATTTTATTTTTATTTCTCTTGCAACCATTGCTGACTTTAATGCCTTATACTCACCTAAAACCTCTCTCTTTGTTGTTAAATAAACTTGTTTTATTCTTTAATCAAAACAAATGCAGTTTTGTGTTTAAACTGAATTGTCTGGTAACTCCAATTAAAGTAGCAAATGGTCATACATTGACCCCTTACGGGGGCAACAGACCTCTAATATCTGGACCATCCAGGAGAGGGCTGGACAACGCGGAACACATGGTTTTGGGGGAAAATCTGAGACGGGGCGTATGTTGGGGAGTCATATTGCAGTTACCTGCAAGTGGTAACTGAGGCTGGTGGAAGCCAGAGTGTGACTGGAGTGTGCTGGCAGGCTGCAGCTATGTGTGACCTGCATGTTGTTTGGGTGCTACAACAGCAAAGCATTGTGAGGCACCCAAGGCTGCAGGGCAGGTGGGGACACAACCCCTCGCTGGATTGAGCCCTGGAATTTGATAGTGGGAGGGTCTCGGAGCAGGGGCTGCATCCCAACCCGGACTGTGCACATTGCAATTACACAGCCCCTTAGCCCAAGCCCTGTGAGCCCAACTCAGCTGGCACGGGCCAGCCGCAGGTGTCAAACTGTGGCATAGACATACAGTATAGCATGACCCACAGGGTAACTCCTTTTTGCACAAGGAAGGGTAATTCTCCAGCTCTGGATCTGAGAAATCCACAGCAGGACAGGTTCCACTGCCAGGAATAATTTCAAAAGTGACCTAAAGATTTTTTTGCCTGGAATAAACTTTAGAAGAAAGCAAACAAGAACCAGCAGACTTTCCCATATGCAAACACTTCCCTTGCAGAAATCAAGAGGATCCAGTCTCTCTCCTAATATAAACAATACTCAGTTTAAAGCAATTGAGCAGGGATGGGGCCAATCTTGTAAACACAGGCCCTTAAATCAGCACGTCATGATTATTTACAAGTTTTAAGGGAAGAATCAGACAATGGAATAGCAAGGGTCCACTCAGAGTTCCCCTCATCTTGCTGAAAACCAGATGAGAGTGGTAATCCCGGTTTTCCGTTGTTTTGACCACTGCATAGTCATTTACGACTGTGCAGAGTGAGTGTGAATTGCTACCACTCTCATCTGATTGTCTTTCACACCAACTTCATACTGCCTTCGTCCACGTGTGCAAAATGTATATGGTACGAGGCAGTAGCAAATCAGGCCCAATGTATGTCCTTAGTTCACCTTTGACAAGTGTATTCTGAGATGCAGCAGGGCATTTTATACATCACTGAAACTACCCTGCCCTTAGCCTCAAAAAAGTCTTTTTGTTTGTTTATTTCACCAGGACCTATGTCCCCTCCAGTTTTTGGCCACCAAAACCTTGCTTGCTCACTTCATTGATCCAAAAACAGTCACATACAATATGGGATGTCAAGAATCTGGAGAAACTTTCCAGGAGCAGAACAACTCAACCTTGTGATTATATTGCCTTATACAACTATTTTGTGAGCACCCGGAAAAAGGCCTCAGACTGTGCTGAACCCCATTGAAATGGCATAATATTTTCCACATCTAAGAAATGTTGATGCAGTTGCCTTGTGAACCTAAGCTACTGTGGTTTCCAGCTACGCTTTTGAACAACTGACTGAATATCATAATTTAATCCACCCTGGTTTGTTTATTGATTGATTGAGTGTATTTGACATGAATGTTCATCAGTCTTGCACCTCTATTTTCTGAGCCTTATCTACAATTGCTAATGGAAAAATACGTGCACATTTTACTTTGTCTCTTTGGCTTTTATCCCATGAAAACATACCTGAAAACAAAAAGTACTGCTTCTAGCTGGAGAATATACTGAATTGTAGTTATCTATTGAACTTCAAACAAAAATGTAATACAAGAGACAGGAATTCTAACAACCACTACAAAAAAAAAATCCAGGTGAAACACTCACTCACTGATATGGCTTTGCTGAGCTTCCCATTGACACTCATAATTGGAGATACCATTTAGGTAATTTGGACAGACAAAATCAGCGAGGAAAGTGCAACCCCCTGATCAGCCAATTGTCTCATTAAGCAGATTTTCATTGCTTGAAGATATCTGAAATGCTGCTACCATCAGCAAGTTTACTCGTATGCATACTGCTCTCTAAAGGGAATTCAAGCAGCACACTGTAATACAATGACAGTTCTAAAAGGCATGTTAAAACCAATCTTTGTTTTAGGGCTTGAAACTAATTAGATGACATGATGATTTCAGTCACATTAGGTTTACCCATTCTATTTCACTGTACAACCAAGGGGAAATGATACTTAAAGACCCAGATGGCTTTTTTTACATTCAAACACATTACCACTCTCCGCAGTTCAGTAGCCAGTAGCTGTGTCTGCATTCTCCAATGTAATCCTTACAGAGACAGGACTGTGGCCTGCTCATCTATCCCTGTGCAAGCTACCTGCATCATGGGTCAAAGCAAGATTGGAGAGCCGCCTCTTTTGGGTATGTCTACTCTGCAATGAAAAGCCCATGGCACCGAGTCTCAAAGCCTGGGTCAGCAGACGGGCTCCAGCAGGCACAGGCAGGAATAACTCTGAATTTTGATATCCCTTGCAGGGACTCAGAGCCTGGGCTCCAGCCCGAGCCTGAACATCTGCACTGCAATTTTTACAGCCCACAGCCTGAACCCCCCTGTCAGCCTGAGTCAGCTCATCTGGGCCAGCTGCCACCATGCCAAAGGTCTTTTATTGCTGTGTAGACATACTAATCCCTCTCTGTGCAGATGGGCAGAAGTGGGGAATGGGTAGAGTCTTGGCTCTGCCAACCTCACCTCACTCATTCCCAACACACTGGTCAGCAAAGCTGACTTGGGGCAAAGGAGGAAGTAACCTGCTACTGCTATAGTAGTAGCTGGAACAAGGGGGAACTCTGGCTGGTCTGCCCCTGGGACTTACAGCTGTGCACTACCCCTTTATTTAGGTCAACTAATGTTACAATCTAACCCATAACTGCCGACTTCAAAATACATTCTGAAACTTAGAAGTTGTCTGTCAACCTGCAGGAGTGATGACAGATCTTTCTGCTACAGAACAGCACCTTCCATACTAACAATTCCTGTACTCAAGTAGTTGTTTAGCCAAAAATATTATATACATGAAATATGGTATCAAAGAATTGCCTCCTTGTACCTCCATGCTGCAAATGGATTCATTTCATTGTAACAAGGTATCCTCTCCGATAATAACCTCAGATTATAATACCCTCAGGCATCATGTTTCAATTCATAATGGTTCTTTCAGGGTGCATCTAAGGAAACGGAAGCTCAGTAGACTTCCATTCTCCTCTAAGTATCATTCAAGCCTAATGTAGTTAATTAAAACGATGCCTGGCAGCAAAAAAAAGGGAAGGAGACTAATGGAACCATCAGCTTTTTGTTGTTATTGGAATACTTTTCCATTGCTTTTCCTCTTTTCATACTCGTGAAATTCTGGCTGCAATGAAGTCAATGGTTTTTTTGCCGTTGACGTCAATGGCTTTGACATTACCTGACTTGATCTCACAGGGCTTGGGCTGCAGGGCCATGAAATTGCAGTATAGACATTCAGGCTCTGGGACCTTCCCTCACATCGGGTCTCAGAGCCCAGGCTCCAGCCCAAGCCCAACCATCTACATGGTAATTTTCTAGTCCTGCAGACCAAGCCCCATGAGCCCAAGTCAGCTGCTCTGAGCCAGCCTCAGGTCTTTTATCGCATTGTAGACGTGCCCAACTGTAGACTGGCGTGACATGAATAACGACATGAGGAGGCCTCCTTTCTTGGGAGATAGGATTAGGGTGGTAAATGGATTTGCAGGATGGAAACAGACCATCTTTACTAAATAAGATACGGGGGAACAGCCAGGGAACCATTTACAATGGACAAGATAAAAATGAATAAAATAAGCCTGGAACGTAAGATGAGGTAAAGAGTAAATCGTGCATGGACAGTGTGTGCTGTACAGGGATTGGTTCCTAGAAAGTGACCATGCCAATCCCAGAACACGTGATGCAATGTACCATAGATGCAAGGTATTGTATAAATGTATATAAAAGAAGAGATTTGCTGCGTAACTTTGGTATGCCCTATAACCGCCCCGTACACTGGACTAGCCTGAACAACCTCAGTGTAGCATTGCTGCATGCCAAATAAAGGAACCTGAGTGACAGGACTTGAGTTGAACTAAGTTCTTGGGGAACCAAATGGAAGAGGTTTCAGGGGAACCCCAAGACCAATAAGGCCATGTTTCACCCATCTATAATTTAAAAAAAAATACAAAAATCTACATGAAAATAATAATACAGGTCTCACAGAAAGCAGATATTTGGTGTTAAGGTTGCCATGCCATCCTGGACTCATTCAATGGTAAATACACAGTTGTGGACCAGTTGTGCCCCCTCAGTCACATTGACTGGTGCCTTACTTCCTGACTAGTCTAAGTAAAAGAAAAAGAGATACTCTGCTACTCAGGGTGTAAGGTACTACTTAGTGGGAGTAGTAAGGTTCTGGTGGATGAAGTGCTGTCAATAAAGATAGGTTCTTTGTGTTCTCTAGGAACCACATTTGCTTAGTTTATGACAGAACACAAGATTTTAAAACTATCAGCACTGTAGAGCCCATATAATGTCAGGCTGTAAAAATGCAAGCTGTACTCCACTCTATTTTGTGCTTATGCACAATAAACAAAATTGTCTGTTAAGTTTCCAGAACCCTTATTGCTTACAATGGTGAATGAAGCATAAGAATAGCAACTGTATTCAGACTCTGTACCAGGTTGGCAGTTATTAAAATCCCATCTTGATGTGTAAACTCAGCACATTCAATATGGAAGTCACGAGAGAAGTATATAAAGATACAGTTCTAGCAACCCTTGTAATTTCATCGCGAGTCTCATGATATTTGGTGTTCTTCTGAAAGCCCCAGCTACTGGATTCCTGTGAATACAGGAGAATATCGGCTGTCATGTTTTTAGAAAAGTAATCTAGTTTGAAAACGTGAGCTGAGTGCACTCTGTAGGGTCAGAAACCAGAAGGCAAAGTGACACCCAAAGTCATTAGCAAAAAAAAGAACCACACCTCATGATCTTCAAGACAGGCTCATGATCTTTGAATGGGTGGGTGTGGAAATACTCGAGATATACTACACTAAAAAGCTATTTTTTTTTTTTAAAATAACTATTACAAATGCCACCCTTTTGGGTAATTGATGGCACGTTAGTTTTCCATCACCAACTCCATCAGTGGTGTTTGTTAGTAGCATGGGTTCACTTAAGTTTCATCATTCTTGCACGGATACAAAATCAGTTTTTTTTTTTTTTGAAGAAGGGAAAAATAGGACAGTTGCAGGTAGCATTTAGGTGAATGGTATTTGGTAGGAGTGGGCTGAGTAACCTCAGACTCATGTCACATGTTACTTGATATTATTTTGTATTCATTTTTTATTATTGCGGTCCTATTGCTGTTTGGATTTTGTTTTTCCTCTTTACATTTAAGGGGATTCAATCCTTCTTCTCTACTCTGAAAAGTTCATATGTTGTTTGGAACCAAATAAGGATAAAAACAGCAACTTCTATAGTTTTAGCCCTCCCCACAATTTCTTTTTAATATGTGTCTTAGCCTATTAAGCTAATTTTAATATGTTTAAACTCGGAATCCTCCTTACGAGTAAAAGTGCCTATCGTTACTAGGAAAAATGATGTTTGCTTAACTCATGTTAGCTAACAGACAGTAACAAACATGAGGCAAGAGCCTAGAGAAGACAAGGCAGTTTGTAGTTTTCACATGAGTTAGCAGACCAAGTAAAGACTGTGAGGGAAGCTGGGGTTTATCAACCTGCTAACTACAAACCACCTTGTCTTCATCAGGTTCTTAAACCATATCAGTTTCCACAGGCTAGCCAACACAAGTTAAGAACCCACCTTATTTTCTAGTGAAGGCAAGGCCCAGCTGAACACATCCTGCTCCTTATTCAGCACAGAGATGCATCAGATCAGAGAAGAATCGCAGAAACACCAGTCAACTGTTTATCTTTTCTCACCAGTCAGGGGTCATTTGCTACTGCAGTAGCTACAGGCTTTGCTGCCTTGTAAGCGACAGACAGCTGCACAGCTTTACTGTAAGGGCTTGGCTAAACTTGCACGTTATACCGCAATAAAGCCTCCCAGAGCGCTCTACCTTACTCCCCGTCCACACTGCCAAGGCACATAGAGCGCTCTGACTCCCTGGCTGAAGCACTCCTGGTACTCCACCTCCAGGAGAGGATTAACGGCTCTTGTGTATTGGGTGAGACGCTGCAGCTCCAGTGTAAACGAGGAGTTACCTTACAGCGCTCTGATTGACCTCCAGAAACGTCCCATAATCCCATTAACTGAAGTGGCCTCTCTTGTCTTTGTTGTGAACTCGGGAGGAATGCGGAAGTGGCCCTTTCAAAGCTCCCTTTCAGAGTGCCAGCTGCTTATCTGGTCTGAGAAAAAAACCAAACAGCTAATGTTTGTTTTGAGTGATTGAGAGGCGGGGGAAGGAGGGGGGTCTGAACTTACAAGACAGCATGCTGACACACTCTCAACACCCCAAAAATCCACTCTCTCTCCCCCCACATACACACAACACACTCCACCCCGCCCCCTCCCCATTTGAAAAGCACATTGCAGCCACTTGAATGCTGGGATAGCTGCCCATAATGCACCACTCCCAATGCAGCTGCAAGTGCTGCATATGTGGCCACGCCAGTGTGCTTGCAGCTGTCAGTGTGGACAGACTGCAGCGCTTTCCCTAGCGTGCTCTCCGAAGGCTGGTTTAACTCAAAGCGCTCTACAGCTGTAAGTGTAGACAAGCCCTAAGTAACACCACTGGTGAGCAGTCAGTACGTAGTGGTCTGCAGCAGTGAAGGACTGAAGAAGAGATGTTTGCAAAGAAACAGAAGCAGAGGAGAGAAAGGAAATTAAAATATATTTATGCCTGCAATATTCCTTTTCACCCTGAAGGCTAAAGATAATGTCACTGGTGACAAAGAGACCAACAGGCATCACAAAACTGATTTACGTTGCTCACCAAATGAATGGACAGCAATCATCACGTCAACTGGATTTGTTCTGCCCCTTTTCCTAAACCATTCTTCATTCCCATGAGATGGAGTTTGCTGTAGCAGACAATCAAATTAACTCCTAACCACTCAACCTAATTTCATCCAATTATTTTATAAAATTCACCTTTGTTTGATACCAAGCATGACAAATTTCAGCCCCAAAGCAGTTTGCTTCAAAAGGGAATTAACAACTAGAAAATACAGGTTCAAATGAGTTGTCAATTTAAAATATAAATTTAGATATGTTGAGGCCACTTTTAGGCCATTATGGTCATCTAGTCTGACTTCCTGAATAATATAGGCCATAGAACTGCACCAATGAATTCCTGCATCGAGCCTCGTAACTAGTAGTTTGCAGCCAGCATATTATTTGTGTGTGTTATATCTCTCTCTCTCCTACCCCATGTCTGTCTTGTCTATTTAAATGGAAGCTCTTCAGAGCAGAAACTATTATATGTTTGTAGAGCACCTAACATAATGCCTGATCTTGGTTGGCCCCCTAGGCACTACTTTAATAAATATGAACAATATTCAAAAGACAGCCAATCTTCATTTAATGACTCCAGGCAACGGAGAATTTCCATTGGTAAGTTATTCCAGTGGTTAGTTAACCTCACTTAAAAATGTATGCTATTTCCAGTTTGAGTGTTTCTAATAAGGCTATTGGAAAATTCTTCTTCAAAGTTGTTGGTTTTTTAACTTGTATTTATTTATTTGTTTGTTTTTCAAAAAGTGTCTGTGTTGTGATAAATTTTGATTTTTTTTGTTGAAAAATACAAACACGACAAAAGCAAAAAGGTTTGGATTTTCAGCTGAAAACTCAAAATATGTCAGCTTTGGAAATGTCACCACAGTGCCACATGGAGTTACAGTTTATTTGCCTCAAATCACCACTCTCTTGTATGGGCTGGGATCACCCAGTGAATTTCATTGCCCACGATGCACTATGGACACATGACTCCCAGGATGCTCACCCTCCCCTTACCAAAAGGGAACCCAGCCTATAGAGGAGAGAGCAGGAGTCACAAAAACTACAACTCCCATGAGGCACAGCAGCAGCATTTCTGAATTAACATATTCTGTTTTTCAGTCAAAATATTTCAGTTTTGCTTTTTCACCTGAAAGTCAACATTTTCCACAAAAAAATACCAAACACACACACTTTTTCTGACCAACTCGAATTTCTAACTTCTACTTCTAGCCATTGGAACTTGTTATGCCTTTGTCTGCATAAGCAGGGGTCCTTCTAGTATCAGGTATTTCCTCCTGGTGCGTATACTTCTAAACGGTAATCAAGATGCCTCTTAACCTTCTTTGCTTATGCTTTGATCCTGTGCTGAAAGAGCATCAATGTAGAAGTCTCTGTATGAAACTAACAAAGTCATTTAATTAGGTTCCTTCTTGAACTGAGAGTCAGAAATCTTTCCAAACACTACTTTCTCTCTCAACCAGTTTACTCATTAAGGTCCTGATTCTCCATCTCTTTAATTCAATGCCAACATTTTCATTGACTTCAGTAGGATTGAGCCTTAAAGGGCCTGATGCTGCAAGACTTGTTATATGCACAACTCCATTGGCTTCAACTAGAGTTCTGAAGTTAATAGCTGTAGGATGGGGCACCATGTTGTATGGTTCTGTCATGTAAACCTATGCCAATGTAGTTCTAAAACATAACAGACTCTTCTTATGTGAAGAAAGAATATGATTTTTTAAACACTTTTACGCTACCTAGCTGAGTAACCCATCAAAGCTAAAACAAAACAATAGCACAGCTGAAGTATGGTTTATCATGGTTTAAATAAAAGACCATAAATCCTTTGTCATTTGATAGTGTTGAGCTCCATTCTTTCTCCCCACACCTGCCCCCCACAACCTACTGTCGTTCAGCTACCATCCTGTAAATATTTCAAATACATACAGTACATGCACAGTGAATAATACACCTTAAAAGGAATGGGGCAAATGAATTATATCAAGAAATATATAAACATACACACACTAAGCCTTTTTTTCCTACTTTTAGCAGAATTGAATTTCAAAGGGAAAGTGGAAGGAAATATTTAAGGACCAGTAAGAAAATGGTGGGAGATAAGTAAGTGAAACAGTTGCAGCCAAATATGTTGGGTTGAATTAATGATGAAGTAACAGCTGCTGAAGATCAAGTAACAAAGGAGCGTTCTGACATACACTACGATATTTATTATACCTTGTTTATATTGATGTGCAGAGCTGGCCATGGTCCAACTACCTTCACAGTCTCCACTTCCATCTTCTTCAGATGGGAAGAAGTGTTATCATAAAGGAGGGGAAGTCCTGAGCTCAATTCTAAAAAGAGGCCCAAAAGAAAGAAAGAAAAAAAGCAAAATCTCAAGGAAAACTACAAGAGCATCGCAGATCAAAACACTTGGCTGCTGAGGGGATACTGTCAAAAGATTTATATACTTTCTATTTTCTGTAATACCCTCTAAGAAGTTTTAAAATGCATTTATTGGGTCATTTTCCCTTTTCTATTTAGCAAACAAACTTCTTCCAAATTCTAATGTGACTTAAACCCACTTCGGACCAGATTCCGAGTGTCTCAAGATAAGTAGCAACTGAATTCACGAGTGTTCCCATTGACTGCCTTGGCACTACTTTGAACAAAGATGCCACTTGCGTGTTAGGGTATCAGAGTCTGGCTTCTATAGCAGACTTTCTTCTTTGAATACCCGTCTCTTAGAGGTTGTCATCCGGAATTCGTCCAGCCCACTCAACAGAGTTTTTTCATTATTCACTTATGCAGAAAGAAAATACTGACAGGAGGCTCACTCCGAAAATATTGTATTGACCTATTAAACCACCTTGGGGATAGTGTGGGAGATATGAAAATTATTTAGAAATAGAAAAATATTATTTGTTTTATTAAATGTCATTTAATGAGTCCTTAACTTTTTCTGCATTTCCTTTTCTCAGTGAGGCTAGTTAATACATAAAAGTAGTTTGGACCCATTCTTCAGACTGTAGGGGTCTGATCAAAAGACCTTTGAACTCAATAGAAAGCCTCCCATTGACTTCAGTCCGATTAGGATCAAGTTATTAAATAGTCCTATTGAAGATAAGTACTGCTCGCATGGGGCCTGATTCAATAACTGTTTAAGCATGAGCTTAAATCCATCCCTACTCAGAAAAGCACTTAAGCACATACTTAACTTTAAAGAAATGGTGTCAAGTATCAGGGGGTAGCCTTGTTAGTCTGTATCCACAAAAACAACAAGAAGTCCGGTGGCACCTTAAAGACTAACAGACAGCCCCCCAACCTGAAGCAAATACTCACCAGCAATTACACACCACACCACAGAAACACTAACCCAGGAACCAATCCCCGTAACAAACCTTGTTGCCTACTCTGTCCCCATATCTACTCTAGCGACACCACCAGAGGATCCAACCACATCAGCCACACCATCAGGGGCTCATTCACCTGCACATCTACTAATGTTATATATGCCAACATGTGCCAGCAATGCCCCTCTGCCATGTATATTGGCCAAATCAGACAGTCTCTAGGTAAAAGAATAAATGGACACAAATCAGACATCAGGAATGATAACATAAAAAGCCAGTAGGAGAACACTTCAGTCTTCCTGGACATTGTATAAAAGATTTAAAAGTAGCTATACTTGAACAAAAAAAACTTCAGAAACAGACTTCAAAGGGAAACTGCAAAACTAAAATTCATTTGCAAATTTAACACCATTAATTTGAGCTTGAAGAGGGACTGGGAATGGCTGGCTCACTAAAAAAGCAACTTTGCCTCTCCTGGAATTGACACCTCGTCGTCAACTATTGGGAGTGGACTACATCTAGCCTGATCGAACTGGCCCTGTCAACATTGGTTCTCCACTTGTGAGATAACTCCCTTCTCTTCATGTGTCACTATAATAATGCCTGCATCTATAATTTTCACTCCATGCATCTGAAGAAGTGGGTTTTTTACCCATGAAAGCTTATGCCAAATAAATATTAGTCTTTAAGGTGTCACCGGACTCCTTATTGTTTTTTAAAATATATGCTTTGCTGAGTAGGGATGGATAGCTGAATTGGAGACCAGGCAGTGAATCCAACTCCCACTGAAGTAAATAAGAGTGTTTCTGGTGACTGGGCCATTGAGTAACTCTTTCCAGGGCTGGGCTCCTTGCATTCTTGTTATCTTGTTTGATACAGTCAGTGATGACACAGTCCAGAATTGCTGACATCACATTTTCTTCCCTGGTGATAAAGCTCTGAACTAAGAAATTACATTGTGTGAATAACTTAATGCAGCTTCTTAGATAAGCTAGGATGATTTTGTATAAACAGATTCATTTTATGTTCCTGTTGGGAAAGAAAATACTGAAAAAGTACACAATTTAAATGGGTTTAAGGCAAATATAATTTATACAGTTTGCTGGATTGCACGACTGATTCATTACGTTAATATACCAGAAACCAAAACAGTTAATTTAACTTAGTTTTCACTGTTCAACTTGCAAATAGTCATACAAAACAAACACATAAATAAATAAATCCTAAAAAAAAAATCTTTACAGTGCTAACATTAAGTTTAAAAGACATCAAATCTCTCTCTCAAAAAAACAAAAAACCTTTAAAAAATTAGTGCGTTTAAAATGCAGTTGTACTCTGAAATTCTGTTAAAACAACATGACATTGTATGTTCATTGTCTCTTGTTGATTTCCATATCAAGTGTACTTGGTCTGTAAATAAGTGGAATATTTTTTTGTAACAGCTAACCTAACCTGGGATCTGAGAGCCAAGCTGGGTCCTTTCTCCCTCACTCACCATCTCCTTTAAAAGACTCTGTAGGATAAACTATGTTCTCATTGACACCTGTGCAACGCCATTAACTTCATATCACGGCCAAGGTAATCTCTGTATTGTCCCAGCTATCTTCAATGGGTTTGCACAGTTATAATTGATTGGCAACCAGTAAAAAATTCTGCTGATTACACTCACACCAGAATAGAATCCTACTCCCTCTTTCTGAGCTGTGTTGGCACGGCAGGGTTAACAGCTGCATAACATAGAAAAACTTTATTTTTGTCAATTAAGTCAGCAGATGCGATTCTGAGTACACACAGGAAGCAGATCTGCTGCTTAAGAAAGTACCATCTCTCCATAGGTACCCTTTACAGAAGAACTACATTTTAAATATAATAATTCATACTGAAATCTATTGCTGAATTACCATCACAAAACTTGTTCAAATGTAAGATTTGTTTCTGAGTAGTTGGACGACACTTTCATAACTAAGCCACACTGAGAATCTGAAAACCAGGCAAATTTTGACTGGTTTTGTTTGCTGTACCAAATCCCATACTCTAGTCACAAACATTTAAAGAGCTTAGTTTGAATATTCAGTACTCTCAAGCCCACTCCTTGTGTCTTGCTGGAGAGGATGATGGAATTTTGTATTTCATTTGAAACCATATAAGATGGAAGAGGGGTTTATGATTTCAGCCTGGACACAGGCAAATCTGGACGGATTAGGCTGACTTCTGTTCCACATGACATGAACTCCAAAGTCAAAGCTCAGGGTTAAGTGAGTCCACATGACTTGAAACAAGCAAAAAGGCAGAGGCATGGCCATTTCAAGAGACAGTAAGATTAAAAGGGGTGACCCGTGAGGTCCCATTTTCCTCACCTCCACTGAGAAACTTCCAAATGTATTCTTCCATTAGTAGAAACACCACACCATGCTTCCCCATCCATCCCCACTCACTCTTGCATTCACATGCAAACTGTGCCCTTGAGACTCTCAGCAAATTAGCCACCAAGCTATTCCTTGATGCACTTTCCTTACAGACACCCCGACTGTTCATTCTACCCCCTTTCAGACACCAGTCCCCATGTCACTTCATTCCACAGCACCATACACACCACTACCACCATTTTCTTCCTTTCTGCACACGAGTTCTTCCTGTTGCACACTTCCCACCATTCACTCTATCCTGGGCCTCTGGTAGAAAGCCAGAATGCTCCTTTTAGTTTCCTCATGGGTAAGATTAGCCTTTTCCCCAGACCCATCACAAGACTCAATATTCTTAGTTGAAATAATATAAGAGGGATTTGAAGAATCCAATTAAAAAAATTAATTAGATACTAAATATCAATCCTGAAATTTCCTTGGATTCTTAATTTACAGTTTTGTAGCTGCCACTTAGTGTTTGGGGGGAAACATTGCCAAATTTATCCCAGCAGAGAGTTTTAAATCAATAAAATTCCGTGGTCACAGGATAGGGCTGGCTGTCACAGGGTGACACTAGCCTTTTAAGATGGAGCAGGGCCAGCATAGCTTTAAAAGAGAGGGCTTAGAAAGAGACCCACCCCAGTGAGGGGGAGCTAAATGAGTCAGGCTGAGAGCCTGGAAAGGTTCAGACAGAGGGGCCCTGGGGCTCTCACTGGGAACAGGGAGCCTTGGAGAGCTAGGACAGCCAATGAGCTGGGAGTGGGGGCAAATGGAATCTAAGTACTAAAGGGGGAAAAAGCCCTGATAACTGTATCCCTGGGCAAATTGCTGTGACAGAATACACTCCTGTCTTCATACCCTGCACACTATTGTAATAATCTTTTGCACAAAATATGGCTTGTAACGTATCATTTGAAAACTCATAATTTGCTGGTCAGTATTGTCTTGGTGAAATGTGTGTGGTAACATTGTATGTGAAGTTATAAGATTCCCCTCTTTGATGTTATTAACACATGTTCCAAACCCCACAGCCCTGCCCAGGGAGAAGTCAGGTCTGTCCTAAACAAAGGAAGGAATGCGTGCTTGCCTTAACTTGCATCTAAGCAGTAAACAGAATAATCAAGCGGGGAGGGAAAACAAAAGTAGTTCAAACAGGTGAAAAAAAAACCCAGCAGGGAATATCCTTCCACACAGCCTCTGTCTCCTGGGTCTCAGCTGGAAATGTTTTTCAAGAAGGGAACTGAAACTATAAAAAGGAGGGACAAACAGCCCAAGGCACCTTTCTCTCTCTCCATGCTCATCATATTCACTGTACCTGAAAAGACAAAGGAAGCAGCCATTGGACTCTGGGGGAGTAGTCCAGACCAGAGAGTTTGGTCAGTAATCTGCTGGAACATGTGGTGAGAAACTTTGCTCTAAATTTAATATAGTTCATTAAGTTAGGCATTCGTAAATGTTTCATCTTTCTTTTTCTTGTAACCATTTCTGACTTTTATGACTCATTACTTGTACTCACTTAAAATCTCTCTTTATAGTTAATAAAGTTGCTTTACTGCTTTATCGAATCCAGTGTGTTCAATCTGAAATGTCTGGGTAACTCCATCTGGGGCAACAAGTTGGGTGCATATTACTTCCTTAAAGGAATAACAGACTTAATATACTTGTACTGTCCCAGAGAGGGCTGGGCAGTATACAACAGACAGTTCGTGGGACAGATCCTGGACTGTGGGTGTGTTGGGGTCACCCTGCAGCATAACCAAGGCTGGTAAGAGCCAAGGTGTGTTTTGCTGGCTGCACCACACAGACATAGCTAGGAGTGACTTACTGGCTGCAGGCTACAGCATCAAGGCATTGCAAAGGGCACCCCAGGTTACAGGGCAGGGGTGACACAGCTACTTATTAGTCTAGATTGTGCTCTGGTATGTAACAGTTGCATAACTACGTTTTTGTTGATTTGACCTAAGCATGGACAATAAAACTGTATAAAAGAGACTGTGGGCAGGGCAGAGAGTTCTTAGCAAGCTGGGGAGAAGCCCTCCCTTGTTACAGTGGCCTTTCAAGGGGAGTAGGACAGTCCCACCCATGCCTAGTTGTGATCTGACTCTTGGGTTTGGGTATGGGGCAGTGGTTGGGTCAGCTGACCAGGCATCATATGATGGTAGCTTGGGGGCAGTGCTTCCCATAAGGAACAGCCTGCTCAGAGAAATCTTCAGGGAGTCCACAGTCTCCAAAACACTCCAACTGGATGGAGACGGTAGATTGGCACCAAGATCCGCCATGCAAAAGACAAGCAGTGCCCTTTTCTCTTCCAGCAGAGCAAGCTTGTTGAAAGTGGTTCTCCACCAAGTCTCATTTCAAATCAGAGAAGTAACAGCCAGGACTAATTCCCTTTTCATGTTGTGAGTTTGGAGATAGTGGAAAGGGAATGCTCTAACCGGCTGACCAACTGGGACCAAGTTGACTGTGATCAATTTGTCCAGAGAAGGTTGTTCTAATAATTCACCTCAGTCACAAGGGGTCCACGAACCATCTTTAGATACACAAATCAGTATATTTAAATTCTTAGCTACCGTAGCTCTATTGTCTCCAAGTGCCAGGTGAACACTGCTTTTGCTGGTTGGGCAATTATCAAACATGCTCCCAAGTGCCCCTGAAATGGTGGTTCCAGTACATGTCCTGTTGAAAGCCTGCTAATGCAGTGCATACAACGTCTAAAGTAGCCCTCCCTCAACTCCTTCACACCTTACCAGGGTCCTGTGGTGCACTTGTTCACCTGATAAAATTTTCAGTGTAGTGGGGTGTCTTGGGCCAGAGTTGCTACAGAGGCACAGGGCCTCTGAGCACATCGCTTGAGCATCCCACAGAACTGCAGAGTATATAAGGTTATTTATCATAATGGGTCAGGTGAGGAAGAACTCTGCCGGGATCCTCAGGAAGATTTGCTGCCTCAGAGCCCTCTTCCATAGGCTTTTGAGTGGGATGGAAAGATCTGGGTCTGGAGCAGCAACAGCTCCATTCAGCTAGCAGAGCAGCACAGTGATGGATGTAATCAACATCTCATTGGCAATGCTGTTAATTCATAAATGTTATATCGTTCCAACTTCCTGAATGGCTGGTGTGTGTTTAATGATGCATTAATTTCTAACAAAAATGGCCCCATTTTCAGAAACCAATCAATAGCAATAGCTCCCCTTCTTTGATGCTCTCTGTCTCCTTGCCTGTGACAAATCTCATGCCAGAGTAATTACTGAAAATGTGTTACATTTAATAGACTTACTATTTGGGTTTGGAACTCCAGAAACAATATCTTTGCTGTCGGGAACAATTACTCCATAATTAGAGTGGTGATGGTGATGCCGGTGATGGTGGTGGTGATGCCTTCCAGACATTTTTGTGGTAAATGGTGCTCCACCATTTTCTTCAATGTTGAACTGATGAAGGTCAGTGTTGTTCAAGGGGTAGCTGTGAAACAAATTCCATTCAAATTAGAATCTTTTAAAGTGACAAAGCAATTATGCCTTTTTGGGGAATTTAAACTGCTTTTCTGGGACAATGTCGACTTTTCAAGAAGGTTCTTTAATTTTTGTAAACCCAAGTACTCCACCCATTTAAGATTAATTCATTTCAATTTAACTGGGAAAAAAAATGGCATATATCCTACCCTAACACTTTGCACCAATGGGAGTCCTGCATGCACAGCAAGGCGGTAAGATTTTCATGTGTGAATTATTTTCTGCTTTAAATGCTAATGATGCTTCCCCCAAAAAATATTCCATGACTCAAATGTAAATGATATATGGTCCAGAGCATGGAGCTAAGCAAACATCAAAACCCATCAGATGGGGATTTGCATTTTCATTTTTGGTAAGAGAATGCCCAGGCCATACCACAGCAATTCATCTTCAGTCTGCTTTGACTTATTAAGGAATCTAGAGAATGGGATCAGAGTAACTTCACACAGTGAGGTGGAATGAGCCTCTGAAAAAATGGTGAAAATGCTCGGGGGAAAAGTTTGACACATATGGGGAATAATAAAATTCTGAAAAAACAGTATTCTTAGTTGAGCATTTACTTGTGCCAACAATGAAATCACATTTGTGCTGGTAAATAAAGTACAAATAAATTTTGTACATATAAATATTTCTGTAAGAGAACAATAGCACACAACAATTGTGCATGCAGAAATGAAGACCAGGTTGAGATCTTAGTGAAAGTTTGCCCTTAATTCTATATCAGTATTGACTCAGATACAAACATACACTTTATTCAATAATTGGATAGGTCCTATATAAATGTATTACTTGAAGTGTCTACGGCAGATGTTGATTGCTTCTTAATTCCAGCAACCAAAAAAGAGTAAGTGCTTTATGCCATCTATGCAAATTAGTGCAAATAAAGTTTCTTCCTCATGGAATATTATACATTTTAAAATATTTGAAAAAGTAGTCAATATTTTATAAATTTATTAATATTCAAAATTGTAGTAGGTTTTGGAACACTGAATTAGAAAAAAAATTTAAAAAAAGAGAATTTCCAGCCTATTTAGAACACATGAAGAGATACCATTTATCCACCTGCTGGCAGTTTACAACGAAAGAGAGAAAAACCTGAAAACATGAAGTAAAGACAAACTGAAGAATTAGAAGGAAAAATGAGCAGATTATTTCCAACTAGACAGCATACTATGTAGAAAAAACCTTTGTTCGTCCACCCTCTCAAAGCAAAATTAACCAGTCATTTGCAAACAGACGTTGTTGTATTATTTCAAAAAGATGTGTCCAAGTGCGTAACTTCGTACCTTTCCAATAACCATGGCCTTCTCAAAAAACTTTTCTAACTCTATGAGAGGCTCTGTCTGGTGGTACCTGACCGGCACTTCAATGTCAAAAGTTGGTTCATTGGGGAGGAGGTGGACCACTGCATGTTTAAGGACAGTTGGAAGTCTCCTCTCACAAAGCAAGACATTGGAACAGACTGCCAGTAATGGCACCGTAGCTACCCCACTTGTCTTAAGTGACCAGGATAAACATGGCTCAGATCTACAAGTGGTAGGTCTTGAGGAGACTGGAAGATGAGAAATATCCTCTTAGAAACCAAATCAAATGCAAACACTAGATGACAAGCCATCTGGAGTCTGTAGTTCTCAAACTCCAAAGGTTTGGAGAAAATAACCTGACACTAGTCTCTCATTCAGCAAGACCACCACATCTTCAACACAGCAATCAACTGAAGGAAGTACTCATGGGACAAATCAGTCCAGGATAATGAGACTGCACACTAAATGAGAGTGCACGTAGACAATCCTTTTGAGGTGTCTATGACTGGGGACAATTAACTTTTTTTGTCTTATGTTATAGCTCTTTTGCACACACAAATGAATGTTCTGTAGAAAATGTCAGATTCCAGGTGACTTCGCTGTCATCCTTTGTACAATTCAACTGTTTCAAGACACAGAGATCACCATTAAACCAGAGTATGGTAAAGGATCATAGAGTTGAGGGTCCTCTTTAAAAAAAATGATAATAGCTGCAGGTGAGCAGATAGGCACACCGGTTGGAAGAGGAGACCAGTTGTTCATCAACATCAATGAGATCATAAAACTTCATAGATCAAGTCTCAGAGGTTGATATGGATGTGAAATAGCTGCCATATTGAAATGGAGGAAATGATTTGAGTATCTCAACTATTTAAATCATCTTTGTAATCAAATTGAGTATACCCCTAGATCTGTGAAAACGTTTCTTGACTATGTGGGTAAAGGACTCAACCTTACAGGTAAAACCCAGGGAAGTCCATCATGTCAAGGAAGTAAAGAGTTAGCTCAGCAAAGATTATGTTCACATGCATGTCCAAGTCTCCATGGGCAATGAACTATAAGGAATCCAACAGCAGCACAAACACCAGCTCAGCAACCTGAGATGTGAAATCCCCCATTTACCTTGGTGGTCTACCCTAACCAAAAGAACCATAAACTTCTATCCTTCTTCAGGGTCAAAAGTGAATGACAGACATTCAAACTCACCTTCATGGCTGGTTCCCTGTGTACATTTGCAGGATAGGACAATAATCACAGCCCACTCTCACTCCCATATGAGGTTCTGTGGGAGACTGGTGAGTCAGAGAACGCCTGGGGCTGCAGCTTCTGACCTAGTGAACTGGCCCTACATATGACAGAGTTGGAATTATCCAATCCAAAATCTCAAACCTGAGGAATCCAAATTACCCGTTCCATGTCATTTACGCTATTTCATTTAAAGGCATTTGGAAGCCTTAATATTACGTTTCCAACACACATCAAGGCAAAACTTCTAGGAGTACAGACCTCGAACTCTACCTCTCCATTGTTTGGTGTGCTCTAGCATAGGTACCTCACTGGGTCTT
The DNA here is from genome assembly GCF_965140295.1 of Lepidochelys olivacea. Lineage (NCBI taxonomy): Eukaryota > Metazoa > Chordata > Testudines > Cheloniidae > Lepidochelys > Lepidochelys olivacea. The sequence goes on along the minus strand of NC_140412.1, from coordinate 161,630,206 downwards.
CTCTGTTCTTCATGGTCTTTATTTTAACCCAGAGAATTGAAACATTATCTTTCTCTACTTTTCTGCTCAACAACTTCTCCTCTTTCCTTTCCCTCTCTCTCATGGATATGTCTTGCCAGTTTGAACTGACATTGCAGTTATGTTTTTTCCCCAGCAAGGTAATGCCAACCAAAACAAAGTTTTGATCACGTCATAAGACCTCTTGTTTTTCCACTTGTTCCCCAGACTTCTCACATTGTTATAGACACCTAGTTTTTTTGTATGAGTAAACTTCCATATTTTCTCCTCCTGTATTTCTCTTTTGACCTTCCTAGTATGCCAAAATTCCACCTGGATTTTAATCTCTTAAAAGATAATTTTGCTACCCTACATCCTTTCCTCTTATTGCATCTTTCTTTGATGCTCTGCCTATTTACCTTTCTGCAACTTTTCCCTTTGCTGTACCACTCCACCTTTTCTCTGAGTTTAATGTCTCCCTGACAAGCCCTACTAGCTTACTACATCATAGATTACTTGACCATCAAGGAGAAAAGAGGTAGTGCAATACTGCCCATACTCTAAAGGAAAAAGACGAATGCTTCATTCTAAATCAGTCCATTGCCCACTCCTGGGCCACTAGCCGACCCTCATTATTCTACTAACTGCATTTTTCACAAAGATGGCAGAAGTCCAGAATTCAGATACGTAGCCCTTGACCATAAACTATTTTAATCTCACCAAAAAAGGCAGCATACATACTAAGTAGTAGGACAGATGATACAATACACATTTTTTCACTTCTTTGCCCCCCTTCATCTGCCCTGTTTCCATAGCTACTTCTAAAGCCTAGCTCTGAATCAGGCAAACATTACTTATGACATGCTGCTTATTCAATTAAAACTTTTACATTTTCCTACCATCCAGCCTTCCCCCTCCACTGTCTTATCACCACTTCACCACACTACTGTCTCCATCCTCACACAGAGGAGCCCTGAGCTTCTGACCTGATGCCTTTCCATCCCATCCTCCCAGCAATCATCCCTATTCAACTGGGAAATTCTCCCACCCTCTTACCGAGGATTTCACAAGAATGGTCTTAGCCAATATCACAGAGCTGGGCTATGAAGGCTCCCTTTCACCCATGGTGTCTGCTGCAGTCCAGGTGCTTCCCAGGGGCCTAAAGCTGTAATTGGGAGGTGATTGGTGGGCCTCCGCCCCCACATGGTTTTGAGGACTCTGGAAACCCAGTGTCAGAGCAGCTCCCTGTTCTGTGCGCTAGGGGTGGGTGCGGGAAGGCATGCATGGACTACTCTGGCCATGGGAATGCTAGTACATTCAGTGGGTCTAGGTTCTCCCCCCGACAGGTGGATGGTGATTTAGAAAGAAAGGCTTCTAGATTGTAGAGTGATATTTTGTTTGACTTTCAACAAACGTCACACCTGCATCCATTTCTTGTAAAAGCATTCCCTCTGAACTAAGCACTGTAATCTCTTCATATTTAAAAAGGCTTAGCATTTCAAATGCATGTCTTCACAACCCCCTCCATCCTCCCATCCACAGCCTGAAGAATGCCTTATATGGCGATTTGCAGCTTGCTGATATCTTTCTACAGCATCAGGTCTACACAGAATTCTTTGAACTGAATGGCCTGGGAATCTCCTGCCACCCACCTAGCTCTAATAGGAGAGATTGTGACAGTGATTTGTGAGATAATACCTTCTCAAAACTCAAGAGGAGTTTTAACTGTGCCCCCTAAGGAGAGTCAGTGCTGGTATAAGCACACCTATTTGATTGTTTGAGGGGGAGGTTTTCAAAAAGCACAAATGAGAGTTAGGCATAAATAGGAGTCAATCTCCCTTTGCCTTTCAGTGGGTCTTGGGGCCTGACTTTCACTTGCGTCTTAAATCTCCCTCTTAACCTCCAAGGTATCATGTGGTTCTTTACAATAGGTCATTTCACACAGGGCTGGTGCATGCAAAGGGAGTTGCTGCGTGGCCCTGTAGGCTTTCGTGTGATATATATGGTACCAGTGGACATCAAATTATGTCCCAACATAATAGAATAGCCCCCTGGATCGTGAAAGAGAGATCTCTCTTTGGATTCACCTTTATTTCCTGTTCAAGTGCCGCTACATTTCTGTCATTTCAAAATTTTAATTTCCTTTACTGCATTTGGTTAAAAGCAACCCTAAAACATACATTAAATAGCTTGTGGTCCATTTTCTCCGTTAACACTTACATTTTAAAAATTTCAATTTTCAATCTTCTCATTTTCTCCCAGAATTTCATGAAAAGCTCAAAACCCTTAATTTTAGTTAAGGTTTGTAATTTGCTTTAACCCTGTAAAGCACCTGACCCATGCAAAGTATTACTATAGGCTGTAAAGCCTGGAATATGACACTAAGTGTGCATGAGAATAGCTATACGGCAAACAAGCTGTCGTAAATATAAAGGGAAGGGTAAACACTTTTAAATCCCTCCTGGCCAGAGGAAAAACCCTTTCACTTGTAAAGGGTTAAGAAGCTAAGATAACCTCACTGGCACCCGACCAAAATGACCAATGAGGAGACAAGATACTTTCAAAGCTGGAGGGGTAGGAAACAAAGGGTTCTCTCTGTCTTGTGTGATGCTTTTGCTGGGACCAGAGCAGGAATGCAGGTCAGAACTCCAGTAAAGAGTTAGTAAGCAATCTAGTTAGATATGCGTTAGATTCTGTTTTGTTTAAATAGCTGATAAAATAAGTTGTGCTGAATGGAATGTACATTCCTGTTTTTGTGTCTTTTTATAACTTAAGGTTTTGCCTAGCGGGATTCTCTATGTTTTGAATCTGACTACTCTGTAAGGTATTTCCCTTCCTGATTTTACAGAGATTTTTCTTTTACTTTTTCTTTAATTAAAATTCTCTTTTAAGAACCTGATTGGTTTTTCCTTGTTCTTAAGAGCCAAGGGTTTGGGTCTGTGTTCACCTATGCAAATTGGTGAGGACTTTTATCAAGCCTTCCCCAGAAAAGGGGGTGTAGTGATTGGGGGGATATTTTGTGAGGGAGACATTTCCAAGTGGGCACTTCCCCTGTTGTGTTTGTTAGACACTTTGATGGTGGCAGCATAAAGGTTCAAGGACAAAAGAAAAAAAATTTGTACTTTGGGGAAGTTTTAACCTAAGCTGGTAAAAATAAGCTTAGGGGGTTTTTCATGCAGGTCCCCACATCTGTACCCTAGAGTTCAGAGTGGGGAAGGAACCTTGACACAAACATTTATGATTTCTTTGTGGATAGGAATGAGGAAGAAATGAGCTAAAAGAGAGTGAACCTGGTTTGTGCAAATACTGGGCTAACTACCATATCTGGTACATGGGCTGGAGCAGATTACCTGGAAAGGGCTTTATTGCATGCAAACAATATAACAAAAGGGATGGTCACAGAGCAGATGGGGGAGAAATAGGTGTGAACTCTGACACCTAGCATGGGAGTAAGGGGCATGCTCTAGGGAGAAAAAGTGCAGCAGAAGGCCTACATGCTCTGTTTATGTGGTGTAGACAAAGGTATAAAAGCTGCTCTATATACATCCATACTAGAAAAATTAGGAAATCCTATTGCAGGTGTGAAGCAACTGAAGATGGTCCAGAGGGGCCCATTTCATTCCTAAAGACACCTCTAGAGGCTGAATGACTAAGTGGACTTTAACTGGGAAGAAATTTCTCGGACCCTACATAGGAAAGATTAAGCTCTTCTGATGAGCTACCCTAAACTCAGAAGTTTAAAACCAGAATGAAGATGTACTGCAATTATTGTTGAGTCACTCTAAGGTTTGATCAGGTGTTTGTAAATTCAGGATCATAAAAAGGGTCAGGGATCCTCTCTCAGAGGCATAAGGAATCAATGCGCAAAAACCTAAAGGCCCTGCAGGCAAATCCAAGACACAGTCAAGCTAAGGCTGAAGTTTAGATTCCATTAATGCTATCTACATTACCATTCAAGCTGAAACCAGAACTATGTACAGTAGACTAACACTGTTCAAAGAAAGGAAATTTCACTTGTTTCCACAGAGAATAATATCAGCAACAAGAAAATAAAGTGACACCTAAATGAATCAACTTAGTACAGTGGAGATGGTCCTTCTTAGGCTCAGTCTCCAACCAACACCAATTGATTCTGACTAGAGATAAAATTTCAGTTATTTTGCAATTTTCAGACTATGTTTTTGCTGAAAATTCTGACCAGCTGTAAGAGAACATGGTTGAACAGCAGCAAAATATTGTCACCAACCCTCCCCCCCCAACAAACAAAATAAAACACCCCCAAACCAATCATTTTAAATGTTCCCTTTTTTAGGTCAAAATTTTTTTTTTCAAAGTGATCAGTTTCACGTGCAATTAACACCTCTTTGGAGCAAGGAACAGTGTGTTCCAGACCTTAAAGATCTAGTAACCATACACACTATTGTTTTTAAAGCTGCATAGACCACAGGTTCCCTTGCTTTTCCATTCTCTTTTCCCTTCTACTTTGCCTTCTTTATCTCCTCAGTCCTTATCATTGTTTACTTCCAGTTAGCTTTTCTTTTCCATTTCCTCCCACCCTAAACCAAACACTAAAATCTTTCCTTCCATCTAACTTTTCCCCAGATGCCCCCTTCTGCTGGAGTCTCTCTCCCTGCTCCTCTGTCCCACTTGTGGTTCAACATTGGGCTCTCTTCTCCCTCTTCACTCTACCGTCTCATCTTGGGTATCTTTTCCATCTCTTCACCCACCCATTACGCCCCAATCTTCCTCCTCCCTTGGTTCTCTCCCATTGCCCCAAGTGGAGGAAAAGCAGTCTCTCCTGAATGCAGACAGCGTGGTCCTGCTGACTGACAAAGCTGCCAGGCTGAGTGGCCTCAAAAACGTAGGATTTAGCACATGGATATAAAAGATACAACCAGGATGTAAACATTGTTCTCCCTTTTTCTAACCTGGGAATTTCAGATATTGACTGTACTGCTATCCAACTGGTCAATATTCTCTGTGTGACTGCATAAACGGTTTAACATTTCTGTTTCCCCATGACTCTCAGAAAATGCAAAAACTAATGCTGTGGGGCAAGTTGCATGTTGTTTGTGGGACTGTTATAAACCGATTGACTGGAGAAAAAGTATTTGTTAAATATTTAAACAGCTTGTTGTCTGACTTTAAACTGTATTAGACCAACATTTCCTACTGTCAACTGAGTTCAATGGCTGCTCCTTTCAGTTCTTCGGGGGGACATGACTGAGCAACAGAACATTTTGTGAGCAAAAATGTGGCTTTTAAATATAATGACTTTTTTTTAAACTACTCTTCAAATTACTTAAAACTTTTTTTTAGCAAGTGACTACAATTTTTAAAAAGTGCTCCTGTTCTGGACCTTTCTTCTAGTAATTCAAAAATTTATCTTTTTAATAAAAATAAAAATGGGGAGGTGTTTTAGAACAGTAGCTCAAAGTTTCAGACCCTAATAGGAAAAACAAAATGCAAAAAAATACAGACTACAGAAAGTACAAAGCATGACAAATTCAAAAAAGCCTAACAAATATTGGGAACGAAAATATGATTGACAATGCTAATGTAATTGAGACAGTTTCTGAATGATCTCTTGGTAGGATTTATCACCTCAACCTTCTTTCCTTAAAAGTTGAAGGGGTCTTTCTAATCTCTTGGTGAACAAATCATTCAGTGAAGTGGTTCTTCAACTGTGGTCCACAGAACAATCCTTGGTGATCTGAAAAGTGCTTGCACGTCACATGCTGCTTGGGAGAACCATGGTTAGTGAGACTCTTCTGCCTATGAGAGGAGGCGCTTTGAGAATACCCAAACAGCAAATCACTATGGGAAGATGAGCTGTCACCACAAAGTGTGCTGCAGGGAGCAATAGACTGCTTGGAGTTGAGAGAACTAATGTACTTCGAACACAACCAAAAGGAAAAGATGTGCAGCTGGTCAGAGAGATAGGAGAGTAGAAGCATTCTCCATATGTCTTCTCTCCAAGTGCCATGGTCCTCCGAAATCCTTTAGAACATACGTCGTCAAGTTGATTTTGATCAGTGTGAACATATGATAATGCATAAATAAAAAAAGACTCTCTCTCTCAAACGATGCAATGCTGCAAGGTGCTGAGCATCTTCAAATCCCATTAACTCCAAAGGGTTGAACATACTGTGTGTATTTAATTATAAAGAATTTACCAGATCTCTGAACTGGGATGGAGAAAAAAAATCTAGAGAGGATTACATACTGTGAACTAATATGAATGTTTGTTAATGGACCTTTATTTACATTTTCTATCTATTAGTATTTATTCAGTGATAAGTATGCTAGGGGTCTTTCAGGCAGGTATGATGAGATCCTTGCCCTGAAGAGCTTAAAACCCACATTCAGAAATATCACAGGGCTAGCTGTTAAGGAACAATTTGTTTTATTTGAAAGAACTATCAAGGGTCAGACTTCTAAAACTGGATTGCAAAGGTGCGCCAATAACTGATACAGAATTTGGCCTGCAGAACCTTTATTACGGGCGATGAGCCATGTGAAGGAAGGAACCCAACTTGACTTTCAGAATCCAGGTTAGGTTGGTGGGTTTTTTTTGGCAGGTCAGGCAGAAAGAAAAACTTAGCACATATGATATGGCAATCTTTGGGAAACATTCAATATGGAAGCCCACAATGCCCATCACTTTTCAGAATACAATGGCACTTAAGAGAACAATGGGAGCTGCTGGGCTCTGAGTTCTTTTGAAAACCTGGCTCCTTCAATTGTAGTCTCTCTCAGAATTTGACTGCTTTTCAAGGTATCTCTAGGGATGGGAATGCAACAAACAATATACACTAATGAAGTAGTATGTTTGTTCTATCCCTTTCCCTGACCCTGTGTCTATCTTCTCTATTTTGGCTGTAAACTCTTTGTCACCAAAGGGATAGGGACTATGTTTTTCTATATTTGTACAGTGGCATAATGCCCTCCCCTCCCTTCTTGGTTGGCCCCTAGGTACTACCATAATAAGCACGAATAATAAAAATTGAGTTGTATTTTTCAAATTGACAGGTTTCAGATAACAGCCGTGTTAGTCTGTATTCGCAAAAAGAAAAGGAGTACTTGTGGACCTTAGAGACTAACCAATTTATTTGAGCATGAGCTTTCGTGAGCTACAGCTCACTTCATCGGATGCATACCGTGGAAACTGCAGCAGACTTTATATACACACAGAGATCATAAAACAATACCTCCTCCCACCCCACTGTCCTGCTGGTAATAGCTTATCTAAAGTGATCATCAAGTTGGCCCAACTTGATGATCACTTTAGATAAGCTATTACCAGCAGGACAGTGGGGTGGGAGGAGGTATTGTTTCATATTCTCTGTGTGTATATAAAGTCTGCTGCAGTTTCCACGGTATGCATCCGATGAAGTGAGCTGTAGCTCACGAAAGCTCATGCTCAAATAAATTGGTTAGTCTCTAAGGTACCACAAGTCCTCCTTTTATTTTTCAAATGCAGCCATTTCATTCTTAAAACAGAAATAAATGTGATGCAAACATGCTATTTACACAAACAAAACTTCTGAGTTCCAGCAATCCCAAAGCTTTCATCCTCACAACGTGGAACAAGTGCAGTGAACACAGAGGCAAGTTCCTACATCTAACCAGCGAAGCTAGCTCAGGTTAATCTCTCAAAGTGAGGTTCTTTGGTTGCCGTTGTTTTGTGGCAGAAGTAAGTATTCCAGCATGCCCTGGCCTTTGAAGAATCCACAGACCCTTACCAAAAAAACAACAACAACAACAAAACAAAATAAAAAGGGGGGGGGTAATTTTCTGTTTCCTGGCTAACCGTCAGCACTAATGGTGATGCATGAATTGCAATAACCGATAAATATTGCTCTCCTCAGCTCCCCACTTTACAAAGCAAAAGGAAAACACTGTACTGTTCTTGGAGCCTGATCCAAAGCCCATCAATGTTGTCTTCCCATGGACTTTGAATTAGGTCCTCAGTGAGCCTGTGCTGCAGTGGTCCTCATTCAAGCCAGGTGGTTCCTGGGGGAATAGCACCGACCTGGCTTCCTGCTGGATCAAGGACATGAAACTTCTGAAGAACACTTTTATTTAAAACTCCCCACAAAAAAAAAAACAAAAAGAAATGCAGAGCTAAGTTGGCCTGCCTCTCCCCACTGCAGGGAATCTCTCTCACATATCCTGATTATGTTTTTCTACCCCACTTGGGAGTCCGTATGCCAAAAATCAAGTCATATCAGCATCTTCATTTTTCCTGTCTCAGTCAGCTTAATTTTTGTTGGCACCAGTGGTTACATTTACCAAATTATTTGCAAGCTCTTATACTACTATTTCTACAAGATGGAAGAGAGCTCTTCTGGTGCACTGGTTTGGGATCTGAAAGACAAAAGACATATTACAACTTACCTGCCATACTAGATGCTCCACCTGATTCTATAGCCTTTGAGCAAGCAATCCTTGAACTTGAGAAGTCTGCATTTTGGCCCACTGATACATGTTTTGGCAGAACTCAGTTATTTCTGTCAGAGTGAACACCCCAGACTGACAGCTATGCAATTGCATTGCATGATATATTCCCTTCATTTTTAATCTGCACTTCAGCTGACAAAGTGATTCATGATTAAGTAATTGAAGAGAAAACTCACAGGTTAAGTAACCCATGCTAAGAATTAATTCAAAGGGATGCCATCTTCCCCAATACTAGAACCTGTTTCTACAGCCCACAGTCTCAGGGCCAGGCCAATATTCTGGGCAATGGGCCATAAACCTAGCCTAAGTCACAGACCTGGCATTGCAACAACTCCTGGAGTCCCTGGTGTAGGAGGGACGTCAGGGCAGGAGGGAGACTGGTACTCTGGTGTTTTTCTGTCTAGTAATTGCTGCATTGAAGAATAGGCTGCACTGAGTTGTGCTGGGACTGAACTGGCCAGATATCCTCCAGTACTGGGGGGGATGGGAGGAGTACAGAAAGATGGCGTAAAGACACCTTAGCCCCAATCCCTCTTGAATGCACCAAGTGGTGCTCCAGCAGATCTGAGACTCTCTCCACTATATACTCGAACACAAACCAGTGTAATTTTTGATTCCTGGTGTGATGTCTATTCATCAAATAGCATCTCTAATTTGCAGAAAAGACAGTTTTGTCACCATTTGTGACCATTCAATTTCCACTTCTTGAAAGAGACAGGTGAGGTAATATATTTTATTGGACCAGCTTCAGTTAGTGGACATAACAAGCTTTTAAGCTATGCAGAACTATTCGTCAGGTCTTATTGGGATATGAGAGAGAGAAGATATTTTACTGGACCAACTTGGACCTGAAGAAGAGTTCTGTGAAGCTTGAAAGCTTGTCCCTTCCACCAATGGAAACTGCTCCAATAAAACATAATACTTCACCTACCATGTCTCTCTCATATCCTGGGACCAACATAGCTACAACATTTCTAATTCTTGTGGAATCAGGAGAGGATAAGTCTTCAAAGAGTTTTTCTGAAAAGTACCTACAACTAATACAAAGGAAATTATAATTTTTTAAATTAAACTTTTAAAAATTAGGATGAAGAACATTTTCAGAAGTTAAACCTACAGTACAATGGGCATCCTGGAAAACTTGCTTTGTTAGCATTCAGTAGGTGGTGGTATCTGTTTACTTAGGACAACTGGAAAGATTTCAAAAGTGACTTTTGTACATATAGAAAAATTGCGTATTTTACTATTTGGAACACAACTGAGAACTACTTTAAATAAATATCCTGTGGCATTCTTATGGGGAATCCTCGCAGGAAACCTATACAACATGACATAAGAACATTTATTTCAATAGATAATGGACCTAAAGTATTTTAGGAACTGTAATGCAAAACTGTGATATCAAAAGAGGTTTCCTATAGTGGCCTGCAAATAGGATCCAGTCTTAAATCCGAACAGCCAAAGATTTTCAAAAGTTATTATAAAGTAATTTTTAAACTAAAAGAGTTACCTTTAGCAGTCAAATTCACCAAACATTCTCAGAAGAGTTAAGCAATAGAATTTTGCTTTAAAACATGAAGATTTCTGCCTTGCTAAGAAGTGAAAGTGGTGAGTTGCATTTCTAGCATCCAAAGGTTGGTATCACCGATTTATTAGCTAATCATACTTTCTAAATAGTAGGGGTGCCAATTTTAGAACAAACAAACACCAAAGTGCCCTTTATATTACAATACATATTCAAAAGGTAGAGTCTCTTCCTACTTCACTGCAGTGGCAGAAGTCAGAGCCGCATCACTGGAGAGAAAGGTTAAATGCAAAATGTCAGACTTTGGGCTTGTCTTCACTATGAGGGTAAGGTGACCTAAGTTACGCTACTCCAGCTATGTGACTAACGTAACTAGAGTCGACATAGCTTAGGTCGACTTACCCCAGTGTCTTCACGGTGCTGAATCGACGGGAGACACTCTCCGGACAACTTCCCTTACTCTTCTTGAAGAGCTGGAGTACTGGGGTCAACCAGAGAGCACTCTGCTGTCAATTTTGCGGGTCTTCACTAGACCTGCTAAATCGATCCCTGCTGCATCGACTGCAGCAGCATCGACCGTCCCGCTCTCCCTGTAGCGGAGACCAGCCGTTTACCTTTTTAGTCCTCCCCAAAGGAAATAACTGTGGATGGAGTGAAGGGGAGCAGGAGACGACCTGCCCCTATTCCCTGCAATACCAACCCCTCCTTACCCCTGAATCTCACTGCTGTTATAGGTATTCAGGACCACTGAGTACTGAGGGATGGGCATGCCATAAAAAATGTAGCCGGGAGTGTCTGAGGTGCTTCTAAAGAGAAGGAATAAGATCAGATAAGTGCTTTCCCATTTGGTACCGGGCATGAAAACTGCTATATACAAATAATCATAAAGGGCAAAATTCACCCTTATGCAGAGATCTAGCACAAGGCTTATGCACCACTTCAATCTTCAACATAGGGCTAAAGTGGCACTTTAAGCCATTTTGCTCTAAACGTCTTCAGCTCCCTATACAACAGCAGCAAAAAATACCGAGTATAAACAATATATATAGAAATCTAATGAAGTTCCACAACAAAATCATGAAGTGATGAATACTCAGTTGAAGACCATGCATATTATGCCGGCACTTTCACATCACAGTGCACTGAGCCTTCAAGTATTTCCAGTGGATTCCAACGAAAATCTTGGGCCTGATTCATCACTGGTCACTCCAATATTACATCATTGATGCTACACAATGACCTGAGCATAAAACTGGAACACCACAGTGGTGTATCATTCCCCTAACGTCCACAAAAATAGTATTTATATCTTTTAAACAGATTAATAATAATATATCCAAAACAAAACCAGAAGCTTGAGAATGTTTATTTGTACTTAGCACATACAAGGAAGATCAAAACAAATATTAATGATAGCATTTGTAAACAAATATACTTTACAAAGTTATATACTATCAAATTTGCTCTGAAAAAATGCAGGGTTATCCCTATTTACAAATGGATGCTTATTAAAATCAAGTTTAAAAAAAAACCTACCAGTTTAAGATATCCCAAATATAAAGAATATTACTTATTCCAGGAAACTTCAAAAGACCAGTTGTAAGGCCAAATTAATAAGAAAATATGAATAAAGATGGCACTACGACTTTCTGAGTAAAATATAGGCGAGTGATCAAAGTACCAGTCACGCCTCTGTAAGGGCCTGAGTCTGTCAAGTGTACATCCAACTTCGCAGAAGTCTAACATCTTTTTTATTTATCAGGACCCTCTGTTTCCCCTTCCCTCCAGTACTACATTGATTACAAGCTATTTCTTGAATCACCCTCTTGGAGAAAAAATTTCAAAAGGTAGTTTTATGCTTCCTTATGGTTTACATTCACAATTTCATTTAAAAAAGAAAATCAGACAAAAGACAGCAACACCCATTATCAAGGCATTATTTTTTAACATTCCTGTGTTCATAGCAGCAAATACTACCTTTAGGCATAGTATGCAATTTCTCATTGGTTTAATCTATAAATCTGAGTAGTAATAGAGTAATCTATTAAATTTAAAATTGTAGTGTTTTCCCTATACTTGTGTTTAAAGTTACATAAACACCGGTAATTTTATTTTGTGAAAAAAACCTTTGATTATGTCAAAAGGATCCCTTTATCACTAGCCATTTAAGTCATTTTTAATTACAAAAGTGAGTTTTGATTCTGTTTTTCATTTATTTCACATCTCCTGTCCTTGTATCGGTTCAGAAACTAAATTTCTGATCATTCATTTTTTAATCGGGTTAATAAATTAGAACAAGCTGATAAAATAATAAGATGCGGTGTGTAATATTTTAAAGAAACATGCCCAGAGTCCCACAAAAATATGATAAATTTAACAATTTACAAAAATGTCAGAACTTGAGCCACAGTGAACTCTGACCAGTTTTCACAAAACTTATCAGATTTTTACAAAAAATATTGAAAATACTTCTTTCAAGATTGTCCGGGAACACTAGACAAGATGACCCTACAGATTAAGACACACTTTTTACACAATATACTTTTAACATAATGCACAGACAGACAATGCTTATGGAATGTAATGATCATCTAGGATGGTAGGTGAAATTAGGATGACCCAGTTTCTCAAAGTGTTGTCATGAGTTTATCTTGGTACACCATACTTTGGATTCCTCCTAAATTCTTCTGGTTCTGATCTTGGATATACTGTAAATTGCGGTCATCTCCACTTGTGGTTGGTTTCCAATATGGCCTGTCATCATGGTAGGGTGGCCTGTACCATTTGCACAGTTATTGGTTAGTGAGAGGTGGAAGTAAATTTTACAATTATGAATGCTATACAGTAATATGAGTTTATCAGATAGGCTCTAAAATGCACATGAAAAATGATGGAGAGGGAACACCCATGGAAGGGAGTGGTGGATAGAATCATGGGCTTGATGTAAAGCCCACTGAAGCCACTGGGAGTCTTTCCATTGACTTCAATGCACTTTGGATTAGATCACATGCACAGCACTTTTAGAATCTTTTCTTTCAAATGTTAAAAATAATCATGCCTGAAAGCCACTGAATTTCCAGGGGAAAAGAGTTAACTGCAGCAAGGCTAAGTGGCTTTGCCAAATGAGCAATAAATGCAGAATCATGCAAAAAAGTTGAGCTAGTGGAAGTACTATTTCCCAAAGGCTTAAAAATTAAAAACACAGTAACATCAATGAAGCAATCAATCATCCACCCATAAATACTGCCATTTGCTCAACGCCCATGGACTTAGTTACACATCCACCCTGTTAAACCAAACAAAACTTCTAGTTCCTGCAGCTAGAATACAAGTTTGGGTACAAATTCACTCTGAACCCTGAAAAACAACTAGGAAGAAATATGTTTTCCCTAGCGTACTGGTATAGGTAACTACTACCATCACCACACTCTCCCATGCTTTCTGAAGGTACTATGTACCAAATCACCATAAATCATTTCAAGAAGCAGTTGTTTTAAGCAACATGATGAAAAGTGAATAAAAATAATTGCATAATGCCAGACATACTTCTGTATTAATACATTGAAGTTGCTCCAATTTTTTTAAACATTCTTTCTTTGTACGCTACCAAAGTAGGCTGAAAACTGTGAATCTAAAATTGAAAGCTAAGTTTTTATTTTTTACTTGAAGGGAACCTCAATAATAAATCTAAAAATTACACAATGACCACTAACCTCAGTTAGATCTTGGAAGAAACTTCAATCCTATAAGATTTTAACTGAGTAACAACAGAACAGTTTTACTGAGGAGATTTTATGGAGATAAGATGGAAAGTGATTCTGCACCTTCTTATTTTGGAGTTTACATTATTTACAAAACAGAACAGAGTATCCCACCAACATCCTCCCCTTATCTCTTGTCCCACCTCAAGTCCAATTCTGAAAGCCCAGCTGCGGGAGTTATATGAAACCAGGGCTTGATCCTGCCAGGGGCTGAGCACTCTGACAAATTTACCCAACCTCTTAAACACATGCTCTAACTTTTATCACTTGAGTAGTCCCATTCACTTCAATGAGTCTACTGACATGCTTCAAGTGAAAGCATGTGTTTAAATGCTTTGTTGGATTGGGGCCAGCCTGCTCAGCACCTTTCAGGACTCAGCTGACAGAGGGCCTGCAGGATTGGTCTATAATGTATCCCTTACAGACTTAGCTTTGCAAAAGCCATTTTTCGTATTTTCCTGTAGCTCTTTGCAATGATCTTAATCTTCACTGAAGAAAAAAAAAAGTTCTCTTACAAACTTTTTAACACACTGCTCTGCTTATTTCAACATTACTCTGCCTAAAGGAAAGTTTTAGGCTTTAAAAATATCAGAATTAACTAGATTGATATCATAAATGGAAATTCTTTTTAGAAAAAACCCTTAAATGGTTACAAAATCTCTGTAGATGCAGCTACTCCCTGGTAACAGGAAACTGGAGATTTTTGAACTCATTCTGTGTTAAAATCAACAGGAGAGATTTTGAACAGTAATTTTATGTCAGATTCATTACATATTTTAAAGCTTTTTCCATAAATGTAGTTTTGTTTTTACCTTAACATTTATTTTATTACCAGACTCTCTAGCAATTTTGAGATGGAGATAAAAAATCTGCATATCCACCTGAGAAATACTGTGTCTTCCATCACTACGCCCTTTCCCTGCTTCTTCAGTCCCATAATCTCAGAGCAGACTATCCCTTCTTCCACTTTACAGCCTACCCTTACTGCTCACGCTCACCTACACTCAGAACCGAACTCCACCTACCCTGTGAAAGAATTGTTTTATCTAAGAATACTAAAATGAAGAGGCAGGAAGAGGGGATAGATGAGAACAGCAATATTACACACTCAAGGTGGTGCCAGTTATATATGAAAGTCCTAGACACTGTCTGGCAATAAAATAATACAAGTCAAAAAGAGTTATATTTACCTGGGGAAAAAGCACATAAACCACGCTGATTTCAATTTAGACTGAGTTTCTTCCAAACTTGTTTTCACTTAATTCCTGTCTGATAGCACTAAAATTTAAGTCTTTATGTAGTAAGATCAGCCATATTCATAGCTATACAGATACTGAATTTTCAAGTGGTAGTTTTAAAATTTTGTGATTTTTTTTTTTGAATCTACCAATCTGTTAATACAATGTTCAATAGGAAAGCACTATAATTTTCCATGTAAGCTTCTGGAGTACAGAAAAAAGTCGCTGTACATTGAATCTGTACATTGTTGATTTAAGCCCACGCTGAAAGGACATGCTCCACTATCTTCTCAGATTAAATGCTAATCAAAGTAAAATTCATTTGACTAAAAATATGAAGCACCTCCCTGCCAGACACACAACCTACAGAAATTAATTCAAAAGGAAAATTTAATCCTAAAATTTTTTTCTGAATAATACATTAAAAATAAATCTAAGCAAACTATCAACTTCCTTCTAATAAGTTTAATAGACTTAGAATATGTCAAAGCAAAAACTGAAGTGATTAACATATATCACCTCATAGTCTCATCATAGTTCTAATTCAACAGGTTGTTTAAAATAAAGAAGAAAAAAAATGATCCCTCTCATACAATGGAGAGAGCTTACCTTACGTTCACAGGAGTATGAGGGTGCCAGTGTGGTGGACCAGGATGTATATTAGGGTGATACTGTGGCTGGAAATAAAATATTAGCTTTGATTATATCATTGTATCGCTTCTTAATCTGATTGCATTTGATTAATTTTCTATGGAGCTCTTTTTAAAGTGAAGAGTTGTCCTCAATTACATCATCCTCATGTTACAATTGCCTGCATTGTTACTGCAATTTCATACTTCCATTACCAGTTGTACCAAAAAATGATGAAGGACCTGTCTTAAAAATATACCAAATATCACAACTGCAGCTGTTGACAGACGTGAGCATGAACTACTACCATGGAACCGACAGCGACGTCTACACTTGGAGCTGGGGGTGTAATTCCAGCTCTTGTGCTAAAAATAATGCAGCAGCCGTGGTACCACAGGCAGCAGCACAAGCTAGCAGTCCAGAGTAGGTAGCCACAGGGTTCAGGCGGGTTTGTACTCAACATGGCTAGCCCATGCTGCCATTTGCTTCTGCCCACACTACACAACTATTTTTAGTGTGCTGGTTAATGACAATATGTCTACAGAAGCTGAGAATCACACCTCCCAGTTTCAAGTGTAGACATAATCCAAGGGACATTGTTATTCGTAGAACAGCTCTGTACAGTGTAGTCTGTCATAGATTGAAGATAGCAGTCAACCAGGGATATCAGCACTACCTAGGGATTTGAAAGGCAAGATTCAGCCTCGCTCCCGTGCTACTCAACATGTGCATGGGGCCTTTTGGTGAAATGATCTTCAAGTCTGGACCTTTACGAAGCCCTAGCATGAGCTTGGTCACAGCTGAATGAAAGTGAGGAAATGTTTTTGCTGTTCCCTTTGGAAAGAGGTCACGACCCACATTTTTGCTCTGTTGCATAATTTCAGCATATCTGTTGTTTGCTTGAGAAATGGGTGAAAAGCCATTTTTAGTCAGATTTTGGAGGGAGAGAAGGTTTATTACAGCAGTAAGGTCCAGAAGGACAACACCATGCTGATGACATTTCCTATGCCCATTAAGCCCTGATGAGACAGTGACAGTGGAACAAAATCACTATGGAGGTTTTAAAATTTTTTAATTGAAAAATACATTACAATTAGTTTCTCATACATGCGTTCACTCTGGATGAAAATGCAACCTGCTCCCACAGCAGCACTGAATGCGTCTGTGAAGTATATGAAACAAGAGTGAGATCCTCACTTCCACTCCAGGCCTGTTACCCTGCTTACAAGGGAAGGAATGGCATAAAGGGGCTGTAAAAACCCCCAACCCAGCCAGAGGAGGATTCCCCCTGGTGTAGACACCATGGAAGACAACTGTACGACTGCCTACTGCAGACACCTACTAAAAAGCCCTGGCATAGGAGGTGTATTGGGGATGGACCCACACAATGCAACGCTGCCAAAATTCTGGGTGGTGCTGTGGCCCAGGAGGCTGCCATAACTTAAACAGGCCCTGTAAGGCTGTCTAAATGATTGGGGCACCTTTCTAGTCCCCAGAGCTGCCCAGAATCAGGAGGGAGCAAAAGGTGTCATAAAGAAATAGTCTCCCCACTGGGCTGCAAATTCTGTGCGGCAGCAATTAGAGAGACAGAACAAAATTGCACCACAAGGGTATGAAAGGAACAAATCAAAACAACAGGGAAGAAGCGGGAGAGAGGAGAAAATGAGTCACCTTAATTAGAGGCAGCAACAACTTTACAGCTAAAGTAATAAAACTAAAAAGTCAATATTCCCTTCAGCAAGTGTTACTCTTACCTGGTAGTTATGGACTTCAGGATTATTTTTTGCACTAAAATAAGACAAAGAAAAAATAGCTGTTCTGTAATTAAAACTGACAAAAAATAAGAAAATGGATCATTTCCATGAATGAGTTTGCTATGTGGGTGAACAAGATTGAGAACTTGATCCTTCAACTGGCTACACAAAGGAAAAGTTCTATGCCTGTGTGGAGACCCTCTAAGTCTAATGAGGATCTGGAGAAGCACAGACATCCTCATGGAGCCAGTTGCAGGATTGAGGCCTAAACTTCTCAGGAATAATGGAAACATGTCGGTACCAGGACAGATGTGTCTTTTCAGGTCGTCGTCTAACAACAATGAAAACATTAACCCATCAGTCCTTGAAAATTCTGTAATGCTAGCAGTCCATTTTAATAGTAGTTAGAGAGCTACGAAGCAAATTAAGAGATCCTTGCATATTACATTTACACAAAAACAACAAAATGAAAATGACAGCTAAACAAACATCATTTCAGCCTCCCTCCCCACCCCACAGGTACAATGTCTTGTACCTTTTATGACTACTAGAGACACAAACTTCTCAGATCCTGCATTATGCAAGTACATAATTTTACACAGAGGAGTAATCCCATTGACTTGAGTGGAACTACTCACGTGTTTGCAAGAGCAAACCCTTAAGTAATAGTATAAAAATGTCAAATATTCCAGAATACCAAAAAAGTCTGCAGCAAGTGTTACTTTCTTAAACTATATTTCTTCAAGCTCGTAAGGATGCTTGTCCTCATTTAGGGCCAAGTTCATGGCAAGTTTGAACTTTTTAAAAATACAAGGCATTTTTAATTTAATCAAGTGCAAAAAAAGTGTGAAAAATTTCTAACTGGAGAAAACCAACATTTTTCCTCCACATTTCTGAAATTGATAAGACAAACATGGGCAAATTAAACAAAAAACAAAACAGAAAAAACAAACATAATAAACCCCACCATCCATTCCCTGGCTAACAAAATAAGAAATGGCAGCTCAAAGACCAATTTTTAAAAAGTTAAAAGCACCTGCAATTAGGGATTCATAATTCAAGTACCTTCTTCACCATAACTGTACTGTTGCTACTGTGACATTTCATTAAAAAAAAAAAAGGGGGGGGGGCAACACAACTGCATAGCACAAATTAAGAGCTAGAGAAGTTAGTGTGGTTCCATGTACTCCCAATTTCACACGATTATGAAGTGACGATGAGTAAGTTACCACATGAAAATGCTAATTTAATAACACCTCTAATTCAGTTTTACGTAGCACAGTGCTCTGTTTTTAGAGAGGTATAACAAAATTTATACCCGACGTTACAAATTCAAAAGCATTAGTAGTCTGCTCAGCAAAGGTCTGCTTGTACCACAGGGAAAATTCAGGGGCAAAGAAAAGACTATTTATTTTAAACTTACAAAGCAGCAAAGATAGTGTTAGGTGCTCAACATAATGACACAAGATCAGAAAGAAAATAAGCGCAATTTTGCTCCTACTTTCAAAGGACAGAAATCCACTCAGACAAAAATAAAAGAAACAAAGTTTCGTGCTTAGCCCCTGATCTTGCACTGTGGTCAGCTAGCACAGGTGCAGGATTCCGTGCTAGCCAACCCTGATGCAGGAACAGGGACTTAAGACTCGTTGCCAAACCATAACAATGAACACGCAATGAGAATCTGGATACACTTACCACAGTTGTGCTGCCTTCACAGGATTGCTTGCTTTAAAGAAAGAAAAGAAGGTTAATCAACATTTACTTTTGAAAGAGAACTTACTGTACCGTAACTGTGGTTCTTTGAGATACTGTAGTCTAAGTGCACCTCATATATGCAGGACAGGAATATTTTTTTTTTGAGTAGCAGCATCTGACAGGGCTGCGCATGTACCTTGTGCTCCCACATGAGGCAATGAAGTTGCAAACCTCTCTCTGTTCCCTTATGATTCAAAGCTAGTATTAACTACAGACTCCAAAAAACGGAGATAGAGGGCAGGTCATGGGATCAGCACTGATCCCACAGTTACTGTAGGGTAAGTAACCGTTCTCTCTTCTTCAGTAGGTAAGTGTGGATCCCACTGTAATTCACTGGCAAGCAGTAGCCTCTTAGGATGTTGGAGTGAGGAACATTAGCTGAACCAAACAATGATTGAAGAACTGGTCTTCTGAACTCTGCCAGAGCCCTGGCTGCCATGTCAAGGGCATAATTTTTCAGAAAAGTCAGTGGGTTACTCCATGTTGCAGATCTCAGAGGCAGGAACATTCCTGAAGCAGGCGGTAGATGCAGCTTGTGCCTCCGTGGAGAGTGCCTTGATGGACAAAGTGACCAGGTTGCCAGCCAGCTGATTGCAGGTTGAAATTCACTGTGTAATTCCCTTGGAGAGTCTCTCTGATGAGATAGCATGGCCTTTGGATGTGCCAGAAATGGCCAAAAAGAGGTGTGTAAGGGTAAGGGGGCGGGGGGAGCCAAAACGGATCAACCCTAGCAAGGTAATACAGTATAGCTTTAGTTACATCCAAGATATGTAATTTCTTCTCTTCCAGAAGTGAGTGCAGCTTTGGGAAGAAGACTGGTCAGGTAATGGATTAGGATCAGGTGAAAATATGAGACGGAAGAATGTGTATGGTGGTCTGGCCATGAGAGCTTGGAGCTCACAAGCCCTTCAAGCTGAAGCAATAGCCAGCAGAAAGACTGCCTTGATAGTAAAATGTTGCATGGAGCATTCCAGTGCAGCTCACAGGGAAGCTCCATGAGCTTCAGGAGGATGACACGAGATCCCACAAGGCAGACAGGTCTCTAACTAGAGGACAGATATGAAGGAGGCCTTTAATTAGCTTCAACATCATCGGGTGCAAGAAGATCGAGTCTGACTGTTCTGGAGCATGACTCGCTGATTCTGTTGCAAGGTGAACCCTGGCAGTACTGAATGCCAGTCCTGTTTCAGGATCAGCACATACGTCAGGATCTTTCGGTTCAGATTGTTTTGGGCTGCCCAGTGGAGAATTCTCACAGTGGAAAAAAGTCTTCCTGGTGCAGAATTTTCCTGCTGTGGGGAAAAGGGAGCCGTCTCTGTCAGTAAGGCTCAAACAGCCAATATCCAAGACAACAGAAGCAACGACTGGGGGTCTGGGTGTAAGATCTGACATTGGGCAAGCTGGGAGGTGAATGGAAGGTTGCATGGACAACTGCAGCAGTCTGACAGCTGAAACTGCCTCTGCCAGCAAGGAGCTTTCAGGATGACTGTAGCCTTGTCCCTCTTGGTCTTGGACAATATCCTGGAAATCAGGGGACTTAGTGGGGAGACATAGAGAAGTCCTCGAGACCACTGAAGAAGAGAATCTGGGCTCATGCTTCCCTTGGAGCAGAAGTTCAGGCATTTGGTATTACCCGCCGTGACTGCAGAGGGTCCAGAGGAGAGCAACAAAAATGATGAAAGCTTTAGTAAACCTGACCTATGAGGAAAGGTTAAGAACACTGAGCATATTTAGCCTTGAGAAAAGACAACTGAAGTGGGACCCAATAACAGTCTTCAAATATGTTAAGGGTTGTTATAAAGATGATGGTGATCAGCTGTTCCCCATGTCACCTGAAGGTTGGCCAAAAAGCAACGGGCTTAATCTGCAGCAAGGGAGATTTAGGTAAGATAGCACGAAAAGCTTCCTAAACTCTATGGGTAGCTAAATACTGGAACAGGCTTCCAAGAGAGGTTGTGGAATCTCCATCATTGGAGGTTTTAAGAACAGGTTGGACAAACACATGTCAATGATGGTCTAAGTTTAGTTGGTCCTGCCTCAGTACAAGGGGCTGGACCTGATGACATCTCAAGGTTCCTCCCAGCCCCACATTGCTATTATTCTATTCAGTCTGATGGCTCTCTGTTCCAGGATGCTCATATGTAAATTTAGTTCATTCCGATACCATGTTCCTGGCATCTGCAGGTGGTTCAGGCAGGCATCCCATCCTGTCCTTGAAGCGCCTATGATAAGTACAACAGTTAGGGAGAGAGCAGAGAATGGGATCGATCCCTTTCCATATATTCATTGGGAGTAGCCAACCAAGAGAGCTCTTGTCAGACTTGGGGAGGAGCTATGGCTTGGACCAGTGTGGCTCCCAGCTAGATGCCAAGGATCTACCCCTTCGCCAGAAGATGAAAGATGAGAGGGCTTCAGGTAGTGATACGGAACACAGGTCTTGCTCTAACACTGAATCCTGTTCTTCCTGATACTCTGTGTCTGGCCAGAGATGCTGAAGGGAGGAGGGACCTCTTCCTTGAGCACAGTTGAGTCTGGCTTCTCGATGCCCAAGATGGTGGACCCCAGTAACCCCAATAGGGCCATAGTAGTAAGAATACCATTGGCTCATTGGTATTATCCAATCCTGTGCCATTCCTGAGGAGGTGGCTGGGGCAGAGCCCTGTTGAGGAATCAGGTGAGCCTCTCCATGGTGTCAGCCACTGAGCTGAGGGAAGAAGGTTCTCTACTTGAAGATGGAGAGAACATATGCCTTGGTGATAGTGAGGAGGAGTAGACATCTTGTAGTGGGCTCTCTGCCCTAGAATTTGTACCAGTATTGGCAGGTGCTTCAGCACTGATGGCTGTTCCAGTTCTCCCCTAGGCTCATCCTCCATGGTCAATGTCGACACTGAGGGGTGCAGTTCAGAGGCAGTGTGTTGTTTCTCCTTATGGGGGAACACACTGACCTTTTCCCCAGAGTCTCTGCCTCTTTATTTGAAGTGACTCCTCTCCGTGTTGGGGGCGACTGTGCCAGTTCCTTTCTCGGTGCTGTCTTCTCTGCACTGGGTTTAGGCGTAGCCTGTCTGCTGGGGGAACCCTGGATGACATTAGCTTGTCCACTAGCATGACCTTGGAGCTCATCTCCTGAGGATACCTTCATGGATTGTTCCAGAAGGTGGGGTTTGAGCTTCATCTCATGTCCTAGGGGAAAATGGCAGGTACACAGAGCACTTGCTTGGTATGTGCAACTCATCTAGACAGAAGAAGCTCCTACTGTGTCCCCGCTGCAAAATGGACAGGGCTGTACAGGGTATATATACGGGGATCAGCACGGGGTGTGTGTGTGCGCACCAAGCTATTGATACTGGGTTCAGATGGATTGATATGATTGCAGCGGTCAAAAAAAAAAAAAAAAAACCAGGTAATCAAAACAGAGTTCTGAAGAATTTCTGAAGGTTTTTAGAAATGTAGCCAAAGCTAAGAACTAGGTCGGACATTCCACAGGTTTAGTGCCACAAGCAGTCAGAGGGAATGAGAGTGTGTCACGGCCACGCCGCCCTTTATACTGTCACTCAGGTCCATGAGAAGGCACAGGGTGCACGGGCAGACTTTGCTACTCAAAAAAAAAAAAAATACTGGTCTCACATGCCCTGAGGTGCATGCGCGCCTACAATGGGATCCACACTGAGACAGACTCAGAGAATGATAAACTACCCCCGTTTTTTAAGATTGTTTTGTAGCTGACATAAGCACAGTGGAAACAAAAGATGAGATCAGTAGCCCCCTAGATGCACACACACAGAGAAGTACCTCTAGATGTGGTTCTCCCCATTCCCATGCAGAAAGGGAAAGGGGAGAAAGTCAAAAGTGTTGCCTCCCCCACCCCACCACATTCCAAAATCACAAACCATTTACACAAAAATAATTGTCCGATGTAGCTCCAGGTTTGCACCTGCAGCTGAGCTTGCAGGTGCCCGGGGAACGTATAACTCTGGCTGAGGATGGGGGAGAAGAAAAGACACAGGAAGGATGGGAGAGGATGCAGGAGACACAAAGGATAATACAACAAAACTGACTCAGGGAAAAAGTTGCTACCTTTGATTTTTCAGCTGGTGACTCATTCGGTTATGCTCGTCAAACTGAGCTACAATTTTGTTTGGTTGTAATATGGTCACCTATACACCAACAGAAATTCTGAAATATGCATGTGTGCTCATTAGTTTAATGAATATGTATAATTCAAGTGGGTTAAATAAAAGCCCCACCTTTAAACGTTGAATGCCTTCGCGATGGATACCGTTTGCTGGGTTTTCTTTCAAATGTACTGGTTCTGCGTAACCTGGACCCATGTGTTGCTTGATACTCTGTTCGACCACTAAAAAAAAATTTTTTTTTAGTTAGATAGAGTGACTTAACTCCACCCTTACTTCGTGCTTATCGAACACACTTAGAGAAACCAAGCTGCTTTGCAAAGAGTAATAAATAAATAATCTCAGAACGAACTGGACAAATCTTGTATTTTTTTGCTGTGTCTTCTTGCACCCTCAAATAAATACAAATGCCCAGTTATTTCATTAAATACCTGAATCTGAAGCGTGAACCCAGCCTTATGAAGTCAGATCTGCTAGATTTACTGTTTGCTGGTATTCGCAGTCTGAAGAATGCATGGTGTTCCACTGCACATTTCCACAAATGTTTGCAAGTTTTTGCATTGTCTAACCGGAAAACAAATGTGTGCTCTTGTTCTCTGCCCTAAATGCAGAAACAAAAACTTTGGAAGTTGGCAAGCACAATATTCGTTAATGGCTAACACAAAAGAGAAATGGCCTGACCCAACAAGGCACTGAGCCCCTTCCGCTTCTGTTGGCCAACAAAAGTTGAACGTACTCAGCCCTTCAATGGATCAGGTTCCGAGTAAGGGGGGAAAAATTACCTGTTCATCATCTTCTACAACCACAAGTGTTAATTTGCTCTTTTTGAAGTCCATTTTAGTGATTTTAGGCCTACACATACAGAAAATAAACAGGCATTTTATAAGTTTAGGATTTTTAGTTAAAGAAAAAACAAACAAAATGTATATAAGAGGGTTTACAATAATGAGACATCTGACCTCATAACGTATTTAAAATATAAATATATGTTTAACAAATCACTTTAGATTTCATTGAAACATAAATTGACCTAGTCAGAAGCACGTATCATAATCTATTTTGATATTGCAGAATCAACCTCCCTTCTTAACTCAACCACGCTATACATTCAAACCAAGCCAAAACTCATTATTTAAAAGGGGAAGGATTTCAGCAGTTAACAAATAGGGATATAAAGCAAAAAATGAATTACCAAAAAAATAAGCCTATTTTGTTTGCTCCTTCAAAGATCAATATGCCTGTTGGCGTAAGTCCAAGCGCATAGTCACATCCATCTCTTCCCTACAATCAAACACATGATGGAATAATCAATATGCAGTTACTAGCACAAATCTTAATATTAATATGGTAGTAACTCAAAACTTTTGTTATAAGACATAATACCAAAGTCTGTTTGCATGTTTTAATAGTAGAGAATTATGACCTATTTATAAAGAGATGCACATTCTTCTATTTACAATCTCTTCCACTCCCCACAGAAATAAAATGACAATATAGGTCTTACCTTAACAACATGCATATCTACACCATACATTTCCAACCATTTAGCTTTGTTCAAGTAGCACAATTCAGCCTGTGCTGGGGTTTTTCCCCTATAAAAATAAAATGGAAAATGTACTTTAGTTTGCAATAGAATACTTGCTTATATACAGTATAACTCCCCTTTTCATCCATTACCCAGGCTCCCCTGCCCAGGACCCTGACTCTGCAAAGCACTTACATACATGCTTAACTTTATGCATGTGCTTAGTCCATCCCTGTTCAGCAAAGTATTTAAACACAAGCTTAATTGCTTTGCTATGTAAGCAGGGTCCTACTTAGAGGCTTAAATGCTTTCCTGAAAGAATACACACAGACTCCATGCCGCTGAATTCATACACAGCAGAACTTTTTCATTTTAGCCATCCTGCATTCTTACCACCGAATTCAAATCTCCTTTTACCCAGTCACGTAGACTTGATAAAGTGATTGGTTTACATTTAAATGCTGCCAGTTACATGCAAACGCGATCTTAATTTCTACAAAGAAAGCACATAACTGGCTGGATATACAGCACGCCAATATAAAAACTATTTCTCCTAAATGTTGTGCCACCGCAGCGCCGTCACTGATGATGCCCCACACCTCCAAGTAGCGAAGTGTTTTTCAAAACGATTTCAAAACCATTTCAAAACTCAGTCTCTTTCAAAGCGGTTAAGGAACTGGGAATCCTAAATATTTTTAGGGGCCCTGAAAATCTCTTGCAAGTAGCGGCCGTTGGTCCACGCCTGCACCCTGGACTTCCCGGGTATAAGGGTTGGTGCAGGCTGCCTGCCTTTCCAGCTCCTTGTCTACCACGGATCCAGTCATGAGCCGAAGCAGAGGGGAAGAACTTGTAGGTACAGGTAAGTAACCTCCATTTCTTCTTCAGGGCCAGTCCCTAGGTGTACTTCACGTGTGAGTGATTGGCAAGCAGTCCTCAATAGGAGGCGGCAGTTGCAAGGATGCAGGAGGTATCGATGTCCGTAACAGTGCAATTCCAAAGTCTGTGTCAGCAGAAGAAGCTTGAACCAGAGTGTAATGCTTTGTGAAAGTGTGTATGGAAGTCCAGGTTGCAGCTTTACAAATGTCCAACGCAGGCATTTTTCAAAGTGACGCTACAGAGACTTCCTGTCCTCTAGTGGAATGGACTCTCACCCCATCTGGGTGACCTTAACAGCATCACAGTGCAAGAGGCCTATTGGTATCTGATAGTGAGGTTCTGCTGACCTGACCAGTTCAGTGTACTGCAACTCATTAATGTCAAACTGTATCAGCTACGTGTCATGTAAGGTATAACTGGAAAATTAATAACAGAGATAATTAATATTCTTGCATGGTGTATATAAGGTAAACACCCAAGAGACAATATGAAGGAAATGTGGAATTACAGTGTGTTTACCAGGCAGGTCTGGGGAGTGGGTAAGAAAGTTTCTCCCAGACTAAGGATAAGTTGATGCCTCCAGCAGGTGTAATAAAACTTGATTAGCAATCGCTGGCAAGTGGCCATTCATTTGCATTGCAAAGAGCAGGAACAGATCAATTTGCATTTTTGAAAAAAAAATTGGAGAGAAACCAATATAGGACTTCCTTCACCAGACTCAATGTCTCCTTTCTCACAGCTTGAATACTTTATTTTATTTTGAGGGGCAACCATCAGAAGAATCCATTTTAAAGGTTAACTGGATGATAAAAGAGAGGGTCAAAGAACATCGAGTGACCTTTCACTTAAGGTGACAAAGGAACCAAGCACTTTGAACTTTGCGGAAGATAATGACCAGAGGGGTAGGGCAGCCATCTAGTTGGTAGGGAGCATGGTAAGAATCTTATCTTGACACAAGATGGTAGTTTTGTTAGGTCTTAGCCTCTAAAAAGTGTTTTTCACTTTTATTTCCTTGTAACCATTTCTAACTCTATCCTTTATACCTGAACTCACTTGAGATCCTATCTCCTTTGGCTAGCAAACTTGTTTTACTTTTTAATCTAAACAAACTCAGTGTTGTGTTTGAATTGAGGTGATTGTTAACTCCACTTAAAGTGATAAACTATGAAGTTTGTCTCTTTAAAGGAGCAAATAAACCTCATTATTCCTCTGAATGGTCCAGGAAAGGGCTGGATATTGCAGAACACATGATTTTTGGAAAATCTGGGACAGGGGATGTTGGGGTTAATCTTGCCTGGTGTAACCAAAAAGCTGGTGGACACCTGTAGTGTAGCAAACAGGCTGCTGGAATCAGAGTTGCTGGTCCAAGGTTGCTTATTATACAGACACTCAATGCATACTTCTATGCTGGCTGGGAGCATCCAGACAAGAGAATTACAGCAGCAGAGCAATTTAAAGCACCTATGGTTACAGAGCAGATGGTAACGCAACCCTTCAGTGGACTGGATTAGACCCCAGAATGTGACGATGTGCCAACTGATAGAAAAGGAGGATACAACCAGAAATCCACAGAGTATCTGAGCTGATATCACTTCTTCCTGTGTCCACTCTGCTAAGCAACAAATAGTCTGGGTGATTTCCCAAATGGTTTCTTTTTTTGCTGGTAGAATGCCAATTCTTGTCAGACATCAAGAAAATGGCATCTCCTTCCTCACTAGAGGCATTCAGGAAAAATACCAGTAAATGAATCGATTGGTTTATGTGGAACTCAGAAATTAGCTTTGGGATGAACTTTAGGTGGAGGTGAAGGGATACCTTTTCTTGATGAAGTATAGTGTATGGTGGGTTGGGCCATGAGGCCCTCAACTCACCCACTGGCCAATGTAATGGCAACCAGGAAGGCGACCTTGACAGACAGGTGGGACATTGAGGACATGGCAAGTGGCTGAAAAGGTGGCAACTCCCACTCATAATTGGGGATGAAATGCCTCCTGAGACTGCCCACCAGTGAGTTCTGAGTGCCTGGGAGGTGCATCACAGAAATTGTGATGTGATTCCAGATGCACCATAAGTTGACTGCCCCTATGCCAGCGGTTCTAAAACAGGGGGTCACAAGGTTATCACATGAGGGGTTGCAAACTGTCAGCCTCTACCCCAAACCCCGCTTTGCCTCCTGCATTTATAATGGTGTTAAATATATTTTAGAGTGTTTTTAATTTATAAGGGGGGGGGGGTTGCACTCAGAGACTTGCTATGTGAAAGGGGTCACCAGTACAAAAGTTTGAGAACCACTGCTCTCTGTGCACTGCAAAGGATTTTACCCCTCGTTTGCGGTTATAGAAAACAGTTGTCTTGTTGTTTGACATTATCCAAATGTTATCAGGATCATATGAGTGGGAGGAATGCACTGCATGCCTGTCTGACTGCACTTGGTTCCAAAAGATTGATACGCATCCCAGCCTTCCACAGTGTCCATGCATCTTGTGATGTGTGACTGCCCATGTGGGCTCACCAGCCTATGAGGGATGCCTCCGTGATTATCATCATGCTGGCTGTGTACGTGTGCAGAGGGCAGGGTAGGGGGTAGGAAAGGGACTCCAATGCACACAATTTGGGGGTTCTGAGTGAAGCCCTGACATTGACTGGCACTGTCATGATGGTGTTCATGCTGTGTGGGGCACATATACCAACCAGAGCCAGGCTTGCAGACAACAGAGTTGCAGCCTAGCAAATGGCCTTACATATGAGCAGGAGGCCATGTGACCGAGCAAAGACAGACCGATCTGGACTTTTGTTCTGGGTTGGGAATGACTTGGTTTATCAGACTGCTCATGACTAAGAATCTGTTTGCAGGGAGGGATCTTCCTTGCAGTCAAGTCCAGGGTCATGCTTATAATGTCGATGAGCTGTGTGGGAATCAAAGTACACTTTTCCATGTTTATGCAGATTCCTAAGGATGCCAGCAGGCAGAGCAAGGACAAAGTTGCCAACTGAACTTCCAGATGGGATCTGCCGGTTAGAAGCCAGTCGTTCCAAACCAGGAAAATGCGGTAGCCACTCATCTGTGCTACCACCACTGAGAAGACCTTGGGTGCTGTTGTCAGACACAATGGGAGTCCTCTGAACTGGGAGTGTTCCTGTCCTAAAAGAAACCTGAGGAACCTTCTGTGGGACAGGTGAATGTCCACAGGAAAATAAACATCTTTCTTGTCGAGAGCTGCTCATCATACGCCCTTTTTTCCAGGCAGGGAATTACTGAGGCCAACATAACCATGCAGAATTTTAATTTGTGAATATAAACTCTGACTTAGGTCGAGAATGGGCCTCCATCCTCCCTTTTCCTTGGGAACTATGAAATTGTGGGAGTACAACCCTTTCCCTGGATGCTGAGGTGGAACTTGCTCTATAGGTCCTCATTTGAGGAGGATCTTCTCATGAGAGCAGTCCCTGTATAGGGGCCAGAAAGAGGGCTTCTTGAGAAGGGGGAGAAAGAAATTTGATGGTCGCTAAAGTGGATGATATCTAGTAACCACTTGTCTGCTACAGCCCTCCAGCTGTGGGCAATGTATGCTAGGCAGCCACCAAAAGGGGAATTTGGGAACAGACAAGGATGGTATCATTGTTACGTTGCAACTCCCCAGAGTCCTGTCAAAAGTAGCCTTTAGCTGGTGGAAAACGCTGAGTAGCTGTCATCGAGGGATGGGGCTGCATACCCTGGCCTCTAAATTCTTGAATGCTTGCACGGCTGTTCATGTGGTCATTGGTGTTAGAAACGCTGGGGAAAAGGTCTCAGCTTACATACCTGTTTATGATGCTTCCTTGGTGATGCTGGCAGAAATCCAAGTGCCAGCTCATGCCAAAGTTCCCATGTGTGAGTTGAACACTGATAAATACATAGCTGGAATCAGTCTGGCTCAACTGTGCATTAGTATTTAAAATAGGTATTAGAATTACAAGAATGTGTTTAGTGTTTAGACTTTACTGAATGCTTGTAAGTTGCTGCATGCATTAATCTCACTTATAACATCTGTATCCCATACTGGGAGGAAATATTTGAGCAGTTGTATTGTGAACCTCTGTGACTGTTAATCACCAGACAGGAGAGAGACATTAATTAGTGTGAAGGGCTGATCTTAAACAGAAGGTGTTATGTCCTTCCCAAGAGGCAAGCTCCATTGACACCAGACAGACTATTGTTTGTTGTTCTGCTCTCTCCCCCATAAAGATGAGTCATGCATGTGGAATCCTCCTCATCAGCTGAGTTTGCAGCTCAAGGCACAGGGTATGAAGGGATAAAACCCAGCAACATACGTACCTCTATGCTGCTTGGACTCTGGGAGGCAAGGTTTTTTTAGGCATAAGCAAGAGACGGCCAGCTGCTTAGCCTGGGTTAGCCCTAAAGGACAGAGCTTGTTGATTTATTACCTTTTTAAATTTAAGAATACAACACACACACACACACCTGCTTTAACCTTGTAAATAACTCTGTCCCCCCCCAATAAAATAAATCTTTAGATAGTTTATTATAAGATTGGCTACAAGTGCTGTCTTTGGGGTGAGATCTAAGGTGCAATTCACCTGGGGTAAGTGACCGGTCCTTTGGAACTGGAAGTAACTTGGGTATTGCTGTGACTCCTTGTGTAAAGGGCCATCTATCACAAAGGTACACTTATCTGGGGGGCGAAATAGATTGGACTACCCCAGGGGACTGTCTGGGACTCCATATTAAGGCTGTTGTAGTGCTTGAGGAGTTTGCACTTGATAATTGGTTGGTGAAATCTAAGTATACGACACACAACCCATTTGAGGTTTTTGCCCTGCCTCCTAACAGTCTGCCCTGAGGTTGATACTCATGCTCTTCAGTCATTGCAAGCAGCATTACATCCTCTTTGGGGCTGAGGTATAAATGACCAGGGAGTCACATCCACCGCAGCTTGAAGGGAGGTTTTAGCCATGAGTCTACCTTCTTCAGTAAGGGTTTGGAATTGAGCCTTGTCCTCCTGGGGGAGTTTTAACTTGGAATTCCAGGAACTTTGTGTAGTTCATAAAAAAATATTTTGCTAACAGGACCTGGTAGTTAGAGATTCTGAACTGGAGGCTGATGGATATAAATACCTTCCTCCCCAGAAGGCTCAGGTGTTTAGCTCCCTTGTCCGCAGCAGTGGTTTTAGGGCGTTGCTATCTGGATCCTTCCATGGCTGCTTGTACTGCTAGGGAGTTGGGGGCTCAGTGGGAAAACAATAATTCTGCCCCTTTCCTGGGCACAAAGTAACACTTCTCAGCCCTTTTAGCCATAGAGATACAGGTTGCTGGTGTATGCCATACCATTCTTGCTGGTTCCATACTGGCCTCATTCACTGGGAGGGCTACCTGATTGGGTCTGGGGGGCTGCTGAATATCCAAAAGTTTGTGCTGCATATCTTGAACGTCTTCTAATGGGATCTGAAGTTCTGCTGCCGCCCTCTGCAATAGTTGTTGATATTGCCTATGGTCATCAGGCAGGAAGGGTGAATATGGGGCAATTGCCTCATCAGGTGAGGAAGAGGATATGCTTGTTGGTACCACCTGATCTGGCTCATCATCTTCCTCCTGCACATATTCCTGAGAAGCAAGATGCTGTTATCAAGGAGGAGAGGGACATTGTGCTGCTCTTGTCAAGTGCATGGATCTGCGTGTCATGCATAAGGATCCCCCCCACACCAACAGGGCCACTATGAGGAGTCAAAGGCTGGTTGGGAGAGGGTGGTGGTGGTGGTAAGGCATTATATACAAGAAATCTCTTGGAGGGTAATCCTACCTGAGCCCAGGACAGGTCCAAGAAATTCTTGAAGTCCTGTCTATGCTAACCTCCCGAGGTAGGTGATGGTTCATCCTGGACATAGGATTCAGCAGATGAGAAAGCCAGCTCAATTAGCAGTACTGTCAATGACAGGGAGGAAGCTATGGCTCCTGGATAGACTAGGGGAGTAACTTCTCCTTGAGGTGGTTCCTTTTCTGGGATCAAAATGTAACTCAGAAGGATTGGGTCCAAGAGTAGAGGAGATTGTGGGCCCACAAAAATGAAGATATCCTCCAGGGTAGTGTATGTCTCAGTCTGTCCTGATGTTCTAGATGTTCCAGTTGTTGGTTTTTGCCAGATCTGCTGCCACAAGAGAGTGGTTGGTGGATCCCTATGGGGCTGGGCTGGTTCTGTCAGAGAAAGAGTCCCATCTAGAGCTCTTGGTTGGTACAGATGGTACTGGTCCTTTGGCTTGCTGGACGCTACAGTCAGCTTCAGTGTCAGTTATTCCGTTTCCATTACCTCTAATTCTCTCTTACTCCACTGGATTGCTGCCATGTAACTGGTTACAGTGGCAAATAGCACAGTACTACTGCAACAATCCAGACTCTTAACTGCTCTGAAGTTTTAGAAAAACTGCAGTGGCTAATACAATCTTCACAATTTCCAAAAGTCAAGTTCCCTTTGACCAAAGGAGGCTCAATATTTTGGGTTTAACATGAAGATGTCTGAGCTAAGACATGTCTCAATTTCATCCTCATCCAAACACCCCCCCCCAAAAAAAACCAAAAAAAACCAGTGTGGGAGGGTTGGATTTAGGCTTCTGGTTTGATACCAAATACCTGAAATCTTTGAAAGATTGAGTGTGTGGACAAAAATAGATCTCTGAAGGTGCTACCTTAAGTACAAATTAAGTGAAGGAGTCTTGCTTGCTTAAGTGAAGGAGTCTTGGAAGGCATGAAAATTCTCACTTGTGGAAAATGAACTCCTTGAACACAGGTCAAGGAGAAAAAATGGAGCCAAAGTGCTGAAACTTACAATTAACTTAACCACACAACCCTGTCTGATGTTAATGCCTGCCACTTTTTTTAAAGGGGTTCTAGATGTTTCTAGAAAACCCCTAAAACAACACACATTGAGACTGTTTGATCCCAAAACGGGGGTCTATGCAGCAATATTTGATTTTGGAGAAGAAACTCTTGTGTAACTTTATTATAACTGACACCACCACACAGGTACCATACCTGCACTCTTTCCATTTCTGAAAGATATCAAATTCCATAGCTTCAGTCTGGTTTGGTGTAAATCTGAATTCAGACACTAGTTCTGGTGTGTGTTCTGGGTGCTCACACTCTCCAAGTTCAGCTGGAATCATTCAGAAAGCCAGAAAAAAAGTCACTCTGTCATCACAACATTAAAAACAACTTGCTTCTACAAAGATATTTCCATATCCCCATTTAGCACACCTACTGAAGAAGCTTTAGAATATACATTTGTCATTGTCATCTGTATGAGTACTTAAGTTCTGCCATCTCAAATTACAAATCAGACTAGAAACTCTGTAGGAAAGTTTAGGACACAGATTCAGAATTCTAAACACATGAAATGCTGCTACTTCTTGCATTTAAGGGATTTCCAGAGGACTATAATTTCAGATCAAATGCACTACTTTTACATACAAGGTTATTCTGCATTTTCCTTTAATTGAAACATATTTTTTTCATCACTAAGTAGTGTTTCCCATGATCGCATATTTCTTCCCATATTGTATATATGGAAATGTAAAGATACAGTAGCTAGTGTCAAGAAATTGATTATAGCATTTTCTAAAACCCCAACACTATCATAATATTCATGTCTGTAGTATATATTTGGGAAGAGATTTTTTTTGAAGGCATAGATTGAGGCTGGTATTGATCCTGCAAGGTGCTGAGAACCCTTACATTGAACTAAGAACCCTCCTGAATTGAGCCCCTACCTCCTATACACTGGTGAGAAATTTCCCATGTGGTTCCACAAATGTCTGACCTATACAAATAATTTGCAATTTAACTGCTTCAGTACTGTTTAACAAATATGCAGCAAACATGCATCCCCAATGCTACCACATACAAATGACACATGCCTATATATGTACTAATGTTGGTGCTTTAATGGGTATTTTTAGTAAAAGTGATGGGCAGTAAACAAAAATTCATGGCCTGTGACCTGTCCATGATTTTTACTATATGCCCCTAACTAAAATTTGGGCTGGAGGACCACGGGTGCTCTGGGGCGGGAGGGAAGGGGTGGTCTGGGGGCACCGTGGGTGCTGAGTGGGATCGCATGGAACCCCTGCTGTTGTGGGGGAGGAGGTGGGTGGTGGTGCGAAGCCTGGGACCCCTGCTGGCGCCGGAGGGTATGTGCGCATTCGGGCTGTGCCGTGCAGCCTGGGACCCATGCTGGAAGGGGGGGGGGGAGGCGGCCGTGCGGGATCCCCGCTGGTGCTTGGGGGGGGGGGGCTGTGACCCAGGACCCCTGCTGGTTGAGCGGGAACCACAGCCAATGGGAGCTATGGGGGCAGCGCCTGTGGCCGCGAGCACCATACACAGCCCTCTGGCCCCTCAGCCTAGAAGCTGCAGGGATATGCTGGTGGAAGCTGGCGAGCCCCCCTCCCCCCAGATAAGCACTGCCCTGCACTCCAACCCCCTGCCCCAGCCCTGAGCCCTCTCCAACACACCCAAACTTCTGCTGCTGGCCCAGGGGCTGCCCAGCTCAGGTAGCCCCTGAATCAGCAAGGGCTGCTGCAGAAGTCACGGAAAGTCACAGAATCCGTGACTTCCGTGACAGACACGCAGCCTTATTTATAATGCATCTGTGTTCCTGCTGCTATGAACAACAAAGGAATTAAGAAAGTCAGTTCTGTTGAAGAAAATCTACTATCGCTTCATGTGAACATTACACATAAAAGTTGCAGAAATACAGAATAGAAAGACTATTTACATGGAAAAATAGTCTTTTTGAAGATAAAAAATGATAATGATTTATTTTAACTGATCAAGGACACCCAGATTAATTGTTAGCTGACAATTACATTTATGACCAAATAGATTAAATTTATGACCAAATTTTAGGGTTCCTAAAATATTAAATATCATGAGATCCATTGACCTTCATCTAAAATGAAGCTATCATTATCACGTGTACATTTTTTGTTCAACAGTATTTTCCAATGTGAATTACAACAGTAAAACATATACACAAGTTTTCAGAGACATTTGACAACTCTTGCTGCTGCTTTGTGTCTGAGAGAAGTCAGAAGCCTCTGACATAGATGCTGATCAGGATAAATCAGCAGAGCCAGATATGTACATTCAACTTCCCTGGCCGGTTCAACAGAAAGCAAATTTGTTGACATTTGAGGCATAATCCTAGGCCCATATCTTTTCACTGGGAGGTTCAGGGGTGAGGATGGCTTACTTTGGAGCTTGTTCTTTTTTATATACATACTGTAATCTAAAAATTACGTATGTGCATTCTAACATGTGGAAATAGGCAAATTATTAAAAAAAAATGCACCAACTGGTGGATGCATTTTAAAATGAGGTAGCTACCCAGATGTCTTTAAAAAGTGTACAATTATTTCACCTGTAGAGACACCACAGTCTCTTTAATGTAGAACGAAAAATAAATTTGTAATAGGATTTTATAATGTGAGAATGCAAACACCGACAATTTTGAGGTATTTAAAATATATTAGAAAGAATTCACTTGTTGGTTTCAATTAATAGTCAGAAATGCAGCTGGTTAAGTGAATTGTGTTAGAGTGACCTTAAATATAGTTTAACATATTGTACCAATTATTTTAGATGAAATAAAACCAAACTTTAAATACTATATAAGAAGATGAAGTTGCAATACAGGAGAATTCTAAAGCAGCTACAAAAGCATGAATAGATGCTTCTCTCCAGATTTTTCTTTACAAAAGTACAATTTACATCCCAAAGATGACAGAAAATGCCAGCTTTTAAGGCAGTTAGTTGAAACAATGTAATAATTAACCTAATAGAACAATATTATTCAAAAACCAGCCATAACGGTGAAGTAAAAACAGAGTCTTGATTAACAGAAAGAAACTGGCTCTCATTTAAAATGATTAACACACCAATTCCTAGTAACCTGCACTTTTATCATCCTGCTCACCCTTAAAAAAGCCGAAATAAAACATACATTTAAATTTAGGGTGAAGTTTAAACTACTGAGGAGGGAATAATCATTTTACAGTTCTTTAAATGCCTCTGCTTATTTACAAGTCTCCAATATCAATGTAAAAGAAAGAAATATACAAGAAATGATCCAAAAATTGCAATTCTAATATCTGCAGAGAGCCAGAATTCAATATTACAGTGCTAATATATGACATTATTTTAGAGAAAACTACTATAAGTACCTCCAAATAGAGAAAAATTAATTGAATCAAAGAAAAAATATGCCATCACCATTTATAAATACTTTGTTTTGACATACAGTTTTTAAAATATTGGTTTTGATACCTGATGATAAAAATTTCTTCTATGATACTGGTAATGCCATAAATGGATGACCTGCTCTACTCCTTTTCTTAGTAGAGATATAATTCTCCATATCTTTGATTATTGGAACTGTAGATATGTCAAGCTGTTCTATGAACAGTTCTCCTGGTCTAAAATTGGGATGAAGTTATCAATGCTTGTGATATTTCTAGAGTCCACAGACAAAAATGAGTGCATAACAATTTGAAGCTAATGTGGACTCTGGACTTTAACCTGGAAGGTCCATGTTGAGAGAGTAAAGAAGCAATATGAACGAAAAGAAAAGGGAGTAAATAATTCCTTTATCATCTTTGTGTACATACACAGTATGAACAAAACTGTGCAATATGCATCACAATTTCATGGGAAATGATACTACTTTTGCCTGCTCTTGTCTTCCCTGAATTTTGTTCCGAATTCTAGGTTGAATTGAACCCAAAATTTCATAGTCAATCTAATCCAAAACCACAAATTGGTCCCTATCTTTGAATCTGGGCCATAAATTCCTCCTAAAACACTAAATCGGAAGGATCCAAAGCCCACTATATTTAATGGAAAGACTTCTTTTGACCTCAATGGACTTTGGACCATGCCCAATATTAGGCCTATGGTCACTCAAGCCATGGAACAGAATTTCAAAACAATGAACTTTAACTGAGTTTCATTACAAAAGTTTCACAAATGTCTGATTGTGAGTCAGAGATTCTAAAACTCAGCAAATTTATGACACTAATTAATGACTAACCACAATAAAAATAGCTGCCACTTAAACAATGTACTGTCAATTTGCGCCTATTCATGACAAAAGGGAAAAATATGTGAAGAAACTGTTGGTCAACTTTTTAAAATAAACGTTGATGCAAATTATTTCTAAATAGTCACATACCTTGAAGACATAGAGCTGCTAGTTCCACAGCAGTATCATACGGACATTTCAGTCTTTAAAGAGACAAAATAAATAATAAAAATATGCACATTTCTTAACTTATACTTTATATAAGCCCTTTCTCCAGAAAAAAAATAAAAGAGTTCAACAGTCTAACTGAAAATAAAATATTAACTCAAAAGTATCAAGTAAATTGCACGATATTTAGATCATTCAAATATAATATTGTAGAACTGATCAATGAAATTGTTTTTAATTGTTCACTTTATTAATATAACTTCATAAGCAAAGTTTTATGAATGAAACAACATTCATTCATAAAACCAGTTACCCCAATAACTGGCTAATTGAGTTTCACTTTCAGTCCAATTGCTGCTTAAATCGCTGAAACTTACACTGTTTCATCATTGTAACTTCTGCTCACTGTTTGCTATTCATTATACTTGTCTATATTGTAACTTCTGCTCACTGTTTACCATTCCTTACACTTGTCCATATTGTAACTCCTGCTCACTGTTTACCATTCCTTACACTTGTCCATATTGTAACTCCTGCTCACTGTTTACCATTCCTTACACTTGTCCATATTGTAACTCTAACTCCATTTTAATTTGTCCCAAACTCCATTTTAAAATGCTCACTTCATTTTGTAAAAGCTTGCTGCAACCTTCATTTTTGCAAACTAAAAAAAATTAGTTTAGTTTAGATGTTTGAATGAGGTATGTATGGATGATGGAATCAACCTCCAGCCCCAGCCTGTCCTGATGAAATAAAGTGTAAACACAGAAGGGCTGAAGATGCAGACAACAGTAAGTAAGAGGAAGTAAGACAAAGTAAGAGGAGTCCACCCTCAAAAGAAAAGAACAAAAGTACAACTGAAGAAACATCAAAGCCAGGTCCTAGGCTGAAAGTCATGTCTGCAATTGACGGGTGATCAATCACACCGAACCCAGAGGCAGCGTGACACAGCAAAACCTATGGACTCTGGATTCAAACTAAAGCTGGAGATGGAAGACTTTGAAGGGTAACATTCTGCTGCCAACGTGGAAGGGCACCTGTGCATGCCCAACAGAGACCCAGCTCTTCCTTGTGCCTGGCTTTCCTGGCTAGTTAGCTGCCAAAAGCTATGAACCCAAGTCACGAACTCAAGCTACATTCAGGACTAGTTAACTATACAGCAGCTGCAGATCCTGTGTGTGTGTATGAACGAACGTGTAAATGAACATGAAACTGAATGAAATGTTATAGCTATAACTGACTGCCTACTACGATTCTTTTTGTATTCACAGCAAATGTGACATTTTGTCTTATCCCCTTAAATAAGATCCTGCTGGTTTTTATTTTATTGGTATAACAATATTTCCATTTAAATAAGCTTAGTTTACAAGTTAGTAATAAAGGTAATTATTTCTTAGTTTAGTAATTTCTCATTAATACTGAAAACATGATACGCTCAACTATAAATCATGTTTAAACTAATATTGAAAACATTAACCCAGAAGAAGAAAATAGGTGGTACTCCTACAATGGATTCTAGGATTAAATATTTTTCTTTATAAATCTTTTAAAATAAATATATCTATAATTTATCTATCTACCTCACAAATGCACAAGTACATTGTCAAAAAGAATAAGGCTGCAAAAACCATATTTTTTTACAAGAAAGAAGCGTTGACACTATTATCGAGTGTTTTTTCCACTCCCTTGCATCTGTCATACTGACAAGTATGGCAAGCTCACATTACATTTTAAATAATCATACAGATCAAGACATTCTTTGCCCTAATTATACACAGAGTATAATCGTTTTCCCATTTGTATGTGCCACTTGTTCTGTTGTGTAATAAATAATAAACTTCTGGTTAAGATTGAAACCTTCTAATATCCTAAAAACCACAATATTTACTGTACTTTAGCTATTTATTAACCAAATCTTTTTCATGCTCTTCTATGTCTGAAGAAATGAGCAATTTTAAGAGGACTGTGTCCTTTGTGTAAGAATTATTTCTCTAACCAAATGAAGTATGAGGTTTCTCTTCTGGAACTTGCTACTTGGAAATTAAAATCATGTATACTCTCTCTCTCTTTTTTAAACATACACAACACAATGTCCAGTTTCACCACCATATATTGTTCAAATTAAGAGCTCTCAGGGCTTCTCAGTTTCTTTTAAGGGTCTTATTTTGACTATTTCTCATTTCAATTTCAACTCTGATATTGACAAATGTGTAAGGTAACAGGATACCTACTATGATTCATATACGGTTTTTTATTTTAATCATGTTGTATGAGTGTATTTTAAATTTTTGAATATTTAAGAATGGCTACGTGCAGCATAATGCTCACTTACAATTAAATCTGTAACACACAAATAGCCATTAAGGATAATTGAATGGTTAAAGTTTGACACAGAAAGCTCTGCATAATATTGCATGCATAGATATATTGCTATCACCTTGTGACCAAATGAAAAAGTTCTTATTCCACTAGATTTTATTAATTTGGTTATGATTAATGTATGTGTATACATTTCCGTATTCTAATGGAAAAAGAAAAATGTACAAGAGAACACTGGATCAGTAAATGCAATTTACAATTCCTTATATACTTCTTTGAATAACAGAAAGAGCTTATGGGCTTAAAGTAATACTTTTAACCCTTAAAGTGGTGCTCTGTTACTTACACTTTAAGCAAGGTTACAGGAACAAAAATGTACTTACTTTCCTGAAAGAATGTCTTGTCGGAGCTGTAATACAAACAGGTACCTAACAAATACATTAAATAAATAAATATAAACAAACCACCAAACACATACAGAGTCATCTTTTTAGCCCTCATCTCTTCGTCAAGAGTACGTGCTTAGTCAAGACATTTCCATAAACTGATTTTGTAAGTTATATGAGCCTTCAGGATCAATTACAAAGAGCACTGCACACACTTGGTAGATGCTAAGTACCCTTAACTCTCATCGAAGTCAGTGGGAGTTCAGAACATTCTACACCTTGGAGGATTGCTCAGCATATTGCAGGATGAAGTCGTAAAGCTGCATTTCAGGAACCCATCCTTATTTAAGAGAGCACTGAAAGCATGTACTCAGCTTTGAGCACGGAGCCTTAATTCTACTGAAGCCCACACTTAAGTGCTGTCCTGAACTGCAGCCTAAATGAGCTATGAAGTCTAAAGGCAATTATGGCTTTATTTTAAAAATCAGAAGAGCTTTGAATGAGAGAAGAACAAAGATTCCATGATGAGTGGAGATAGAAACTAAATAGGTAGGCATATCTTTGGTTCTTACATGGCCTTCATTGCTATAGTGTGTAGGGGTATGTCTACCCTGTAATGCAAGCCGTGCTTGAGCCCGAGCTCATGGATAACTGATCAAGCCTTTTGCAAAGCAAGCTGCTTCCTGGTAATGTGTAGGGTGGGCAGTGAAGTTTTCCCACAGTGCAACATGGTTCTAGGGCTAGAGCGGCCACATTTTGGGGGAAAGGGGCGGGTGCTAGGTACTCTGGGATTTGGTGACATTGACTAGGGTCTGCACACTGTAGTGTGGACACCAGAGCCCTAGGTTCAAGCATGAGTTAGAAAGGTCTTAACGTAGGGTTAAAATACAACGTAGACACTCAAGCCCAGAGTTCCCTAACACAGGTCAGTTGACTCAAGTCCCACTAACCCTGAACTTACACTGCAGTGTAGACATACCCTACATGCCTCACAAACTTTAACTGTAAATAAACTCCCTAACTCAGAGATCCTCATTTTGCAGATGGGGATGTGGAGGCATAGAGAGATCAAGTGACTGACCAAGGCCACACAGGGGGTCTGTGGCGGAGCAGGTAACTGAATCTGCATTTCCCAGACTAATGCCCTATCCACTTGCCACTCTTTCCTAAGCCTGAGGATTCCTTTGTTTTATTTTTATTAAAACAAAGGTTTGTGGATTGGGAAAAATCACAACCACCTTGCTGCCTGGGGCATCTCACCTGGCTTTTCCTGCCCCCACCCCACCCAGCAATCTCACACTGAGGGCTAGTAGAGCATCTGGTGTAGATGCTCTATGCTGACAGGCGAGAGCTCTCCTGTCGGTATAATAAATCCACCTCCATAAGAGGTGGTAGCTAAGTCGGCAGGAGATGCTATCCCACTGATATAGCGCTGTCTACACCTGCACTTAAGTCAGCGTAACTTACGTCGCTCTGGGGGTGGCTTATTCACACCCCCAAGTGAAATAAGTTATACCAACATGAGTGGTAGTATAGACCAAGCCAAAATGCTCCTGCCTTGGGTATTCTGGAGCAGGGTGTCCTTCTTTGAGGTTAGGGGATGACAGGGGCTGCCCCCGCCCCAGCCTCTCCTGCCCCCACTCCCACTGAGGGGTGAGTTAAGAGGTGAATGAAATGAGTAAGACATCTGGGCTCAAAGCAGCATGATGCATGTCTCCAGTCTTCAAAAAGAAGAGCGTAGCAAACGTCTCTATTCTTTTCTCTACTGGCACTGAAGGACATGTTGGGAACAGAATAGGAAGGATCAGGCACCGTGAGTCACCAGCACCTTGCAACGAACAAACTAATTTTTCACATTCATGTGTTTGGGAGATTGTGAGCTGACCTTTCAATGTTTAGAAGACTGAATCAGTTCAAAACAGACAGGGGAACAGGAACCAAAGGCATGTTTAGGAAGCTTTTCTGTGTGCTATGCAGCAGAAAAGCTCATGGAAAAAGAGTAGGGGTCAGAATTTTACACATGCCTAACTTACATACACAGCTGATACCCGGGTTGCCACTTACATGTCAGTATTTATATATGTAAAAGTAATTGTGCACCACCACAGGAATCTGGGCTTAGAAAATCTGTCCCTACTATTTTGCTCCAGGATTTCAAAATAACATGAATGCTGGTAAATTTTGGGGGGGGAATAATCCAGGCAATACCACCACTTGCTAGCCCGAGGAATATTGCAACTCTCTCCACACCTGACTCCCTGTTATTTCCTTTTTCTGTGCAAGCCTACTATTGCATCTCAGTTTCTGGTATCCCACTTCAAGGAGCAAAATACATTCTTCAAAAGAAACAACCCATTGTTATTCTGACTAAAACTAATGAAGCCCTGTAGACAAAAATGCCAGCAGATGCCTTCCTTGGTGCATTAAATTTTAAGAAATGTCATCACTTCCCCATAAAAGTGTTAACTGTGACCACATTATTTTTACAGCCTCAAAAGGCATCTGCTAAAAATATCTTTATACAGGACAAAGATCTAGTGTAATTTCTTCTTCAATTAGCTCATTTTGTTACCACTATAAATCTTCCCCCCATTCCCTGCACTGAATTTGCACCTGCTGTCCTGGTCTCTTACCTAATTCTACAGAATGCTGGGAAATGCAACTTAGCCAGAGTGGAGGTTCATTAAAAAAAATTAGAATGACAAAGGGTGTCTGTATCTCTATTCTAAAATGTTTTTTATATATCATCCTACATAATGTAACTATGAATCTTCTCATTACACATGCAGATGCCTCATCCTTTTAGGAATCCTACTGAACTCTTGAACTCAATTATATCAGTGGCAGTGAGTTCCATAGGTTAATTATGGACTGTATGAAAAAGCGTGGCCTTTTATCAGTTTATTGCTATTGCAGTAATTGGTAACGTATATTAAGGCTTCTATGGAAGTTTCAAAGTAAGTAAGTGGGCAATTACAATTAGCTCATTAATCTTGTGGCACAGCAGTCAAAGTAGTACTTAATCACTGCATCAGAAAAGGAAATAGTAAACAGAGGTCTGCTGACTAAAAGTTTCTTATAAAGAAACTACAAAATTATCAATATAATCTTTAAAGAGCATGGTGGAAACAGCTTGGCCCAATTAGCAATGCAGAGCAAATTAAAAAAAAACACCAAGAAGTTCCAAATTGTCAGAAACAGAAAAATGACAGCAGGAAGGGGTACAAAATAATTAGAGACACAATTTGGCCTGACTAGAAGAGTTGGGAGGAATGGGAAGTGCAAAAATAGGCAATTCCCCCCTTCTTCTGAATTGTGGGAGAGCTCCTCACTTAACAAGTATGGAATGTTCTCAAAGACCACAGGTCATCCACAGCCTCAACACAATGATAAGAAGTCCCTACAGGATGAATGGTCACCGAACAGCTTCCATTAGTGCAGGGAGACTGTGAACAAGTGGAGGGGGACTGGGGGGGGGGGGGGTTAGAGAAGATTGAGCTGTTTCCATTGCTCCCAATCCTCCCAAAATTCTGCTGATTTTGGGTCTTTGACCCATTTGACTTTTATTTGATCACCTCCACATTTCACAGCAGAGAAGAGCACAGAGCCCAGCTGTTGGCATTATACATTGGAAACCCCCTTCCATCCCCCCACCCACCATGGGTTTGACAGGCAATACTGCTGCAGAGAGTCCTCCTTTTCCAGGTTCAGCTCCTACCCACCCAGTCACGGCTCCCTTTCAAGAGTCACAAAACCTAAAACACACGGAGAGTGGGAGGGAAATACCACTGACCCATCTGCCTCTCCATCCAAAAGCACCTGAGAGGCCAAAGCAACAGGTTTGGGCAAAAAATGGAAAGGGGAGCATATGGCCCTTAGACTGTCATAAAACACCAACTAGAAGATTGAATATGATGCCTATTCTACCAAGGAAGCACATATAACCCACATTCCTCCCTCCCCCACAGTTTAATCCCCAAATACCTTATACACCCCATTGTCAGACATCAGTTTAGCAATCAAAATTATTTCCTACCTTGTAAACTCCTCGTGAAGGTTGTTCGGTTCTGATGAGTAATATTTAATTCGGAAATGCAAAGTGTATGGAGGTCCAACTGTATATACAAAGATTCAAAACAGAAGTTTACACAGGTTTGGTGATCCCATAGAGCAAGAAAAATTTAACACAAAGTAATTATATTTTAAAGTATCCTCATCACAGTAACATTTGACTTGTGTCTTAAATTAAAACTATTTACAACAAGAAATAATTATGTGCCCGTTGTGAGCATTTTAGTGTGCTACCACAGCCAATATAATAAGAAATTAAGCCATGGCTCATTTGTCAAACAAATATTTGTCCAAAAAGATGTGCCTTGCACTGTGCTGGGAATGTTGGAAAAATTCAAGCTCTGATGGACATGAGAGAGTAACCTCCCCACCTTAGTTCTCAAGC
This sequence comes from Lepidochelys olivacea, assembly GCF_965140295.1. Classification (NCBI taxonomy): domain Eukaryota; kingdom Metazoa; phylum Chordata; order Testudines; family Cheloniidae; genus Lepidochelys; species Lepidochelys olivacea. Next base: position 161,586,158 of record NC_140412.1, on the reverse strand, counting down.
TAAAAAGGTTCAGCAAATACACTTTTGCTGATTTGGGCTATCATGGTGCATGTCTGGCTAAAGTATATCTTCCAGAAAGGCATCCAGTCTTTGTTTGAAGACATTAAGAAATGGAGAATCCACCACCTTTCTATCTAGGTGCTTATATGACGACAATCACCACTGTAGTTTCTGAATGCCTATTGATCACTCAATCTACTAGGCAGATGGGCAGCCAAAAGCTGCACTAGTTGAAGCTTTAAAATTGTCTTCAGGGGTAACCCCAAGAAGAGGTGTTTCAGAAGTCAAAACCACAGGTGACAAAGTTGGCCGGTGAGATCTACCTCCTCAAGGCACTGCCTCTTAACACTAGCCGCTGCTGGTGGAAAAAATAAAGCCATATGCACCACTGTCCAAAGACAATAGAGGACCCAAACTTCTTCACAAATGCAAACCACTTTGGCAAGAAAAGGACATATTGTGCTGAGAGATGGAGCTACTGCAACCCCCATGAAGTTGCTTCCCCACTGCCTTCTCTAGTATGGGTCTGAGCCAGCTTGTTCTCATACAATCCCCTAACTGGGCCAGACACCGTGAAAGCAATGAAACTAAATCTGTTAAAAATGCCTTGTGCAGAAAATATTTGATTCTTCCCTCTAGAATCATTTTCTCTTTTCCTTGGCATATCAGAGAATAAGCACTTGCTGATCATGTATCCAAGTACAGAGAAGCAGGTTGAGATGTCATGAAAAGGTGAGGTCAATTCAAGCACCAGAGCTATCAATGGCAATGGACCCTAAATTTCTTCACAATCTACCCTATTAGCCTCATACACACAAGAAGTGGTAAGAGTGAAAGCATAGTGCCCCGCAGGCCTTGCATGAAAGGGCCACTCAAAGTGGGTGAGCAGCTCCCTCTGAGAAAGGAAAGAACAGAGAGCACTAAAGAAAAACCTGTGTCCACTCCTTCCAGATCTTGAAAATTGGTCAGTAGCATCTTATGATCAGCCATACCTACAGTAATTGTTAGATCTCATAAAATCAACATGGACACCTGGCCTATGTCCATTGCTAGCAGACATTTACTGCCCAAGGATACTATTGCTGTCTACATATCATACCCAGACCTGACTCCAGATTAATAGGGATCGATGAAGCTGGAGAAATCAGATGAACACAGATGTTTCAAGGGACAGTTTATTGAGCCAGGGTTGAATCATAGTTTAAGGGTAGTTAGCAGCTTTACCCTCTCCCAAAGGAAAGAGTTAACAATCCCTGTCAGTAATGGTCTCAGGACCGCCTCTCTTGGCATCCACTTGCCACCAATGACATGAGTTCAGCTCACAAAAATCCAGACATATCCAGGAACTATGTACATTAAACCAGGTGAAAGTACACCAGTGAAGATGCAAGGGGAGGCAGCAGAGGCTACCTGGACACGAAACTCAAAGGACTTCTGCAGCTTCCAACAGGAACTGCCAACACTTGGGTCCCTCCTGCCACCGTTCCTTCTTTTCCAGGCCAATTTCCCCATCTAATTTAGGGGTCACAAGAAAGGGGAGTGCTTCTTCCTACTCTCCCCCACGCCTCCAACTAATATTAACAGGCACCTAGGAGAAATCACATAAGCTTTTCTAAGCTGATATTTGTCTGCTGAATCTATTAGCAGCAACCTAAGCTGATGCTTGCTCCCCAGCCCTGGTTTATGAAAAAGTAACTCCAGGCAGGAGGAAGGGACTTTTGGCATCAACAAAAGTGGTAAATAAAAATCATATTTAAAGGAGAGAGTTGAAGATTGGTGCATTACTCATTGGTCCATTACCCTTGCTTTTATACAAAAAGGTTTCACCAGGCAGCCAACCATTAACATGAATCCATTGTCTGAGAAATATTCACTATATTACGGAAACATTTGGAGCCTCACAATCATGTTCACAAATACTCTAAACTGAACTCTTAGGGGAGGAATAAAATAAACTTGTGGACCGATGTTACTTACTTTTTATTTGCTTCTTAATTGGTTTAGAATGGTCCAGCCAGTGCTAAAAAAAGAAAACCTGTGTTTAAAAGTAATTCATTTTCAAGATTTTACTGGTATTTTACTAATAGAGCACAAATTCATTTAAAGGAAGGTGAAAGCAAAGACTTCCATATCTATCTGGTAATCTTTTATGGCTGTTTTCACTAGAAAATGTTTTTTTGAACACACACACACAGCGCTCAGGTGCCTATCTTATCAGTAAAACGGGACCTTAAAAGTTAAACACACCCATGGGAGCTTCCTCCTTGTGAGGCACAACCCAATTAGTAGTGAAAGGCTGTAAAAACAAACATACAATTACAGTGGGATGTAGGGAATGAAGGTTTTCCTCAAACTCTGGGCCCAATGCTTTAACCGTTACTTATGACCCTCTGAAGGCAGCCGATTGTCTGGTTCAATCCCACTCAGTGGCACTCCCGTATGGCTCCCTCCACTTCTCTGCATTTCTCCACCCACTCTGTGGTTCTCTCAAGCTCAGAGTCTAAGGCCTATTCCACCCTTAAAACTTTTGCTGGTATAGCAATGTCAGTTAGGAGTGTGATTATTTAAAAAAAAACAAACAAAACAAAAAAACCCCATTTTATACTGGAAAAAGCCCTTATGGAAACGAAGTTATACTGGCAAAAAAGTGCCTTTGATGGTATAGCTTATTTTGTTCTGGGAACCGGTATGAGCTACACCAAAAAAAGCACTTGAGCCAATATAAACTCTGTCTACACAAGGACGCTCTGCTTTACTGGCAAACCTTTTCCAGTGCAGACTAGTCCTAAGTTTTATACTGTTCCTGTACAGTGCCCAGCGTGAAACATCATGCCCGAATGAGGCATCTGGGTGTGTTACCAAAATATAAATATTAAATTATGAGAACTTGTCGAGATAGTCCCCTCACTAAATTGCAGAAGATAATTTGGGCCACCTTACCATAAGACAAATTCTCTTCCCATTTTTTGCTGTTTATTTAAAAACATATAAAATAAATTAATAAGACCAGTAAGTTTGAAGCAGCAACATTCAGAAAAAGAAGCCTGTTCCTTTTGCTTGCTTTTCTTGTTGGGGCATTTCCATTCTATATTAAGCAAAAGCAGAATCAGAGTGAATACTTGGTATTCAATAGATTCTCCTCTGCTTTTGCTAAATGCATGTGAAAATAATTAATAAAATAGCACAACCACAGTTTTACTCTGGATGCCTTAATTGAAAGCAAAATTTATGCAACAGCTAGTTGTAAAAAGTGTATTTTAAAAGTTTGCCAACCCATAACCCAAATAGCAAATAAATTCCCTGCAGAATAAAAAAGAAATAGAACGATTATTCTAAATGTGCTTTTAGTTGCCCAGAGCTCGCCTGGACTCCCTTGGGAGAAGTTACCAAGGAAGCCACCTCTTTACAAATTTGAGAACCAGCACCATAGTGAAAAATAAAATGTTATAATTTTTATACAAATATATTACATAGCTGTAAACTAATATACACAAAATCAATTATTTATCTCTCATCCAGCAAATATACATTCACAAGAAATCAGCTAGTAATCATTTCAAGTTTCTGAGAAGAAACAAAATTATTCAAGCTTTGCTCTTTTGATTGAAATTATGCAATTAGAACTTTTGTTTTTTTGTTCTGGAGAAGAGGAACATTTTACTTCAATGAACACATTAGTCAGCAAAATATATCCCCAGCTATATTTATAGGAGCATTATCCACATTTATCAGTATTGTCATTTCAAGTTAAATTCAGGATGTACATACAATTCCATTTTCTTAAGGATTTCTAATACACAAGTTCAGTTCTATGACTGTTTGGAGTTCATCTAGACTAAAAAAGCATATACCGAAGCCCTTACAAAAATTTAAGATGACAATTTAGTGTTACACTTACCCAAACATGGAATACTACTCTTCAGTGTTTGATTTCTAAACTAAAAAGTAAAAAAAAATCCATCTTTTCACTTTTTTATTCACCTTCCAACTGTGCTGAGAAAGCTGCAGTACTCTTTTTTGAATTATCTTCATTGTGTGTACAGTAATTCCTCACTTAACGTCCTCCCGCTTAAAGCTGTTTCAAAGTTACGTCGCTGCTCCATTAGGGAACATGCTCATTTAAAGGTCTGCAATGCTCCCTTATAACAATTTGGCTGCCTGCTCTGTACACTGCATGTAAGATTTTGTGGAAAAGCAGCGACTTTGCAAGAGAGCATTGCACTGCGTCTCCACTCCTCTCTCTCACTCCCAGAAAGTCCTAAGCGCTGCCAAACAGGTACGGGGAAGGAACGGGGATGGAACGGGGATGTTGCGTGCTCCGGAGAGAAGACGGAGCGGGGGTGGGAAGAGGTGGGCCTGGAGCATCCCCCAGCAAAGTCAGTGCCTGTTCTTCTCTGGGTAAGCTGCCACAAAGGTGCTTCCTAGCGTCCTTGCCTGCAGCGGGCTGTGCCTGTGTGGGGTAAGCCGGGGCACTTCCCAACCACAATACTGTACAGTATATAATGCCTTTTGTGTCTGTCCCCAAAAAATTTCCTTGGAACCTAACCCCCTGCATTTACATTAAATCTTATGGGAAAATTGGATTTGTTTAACATCGTTTCACTTAAAGTTGCATTTTTCAGGAACATAACTACAACGTTAAGTGAGGAGTTACTGTATTGTAAATGATTAACACGTTTTAGAATGTCTGCACGTGGTATTCTGCTAAACATCCATAACACTGCAAATTACCAATTCATCTGTCACATGTACATAATTTTACAAAAACTAGCAATTTTTAAGAAATGTTGAAGAATCTAATAAGTAGCAAAATAGACCATTACATGAGATTCTAGCTTCAACAGCTAATGTACATTTGTAACCTTTCATTCCTGCTACTTATACAGTACAGTCATAAATGTAGGATTCTCCAGGGGACAACAAACAGCAAGCACTGGGCATCATTTTACATTCACTCCTTTGAGAAGCAAACTCAGATGCATGAGGGGTCCATTATACCTTTATTCAGCACTGTCCAAAATAGGGGGCGAGTGTAGCCTTTGTAGATTCATGAACGGCTATCAACTTAACCCCAGCTGTTTTGGACAGCTTCTGCAAAAACTGGGCTAAAATCCACCATAGTCAATGTCTGGATGTTTCTCCACAGTAGTGTTAGTTTTCTTACAGGCCCTCTGAACCCAAGTAATAACCCTTATCACCCTACTCCTCCCCATAAGCTGCAGTTGTCTGGATGGCTGAGATGGCCAGGAACACTGAAAGTGTGTCAAGAAAAAACAACATAGGCTTCTGCTGCCATAAAAACTGGGAGCACACCAGTTCAGAAGCCAGACTTCCATATGCCCATGGAATGCAGGCCCTAGCCTCTAAACAAAAAATCAGATGCTCTTATTATTGACAGCCAGCCAGACGAATGGCTTAAAAACGGAAGTGAAGACTTCATGGCATCCTTGCCAAGAACCAAACATTACTTGGCTATGTTACAAGCTATTGACTGGAACCCATAATCACTATCCCTGACTAAGAATGTGAACACAAAAGGGTGAATTCCAGAAGTCTTAGTATGAAGCTGCCTGGAGTTGGGGGACTCCACAAGAACTCTTTTTGATAACTTCTGCAGATGCGCTGCCTCGTTTGAAAAGCTGGAGCTCAGGCTAATGGACTTCAAGTTGTGAGGGTCCAAGTGCATCAAGGAGCCACTGCTTAGAAGGGGTCCTTTCAGGATGATACAAGAGTAGAAATTAGGTAGTCTTCTTTTCCTACCACACTACAGTCCACTACTCCAATTTGGACTCTGAGCAAGTTATTAGTGCCCTTGAAAGGTCAGAAAGATTAATCGCAAAAAGAAAAGGAGTACTTGTGGCACCTTAGAGACTAACCAATTTATTTGAGCATAATTCAGTTATGAAATTTATTTTTCTACATGAAGTTCAATAATAATTTTTTTATTTTTATACATTGAATGTTCAAGGCAAAGAAAAATGGCTACCTGCATTTTGACAGTTATTTGAGACATCATTGTCTTGATGTCTTTTATTAGTCTTCATCAAGGTGTGTGTAATATGGCAGTAACCATGGTAGGCCTGATTCACCACTGCATTACACTGGTGTAAAAGTGAAGCAACTTAATGGACATCACCAACTGAGAATGTTTGCAATGGAGTTACACTTGGTTTCTATACCAGTGTAACAATGGTGAATCAGGCCCAATGTTTTTAGTTTTTAAGGACCTGGTTGGAATTAATAGCAATATTATTTCCAAGGTCATTGCAGAAATGAAATCATTATTATACCAGATCATTTCCATTGGCGAGAAAACTTGCTAGATTTTGTTTGAAGGATATATTTATTAAACAGAATGTTAGATTTATCCCAAATGATTTCTATTTTTGTCCTTTTTGTTTCACAAAACTGATGCAAAAATGAATTAGGATAATTTCCAGTTACTTCTCTGTTTATTTAATCACTTTCTATCTCCTTGAAGGAAAATACTGTGAGTAATTCCTCAATAATGGTAACAGCCAATATTTTCCCAAAATAGAACAGCCATATAAGGTAAGAGATGCATTTATGTCAAGATACAGCCAATAAACTGTACCTACTGGAACACTCCAAGGATGACTGCAACTGCCGACTGAAGTTGGTACAACTGCACCAGCATGCCTCTTAAGCAATACAGGCTGACAAATACACCACACACCTGTGCTTTGAAAACTCCATTGGCTCCCCATTTGCTTCATAAAAGAATTCAAAGTCCTGGTCTTGAGCTACAAAGCCCTCAGAGGTGACCTGCAAAGGAAAAAAATTGGGTTTGACCCTTTTTTGTTACTTGTTTTGCTGCTTTATTATGCATAAAGAAGACCTGCAAAATGTTTTGTCCCTGCTTGTTTTCAACCTTCAGAATGTCCTGAATGGCAAGTCTGGTTTTGCTGGAAGACTTATTGGAAGTGTCAAGAGATACCATCTACAAACTCTCTCAGCCATTAACAGGTGGGGGGCACTGAACCGCTGTCAAATACATTTTCTTCCTAAGGTTTGTTAAGCGTTAACATGAACAAAAAGCAAAGAGCTTTAAATCAACAATCTGAACCAATAACACTTCCCTCTCAATAAGGTTTTGTTTGAGTGGTATCTCTGGTACCCTAATCCTACCAGTTCTTCCAAGATAGACAAGATCTGAATTTCTAAGGTAAAAACACAAGCAAGGAAAATACCAAAATAATTTTTCAAGGCAAAAAATATCCAATGAAAACATGGTCATGCCTTCTTTATACAGTATAAAGTTTTAAAAAAGAAATAAGAGCACAAACCCTTTTTCTTCTCTTCTGAAGGTCACCTTTAATAATAATTAGGGTACTGAACAGAATTGGGGCCACATTGTTATATGGACTTTACAAATATATAAGTGAGTGATGACTACACTCCCAAAAATTTACATAGATTAGAATCTGGTTTCCCTATGGTACACATCATATTCTATGACCTCACCAAGACAGTTATGTTCCATATGGATGATGCAGCTGCAAAGACCCAGAGAAGAGATATTAGATGCTATTTGTCAGAAAGGTAAGATTAGATCAGAACAGAGTCTCGGGTTCAAACACAAGACATACCTGTTTTAAGAAAGTTTTAACCCAACTGTAAATCAACAGTGTTTACATACCCACAGACTATATGTGGATGTTTCACGTAATGATTATGCTAATACTCCCCTCTACACAGGACAGGTTGACTTATCCATATTTATTTTACAAGTCTGCAACATGTGTTAGAACGCTAAAATTAGCAACTAAGATCTGGATTGGGTTGCAATAATTTTCTATCCAAAAAGTTTTAAAAATGTGGAGAAATGAGAAGATGTGTAACAGATGAAGTGAGGTTTGAAATACAGAGTACTAAAACTTCTGCATAGAAGGCAAGTTTGAACTGAGAGTGGTGACCTATAATAGCAGGGGATTCTCTAACTGCAAGTGCTAGCGCGAAGAAAGATGATAGGTCCCATTAATGTATATTTTAGTTAAGGGATTACAATATGATAAGAGGTAACTGAACAAATTTAGGGCAGAATCCAGACCTTTCGAAGTACGAAATAAACAATTCCACTCCACCTGGTTAACTTCCTGTCAACATCCAGTGGAAGCACTGCAGTGGAAAGAAGTTACGAGCTTTACCATCATTATGTTAAACATGGCTCTAATGTCTGTTGACCAAATATTTTAAGACAGGAAGCTTTACTAAGAGAAGTTTAAGGGACAGGGTTTTCCCTTTTTGGAATGAAATGCTAGGATGTTGTGGGGAAAAATAAGTAAGATAGTAAGGGAAGAATATCTGTGAAGTTTCAGTAAAAGTATCATCATTGTGCCTGTGACTGAAGGTGATATGTCAGATTTGCCCATTTCACTGAACAATACTGTTTATATTTGAATGCTGTAAAATAGTCTATTAAGAACCCATCAGCATTGGAGTTTCTCTTAACGTTTTCACTACCATTTATTCTTCATCCTACATGAAAGAATGAACTAGCATAATATGAACACACATATCACCTCTTCTCAACAGCTAAGGATGGAAAAATAGCCTTCCTCGCTTCATCTTAGACATGTTGCCAATGTTGCTGTGTAGTGATAAAATATTCATTTCTTTGTATTTGATAAGAATAATGTATTTGTTTATATGGACAATATAAGATTTATGATGTCCTTAAGTATTCGTTTCCATGTTTACCTGGGTTTGGTAAACATGATTGACAAACAATTGAACAGTCAATTGACCGCCTATATTTGAACAGTCAATTATTGTCAAAAATTCCAGCAAGAATGTCCTGATGGAAGTGGCAGCTTACCTTTTTGATTGCATTATGGCTCCATTCTTTCAGTTTTTAGAAAGTCATTTCACTGCGCTTTGCATTTTTCTGAGTTAAAATAACTCAGTTAAAGAATTAGTTTTTTATAATTAGGTATAAGTATCTAAGGCTAAGCCTTTTGGAGAGCACAGAGACTTAGGGCTTGTCTTCATTACGATCAATGCAGTGGTGCCGATTTAGCGCATCTGGTGAAGATACATTATGTTGATGGGAAAGTGCTCTTCCATTGACATAATTACTCCTCCTCAATGAGGACACAGTGCGGTGCAGACACTGCTTTAAGTTGAGGTAAGTTACATCACTCAGGGGTGTGGTTTTTTCACACCCCTGAGCGATGTAACTTATCTCGACTTAAGTGGTAGCGTAGACAAGGCCTTACTTTTTTTTGTTACTTACTGTTCTAATGAATTAATGGTTTAGCAAATTTTATAATTTTTTACATTATTTGACAATATTTGACAGGTAAATTGACCATTATTTTTGATTCAGTCAACATCTATATTCCCCTTAGTATAGGGATTCTCAAATCTTTTCATAGTGCTGGCCACTTTTTAATAGAGACTATCTCCCTGCTCATTCATGATCTTTTAACATTCTTCTGGCAACTGCGGCTATTGATCACATGGAAAAATGAAGTTAGGAAAATATTTAACATTTTTAGCTTTCTTATAATGAGAAAGTGGCTCATTTAGTGGCTGTAAACAAGGAGCAGAGTTGGCACTATATAATCAAATAATTGCCAATGGACTATCAGCAAAACCACCAAAATGTATCCCCAAAGAGGAAGCCCCAAGAAGAAGGATAGTGAATCCCTTATCCTACAGGGAGGAGTTGAGAGACAAGGGCAGGAGGACACCAGTGGGAAAATTTCTCCAGTGAGGCTAGGGACTGCTTGGCACATCTCTCTGGCTCAGGGGAAATTGGCAACCTGAAGCCTTGGAACAACAGTGAACTGGAGCTGAACGTACTTGATGTCCAAGTAAAGCCCCCACTTCCAGCCAATACTCCCCAACCCTCCACCAAAAAAACCCAAACAAACGAGGAGTACTTATGACACCTTAGAGGCTAACAATTTTATTTGGGCATAAGCTTTCATGGGCTAAAACCCACTTCCTCGGACGCATGCAGTGGAAAATGTAGTAGGAAGATATATACACACAGAGAACATGAAAAAATGGGTGTTGGCATACCAACTGTAACAAGACCAATTAATTAAGATGGGCTATTATCAGCAGAAGAAAAAAAACCTTATGTAATGATAATCTCACTCAGGCCCCCTTCTCTTCACCCTCAACACATACACACCACTTACATTCCAGCCACCCTCAGCCCAATCTCATTAGAGAAAGGCAGGAAGGGGTTTTCCCGCCTTGGGAATCTGATAGCAATTTTTTTCTCCATTCTGCGTCAGGACAAAACTGAGACCTTCCAAATGTTTTGTTTTGTTTCTTTGTGAGAGAGATACACTGACTGACTTAGACTGACTCTCTCACTTACCTCAGAATAGTCAATAGCGTGTTTGCTAGGGCAACTCTCTGGGATGTGGGAGAGCCAGCTTTAAGTCCCTACTCTGAATCAGGCAGACTAAGGACTTGAACCTAGGACTCCAACCTCCCAGGTGAGCACCCTGACCATCAAGCTAGTCTAGGGTGGGTATCTCTCTGGTTTTGAGCAAAAATACCATCCAAGACCTGACAAACAGTTTCCACAAAAAAGTTTCACTGAAATTGGTATGTTCCTGCAAAAAGTTTTGGGTTTTACAAATTGGTGTTTTCCAAAGAAAAAACATTTAATTGAAAAATCCCTGACCAGGTCTAAACCTCCCACCTAGACTCCCCCAGCCAAACGGTCTACTCTTCTAATTTGCCACATTAAGATCTCCACCAGCCAAATCCAAAGTTTATTTTACTAGGAGTTCATAAATACTCAAGTTAAGCTTACATGGCCTAAAATAAATGTGCACAAAATGGAGCATGTGATACTTCAAACATTAGTTTTTTAAACCAATCGAGTTTGCGAACTACTGTTCTGGAAATCTGAAAAACAGGAGGCTTCTATCACTTGAGCTGAAGATCTCAGCTATTGGTCACTTACAGAAAGACCCTGATTTTCTTCCTAACTAGCAGTCAGCCAACAGACTGACAAAAACATATACTGCCAGATCTGGTGCCCTCTGAAATTAAAGGCAGAAAGATCTCAGTGACATCAAAGAAGGCAGGATTAGGTCCATAACTCCCACTGAAATCACTTGGCCATAAACTATCTACAACACAAACTGTTAAAAGCTTTACTTAATTTGAACTTATTTACTTCAAAGGTAGCCAGTGTACATGCTTTCCAGGAGATTTAACAGCATGGAAAGTTTGAAAAGCTCATAACAAGCTGTTCCTTAGCAAGGGGAAGACAAGGAAACAAAGTTGATCTTTCAGATCAGGGTAACTTTTTCTTCTAATAACCTGTAAATCCTGAACCATTTGATTAATTCAATTTTCTTGTTTATATTCTTGGTAATTTTTTCAAGCAATAGTGATAAGAAGGACTAAAATAAGGTTTTTTTAAGAGAAGCTGATTACAACCTTAACAAGCAAAAAGGTTACTGTCTCTCCATAATACAGGAGTGTTTTCTAAGGATTATTTTAAGGTTTGCTTTTTTATTTAAAAAGTGTTACTTAAGTGTTCAGACATCTTTGGGCATGAGCACTAAAACAAACATATGAATCTTATACATATTTTATTAATTGTTATGCCATCTAAGGTTATTATTCTATAATATTTCATATAAAAATGCTAACCAAAGTGCTGAGAGTGTTGTTCACCATTAAAATACAGGAATGAACCACAATTACAAAATTACAATATAAAACCCAAACTTGAAAGCAACATACACTTATACTTCTGTCATTCTCATATAACACCTAAATATTTTACACTGAAAACAGTTTAAAAAAAGGGGGGGGGGAACCTGGCTATTCATATTGAATTCCTTTAATATGTATCACATGCTACTGTCTGACCTAAATGATAGAGCTTCACAGGTGTAAGTTTGAGTCACAAGTTTCTGCTAAGCAGAATTAAAGGGTTAAGGCATCAGGTGGAGTTTTGTCCATAAAACATAGCTTCCCCTAAAGCAAGGGATCTCAACTGGGGGTTGCGAGCTTATTACATAGGGGGTCATGAGCTGTCAGCCTCCACCTCAAAGCCGTTTTGCCTCCAGCATTTATAATGGTGTTAAATATATTAAAAGTGTTTTTAATTTATAAGGGGTGGGGGAGGAGTCACACTCAGAGGCTTACTATGTGAAACGGGTCAGCAGTACAAAGTTTGAGAACCACTGCCCTAAAGCATGCTGCTGCAAGCTGAATCTGAGCCTGGAAAACCACATTGAAGAACTGTGTGCAACAGACAGCCTTCCTCCTCTTATTCCCCCTGCAGTTACTCCACATCTCAAAAGGAAAAGAAAATTGTGCACAACAATTTGCCCACTGTAGCACAAACCTCATTAGACTTTTTGTTGTACAGCTCCTGTGCTGGTGACTAGCTGATGCCACTCCAGATCAACTTCAGTAATAAATAACAATCTTTAATTTCTAGGCATCCATGCCTGAAGGCTTCTCGCATCTTCACAAAAATAAGCTAAACAATTTACAATAAATAGGCAATATGCCTGATTAAATCCCAGAGTGGGAAGAGACTGAAAAATTTCCAGCAATGCACACCACACATAGGAGAAAATCTTGAGCCTAGCCATGTTGGGTACTATTGTTTTTGTGTATTTAAAGGGGGTGTGTGTGTGTGAATGAAGTATCATGGGGGAAAAGAATTTCTTAGTCATAAGTCCTCAGAATTTAGGAGCCTGCTTCTCCACCACCTCTCAAGATTCTACTATGGTATTATCATAAGCCCTTCAGGTAAACAGCCCATATTCTTTCTAAAAGATTAAAGACGACTATGGACTAGAATAGTCTGGGAATTTTTAATGTGTTGAAGCCTTTCATGTATAGTTCGCTGGTAAAATCCAGCCCTAGGCAGAGGTAACTGAAAGTAGTTATTCATGAGACACATGATGAGTAGCTACATGAAGCCAGCCAATTACCTCAGTCTCGTTTTTAGTTAATGGGTGTCCATATCACCATTGCAATTAGCCTCAGCACTGAGGGCAAGGAGACATTTATTATTTGTATTACAATAGCACTGAGAGGTCTGAACTGAGATTGGGGCCCCACTGTGCTGCATGCCACACATTCACATAGTTAGGGACAGGTCCTGCCCCAAAGAGCTTACACCACAGACAGACGGACAAAATGTAGGTGAACAGAAGCATTACTCTCACCTTTTTATAAATGGGGAATTTAGTCACAGACAGATTACCGGTAAGTGATTTGCCCAATGTGAAACAGTAAGTCTATAGCAGAGTCAGCAACAGAATCTGTTGTATCATCAAAATATTTACTAGTTTTCTACTCCATCCCTCCTAAAAATTAATATATTTAAGGTGGTCTCCGACTGTGCTCCAAACATCCCTATTTATAGCATTCAGCACTAGCTGGGAGTGTTATGCTCTCAGGAAACACATTAGCTGGACTAACAACTGCTTTGAGTTGCTACTCACTCACCATCTCTCAAACATTTGGCAGTTTAAAAGGAAACATAAAAGCAATACCATAAAACTCTGAATGATTGAAACAGGGGGAAAAAAAACCTTACTGATTAAAAATGCTTTTCTCATTACCATTTAACTTATTTAAATTCAAGTTACTGTATGGTTTGAGCAAACTGGCAAGCTTTAGGGAAAAACAAGATACCCTGCAAGAGGAAAGTCTGAAGAGACTGGCCCTTCCTTTTGAAGCTTTATGATCATCTTTTAACCACTCAGTACTTATCTTGGAGTCTGAGCTCACACTGGCCGATGTGGCCTGGAACAGGGAATGGAGTGGATTTGCACACCAGGGAAGGTGCAGATCTGTCATTCCACATTCTTCACAAATTTCCATATGTCCACAACATTTCCGTGCCCTGACCCAAGACACATTAAAATAAATGAAAAGGTTCCAATGGTCTTCAGTGGGTATTGGATCAGGCCCTGACTTTATCCATAGCGTATGCTGTGGACAGAAAATAAGAGCAGTCAGGAGCTGGCCTTTCCCACCCATGCAAGCCCCCAAACTCCAGTGTGCAGAAGTCACTTTGGTTGAATATTCCTGCCTTTTGTGTGTATCTCTAGTTACTCCTACTTGAGCCAGGTGGAGATAACTGGGCTGTCACCTACTTTGGTGCACCTTCCCCAAAGATGCAAATTCCCTGGTTTCAGTCAATGCAGCACTTGGTTATTGATGCTTTCTTCTTGTTGTTATTAAAGACTGTGCTGTATGTGATAGCGTCTTATGTATTCTCTAATCCTCAGAATTGCCCTTTTCTTACTTCTTACACCTTAGAAAGTAAAACAAATGCTTTTTTGAGTTTCTTTTAGCACATTTCCAGTGAGGCCGCCCAGCCCATCTCATTGCCCCTCCCAGTAAATACCTTGCAGTGAATGAATTAAACATCAGTCTAGGACTGTCAATAATAACAGGAAGTTAGAGGATTTCTCAGAAAGAGGAATAAAAGGGATCAAATTGATATTTTAGTACATGCTCCTTTTAATCTCATCTCCTGCTCCTACACATCCCTGTCCTTTAAAATTATATGAATGAAAGAAAAAGAACATATCACATAACATAAGAACGGCCCTACTGGGTTAGACCAAAGGTCCATCTAGCCCAGTATCCTGTCTTCTGACAATGGCCAGTGCCAGGTGCCCCAAAGAGAATGAACAGAACAGGTAATCATCAAGTGATCCATCCCCTGTTGCTCATTGGCTTTTGGCAAACAGAGGCTACACCATTCCTGCCCATGCTGGCTAATAGCCATTGATGGACCTATCCTCCATGAATTTATCTAGTTCTTTTTTGAACCCTGTTATGGTCTTGGCCTTCACAACATCCTCTGGCAAGGAGTTCCACAGGTTGACTGTGCATTCTGTGAAAAAATACTTCCTTTTATTTGTTTTAAAACCTGCTGCCTATTAATTTCATTTGGTGACCCCCCCCCCCCCGTTCTTGTATTATGATAAGTAGTAAACACCACTTCCTTATCTACTTTCTCTACACCAGTCATGATTTTATAGTCCTCAATCATATCTCCCCTTAGCAGTCTCTTTTCCAAGCTGAAAAGTCCCGGTCTTATTAATCTCTCCTCATACGGAAGCCGTTCCAAACCCCAATAATTTTTGTGCCATTTTCTGGACCCTTTCCAATATATCTTTTTTTAGATGGGGCGACCACATCTGCACACAGTATTCAAGATGTGGCTGTACCATGGATTTATAGAGGCAACGTGATATTTTATGTCTTATTATCTATCCCTTTCCTAATGATTCCCAGCATTCTGTTCGATTTTTTGACTGCCGCTGCACATTGAGTGGATGTTTTCAGAGAACTATCCACAATGAATCCAACTAAGATCTCTTCCTTGAGTGGTAACAGCTAATTTAGACCCCATCATTTTATATGTATAGTTGGGATTATGCTTTCCAATGTGTATTACTTTGCATTTAACATGAAATTTCATCTGCCATTTTATTGCCCAGTCACCCAGTTTTGAGAGATCCTTTTGTAGCTCTTTGCAGTCTGCCTGGGTCTTAACTATCTTTAGTAATTTTGTATCATCTGCAAATTTTGCATCTGCTACTTTTGCCACCTCACTGTTTAACCCTTTTTCCAGATCATTTATGAATATGTTGAACAGGTCTGGTCCCAGAACAGACCCATGGGGGACACCACTATTTACCTCTCTCCATTCTGAAAACTGACCAGTTATACCTACCCTTTGTTTCTTTTAACATAAGAACCAGTTACCAATCCATAAGAGGACCTTCCCTTTTATCCCATAAGTTACTTTTGGGAACAGAAGCAAAATTACAGAATAGATCACACTAGACTCCACACTAATCAAATACTAGTACTGCTTCTGTTTGGACACATGATAAGAAACAGAAACAAACAAGGGTACAAATGTTTTGCCAGCACACACAGGACACTTTTCAGTCAAGGTGTGGGACTGTATTCTTTTTCTCTGGAGGCTGGGAGGACTGTTACCCCTCACAAAAACAGCTGGCAATCACAGGTAACAACAGAAAAAGAGTGTTTGGGAACAAGCAGTAAGGAAATTATAAACCTCAACAAAAGGTAGGTCAAGTTTAGTAACAGGTGGACCTCAAATAAGTTTGATTTGGATACCTAACAATTTATCCAAATCAACCACTATAGACTGTATATGCCACACAATCAATTACTGCCTTCCAATTGGAACAACCCAGGTGCTAATAGTGTCTTGTATGATTTGCTACTTCCACTTCTAGGCTCAATGAAAGACAAGAATTGAGAATTAAAGGGAAAAAACCCCACCCTCACATTTTCAAACACTCAAAAAATTGTTAGTTTAATATTTTGTGCAAATCAGTTCATACATTTCCTATTGTAGCAGGAATTTGCATTCATCTAAGGCTCAATTTCTTTGCTTTGGAGATGCAGTAGTTCTTTGGAATTTAGTCTTATTTGGGGTTAGCTGAGCAATGGAAAACTCACGAAAGAACACGGACAGTTTCTTCAATTTCTACCCATAGCTTTTTCCTCTCACAAACAAGAACAATTACAGAGTAGCAGCATATTGCTTTTTATTCAGAAAGAGAGAGGAAAAGATTTGGGGAGCTTTAGAATACTACAGGACTTAGTTGTTAGACTCTTCTTTGAATATGTGAGGTACAACAAGTATTGCAGTTGGACTACAACTGAAATAGATATAAAGGACCAAGTCTTAGGAGTTTTGCCACTGAGTTCTGTAGGAATAAGATATAGCACAAAGCCATCAGAGTTTGGCTAGAATAGAATTTAGTTTTATTTTGTAATGGTCATGATCACCCTGCAAGTTGTGAAGTAGAGATTTATTTCTGGATGATAAAATAGCCTTTAGAACGTTTAAAGTTTTCTGTCTCACAAACCAACACCTTCCTCTACCATCAAATTTTCCCACAAGGTAGTAGAGGATTTTTTGTTAGTTTTTCGTGTTTAAATATACTTATTTTCACCTCTAGGGCTAGAATCGGAAAGTGAAGACGATGGGACAAAGCCTTGCTTTGGAATAAAGGAAATACAAACTTTTAATAAATATATTGGAATTGTAAGATATTTATTTATATGGATTTTTCCAAACTGTATTGGCATAAAGTGATGCCAAGTCAATTTAACAGATTTGTTTAAGGGCATTTCCTGTTGTAATTTTATGAACTCTGCTGCAAATAATCTTATTCCTTAAAATGGCTTTTATGATAAAAAAAGGCTGGATAGGTAAATAAAATGCAGGAATGGCTATTCTGCCAAAAATATCATTTATTTAGGCCAGCAGTATTCTAATAACAATAATTAAAATAATTAATCATAGTTGCCGGCAGCACCTGCTGGCCAGACTCTCCAGTTTTACAAGACAGACAGTGAGGTTTTCGGTCCCAGCCAAAGTTCTGGAACTGTGAAAGCAAACTGCTCCTGAGGTGTCGCTGTCCTTAGAGCACAGCATTCTGTGCTCTCTCCTGACTGATCAGGAGCTGTGACAGGCGCTTTCTGAGCTGGCTTAAAGCTGCTTGCCACTTGAGATACAGTCGAGAGTCTTAGCCTCAAAGAGTTTACAATCTCAAACCTCCAATCCTGCAACTGACTCTGTGGGCAGGCTCTGCACAGATGCAGCGGTGCACACACGCAATACTTCTTGAGAGATGGAGGCTCAAGTTACACTCAAAGTAAAGCAAGCTGGGATGAGCAAGCAAGAAGAAGGAGGGTTAAGGCCAGAAGCCAGAACAAGGGGAAAGGAACTGAGGCAAGGATTGGGAAATGGTAGGTGGTAGAAGGGTAATAATGTAGCCTTTGCTAAATAAAACCGTGTAATTGATCAGTTAAATAGAGTACCAAGATCACATGCTGTATACAAATGGAAAGTATCTGGAAATTAAATGTGGTGGATAAATCAAAAGGTTAAGTTAGAGTGATAGGAGTGAGGTTATGTCACATGCAAACAAATGAGAACCATGATGATGTTGCAACCTGGCTGCTGAAGTAAAGGAAAAGAGACTGGGTATTAACAGTCAGAGTGTCTAAGAGGGGTTCCTACTAGCAGCTGCAGGTTCATGCCAGCACATGAGATGGAGTTACAACCCTGGATGATCTTCCTCTGCTGGACACTCACCAGGCTTGGTGGGGATGGGCAGAGTTTAGGTCCTGCCTCTGGGCCTCTAGGCCCACACTCTAGCTGCAGACCCTGAATCTGATATCCCTCTTGTCAATGGGGACCATGAACTGCCTAAACCCTGAAACTAGTGCCTGGTTTCCCAAGCATCCCCACTAGGTATTAAATACTCCCTGAGTTCCAGTCAAGCTGTTGAAGGAAATGGGAAGCCAGAAGGTCTTCAGGCATTACATTATAGCAAGTTACAGAGACTCTGCTAAGGTATTTCTAAACACACATACACACTACTCTTAGCACAAGGAATAGTCAGATTGTCTGTTCAGGGGTCCAGGAGTCTCCTCTTCCTCCTGCTCAGCCTTGTTTTCGGTTCTAGTCTGCTTCCCTCTCTCCCCTTCTCCTTGCTGGAGCGAGTTGTTTTTATAAAGTTGCTGTTCCCTTTGGTGACCATCCTGAGCTGCTTCAAGACCCAAAAGGTAGCTTTTCTTTGAAATTCTGCTCCTGTTGCTTGGGCCATTTCCTTCCCCTGCTGTGCTCTGTGCCTCCACGAACTGCAGCTACAATCTCCTGCCAGCTGTGCTATGAAGGAGCACAGTGAACTCATATTACACAAACGTCCATGCTTAGGGCAAATGGGGCAGTGTGTACTCTATAGGGGCAAAAGGCAGCCAGTTGTGTCCGTGACAGAAGGGAGCATGCACCCAGACAGATGGGCCGAGCCCGTATGCTCTCTCACCCAGTGGCAGCTGGAACACAGAATGGAAATTATTTGGGATTATAGATGAAAGAGCTATAGATGTAGTAAAGTAGGGAACAGATGAGGAGACTAACAGGGAAGAGAACAGACACTGGAGAAAGTAGGAGGAAAAAAAGTCTGCACGGTCAAAGGATAATTTTTCATTTAAGTTGAAGATTGGGTTCAAGATTCTTAGAGGTAGCTTTTTTAAAACTTTATTTACATAGATACCTGTAGAACTGATCCAGATTTTTCAGGCAAGAAGCTTTCCATTGAAAAATGGCCTTTTCTCAGAAACAAAAAATTACTAAAACTTGATATCATCTGGATTTTGTTTATCCACACAATGTTTTAATACACTTCAAATTGAAATCATTAACATTTTTTGTTTACTGAAAATCTGGTTCTCCATGGGGGGGCGGGGAGAAGAGGAGGAACTATTTTGGGTAAATGGCAACTTTCTATAACCATTTTGAAAACAATTTAAATTTTTAAAAAAAAAATCTGAAAAATTATGCCAATATGGAAAAATGGGACCATTTCAAACGCAGCAAACGTGAGACAACTCAGAAATTTTATAAAATTATTTTTCTGATTTTCAACCAGCTCTATTTACAAGCAAAGAAAAGTAGACACTGATTTAGACTCCGTGCTTTTCATGGAAATATAAACCAAAAGTCAATCTAGAATCCAGTTTTTGCTAATTTTCTAAGATTTTTTCTAGTAATGAACCCACAAGTCTCCAACAGCTGTGACCTAATGACCAGTTTATTTTTTAAAAAATATTCCATATCAAAATAAGCAAATGTTAGCAACTATTGCAACAAGGGAAGAATCAGTGTTTGAAACTTGTCAGCTGATAGTTTTGTTTTCTGGGGATCAGTACATACAATTTAATGAAGTACAAGCAAATCTACTAGGAGAAAGTAAGTTTTCTTATAAATAAGACCAGATTTGTTTTTCTTTCTCAAATAGGTCTTCATTTACAACATGCAAGATTCTTTTTCCATGTCATCCTGTTTTAGTACATGTACTGGTTTATCATTGCATTTTGGTGATCTGAGATACTTTGGTTCAGTAACACACTGATCAAATGTAATCATCTTCTGACACAATATTTTTTGCTAGACCATTGCATCTTCTGTTCACTACCTAATGAAACTGAGAATTCTGAAAAGGAAAATTCAAAAACTACATTTTACTATACATACACACCAGTACTTCCTCTCATAGGACCCCAGTGTTCTACCTTAATGACATCTTAATGCATCTTTTCCTCCTGTGCGCTATGGAAAATATTTACTTATTTCAGAGAACTCAATTGCAACAGTTTACCTTCCAAGCCATTAAAATCTCATTTGCTACTCAAATGGCCAGCAATGGTAGCAAAATTACAGAGAATAAGGTGGACATGCCTATAGCAAAAAGCAACAAATAGTTTAGTGTATTTTTGCCACAGGACATTAGACTTTTTAAATACTATTTTCCTGCAGTTTCATCAATTTGTAAAATGGGTTAGGTTGTTTTATTTAAAACAGCTAATTTTTACTGCAGACCTAGGAGTCCTGGGATGGGGGTGAGAATTTTGCATCACGAGTACCACAAGTACAAGATTTTAATATAACTTGCTATTTCCCCATCATCCTAAAGAACAACACAATCTGCAACTCTGGCGGTAGGGGTTATCAGGACCCCTGATTTACTGTAGATTATACTGAGATCAAAGGGTTTTTTTTACCCAGTTTCAGTATCATGGACCTACCAAACATGAAGCCCCCCTTCTCCCACACACAATCAGCACCAAATTGGCCATAAGGGCCTAAATTGTACAAATACAAACAACAACATGAAATGACACATGCCTCACTTCAAATGTTTGGCCCTATTTGTAAGAATTGTTGACCATCACCTCTGTAGTTATTTCAGCATTTAATTCATATATTTCTTATCATTTCCACCAATTATACATTTGTAATTGGCATCATAAATTATTGCAAACATGAAATAAAAGTGGTACATACTGTAACCTGGGAGGCATCCATGAACTGTAGGCCAAAGTAATCAGTTTCCACAAGGTCCAAATGATAGACAATCTGGTCAAACAAATCCAGCCCTTTCGCATTTTTCTGTAATTCAAAAGGAAAAACAAAATACTTTTTTAAAAGGGTTTGGCGGGGAAGGGGGAATGCACACAGACAATTCATTTTAAAAATTGCATGAGAAGTACGCTGGTTAGATGTTAAACAATTCAGCTGAAAGTGCTTTTATTTCCTCCAGTGAATAAGGTATTTCTTAGGTGTTTATCATGATGGTATCTAACACCGAGAAATCGCAATACATTTACTATTTAGTTTAGTATCAAAACATTTTGCTCCCAGTTCAACTGTAAGAAGTTTTCTACAAGTAGCTACAGAAGCAAAAGGAAAATAATTTCACTGCTAATGCCCTGCAATATGGAGCCAGCATTTTAAACCCCAGGATACCGATTTCTCTATTAAATGCCTGCTTCAGTAATCGTCTGAAGTCTGTTGGCAGCTGCCTGATGTCAACTGCAATTATAAACTGCCGTTGCACCATTCGGGCAGCAAAATAAATTTAAGACAACTTGACTAGTTAAGAGTACTACAACGAAAGATAATGGCATTTGATCGGGTCTTTAAATAATGCTGCTAATTGTTGAACAGCATTTATGGCCTTGACACAAAACAAAACAAAAACCAGAAGTTTTACTAATTTGGCACCCTTATAGGAATGTGTGGGACTGGTCAGGGTGTTGGTAAGGAAGTTTGCAGTGTCACTACTCCTGTGCTGTAGCTGTATGCTTGTACACTTGTTCAAAGGGTAACTCATGAATTTAAGTCATAAGAAAACTTGCACAATTCCAAGTATGTGCTGCTGTCAAGTTCCAACACTGCAAGAAAACTAAGGTGTGGAGGGTGTGGGAATGGGTGGAAGGAAAAGCACAGAAACAAACCAATTTGAAATGCCAACTTTGTTGCTTGGACTTGAGAATATATTTTTTCAAATATTTGGAAAGAATTTCTTTTGAGGAAAATAACCCAGCACAACATGCAACTGAACTGAAGTCTTGTTTTTTTGGTTTTTTTTTAGGTAACGGGCAGCATCATGTCACACTGAGATGCAGACCAATTCCCTAGCCACGGTGCACCTGATTTTCAGATTTAAAGTGCGAATGCATTTCTGTGCCCACAACTGCATACTTACTTTGCATTCATATTACTGCATGCGATTCGTATACAGAGATGGATAGAAGTAACCTACCTACTCATGCATACAAGGAGATTACCATTTTGGGTGCACATTCAACAGTAAGCCCATTATTACTGTTACACACATTTATAAAGGCACTCATTACAATATTATCTTGGCCCACTTGACTTAATTTAGATTAAAACCACCCAAAATGTTGTGAAACAGATACATATCCAACTTTATAATTAAGACTTGAGGTAAATTCTATCACGAGGCAATACATTTAAACTATTAAACTAATTTTATCATCATTCTGTCAGTTTACTAAGCAATATGCCAAAGCTTCTCCCTTTCTCTGTGATATTGCTAAAGTTGCAATCGGTCAGGAAAGGGGCTTAAACAAGAACTCTCTTGTTTTTTTAAGAAAAAAACTGCTAACAAGGCATTTTCCACAAGGGGTCCTCAGCTATGGAATTTACTCTCCCCCTTTGTGGTCTATTCAAGCCATTTTTTTAACCTTCCAAATACAGTATACTGAAAAGCCCACCTTCTTCCATACATGTCAGGGAAGGAACAAGTCAGTAGTATGGATCCATGGCAGTTTCACTGTAAGACTACGGTGCAGTGACTGTGTTACTGAAGGGAGCAGCTGTACTATTTGCATGGGCAGTTTGTAAAGTGAGCAATAGGTTTTTAATTCTCTATCAAATACTGTTCTAAATGAATGTAAAGTACCCAGAGCCTAGGTTGAGTGTTAAATACGACACACAGAACTGCAAAAGCTGGGCACTGCACATAAACAGAGTTACATAATGAATATGTTTGTTTCTGTTCTCCCTTGAACAGCAGGTGTAAGAGCAAGTCAGACTAAGTCTCTTACAAGAGATCCTCAGGGCGGGAGGAGGAATGGCACTTTCAACAGATCCCATTCAGCACAAGATATATGCCAGGATATGAGTAACTGCTTTATCTCTAGTTTCTTATGGCCATTATACAAGAACATCTTAAGAGTAGGAGCATGTCTACTACTGCCTCTGAATTTTTTTTTTTTTTTTAATCATCTATGTTTAGGGGTCAGAAACCTGATTTCTAGAACATGTTAGGCATTTTCATTTAGTTCTGTTTCCCAGAAAAACTCTCTGATTTCAATTGGACTAGAATTCGACCTTTAAGTTTTCAATTAATCTGATCTTCCACATATAACAGAGCATTGTAACCACATCATAAAAAAATTCTTATGAAAAAGAAAAGATACCAAGCTGTTACAATACTTAGAAATTCTCTTCTCTATGCATAAAGAAATGAAATAATTTCCACCTCCACTAGCTTTCGTGAAGAGGTCAAACAGCTCTGGTGTAGGTGGCAAGTTCTATTTAAGCCTCAACTAAGATGACTGACAAATTGAAAGCACTGCCATTTGAATTTTTCCAGGTTTTCAGACACATCCATCTGATCTCCATTAAAATAAGATGTACAGCTACTTAACAGAAACAAGAAAGTGGCATCTTAGGACATTGTTTTACTTGTTTCGGGAGAGGCACAAGATGATTTATAGAAAGACATGCTTTATTAATCAGAAAATTCAACAACTTTATTGCAAACATTTGAGATAATCACCTCCTAAAATATAATGTTGCTTAGAAACAGTACACATCCACATCACTGTTTTGAAGGTGCAGTATTTAATAACATTCTAGAGTCAAATAAGCAAAGAATGTATTCTAAAGAAGTATTTTGTTGTTGTTTTAAACGTTTAGTGAAACTAATGCTTGTGAAAGATGCCAAATCAAAAGCACACTAGAATGAAGTATTCTCTCCACCTGAACAGAGACAGC
Organism: Lepidochelys olivacea; assembly: GCF_965140295.1. Taxonomy (NCBI): domain Eukaryota; kingdom Metazoa; phylum Chordata; order Testudines; family Cheloniidae; genus Lepidochelys; species Lepidochelys olivacea. The sequence continues at coordinate 161,562,247 of NC_140412.1, read as the reverse complement.
AGATACAACACAGGTAATAGGAATCCACAGTTTAAGTTAGCTTTCCATGACCATTCAATTCTTGATAGCTTGCTTATGCACAGACCGTCAGTAAGCGTGCAAATTATGAAGCAGACACCTGTGAAACAGACACTGGCCTGTTCTGTCACTACCAGCCTGGGCCATGAGCACACACTGTTCCACTGCACACATGTTCACCACAAATATGAAGTGAGACACGTGGAAGTAGTAGCATGGTCATTTACTTAATTGCTGTAAAATGCAGTATTACATACGTAACTTCTAGTAGAGGACAACCTTTAAATGTTAATAAATGTTATTTCCTAATTACTTGGACCTTCAGATAACAAATTTGTGCTGGAGTTCTGGGTAGCATGGGGGGAATAAGACTTTCTTCCAGGTATTACAGCAATGGGGAAGATGGGCTAGTGCAGCTCCCCACCCTCTAACAGTAGAGGCAGTACATATGGAGAATATGAAGAGGAAACAGCAGAAGGAGCTGGGGCGTCAAGTGGGTAGAAAATTTTCCTTACATATTTTTTTGTAGAATAATGATTGTTAACAATAAATTATTTTAAAAAATTGACCACATTATCAACATTTTCTGTGATGGGAATTATTAAAATAGTTTTCAAATTCTTTATTTACCCCAAACTGCATTTTCTTACTGTAAACTGGGATTTCAGTCAATGAAAATTTTCAAAAAAAATATTCAATTTAAAATACTGCTGAAAACTTAATGGAAAATGGGCCCATTTAAGAAATTATTTTAAAATTTTCATGAAATCCTTTCCCAACCAGTTTTACTAGGGTATTGCTGGGGCTCCAAACCTTCCTTAAAGTAGGTAGAACATCCTCCTCCTCCTCCCGTTTCCCGAATGTTGAAAGAGCTGTCGAAGTTATGAGTCCCCTATCTGTCTCTTCTCCCCTTCAGGAAGATCCATCCCTCAGTGAGCTTCTCCATCTGTCCCCCGGGGGGGGGGGGTGACTCAAAGCTAGAACTTTGGCGCTACTTGTACCCTCTCCTAGCACTCCATGGTAATTAGGGGAAAAGAAAATAGATAGGGTAGGGTCATAAAAAAAATATGACACAAGTGCTGATAAGGTCTGGTCTACATTAGCGCTCCAAAAATGAATTTTGCAGTGTTTTGGACATGTCAAATTAACTGTGTAATAATACTATCGACACAGCAGAATGGCTAGGGATGAAAAACTGGCAGAATATCCTATAAAAGTATACAATTTCTGAGACCTGTTGATGGAAATAAAAAAAGATTCCATCTCCCATCTCACTTTCAAGGATGAATAGGTTGACATGGGTGATGCCTTTAGCAGAAATTGTTCGGCTTGTAAGAAGTTGATGCTTTCTCAAATATTTGACAGACAGTAGTAGTATGTACCTCTCTTAGTGTTCTTGCACCAAAGTACATTGTTGTGTAGGTTTTTGAATGTGAGCATCTTATAAATATCACCCAGCACTTAGATTCCTACATCTATCCATGCTCTTATCAAAATGTGTATCTGCCTTAAAAATAACCTACTGGGGGAGGAGGGTACTAGTGCTCTTTCCTGCTTCTTTCTGATGTATAGGGAAAGTTGGAAAGCTTTCTTTAAAATATTTTACTACTTATTTTTACTTCAGAGATAAGATTATTAGGTTGTCTCTTCCCACTTTCTGCTGGAGGATTCCTTGGAGTGCTAGAGAACTGAAGTTGGAGCAGTCTCAGGCCTCAACTGAAGACAAAGGCATTTCAAGGAGCTGCCCACTGTTCCATCCATCAACATGAAAGCACATCTGCAATAAGCAGGAGAGTGGAACTGGCATCAAGGATAATTTTATGTTCCACAGTCACTCTCTTTACCTTCCCCTCTCTTTGTCCCAAGATCAGCCTGGCAACCTCGGGTACTACAACCACAGATTAAGGAAATATTTAAACAAATAAGTACTGCACACTTATCCTACTTTACTTTGTACTCTGAAAATCTTAAGCAGACCCATTTTTAATCAGAAGTCTTCCAGAACTCACTGGATTGAATGTGACTAAGTAGAACATTGTCCTTACACTAAATGCTTTTTACTCTTTTCACTACATAAACACGCCCCCACCATCCTTATGTTTCCTAAATGCAACTGCCAACAACTGCTCCCAAGCCAAAAATAATAAGGAGCAGTGACAATTCACCTTGTTTAGACTCGAAAGGATTAAAGAATCATCCCTTTGGACAGAACAGAAGCAGCTAGACTAAAAAGAAGGAACCCAAAGTGGGTTTTACAAGTTCTGGGCAAAAATTATAGCTCTCCAGCATTTTTAATAGAGAAGCACTATAGAAACACCTTGTGTGTATCCTAAGACAAGGCAATGATAGGACATCTTAAATCTAGTAAGTGGATTGTGCAAGCTTTTGGGTCTTTCAACCCCGCACCTCACCCCAGTCCCAGGTATTATGGTGGTGCCAAGAGCTTCAACCAGGATCACTGTCCTACTTTGACAGGCTCTTTACAAACACATGAAACACTATTGGTAGCCAAGCTTCTAAAAAAGCTATGTATCTGTAGACATCACTGTCCATTCTAAGTACCATATCTTGGCATATATTTTAATGTCTACATTTACAAGAGAGATACAATAGCATCTTGCACACAACTAAGGGCCACTGGTCTTTTGGTATTTGGGAAATTACAGCCCTATTTAACAAAAACAATGAGGAGTCCTTGGGGCACCTTAGAGACTAACAAATTTATTTGGGCATAAGCTTTCGTGGGCTATAACCCACTTCATCAGATGCATGGAGCGGAAAATACAGTAGGCAGGTATAAATTTATACACAGACTAACACAGCAACCCCTCTAAAACCAACCCTATTTAAGTGTACCTCTTTCCTCAGCCTCTGCAAATACCATTTTAAATACTCGAGTCAGCTGATCACAGAAGAGTCAATAAAACTCCACATTGACACCATATTTCCAAAGATAATTTCCTCTTATTTTATCACAGGAAATAGACTTTTCTATCTCATCTATTTTGGCGTTCATGAATGTTGGCAAATCTAGTCCTGCTACAAAAAGATGCCAGATAATTGAAATCTATGCCCTAATCAGATGTGTAAAGTAAATTCTGTCTAATTCATTTAGAGTTTGTGGGATCGTAAAATGTAATTCCTTTTTGCGGTTGAGTAACCTTTCGTAGTTCCATTTTTTTGTGACTTGAGCCTTCAGATATTCTGCTGACAGACAGCTTGCCTGCTCTTCTGATTTGTTCAAATGACTTTTCTTGGAAGAGAGGATATTTAATCTACTGTTTAACAAGACGAAGCACCTACTATTTGGCTTTTGTTAATTTTTAACAAATTAATGTGAGTTTAATAGTGGCTACATTTTATTGTTTTTTTCTCTCTTTTGCTGACATGCCTATTTGCATCTTTCACCAACAATATTCCCTCCCCCTTGTATACCTTGCAAGATTCCCAGCCGATAGATTGCACAGACTGTTTTCACAACCAAAAATGCAAGTTAAAAAAAACTACTTAGCATTTACTTTCAGATCCTTCATTATGAATTAATCTAATCTCCATCTGTGTTTTCGGGATGTGTTGTATAAAAGTGCCACCTTAACTTTGACCTTGTCTACATCACTTATTCTCTCAACACCGCACTGTGTGATATGACAAAGACATGATACTTGCCTCCTAGGTTAGGAATCTGAACTTGTGTTGGGAACTACAGAATCTTATTAAGATCAGCTAAAAAGCTGAGACTATCGTGGTCCTCTGGCTTCCAGACAAATACTCATTTTACTATTTGTTATTTACGTGTCGTTAACAGAAGCAGAATGAGGAGTGTCCCTTTTACTTGATACTCTCAATGCTCTGAGAATTTTCATCCAAGAGACAAGGTTGGTGAGGTAATATCTTTTATTGGACCAACTTCTGTTGGTGGAAGGTACAAGATTTCGAGCTACACAGAGCTCTTCTTCGGTAGGAAAGGAAGCAGAGTGTCTGAACATTATTTTAGAATCTCCACCTTGAAGCTGATGCTTGTTGAGGAAAATTAAGTCCATTGTCACCCCTTCCCCTTCTCTTTTTGGGGATCTTTTTGTGTCCCCTTGGGGAGCTCACTCTCTCTGTTTTCCTGATTTCCAGTAGCCTTCCTTTTCTGACTTATTCAACATTTTTCCCTGCCATATTTTTGGGTAGAGGGGACCTTCCCTGACAACTGCTGAAATAATGAATGTGGTGCTAGGAGGATAGCATAATTTGGTTGAAGATTCATTCCTAACCAAGTCTCGCACATATCTATCTGTGCAGCTTTCAGTGGGCTTTTTTGGAAATAAAAAGTCTCTTTCTATAGGAAGGGTGGATACTTTTCTAGGGTATATATTGGCACTTCTAATTGGGAGGGTAACAAAGGATATTTTGGGCTTGTGGATATTTGTAAAACTTGGACAGATTATCATTTGCTTTCTGGAGGATCCTAATCTCATTCAATTAACTAATGTAGGATTCCAGACTTGAGGATGCAGTTTCTGAGGTTTTTAATCTTATTTGGTTTCTTAAAATCAAGCGCTCCCAGCCCACATTCAAGCACTATTAATAACAATATTTTTGCATTATGCAGAACTCTGCCTTTCCTTAAATAGTTTTTTTTTTTCTTTTAAAGGCCAACGATTTTGAGGAAAAGTCCTAGTATTGGAAACCCTGGAGTTGCACCCAAGGTCCCATTCCATTTCTGGGAAGGATAATTACCTTGATAAACTCTGGGGAGCCATCAAGAATACAGCACAGGACAAATGCACAGGACAAATGCATCCAACTCAAAAGGGGTGTTTAGAGGGCACAGATTGAGGTTGGATTGTTAGCCCAGCAGGGGAAGTCCCTACAAAGACAGTGACTGCAAGTGGCAGACTGGAGAAGGAACATTGTTCACAAGAGGGTATCAAGTAATCTGCTATTTTTCTACTGCACTTAGACACTGATTTGGGATTGACAAGAGTGAGGGGAGTGATAAACTGGACCTTGGACAAGCTACAGGTAATGAAGGCAGAAAATGGGGCTGCTGATCATCACTCCCTTAAACACCCCTTTTTGTGTTAATTTGCAACAGTGCACTTAATTTGTGAGTTTAATAAAGTTTAGTTGTAGTCTAACTCCTAATCCCTACCTATTTCTAACTAACCTCTTCATTATATGATCAAAGAGAAAGAAGTTCATATCGTTTCAGAAATTTTAGTACTCAGCTGATGTAAATTGGGATAACTCCCTCAAAGTCAAAGGAGCTAAAGTAATTTTCAACAGGTCACTATCTGGCCAATATCTGTAGTTAAAATTGGGCTAAAACTCTAATTAGTGAATATTTTTTATCCCAGTTAAATTTGCTGAATTCTTCGTGGTTCACTGCTAAGACCAGATGTAGAAAGGATGAAATTCTCTAGATATGTTAACTTCGGAAGGACTTTTTTGGTAGAATACGATGTCTCCTATTATGCAAGAACAACAGGGCAAATCAATAACCAAAACAGACAATTTACATCGGATGCCTTAACCTGAACGGAGAGCTGAGGTAGGTGCTATCCAGTAGTTAATAAAAGGCATTAAAACAATCAGCCAATGGGAAAGGGACAGAAAAAATTATGTACAACTAAAACCAGAGGTGCTGTTTTAAGTACAGTGGAGACGAAATGGCCACGGTACAGAAAATCGATAGTGGTGATATTCTACGAGACTGTTTTCTTCAAAGAAAAAACGACTGCTTAAAAGCCGGATGGTTTCCGAGTATGCTTTCTTCAAACTAAAATGCTCCAAACAAAAACAAAAAAAAACCCCAAGGCCTTGCATGTTCTACATGCTCAACCAGAATGAAGAACTGTTGCCTTGTACGGGAGAGTTCTGATCGCAGCATTATAAATTAGGCTTTGACAAGGGCTTCCAAACTGCCTGAACTTCTGCAAGAGAAGCCTGACAAAGGCAAAAAAGCAAAACATAAAATATTCCTCATTCTGAAACGAAGACAGACCCGACCGTGGGGAAGGAAGGGGAGAGACAGAAGGGGATGACGACAATTCAGCACACATCTAGTTTTGCCAGCAAAACATTCCAAACACCACACTAAATGCCAGTAGGAAAAGTTTTGTGGCAATGGAGTAGGAAGGATAGAAATGGTTTCTTGTCCTGAAAGGGAAGTATACCATCACAGCCCATAATGCAGGATGCCATTGAGTATATTGTGATTCATCAGCTCCTTTAAAATATTTAGCAGCGTGCATTACTATGAGCTTTAAGGCACACACGGTAGGCACTTCAAGCAGTAGGCTCTACTGACTCTAGCTTTTGGTGGGTTAACAAGGGAATATTCTCTGTTATCACTGACAAAAAAGAAAGAGTGCAAATAACCTTGGCAGAAGTCTTTGAAAGGGGAAGTAGAGAATTTCTAAACTATTCCCATAGAAGCAATCCAAGAAGTGTAAGGTCAAGTATCCAAACTACCTCTAAGTCCACCTCCCTCCAGAAGAGTCCTCTCTTCCACAGGCCTGGCCCTGCTCCAGCTCTGATATTCTAGCCCCACTGCTGCTTCTCCTTCCCAGCCCTGCTGTAGGCCAGCCTCTTATCCTAGCTTTATTATGCTATATGGGTTTCTTCTCCATTCTCTGGCAGTCCCTGGCTCTTCGTGACCACTCCTAGTGCCTGGACCTTCCCTCTGAAGCTTCCAGCTTGTGTCTCACACACAACAGTCCCACGTCTCCTAATTGCAGTTCCTTTTAATCCTGGTCACTCTGGCACACTGCCCTCTATGGCCTAGAGAGAGATCTAGGTCCTGGCCCCTCCCAGGGTGACCTGTGGCCCAATTTTTTCCCAATAATCTGGTTCATTAAAATATGTAAAGCAGTGGTTTTCAATCTTTTTGTAATGGTGACCCCTTTCATGCAGCAACCCTCTGAGTGTGACCACCCTTATAAATTAAAAACGGTGGGGGTAATTTAATCTAATGGGGGCTCACGGCTGTCAGCCCCACAGAGTTGAAAGCTTGCGACCCCCATGTAGCCACCTTGCGATCCTCTGAGGGGTCACGAGCCCCAGTTGGAAAACTCCTGATGTAAAGGGCTGCAATATGATTAAACTAATTCAGTTTTGGCTTGTACAACCCTCATTCCTCATGTTTCAAAGCCAAGGGTTAAGCCTCGAAAAATAAAGGTTTTCTTTTCAATAGACCACGTCCCCAACCATGTGGTTAACTGTAATCTACCTTAGGTTCTGAAGATATTGTGTCATTTTCTCAGCCAGTATCTCAAATTTTCTGTGCTGGCATTCAGCCAGCTTACAAATAAAAGGTCTTCAAATGGCCATTAAGCCTCCAACTCTGTCACAACAGTAACAAAGGGGCTTTTTAAGAGCCTGCTGTTTCATGTAAATAGTGTTTAAATTTGAAGGAGAACACAGAAGCAGCAACATTCCTGAACATACACTGAAAATGCAACTAATGATGCACGTCAACATGTCTGAGTGAGAAAAGGATCAATTGTTTTAGCTTCTTTGAGAAGTTTTTTTTCTTTAAAGTTTTTACCAAAAACTAGAAAAAAAGTAAAACCAGCAAATTTTTAGTTAAAACACTGAAAATAAGTTTTACTCGAAAAGACCAAAATTACTTCTATAATATTTCACCCGATTTAACCCAGTTTTAACAAAGGTAATACTTCCTACCACTGCCCTCCTCCCCCGCTCCCAAAAGGTACGTATGGAACAACTGATAGGAAACTACTATTTCCTGTGCAAAAGAGGCTACTGTAAAAAGTTGAGAGTTACAAATTAGGGAGAGGAACTACTCTCAGGAAGTACACCCTCAAATAACGGCCCCCCAGAATAAACTTCTTGGATCCTACCCTTTGTATTGTACATTTCCTCATTGTAATCTAGGCAAAGGCAAAATGAGAATCAGCGTGCTGTAGCTTAAATACACCCGTACTACCAGCACCCTTCTTCAAGAGTGCCAGGGCTTAGATGATGTGGTCTTTGTGACTGGAGGGGTGGGGAATGGAAGAATCCCATCAGGAATCACCAGTTGAGATTCAGGAAAGGGAATGAAGGAAGATGCTGGGCAAAATAAGCTTTGCTGGATGCTGCATATCAAAGCTTCACAGCTGCATACCCCAGTAGTGCTCAGGAGTTCTTCCATCACCAGGATAGGGAAATGATGTTCACCTCCTTCTGAAAAGCAACCACAGGACTGAGCCCCTGGAACAAAGGAGCCAAACCTCTCTTTTAACCTATCATGGCCTAGGAATGAATGACTAAATCCTGGGAGCTTGAGGACATAGGAGAAACTGGGAAGAAAGAGCTCCGAACTGGACAGCTACAAGCTAAGGCTCTATACAGAAACAAGGCACCCCTCAGACAGGCCTCAGGATAAGTAGCTACACTGTGCTTCACATCAGAACACTACCTTTGACCCTGCTGGGGTGGCTTTGAGGGAAGGCAGTCTTTTACATCAGCCATTAACTAGTAGTAGTGAACATCAGCCATTAGTACATCAGCCACTTACACATCAGCCATTAACTACTACTAGTAGTAGTAGTAACCATCAGCCATTAACATCGAGCCATAGGCTAGAATTTGTGAATTTTCAAAACTTGGGAATAAAACAAAGAATAAAAAGCTGAGGACAGGAAAACAAAAATGCCGTTTCCAAACTCCACCATACAATTGTTAGAAATACGGGTAATGAATTATCTTTGAATTATTCATAAAGTATGATGATCTCAGAGCAATTACAACAACTTGCTGGGATGAATCAAATTACTGGAATGTAAACATAACAGCGAAACATTGTATGGAGTGCATAAAAAAGCAACAGAGGAAGGAGAATTGATTCACCCAGAAAGAAAAACCACCACGTACTAAGCCACTAGTTAGAAAAAGGTGATACTGATACTAGCTCCACAAACCAACTATGGACCAAAAAAAGGAAAGAAAAGACAGACAGAAAAGAATCAGTCAAGCAGAGTTTGCAGTCTGCTCTGTTACGGAGTGACCATCTTATCAAGAAAAGTTATTGTTTCTACCATCTGTTCAGTTTGCCTAAAGGAATACAGCTCAGCATTCCTAAGTGACTCTGACCAGCCGTACCCATGCATACACACCCACACACACGAACAGGTGAACATGAGCTTTACAAAATGCTTAGTGATTTTCTGGTGCACAATTTTACGACTCAAGAAAATTAGAGGGCACTGAAAAGGAATGCAATACTAGGTTAAATACCCATAACTTTATCTAAATCACATGAAGGGCAAACAAATACTTTAGCAAGGGCTGCTCTATGAATAAAACACTCTTCCTAGTAACACCACTATTAATATTAGTATGGGTGCTTCAACATTTTGGACTGTTCTGAAGTCCTGAGTTTCTGTTTACTGCCTCTACCACTTACACATGGCAGTAGCAGTCTGTACCTCTTTGCAAATAGAGATAAGCAGGAACACGTCTGAACAATTCTACGTCTGTAAACTACAAATAGCAAACAAATGAAAGAGCAGTGTGGACCCATTATATGTGAGAATTCTACTGGTCACTTTAGAAACTGATGAGGTGACCTCACCTTAATCCCACACTTGAAGAATTTTACTCTAGTTCCTTATGAAGTGTTCTTGCTCCAAAACGTCAGCTCCCCGGCTGAAATACTTGGAATACTACATGCATGTTGGAATCTCCAGCACACAGCTGCAGAACCACAACATAACTGGGAACTAACTGAGACAGGAAACAATCCAAGCAGGGACTTATTACCCCAAATTAGCACAAATAAAGATAGGTTTCAGAGTAGCAGCCGTGTTAGTCTGTATTCGCAAAAAGAAAAGGAGGACTTGTGGCACCTTAGAGACTAACCAATTTATTAGAGCATAAGCTGTAGCTCACGAAAGCTTATGCTCTAATAAATTGGTTAGTCTCTAAGGTGCCACAAGTCCTCCTTTTCTTTTTACAAATAAAGATGTAATTTACTGTTCTCTGACTAGTGTCCATTCATAAAAAAAAACCCAGAATTTGATAAAGTAAGGCTAAACACAGGATGGGTTACTGGTGAAGAAGCAGTTACCTGTAATTTTATCTTCTGCCAACAGGAAAAGAAAACAAAAATTTTACTTTTCTCTGGTGTGGGTGCATACACACCTGCGGCTCCATCAGTCCAGGTACTGATGGAATGTTTCAAGTACTAAAAACTTTCACAAGCAAAGGGAAAGGAAATCTAAATGTTGACTTTTTTCAAGTGTATTTGAGAAGTAACATTCAACAACAACATAAACAAATTGTGCTCAAATGGAAAGACCAGGATAAAATATTAAAGCTCCTGCTTGAAGAGAAGCCCTGAGAGAGTTCAAAAAGAATCTCTACCTTCCCACATAGAGGTACAACACTCGGCTTCCATAAGGCCTGTATGCCTTCATGCATGTCAGCAGTAGGGTTGCCAGGCATCTGGTTTTCAACCAGCCGTTAAAAGGTCCATCAGTGGTGCAGCGGGGGTCCGGGGCGAAGGCAGGCTCCCTGCCTACTCTAGCTCCGGGTGGCTCCCAGAAGTGGCCCCCAGGTCCTTGTGGCCCCTAGATGTGTGGGTGGCCAGGGAGGCTCAGCACGCTGTCCCTGCCCCAAGGGCCGTCTCCGCAGCTCCCATTGGACGAGAACCACGACCAACTGGAGCTGCTGGGGCAGCGCCTGTGGGCGCTGGGGCAGCGCACAGAGCCTCCTTGGCTGCCCATGTGTTTAGGGGCTACAGGGACCTGGCATCCGCTTCCTGGGACCCCACACCCTGAACCCTCTCCCACACCCTAACCCCCTGAACCAGCCTGCAGCCCCCTTCCACACCCAAACTCCCTCCCAGAGCCTGTACCATTCCTATCCCCCAACCACTCCGACCCCCCAAGCACCTCATCCCGGTCCCCTCCCCAGAAGCCCACACCCCCAGCTGGAGCCCGCACCCCCTCCTACACTCCGGACCCCTTGGCCCCAGCCCAGAGCCCTATCCCACACCCTGCAACCCTCATCCCTGGCCCCACCACAGAGCCTGCACCCCCAACTGGAGCCCTCACCTCCCTCCTGCACCCCAATCCCCTGCCCCAGCCCAGTGAAAGTGAGTGAGGGTGGGGAGAGCGAGCAACAGAGGGAAGGGGAATGGAGGGAGTGGGGCCTTGTATAAGGGGCAGAACCTCAGGGAAGGGGTGTTCGGTTTTGTGCAATTAGAAAGTTGGCAACCCTAGTGAGCAGGGGAACCTTGCAAACTGCACAATGGACTTGCTTACACAAGCTAAGGTGTCAATTGAAACCATTATACTATAGTTATACAGTAGAACCTCAGAGTTATGAGCACCTTGGGAATGGAGGTTATTCATAACTCTGAAATCTTCGCAACAAAACAGTGTTCTTTCAAAAGTTTACAGCTGAACATTGACTTAATACAGCTTTGAAACTTTCCTATGCAGAAGAAAAATGCTGCTTTCCCTTTTTTCAGTAGTTTACATTTAACATAGTACTGTGCTTTTTTTCGCCTCTGCTGTTGCATGATTGTGTATTTCCTGTTCCAAATGAGGTGTGTGGTTGACTAGTCAGTTTGTAACTCTGAGGTTCTACTGTACAGGTATGAATTCAATTCTCCTATGGACACTTCTATTCTGATATATGAATGGTTTGTTTTTTTTCAGTTTAGTTTATGTCATTTTGGAATGCATTTAAGCTAAACCAAAAAAAGAATAAGCAGAATAAGAGTGTACACATGGGAAATTGCACTGGAAAAAACTACAGTGGTGTAACTATACCAGGATAACTGCTAAAACTTTCTTGTTTAAACAAACTCTAAACCCATTAAAGGAATCTTTTGGTCTATCTTTGTATATATAAATAAGGTCAAATTACCCCTCCCTTTCCATCATGACAGATTAGAAAGTATCTGTGCTCAAGTAACTTAATTTACCTAGTACAGCCTGCTCAGAGGACCACCTCTCCATTCCAGGACGGCACCTCACAGTGACCAAAACTGTGGCTTGCGTACCTCTCTTAATGTGAAAATGCCAGAAATGCAAAATATAGATTTTTTAAAAGCATATAGCATTTTATTGCTAAAAGCACTATAAGCATTACCTAACATGCACATGCCTATGCTAGCATTGGTAAACAACAAGAGTAGCTCTTACAAAACCATTTTCATCTTTTTTTTAAACCATATGTAATTGCTATCCCCACACTCATGTATAGAACAAGATCTTTTAAGCTGCTGAGCACCTTAAACTAAGGAACACCTTCTCAAGATGAGAGCATTAAAAAGAAAGGACAAACAGATACATGAGGAAGTTTAGGAACCAGTGAGCATGTGCTGAGTTTATAGCATTACCTGTACATAGAATCTCAAATATGCACTAATGCCTAGGTGAGTATGGCAGATTCTAGCTCCAAAAATCCATCTTACAAGGCAGACAATTCTAACAAGGAAAGAACAGGCCTACTGATTTATTCTCCGCTAGCCAACAAGCTTACACCAGAGTGTCAGCTCCTGGCTGTTTAGACATGAAAAACGCAATCTGAAGTAGTAAAATAAGCTGTACATACATGCCTTTGATGGAACCTTTGTGAGCATGGAGAGCTGATCTTTCCAGAGCATCAACAGCAGCAGCCAGCACAACTACCATACTGCCTGCTTTACGTGACATCCTGCGAACTGGGTGCAGTCTTTTCTCCTTGTGTACAAAGGCAGGTCCCTTCCAGCCAAAGCTTTCCCTTTCAGATTGTATCCTGCGTCAATTTGCAAGGAAAACCTAGATCAATAGGTCCTGAAAGGTCCGTACCTACACCAGAGAAACCCACTGTAAATTACTACATTTTATGAATCAGCAGATACACCAGAAAACCAAGAATAATGTACCACACAACATATTTTATTCACTTACTTTTCTGAAAAGTAGGGAGACATTAGTATTTTTATGCAGACTCTACAGTGCACAGATTAACACACTGCTTATTAGCTAAGTGCGGATAAGGAAAGTTTACTCCTTGTCTAACAATTTTTTTAACTATAATGATGACGATTACCATACTAAAAACCATGTGACTAATATGAAGGTCTGTAGACATATTTAAAAGCATCAGAATACAGGAAATTCTGAGGGAAGCCCTCTCACTCAGATGAAATTATTGATCAATAAGGAGAAATCAATGAAAGGTCTAGGTATACTAAAAGAATTAAATAAAAAAAACTCATGTTTCTGCCTTTTAACTTCCTCACTATTCATTAAAGAATGACATAGGAAGCAAGGCAGACTTGGTGTCAAATTCAAGAAATAATTAAGGTCTATCTATGTCAAATTTACATATTGATTTGAAGAAGATGCTGCCATCCTACAGCATTGAAACTAACCCTTATGATACTCCTGAAAGCACGAGTGATACATCTTATGAAAACAGGTGAGGGACTCAGGAGTGGTAAAAAGAATCTTTTGCAAAATGAAACAAAGGACTCTTATAGCCTCTGCTACATATTTACATATATGTTAAAATATTTAAGAATTTATATACTGACACATGGAGCCTACTGAGTTACAGTCAAGACGGGTTTCTGAAACACAGATCATTCCAAATAACAATTCTTTTTTCATTTCTGTGACAGACTGAACATAAGGAAAATGTGGAGAATGTAAATTATTTGAGCAAGGCCTTTGACAGTACTGCACATAGCTGAAAAGTGTGCAGAAATATTTTGATCAGAATCTGTAAGGAGATATTTTAGAAGAAAAATAAAAACAGAAAGGGGATACTACAGAACAAAACAGATGGCAGACTGTTCCCCCATAAGGTATATTAGATGAACACCAGTTGATATTTTTTATCATCTTGCTCCAATGCAACGAGTTATAGAAATTAAACTGTTAATTTAAAATTTTGATTCCATAGCTTGCATCTACTCCTTTAAACTGATTCTCTATCAAATATCACAGACTGTGGAATTTTCTTTTATTCACATTGTCACAGGTCCAATCCAAGATTACTGAACAGATTAGAGACAAAATGTGTCTTTGTCCATTTGGAAACACTTTGTGGAAAACTGACTTCACTATTTTTCCCCTGTATTTTTCCCAGTTTCTCCCATTGTTTGAGGAGTCATCACACAGCAACAAGGGAGAAATGTTTCTAAAGCTACAGTAAATTAGCATGCGGCTAAAGAAAAAATGTATAACCTGAAACAATTTTTAACTATTTTTAAACTGGCAAGATTTCAAGCTGATGATATCTATTCAAATAGAGCGTTACTGGGGTTGACACTATCAACTCCAGGGAGTTCATCTTGACATAGGAAGGGTCCTGAGGAAGATAGCAAAGACCAGTTCTCAGGTAAATCTAGCGCCTCTTGATTGGCCCAGGAGGCTATGCACAGTGGAGCTACTGGATCATGGCATGGACTGACAACTCACTCTTCTAGTCAAGCAAGGCTTGTTGTACCGTGGACTGATGGACAGAAAAATCCCTATCACTCTTTTCTCTCTGTACAATAATATGAAAGTATGCTACATGCATTGAAAAAGTCCATCTCCAAAACCAATTAACAAGATGAGGCTCTTTTGGAGCCTGGTACTGTATTTATTAAGAAGGCTACAGTCCCCTAATAATGGCACTTTTAACACTCCCCCCCCCGCAATGGGCTGGATACAAGCTGCATCATCACTGAGAGTCAAAGGCTGCAACCCCATAGGGATTAAAAGCAACAAAGAACTCTGCCTATAACTGCCAAATCAAAACCCACTAAGGGACAATTTTTCCTGTACTAATTTCAGTTATTATAATGAAAGTGAACACAAAAGCACAGACAGTTCCCTAAAATCCCTAGTATTTCAACTAAATATTGAACTAAATGTAAAACAACAGTCCTAATGCAACAATGAAGTGCTTTCAAAAGTGCTCGGAAAAGCGATGAAGCATGGCATTACAGAATCAGCTGTTTATGGTCTTTCAATTTCAAAATATGTTAGAAATAAAGAGAGGTGTCTACCTGGCCTTCAGACTCGATCTGAGATCTGAGACTAAAGTTGGATTGTTTTCTTTATGGGCATCATTGCCAGAAATAAAGGTTCTGCAGCTGAATTCAGTCCTCAGTTACACTTATGGAACTCCACTGTCTTTTCAGCTGCATGATTAAGAGTTTAATTTCCACAGCCCAGGTGTAACATACTGAGGGAGCGGATATGGAGGGGTGTTAAAGCAAATGCCCGAATAAAGATGTGGATAAACTCACCCTGGCCCGGACTCTTCCAACTCATCAACATGACTAAGTGCTGAGTTTACTATATACAATATCTGACCAAGTCACTAATGAGCAATGTTTATGCCATACTTATAAGAGACTAGGAATACTACAAATTCCTCCTCCCCCACCCGCATTGGTTTGTAAATAATATAGTATATATGCTGAAATCTAAGTCTCATATGTAAAACTTGACTGCCTTATTTATAAAGAACGAACTAGTTGGTAAACACCTAATATTTAAACAACAGAAAAGATAATAGCACACCATACTTTCAGAATAAACTGCAAATGGTTTGTATTGTTACTATTAGCTGTTGCTAATAGCAACAGATGAATCATAGCTGCACACACTCAGAATTCACACAGTATCTTTTTACAGTGCCTTGACAACAAGTTATTTAAATAAATATTCTCAGATTGGATAAATAATTTACTTTTAGCTGATGTACTCAAATAATCTTACCTATGCAAATATTTGACACCATGTGTGAAACAGAGACAAAAATACTCATCTGCTGTCCAGAGAAGGTAATTCATAGGGCTGTCGATTAATTGCAGTGAACTC
This sequence comes from Lepidochelys olivacea, assembly GCF_965140295.1. Taxonomy (NCBI): domain Eukaryota; kingdom Metazoa; phylum Chordata; order Testudines; family Cheloniidae; genus Lepidochelys; species Lepidochelys olivacea. The sequence goes on along the minus strand of NC_140412.1, from coordinate 161,546,417 downwards.
ACGCAATTAACTCAAAAAAGTAATTGCAATTAAAGCAATTAATCACCGTTTTAATCGCACTGTTAAACAACAGAATACCAACTGAAATGTATTCAATATTTTAGCATGTTTTTCTACTTTTTCAAATATATTGATTTCAATTGCAACACAGAATACAACATGTACAGTGCTCACTTCATCATTTTTACAATGCAAATATTTGTAATAAAATAATAATATAAATAAAACAAATAGTATTTTTCAATTCACCTCAGACAAGTACTGTAGTGCAAACTCTATCTTGAAAGCTCAACTTTCAAATGTAGAATTTTGTTTGTTTGTTACATAACTGCACTCAAAAACAAAGCAGTGTAAAGCTTCAGAGCCTACAAGTAATAGAATAATAGAATATCAGGGTTGGAAGGGACTTCAGGAATTCATCTAGTCCAACCCCTTGCTCAAAGCAGGACCAATCTCCAATTTTTGCCCCAGAACCCTAAATGGCCCCCTGAAGGATTGAACTCAGAACCCTGGGTTTAGCAGGCCAATGCTCAAAACACTGAGCTCTCTCCCCCCCTTAAATTCACCCAGTCCTACTTCTTGTTCAGCCAATCGCTCAGACAAGAGGTTTTTTTTACATTTATGGGAGATAATGCTGCCCGCTTCTTAATGCCTGTCACCTGAAAGTGAAAACAGGCGTCGCATGGCACTTTTGTAGCTGGCATTGCAAGGTATTTACATGCCAGACATGCTAAACATTTATATGCCCCTTAATGCTTTGGCCACCATTCCAGAGGACATGTTTCCATGCCGATGATGCTCGTTAAGAAATAATAAAATAATAAATTTGTGATTGAACTCCCCGGGGCAGAATTGTATGTTTCCTGCTCTGTTTTACTGGCATTCTGCCATATATTTCATGTTACAGCTGTCTCAGATGATGACCCAGCACATGTTGTTCATTTTAAGAACACTTTCATGGCAGATCTGACAAACTCAACGATGGCATCAATGTGAGATTTCTCAAGATAGCTACAGCACTCCACCCAAGGTTTAAGAATCTGAATTACCTTCCAAAATCTGAGAGGGACCAGGTGTAGAGCATGCTTTCAGAAGTCTTAAAAGAGCAATACTCCAATGTGGAAACTACAGAACCCGAACCACCAAAAAAGAAAATCAACCTTCTGCTGGTTGCATCTGACTCAGATGAACATGAACATGCGTCGGTCCTCATTGCTTTGGATCGTTATCGAGCAGGATCTATCAGCATGGATGCATGTCCTCTGGAATGGTGGTTGAAGCATGAAGGGACATGTGAATCTTTAAAGCATCTGGCACGTAAATATCTTGCAATGCCAACTACAACAGTGCCACATGAACACCCGGGCTCACTTTCAGGTGACATTGTAAATAAGAAGTGTGAAGCATTATCTCCTGCAAATGTAAACAAACCTGTCTGTCTGAGCGATTGGATGAGCAAGGAGTAGGACTCACTGGACATGTAGGTTCTAAAGTTTTAGATTGTTTTATTTTTGAATGCAGTTTTTTTGGTACATAATTCTACTTTTATAAGTTCAATTTTCATGATAAAGAAATTGGACTACGGTACTTCTAATGGGGGAAGTGAAAAATACTATTTCTTTTGTTTTTTACAAATATTTGTAATAAAACTAAATACAAAGTAAGCACTGTACACTTTGTATTCTGTGTTGTAACTGAAATCAGTGTATTTGAAAATGTAGAAAACATCTAAAAATATTTAAATAAATGGTATTATTAACCGTGTCATTAATCGCAATTAATTTTTTTAATCGTTTGACAGCCCAAGTAATTTATGAAGCATGTCAGGCAGAGTGGAGAGCCTGATCTAACGTAATATGGGAAGAGCAGGGACCACATTGTTAATCCACAGGTCACAGAATCAAAAAAATATTGACAAACCTTGACAAATTAAGAGAATTTGTTTGAAATCAACAAGAGGAAATTAAATCAAGATAATCACAAAGTACTGCACTCAAAGAAAAAAACCAAATGTACAACTACAAAACGGGGAATAACTGCCTAGACAATAGTACTGCTGAAAATGATTTGGGGTTATAGTGGATCACTAATTCAATATGAGTCAATAATGTGATGCAGTTGCAAAAAAAAAAAAAAAAGGTAATAAGAACCTAAGAAGGGCCATAGTGAGTCAGACCAATGGCCCATCTACCTGAGCATTCTGTATTCCCACAGTGATCAGTGCCAGATGCTTCAGAGAGAATGAAGCAAACAAGGCAATTTATCAAGTGATCCATCCCCCGTCATCCAGTCCCAGCTTCTGGCGGTCAAAGGTTTAGGTACATTCACAGCATGAGCTTGCGCCCCTGACCATCTTGGCTAATAGTCATTGATGGACCTATCCTTCATGAATTTATATCATTCTTTTTTTAACCCAGTTATACCTTTGGCCTTCACAATCGGGATGTATTAACAGTAGTGTCATATGTAAGACACTGAAGGTAACTGTTCTGCTGTACTTCGCATGGGTGAGGCCTCAGGTGGGGTACTGGGTTCAGTTTAGGTACTACACTTTAAGAAAGATGCAGACAAACTGAAGAGTCCAGAGGAGAAGAACAAAAATAACAGCTTTATAAATCCTGACCTATGAAGAAAGGTTAAAAAAACTGGGCATGTTTAGTCCTGAAAAAAGACAGTGGGGGCGGGGGGAGAACCTGTTAACAGTGTTTAAATATGTTACATCGTTGTCATAAAGAGGATGATGATCAATTGCTCTCCATGTTCACTGAGGTAGGACAAGAAATAATGGGCTTAATCTGCAGCAAGGGAGATTTAGGTTAGATATTAATTAAAACTCTCAAAAATTATAAGGGTAGTTAAGTTCTGGAGTAGCTTCCAAGAGAGAGGTCTTGGGATCCCCATTAATGGAGATTTTTAAGAACATTTTGGACAAACACCTGTGAGGGATAGTCTAGGTTTACTTGGTCCTGCTTCAGAGCTGGTGGCTGGACTTGATGACCTCTTGTGATCCCTTACAGCCCTGTACTTCTAGAAATCTAGTTTAAAAGTAAAAACACGTATCCACTCCCCCGCCCCCAACTGCCAACTCCTCAAACTCATCCTAGAATCTGAGTGAAGTTGGATTTTTTCCTCCTTGTGCATCACTATCCTTATTAAAAGGTTTTTCAAGGTAAATTAGAACGCAGATTTAATTCTTATTTTTGCTCTCAAGGACACCTGTGTAACCTGAATTGCCATCACTGGTTTTGCACAGATATAACTGATTGGAACTTAATAAACAATACTGTTTATTCAAAAGACGGAACACAATCCAGCTTATTCCCATTTAGCTGTGTTGGCTTTGTAGAGCTAGCTGGAGTTAACAAAACAAAAGAACAAAAAACTTCTAGTCACCGAAGTCAGCAGATATACCTTTGAAGATAAAAAAACAGATCTATCCAATAAGAAGTCTCAATTGTTTACAAAGTTTCTTTTCAGAGCAGAACGCTGTCCTTAGTTTTGCTAGTCAGTAAAGACGGATAGATTCTTCTCCCACACATTCCCCATTCTACGTTTCTCTTAGCACCACATGTCATTTTCTAGACCTTCCCACTTATCCGTCCACAATACATAGGAGATCTAAACTTTCTAATCTGTCTAAACATTTAAAACCCTGATAATCTCCCACTTAACCACTGCAACCTTTTCCCCTCGTGTCCCTATTACCAACAGTGATCCCCTCCATCAAAAAAGTGGTTGCTAAAATGATCTTCTTCACCTGTCATTCTAGTTACCCTTCCAAATTTGTTGCATCAAGTTTAAATTTTATGTCCATGCCTTCAAGGCCCAATATAACTGCAGATCAGCTCAGGCCTTGTTAATTACTGTGGCAACATCCATAGCTCTACCTGTGATACTTGTCTTACTGCCCCAGTTCTTCTGATTCTTTCACCACAATTGTCTCTGTACCCTTTTCCATGCTACCCTCTATACATGAAATATCCTCCTAATTCTGGGGCGACAAGCCCCTCGCAATTCTAATTTAAAACCAACCTAGAGCCTTGCTTCTTTCAAAGACCCACAAGGAGCAAATCAATAATTATTATAATAAATACAGTGATTCCATCCTTTCAGTTTCCAAAAACATACTGTCTACTATTTCTGTACCATTTTAGGTTGTATCCATCTTGCGCTGTAAGTTCCTCACAGCAAGACCTACGCTCTAGTGTGTGTGATATGACACCAAGCACACTTTTGGCCCTTGTCTGATGACACTGGAAGGAGGGCTATAATTTCAATTCTTCCTAAATATCTACCTTGCTCATTTTACTTTTTTTTGGTAGAACCTGTATTTATGGCTCTGAGTTCCATCCCAAACTAAACAATTAGAAGTTAATTTCATCTACGCGAAAGGCACAACATACCTTATTATTGACTTAAGTCCCCTCTGGAAATTAAAGGGAGGTGTATGGGATTGGCAAAATGAGACTACAAAATGTAATTTTAGACAATACTTTCTGAGGTAACAAAAGACTTTTCTATTTGTTTTGATTGGATGCAGAAAAATATGTGAATTGTCGTAAACTTGTTTCCATGGAGACTTGACTGCTTGCATAATGCTTGCTTTATTTGCCAACAGTAGGTGAGACTTCAGTGCTGCTAAGAATTTTGGTGCTTCAGTGCATTTTTCATTTAACCATGTAGGAGCCAGTTATTCAGTTTTGGGCATTCTGGTAGGTAAGGTTAAATCATGCAAACTTAATAATAAATAAGTCAAGGGGCGAGTTAAACTGATTTTATAACCTTAGTGATATTTGGATTTAGTAAAATGGAATGTTAATGCTTAACACATGAAAAGATTAATAGCAAAATGCTGAAGTTAGAAACTAAACAGCTTATAACAATTGCATACTAAGTGTCTAGGATGATTCCAATTACTCACTTCTTTGTGAATAAAAGTGAAATCTTCTCTTTCTATATTATAGGCAAAGATTTGAATTAATTTTTTGAAAACCTGTATAGTTTATAATTTGTTTATAATGGTTGGAAGGAACATTACAAACAGTACAGTGCAGTATATCCATTCCTCTTTTAGACATTCAGTTTGCCTGTTCACACTTGTCTTGACAGAAAAATAACATGTTCTCAGTTTGCTGCCAGATACCAGGGCAAATCAACCTAAGATTGTCAGGGTGTCCCCCCCACCATACATATATGTTTGAAACAGTTTGCCAACTAATTTAGTTGCAATTGTAACTGTGGAAGGACTGGGAATTGGAGCAGCTTTTCTGAAAAGTCACCTGGTCAATATGAATGCTAGCTACCATGTCACATACATCACTAACATTCTGCTGATACCGTTCATACAGTATATTGGCTCACTACCTTTTTAATTTTCCTGGCTGAAGTGTTCACTTGGGATAGACCAAGATGACACCAAAAGAAAGCAAACAACTAAATTATGTTGTTAACAATTGGGTGTTTCTTTTTTTTTTTTCCACTTTCTTGAAATGCAGAACTTTATAATCACCACCTTAATGTGGAGAATGGCTCCTCCTTTCCTTCCAACTTTCGTTGGGCCATCATGCTGTTATTGAGTATGTTTGCTGAGAGCTATATTTTTCATGACTTTTGCCCAAAGGTCTAGTAGTCTGCAAGGTGATAAAACTCCTTTCTAAAACAGCAGATGAATTATCAGGAAGCAACACTTAAAACAATGTAGGGGAAGCTTTCTTGGTGACAAAACACAAATCTGAACACAAGATCTAAAATGGTGAGCTTCATCAACCAACAGATTGCCTTTGTTGACTACTGATTATGGAGGATAGACTTACCCAGATTGCTTGAAGAGGCAGCTGAAGGAAAGGAGATGTTTACTGTCAAAATCTTACATGCATCCCTGTTGGGAAAGATTCTTTGCCTCTTCTAAGGTCTGGTGGGAAAACTGAACAGCACTTCACATATGGTATAAAGAGGCACATGAAATGTTAACTTCCTACATCTTTTTACAGAGGACCACTAATCTCTTCTAGTTAGGAAGGTAAGAAAATAGATACTCAAAAGCAATTGTCGGCATTGAACTGTATGCTTGTGTTAGCAAATATCAGTATAATAATTGCTGGTTATCTCTATAATTTGGATTAAAATCTCTAACCCAAAGCAACAGGGTTGGGTTTTTTGGGGGGTGAGGTGGGCGGGATTTCATTTTTTGTTTTGCACCTTTGGATTCAACTGTCATACTTGTATCACTAGAGATCTTTTGTTAATTTCCTTTAGAATTCTATGCTGATTTTTAATCCTGTTGAGGTACTTCCCAGAAGTTCTAATTAGAATGAGGGCCCCATTGTGCAAAGTGTTATATAAGCACAAGACAGGTTCCTTGCCCTAATTTATGATGAGATATGACAAGTGAGTGAAAGAATAAGAGAAACTGGAGGGTAATTGCAAGAAGAATGTGACTTCATTGGCTAGATACAGTCTGTGCACAAGTTAATGGTTCCAAATCACAAGCTCTATTATTAATAAATAAAGATTCTTCACAATGGAGTTCTGCCAGTATTTAAGAATATTGAAACTATGCTTTGTAATTAACCAATGTATACTGAAAAATATTACAAACAGATTCATGCTCAGACAAGATAAGTAGACAATATTAGTGTATTTCTTCACAGACTGTACAAAAAATGTGATTACATGATAATTTTATTATAGACTGATATCTCAAAGAGGGTCTTCAAAAAGTTCACAACAAATTGCACAAAAATAAAAGGGCAAGTGATGGAATTAAACACATTTTAAAAGAAATTGGAGATGACCATGAAATCCTCCTTCTGAAATAGAGCATTCTGGGAGTACACAGGGTTGCCACCTGTAAGGTACAAAAACCTGGCATACATAAGATGATGCTGAACCATCAAACTGGACAGTTGGCAGTGTGAACCGAGCACATTTAAAGATTTCCTAAGATAACTCTCTCAAAAAAGGGACGATCTTGGGAAAACCTGGACAGGCAACCCTAGTTCCATACGGATAAGAAAAAGAAGAAATTATTATTGTACAGTGTTTCAAATTCCAGGTCTGCTATCATTACTAACTTTAGCAAAGTTAGTTCTTTTAGGGTGTTTGTTATTTTTTTAAAGAGTGTTTTAAAGAATTAGCATAGTAATTTTTCCAAAGAAAATGGAGAATTTTTTTTTTTAAAAAGCCAGTGACTGACAATGCTGCTTTTTATATTATCCACTTAGCATAAGTGCCAATTTTTAGACAAGGGAAGTCAGTGGGAACAGAATCAGGTCGACAGAGTTGGTTTTATTCCCAGTGTTTAAGGAATCAGTGGACACTGATCGCCGAGCCAGATGGGAGGAGACCGAGAGGATGAGCTTTACCCGCTCCAGCCGCAAGTGTTGGAGTCTGCTCCGACGCCTTGGAGCAATGCAGCAGCCACCTGCACTCTGCCGACCCACAGTGACACCCAACCAGGTAGCCGGACACCTATTTAAAGTGGCCAGAGCACCTTTGGAGAAACAGATGCGAAGACAAGTGAGGAACGAATGGAGTATGTTTAAACGTGTACACCAGATCAGAAGCTGCCCAGAACCATTCACGGTAACAGAGCTGGAACAGACACTTGGGTAGCATCAAGTGTGCAACAGCTGTGTGCTATGACAACATATCTCCAGAATTCCTGAAAAACCTTGGCCCCCATGCGTGGCTTTGGCATGTGAAATTTTTCATTACGGTCATCAGTGAAGGCAGGCTACCAAAGATATGGCACACTGCAAAAGTCATTGGCCTCCTAAAGCCTGGAAAGGACCCAAGTCAAGCATCAAGCTATCGTCCCATATCATTACTGTCAGTGTGCTTCACGACACTGGAGTGCTTAGTTCTACAGCGTATATTACCCGACATGGAGAGAATTTTCAGCCCTGACCAAACCAGCTTTCACCAAGACTGTAGCACATGCAACCAAGTACTCGCACTGACCACATTTGTTAAAAATGGCTTCCAGAGAAACAAAAACAGGCGCTGTTTTCATTGACCTAACAGCGGCATATGATACGTTATGCACACTGGCCTGCTTGTGAAGGTATCAGGGTCCTACTACCTTGCGTTACAGGCATTGCTGAACTGTTCCTCCATGATAGGCAGTTCAGATTCCATATGGAGGAGAAGACAAGTGCTTGGAGATGACAGAGAAATGGATTACCCCAGGGCTTTGTGCTTTTTTCAACCCTGTTCAACCTTTACATCAATGACCTGCCAACAACAGAGTCACGGCCCGGACATTTCACGAGCTTGATGCCACTTTAAACTGGGCCATGGTAAAGTTAGCTGGCTACTGTAAGACTTGACACCTCTAGCCAAGCGTCATAAAAACAGTCTCCAGTTTGTTCCATCTTCATCATGCTAGCCCAACCCAAGAACTGAATGTTTATCTTAATGGTCAGAAGGTGAAGCATGAAGTAGAACTGGTCTATCTAGGTGTGACCTTAGATCACACACTGAGTTACCATGCACACCTGAAGAAGACGGCAGCTACAGATAAGACACGCAACAATCCCCTTAGCAAACTGGAAGGTTCGTCATGGGGTGCCCGTGCTCCAACTCTGCAGACGTCAGCTCTTGTCACCTCGTATTCAGTGGTGAAGTACTGTGCACCAATATGGAGTCGATCGTCACACACCAAACTGATGGATACGTGGTTACCTGCCGCCATGCGCATCATTTCCGGCACCCTGCACTCAACTTCGCTCCCATGGCTTCCAGTTCTGAACAAGATTGTTTCTCCTCATATCAGATGAGAGGTTGCCACTGGCAAGTTACTGGAGAAAGTATGCGTCAGCTCAAGCCTGCCACTGCACAATGACCTTTTTAAACCACGAGCTGCACATTTGCCATCATGTCGCCCATTATGGTCTCATCCGCCACACCAGGAATGTTAGGGCAGAAATACTCTGCCGAGAGGAATGGATATCCGTTACAATCCCCAACTCGTTCCTTGTCGCCGACCCCACAATCTGCATGCCTGGTTTTGACCTGCCCCGTCGTCAATGGTCTCTGTTGAACAGGTTCCGGACTGGGCAAGATCTCTGTGCAGCCAACCAGTATTGCTGGGGCCTTTGTGACAGCCCTTTGGGAAGCTGTGACATAATGCAGACAATGATGCAAGTTGTTGATGAATGTCTGCTGACTAGGTTCAGCGGTGGCCTAGAAGAACTGCATTACGCCACTGAAGATGCCATTCCTTGGCTAGACGACTATACACAGGCTAAATTAAAAAAAAAGGAAGTATATGCTTTTAATGCATATTGTTAGAAGCACTTATGAGGAAAACACTTCAGACATGAAACTGAACTGATAATCTGAACTCAGACAGCCAAATCATCCACTGATTTCCAACTCCTATATAGCATTGGAATTGAATGCCTTTGAATGTCTTTATACAGTACCAGTCTTCGGTATTTATCAAAAATATATACAGTGACTAAATTTATAATTATAGAGATCGTCTTATGAAAACATACGATTTTATAAATAAAATCTGCCAGAACTTTGGAAACCAGGTTATATTTCAGGATACTGGAGGGGTCTGTCATTTGTTCAGCTACCTCTAATAGTTCTCTCCATTTCTTCAAAGCGGAACTTACAAAACAATTATTGATCTATATTATCAGTTGCATACTGAAATAAAGGATAGTGCTTACTCAAATCCAATATGGAAATTATCTTTTTGCGGCATTTTTCCCATGGCATTTCCTTTGAATTAAGGAAATGTAAGCAAATTAATCTGCTGGCATAATATCATCCATCTTGGTGTTAAAAGCAAGCAATCTTGGGACTTCAGCTATCCAAAGTGGATGGATATTGGGCAGCTTACAACATAATATGCATGTGCGCCAGCTGAATTTTTCAGTTTTGTTTCCTGTCCTATTCTTTTTAGAGCCTAAAACGCTACTTACTTGTTTTTTGAACCATCATTGTATATTGAGAAGATATTTTCATTGAGCCTAACAAACTATAGCTCTTTCTTGCATGGTTACACTGACACATGTGTCTCTTCACCACAGAGACTAGACTGAAGGAGTAAGAGTATGTCTACACTATGGAGCTATGCCAGCAGAGTCCTGAAGCACAGAGGCAACTTACACCAATAGGCGTTTTTCCCCATCAGTTAAGACCACCACCAAGACCACCACCTTTCTAAACAATGGTAGCTACATTGACAGATGGGCTTTTCTGTCAACATAGCTGCATCTACACTGAGGTTTTTGTAAGCATAGCAATGTCAGTCAGAGGTGTGACTTTTTTCAAAGTTAAGTCAACATAACCTTTAAGTGTAGGCCAAACCTAAGACAAGGTCCACTGCTGGATATGATCCCTCATTAAAAGGATAAAAGCAGAAGCTGGATCTCTGAGTTGTGGAATATGTCAGGCAACATCCTGAGACCAAAAGAGAAACACTGACAAACATACTGGTGTAGCCAAGACAGACTTCAGCTGCTGGCAAAAAAACTGCTCATTTTCCCCTTGTTCAGAACAAAGGAAACTGGTTTTTGTTTAACTGCCTTAACTTCAGATTGTACCTAACTATTCAAGACACCCTGAGACCTAGTGATCCAACAGTCCTGGGGCTGCAGAGATGATCATATCCCAACAGTTCACACTCCACTCCCCTTAGTCTATCTAGGAGACCTGTATTTATTTTTCTTCAAACTTTTGTCTGGGTGGATCCCACTCTTCGTGAACACTTATCTGATACATGTGAGATCCCAATCTTTTGACCAGCAGTATCTTTTGGGGTTGCATGTGCAATCCCCTATGTCCTTGTGCCTTCCCTGCCTCGTGAGGACATATAGGGTAGAGCAGCCCCAGCCACCTCTCAGTCCCATATAATTCCTTACAATGCTTGCTTCCCACCCACTTTCCTTCCCAGTCCCTTTTCAGAGACCCACCTCATGAAGTGAATTCCTTACTTCAGCTAGGAGCCATGGAAGAAGGGCTGCTACTTACTCATCCCCAGAAGAGAGGAGGGAATGCATCCCATCCTGCATCTGAGGCAGCTAAATAAATTCACATACCAATTCATATTCAAAATGGTGATCTCACTTTCCCAACCAGGGACAGTTTTAAAAACTGTGAATTTATTAAAGGTGATATGCAAAAACCTCAAACAACTTAAGTTTGCACAAGGTCCATACTAGTTCAGTCTCATGAGAGCCCTCCCTCTTGGGCCCACTGTCTGCTTCCCCATTGTGTTTCTTTGGACCTTTTCAGCAGAACTCCAAATCCTTAAAGGGCCAGGATGCAGGTAAATATCATCCTAACAATAAACGTAACCATGATATTCTCAGTACTATATTCCCCCTTTCTCAATGTAATGTTTCCCCAAAACTTCTGTTAAACAAAATATAAAACATTTAGTCCACCTACTGGACTTATTAGCAGCCATCCAGAAGTTCCACATACTCAAACAATTGTTCTCAGATTAGTTTTTGTCTCTCTCCTTTTTCACCAAGTCTGATATTGATGATGGAAACTTCTGCATCTCTTCGCATTAAACAGGAAGTTTCTGTAGCAAGTATAGTTCTGCTAACCAATAGAATAGCCAGTCCTGAACAGTTTAAATTCCCAAAGATACTCATATCTTATGAAACAACAGTTCCTTTATGATCAAGGCTATAACCATGTACCTTCAAGCCACTGGGCATATGGCAAGTCATTTAGAAAAAAAATCCACTAAATTAATGTAATAGACTATCCAGAACTATGAAACATGTGATTTAGAGTAATATCCAGATTATAAATATCACATTAGTATTGGACAGACTGCAGCATAGGTACAGGAAAAGGTACTTGATACAGCATGTGAAGAGAACCCCGTAGTGCATTCACCAGTCCAATAGCTAGATCTCAACACTGCTAAGCATGTGTCCCTAAACATTCATATGTCATGTGTGTCCACGGAATTCTTCTCTACCTAGTCAAATGGCCAACCACATCAACAGATCACTCTGGTGATCTGTGCAACACTAGTTTCAGGTTCCATGCTCTTGTTTTGGCATTCATGTCTTTCAACATCGTTTTCCAAGTTTACAAGAACAACAACATTCTCGTTTCCCAGCTGTGAATAAAATGTGTCTACCTCGGGCAATATCCAGTACCATCACATGTCATTCGCTCTCACTATCAGAATTACTGGGATCTAAATTCCTGCCTCATTTTGATCTTTTATTGCACTAGTTTGTCTGGTTTCTGTTTCTTCTGCTGTGGTGATTCATAGCATTATACGCAAGGGTAAGAAGTCACAGGGAAGTAAAAGACAGTGGTGAAGAACACTCACACCTCCTTTTTCATTTTATGCTTTTACTTTATAAACTGGATTATCACCTTTCCTGTCAAGGGCTACATAAATTTTACCTTCCTAATAGGCTCTTAATTTGCCTGGCCCTTCTCTCTCTGAAGACTGCAGACAAGTACTCCATCACCGGGAAGAGGACAGCACCATGCACTTTCTGATTGCAGTGGTTCTTACCACAAGTAGCAGCTTTCTGAGAACGCTTTGACTCAAGTTCATAAGTTTCCTTCATCTCCTGTTTCCACTTCCCAAAGTAATCTTTATGGACCCCAGGTGCAGATTCAGAGTTTATAGGTAAACCAAATGCAGTGATAATAGCCTTCACCATCAGCTCTCTCTAGAAGCTCAGGGTTGATTTGTGGCTTTCCGTCTTCATGGTCTTGTTTTCACACAGCAATTTCGTCCAGCCCACAAACAATCTCTGCGGTTCACAGTGGCACACAACCACTATATCTACAGAGTACACCTTTCAGCCAGTCTACAGCCTCAAGCGTATTCACAAAATGCTTGGTGATAGTGGCTGCCTGCTACTGTAGTTGGATGACTGGCTTCTCAGAGGGAAATCCCCACAGGAAGTTTCCATCACCCTCCACTGTTCTCAACTTATTTCACTCCTCAGGACTGAATCAATTACATGTCCCTCACTCCAGCCAAATGCATATAATTTGCGGAGGTTCTTCTGGTTTCTAAGTTAGCAAAGCCATACCTCCCTCCAGACGGGCTTCAGACCATCATATCTCTGATCATCAACCTTATGAAAAACCCTGCATCAATAAAAAACTCTCTCAAACTATTAGGTTACTTGATGTCATGCACATATACGGTGCCTCTGGCCAGATTTGAACTCTGCCCTCCCCAAGGCTGTCTGAGGCGACATATATATTTGGAGCTGGGCATGTGATTTCCAGCTCCCATAGACATACATGTGCTAGCTCTCACCAAGCTAGCACGCTAAAAACAGTAGTGTAGCTGGGGTACCATCAGCAGCGGTGAGTGGTGGCAATGGGATCCCGATGGGTTTGTACATGGGGCAGCTACCCGTGATGCAGCTGCTCATGCTATCCCAGCTACACACCTATTTTAGCAAAACACTAGCTCGATGAGAGCTAGCACAAGTATGGCTACTTGAACTAGGAATCACACCCCCAGCTCCAAGTGTAGCCTGCAGTCTGTCTACCAACTGTCCAAACCACCACATGGACCCTTGCCTCACAGCCTTGATTCCTTTTCTAACTTGCTTCAACTGGTGGAGAAACCTCCAGGTAATCTACAAACCCTTTCTTATTCAGCACCCCGCCTCCCACAGTGATACTGACTACGGAGACCTCCATGACAGCTTCTGGGTACACATCTAAACAACCTACAGGTTCAAGGCATATGGTTCTGGAAAGAGTCCTCACTCCAAATGAATATTTTTCAACTCCACAAGATAGGTTCTGCAGACTAGTCATTTCTACCACTCCCGGAAGGAACCACAGTACAGATCCTGACAGGCAACATCTCTGCAATATATTATATCAAAGGGCGGGAGGATGCCAGTTCATTTCTTCCTTCTCCCTTGGTCAGGAAACAATCAAGCAATCTTCATGGGATAATTCCCATGGCCCTTCAGCTACCAGGAACAAACAATGATCTGGTGGATTATCTCACACAGTATTCAGCCAACCATCACAGGTTGCTGAAGGTCTCCATTCTCCACTCTATATTCCACAGATGGGGCTCCCTTGTGATACCCGTTTGCTACCAGCACCACCATCACACCCTCCCTTGTGCTCCAAAGCAGGTTACCAGTCCAGGATCCTTCCAGGATGCTCTCCTCATCCCCTGGTCTCAAGATCTTCCTGCACTTTTCTTTCCAACCCCAAACATTCAAGGTCACATGGACAATCAGGCAGGATGGGGCCACAGTGATACATAACCCTTATTGGTCCAGAGAGTATTAGCTCACAGACCTCCTGCATCCATTCACATAGCCATCAATATCTCTACCCAATCTGCCAGACTTACTTTCCCAGAATCGAGGACAAATGCTGCACCCAAGACCCCACAATTCTACACCTGACTGCTTCGAAGTTGGCTGTCTGAGAACAGATAAGGACCGTTCCACAGAAATCCAAGAACTTCTCATATAGAGCAGAAACTCCTCTACAAAATCAGATGACCAAAGTGGAAGAGACTTTCCATCTGGGCTTTGCATCAAAGTCTCAATCCATTGCAAGCTTTTGTTCCCAAATTTCTGGATTACATCTTGCAGATCAAGCAACCAGGCCCCACCATTAACTCTATAAGGTCCATTTAACTGCCATTTCAACTTGCCACTGTTCTATTCAAAACTTATACTATGTTCTCTCATGCCACTGTTTCAAAATTTCTAAAAACTTTTTCATACCTATTCTCCCCCTTTCAGGCACACCTCCTGTCTTAGTTCTTATGGATCTTATGGGACTCCCCCGTTTGAACTCTTACCCAAGTGCTCATTTCTGCATTTCATTCTCAACACTTCCTTCCTATTGGCAGTTGCCTCAGTCTGAAGACTTAGTGAAAGACTTAAGGCACTAAAAGCAATCCTTCCCTGTCCCGCCCTCATCTTGTTTTCCACTGAGACTCCACCTTAAATCCTTCACCAAAGTGGTGTCTGCTTTTTTTAAAAAAAAACAAACCATGAACCCTTTTCTTCCTAATACCACACTCAGATCTGAAGGAAGCTGGTCAAAAGATTCCAATCTCACATGCAAGAGGTGTGTGCATACAAGTGAGATTCGTGCAGACAAGTTAGTTTCAAGAACAACAGTTACCACAAATAAGTAAACATTCCTTCCTACGTACAAGACAACATACTTTTTGGTCTCCGTGAATCAGCCTCTATACCATTACTTGCCTTCTGAAAAAAGCAAATTCTGTACAGTTGCTAGTAATGGACACTGAATCTGAAGAGATGTTCTCATACTCAGCTCCTCCATCCACTTTGATGGCTGCCCTCTGACAATGGAAAGAAAACTACCTGGATTTCATAATTCCATCCTCCCATCTGAAAGCACTTTTATTTTAAGTTCTATTACGGCCCCAAACCAAGGAGCTAGTAGAACAAATACTTAAAATTTCTTTTTTAAGTTCGATCAGTACTAGACTATACTCCATCATATGGTCCACCCCCTTTTTTGTTACAGATTGCATCTTCTCCATATATATTAGGTGAGTCAGCATAAGACAGCTACTGCCCTCTGGAGCCTAGGCTATCTTACAATGTGGGGTACTGTCCTTTTTTTTTTTTTCTTTTTCTCCCCAATCTGACTGTAACAATGAAGGCTCACTGACACCACATATTTCACTGTGTCAGAGAATCCTGTAGCAAGGATGTCCCCTGAACCGGTTACATAATAGTTTTTATTTGAATTACATCTAGGACCTTAATCATGTACAGGAACCAGACTATACCGGTCATGCCCAAGGCTATAGCCTGGTTATGGTCTATGGCTAAAGATCCATATGTATTACAAACCAAGAAGTTATGTAACCAGGGCAGGGGAAAAAACACTTCATTATTATTTATGGCTTAGCATTTGAAGGCCAGTTGCACCCTAAACATATGATCAACTATTCACCGAGTAAGAGAGGACTTACAAATTAGCGTTCCTAATAGAAAGGCCAACAGAGCCCAAGGAAATTCTGTCTATATAATAGAGGAGAGCTGAGTTTTCCAACCAGATTGAATTCAGGGGCATTTGCGAGATAATGTGAACAAACAACATGCTGCCTCTCACTATTTTTATTGTATTTATTAGGCAGTCGTAAGATGTCCTGTATGACAAATATGACAGCACCCTGCAGTAGCTAGACCCAGGCAAACCTTATGAAATGAAGTTATTTAGGAGGAGGAGGATTAATGCAATCTCTGGGAGGTAATGTGGACTTCAAAAGACTGTGTTGAACTATGTAGCAGACATGATTGTTCTTTTAGGACAAAGTGTGTGAAGTGGAAAGTCCTGGGAAGAGGTGCATGCAACCCCCCACCTATGGGCTCATCCTTTGCAGCCTCATCCTGAGGGAGGAAACCTTTTGTTTTCCTTATCACCTGTTTCAGGAGGCCAATTCAAAGACCCATTCTGGACTCTCCAGGGACCGACAGATAAAGAAAGGATTTTTGGGATAAACAGCCTGGTTTTAAACAGGCTCAAGGTCTTCTTTCTGATCCAGCAAATGGACAGGACCCTGATCCATAGAGGGCCCCAATCCTGAGGGGAGGTCTGGAAGGACTTAGTGAGGCCCCATAAGATTTGGTGCTAGTTCTGAACTGAGGTCAATATGAACTTTTGACCACAAAAGAGACTTTTGGTGGGTCTGAAGGACTCACCTGCCAGAGCCCATGTTGGAGACAGCTGGATTGATCTGGTAAGTTTATCAGAATGCATGTAGGTTCTTTTATTGTTTTTAATGTTTTCTCTGTAATGCTTTTTCCTTAAGAATAAAATAGGCTTGAGCAGGAATTGCTGTGTGGTAACTTAAAATCGCTGGCAGTTGCACTGTATAACGTCTCTGAGGCAAGACGTGAAGCAGGCCTGCTTAGGCAGACTGTTGCTTTGAGAACAATGTAGTGAAGGCAGGGAACTACCTGAGCAAGGAGAGAGAGAGACAAGGGTTTCCACCCAAGAAAGGCAAAAGCTAGGGAACTGGATGCCTCAAACTTGGAGCCTTTGCTAAACCACTTGTGGGAAATACAGTTGTAGCTGCCCTGAACTGGACATACTGTATCTTGTTTAAGTGGCAAAGAGTCCCGTGGCACCTTATAGACTAACAGACGTATTGGAGCATAAGATTTTGTGGGTGAAGTGGGTATTGATGCATCCGACGAAGTGGGTATTCACCCACGAAAGCTTATGCTCCAATATGCCTGTTAGTTTATAAGATGCCACAGGACTCTTTGCTGCTTTTACAGATCCAGATTAACACGGCTACCCTTCTGATACTTGTATCTTGTTTAGACTCTCACTAAGACAGGATACATTTTTTTATTTCCTTTTCTGTCTTCTTCTAATTTGGACTAGGGGCACTGCAAATATCTTGCGACTGCGGTAGTTAATTCCTTTCTTGTTCTCCTTTCCAATCGTGTGATATACTTCACTTTAGCCAATTCCCATCTCCTCTTTAATATGGTAGGTGAGTGTCACTTTCATATTTCTGACAACACTGTAGTGCAATCATTGGTCTCTTGATGAATCTTTTCATTTACAACCTTTGGGTAAATAAGTTACTAGGAGCTTTAAAGAAAGGACCTTTTTACTTTGCACGTGACTATATTGATAACTTGAGCTCGGATACTCAGTGAGCATATTTTTCTGAAAAACTGTGTATTCCATATTTTAAATTAAGAGATGTAACATTTCAACAACTCTCTCACTTACGAGGAATAAAAGTCAACAACTGATTAAGGCCATGACTTGACATATATGACTTGTTAAATTTAAATGGATATGTTTTTTTCCACTAAATTGCAATGGCATAGAACACGGTGCCATTATTAAAGGTGCTTACATTCCAAATAACTGTTGAGAAGTACAGTACATTAGATTAGATCAGACAGAGTGTAGAAGTTGACCTGGTTGCATGGTGACAGAGCAACAGGCTTCAGATGAAAGCTGAGACCACATTCCAGGACTGGCTGATACGCATTATCAATACTTTCTTCTTACTTTAGAGGAAATATAAACTGAGTGCTACTAACTGACATGGAATAAAGCAAGTTTCTACCAGTCACAACTTGTCTGTAACAGCAGTACTGAACAGAAACTAACATGAAATAATCATTGCAAACCTGATTTTCTCCTTTTGAGTTTTGGGTGTTGAAACACCATACTAGTAACTGAGAATTTGCTTCCTTATTCAAAAGCAGTTAAATGTAAACAGTGACCCAGACTAGATGAAGAATATTCTTAGTAATAACAATACTCAGGATGTGCATATCAGTTCATAGACTGAATTTTGTTCCCACTGAACAGAATGGAACTTTGCATTGGCTTGAGTGGGAACAGGATCAGTCCCTACACACTCCAAGTGCTGATAGATTAAACTTCAGAACACATGTTCAGATAAACGATAACCATGTCACAAATAGGGAAACTGAGTCACAGAAACAGCAATTTGCCGAAGGTCACAGAGGCAGTGGCAAGGTTGGCATCAGAGTTCAGGAATTTCAGATTTCTAACTCTGGGCTCACTCCTCTGGACTGCCCCCCCATGAATTTGTATTTGAACATAAAATACCAGCTGAAAAGGATAGTGCTCAAGGGTGTGATTTTCAAAGAAGCCTACGAGCACTGGGTGCCCAAATCCTGTTGAGTTTTAATGGGATTTGGGCACATAGTTCCCTTAGACTTCTTGAAAACATCAACCCACCCTTAAAATAAAATTTCCTTGGTAGTATGATACATCAAATATGATAATGTTGGCACTCACATATCCAGGCAGACCACTAAGTAGAGATGAGTCACTTTACTGACACCATAAATGTGCTGTGCTGTTTATCAAGTAGTAATTTTATACTTTTATTTATGTATACTTCACTTAACTTAAAAGGCATGTGTCTAGAAGAACAGGCTTAACAAAATTCTCTGGTACAAGTTTAACAAGTCATTAAAAAAAATCATCCTCCATAAGTAGTTGGTATCTCTAAACCAGTGGTCTCCAAAGTGGGGCGTGCGCACCCCCGGGGGTGTGCCAGAGGATTCCAGGGGGTGCGCAGCAGGAGGAGCGCTGCCGGACGGCACTCCGCTGTTTTTTGATTCAGCGGCAGCTCTGCATACCTGCGGCAGGGTCTTCCCGTCTTCTGTCTTCGGCGGCACGCCTGCGGCAGGGTCTTCCCGTCTTCTGTCTTCGGCGGCACGCCTGCGGCAGGGTCTTCCCGTCTGCAGTAAAGTCTTCCCCTCTCCTTTCTTTGGCAGCACCGTGGGGGCGCGCAATTCAAAAACTTTAGAGACCACTGCTCTAAATAATATGAACGTTGACTGCCATTTGGACTATTAATCTAAGCATGAGAAGGAAGAGAAGAAATATAGGGTAAAATAATTATACAAGAAAAACTTAGTTTTTAATAAGTAGAAATAACGTAAAGGTAAAAGACAGCAGTAGAGGAGGAAGAACAGAAATGAACAGACACAAGAAAATAGGAGGTGCAAAAAAAATTGATAAGTAGAAATGAGAAAGAAAAAGCTAAAAAAGAGGAATTTTTTAAAAAAATTTAAGGCTATAGAGGGCAAAAATAAAAAAAATTACAACCACTAGTAGAAAGAACAAAGTAGATTCAATTTTTTTCTTAAAATAAATTCTTCAAGTGTGTGTTAGTGTGGGTCATCTGTAGGTACACAAGTGCCTCAGGTGTACGTCTTGAGAAGCTTCTGAATAGCAGTGCCAGGCAAGCCCTTCTGCCACCTCACGCTCCTGTGTGAGGGCATCTGTTCCCTCAGTTCCCTCTTATTGCTCATGGCAATGAGACTGAAAACGTTGAGTGTCCAAGCCACTATGGGCTTCAGAGACCTTTTAAAGTGGTGCTTTTTCTCTTTTCAACCAACTTGAATAAATCTTATCTTCACGTTCCCAGTAAGGACGCTGCTTTAAAAAAAAAAAAAAAAAGACTGGCGACCGTCCCCCTGAATGTGTGTACCACAAGGCCAGATTTTTGCACCAACTGCCACACATTATGGTGGACTCCAAACCCAGCACTGATCCCATCAATGATGGGCGCAGCCCTCTTACTGCCTAGGGTAGACACAGACCCCAGACAGGTGCTTTGTGTGCAAGTCCTTTCCCTCCAGGACTTGCAAAGCCCGGGACACTCTGTTGAAGCTACATTTACTTGGGCAGTCCATGCAAGTCACTTTGGAGTGAGAGGTGATGGCCTTTACCAGAGGGAAGCCAGACAAACCAGCATCAGCCAGCACTCCTTCAAGCGCACATAATACTCTGGGAGCATGTCGTGGAAAGAAGGAAAGGGGAGACTGGTAGAGGTGACTAAGACACCAATCACCTCAGCATTGGTGAAAGCTTTGGCACCTGCTCTGCCTGTTTTGATGCCAATGCCACAGGCATTAAAGCTGACACTTGTACTTGCACATAAAGGAGACACTGACTTACGGAGCCAACCAACCTTAAACATAGCGCCAAAGGGGAGGGAGGACATAAACCATCCATTCATCCAAGGACCAAGCTTTTAAGCCCTCAGTCAGAACGGGAGTGGCTCAAGTAACTATAGCCCTGGTTCCAATATCAGACAAGGGTCTGCAATATACCCTGGGGGAATCCATACCAACTCTGGAGATATTCCCAGCACTCGAGGGGCAATTAGCAACAGTACCATATCATCCCTCTGCACCACCACTCAAATAGGAAATATATACCTTGCTGACATTGAGCAGAAATCCCTCTCCTATGCCTTCGTTCAGAACTACGCCCCAGATGGGGTGGGAGTGGCATTGGCCTGGCCAGCCACAACCAGCCCTGTACCCATATGGCAGGCATTTTGGCCATACTGGAGACCTTCATCTCATGTACCCAGGAGCAGATCACCTTCCTGTATTTCTACAAAGAGAAGATCCCGCTCCACAGCAGCATCATTACCCAGGCCAACCACACTGGAACCAGATGTGGGCCCCCAGGAGCAGAAAATAACAGAGGAGCTACAACAACTACCTCTGTCTTTATCAAGGGGTCATTCACAATCGCCAGACGAGGCAGTGACATCAGCCCCCATGCTGGCGATTTATTTTAAAGCTGCCCAGGACCTCCTGTCCTGAAACATGGAGACCCCTGAGGACACGGAGACTAAATTCATACAAGAAAAGTCTCTAGAACCTCTCAGTACTTTGACTGCTACGCCCCTGCCCAGAATCCCCCTCCCAAGCGAACACAGGGATCCTGGAACCAAGCAAAGGACTGTGGCAAATCCATAGCACCCTTCCTTCCACTTCTAAACAAATGGAGGGGAGAGATCTGGCATCCCCAGGGGGCTCTGAGGACTTCTATACTCATCCAAAAACAGGATCCCTAGCTGTTTCTTCAGTGTGATAAAAAATTAAGTCCACTAAAGACACTCCTAAGGACAAAGATCCCAAGAAGTTGGACCTTTTTGGGCACAAGACACATTCATCAGCCTCACTGCAACTTCAGTTGGGTGAACTTCCAGGCCGTATTTGCCATATATAATTATCTTACATGAGAGAGGGTCACTCCCTTCCTATTAAAGATCTCACAGGAGAACAGGAATGAGTTGAAGAAGATCATTAAAGAGGGGCAGATGGTCACTAAAACATCATTGCAGACAGCAATGGATGCATCTGATATGGCTGCAAGGTCGATGGCCATACCCCTCAGTACAAAAAAGACCTCATGTCTCCCGGCATACCACTCAAGGTACAGGCCACAATCGAGGACCTGTTTTCAAGGGAACAGAGCTCTTCAGCCAAAGACTAAGTTCTCCATTCCCACAAAAACTCAAGGGCCACACTACTATCCCTGGGAACCTCCACACAGGAGAGAGCCATACACATAACAGCCCCAGCAAAGGCTGAGGACACTATCCTACCCCTTGGGCCAAGAGCCAGAGTACCAACAAAGAAATCAGCCCAGGTACTCTAGGGACACCCATCTTCTGCCACCTCTGCCAACCTGGTTCCCTCCCTGTGAGCAGATTTGATGGGTACATCGAGTCACACTGAGGCCAATATGGAGCCAGCCCTACCATTGTGAACCACCTTGTCCCTTTCCATCAGAGCGAGGAGCTATCACAGCCAACACATTGGCATTAAACATTGCCAAGGCCTCCCCGATATATTTTAACTCCTCGTCCCCTCTCATATCAATCTCTCTTCATGGTTCTCATGACAAAGGTCCTATTTGTTGGCTTGTTGGTTTGTCTAGAAGCCACAGAAGAGGTATCATGGGAGTAGAGGGAAAGAGATTTCTATCCTCAATGTTTATTATCCTAAAGAAGAAAGGAAGTCTTTGTCCTATCCTAGATCTGAGGAGACTGACCAAATACGTAGACCACTTCAGTCACAGAAAGGTAGGACTGGAAGGGACCTTGAGAGATCATCAAGTCCAGCCTCCTGCACTGTGGCAGGACCAAGTAAGCCTAGACCAACCTTCACAGGTGCTTATCCATCCTGTTCTTAAAACCTTCAATGACAGGGATTCCACAACCTCCTTGGGAAGCCTATTCCAATGCTTAACTGCCCTTCTAGTCAGAACATCATTACCTATCTCAGAGACAACAGAGTTCAAAGGAGCCTGACCAACTTCAGGCCAGTGAAAGCATACCTGCCTGAAGACAGGTTCCTGTGGGTACAATCGTTATTGATCATGTTAGAATGAATCCTGACAAGAGTACAGACATGTCTGGGAATGCTAGGCAATATTACTGTGTCAAGGTGGTCACCATTGTCACGGGAACCCTGAATTAGGCCATTTATGTAGACCCTACTGCAGCGCATTAGCAGTTTGTTAGTTCACTTCAATCTAGTCATCTTTGAAACAGGACTAGATCAAAGCAAACTAATCAATTGTGAACAGAGGGCAGCAGGGTCCACACAACCAGTTCATTAGTTCCCTTTGATCAGCTGTCTCCTTCACCACAACTGTCCCCTTCTCCCACACTCATAACTCCCCCTTCTGCACCACAGAATCCCTTCTATATCTGCCACTGACCCTTACATCCCCATCTGCCTTTTGCCCCTGCCTCCCCCAATGCCTTCTGCACCCACCCAACATTCTCTAGCTCCCCAGCTCTTCACCTGCCCCCCTCTGATTTTAACTCCCCTCCTGCTTCCCTTAGTCCTGCCCCGTCTCTGTCCCCACTTTCACTCTTGACTCCCCGCACTCACAAAACCCTCTTCCAAATATGGAGCTCCTAGAAAGGGAACACTTGGGTCTTTGTCCCCCACCCACATCCCCCGAGTCTCCTGTGGTGACAGCTCCTGTTCTCTGCCCTCTTGGCCCCTTGTAGGTCCCCTGATCCCTAACCCCCTTACCTCCTCCAGCTCACGCAATCCCCAATTCCCCAACTTCCTCAGTCCCAACACTCTTTTCCATCTCTCCTCCCAGCCCATCGCTGGAGAAGTGCTTGGGATGGGATGAAGCAGGCTGGAGCTAATTTCTGCTGAACAGCTGGCCAGAACACTAGGCAGCGTCTCTTGCTTCCTGCTGGGATGAAGGGGTTAATTTGTAATGAAAGAGGTGCCTGGGCTGAAGCACTTTTTCTTTTTTTTTACATTCATAACTGATGCAGCAAGCCCAGAGGTGCCGGGGCTATGAGGTGCCCCGGCACACATTAAGCACTGGGTCTCAGATCCTAGGATCCACCAGTGAAGCTCCAAGCCCATGAAGCAGGTCCCAGAGATGGACATGGGAGAGAGATAGGAAAGGGGAGTGGAATAAGGGGGAGCCAGGGGAAGAGGGTACTAGGAGGGTCGAGGAATGGGGTACTTACAAAGGGGAAAGGTGGCAGAGGGGGAGCTGTCACCAGGGACCCAAGTATGAAGAGGGCAAAGACCTAACCCTGGCATTCCAGTTCCCATACTGGGAGAGGAGTCTGTTGGAGAAGGGAAGGGGGAAGCAGGAGTCAAGAGTGGAAGAGAGGACAGAGATGGGAGCAGAGGTTGGCCCTCCATAATTAGAGCACTGATTAACGGGTCATTTGCTTTGATCTAGTCAAAGAGGACTATATCAAAGTGAACTAACAAACCATTAATGCACGGTAGCAGGGTCCACAAAGTTGCTGTGACCATAGCGTGAAATAATCTATTTTTTACTGTGACTGTGCCATGAATTAAACATAACTTTTGGTGACAAAATTGTATCCCTAGTCATGTCAGTCTGCATGCATGTGATGCTGCTTGCCAAACGTCATCTGTGACTGGCTCCAACCCTAGCTCAAGTCTGTCTGTTCCTCAGAAAAATACCAGATGAACAAGGTGGTCATGGTTCCACTTCACATCACTGCAAACTGACATAGTAGAAGGAACCCAAAGATGTGCATGCAGAGGTACCATTCTCTGCTTCTTCTCTGAAAGACTATAACAACAGATGCATCAGGGACAGATTGGGAAGCCGGTCACTGCCAAGGTCCAGCATACATCTGATATTCAGATCTTTAAGGATCCCCACAATAAATATGTTCGCCATCAATGCCAAGTGCCAGAGGAGGCACGACTGTGAGGTAGTTACTAACTCCTTCCTTCTGCAGTGGTCTTAAGGCCTTCTAGATGCCTTTTCCCTGAGTCCCCTGATTCCCAGGGTGATTTGCAAAATTAAAAGACAAAGCCATGCTCATTCTTGTAGCTCTGTATTCATTGAGGCAGTTCTGGTTGACAAACTTCCTACAGATGTCCATTCAGTTTTCAATCCAGCTCCCAGACTGCCCAGACCTGATCTCATAGCATCATGACCAGATACTCCATCCAGACCTGAAGTCACTGTACCTAACAGCATGACTGTGCTCCCTACAGGTCCAGGAAATTCTGATGTAGAGCAGGAAAACATCCAGGAGAAAGATTAATTCATCTAATTTGAGGAGTTTTTGGATATAGGCAGCCCAACCTGGCTGGACCTGGTTCTGGCCTCAATACCAAAGATCCTCTACTACCTAACACACTTAAAGCAGACAGGCCTTTTGTTTAGTCCTATGTAAGGTCCCCCTTGGAGCAGTTTGTATAACATCCACCTATACAGTCATGCTCAGTCTCTTTCTCACCTGTCTGCACCAAAGTTACATATTGACCCACCTCTAAAAAAAACCTGCCTCGGGCCTCAGCATAGTCCTCATGAGGCTCATCATGCCTCCTTTCCAAGCCCTCTCAGAGTGCTTATTACATGGCCTAACTTTGAAGACTGCCTTCCATGCAGCAAGGAAGTGACTAAGCTTTGGATGAACTTATGGCTGAACCCCATTATAACACATTCCACAGGGGAAGGGTGTTACCGAGACAACACTGAAATTCACCCCCAAAGTGGACTCAAAATTCCAACTAAACCAATCAATCTACCGATCTTCTCCCCAAAATCACATTTGGCCCTTGGAGAAAAGATGGCACACACACTAGATGTATCCAGGACCTTGCTTTATTACACTGACATGACCAAGACATTCAGACTGTCTCCTCCTCTTATTTCTGGCTATAGCTGAGCATTATAATGGATAGGTCCTCTCCTCACAAAGAATATCAAAATGGATAACACAATGCACCTCTGTGTTACCAGTTGGCTGGTGTACTTCTTCAAACACCACAGCTCACTTCGACAGAGCTTAAGAGCAAAGCAGCGACATGGAGTAACCCAATTATCTTTGTTAAACACCATGACTTGGACTTAGCAGCTAGGTCAGATGCCAAGTTTGGGAGAGCAGTACTTCAGTCACAGTCTGACTGATCCCCGCTATCCTGATGAGGTAATTGCTTGCCAGCCTCCTACAGCAGAATATACATTGACATTTTCCAAGGAAGAAGGTCACTTACCTGGGTTCTTTGAGATGTTACAGTCAGTATGTATCTGATGACAAACCCTCCATCCTCCATGAGGAAACTGAGGGAGGGTCGTGACCACTCCACCCTTTAGGCCCTTGCATGGAAGTATGAGGAGGCACATGGTGCATGCTCAGCCCCAACAGCTACTGCTATTCAAAAGGATTTGATCTTGTGCACAAGAGAAATGTGTGTTCCTACAGGGAGATCCACGCTGACTACAACATGTTAAAGAACCACAGTTACTGATGGGGTAAGTAAATATTCTTCATTTAATGTGGCTCTAGCCTCAAAAGTGAATGTAAAATTACATTGGATGGAGTTCCATTTTAGTGTCTTGCTGTTTCCAGAGGAAACTTCTCAATTCACAAATAAAAAGAATGTGTTTTCCATCTGGAAGTCCTGCTAACACAGCCACAGATCTGAAAACCGAGCTGGTTTCTTCTTTTATAAATAACCACCAGTAACAAAGATTATGTCTGTTATTGGCTCCTCTGCAACAACCTCAAGGTCTTCAAATTATACTATCCCTAGCACCTGTTTAATCCCACTGATCCACCTTCAGAAGGAAGTTAATCAAGCTCAGTCTGTTAGTTGCTTTGGCTCTGCAGAGCTAACAGGACCAAACAAGCAGTGACAACATATTTTGGTCACTAAAATAGATGCAACTATACACAGCTGTAGAAGAATATACAATTTATACATAAACACTTTAAGACCACCTGGAATTTTTCCAGGTCTGTCCTGAATTTCAGGGTAATGTCCCTAATTCATGGGGAAACTATTCTTTTTTCCCTTTAAAGGTAAATAAAAAATTAGTATCAGTTTCATTGTCTCTTTCCATGTAGTAAAACAAATAACTTTGGCCCATACAAGTCTGGTATCATAATTAAGGGGACAGCAAGTTCCATGTGGCAGTTCACCAGCTGAACAGTTTCCTAGTTACAATTGTTTCTTGCTGAGCCACCATTTACACTCCTGAGCCCAATGATTTTGGGCCTTTCAGTACTTCAATTCAATTTCACTAAATCGCATCTGACATGTTTTTTGTGAGTGCAAAAAGAAAAAAAATCTGAAAATACCACCAACATCCATGTACTACATAAAGTAGAACCTCAGAGTTATGAAAACCAGAGTTAGGAACTGACTAGTCAAACACACCCTTCATTTGAAACCAGAAGTACCTAATCAGGCAGCAGCAGAGATCAAAAGCAAATACAGCACAGTACTGTGTTAAATGTAAACTACTAAAAAGTAAAGGGAAAGTTTAAAAAAAGATTTGACGAGGGAAGGAAACCGTTTCTGTTTGTTTCTTTTAAGTTGAGCTAGTTAAAAGCAGCATTTTTCTTCTGCATAGTAAAGTTTCAAAACTGTATTAAGTCCATGTTCAGCTGTAAACTTCTGAAACAACCACCATAACGTTTTGTTAAGAGTTATGAACATTTCAGAGTTACAAATAATGTCCATCCCCAAGATGTTTGTAACTCTGAAGTTCTACTGTATAATACATTAAAATGTCAATCAGAACGTAATAAAAACTCTTCAGCACAATCCTCAAAGGTGAAAAATTGCCACCAATTTAGTTACTACCAGTGATTGAGAAAACAAAAACATTATCTTTTGAGATGCTAACAAAGACTGGTTGGTTTGTTTTTTTTGAGGTGTTTTTTTTTTTTACACACAGAAAAGCGGTAAAATCCGGAATGCTCTCAGAAATTTGGAAAATTCTACAATCCAAAAAATAAGGAGGGTCAATCTTCCAACACTCCAGATTTACACTAGCAAAAAATGCAGATGTAAATGGACATCCCATATCTACCTTTAAGGACAGCAGTTTCCACAGTCTAGAACCTTAACTGAATATATTCCTTATATAAATGAGGATTTGACAACTCATTCAAATACGGTTCAAACACATGGTCCATCTTCAACGTAGAAAACTAAAAAGGCAACTTAGAATCATGAATCATAGCGAAATCTTCTTGTTGGGTAATATCTGTCATACTCTGAGTAGTTGACAACACTGATTAAAAGATATTGACAATAAGTGAGTAATACAAAAACCCAAACTAGCTATAATAAATTGGAGGGCCATATGCCATGGAAATAGGTTGTTCCTCTATCTGCTGAAGGCAAAGAGGGGGCATTTTATAATCTGAAGAGTACAGATCTTAGGACAAAATTTAAGGAAAGAAACACCAACCTCAGCATTTAAAACAAGACGGGGTAAGACTTTGGGAGAATTAAAAGCCTCCTCAAAAAATTATTTTGAATGATCTCTAAGGCCTAAATTTGGCCTCTAAACAAAAAACTTGGGCCCTGTAAATCAACTGCGATATTATTTTAGTATTTAAAATTCATCATGCTGGGGCAACTCTGTTTCCACCATATCAAATGTCTAATATGCAGCTTGGTCACAGACAATGCTGCACATGTATCCAAGATGAGAAGAAATTTAGGAGAGAGTGAAGAGAGTCCCAAGCTAATAACATACAGCTGCAGTGCTCATCTGATGCACCTCCTAGCCGAATCGGATGATAGTTTGTGAACAAAATCGTGAAAAAAATAGATGGCACTGACACAGCCAAAGTTCTCAACATTAAGCTTAAGAGAAATGTTGATCACATGCTGAGTACCTTGAAGCCTATTTCTGTAGCCTTGAACAAAATGCAGGGAAATAGCTGTTTTATTGCTGACGCTGTTGAAATTTGGAAGGAACTGAGTGAGATCTTAAAAAGAGAAATAGGCAATGACGGAGTTAAATTACAAGCATTACAAAAATGAATGGGACAAGCTCTAGCTTCAGCTCATTTTCTTGCAAATATTTTCAATACTCAGTACCAGGGTCAAATCTTAACTGCTGAAGAAGAGGAGTTGGCTATGACATGGACGTCCAGCAATCATCCTTCCATAATGCCAACTATAATAAACTTCCAAGCTAAGGGTGAACCATTCAAGAAATATGTTTGCTGATGATGTTTTAAAGAAAGTCACACCAATGAACTGGTGGAAGCCACTTAAGCACTTGGA
This sequence comes from Lepidochelys olivacea, assembly GCF_965140295.1. NCBI lineage: Eukaryota > Metazoa > Chordata > Testudines > Cheloniidae > Lepidochelys > Lepidochelys olivacea. Next base: position 161,517,552 of record NC_140412.1, on the reverse strand, counting down.
TTCAGAGGTTGAAGTGATAATCTCACTTTTAACAGCAGTAGCTTCTTCTCCACGTGTATAAAGAATATTTTCTTCTTTTCAACTAATTCATTCCAAATTGATAAATCGTTTGGGACCTGAAAAAGCAGGAAAGCTTGTTTTTCTTTCAGATTATGAACAAACAGGAAAATGAAGGTGAAGATGACTGAGTTAGCTGCAGTAGCCAATATTTTAAGTTTCTCATGTTGACCTGGCTGACAGTCAATTTAATAATTTTTAAAAAATATTTCCTTTAACTCTTTTAGTTAAAAACAATTTTAACAAAATCAAACCTAATTAAAAAAATAAACTTAATGTTTAACTACATTCAAAAATTCATATGCTTGTTTTGTTAAAATATTATATAATTGCTGTTGAAGAAAAAAAAAACCCAGAATATGTAACATTGTTGTCTTAGTTAAATAGAACAATTTAAATGTCTGTCTGGTGATGTTTTCCTCCTAATACAGCATGGCAAGAAAATTCTCCAAATATTAATGATTAACCTGTTGAATTGGAGATAGTTCACCTCCCAATGACTTCATAAATGTCTGCTTCAATTACCTTTCATAAATGAAATAACCAAACAATCATTCATTTTCTGATATAGTTGTAAAACTAATCTGAAAAATTTTCAAAATTAATCACTTTAAAAATATATAGCATGTACCTTCTATAAATGAAACCTACATGTATATCTGAGTTGTGAAGAATAAGTATTAAGGTTGTAACAAACAAGAATGCGCTTTTATGTAGAAATCCATGATTAAAATTGAGTCTTCTTGACTAATGCTTTAAATCATGATTTAAACCAAATCCACCCTGGCTCTTTGGGTAATGAATTAGCCTCTAAAGCCCTATTTCAAGTTCAGATTGTGAAAAAAACTGGAATAAATTTTCCCAGCCTTATCTAGCAGACTAAAAGTCTATATGAAGCAAAATACTTTCTATCCCTTCTTTAAAAAATAAGCACTATGATACTAGACTTCCAGTCAGCCAAAATCCATCTAGTCTGATTAATGGCAGCAAATAGTTTAGACAAGACTGGGGAACACCAACCAAGATTCTCCTGAAAAGCTTCAGCAGAGAGAAAAACTTCCGCGAAGCTTTTTTCTGACATTGAGCTAAAATAAATGACTGGACTTCACTGTGCATTACTAAAGGCCCCAGTGGTAAATCAAAGAGAAGTTTCCTCATTGCATCAACTCTGGTGGAATTAGATTTTAAAAAATGGCTGGGTTGATTCATTGAAGCCCTAGCCAAAATATTCTATGCAGGCTTCATCATTAAAATGGGGGTCCCTCAACTCGAGTATATCTACCAAAACTCACCATCTTCCAAAACATGGTAGAATTTTTAGCTTGGTTTTTATGATATAATAAAACTTTATATCTTCTTCTGGCAACTACTAAATTATGTAATAAACTAGGAGAGGTATTACATTTTACCCTATTAGGCATATGCCTACAGCAGACTTTTCCTTCACGCATTCCCCTTGCAGTACTTGCATCTTTGCTAAACTGCTCTCCCCTTCTCCCTTGTCCTGCCCACCCATGCACAGAGGCCAGACACTCAGCGTGGTTTCATTGTGCTCAACTTCTTCCTCAAGCACTTCCTCCTTTTGGGAAGAGGGACTTCATGACTTTGAAGGAATTATTTAAAATGATACTTAGCTCTTACATAGCACTTTTCATCAGTAGATCTCAAAGGGCTTTACAAAAGGAGGGCAGTAACATTATCCCCATTTTACAGATGGAGGTGAACTGATCTCTTCAAGGTCACTCATCAGGCCAGTGGCAGACCCAAGTATAGAATTCAGGTCCCTGAGTCCCAGCTGAGTGCTCTATCCACTACACCACACTCACGTCCATGGAAGAGGACAGTCATTCATTTGAAAAAGCAGGATTTTGGAGGAATCTTACTCATGGATACTGCTGCGTTTCCATCTAAGGAAAAGGCCTCCTCACCCTTCCTATGACTCTTGTTCCTGCTAGAAACTCGACAGTAAAACCCAAAGTAACCCATTTCAGCTAATTCAATCAAACACTAAAGTAAAGTATTACACCTTACATGGCTGTATTCAGACTAACAAAAGGTAGGCAACTGAAAACAAAAACTGGTTCGCAAAAAAAAGTTCTTTATGCAAATAGAATGATAACCTACATGCAAACTCTTTCCAGCTCCCACAATGAATGCCTATGATGTGGCTTCTCCTTAGACAAAGAATTAACTTTCAACACACACTAGGGGTTATCTAAGAATATGAAGGCCCATTTGTCCTGGATTCAGTTTTAACTGCATAAGTGTTGCACAATTTGTGGACCATGGTGACATTCACTCCAGGTAACAGATTGTAGATTGGGTAATGGGGTTGGAGAGAGGGCACACAAAGCAATGATAGGATGAAAAAATTTTTCCTAGCACCACAGAGAAAGGGTGAGATTGTGTTTGGGGCTTGAGATTCCCTTCCTCCCCCTTTATCCCTCACTCATTTTTTGATCTAGAGATACAGATACTGTTCAGGTTTGTTTAGAGATGAACATACCATGAGATTCAGAGTGTGCATAGAATCATAGAATATCAGGGTTGGAAGGGACCTCAGGAGGTCATCTAGTCCAACCCCCTGCTCAAAGCAGGACCAATCCCCAATTAAATCATCCCAGCCAGGGCTTTGTCAAGCCTGACCTTAAAAACTTCTAAGGAAGGAGATTCTACCACTTCCCTAGGTAACGCATTCCAGTGTTTCACCACCCTCCTAGTGAAAAAGTTTTTCCTAATATCCAACCTAAACCTCCCCCACTGCAACTTGAGACCATTACTCCTTGTCCTGTCATCTTCCACCACTGAGAATAGTCTAGAACCATCCTCTCTGGAACCACCTCTCAGGTGGTTGAAAGCAGCTATCAAATCCCCCCTCATTCTTCTCTTCTGCAGACTAAACAATCCCAGTTCCCTCAGCCTCTCCTCATAAGTCATGTGTTCCAGACCCCTAATCATTTTTGTTGCCCTTCGCTGGACTCTCTCCAATTTTTCCACATCCTTCTTGTAGTGTGGGGCCCAAAACTGGAAACAGTACTCCAGATGAGGCCTCACCAATGTCGAATAGAGGGGGACGATCACGTCCCTCGATCTGCTGGCTATGCCCCTACTTATACATCCCAAAATGCCATTGGCCTTCTTGGCAACAAGGGCACACTGTTGACTCATATCCAGCTTCTCGTCCACTGTCTCCCCTAGGTGCTTTTCCGCAGAACTGCTGCCTAGCCATTCGGTCCCTAGTCTGTAGCTGTGCATTGGGTTCTTCCGTCCTAAGTGCGGGACCCTGCACTTACCCTTGTTGAACCTCATGAGATTTCTTTTGGCCCAATCCTCCAATTTGTCTAGGTCCCTCTGTATCCTATCCCTACCTGCCACCGTATCTACCACTCCTCCTAGTTTAGTGTCATCTGCAAATTTGCTGAGAGTGCAATCCACACCATCTTCCAGATCATTTATGAAGATATTGAACAAAACCGGCACCAGGACCAACCCTTGGGGCACTCCACTTGATACCGGCTGCCATCTAGACATGGAGCCATTGATCACTACCCATTGAGCCCCACAATCTAGCCAACTTTCTACCCACCTTATAGTGCATTCATCCAGCCCATACTTCTTTAACTTGCTGACAAGAATACTGTGGGAGACCGTGTCAAAAGCTTTGCTAAAGTCAAGAAACAATACATCCACTGCTTTCCCTTCATCCATAGAACCAGTAATCTCATCATAGAAGGCCATTAGATTAGTCAGGCATGACCTTCCCTTGGTGAATCCATGCTGACTATTCCTGATCAGTTTCCTCTCGTGTAAGTGCTTCAGGATTGATTCCTTGAGGACCTGCTCCATGATTTTTCCGGGACTGAGGTGAGATTCTACCACCTGCAGTGTAGTAGATTCTACCACCTGCCTTCATGAAAAATCTAAAGATTTTATTTTTTTTTTCTTTACTTCCGAGCCTTTCTGACTAGCATCCTTTTTTTAAAAAAAAATTCCTGTTCTTTAATATACTTTGAGATTATTAGCTTATGGTACGATCCCTCCCTGAAGATGCTGGTACTTAACTATACTGTGACCACTGTTATTTAGTGGATCATCTTGAGTTACTTAAAAAGTTCAAGAATACCCTCTGCTCTTGGGTGTTTTTAGAAACTGCTGTTCCATTTTAGGGCACTGAAAAATTATTCTCCAGAATTTGTCCCAGTGTGATATTTGATCATTTATATGCAGACAGTTGAAGTTGCATGGTTACTATTTTATTAGACTTAATTGCTTCTTTGGTCTCCCCTCCACTTTTGTGCACTCAATATCCTTTTCCTGATCAGGACACCATGGGTATATAAGACAATTAGTATGTTTGTATTCTTTTGATTTGTGAACACTATCTATACGGAGACAGCTGCACAGATCTCATTAAATTTCATGGAATCTTTTAGGTACAGTGCTACTCTTCCAGCGCAATAAGATGATTTATCATTCCTCTATAGCTTATAGCTAGAAATTGCAACATCTCATACATTTCTATTTATGTTAAGATCCTCTTTCATTGCTGAATCAATTCTAGTTTTGCTCTGAAGGTGTTTGCATCAGTATATAAACACTTACAAGGTTTATATTTTGGTAGTCTGCCCATTGGTATCTAATTCCTCAGTGTGACTCCCTGTTACTTTTCAAGAATTTACCTCTGTGATCTCAATCTGTTCCTCCTCCAGTTCAGCTGTAAACTTCTGTCATATCCTTTAGTGGTTATATAAATATGTTCTGAATTACTGACATTCTTAGCAGATGGAAAAGGGGAGAGTGAAAGAAAATGTACAATTATTTCCTTGTAATGGTAAAGAACTCTTTGAAAGATGGTGTCCACTGACAGATTACTTGATTTCTGTAATGCAAACAAAAGTGCTCGTGCAATTTCTACAACGTTTCTATTCAATATCGGACCAGTTTTTGAAACCAGTGATGCGGCTGCATTTCTTGTTTGATAGTGCACCCATGAACTTTGGGAAGCCTCTTCTGGGTTATCATCATTTTGAAACGAGTTAGTCCAACCTTTTGCAAACTAACCATAAATGTCACATATTGCTAATATGGCTGAACATGCATTCAAGACTCTCATATGTTAACTGGTCAAAAGTGACATATTTGATTGTTTTCTACCTAAGCGAAGAGCACGCAGGAATTTTTAAAGTGCTTTGATTTTTTTGGCAGAGGAAGAATACAGCAGATGTGTCTCATTCAAATTCAGTGGCTCTCACTTTTTCCAGTCACTGGCCAGCTTCTAAAGTACAGGAAGGCTATTAAGTCCTCTGTTCTGCCACAAGGCAAAGGCACAACTTCTTCAGGAATCTGAAACTTCATCTCTGATCTGTAACACATCTTGCTGGTGGCACTTGTCTCTCCCTGAGAAACTGCCAGATCTCTTGAATAGCTTTCTTCCTTAGATTTCCTTCCCATGGGATCTTACCTCTCAGTTCGCTAAGTCCAGAGGTGAAAGTAAGCCAGTATGCCTCGGTACGGCATACCGGCAAGAGCCCTTGCACCGTACCAGGGCAGATCGGCTTCCCCAGATGGCAATTTAAAGGGCCTGGGGCTCCCAGCACCGGCTGGAGGCCCGGGCCCTTTAAATTGCCGCCAGAGCCCTGGGGAAGCGGTGGTGGGGCTTTGGTGGCGATTTAAAGGGCCTGGGGTGGTAACGGCAGCCAGAGCCCCAGGCCCTTTAAATCGCCGCCGGAGCCCCATCGCCGCCTCCCCAGGGCTCCGGTAGCAGGGCTCCAGTGATGATTTAAAGGACCCGGGGCAGTAGTGGCAACCATAGCCCCGGACCCTTTAAATCGCCGTCCAAGCCATGCTGCTGGAGCCCCAGGGGTCGCGGCAGCAATTTAAAGGACCCGGGGCTCCGCTGCAGTAGCAGCCGGGAGCCCCTGGGGCTCCGATGGGGTAGCGGCAGCTGGAGCCCCGGGCCCTTTAAATCACCCCTGAGCCCTGGGGCTCCCAGCCGCCTCTGCAGCTGGTAGTTCCGGGCTGATTTAAAGGGCCCGGGGCTCTCAGCTGCTGCGACCACAGTCCAAGCCCCGGGCCCTTTAAATCTTGATTTAAAGGGCCCAGAGATGTAAAGGCCCCGCCTCTTCCAGTTGAGGCTCCTCCCACTCCTAAGGACTCCGGAATACCGGTAAATCCTTTAAGTTACTTTCACCCAGGCTAAGTCTGTTAAAGTCTGCTTTTTGAAGTCCATTTTTCTTTATTCTGCTGCTCTCACCCCTTCCTTTCCTTAGAATCATGAAATCTCTCATTTCATAATCACTTTTACCCACATTGCCTTCAGATTCACAACCAATTCCTCCCTGTTGGTCAGAATCAAGTCTAAAATGGCAGCCCCCCCGATTACTTCTGAAACAAAAAATCGCCTCCAATATATTCCAAGAACCAATTGGAAATTTTGTGTTTTGCTGTACTACTTTTCCAACAGGTGTCTGGGTAGTTACTACCCAGGTCTAGCATTTTGGATATTTCTGTTATTTGTTATTGAAACGCTTCATCCACTTCCTCATTTGGTGGTCTATAGTAGACACCTACCAAGATGTTACCCCTATTTTTTTAACCCTTTTATCTTTACCCACAGACATTCAGCTAGGGCTGCCTCATCTCTTTCTGAACCTCAGAATGACTATATGTATTTTTTTTTAAAATGTATAATGCAGGACACCCTTCACATTTTTCCCTGCCTGTCCTTTCTGAACAAGCAAGTTATCTTTGAAAACTCGTGGCGAACGGGGGAAGTCCCGGATGACTGGAAAAAGGCTAATGTAGTGCCAATCTTTAAAAAAGGGAAGAAGGAGGATCCTGGGAACTACAGGCCAGTCAGCCTCACCTCAGTCCCCGGAAAAATCATGGAGCAGGTCCTCAAAGAATCAATCCTGAAGCACTTACATGAGAGGAAAGTGTTCAGGAACAGTCAGCATGGATTCACCAAGGGAAGGTCATGCCTGACTAATCTAATCGCCTTCTATGATGAGATTACTGGTTCTGTGGATGAAGGGAAAGCAGTGGATGTATTGTTTCTTGACTTTAGCAAAGCTTTTGACACGGTCTCCCACAGTATTCTTGTCAGCAAGTTAAAGAAATATGGGCTGGATGAATGCACTATAAGGTGGGTAGAAAGTTGGCTAGATTGTGGGGCTCAACGGGTAGTGATCAATGGCTCCATGTCTAGATGGCAGCCGGTGTCAAGTGGAGTGCCCCAGGGGTCGGTCCTGGTGCCGGTTTTGTTCAATATCTTCATAAATGATCTGGAGAATGGTGTGGTTTGCACTCTCAGCAAATTTGCGGATGATACTAAACTGGGAGGAGTGGTAGATACGCTGGAGGGCAGGGATAGGATACAGAGGGACCTAGACAAATTGGAGGATTGGGCCAAAAGAAATCTCATGAGGTTCAATAAGGATAAGTGCAGGGTCCCGCACTTAGGACGGAAGAACCCAATGCACAGCTACAGACTAGGGACCAAATGGCTAGGCAGCAGTTCTGCGGAAAAGCACCTAGGGGAGACTGGACGAGAAGCTGGACATGAGTCAGCAGTGTGCCCTTGTTGCCAAGAAGGCCAATGGCATTTTGGGATGTATAAGTAGGGGCATAGCCAGCAGATCGAGGGACGTGATCGTCCCCCTCTATTCGACATTGGTGAGGCCTCATCTGGAGTACTGTTTCCAGTTTTGGGGCCCTCACTACAAGAAGGATGTGGAAAAATTGGAGAGAGTCCAGCGAAGGGCAACAAAAATGATTAGGGGTCTGGAACACATGACTTATGAGGAGAGGCTGAGGGAACTGGGATTGTTTAGTCTGCAGAAGAGAAGAATGAGGGGGGATTTGATAGCTGCTTTCAACCACCTGAGAGGTGGTTCCAGAGAGGATGGTTCTAGACTATTCTCAGTGGTAGAAGAGGACAGGACAAGGAGTAATGGTCTCAAGTTGCAGTGGGGGAGGTTTAGGTTGGATATTAGGAAAAACTTTTTCACTAGGAGGGTGGTGAAACACTGGAATGCGTTACCTAGGGAAGTGGTAGAATCTCCTTCCTTAGAAGTTTTTAAGGTCAGGCTTGACAAAGCCCTGGCTGGGATGATTTAATTGGGGATTGGTCCTGCTTTGAGCAGGGGGTTGGACTAGATGACCTCCTGAGGTCCCTTCCAACCCTGATATTCTATGATTCTATGATAAGCTATACCCCACTATACCAATATTCCAGTCATGAGATTTATCACAAGTCTCTGTAATGCCAAATAGGTCATTATTTCACTTATGTACTAATACTTCCAGTTCTTCCTCTTTATTCCCCACACTCCTTGTATTTGTGTACAGTCAGCTAAAATATTATGCAGATTCCCCCGTTGATTTCCCTCGTTACTCATATGATCCTACTGCAATTTTCCATCCCCCTCCCCCCCGCACCCGAATATCTAGCTCTCTGTTAAGGTCACCTTTTTGTGCTTACCTGTGGGCTTTTGTCAGTGCATTTGCTACAGCTGAAGTTGAAATATGCATATCAGAATTTAGAACAAAAAATATCCTAATTTTTCAGAATAGTGCTATACTTTAAAATTATTTAAAAGACTACCACTGAAATAAGTCACGTCCTAGGGGAAAAAATTAACTCCAGTAAAATAATTTCATCCTATTGCTCACAAAATACAAAACAAAATATTAAAATGTTTACCTCAGAGATCAAGCTTCCATTTTAGTTTTTTACAGCACAGATGAATTGATCTCAAAATATCAATGCTCAGAGGAACTGTGCCTACCACAGTGTGGATAAAAATCAATGATTTAAAAAAAATCTGATTTTTTTTTTATTTAAATCAGATTTTTTTGATAAAATGCTTTTTGAGGAAAAAACACCTATCTAAAGATACATTATAGCTCAAAGATCTTTCATCATTGAATAGGGATTATAAATTCTAATTCTATAGTATCAGACAATATAGTCATGTAATGTTTAAGAAAAGTTTTGAAAATGAGTTCCAATCGTTCATGGATTAGGGACACAATTTTATGGGGTTCCAGGGGCTTCTGTACAGATTAGTTAGGTGAATCTTTCTATCTACCCAATGGGGCTCAGTGCTCAGGCTAGAAGATACCATCAAAGATGCTTAGTTTTGCTGTTCTCAAACTGTGGGTTTGTGTCTCCAGAGGTAACATGCTTGTTAACAGCAAAAATGTTTTCAAATAAATAAATAAATAGAGGTGAGAAATAACAGACCTCAACTCTATTGTCCCTCTGAAGGCAGGTAAGGAGAATTGCTACAGAATTGCTATTAGAATTGCTAATATCTCCCATAGCAAGCATAGCTCCATTAAGGGCAATAAAATGGTTGAGATTAGGGAACTACCTGCCCCCACATAATAGAACAGCCCATTATTTTCTCTTCACCACCTCACACACACGTAAATCATATGGATTTGCTTCAGAAACAATTTTAAACCAATGTGGAAAGTCTTTTATTTCAGTTTATCTTAGGTCAGTTAGGAACAGATACAAGTTAGCCTGAAGTTAGCAACCCTTAAATAAAAATAAGGAGGCCCACACATGGGTGTTATGTCCACAGCACACACAGAGAGAAGTCAGAAAAAAACATGCAATACTCTTGCTAGAAAGTTACAATGTAATATTGCTTTATTTCTTGGGATTCAGAATGACAACATACAAGAACCCCAAAGCAGAGAGACAAAGTAGGTTGCTGCTCCCTTAAACAGAGGCACAATTCACCCCACCTCATTCTATGATGGCTGTCTGTAGACCTGACAGCTGCTCCCAGGTTGCACGCTTCAATACAGAGCCTCTGTATTAGAAGCAGGGCCTGTAACCCCGCTCTCCACCAATAACCCACCCATCCCCCACACACTCTTAATGTGATAGCTTGCGATTCCATCACAGTCCTGAGTATACCACAATGGGTGTGCACTAGTTTAACTGAGCCTAGTCCATACACACAGTTGCACCGGTTTAACTGAAGATGTGATGTTAAACCAAAGTGTGGACATTCATATCAATTTAAACCTGGTTTATTTAAATTCAGCTTGCACTTACAAGTTAAACCAATGCAACTTCTGTGTTCAGTTTAATTAAACCTGTGCTAGTCTGTGTGTAAACAAGGCCTAGATCAGACTTTAGCATCACCATCTTCTAGGGCATATGTCAGGACATAATATGGTAGGGTAGAGAGGACCCAAAAAAGTCCATCAAAGTTCTGAACAAGCTGTTACAGTCTCAAACCACATTTACTAAAGCATGGGGTGTATCCACCTACAGGCGCAAGGACAGGCCTCAGGTGTTATTCTCTAGCTATTAAAAATGTAATATCATCAGTTTATATCCTGAAGGATGTAATGCATGTCATCTTGGTTTAAGTGAAGCACAACATGTAAAGTTTACCAAGTTTCTCAGGGAAGTTTACATATACAGACAACCTCTATTACATAGACTTTTTTCACTCCAAATTAGTAAAAATTGTTCTCTAAACTAACAAGTTCTCACTGAGAATTAGTGTATAAGTTTTTACATCAAATTTTATCTAACTGATAGGCTAGAAAACCAGAACAATTTTTAAAGGAGTAAAAAACCACTACTCTTTCTAAATCTTATAAATCAAACAAATTTGTCAGATTAACCTCAGATTTCCCTCCCCAAGAAGTTAACCTCTGGGCAGGTACTAAGAGAAACTGTACGTCAAAACAAGTTTTATCGAGGGACTTGGATACTCAGAGAGACAAAGCCTATCTTTCAATGGCAAGTTTCTAACAAGTATTTAACGAGTCTTTCTAGTAGATTAAGTGTAATTTATGTATTTTAGGAAATAGTCTAAATGGATATTTTTTTTTATGAGTCTTTCTTCAATATGATTCAGAGCTGTTCATTTTTTGTTTTCAATGGATCGGGGGTTTGCACTCCAGTTTTCATCAACTATTCAATGCAGAAACAGGCTTTATACATATTTACTACATCTCACCATTAGCAGCTCTTCAACACAATAGTTTGGATCATGTGTTTTATTAATATTTCTTTCTGGAACTCTAGGACTCTAACCTTTAAATCTCAAAGTTAGGTTCCCAGTAGAATTTTCCAAATAATGTAGACATAGTCTGATTTCCAAGTGAGAGGTTAAAGTAGAATTATTAACTAGAGAGTCAGAAGTGTTGATTTCTAAAAACTGTATTTTCCTTTTGCTCACCATTCGTAATGACCATATCTATAACAACTGGGAGTCTATTTTCAGGAATATCAGCAAAGAAAAGTTTCAAATTAAAAGGAGGACTTGTGGCACCTTAGAGACTAACCAATTTATTAGAGCATAAGCTTTCGTGAGCTACAGCTCACTTCCTCAGATGCATATCGTGGAAACTGCAGCAGGCTTTATATATACACAGAGAATATGAAACAATACCTATTCCCACCCCACTGTCCTGCTGGTAATAGCCCATCTAAAGTGATTTCCAGCACAAATCCAGGTTTTCTCACCCTCCACCCCCCCACACAAATTCACTCTCCTGCTGGCGATAGCCCATCCAAAGTGACAACTCTTTACACAATGTGCATGACAATCAAGCTGGGCTATTTCCTGCATAAATCCAGGTTCTCACATCCCCCCACCCCCATACACACACAAACTCACTCTCCTGCTGGTAATAGCTCATCCAAACTGACCACTCTTCAAGTTAAAATCCAAGTTAAACCAGAACATCTGGGGGGGGGGGGTAGGAAAAAACAAGAGGAAACAGGCTACCTTGCATAATGACTTAGCCACTCCAAGTCTCTATTTAAGCCTAAATTAATAGTATCCAATTTGCAAATGAATTCCAATTCAGCAGTTTCTCGCTGGAGTCTGGATTTGAAGTTTTTTTGTTTTAAGATAGCGACCTTCATGTCTGTGATCGCGTGACCAGAGAGATTGAAGTGTTCTCCGACTGGTTTATGAATGTTACAATTCTTGACATCTGATTTGTGTCCATTTATTCGACTTTGTCCTTACCCATAACTACTTCACATTTGGGGACAATGTATACCTTCAGATCAGCGGCACTGCTATGGGTACCCGCATGGCCCCACAGTATGCCAACATTTTTATGGCTGATTTAGAACAACGCTTCCTCAGCTCTCGTCCCCTAAAGCCCCTACTCTACTTGCGCTATATTGATGACATCTTCATCATCTGGACCCATGGAAAAGAAGCCCTTGAGGAATTCCACCATGATTTCAACAATTTCCATCCCACCACCAACCTCAGCCTGGTCCAGTCCACACAAGAGATCCACTTCCTGGACACTACAGTGCTAATAAACAATGGTCACATAAACACCACCCTATACCGGAAACCTACTGACCGCTATTCCTACCTGCATGCCTCCAGCTTTCACCCTGACCACACCACACAATCCATCGTCTACAGCCAAGCTCTGCGATACAACCGCATTTGCTCCAACCCCTCAGACAGAGACAAACACCTACAAGATCTCTGTCAAGCTTTCTTACAACTACAATACCCACCTGCAGAAGTAAAGAAACAGATTGATAGAGCCAGAAGAGTTCCCAGAAGTTACCTACTACAGGACAGGCCTAACAAAGAAAATAACAGAACGCCACTAGCCGTCACCTTCAGCCCCCAACTAAAACCCCTCCAACGCATTATTAAGGATCTACAACCTATCCTAAAGGATGACCCAACACTCTCACAAATCTTGGGAGACAGGCCAGTCCTTGCCTACAGACAGCCCCGCAACCTGAAGCAAATACTCACCAACAACCACATACCACACAACAGAACCACTAACCCAGGAACTTATCCTTGCAACAAAGCCCGTTGCCAACTGTGCCCACATATCTATTCAGGGGACACCATCACAGGGCCTAATAACATCAGCCACACTATCAGAGGCTCGTTCACCTGCACATCCACCAATGTGATATATGCCATCATGTGCCAGCAATGCCCCTCTGCCATGTACATTGGTCAAACTGGACAGTCTCTACGTAAAAGAATAAATGGACACAAATCAGATGTCAAGAATTGTAACATTCATAAACCAGTCGGAGAACACTTCAATCTCTCTGGTCACGCGATCACAGACATGAAGGTCGCTATCTTAAAACAAAAAAACTTCAAATCCAGACTCCAGCGAGAAACTGCTGAATTGGAATTCATTTGCAAATTGGATACTATTAATTTAGGCTTAAATAGAGACTTGGAGTGGCTAAGTCATTATGCAAGGTAGCCTGTTTCCTCTTGTTTTTTCCTACCCCCCCCCCCCCAGATGTTCTGGTTTAACTTGGATTTTAACTTGAAGAGTGGTCAGTTTGGATGAGCTATTACCAGCAGGAGAGTGAGTTTGTGTGTGTATGGGGGTGGGGGGATGTGAGAACCTGGATTTATGCAGGAAATAGCCCAGCTTGATTGTCATGCACATTGTGTAAAGAGTTGTCACTTTGGATGGGCTATCGCCAGCAGGAGAGTGAATTTGTGTGGGGGGGTGGAGGGTGAGAAAACCTGGATTTGTGCTGGAAATCACTTTAGATGGGCTATTACCAGCAGGACAGTGGGGTGGGAATAGGTATTGTTTCATATTCTCTGTGTATATATAAAGCCTGCTGCAGTTTCCACGATATGCATCTGAGGAAGTGAGCTGTAGCTCACGAAAGCTTATGCTCTAATAAATTGGTTAGTCTCTAAGGTGCCACAAGTCCTCCTTTTCTTTTTGCGAATACAGACTAACACGGCTGCTACTCTGAAACCTTTCAAATTAAAGGTTATGATTACACTTGTAACAATTTGCTCGATTCCTGTGAGAGTACAGAAGTCTAGCCTTTATTCTGAACTGCAATTTCATCTTGTATAAATCTCTCCTCAACAGAATTAGTTAGCTACCTTCATTTCACTCATGGGCAGTTTAGAGGGAAAACCACCAACCACATGTAATCCTGCAGCCTGAAATGATCCTCCTAACTCCTTCCCCAATCTTGAATCTATTAGTGGGCCCACGTTTGGAATAGAACAAGTTTGCTTTTTGTACAGTTGCTAGAATTTTTCTAATTTCAATACCTGTTTTATTACTTCTATCTGCATAAGACCCATCCTGTTTTGATTCTTTATCAAACTCTATGAAACTAGAGACAAGGGTCTGATGATTTTGGGGATCTGTCTGTACAACTTATGAATCCTGACTGACATTACAAAATTAAGAAGCTGTTACTATGAAAATTGAACTGGAATACTTGTGGCACCTTAGAGACTAACAAATTTATTTGAGCATAAGCTTTCGTGGGCTACAGTCTCTAAGATGCCACAAGTACTCCTGTTCTTTCTGTGGTTACAGACTAACACGGCTGCTACTCTGAAACGTATGAAAATTGCTGTATCATGAATACCTCTCTGTATGTGTATCCACCATGAGCTGGCAGGGCTGTGTCACATCTCTACCAGACAGGACAGGGACAGCAGTGGATCATTATCAATCAATGATCATCTATTCAAGGTAAAAACAACGAGGATTCCTTGTGGCACCTTGGAGACTAACACATTTATTTGGGCATAAGCTTTCGTGGGCTAAAACCCACTTCATCAGACGCGAAATGTGAAAAATACAGTAACCAATATAAATATTACAGCATATATCTGCTGATACTCACACCTTTTTGTCAACTGTTGGAAGCGGGCAACGTCCACCTTGATTGCATTGGCCTCATTACAAAACCTAAACTTAATTTCCTCAATACTAATTTCTCCCTACTGTTACTCACACCTTCTTGTCAACGGTCATTAATGGGCCACTCTCTTACCACTTCAAAAAGTTATTTTTCCTCCCTTGGTATCCTGCTGTTAATTGATTTCTCTCATTAGACTGACCTCACGTTTGGTAAAGCAACCCCCATCCTTTCATGTATTTATACCTGCTCCTGTATTTTCACTCCATGCACCTGATGAAGTGGGTTCTAACCCACAAAAGCTTATGCCCAAATAAATGTGTTAGTCTCTAAGATGTCACAAGGACTCGTCGTTATTTTCCCTCTCTTGATATTCACCCTTTCTTGACAACTGTTGAGAATAGGCCACTTCCACCTTAACTGAATTGGCATCATTAGCACTGACCCCCTGACTTGGTAAGGCAACTCCCATCTTTTCATGTGCTGTAATATTTACACTCCTTTCTGTATTTTTCACTCCATGCATCTTATGAAGTGGGTGTTAGCCCACAAAAGCTTATGCCCAAATAAATTTGTTAGTCTCTAATGTGCCACAAGGACTCCTTGTTGTTTTTGCTGATACAGACTAACAAGGCTATCACTCTGAAACCTATTCAAGGTAAAGTATCTTATAACAGTGGGTTTACTCCAGTTGTGAGAAGATACTTTCTCCTCCAGTCTGAAGGGTGAAGGAAACTAGAGAGCAGTGGAAAGTTACTGAAGCAGGACAAAGAGGCAGGTGACCAAAGCAAAAGGTTATAAAAGGATTCACAGGAGAAAGATTTACAGGGAGACATAGAGGAAGTTTGGACAGGAAGAAAGAGATGGACTGGCCATGGTCAGAAGAAGCAAGATGACTTAGAGACAGGCTCCACATTTCTGAAGAGAAGTCACGAAATGGCAGTGGAAGGATCCTGAATCCCAGAGGGCTCTGATCCCAGCCCAAAGAATGCCCTTCAGTGTTGAGGAAACTGAGGCAGAAAAATGTGTGTAGGATTTATTGTTCTTGTATAGATCTGTGTATTTCTCATATGATTAAATAAGTGCAATAATGTGTTAGGATTCTGTGCCCCGTGTCTGTGTGTTCTCTACTACACCTACCACAGAGGTAAACTAGAAGGCTCATACCTTTGGGTGGCGTTCTGGAAGAGGGCATGTATAAGCTACAGGGGACTGCGAGGAGTCAGCAGTGGTTCCAGGGTGCTGAGCAGGAAGCCACCTGATCTAAGCTCTCAGGAAGAGGTGCCAGTTCGATCTCTAACAGATAGTGTGCGTAGGGACCCAAAGACTGGGGCAGCGCCTGGCCTTCCTAGAAACCCAGGGATCCAGCAGCACAATTCCCCTCACAGCAGTCTGGTGAACTCCTACTGGGGGAACAGACCAGATTTGTGACACAGGGTGGATGGGACACAATCAGTACATAGTGAAAGGATGGTACCATACTTAACACCAATTAATGATAGTTTTATGGAAAATAGGACTTGTTGAACAAAAACTGTACATACTTTTTCATAAGAGTACAAGTTTTCCCTGATAAAATTAATGACAAATGAGATAAATCAGGGATGGTCTAAGTATACTCAGTCCTGCCTCAGCATGGGGGAAAAAGACTAGATGACATCTTGAGGGCACTTCCAGCCCTACATTCCTATGATTCTACATAATATACTTAGCCTTCTTTAAGGCATTTGAGTTAGTCCTGCATGACATTCTGATAAAAAGTTAACACTATACAATCATCACTGTAGCCCATATTAAGTGGATTAAAAAACTGGTTAACCGTTACTCAAGATGGTTCCCAATTTACAGTTACTTATGGGGGCATTGCCAGTAGAGTCCTGAAGGGATCTGTTCTTGGCCCAGTACTAATCCATATATATAAATCACATGGAAGAAAGTATAAAAACCATTGCTGTTAAAATTTGTAGAGGATACAAAAATTGTTGGGAGTGGTAAATGTGTACATGTCAGTTAAACAGGACAACTTGGATTGCTTGGTAAGGTGGGCTCATTTGAATAAAAGGGGTTTAATTTAGTCAAAGGCAAGATCATGCATCTAAGAAAAAAACAGTAGGTCATACTTACTAGATGGGAGATAGAATGGCTGCATTTCTGGATCTTGAAAAGGACTCAGTGGTAATGTTAGGTAACCAGCTGAACATGAGCTCCCAGTAAGATACTTTTTAGAGTAGCAACTGTGTTAGTCTGTATTTGCAAAAAGAAAAGGAGTACTTGTGGCACCTTAGAGACTAACATTTATTTGAGCATAAGCTTTCGTCAGCTACAGTGGCTCCCCACTGTATTTTCCACTGAATGCATCCGATGAAGTGAGCTGTAGCTCACGAAAGCTTATGCTCAAATAAATTTGTTAGTCTCTAAAGTGCCACAAGTACTCCTTTTCTTTCAGTAAGATACTGTAGCCAAGAGAGCAAAGGTGATCTTTGGACGAATAAGCCAGGGAATATCTAAGTAGGAGTAGGGAAGTGGCATTTCCTCTGTATGCAACATTAGTGAAACCACTACTGAAATACTGTGTCCAGCTCTGTGTCCATACTTCAAAAAGGATGTAGAAAATTGGAAAGGGTTCAGAGAAGAGATAAGAATTATTCAAGGTCTGGAAAACATGCCTTATAGTAAAAGACTAAAGAAGTTCATCTATTTAGCTTACCAAAGAGAAGGTTAAGAGATGACTTGATTATGGTCTACTAATACCTACATGGAGAACAGAATTCTGACAGCTGAGAGCTCTAATCTTGCAGATAAAAGCATAATGAGATTTAATAGTTGGAAGCTGAAACTAAAACCCAGACGAGGCACACATTTTTAATAGTGAGAGTAATTAACTGTTTAAATGATTTGCCGAGGGACTTGGTGGCATCATCACCACTTAAAATCGTTAAATCAACACTAGATATCTTTCTAGAAGACATGCTCAAACATGCAGATGTTAGTGGGCAAGGTTCTATGGCCTGAGTTATGCAGACCATCTGACCAGATGGTCACACAGTCCCTTTAGAAAGGAAGACAGAAAGAAACAGATGAATCCCCAATTCAGAACCAGTTTGTATACAAATCCATCCATTTTGCTGGATTCCTCTTCATACAACAAATTTAATGTGAATACTGATATTTAAAACCATCAACAGGAGGCAATGTCCATTTGATTCATTAACTGACTCCCACTTCACATCTTAGCTCTCTCCGACTACTCTCACCAACATATGCTAGCATCAGACCTCTCTGCCTCCCAGGAACCAAAAGCCACATTCAGATGTTATGGACCTACTGTGGGAGTGGGTGGGTGAGGTTCTGTGGCCTGCAATGTTGACAGCTTTCCACTGGAGAGAAAGTTTGGCAGAAATGGAGCCATAACCCTGTTGTGATTTACGAACTCTGCCACTTTTGTTGCAGATTCTCTGTTTTAACTTCAGTCTTTACAACCTAACTGGTTTTAAGGCTGAAGAAAATATTGTTCTCTATTCAGCTTGAATGGAAGCACACACATTTCCCTTTCCTAGGTATCTATTCAGGAACCAGTCTAATGGGCACCATGAAGATACCCTAATGGTATCTCAAAAATATTATATTAGTTTATCCTGAACAACCCACTGCTGGGGATACTGTAAGCTGTAAAGTATCAGGGGGTGGCCTTGTTAGTCTGTATCCACAAAAACAACAAGGAGTCCAGTAAAAAGAAAAGGAGTACTTGTGGCACCTTAGAGAATAACAAATTTATTAGAGTATAAGCTTTCGAGAGCTACAGCTCACTTCATCGGACGCATGAAGAGACTAAATTGGTTAGTCTCTAAGGTGCCACAAGTACTCCTTTTCTTTTTAAGGATACAGACTAACATGGCTGCTACTCTGAAAGGAGTCCAGTGGTACCTTAAAGACTAACAGACTTAAACTTATGCCAAAATAAATCTGTTAGTCTTTAAGGTGCCACCGGACTCCTTGTTGTTTTTGTGAGCTGTAAACCACTGTGTTACCCCTCTGCCTCAGCAATAGAGAGTTTTGCTCGAGATTAAACTGTGTCCTTAGCTCCCTGCCACAACCAGCATGTCTTGCTCTCCAGCAAACTCCTCAAGGCTCTCCCATCCCACACCTTGCCTAGCAGGTAACAATCAATGAATTCCAGCCTCCAAGCTCCTCAGAGAGGTTTCTCTGCAACATACAGAAGATATTATGTTTTGCTGCTCTGTTAAAGAGAGAATGCATCAAGACAGAAAGGTTTACAATCAAATAAAAGTGAAAACACACGTATAAAACTTAATCTAGCAAGATACAGTCTTTGTTCAAAATGGTTTCTCTCACCTCCAGTCTCCCTTCTGGCTTTTTTACTAGCTGGCCTTGCCAGAACCTATCACTGAGATCAAATCACTTGATTTCTTTGTCTTCTTAAAGTGAAAAATTAAGATGGTCTGTCTGCTCTTTATATCCCCAAAGAGACTGTCTTTGTCCTACAAGTCAGGACAGCCTCCTGGAGATTCAGTCTACTGTCTCTCTCAGGGGTGCAGGAGCCATGTTAATTCTTTATCTCTCAAGTTCAGGCTGAAGATAATCCCTGCTGGTTTTGCCTGATAGCTTTGTTTACTGCTAATATGTAAATTGCGGTAAACCCACATTCCTTTGCTTAGGACAGACCTGTTTATCACCTTTACCTAGGCTAGACTGTCCTCTTAAACATGTTCTAGTAACGTTATACAGAGGGAATTCATAACTTCACATATAAGATTAACACATGCATTTTAAAATTATATTACTAACCAACACGTTAACAACTTTCATATGATACCTCACAAGGTATATTTTGTACAAATACTATTGCAGTAGTCTGTAGGGTGTGAATACATGGATGCCTAGGGTCACAAGTAGACTGAAGCAAAGGAGATTAAGTGATTTACCCAAGATCACACAAAGTACATGACACACTATGAATTTACTCTAAATTTTCTACTACCCAGTCCACTACCTTATCCACAAGACTATCCTTCCTCTCAGAGACACCCACAAGTACCTTCCTCCAGCCTCTCTACAAATAACTTCCCTTTGTAAACTCTGCCCAAAACCATCCGTTTTACCTGGTAATCTGCTCTCCAAGGCCTCAGCCACAGATACTGTCTAGTTACTATGCTAGAGGCCAGGGCTCTTACTATAAATCTCAAGGAATCAGAGGCTTCTGATAAAAAAACCCATCAGTTTAAACAGATTTACAGTGCAGTTCTAATCAGAGGAGTGACTATATAAAATATGGCATCCACTTACTCAGCAAATCTGTTCTGCATGTGTATTCAGAAACATATCTGCTGACCTCAGTGACTAAAGTTCTTACTGCTCTTTACAATTGCTAGTCTTGCAAAGCCAATACACTAAGAGTGACAGCTAGATTCTATTCCTTGTATATCAACAGAATCATTTATTAAATTCTAAATCAGCTAGATCTATACAATTCTAACTGAAGGCAATGGAATTGCACAGGTATTGCTGAAGGCAACTTTGAATAAAGTGGGTTTCCAAAGGTGCAAATGAGAACTTTACTCGCTTTATTAGTAATGGCATATGAGAAGGCAAATGCCCACCTTGACTTTTAGATCACACCATGAATTTACAGGGCTGTTCACAAGTAAATAGATTTTGCCAACAAACAAGACAAGTTTAATATAAAATTAATACTTAGCAACAGGGAACCTCAGGATTTCATTGTTTACAATTGCTTTTCATAGAAAAGTCACTTCACCAATGGCATAGCTGACAAGAAGCAATTTCTTAATAACACTGCATTATGCTATAATACGCCTGGTGAAATGGAAGAAAGCAACTATAGCAGAGCAGCTGGTGCCTCAAAATTACACTTCAGAGAGGCTTACAATTCCTGTTAACTTGGACTTTTGAGAAGAAGTCTCCTCTCCTTGGATTACTGAATATTTGGCTATTGAAACTTCTGCTGCTGCACTCTGGGTACAGACAAGCTCAGTCTAGCTTAGTAACCCTTATGAGCTGCCTGTTCTGTCTCCTGATTTTGCAAGGGTGTTCCAAATCTGCTGAAATATTCTATGAGGAACAGCAGCTATACCTGATTTTTTAAAAGACGGGGGGAAAATGAAAAGAAAGGGAGTGAAGGAGAGGAAAGACTTTGCTTTGTCCCCTTCCCTTTCTTCTTAGTTTTAATTTTAATTTTTTTTTTAAAGCAAGAAGTTGCTGCTCAACTGGAAAAAAAAAAAAAAAAAAGCCTTCCAGAAAGTCACTATCACCAAACTCTGAGAGCCCTTGCTAAATAAAGAAAAAAATCTCTTCACTTTTCCCATTCATTGGAATGTTCATTTCCTCATGTGGGAAACCAAACCGGCCTTCATTCTTCTCTTTCTAACAGAGTTGGACAGAAATGCACTAAAGCTTGCTCCGCTTGTGCAGACTGACTCATGGTGCCCTATGGATCTGCACATCTGGGAAGAAATAGTGACTATTTCCTTGCATAGGCTAGAACCAAGGTAGCTCATTCTGGTGATTACATTATGACTGATATGGAATTATTCAACAGCTAAAACAGCATTAGCTATGTACTACCTACTGCTGTTTGAATGACAGCCTCGAGTACCTTAGCTTCCTTGCCACACATACTCCCTTAGGGCTTGTCTACACTTAGAACGCTACAGCCGTCCTACTGCAGCTGCGCCATTGTAGCACTTCATTGTAGATGCTGTCTGTACCAACAGGCGGGGTTCTCCTGTCGGTGTAGGTAGCCCATCCTCCCTGGGAAGCCTGCCCCTCCTCCGGCTGGGTCCCTACCCAGTTAACCCTGTGGGGGTTCGATTTGCTCAGTCTGTCCTTGAGCTTGGGCCACTGGGTCCGTATGTGGCCTCTCTGCCCACAGTAGTAACAATTCACGTTCTGTTGGTTCCCTCGAGCAGGTCGGTTGGTCTTGAGCTTCCCCTGGAGAGGGGGTTCTCCGCATTCCCCCTTTGGGGCGGGAGGGTTTCCAGGGTGACTCTCTGCACCATGGTGGGCTTATTCTTTTGGGACTCCTCTGTTCCACCCCCTGACTAGCTGTCCACAAAACTCGTGAGCCAGCTGCCCTGCAGGTCCTCTGGCTTTTTGTCCACCAACCATATCCTCAGGTCAGATGAGCAATGTTCATACAGGTGCTCCAGTACAACCAGTTTAACCATGTCCTCCTGTAATCCACCTCCCCAAGAGGTGGTAGCTACGTCAACGGAAGAAGTCTTCCGTCAACCTAGTGCAGTCTACACTGGGAGTTGGGTTGCCATAGCTACATCTCTCGGGAGTTGGATTTTTCACATCCTTGAGAGATATAGCTAATGTAAATTCTTAGTGTACACCAGGCCTTAGCTAGTTGCTTCTCTGAAGCCATTGAACAGGCTCATGCAGCACTAAGGAAATTGCTGATCTAACCTGAAAATTTACATCTACATAGCTTCGTCTCTCAGGGGTGTGAAAAATCCACAGCCCTGAGACATATATGCATGCCAAACTAACCCCTAGTGTTGACAACGCTAAGCTGATGGAAGGATTCTTTGTTGACCTAACTACCGCCTTTCATGGAGGTGGATTAACTACAACAATGGGAGAACCCCTCATCACTGTAGTGAGCATCTTTACTGAAGTGCTGCTGTAGCTGTCCCGCTACAGTGTTTTAAGTGTAGACACAGCCTGAGAAGTCAAATGCTTGAAATTTTGCTGTCCTAAACAATTCTGCACCTTTTACACAGGGATAGACATGCCGTTTTCCAAAGTGGGGCATTGTACGAGACTTCAAGAGCTGCTGCTTCAGTTTCTCCGCCAGTACACGGTATCACATAATAAGTAGCAGCAAACAGTAAGTTTCATCTTGACACTCTACAAACTATTAACAAATTAATCCTTGAACCCACTGTGAGACAGGCAAGCTATTATCCCATTTTACAGACTGGGAAGTGAGGCAGAAAGCTTGTGACTTGGCCTGGCTCACAAAAGGAGTCAAAGTAGGGAATTAAACTAACAAATTCATCTTTTAGTCTTCTGCATACACCACTAGAAATTGCGTACATTGCCCACTGCTCAAGAGTCTGACCAAATTAAAAAAAAAAAAAGACTTAAAATGTACATTTATTAGACGTTCATAGGAAGTATAGGGTTTATAGAAAAAAATTCTGCACTTGCAGAAATAGTAAGATACTGTCAGTACTTTACACAGAAAATACCTGTTTAGTGGGTGAGTTTCTCATTCATATTTTCTCCTTTTTGAAACACTGTCTTACTATTTATTTTCTCAGTTTTTCAGGCCATATCACACACATGGAAGTGCTGTTAATTGATTTTGTGGTTTTTGTACTAACAGTCAGTCACAATACCAAACACAGTTCTCTTTCTGCTACAAAGAGAAGTTTCATTTTTAGAATGTCAGAACATTTTTACCCAGCTAAAGTAAAACAAACGAAGTTCCCCTTCCTTGTCACAACCATATCCTTAAACTAAAGAAAGAAGGATCAGCAAACAATTATTATTCAAATAATTGAATGCTTTATTAAGTATTCTCTCCTCATACGTACAAGGCAAATAAACCTTAAAATGTGCTTTGTGTCCTGCATACCTCAATAAAACTATACAGATCATAAGATAATCAAAACATCTTCTGACAAATTTTTATAATTATAGCAGTCAAACAGCATTATTTCTATTTAAAAGCACTGAAAATTTTATTTTTTCCCCATTAACTTCAGCCTACTTTATGTTGCAAAATACTTGGACAACACTTGTGCCAACACAGTAATGTTTTTTCCCCATTCTACCCTTTTAAATAAAGGCTTTTTAATACCATGTAACGAACAAGCAACAAAGAACATAAGCTTAACAATAGCCTCAGATTTATAAAGCTTTATGTATCACAAAGAAAAATTTTAAGTATATCAAAAAACTACCTCCTAATAAAGCAGACAAATCTGGGGAGTCCAAGAAAAAGACAAGGAAGATGTAGGTGGAGATAAATAACTTGATGATTTGTTTCTCATATCCAAGTTCGGGAATGCTTCAAAACATCATACAGGAGAGGTATTTCCAGTAGGGATAAGGAGGTTTTAGTACCGTTATATAAGGCACTGGTGAGACCTCACCTGGAATACTGTGTGCAGTTCTGGTCTCCCATGTTTAAGAAGGATGAATTCAAACTGGAACAGGTACAGAGAAGGGCTACTAGGATGATCCGAGGAATGGAAAACTTGTCTTATGAAAGGAGACTCAGGGAGCTTGGCTTGTTTAGCCTAACTAAAAGAAGGTTGAGGGGAGATATGATTGCTCTCTATAAATATATCAGAGGGATAAATACCAGAGAGGGAGAGGAATTATTTAAACTCAGTACCAATGTGGACACAAGAACAAATGGATATAAACTGGCCACTAGGAAATTTAGATTAGAAATTAGACGAAGGTTTCTAACCATCAGAGGAGTGAAGTTTTGGAATAGCCTTCCGAGGGAAGTAGTGGGGGCAAAAGATCTATCTTGCTTTAAGATTAAACTCGATAAGTTTATGGAGGAGATGGTATGATGGGATAACATGGTTTTGGTAATTAAATATTCATGGTAAATAGGCCCAATGGCCTGTGATGGGTTTTTAGATGGGGTAAGATCCAAGTTACCCGGGAAAGAATTTTCTGTAGTATCTGGCTGATGAATCTTGCCCATATGCTCAGGGTTTAGCTGATCGCCATATTTGGGGTCGGGAAGGAATTTTCCTCCAGGGCAGATTGGAAGGCCCTGGAGGTTTTTCGCCTTCCTCTGTAGCATGGGGCACGGTTCACTTGCTGGAGGATTCTCTGCTCCTTGAGGTCTTCAAACTACAATTTGAGGACTTCAATAGCACAGATATAGGTGTGAGGTCTTTTTTAGGAGTGGTGGGTGAAATTCTGTGGCCTGCATTGTGCAGGAGGTCAGACTAGATGATCATAATGGTCCCTTCTGACCTAAATATCTATGAATCTATGAATCATAAGATGCTAAAAATGTATATTATGCAGAGCAGTAATTTTCTTACATATCGGTCTCTCAAGCTATATCAGTTTGTCAAGGGACTGACATTGGGACATGGAGTCTTACCACTAAGGCTGTGTCTATACAGTACTTGAGAGTTCAGTGGAAAAAAAATGCCCCACCAGGGCTAATACCAGTTCAAATAAACTAGTAGGAGCATTAGTGTATAAGTTCCAGCAGTTTCTAGCGTTTTTAAACACTGTTATTCCCTACTTTGCAGAGAAATTGAGACTAAATAGAAGCAAGACTGTGAAGCACTCAAATATTACGGTAACTGGGGGGGGAACAGGGGCAGGTAAGTATACCACACAAACTCTGTGGTGTAGACAAGACTTCAGTAGCTAGACTGAATCTGGAACAGGTCAGTAGTGACCAACAAGCACTCAACAGCAGTTGAATGGCTTATATGTAGGGCTGCACAAAATTCACGGTCCATTTTGGTCAATTTCACGGTCATAGGATTTTAAAAATCATAAATCTTATAATTTCACCTAATTAAATTTGAAATTTCACAGTGTTATAATTGCAGGGGTACTGACCCAAAAAGGAGTTGTGGAGGGGGAGGGGTCGCAAGGTTATTGTGGGGAGGGGGGTGTTGCGGTGCTGCTACCCTTACTTCTGCGCTGCTGCTGATGGTGGCGCTGCCTTCAGAGCTTGGTAGCTGGAGAGCAGCAGCTGCTGGCCAAGATCCCAGCTCTGAAGGCAGAGACACCGCCAGCAGCAGCGCAGAAGTAAGGAGGGCCTGGTCTGGTATTGCCACCCTTACTTCTGCGCTGCTGCCTGCAGAGCTGGGCCCTCAGTCAGCAGCCGCCACTCTGAAGACAGCAGTGCTGAAGTAAGTATAGCATGGTATGGTATTCCCTCTGAAGGCAGCACAGACGTAAGGGTGGCAATATCATGACCCCCCCAAAATAACCCTGTGACCCCCCCCCGCAACTCCCTTTTGGGTCAGAACCCCCAATTTGAGAATTGCTGGTCTCTCCCATGAAATCTGTATAGTATAGGGTAAAAGCACACAGAAGACCAGATTTCATGGTCCATGACGCATTTTTCATGGCTGTGAATTTGGTAGGGCCCTACTTATATTAAATGATCTGCTGATCTCAGTCCGGCTCCTAGTGGACTGGGATCCACATAAAAGAACAGTTGCCAAAATTAATGTCTTTGCCAACTGAAAGTCTCAAAGAGGCAAGGGACATGGAGGTGCCCCATTCCCTCCACAAAAAATGGTTTCTACTTCCTCATAGCTCAGGGCCATGCCACTTTGAAGGTGCTGTGAGAGCACTTGCACTGCCTCTGCCCATATTATCATCAGCTACCTCTCATGAACATCAGCAGTAACTTCCAAACCAAACCTATGGTTCATCATAATCAGCCACATCAATCCATTTCTCTTCATCAGTTGTATATGGGTAGGAGTCAGATGACAATCTGTCCTCTTCTTTTTTTTAATCTCTAGACTAAAATAACCACTCTCATGAAGAATGCAGTTATGGAAACAAAGGTTTTGTTACTCATAAGGGCCCAAATTAGCCTCTCTTCCTTCACTAGTCAGGCATTTGACATAAGACATATTAAGAAAGGCACAGTACACAACAGTAAACAGAAGCAATACTTTGAGAACTTATACATCATCATTCACGTTAGGAACTCGGATCACTTTACAGACACTAATTCCCAACACCTTTAAAGTCTTGGGCCCATATTATAAAGGACAAAGAAAAAAAAAACAGAATAAAGGACTAGCCCAGTCATACAGCAAGTCAACGAGAGTAAGGAACAGAACTCCAAAGCTCTACTAGGAGTTGAACTCAGAATTCATTGCACAAATGCAACGCTCATGCCTATATAAAGCCACCTTGCAGCTAGGAGCGAAGCTGAGGGCTAGACTTGGCAGAGTGCTGGGCAGAGTGGAGGACCCATCACAGTCTGAGGGAACAACAGAACCTTCCTCCCTGCAAGGAGGCGGCAACAGCAAGTGTAGGCCAGTAAGACACAGAAAGGCAAAAAAGGAGATGCAGGATAGCAGAAAAAGTAAGAAATATAGTAAAACACTTATCTTTTCAGGTCGGTATTTGACTTTTAGCTATTGAACCAAATCATCATCAACACCATCAGAGTAGTAGTTATATCCAATAGCAAGAAATGCCTTCCAAAAAGTGTATTTCTCAAAAAACTGCTATATTTTAAAGGTGGGTTTTTAGGGCAGGGAGAAGGGGATAAGTAAAGGGAGAAGAAAGTGTGAGAGGATAGATTCTATGAGACAAACCTGAAACTAAATCTGTCCTCTATTACACCGACTCCTCCCCAGACCTACAGGATTTCCATCATTCATGCAAGCAGAGTGGAAGCAACAAATACCTGCTCAGCTATGGGTTGTTTGGATATTGGCCACTATGCATTATGGAGTGCAGCCTGTTCTGGGGTTATGAACCCATAGTTAAGAGGAGAAACACATCTACCAGTTATTTGCCTAGTTTAAAAGAGAATAGAATCATTCCTCACTCAGTGTCTACAAGCAAAGTTCATTATTGAGGGAAAACTTTTACACAGTAAGTAGGCTGAATGCAAAACTTACATACTAAAGATTTGTATTCTACTGAAGAGATCTTTGCTGCAGTATTACTATTGCATAAAGTACTTGTGTTTTCGATTCCACTTGTCATATAAGAAAATCTTTCATCTGGAAAGTGCAAGGTCTCATTTTCATGTTATATCACATGATTCCAAGTAATTACTAGTAAATATGGAAAAATACACAGTTGTTTTTTGTTTTGTTTATTTTCTTGTAGAGATGATCTGCCCCAAAGATAAAGATTTGTTACGTTCAGTGTTGATAAATTACTCTCTGCTTACAGACGTGAAAAATGTTTACTTACAAAAGACAGACAGACTTTGGGAAATTAAGATTTTTTTCTTATTTGACATCACAGTAGAAAAGGTCCAAGATAAAATTACAACATTTACAAACAAATGATAAAAAGAAAAGGAGTACTTGTGGCACCTTAGAGATTAACAAATTTATTTGAGCATAAGCTTTCGTGAGCTACAGCTCATTTCATCGGACGCTGTAGCTGTAGGTCATGAAAGTTTATGCTCAAATAAATTTGTTAGTCTCTAAGGTGCCACAATTACTCCTTTTCTTTTTGTGAATACAGACTAACATGGCTGCTATTCTGAAATTAATGACAGTTGATGAAAAATATTGATGGACAACCTCAAAATGAGAGATGTCCTGCAGCATGAGACAACCAAAAAATTCTATTCTGGCCAACTTAATTTAAAATTATTTATTAGGTGCCAGACAAGCTGCCAGCCTACATTTAGTGAAATTAGTACAATTAGCATCACATCATACTTGAGGCTGCAAATGAGAAGTGGCTTCCTCACTCAGCATATGTCTACACGTACAGTGCTACCGTGGTGCAGCAAAACAAATGGGTATTTTCTAACCAAGCCTGATAAGTTGCTAATTCCTCCTGAGTCCATGTTTAATACAAATAAGCAACTTGGGAACAGTATGTGTCTAATTAGGAATGATTACAAAGAGACATTGTGAAAAAACATTTTCTTTCCACACAGCCGTATTTGAAATCCAGTTCGTCCCCTGATAAGTTACACTAGAACATCTTTTAAAAAGTAACGTTATTGTATTGTTTAGTTCCATGGATTTTTCAGTCTTCCAAGAAATATAATTTAACTGAATGTTGTGATCCCCTAATATATGTCCTTATGCCTTTTTGAGTTCTTGCCCTGCATACGATATTTATCTGACTGTAAGCTCTTCAGTCCGGGGACTTTAGCACTGTATCATTCGGTTTTTGTGTAGACCACCACCATGAACAAGCGTATATAAATAACAGATATATATAAAAATACTATTGGGGAAAATATAACAACAACATTTGTTAGTGTATTCCAACAATATATTTAACCAGTAATGTTTTCTCCTTAAACCAGATCTTAAAATAAGTCATTATTTTTCTGAGTCTCTGTGGTTCCAAATGAACGAGGGAGCAAGTTTAAGTTCATTAGTCATATATTATTCATATATTAATATGCATATTACTAATATTTACCGTTTTATAGATTGAGTAGATGTATATGGCACTTTTCTTGGTACAGATATATTATTAGGATGGAAGACAAATTATTAAGCAAGTTTATTAAGGAATAAAATAAAAGCTTTGGTGGCATGGTAAGATCACCAACAATGGACACAGACTGAACACCCAGGCAGACCAGCTAGAGATCAATCCAGGTGGTGTTTAATTTGCAAAGAGGTTATGTCCCTTTGGGGTTTGCCATGATGATGATATGGCACTTTAACAAAAAAATAAATATACAGAAATAAGCTCCTCACAATGGTCCAGGGCACATTTAAACTGATGCTATTTGTGATAATACATAGAACAAAATAAGTCAAACACACAACAGATGATAGCCATTTTAAACACTTC
The DNA here is from genome assembly GCF_965140295.1 of Lepidochelys olivacea. NCBI lineage: Eukaryota > Metazoa > Chordata > Testudines > Cheloniidae > Lepidochelys > Lepidochelys olivacea. Next base: position 161,488,295 of record NC_140412.1, on the reverse strand, counting down.
ATTATTTCCCCCCGCTACTTCATGTTTTTAATACAAAAGAAAGAAGGAACTTTGCAAGGTTTGCATGAGAAAACAAATGTTTTGCAGAAAACTCTGTTTCTTAAGGGGGTTACAAACGCTAACACAAACCAGGCAATGCAATACCAGTGCACATAATTAGTCAAACTGCAGGCTTGATAGTTCTCCTGGAGCAGGCTAGTAATGTCATGCATTATGTTTACTTTTTATCTCAGGGTGGGATCCACTAGTTGAATTGTGTGCATTTTTGTCCCATGTGTCTAAATATGTCATTCACATAGTTCTCTTAGTAACTACCAGTGAAGTAATCAATCAATGAAAAGTGTGTGTTTTAAAATAAAAGTGATAAAGGGCAGGAATTATTTATTTGATTGATTGGTCACATAGATCTGATGTTTCATCAACGTGTGCTCAATCCATACTAATCCATGGAATCCACATCTGCTGGAATAATGGAGACTGAGCATTTTAATCAAAGTGGTAGAACCAAGGGGCCTGCATCACATCAGTGGAGCCCACTGTGGATCTGCTGGGGTTTAGGATTCCTGCTTCCCATCCCACAGCCATGAAAATCCACATCAGGGCTTTGTGTGGAAATGAAGGGATTCTTTTGCCTTTGGGAAGGGCCTGCAGAAGAAGTAGACAGATATCATATTTCCTGTGGTTCTGACAGTTGCCTCGGACTGTAAAATGGCAAGAACCTTGCAGGGGTCTCATCTGCCCCCTCTTCTAAGAAAATATTGATAAGTCTGGGTAGAGACAGTAGAACCGGCCACCCTCTGATGCTCCTGATAGTCCTCAAGTGGCAGATCTCGTCCAATTCCCTAACCCAGGAGTAACCTAAATACCCCTAGAGGGGCAGACCACCACTTGTAGGATGTAAATGGAAAAATACAATGTGGGGGAGGGTTGGGGGAAATCAGTTGACTCACTGGGGGAGGTGGGCAGGAGACAGCCACTCAAGACAGAAGCCACTGTTAACCAGAGTAGGTCAAAGTGCCATGGCCATGTTGTGAAGCAAGAAAGGGAAATAGGATGTTAGCACTGGGGAGGGGGACGAACATGGAGGGAAAGAGTCTCTGAAAATAAAATTACAGGGAGCAAACTGGAGCCTCCATATGATGACCACTGCAAAGAGTTGCCAACAGAAGCACAGCTTCAGGGTGTGTGGGTAGGAAAGAAAAGGTGGAGAAGGCAGGCAGAAACGCAAGTCCTAAAGAAATCCCCATCCTCCTCCCTGCATCCTTGTCTCCTTCATCCATTTTGAGTTCAAAAGTCTCTTTTTCTCTGCTGGACCAAACCCTTCACCTCTACCCTCAGTTTCACATATGCATGACTCACCCTTTGCTTCTATGTTTATCCCGTACCTCTTTCATTCAAGAGCTGCCTGCCAGCTACTTCCTCTTTAACTTCAAACAAGCATTTCCCCAAGTTATGAAACCCCACCCATTGCCTTCATCATCTGCTTCCTCAGCTCTCTCCTTCCCTTTCCTGCTCCTCCTGCTGTTACAGGAGAAGATAGCTCCCACTGACTTTGGCTTTTGCCCTTTTCACTGAACAGAAATTACTTTTCCCTACCCACACAACTTCTTCACCTTTCTGTCACCTATAACACTGTAAAATACCACCTGTTCTCCTGCATAGGCTTCAGAGATGCCATGTTCTCATGGCACTCTTTTCTCTCTGACTGATCCATCAGTGTATCTTCTTCTTCCTCCCCCCATGCTTTCTGCTCTCTGCCACTGTCTCTCAGGACTCCTCCTTGGTCTTCTCCCTCTACAGACTACCTGGAGTGACCTCATACAGTCTCTTGCCTTCTATCACCATCTTTGTATTAATGAATCCCATATTTCTCTCTCCAATCCCACTTTTCTCAGACTCATTTCTTCCTCGATTGCCTGCTGCCAACTTAAACAGAAAAGCGTTAAAATTGAACTCTCCAAACTTTCTTGGAAACTTTTATTTCTCAGCCGTTTCTAGCATACCCCCTTCCCTATCCCACCCCCCGGCTTCCAATTATGGTGTTATTTTTTGGATGCCTCTGTCGCCACTCTTAACACCCTCCCCAATTCTTCACCCACACAGACACTGCTATTTCTTTCTATAAAAATACTTCTGCAAAATCAGCCTTCTCCATCCACAACGCAAAACTTTTTAAGTTCTTCAACTGAACTGGGAGCCTAAAATGCAGCACCAAAAACTTTACGTTCAAAGCTGGTTTTTTGTTTGTTTTTTTTCAGAGCAGCAGCTGGGCTTGGAGAGGGAAGGAAAGAATGGCATCCTTTTTCAAGTCCTACTTTTAGCACCCCATCCCCTAGAAATATACCTATAGCTACCTTCTTCCCTATACTACCCTCCTCAGCCTCGTCCCCAGAAAGAAAGAGATGTTTCCTTCCCAGGAACCCCAAAGACTTGCCTCTCCGCAACCAACCACCTCTCCCTCCACACTGTCCATGTATTTCCAGGAACATCTTCCTTGCCCTCAAATTTCACCCTCCCTCCCCTTATGGCCCTCAGTGGCCATCACTTCCTCAAAACTATCCTTTCTACTCCTATTCTCCTGACCAACCTACTCCCCAAAACCAGTTCTTACCTCTCCTTAATCAAAGTCAATTACAGTTGGGCACACCCTCACCCCAAGTCAAGTTCTGCCATCCCCTACCTACTTTTGTGGAACCTCTTTCTGCCTCCTTTCTCTCTTGTCCCAACTCCTCCTGCTGCACTGTGGGTTCTCCTTCTCCCCTTCACATGAAGGCTACATGGCTCTAGCTCCCTGCTCTCTCTTGCTCTCGCTCTCTCAATTGCCTTCTCCCCTCCTCTTAAAGGAGCAGCAGCTCAGATGTTGCTTTGCTCTTCACTCCCCAAACCCCAGGAATGGGGGGGAGGGGAGCTACTAGGGAGACATTTTCAATTTAGACTCAAACACTTTTTCTTCTTAACATAGACCCCATCAAAGGACGCACTTAAGAGCATCAGGGCCAGAGGCTGAACACTAATGGTGTATTCAGCAGCCTGGTCTGAAGAGTGACTACAGAAATGGCGTGAGATGGTTCCATGTTTGTCTAAAGGAAATTATTTCCATATCAAATGTGCTCAATTTACAAATAAAATGATGTGTTTTCTAACTGCCAGCCCTGCAAACTTCCTTCTCATCACTCATAAGGATGCTGCCTCTTCAACAGTTGCACAAGTATTGCAGGTAACTTAAAGGTTGTGTTTGCAGGCTTGTTAATAAAACAATATGTTTCTGTCAAGTGAGCAAATGTTACACAGAATCAGACACAGAACAAACATGGAAACAATTCCATTTTACACAGTTACTTTTCAGAGCAGAACTGCATTTTAACCTATTGTTTACAAAGTGCACAAACAAGTCTCCATTTTCCACCTCCTTCCAAATATCTACACCCTCCATCATAGAACCAAAGACAACATGCACTTACCTTCATCTTTCAAGCACATTATTCTAATTATTCCCCTTCCCTCCCACATCAATTGGCAAGTTCTCTAGTTCAACTGTCAACTCTTTGTGGCAGAGACCCTCTCATCATCTTAAGCTGTAAAGCACCTAGCAAACAGCAAGACTTATACAACTAAACAAAAAAGAACAATTAAACATCATGTTGTTATTGAAAGAATTGATGTTATAAAAGAGAAGCCAAAATAAAATACCACTCACTATAACTGTTTTACTATACTGCTGCTGTAATATATTTAAAGTATTATATATTTTAATGTGCACTTTTACAATTGATGGTGTTCATATACTCTGTTGTAAATAGCAGTACAGAGTAATACGAAGTGCTACGGATGTAACCAAGGTTGTAGAAAAATACAATAAAGTAATTAAAGATTATTGTCATGAATATACTCAAGAGCAGAGTTACAGTAGCATGACTGACTTTAAACATTATCCTATTTGAATAGGTAACTATGCAAGCCTAGTGTTCCATTAATATTTCTTGCATTTCATTTTTATCCGGTTGTCAAAAAGCAAGGTCTATAACGAGAGACACTGTAATTTTGGTGAAAGATAAGTTTAAATGGGGTTTATTATTGATTCATATTTATTTATTAATTCTCCACTTGTTACTTTATAAGAAAGGTGTTATTTAATAATATAGTAATGTGGTCCTAAAAATAATAATACAAAATTATTCAGCTCAGAGACAAAGTTGAATCAAAGGGTCCTACTGTATATTAGTAGGTTTCACTACACATTTTTCTCAAATGAAGGAGTTTATTTTTTACAAAAGTTCTGCTCAGAAAACAAATTAAAAGTGTTATTTTGACTCCCTTTCTTCCCCAGTGCTATTTACAAATTGTATCAAGTCAGCTGCTTGGCAAAGAATAAACCAAAGAGAGGACAGCAATAGCAAAGAGTTTCTTAAAACACCAAAATGTTATCTTACATTTGCATTTGATGTAAACAATACAGTTTACACTATTGTTACACAGTTACACTAGCATAGCTATGATTACGTTATTCAGCCAAGAAAGGGATATGGTACCATAAACACGAATGACTAAAAGTAGGAAGATATTTTTGTGATCCCTATTCTAAATGTTGCTATAGTAGCTGAAACAGTCATTAAAATACCAAAGTAAAATACCAAGTACCAAAAAGGAAGGCACAGAATAAAACAAAAGCTATCCACTTGAAAACATTTCATTCATTTAAAGTATTATATTTGTCTTTTCCATTTATTTGATCACTAAACATAATATTTTATAACACACCACACACCTTCTCTGTAATTATATTCTTGAGTATCCAAGAGATTTCTTTATTACAGCAAGGTGATTGCTAGTGAAGGAATGTTTATGACGGACTACCCTGAACTGACAGCTAGAGCTTTATAGCACAGAAGTAGCCATCTCACAAAAAGTCTTATGATGAAAATGCACCAAATTAAAAATGTAGGTCCGATTTTTAGAAGTTCAGAGCATCCACAACTTTGACTAAAATCAACACAATCTCTGGGTACTCAGCTTTAAAAGCCAGGCCTTAAGTGTCTTCATTTCCACTTGTGGATCAGACTCCCAAAGCAACATCAACATATTTTGTTTTTCTATTCTCCATCTTTATGCTTGTATATAAAAGGTATGGCATCACCTGCAGATGCTTTTCTTGTGTTAAGTCATGAGAATTCTGAAGCAACCCTCTGAGAAGAAGAAATTATTATTTTGATAGCAGTGAGCAAATAGCCTTCTACCCCCCCCCCCCCAACAGCTGAGGTTGCAAGGCAAAGACCAAACAAATAATAGCCTCTTGTACCAATATGACAACACAAAAAATGCTGAATATGCTCTTGAAGCTTAATAATATACAGCAAGAGCAGGAAAAGGCCGTTTTGATAAAGGTCCCTCCTTCCCTTCTCCCACATCAATTCATATCAGACATTCTAGATTTCGGATGTGCACATATGATATCTGGTCAACAGGAACTAATGACACTATTTTACACTCTTTCCCATGGGCAATCACCCCACAGCAATAGATCTGGTAAACTGCCACTCACTTCTTCACAACATATCTAAGCTTAACAGCATCTCTAAGATTCAATACGGGGCCCTGAGGAGTTGTGGGTTTAAGAAGCTAGCTAGTGCATTATTCTGTTTAGAAAGAATGCTTTCAAGGTACATACACATTTTTGTCTTAAAGATTTAAAAGCAAAGGGAAAGCATGTATCAGTAAGTAATCCTCAAAATGTTACATAAAAAGTTTAAAAAAGGAATTGGCTGAAACGCTCAAAAAAATATTTTTTTTTACTTTGTTTAGCTGAAGGTAGTGCAAAGTCCAGGAGAAAGTAAAGAGAGCAGTAATGAAGAAAGCTTGAGCAGATTAAAGAGAGTGGAAGGGGATATATGAAAGAGTGGAAGAGAGAGATACAGGCCAAGTTATGGAATAATTTGAAAGTAGCAGCACCTTAGGTTGTTCACAGAAGAAAAGGAGAACAGAGGGCAAATGTTCAAGGCAGAAATGGATAAGAAGAGAGAGAGACGATCAGGTACACAAGAAAGATAGATGGCTTTGGTGACAATATTTTGTACAGATTGAAAGAAAAGAGTGAGGAAAGAACAAGTGGAGACCACAGAGGTGGTGATTATAGAAAGTGAAAAGTTAGCAGGACTTGGACAAAAGTGTAGGCAATAAGATTCTCAATTTAAGTGTTATGCCAAAATCTTAATGTTTACCTCAGAACATTACTGAAGTCAACCTTACCAAATACCTACACAGTTGCCTATTTTAGACAGCTGGTCAGCACAATAGAAAACTTAAAGCATCACTGAAAGTAGAGTCTGACAAGGTGTATGTTTAAGGGAATCTAACTTGTACTAAGGGAGGAATTTTAGGGGTTAAAGGTTAACAAGGCAGGCTAATAAAATTAGAATTTTATATTTTCCCCTACAACACATATTTCCTGCCATCAGACAAACAAGGAAACCAATCAGTCTTTTTAAAAGTTGTAAATGTTACCCCCCAAAAACCCTTTAATCCACTATGCCGTTTCAGGCCCTAGTCTTGTAGACACTTGTATAAAGTTACACACATGCGAGCAGTTTGTTTGCAGGACTGGGGCACGGTTTGTGCAAGACTGAGAAAACTGCAGTGCAGTACCTGTTACCAATATGCATGGACTGGAGCAATGCCTCTTTCATAATTTTTTTAATCATCAATTTGGGTGTTTTATGAAAAAGAGAAAAAGCGTGGAACAGGTAAAGATACCAGCTAAAATAATCTTCTACTGAGTTAGGTAAGATGCTAACAATCATTGTGAGCTCCCATAGAGTCCTCCACCACAACCTGCTGAGCAAAAGGGAGAGTTGTCAGAAGTCCCATACACCATCTGAGGACAAACACACAATAGCCATGACATACTTTAACCCATTGTTTACAAACAGTTATGTTTACTTGGTTTGAGCATTACAGTATTAGCCTGTGTGCTTTTCATTCTTTATTGGACCACATAACTATTTAAATTGAGATTTCCTTTTATTTTCAATCGTAAAGAAGCAAGGAGCATGCCATTATTACATTCTACTCAGAAGACATAGAAGAATTACTGATTCGATGCAATTGATCTGGTTTCAGTTCAGTCATGTTTTAACACTACGTTGTCTGAATAAACATGATCTTTAACAATAAGCAGGCAATATATATGTTAGTTCAAATAGAGTATAGCATTGAACTAAATATTTATTGATCTTAACTACATAAACTTCTGTAAGTATGTCCTTAATATATTGATTTTACCCCGATTACTTATTAAAATTCTTCCTTAGAAAACATTTTTGCTCAGCAGTAAAATTAGCACTATAATAAACTGTGACTCAGACCCAGAACATTATTACCTCTTTCCTCTAAGAGATACCAAGATTTCCACTGTCTTCAAAAATGATTAGTTTGAAAGGAAGAGAGGAATTAATAACATTATCTTAAGCGAGGCAGATGCTCTGCAAGCTTCCCCAGATGTCTCTACCTGCACACCCTAAACCTGACCCTCAACACTGCTATTTTCTCTTGAGCAGAGACCATCATGGTGCCAAATTCTATGCTGGTTAAGTGTGCACACAGCATAAGTGGGTGCACACAAAATGAACAGTCAAAGGCTTACAATGAAAAATAAATATTCTGGAACCAGGTTTTTTTTTTCATACTGTTGAAATTAAACACCTTGTAATTAACGATACTGTTAAAGTTATTGTAATATAGTTTTCTACCCTAGTTCATAGAGCACCAAATATATTGTAAAGGGAATATTTCTTCTCATTTTGTTACTACAATTGACTATTCAACAAAAGAACTGCAAACTCTGAACATCAGTTACACAAAGTGGGTGGGAGAAAGAGAAGTATATCTAGATCTCTGGAGTATGTACTTCTTACATATCTCCCAGAAATTCATATGGAAGTCTTAAATCTTTAGTCTTACACTTATAAGCCATTAAATACTTTCAATATTACTGTGATTTTAAAACAATCCCTGAAGCCATACCATGTACAAATATAGTTAAATTGAAATAAACCTCACTGATGGCAAAAGAAGAAGCCAGGAACAAGTTTCAAAGTTTGTAATTTAAAAAAAAGGGGGGGGGGGGAGCATAGCCCAAGAACAACCAAAAAGAGAAAGCCAGGACTTGCAAAATGTATTATTAGATTTGCATTTCTTATACCACAGTACTTAACTCCCAGAGTTGGGTGAGCAGCAGCAGCTCAAACCAACCCAACTATGGGCTGTCAAGAATTCAATTTTCTGTTAAAGTCAAGGCAGCAGATCACAGTGGATTTCTCAGCAGCACGTTTGAGAGAGGTGCAGAGAATGCAGCGCGCAGCCGGGTCAAGCCCAGGGAAGAGAGACTTGTCTGTACAAGAACCCGAGGACCCTTGTAGAGTTACCTATGCCGCTACTGCCCCTGTGTATTCACCGCAGAGAAAAGCACACACACACACACCCCAGTGCAAGAGAGATGCCTGTGCGGGACAAGGAGAGAATTACGCCTCAGCCACAAGGTACAACGTTGGCACAGCCTGACACAGCAATCCTGCAACTTCAGTCGGAAATGTCAGCGTGCACCTGGGTGTGTGACATTATCAGGCCTAATAGGGAGCCGTTCCTGCACTTTAGACAGCCAGGCTTAACGCCTGCCAGGAAATGCAAGGAAGTTGGGGGGAGGAGGGGGAAGAAGGTTACTCGCTCTCTCCCCTCCCCCCCCCCCCAAACAGCGCTGCACGGCGAGCATTAACGGCGACCCCCATCCCGCAAGCACAACACGCCGCTCGCGCTAGGCCAAAGGGACCTGAACCAGCGGCGTGACCCCAGAAACAAGCCCGGCTCTTTGCTTTCCCCTGCAGAGCTACAGGTGCGGACTGTGAGCGCAGTGACCGCCTCCTGCTGAAATGAGCCGGGGCTGGGGGAAACAGGCAAGATAGAAATCCCAGTGAACAGCTACAGCTTCCCCCGCCCCCCACCATCCCCAGGCCCCTTGCACCGCGGGCTCCCCCCTCCCCCAACACTATCGGGGGAGGGGGCGCAAACGACATTAACAAGAGCACGAATCCATTACAATGTAGCAACTCAGATGCGCGGGGGAGAGGGGGAGGAGATGGCGGCTCCCCCTGCCTGTGCAGCAGGCCCGCGCCCCCCTCCCTATCCCCGAGCCCAGGGATCGTGGCAGCCCCGGGGGTGAGGAGCAGGAGCAGCTCACGCGGGGGAGGGGAGCAGGTGGGTGTCTCCTCCATACGCACTGCCGGGAGGGGAAAGCAGACGCGGGTGGTTTGTACCGAGAGGAAGGGGGAGCCCCCGGGGAAAGGAGAGGGGCAAACAGGAGCCGCCAGGCTAGTTACCTGGCGGGCAGTACACAGAAGGCACGCTGGGGGGGGGGGGCAGGGGCGTGTCAAGGGGGCTCCCCAAGGGGCATGTTGTTGGGGAGGGAGAAGTGTGCACGCAGGCAAATGTGTGTTACTCGGGGGGGGGGGGCTGTACAGGGGCATCGTCATGGCATTGGGGAGGGGGGGGACTACGCTGGGGGTGGGCTGCAGCGCGGTACTCACCGGCAGCTCCACGTTGACGTCGGTCCCGTCCAGCAGCAGGACCCGGCACTGCAGCGCCGCTTTGCTGTCCCCGGCCGCCGGGATGTGGACAACGGCTCCGGCGCTGTGCCCGGCTCCTCCGGGGTGCGGGGAAGAGGGGAACCCCTCCGCGGCGGCGGCTCCTCTCAGCCCCCCGTCCCGCTCGTCCCCAGCCCCGAAGGCGCCTCCTCGCCCGGCTCCGCGTCCAGCCCCTCGCCCGTAGCGCTGCATCGACCGCCGGCCAAAGGTCCTGCGCAGGAACCGCAGCATCCTGGGGGCGCCCTACCCGGCTGCTCACACCCCAGAGCCCGCAGCTCCGCGCCCAGCCCCGGGGAGCCTCCCAGAGCAACCCCGCAGCACCGCCCGCCGGGAGCCAGGCACCGGGGCCAACCCTCGCCGGCTCCCAGCTCCGCCCTCTGCAGCGCCGCCCGGCCGAGGGAAGGGGGCGGGGGAGATGCAGCCCCTCCTGCAGCGGGAGCCGCGCCGCGGGGCGGCCAGGGGGAGCTGCCGCTGCCGCTGAGGCGGAGCGCGGTGCAACCTGTGGCGGCGGTGGCGGCGGCGGCTCCTGGGGGAAAGGTCCCGCGGCGGCCGCCCGCGCACTGGCGCTGCTCCCGCCCGGCTGCCGCGGGGTGCTCGCCCGGCGGGGCGGCCGGGGTCCCACGGGCTCCCCGCTCCGGCGGGGCGCGCGCACGGGCTCCGAGCGGGGAGGGCGCCTGCGCCGGGCCTGCCCCCGCTCCACCTCCGGCCAGGGAGGGACCGGCGGGCCGGGGAGGCGGAGGAAGGTCCAAGCGCAGCGTTTCACCTGCGAGCTCGGCAGCCCGCACCTTGCTGCCCGGCGCACGGGTCAGGCAGCTGCCTGCTGCCCTCTGCTGGCCCTCGCTGCCCCGGGGAGGCGCCTGGGACCCCTGGGGCGGGACGAGCCGCGTGTGCCCCTAAAGCGACACTGCAGCGTGGCGGGGGGGAGACGAGGAAATCTATGAGAGGTGGGTCGTTGTGTGTAATTTAGGCCGCGATCCGGCCTTGCTCCTCCCCGCTGTTATTTCGCTACCCTCTCCCCCCGTCACGGGCCGTCCCTTCTCTCCTGCCTCCTCTCCTTATCCCCTGCCCTCTGCCAATTGGGCTCCTACGCCGCAGGAGCCCTGGGGAGCACAGCAGCTGCTTCTAGCTGCTAAAATGCAGGGGCAGCGGCGGCAGGTGAAGCTAGAGAACCTGCCACTGCATCTGCCCTCCGCCCGCAGCACCTGTCAAAAACACTGCCGGGGCTCCCGGCTCTGCCCAGAGGCTTCAGATCAAAGAGACAGCTGCGCCAGCGCTGGTAGGGCAGTTTGCTAAGTTAACTTCCATATTGTAATCAGGTTACGGTTTTCCGTTGTATCAGGTGCCCCCCTACCACGGATTCAGAACCCCCTTTCATCCAGCCATAAAGTTGGTTACCCCTCCCCCGAATCACTATCACACCCCCCCAAACACCAGTATGCAGCACTCAAATTGAGAGCCAGTGGTTTAGATAGCTGCAGGACACTCCTAGCTAATCTGGGACAGTAATGAACCTATGGGAGGGGGAAATAATACCTAGACACTTAAGGAAACGTTAAGGACCACAGGGACGAGATAAGACTCGGGAAAGTGAACTGAGAAAATGAGTGAATAAAAACGAGGGCAGCAGGAAATAAGAAAATATACACTCGGTATTTCTGAAAGCAGTCCAGGCCATCTGAGAAGGACCTGTTGCCTGTTCACAGAAATGGGATGGATCAAGGACATGCATGGTGTATCTTGTATCCAGGGTAGTCCTAGAGAGGGGATACTTACACCTTGTTAAAGTTTCACTAAATAATTGAAGGAAGGATAAGAAAAATTTCTCTGTCTCTGATTAAATGTACCTGTCCTCTAGACACTGTTCAGGCACTCCTGCAAAAATCATATTCTTAGGACACACAAAAATACTGTGTCCTTCAGAATCACCACTATGTATTTAAAAAAAAAAATCCCAAAGGGAGGGCATTCTCCCACATTTCCTACCTCTTCATTTGCTTTTCAGTCTGAACAGTAGTCCTCCTTCCTTGGTTATGGCTACAAATCAAACATGTTTTTAAATAATCCTTCACCCATTCTCTCTGCAAACATAGCACCCTAGGGTCACAGCATTTAGTATGACCGGAGGAGAGGACATTTGTAGAAGCCCTATGTTTAAAATATTGGCAGTACATCATTTCTTATGAAAGCAACAAAAGGCACAATTCCATGCAGCCACCTTTCATCATTAGAACAAATGGATGTAAAGCATTGTCTTGCACTAAAGGGCTTGGACATCACGGCTAAATTATCTGGTAGCAGCAGCTCTGCATCTCCTCCTATTGTTTCACACTACGCAAGGGGCTCAGACCTGAAGTGCTCACTCCAGCAAAATACTCATTGAATTAGCAAGATATTTGGGCTGGTATTTCCCCCAACTCTACAGTTATTTAAAGAAGCATTGCTGAAAATGGGGAGGTGCATGTCTCTTTTCTTCATCCAGTACTACTAGAGATTATATTTGCACAGACTTCAATTGCATTTCTTTGTATTTTCTAAGTTTGCCATTATTAGGAATCTTAAAATCAGGTGCCATAGTTTAGGGTTCTTTCTTTTGTGAACATTACAGGACAGATTCTCCAGTCCAGTAAGACCATTTTACACTACATAAACAGCACAAAATACTCTTAAAGTGACAGAAATCTGGCAGTGGTGGCTCTGTTACCTCCTGAATGAGCCTCATCCCTGGTGTAAAGGGAGAGAGAGCATGTCGGGGATGGGGACGGGACATGGTGAAAGGGTGGGCAGCTCTGACTTAGTGAGCCACAAGCATCTTCCTGCAGCCCCTGAGAAACAAGCCCTTTGCAGGGGGAAAGTAGGAGCATCTTTTTCAAACCCTAATCAATCCGAGGGTTACATGATTTATATCTGCTTGACTTTCACTACTAGCATACAAAATATTGTCCAGTGACCACACTAAAAAGAAACAGTACTGTTATAGAGGAGCCTCACACATGCTGTGATTCCATCGGATCTCCTAAATGATGCAAGGTTGAACCTGATCAATAAGTGGACAAGAGACCTTCAAAGGAGACCTGGTTGCTGCAGGAAGTGATGCTGGTGATTCAGTAACCAGCACTCTGAGAATCATAGAAATGTTACATTCTGCCTGCCCACATTCCCCTTTCAGTTTTGAGTGGATATGCCCTCAGGTGATGCCATGTGCTGTTAAACATCTGCTGCGCTCCATCCTTAAGGTGGCTGCAACTTATTTGTGGGTGAAGATATTCCTCTTAGAATCATAGAAATGTAGGTGCTAGACAAGACCTCAAAAGGTCATCAATTCCAGCCCCTGCTTTGAGGCAGGATTAAGTAAACCTAGACCATCCCTGACAGATGTTTGTGCAAACTGTTCTTAAAAACCTCCAGTGATGGGGATTCCACAACCTACCTCACAGGAGCAATAAAAGGCTTAAACAACATTGAAAAACACTTTGAGATGCTCAGATTGACCCTGCTATAAAGGTGTACATTGCAGTATAATCTTAATCAAGATAGGACTTCTTCCTACTATGGGGTTCTTATACATTAGTCTGAAGCATCTGGTACCAGTCACTGCCAGAGACAGAATAGTGGACTAGATGGAGCATGTGTCTGATCCAGTATAGCAATTCCTGTGTTCCTATGGACAGCCCCCAGGTAACCAGATTAGCATAACCGCAAGGAGTAGAAATAACGGCAGTTTAATTGGGCCACTATTTGCAAAAAAAGCCACTTAGTGGCATTTGGCCAGTTCCAAGAGGGTAAGTGATGTGTAACCACTTGTGACATACTAACCATTACCAAATAAATGGTATGAATGGATGAAATGTAGCAAAAATATTTCTATTTGTGTAATTTCATTCAGTATTTTGTTTCAGTTTAAGTGTCTGGCTGTTTAAGAAAAAAAAAGTCACCACTTCTTAACGGCAGCTACTATTGGATGTCCTAATTAAGATAATTCTATTGTGGTATTATATGCACTGTCTAACAATTAGAGACCTCTTCCTTTTCTTATTTTGTGTCACTGTCTATGCATTTGTGGATTTTGCTGCTCTGCCAGACTTTCACTATGTAAAAAGAAGAGTACTACATTTAAATTGAACATAGCTAGATTTTCTTTTTCTGCAATTTGGCAAAAATTTCATGCGTCTTTACAGAGACTAAAATGGGACATTTTGTAAGCTTTTTCTAGAATATGCTTCAACTTTCAGTCCTCCTTAAAAACAACTTGCACAAAAGGGCTCAAACAACGAGCACACACGGTATGGACCCGTTGTCTGTGTTAATAAAACTAGAAATAGAGAGCCTGAGAAGATATGAAGATTATTTGGTCTTTTAGGTTTGAGAGTTTGTTGATTGTGCTAACCCCATAGACAACAATGAAACTAGTTTGGGGAAAAGTCATTGAAGGCAATGCTTTTTAGCATGACAGCCCTTGAGTTATGATCTTCCTGTGGTGCGTCACAGTCACGTGTTTGTTTACTTTCCCAAACACCATGTCAGTTATGTGAATATGTCTAATTTTACCCTATTTCTGGATTGCTTTATACACAGACACACAGCAGGAGGAAAATGCAAAGGTAACGATGTGTTACAAGGCTTAGAGTAAGTTGCATTTATATGCCACCTTTCATCCAGAAAGATCCCCAAAGCAGTTTAGTTAGAAGAAAAGAACTCTGATAGGTAAACTATACGTAGAACCACTTCACCCAACACTGAAACGCAGCAGCTGTTTAACTGCAGAGTCCAATACAAAATCTCTTTTAAAATTGAAATGAAGAGAGGCGACTTAGTGGGAGGGACACAAAGGAGGCACCAGCTAAACGGGGGCACGTGACCTCCCCATGTGACTCGTCCTCACCCCCGCCCACGTGACCCCCTCATGTGACTCTTCCCCGCCCCGCTTCCCACATGACTTGTCCCTGCCCTGCCACCAGCCCAGGGGCCCTGTGTTCTCCCCATCCCACATTACCTGGCAGGGGGGCTCTGCTCCAGTCCCCCTGGCATACGTGGAGCACTCTCCAAGGCAGCCTCCGGCCATGCTGCCTGTCTGGGATGCTGCCCATGGTGCGGCACGCAGTGGCTGCTCTCTGCCAGGCAGCCTCGAGCCACGAGGCTGCCTGGGAGAGTGCAGTGCGGCATGCCGCACCAGGCAGCATGGCCAGAAGAGGAGAGGCTCTGCCCCCACCTCTTCCTTTCCAGCTCTAGCCCTGCCCCTTCATCTCCCCAGCTGCTGGCCTTCCCCGCGCCCCGGGGCATTTTGGGGAGGGTCATGTGACCCTTGCCCCTCCCCCGGGTCACCATTGATTTAATTATGCAAATCATAATTAGACAAGGACACTGGGGCTAATACTTCTATGCTTACAAAATGTACCATAGTCTCTTTAATGACCTGATAGGTGGTCAGGACTTTGATTTTGTATTATCAGATGCCTCCTCCAACTGATTCAAAACTGAGTTAAGGCTAGTCTACATAGGAAGTTATACTGGCATAAGGTGAGGTGTGAATTTAAACTGTTATACCAATATAACTCAGGTGAACACTCTTAGTCCAGGATAAGCTTCTAGTTTAGTTTATGTTGCTTTGGAAGTGGTTTAAGATAAGCTGATAACAGGCACTTTTATTGCTGGATATGTGTGTCCAAGCAGAGTTATACCGGTATAACTATGGTGGTATAACTGTACCTGCATAGCTGGTGAAACTTTCCCATGTAGGCAAGTCCCTAAAAGGAAAAATGTTCCCTGCTGACTACATATTTCTTCATGTCTCCCGTCCATCTACTGAACAGGCCCAACACTAGCTAGTTTACGAGTAATACACCAGCTGAGGTTTTCATCAGTTTATTGTACTGATTTTTATACAAGTCAGTTCAAAGAAATTATTTTTAAGCCTAGGAATCTCATCATTAGAGCTAAATAAAATCATTCAATACTATCTAAATGGCAATAACATCAGAAACTCATTTTAAAAAGGTGGCCTTTAACCAACGTGCTCTTTTAATTATGGCCTTGAAATGAGCCTAAAAGGTACTTTATGCAACATATGTACAAATGATCACTAAAGGGGAAAACACTGATGCCTCCTTGATCCATACCCAGCACAGATGATATTTTCTAAGGCAGATGTGTCTTTTAATCATATCGCCACAGAGAAATAAATTCAAGGCCCTTTGTGCTATGAGGCACATGAGACCTAAACAACACAGCAAATCCCCCTTTGATATATGCAGCGGTGCTATACTGAATTCTGCAGCAACTCGGGAAGAATGTTGCAATGTTAACTGATTGTGAAAACAGTTGGGAGCTTTCACTGCTTGTTGAAATAATCCTAGAAATACAGCCAAGGTGAAAATATAATTCATACACATTACACTAAGGCTAAAAGAAAATATATTTGTCGCAGAGGAGGAAAATCTAGAAAGAAGTTTAGAAGCTCGACATAATCATCTTCTTTGACCTGCAGAACCTTTACTACCCCGATGATGTGTGGAAGGAAGGACCCCAATTAACTATCAGTGTTGTCAATTAAAAAACAAAACAACTTTATAAATTCAGCACATTTGATACAGAAAGAGACACTGAATGTGGAACGGGAATGTACATAATCACAAAGGAAAGCTGCACTTTAATTGTTGTTTTTCGAAATTGCGCATACGCTTAGAATGTGATCAGCATATTTTAGAAATGTGAATAAACATTATTATCTCTCTGAGGATTTGGTGGACTCAGTCCACTTCCTACTGAACAAGTGTCTGCAAAACAATTGGCACCTGTTGCAGCAGTCCAAATAGAAAATCTAGCAAGGTCTGAATGTCCCACTCACCTCAGAATGTGGCTATTCACATCAAAGGAGTGGCATATAGATGGGGAGTTGGCTCAGCAGCGAGCCATGTGGGTGACAGGAGCATGGCCTGGATGAGCCAGGGACTGAGGAAGCTCTAGGAAAGGGAAGGAGGGAAATACTATTGTTGGGCTAGCAGATAATGGAGAGAAGGTTGATTCCTTCTTAGAGGAGAGCTGGAGACCAGAGATGATGAAATGTAATATGGGACTTGCCAGGGCAAATTGACTTCTTTTTTGACCCTCCATGACTATGAGACGATTTGCAGAGGCATTGGGGCACTGCTGTTTGTCATGGATTCTCTGGATGATTACATGGAAGCCTTGGCTAGGTTGCATCTCACCATGACCCCAGCATATAAAGTGAATACAGACATCAATTTTGAAATCTTTGTTAAGAAAATGGATGGTTTGTCTGGTGATCACAAGATTGAAATCCAAAGTGGCATTCATCAGATGGCAATTGAGGACCTTACAGATGATAGATTGGAGAAAGTTCACCTCAGCTTTTATCTGACAAACATATATGATCAATTCTATATTTGAAGCCCTTAGCAAAGTAGTATAGAAACTGATTCCGTAGCTCTCAATGCTGGAAAACCTATATAACCTCTTCATTTCAAAGTTTGGGACTGAGAAAGCATTTTTATTTGATATAGTCAGTAAAATGTATATTGCAACTGACAGTACTCCAGTGGATATGCAAACTTATGAGCTAACAACTAATAGACTACAACTTCCATTGTTTTTGCAAGGTCACACATGAAGTATTTGAAATGAGAATGGAAGTAGTGAGTGTGATGCTATCTGACTAGGTGCCAGCTGTGGCCAAGGCTTTAGGCCACAGCCGAGCACTGACATATTCATTGCTGGAAACCAGTCTGTTTCACTTGTGTGTTAGTATAAGTTCAATAACTATCTTAACCATAACAATGTGTTCAGTGTTTATGAAATGCTTGTTAGTTGCTGCATGCATTAATCTCATTATATCTTTATCACATGCTATAAGATAATACTTGAGTTTTTGCTTTATAACTGTAAAAATGTTGGCTCTGAAACTGTAAACTTAGTCAGGAGGACTCCTCTCCTAACCATCAAGAAGGTATCAAAACTAAATGGGCCAATGTGGGACATCACAATACTAAAACTTTGTTAATTGCCCCTTCACACCCATGAAGTGGCTACTTGCAAAAGAGCTCATCCTATTAGCTTGAATTCTGGAAGAAGGACATAAAAATAGCTGACAAGAAAATTTTTCATCTCTCTTCTGCTGTTAGGCCTGTCACAGCGCTGCAGTTTATGAAACAGAAGCAAAGATCCCTAGGGTCCACCTGGATTAGCCCTAAAAGACATTGAGAGCTGACAGATTACTACAACTCTGTCACCTTTTAAAACCAAAAACTGTAACTCATCTGTGTACATATGTTTGCCTGCTTTAACCTTGTAATAACTCTCTCTTTTCTTTTTCCTAACTAATAAATCTTTAGTTAATTTATTACAGGACTGGCTACAAGCATTGTCTTTGGTGAGAGATCTAAGGTACAAATTGACCTGGGGTAAGTAACTGATCTCTTGGGACTGGAAGCAACCTGAATAGTTTGTGATCTTTGGTGTATGGCAACCAACTGTCTCTAAGTCCAGCTTGTGGCAAGAGAGACTGGAATGCCCAAGGGGACTATCTGTGAACCCATTTACTCCTGGGGAAATTCTGCACCACTGCGCAATGCAGAATTTTGCAGAAATTAATGTTGGATGCACAGAATTTCCCTTTTTCTCCACAGAAATGGGCTGCAGAGTTGTTGGCCATTACTAGGGGCCACTGTACCCGACAAAGCCCGGCTCACATATAGAAGACAAGGCCAGGGGCAGGGGGAGGGAACTGGAGGGTTCCCAGCAGCTGCAGTTCCCAGAACGCCCTGAAGGAAGGAGGCGACGACACTGTATCACACAAGCATGGAACTGGAGAGTAACATCTCTTCTTAATATAAAGCCTGAGATATTGGTGGAAGGTGGAAATATTGTGGAAAGCTATTGAATAACTAGCTATTTAAATAGTTATTTGGTGGCTACTTTTGCTTTCTTGCTCTGCCTTTTTACCGTTCTGATTTTTCCTAATGAGAAATACAATTCCAGCTTGGTGAAAACTTTTTGGAATCATCAAATAAAAAGTTAATATGTGTGTATATTCCCCAAAGAGGTGCCTTCTTATTCAAAGCTCCCAAATTTCCCAGTATTCTTACTTCTGTTGCCCAGTCCTTCAAATACCTGGATTTTGAAAAGAAAGTATCAGAGCATTCAAGTGCGATATTTAATTGCTCTTATAGCAGACGCTTTGAAAGAATCCAAAGAAATATCAGAGCACTGGTGGTAGAACAGAAGAAACAGCATTAGGTCATGTCATGAATATGAAGGGAAGGGTAAACCCCTTTGAAATCCCTCCTGGCCAGGGGAAAGCTCCTCTCACCTGTAAAGGGTTAAGAAGCTAAAGGTAACCTCGCTGGCACCTGACCAAAATGACCAATGAGGAGACAAGATACTTTCAAAAGCTGGGAGGAGGGAGAGAAACAAAGGGTCTGTGTGTCTGTCTATAGTCTGTCTTTGTCGGGGGATAGACCAGGAATGGAGTCTTAGAACTTTTAGTAAGTAATCTAGCTAGGTATGTGTTAGATTATGATTTCTTTAAATGGCTGAGAAAAGAATTGTGCTGAATAGAATAACTATTTCTGTCTGTGTATCTTTTTTGTAACTTAAGGTTTTGCCTAGAGGGGTTCTCTATGTTTTTGAATCTAATTACCCTGTAAGATATCTACCATCCTGATTTTACAGGGGGGATTTCTTTATTTCTATTTACTTCTATTTTTATTAAAAGTCTTCTTGTAAGAAACTGAATGCTTTTTCATTGTTCTCAGATCCAAGGGTTTGGGTCTGTGGTCACCTATGCAAATTGGTGAGGCTTTTTATCCAACATTTCCCAGGAAAGGGGGGGTGCAAGTGTTGGGAGGATTGTTCATTGTTCCTAAGATCCAAGGGTCTGGGTCTGTAGTCACCTAGGCAAATTGGTGAGGCTTTTTACCAAACCTTGTCCAGGAAGTGGGGTGCAAGGTTTTGGGAAGTATTTTGGGGGGAAAGACGCGTCCAAACAGCTCTTCCCCAGTAACCAGTATTAGTTTGGTGGTGGTAGCAGCCAGTCCAAGGACAACGGGTGGAATATTTTGTACCTTGGGGAAGCTTTGACCTAAGCTGGTAAAGATAAGCTTAGGAGGTTTTTCATGCAGGTCCCCACATCTGTACCCTAGAGTTCAGAGTGGGGGAGGAACCTTGACAGGTCATATTTCTTTCCTAGCGGTATTGAACAAATCGTTCAAGGAGATTACAGATTGGAATAATAAAATAGGTTTCCTTAACATATGAAAACACCAATCAGTTGTCCCCGCTTTGCTGATCCTAATTCAAATCTGAATTGAATAAGATGTACGGAAGGGTCCTCTTTCAGTATAGAAACAGGAATATGGGCTTCGTGTAATCAGCTGCCATCCCTTACCCCATGCTAAAGACATTCAGCAGATTGAGGAGACAGGAAGGGGGAGGAGGTGCCCTGTACCCTCCCTGCCACTGTCCCTTGCACTACTTTCAGATTTCTACTCTTAGAGCAGGATTACCTCTCTCTGGATCCTATCTGTGACTGCTACTATGCAGTTGCAGGGGAATCCAGACAATGATAGAAGCCATGCTGCTGGGTTGTTTGCGCGCACAGTGGTACAGCAGTTGTCTCTGCAAAAAGGGTCCCATCTTGCATGGCAATGGGGGGACTTTCCCTTTTGATACCAGGAGGCAATATTGGGCATGGCCTCCTGAACATATAGATACCATCCCCGTCCCCCCCAATTTAGAGAGACCCAACCACAAGACTCATCGGGCTTGATTCCATTCTCTCATATACCAGAGGAAATCAGGAGTCATCTTTCCTATGCAATTTTTTTTAAATGGACAAGAGAATCCTGAGCTTTCCTTAGCACAATAATTTGAGAGGAAAGTCAGGGTTCGGAGATTGGTTTAAGTGAAGGAAATTATGTTATCTGTGAAAGCAGTGATTTCTGAGCCTATAGCTAGCAACTGCCATTGCACTGCAAAGTGGCATTTTTACTGCAACCAGCTCTGTGGAAGCACAGGGTAAGAGACTATAAACTTTTTTTCATTCTGCTTATGAAATGGATTAGTCAGAAGAAACAGCCCACAAACAGTAGTATGCTATTTTAACCCTGGCGATCTCATCAGCAATGCTTGTTATTATTTGTACTGTGGTACCTAGGGGGAGGGGGACTCCACTATGCTAAATTCTGTACACATATAAAGAAAAGACAGCCTGGGCCTCAAAGACTTTTCCTTACAGTCTCACTTTCTTAATTTTAAGATGTTCCCCATGGCTAAGGTATTTTATCAATCATAAAGTCAGAATCCTCTTCAATTGTGACTGACATAATTCTCATGTGTAGCACTGTAAACTTTGGGGGTGGGGAGGGTTGATGTAAACTTTTATAGGAACATTTTCATAATGCTCTCTAAATGGTGTCATGCCGTTATTCTTTATGGAGAATGTTAATAACAAGCTGAAAAAAAACTCTCCCAAATCCCCAGGAACCTATATTATTGCTTCTTTGGCATTCACTGAAACAATTTGCTATTAATATCATCCCTAAGCAAGGTCAATTCACATGGCTGCCATTCCTAGAAGTGAATATGACATGATCTCCAACAAGCAAATCTTAATTGTTTGACAAGCAGATGAGTACCTATAACAGTTGAGCAACCTGTTTGCTAGAGAATCCAACCCTGATGAACAATCCTCTTCTAGGCCCACTTAAGGATGCTAATTTGTCCACTGCGCCTAAATGAGAAGCCACTCTGTGAGCTGTCAGTCAGGAGAGGAAAAGGCTCAGACCCAAGATGAAAATTATGTAATTAAATGCTTATTTCACTTTATTTTAATTTTACCTTTGTCATGAATTAAACTTTCTTGAGGTACATAGATTTGGAGAGTTTTCGTCTCACTCCCATTCTTGACCATGCAAAACATCTTCCTTCCCATTCGTGATTGCATATTGCCTCCATAAAAAATATAGCAATTGTTCACATATGAAAGTAAACAATTACTAGATGTAACTGGAAAATTGGGGTGACTCTTTCTCAGTTGTGTACTAATGATCTATATGAGTTGCATCCCTTTAACTAAGTTGGTGTAGAAACTGACAGTTAAACACAGACCAGAGAACTCACCTTCTGATCCAACCTTAACATGTCACTTCCTGATGTCACCAGCCCCCAGGGCACTGTAAATTCACACACTCTTCTCTGCAGCACCATTCCCAAAGGATTTCAGTTCTTCAAAAAGATATAAACCCAGTGTACTTTCGGCATTAACTTATGTGGCTTTTGACAATGCTGATAGGAGCACAAGTATCTATAAACTAGAATTCAGATGTACCACTCTGGCAAACTTTTTTTCTGATCCTGCTACACTGCAAGGGCAGTCTCGGCTTTGCAGTATGGTGTATCAACTCATTCTCCACAATAAAATATTCCTTCAGATTCTAAAATGTGCCAGTAGGTACACACAGACTGCAACATCACATACATTAAAACAAACTAGACTGACACAACATCACCCTAGTAAAAAACTCAAAGGAAAACGCCACCCTGTAAGGAAACTCAAAACCCTTCAGGCAAAAGCCTATATAAATAAGCATACCCTTAGGTTAAAAAAACAGAGCTTTGCAATGGGAGAAGGAGATCCCAAAGTTGAAGGTTGTCCACTGAAAAGGCACTGTCCCTATTTGTAAAGAAAGGACTGGCAATGAGAGAGCACTAGCTGATTTCCACTGCTGGACTAGAGCATCAGGCAAAGAGTGGTCACTAAGGTAGTTAAGAGGTACAAATCAGATAGGGATTGATTACAGATTAAACCAAACATCAGGAAAAACATTGGAAGTTTGTGCCACCAGTGGGGGCACTTGTGTAGTATTCTTCATGTGAGAGGCATAGCTATGTAAATAGGCAATTGCGTTCTGCACTAACTGAATCTTCTGAGTGCTCTTCAAGGGGAGCCCATTCTGAAGTCTGATATAATGTATAGCTGATACGCTTATTGACAAGGGTGTTATTTGTATTTGGCTTCCCAGCTTTGGATTTTTCGACTGCTCCGGTTACATGGGTATCATTAATGTTTCACTGGTACAATTATATTGATCTTAGCTATCAACTAATGTATCATCTTACAACCTTAATCAACATTTGATGAGACCCCCACTGTCAAATCAAGCCTGCCCCTTCACTCATCAAGCAACATGATTGTCTAATAAGGCATGCCACAGCAGGAATAGGGCCTATTTTAGTCTTGCTGATGGGGTGAAGGAGACAGGTGGAGAGAGGAACATAGCGAGAAATGAAAGAAATAGCAAAATGAGAAAATGCACTTCAAATCCTACATTTCAGGAGAATCTGAGACTGAGATTGGAGGGAGAGGAGGAGAAATGAAAAAACCTCAAGGGGATCAGAGAGAAAATAAAATCCAGAGACTAGAAAAGCTGTAGGGCCACATCCTTGGCCCCTCAAATGCCCTTTGTGCTGTTCCAGCAGCACAAAAGGTACCTAAAGCTGCTTTATGGATACAGCTAAGGAGTCCCCCGGTATAGGAGATCATGAGTTGGCCCCCCTTGGTAGACTGAGTGCTCCAGTGCCAGCTAAGGAAGCAAAAAGGCTTGTTAGTGGACAAGAGGGGTCTGGTGCATGATGTGCTCTGGCAGTCTTGGCTAGCAAAGTGGGCCCCCGACAACCACTATTCATCAGGACAAGTTAGACCAGCCTTGGCTGCTCTAACTTGCCCCAGTGATCAGTTTGGTGCCCAACAGGTCTCAGAGTCAGGATGGGTATGTGGAAAGAAAGCCTAAAGCCACGTAAAGCTTACGGCCCCATATGCCTCCTCAGGGGGGCATGATGAGAAGTGTGATGGATTTTTATTTGTTATGGGACTATCAAGCAAACCCCAACATTAGCATTTCAAAAATACAAATGAACAAGGAAATCTCAAACAGCTCAGATTTTGGTTCGCAGAAGAGTGTGATACAGATCCAAAACTTGTCAGAATTACTCGACTCTGTGGCAGCCCCCACCAGGTCCTGTGGCCCTCTTTCTCCTCCACAACCCTTATTTCTCATATTAGGCCTTGCAACAATTCCTCCCTAGGACACACAATGCCTCCCCCCCACCCCACCCACCTCCCATTGTCAGTGTTGGTGGGGGATGGTCTATCTTAATGCTATCCTTGTTAGGCAGGGAGCAGGGCATCGCTTCTCTTTCCTTCCACTGAACAGGGGGCCTGGACTCTTTCACCCCTTCTCTAAGAGCAGGAGATGAGTTGTGGATATTCTCTTTGTCTTGTAGGAAGGCAAGACACATTAAACTGGTTTAATAACAAAGTGCCTGGGCAAGATGGGATTGCGCACAGTGAGTTTTATGTAAAGATTTTATATGCCAGCCACCTGTTTGCTTGTAGCTAGTGCTAATCCTTAAAGTGATATTATTAGCTTCCCCCATCCCACATGTTGTGTAAGGCTGGTTCTCCTCTTCCCCCAGGCAGAAGTAAGGGCTGTATGGGTCCTTTTCACTTCCTTCAGGAAGAGGGAATGGCCCTGTGTGATAATGGGGGGATTTTTCATTCTCTGGGGGTATCAGGATGGGGGTGGCAGCCTGACAGAGGCTACTGGGGAGTGAAATGTCTGTGTATATAAGGGCATCTCCTCAGTAAACTGCAAGGGAACTAAAGCTGTGGGCTCCTTTAAATCTGCCTGGTTCAGCTAAATGGTGCAGGGAATAGGACACCAGTAAATATACAACAGGGAACAATCCAACACTGTCAGGGAAAGGGACAAGGGCTCTTCGCCATTGGTAAATTCTGATTCTATAATTGATGTGGATGTTCAATAACTAATGATAGTATTCAGCAAATGTCTCTGAGCTATTACCTTATTTTGCCATTCTCCCATGATATTTTCCGCTCATGGGCATCTTTACTTTTATGAGCTCTCTCATGACGTCAACCAACAAAAACTAAAAAACAAGCTCACAGTAACTGCTGAACTTTTCATAATTTAGTTAAACATCTAATTGGACTGACCAACTTTTGCTATCCAATAAATTGTTTTTAAACATAAGAACATAAAAAACACAAGATGAACTCCAAAAAGTGCAATTAATATCCTTCAGAGGGGCAGTTGGTGTTGTCGTCCTAACATCTTCCCAGGTCATTAGAAATTTCTTGCCAAATATAAAAGATTTTAGGGGAAAATTCCCCTAGGCACTCTCCCCGTGAACAGTTTATATATGTGAGGTTTTAAGGACAAGATTATCAAAAGTGACTAGTGATTGTGGGTGCTTCAATTTTGGGGGCCTCAACTTGAGACTCATTAAAGATTTTCAGAAAGTTCTGAAGATCCATACTCTGAAAAAACAGACCCCTTTCAGGTGTCTCAGCTAGGCAACAAAAAATTGAAGCACTAAAAAAATCACACTAGTTACTTTTGAAAAATGTGGCCCGTCATCATAGCACATAGAATCATAGAATCATAGAATATCAGGGTTGGAAGGGACCCCAGAAGGTCATCTAGTCCAACCCCCTGCTCAAAGCAGGACCAATTCCCAGTTAAAGCATCCCAGCCAGGGCTTTGTCAAGCCTGACCTTAAAAACCTCTAAGGAAGGAGATTCTACCACCTCCCTAGGTAACGCATTCCAGTGTTTCACCACCCTCTTAGTGAAAAAGTTTTTCCTAATATCCAATCTAAACCTCCCCCACTGCAACTTGAGACCATTACTCCTCGTTCTGTCATCTGCTACCATTGAGAACAGTCTAGAGCCATCCTCTTTGGAACCCCCTTTCAGGTAGTTGAAAGCAGCTATCAAATCCCCCCTCATTCTTCTCTTCTGCAGGCTAAACAATCCCAGCTCCCTCAGCCTCTCCTCATAACTCATGTGTTCCAGTCCCCTAATCATTTTTGTTGCCCTTCGCTGGACTCTCTCCAATTTATCCACATCCTTCTTGAAGTGTGGGGCCCAAAACTGGACACAGTACTCCAGATGAGGCCTCACCAATGTCGAATAGAGGGGAACGATCACGTCCCTCGATCTGCTCGCTATGCCCCTACTTATACATCCCAAAATGCCATTGGCCTTCTTGGCAACAAGGGCACACTGCTGACTCATATCCAGCTTCTCGTCCACTGTCACCCCTAGGTCCTTTTCTGCAGAACTGCTGCCTAGCCATTCGGTCCCTAGTCTGTAGCTGTGCATTGGGTTCTTCCGTCCTAAGTGCAGGACCCTGCACTTATCCTTATTGAACCTCATCAGATTCCTTTTGGCCCAATCCTCCAATTTGTCTAGGTCCTTCTGTATCCTATCCCACCCCTCCAGCGTATCTACCACTCCTCCCAGTTTAGTATCATCCGCAAATTTGCTGAGAGTGCAATCCACACCATCCTCCAGATCATTTATGAAGATATTGAATAAAACCGGCCCCAGGACCGACCCCTGGGGCACTCCACTTGATACCGGCTGCCAACTAGACATGGAGCCATTGATCACTACCCGTTGAGCCCGACAATTTAGCCAGCTTTCTACCCACCTTATAGTGCATTCATCCAGCCCATACTTCCTTAACTTGCTGACAAGAATACTATGGGAGACCGTGTCAAAAGCTTTGCTAAAGTCAAGAAACAATACATCCACTGCTTTCCCTTCATCCACAGAACCAGTAATCTCATCATAAAAGGCGATTAGATTAGTCAGGCATGACCTTCCCTTGGTGAATCCATGCTGGCTGTTCCTGATCACTTTCCTCTCATGCAAGTGCTTCAGGATTGATTCTTTGAGGACCTGCTCCATGATTTTTCCAGGGACTGAGGTGAGGCTGACTGGCCTGTAGTTCCCAGGACATATGAACTATTTGTGTGTGTATAGTCTTATCTAGAAATGAAAAGATATTGTGATAATGCTTCATAATTTCTAACGTAGAATCAGTCAACGTGGATTATTCATAGCACAACAAACAAGTGGCATGGGTTCCATTAGCTTAGTGGCTTCTGACCTCTTAGAACAATAGTCTTTCATACCTGACAAAGGGAAAACTGATTTAGATGCCTGGCATTTCACAAACATGGTTAAGGTTTGAAGAATGAAAGGACATGGAGCAAGTCTGGCACTTGTCAGCATACTAATTCTAAACTACATTTCAAAGCAAAATACAATTGAATGACCAGCTTCCTGAAGAAATGCGGTAGAATTGGAATTATGTGCTGTAAACTAATTTTCACTACAGTCGTTTAAGTTGAAACATCAGCAAAATGTAATTTCCAGTAATTATTTCTAGCACCAGACAAGTACCATTGTTCCTCACCAGGAGACTGAAAATAGTATAATGTGAATATGTGGAATTCTGTGCTAAAATAAACAGTACTAAAATAAACAGTTGCATAGTATGTACTCAGCTACAGAGGAGAATTGTTCCAGTGAATACGAAACACAACAGGACTTTGACATACAATATTCCAAGACTAATTTACATAACCCGTGATCAAAGAGCTATAGAATGAAGCAAAGAACCAACTGATTCAATTTTCCTCTTAGAAAAGGAAATGGAAATGGACACTCAGGGTCAAATCCTGCATCAGTTGAAGTCAATGAAGTGATTATTCCTTTTTAGTGCTGCTGGAGGCATAAGCTACACCAAAGAAGCAGAGCGGGAAAAGTGCCGTAAGGGATGGTGCAATGGACAAATTCCACTCGGTATGCGAGGGAGTTCCATGAGTTCCAGTTTAAAGCATTTGTATGCTCTTGTGGTTAATTGTAACACAAATACAAACCATGCATACAGTGAGTGGATGTAAGTGCTGCACACTGTCTGGCTTGCTTAGGGAAAGGCCCTACCAAAGTAGTTTTATCTGCCCAACACAACATCCAAGACATGCAGTACTCATCTTTAAAGCCTCATAAAGCATACAGTTATGCAGAACCATTGAACCACAGCAATGAGCATAGCAAAGTGATGCTTTTACTTGAACATTGTGTTTTCCATTGTTAAAACAGCAAGTTAGTTAAAACTCACAGCCCTCCTGTCAGGCAGTAAAATGTCATTATCTCACTTTTACAGATACAAGAGTGGCAGCAGAAAGGTGAAATGTCTTGCTCAAGGTCACAAAAGGGGACAGTCTCACAGGTGGGATTAGAACTCAGGAGTTATTGGCTCCCAGTTATTTGCCCAGACTCTCTGAAGGCACTGAGTAGACATGGAGGGCAAGAGTCTGTCCAACAGGTGTACACTGAAAATACTGCACACTAGCTCTGAGGATGTGCAGTAACTGCAAAGCTGACAGATCAGCCCACTGGGAAATCCTCCTGAAATAATGACCCTGCACCAGCCCCCCTCACAGCTCCAGAATAGGGGCACACCAGGTATGTGAAGGAAAGGAGGAGACGTGCTCAGAACGTACCTTGCTTTGGTTATTCTGGACTCCCAGGTGGGAGACAAACCAGGCAGCAAAAGTTAGAGCAATCCTTGGGGCTAGTTTAGCTTACAGCAGGGACTGCTGCATTCCTTGGCCAGCTCCAGAATCTAAATGGTCCAAAGTTGATGCCCAGCTCAGAATTCGAACGCCTTAGAAAGGAGCTGCCTTTTTGTCTAACTCTGACCAAACTCAATGAATTTTTCTCAGTTTGTGCCTTTGCTGCGTAATGAAAAAAATAGAAACTTTTCAATATGCATCTTTGCAAGCTAGCAAAATGACACCTTGTGCAACATACTCTTCATTACATCAAAAGCTCATACGAAAAATATCTTTTTTTTGTGGCAGCATGTGTCAGTTTTTTAAAGACTTGGATGTTATTTGGTTATTATTTTTCCACGTACCCTAGATTAACTGTGGGATGAAAGAACAAAATTAGAACTACCACTCATCAAGTAGACCTGAACCAAACTGCAGGTTTCCAACACACTACACTTTTGGGATGTATGGAATATAAATCTGGATTTGAATTTCATATTTAGCCCATATATCTGTAATAGGCTGAGCCATAATACTGTGTCCAAATATCCCTGAATTTCAGGATTGTTGTGTCTACAGCTATGTAAGCTTTTGCCTATCTACTGTATGCTTACATGTAGAAGAGTCCCTTCACCTGCCACGGGGTAGCTGTGAAAGCAGTTTACTATTTTTTGCCTCAGGCCTGTGTCTATCAACACTACAATTCAACATGCACAGGGAGACACACCCATATTTAAGGGCAGAAAGAATTGACATCATAGTGGGTAGATCAAGGACATCACATTCAATGGAGTTATATCAAGGATTTGAATTTGGCCCACTGTGCCTCTACAAATACGTTTGTCAATATTTCACTTGCCAAATCAATATTGTTCCAGTTATCAGCTAGATACCGTGGCCTATATTTTCAGAATTGTGCCTGCATAATTTACACCTCAGTTGTGGTCATAGTGCTTGAAAATACTGGGACACATTCAGCTCTTACTGATACTAGTTCAAACCTCATATAAGTCCATTGAAATCTGCATAAACTGGGATCAGACTCTGATTTAACCAGTTTAGTGGTTAGCCTCACTACGCTTGCTTTCATGAATGGCTCTATCCATTTTAGGTTAAATCTGGCAAGGTGCTGAGCATTTTGGCCCCCATCCATCAAAGCACTTAAGCACATGAGTAGTGCCATTGAAATCAAGTTACACCTGTGCTTAAATACTTTGCAGGATTGGGGCCAGAGTATTCAGTATTTTTCAGGATCAAGAACAAATTCACTGGGAACATTGCCGTATGTCTGCATGTAATATGACCAAGGTACAAATACCACACTTCTTAGCCTCCAGGCCCTGTATCAGCAAAACTAATTTAATTCCCTGAGTGGGGTGGTTTTCCCCCCTTTTATTGTTGAGAGTACTTTGGTTGCCATAGTACAGTTGCTATATATGTTGTTAACAGTTAAGATCAGGACTGCTTTTTGTTTGGTATTGTGTAGCCTATGGGAATATTCTTACCTGCTTCTATATGCGTAGCTGCTACTGACATATGGGATCTCTGCACCGGTTCCAGGGTAGACCCATTAATGTGCCTGTAGATGCTGTCCTGCAGTGCTATTCTTGTAAGGCAGACCTACAGTCTCATAATTTTATTATCTTTGTAAAATGAAATGAAATTGAATTTAAAAAAGGGGAAAAATCAATACAGAGACCGTGGTGGACTGTCTCTTAGATTTACTTTGGAGATAATTATCAATGTCTGAATGTTCTAATTGCTGTCTGTGACATCACATGAATACTGCCTAGAATAAGTGCAAAGTGTCCTGGAACAACTTAAATAAAGTTAATAGACAATACAATGCAGTAAGTTTAGGCACAGCAAGTTTTCTATAGTGCTTGATTCTTGAGTAAGTGTGAAAGGGCGGGGACCGATGTACTTAAGGGCCTGTCAGAAATTCACTGTACCTATACCCCGAGGTGTGCACATTGCCTTAAAGAGGAGGGGATAGAGACTTCTCCCCTTCTTGGTGTTGGGATTCCCTCTGAGATCTTTTCCACTTGGCTAATCCAGAACACCTTGCTTAGTTTTAGGAGAACACTTCATCCAGTTCTCTGGGATACAGAAACTCAGTTTAATTTCAGCTTATTACTTAGGCTACTCTATTAGGCATGTAAGCTCTCTATGCTCATGCTGGCCATACAGATACAGGGTGATACCACAATTCCAAATCATGTGAAACATGACACAGTTTATATATATATTTTTCCTAGCATTGATACTTTTAAAAAGCTAATTGGTTTGGACATTGTACAGATTGTGTAAGCAGTGAAATTGCTTTGCAGATCATGTAAGGACCAATCGCTGATGTCCTCACCTTATCTACATTTCAAGCTTATCAGTTCAGGGTGTTCCCACTTATTTCATCTAGTCCAAAAACACAGTTTCCAGCACGCAGCCTGTCACACCCTTATTTACAGTTTATCCTTGCACTCAGATCTAGATTCCTGTCACACCCTTATTTACAGTTTATCCTTGCACTCAAATCAAGCTATCTGCAAGTTTACTCATGCCCAGCAAGAGCTATGTCTACACTTGGGCCATGTCTACAATACAAAATGAAGTTGACCTAACTTACATCGGCATACAGCCACCACAGTTATTAAATCACTTATTTGTGTACACACTTGCCGTCTTGTGTCGGCGGTGCGTGTCCTCACCAGGAGTGCTTGTGTCAGTTGTCTTGTCAGTGTGGGGCATTGGGAGATGGCTCCTGAAAGCCCATAACAGTTGATGTAAGCGACACAGTGTCTAGTCTGACACTATGTTGACCTAACTACATGGACCAGGACTCTATGCTGCTCGGGGAGTTGATGTTACTAAATCAGAAAAGAGAGGCACTTACATCGGCATGAGTCAAATTTAAGTGAAGACACTTCCACAGCTATCTCAACTCAGGGCAGCTTACATTGACCTAAACATGTAGTGCAGATCAGGCTTTGGTACCAGCAGATATGCTCCCCCCTGCCTTCCAATATTTGCTTTGTGGTGGGGCAGCTCTGCACCACTCCTCACACAGTGCTTTGCCGACAGACACAATACCGCACTTAACAATATGCTATGGCAGTATATATTCTGTGTGTGCCCAGACTGGGATACCGTAGTGGTGTTGAATAGCACTTTTACCATTAGTGGTCTGGTTAAAGTCAGTGGGACTCCTTACAGAGTAATGTGCTAGCCCACACAAGTAAGGATGTCACACTCTGTTTTATACCATTTTAAGACCCAAGCCAAAAGCAAAAAGAAAAGGAGTACTTATGGCACCTTAGAGACTAACCAATTTATCTGAGCATAAGCTTTTGTGAGCTAGAGCTCACTTCATTGGATGCGTACTGTGGAAAGTGTAGAAGATCTTATTATATACACACAAAGCATTTCCACAGTATGCATCCGATGAAATGAGCTGTAGCTCACGAAAGCTTATGCTCAAATAAATTGGTTAGTCTCTAAGGTGCCACAAGTACTCCTTTTCTTTTTGCGAATACAGACTAATACGGCTGTTACTCTGAAACCAAGCCAAAAGCACTTACACATGTCAGGAACTTCACTCATGAGCATAATTTCATTGACCTCAGTGGGACTA
This sequence comes from Lepidochelys olivacea, assembly GCF_965140295.1. NCBI lineage: Eukaryota > Metazoa > Chordata > Testudines > Cheloniidae > Lepidochelys > Lepidochelys olivacea. The sequence goes on along the minus strand of NC_140412.1, from coordinate 161,456,594 downwards.
CCCACACAAGTAAGGTAATTCACCTCCATAAAAATGTTTGCTGGATCTTGTCCTTAAACTATGAGCTCTTTGGGACAGGGACTGTCTCTTAAGTTTTTGTGGAGAACCACGTATGCTGCCAGCACTTAATAAATAGCACCAATGATGATGATAAGCATCAGCTATGTATGTAAGAAGAGGAAGACAAAAAGCATCCTTCTTTCCCATCCCCATGCTCTGTAAAACATGGAGCAAATACATATGTTTGGAAATATGAAGATGAAGTTGAATCTGCACAAGTATACTCATAACTCGATGGGACTGAAAACTGACCAGAATGGACCGTGAATTTCCCATGGATCGTGGCACCTATCAGAAAGTTTAAGAGAAAAAAGAATTTTTTTCAGTTTCAGTTGGTAACATATTTGGCACCCATCAGTAGGTGGGAGCAAGCAATTTCCTATGTAACTTTATCTCTGGCACATTTGAAAGTAAGTGACAGGGTCCAAAGGGATGTTTAGCATGTATTCTTTAGTATTATCCCCCAAAGGGTGATTTATCAACAAAGATCCCAGTGATGAAGGTACATACCCTTAGCTACCACAGTCTTTTCTGCACTCCAAAGAATAATTGTTTATTGTATTTATATACATGTTTAAATCAATTCTAGGCAGTATTTTGACCCATATTATCCTAAGAAAATGATATATGGCACACATGTGCCAAAAGTTTCATATGATTTGTTTGTCTCTCTCAGTAAACTATCTTCCTGAGTCTGCCTTCAGTTTTTTAATGTAGTTTGAGCCTATAGTTCAGAAATAGCTTACTATGGGCAGAATATATTCTGTATATTGCTCTCTGACACCCAAGATAACCAAGTACTATTCTGCTGGGAGTCAGATTTCTGTTTCTTTAGAAAGCTGGTTTGCAGGCAAAATGCCTCAATTGAAAGTATTTCATGTATGAATTGTATTCTATAATCTAGCTATGTTTATAAGGTATTCAGATCTTAAAAGCGATTTTCAGTGTAAAATTTGCAAATTGAAATTTGCACAGATGGTCAGTCACATATTCACAGCTTTCCATGAACATGCAACCATTCAGCCTTATCGTTTCTTTTTGCATGTATTTTCAATACTAAAACTTGTGCACCAAAATACTTGCCAAAAGCAAACACAAAAAGGTGCATGAATCATCAGAGCAGTCTTTAAACCATGATTTGAGGACTTCAATAGCTCAGACATAGGTGAGAGGTTTACCGCAGGAGTGGGTGGGTGAGATTCTGTGGCCTGCATTGTGCAGGAGGTCAGAATAGATGATCATAATGGTCTCTTCTGACCTTAATATCTATGAACCTCATTTTTCTCTGAAAGTTGTCTAGAATGTTTTTTCCAATATTTGCCCAGTTCTAGTGATAATTATGAAGTCCTACCTACATGGCTACAGATTTGTTACAGTGTACAGTGTTATAAATATACTGTGTTTTTAAGAATCTAGAAGCAAATTAGAAAAAGTGCTTTTTATTAAAAATTAAATTCAACTCCCCAAGCAAGAGAACTCTTTTAAACTACATAGAAAAGTTTACAGAAACCCTGCACATTCAACCTCCCCAACAGCTTATTGAGTGATCCCACTCTATCAGTGAACACAAGACAGAAGCATTATGTCACCAGAATGCTCTCAACAGCTGATCTGTGAACCTGTTACTGACACTGCTGACAAGTGTTTAACTCTTTTGTAGATATCACATGCTCCACAAAACCAGAAAGAGTCATCCTGAAATCACTTAACTAATAATCTGGGCTTCTAAACTACCTCAGACTCCAGTGCCGCTGGAATGTCGAAAGGGGAGCAATCTGCATCGAGCAGGGGTGGCAGGTTTGTATAATTTTTGGTGGTGCCCAGAACAGGTCCAAGTCCCACCTCCCCACATCTGCCTTGTAAGCCAATATATATTTTTTAAAATAATGTAAAAATGTGAGGGCTCGGGGGGGTGGGGGAGCTGGTGATGAGGGGTTTGGGGTGTGGGAGGGGGCTCAGGGCTAGGGCAGAGGGTTAGGGTGTGGGGGGGGGAGGAAATGAGGTCTCTGGCTGGGGGCGGGGATGAGGAGTTTGGGGTGTAGGCAGGCTACCCTGGGACTGGGGCCAGAGTGGACTCCCCCCTCCAGTCCTCTCCCCACCAGCAGCAGTGAGCTCTGGGGGAGGAGGCCCCCCTCCAGCAGCACACTCCCCCCATACCACTGTCACTGCACATGCTCCTCGGGCCCCTCTCACATCCAGGAAGCCCCCTCGCCTCCCCTGTGGTGGGTGCTGGAGCTGCCATCACATGTGTGCCTCCTCCCCTGCTGCTGCCCCACACTATAGCCTCACTGGGGGGGTCGGGCTGCCACTTGCCCAGCATGGGGCAGCAGTGGTGACTGCAGGTAGTGGGGGCCCCCCCGTGCTGGTGGAGGGTCCCACCGGAAAAGGGAAGGGGCCGAGGCTGAAGGGCAGGGTCAGCATGCCCCGGCACTAGTAGATTGGGGGCACTAGGACCCTGCGGTGGCAGTTGATGCCAGGAGCCAGCAGAGCAGAGCTGCAGAGGGCAGCCACCGGCTTGAGGCAGGGAAACTCTGGGGCCCAGGGGAGGTGCACAGAGGCGGCAGGCGGGGCCAGGGGAGAGACCTGGCCCCAAACATTGGTGGAGCCAGGCCCCCAGGCCCTGAATATTGCTGGAGCCCAGGCACCACGGGCCCATACAACTTGCCACCCATGGCAACTGCAAAAATCACATATCAAAGGTAGATCTTAGCAAACATTAAATTTCTCTGTCTAAATATTTGTGTGACTACTGATATGTCTAAGCGTGTTCACATATTTAACACAGGAACAGTTTTATCATTTTCAACAGCGAGCACAACTATTTTAAGCAAACATTTCTAAAAAGTCACAGCTTGAAAAAATATTGGAGGCCATGGCATATTTCTTCTGCTTTCCTGAGCAGGGACCAAGAACAGCTTCCTGGAACATCAGGAAGTACAAAAGCATTCTCTAGGGCTGTCGCTTAATCGCGGTTAACTCACGTGATTCACTCAAAACAATCGTGGTTAAAAAAATTAATTGCAATTAATCGCACTGTTAAACAATAGAATACCCATTGAAATTTATTAAATATTTTTGGATGTTTTCTACATTTTCAAATATATCCATTTCAATTACAACATAGAATACAAAGTGTAAAGTGCTCACTTTATATTATTTTTGTTACAAATATTTGCACTGTAAAAATGATAAACAAAATAAAGTATTTTTCAATTCACCTCATACAAGTACTGTAGTGCAATCTCTTGATCTTGAAAGTGCAACTGACAAATGTAGGGTTTTTTTGTTACATAACTGCACTCGAAAACAAAACAATGTAAAACTTTAGAGCCTACAAGTCCACTCAATCTTATTCCTTGTTCAGCCAATTACTAAGAAAAACAAGTTTGTTTACATTTATGGGAGATAATGCTGCCCACTTCTTAATTACGTCACTTGAATGTGAGAATAGGTATTCACATGACACTGTTGTTGCTGGTGTCGTAAGGTATTTACGTGCCAGATGTGCTAAAGATTCATATAAAGAAAAGAAAAGGAGTACTTGTGGCACCTTAGAGACTAACCAATTTATTTGAGCATGAGCTTTCGTGAGCTACAGCTCACTTCATCGGATGCAAGATGATGTCTGTCTGTATCTGTACAAGTTTTTTCATGCAGTTGATAGATTTCCACTCCATACGGCTAAATGCAGTGCCTTGCATAATGACAGGTTTCAGAGTAACAGCCGTGTTAGTCTGTATTCGCAAAAAGAAAAGGAGTACTTGTGGCACCTTAGAGACTAACCAATTTATCTGAGCATGAGCTTTCGTGAGCTACAGCTCACTTCATCGGATGCATACTGTGGAAACTGCAGAAGACATTATATACACAGAGACCGTGAAACAATACCCCCTCCCACCCCACTGTCCTGCTGGTAATAGCTTATCTAAAGTGATCATCAAGTTGGGCCATTTCCAGCACAAATCCAGGTTTTCTCACCCTCCGCCCCCCCACACACAAACTCACTCTCCTGCTAGTAATAGCCCATCCAAAGTGACCACTCTCTTTAAAATGTGTATGATAATCAAGGTGGGCCATTTCCAACACAAATACAGGTTTTTCTCACCCCCCCACCCTTTTTTTTTTCAAAAAAACACACACACAAAAACCTCACAAAATGGCCCACCTTGATTTTCATACACATTGTGAGGAGAGTGGTCACTTTGGATAAGCTATTACCAGCAGGAGAGTGAGTTTGAGTGTGTGTGTGGGGGGGGGGGGGGGACAGAGGGTGAGAAAACCTGGATTTGTGCTGGAAATGGCCCAACTTGATGATCACTTTAGATAAGCTATTACCAGCAGGAGAGTGGGGTGGGAGGAGGTATTGTTTCACGGTCTCTGTGTATATAATGTCTTCTGCAGTTTCCACAGTATGCATCCGATGAAGTGAGCTGTAGCTCACGAAAGCTCATGCTCAAATAAATTGGTTAGTCTCTAAGGTGCCACAAGTACTCCCTTTCTTTTTGCGAATACAGACTAACATGGCTGTTACTCTGAAACAAAGATTCATATGCCTCTTCACGCTTTGGCCATTGTTCCAGAGGACATGCGTCCATTTAAAAAACAAGAGTTAATTAAATTTGTGACTGAACTCCTTCAGGGGGAAAAATGTATGTCTCCTGCTCTGTTTTACCTGGATTCTGCCATAAATTTCATGTCATAGCAGTCTCTGATAGTGACCCAGCCCATGTTCATTTTAAGAACACTTTCACTGCAGATTTGACAAAATGCAAAGAAGGAACCAATGTGAGATTTCTAAAGATAGCTACAGTGCTCGACCCAAGGTTTAAGAATCTGAAATGCCTTCCAAAATCTGAGAGGGATGGGGTGTGGAGCATGCTTTCAGAAGTCTTAAAAGAGCAACACTCCACTGCAAAAACTACAGAACCCAAGCCACCAAAAAAAGAAAAATCAACCATCTGCTGGTGGCATCTGACTCAGATGATGAAAATGAACATGCATCAGTCCACACTGCTTTGGATTGTTATCAAGCAAAACCTGTCATTAGCATGGCCGTATGTGCCCTGGTATGGTGGTTGAAGCATCAAGTGACATATGAATCTTTAGCGTATCTGGCATGTAAATATCTTGGGACGCCGGCTACAACAGTGCTATGCGAATGCCTGTTCTCACTTTCAGGTGACATTGTCAACAAGAAGCAGGCAGCATCATCTCCTGCAAATTGTAACCAAACTTGTTTGTCTGAGCGATTGGCTGAACAAGACGTAGGACTGATGGGACCTGTAGGCTCTAAAGTTTTACATTGTTTTATTTTTGAACGCAGGGGTTTTTTTGTACCTAATTCTACATTTGTAAGTTCAACTTTCACGCTAAAGAGATTTCAATTCACCTAATACAAGTACTGTAATGCAAAATACTATTTCTTGTGTTTTACAGTCTAAATATTTGTAATAAAAACCAAACATTCTATTCTATTATTGTTTAACAGCGCGATTAATCGCACTATTAATTGACATACTTTTTCTTTTAAACCACTTGACAGCCCTAGTATTCTCTCATTGAGAGTAGCAAAAGCACCAGCAGCACAATCTATGAGTTTGCTCCCCCCACTTCTGAACACTAAAGAACATCTGACTAGTATAGACCTTGTCTCATTAGAGTAGAGCAGAGCAGGACAACTGTGGAAGAGGTTGTGTATGTGTGCGCGTACACGGACACATGCAGTGAAACTTTTACTACCATGGGAGAAAACACATTGCTGTTCTGGGAATTAAGAAATTGATTAAAGTCCATTCCAGCAAAAGTTGGTGTTGTCTACCTGACTGGCTTACCAATCAGTGTATACTCCGAGTGCATTTAATGCTGCTGGTGACATTATTACAGGCAGAAGGGGGTTACACAGTGTAATCAGTGCTGAGTGCCTCACTTGTTTAAAGATGAGCCTGCAAAATTTGACTGGCTTTATCCATCTGCTTCTCTGCCCCTCTCATTTATCTACAATGCTGGTAACGGACCAGAGGGGGGGGGAAAAAAAAAAAAGGAATTGACAGCAGTGGGGGAAGGGGGTTGTCAATTACTTTTCCTTTTCTTTTTGAAAAAACTGTATCACAGTTGGCTTATATGAGGAAATTTTTGCGTATGTGGTCAAGAAATCTGATCTCAACTTCTAATAGGTGAAGGGAAGAGTAAATCTACATACCTATGGTTTTACTCTGCTCCTTAGACAAGGAGAGGAGCAGAATAAGAAAAAACATTTTTTTTCTTAATATTTCACCACCAGCAACCCAGTGTTCCCCCCCCCGGACCTGATTCAAAGTCCATTGAAGCCCATGGGAATGTTTCCACTGAATTTCATGGACTTTGGCTCAGGCCCTTAAAGTGGTAATGTGAGTTTTCATTAATTGAATCCAGGTGGGGTTGCCAACTTTGTTTGAATGAATTCCTGGAGATCACCACATGACAAAATGACTTCAGGACAATCCTGGAGGGTTGGCAACTTTTGTTCCAGGCAAGAATTTGCCTATTTGCCACAAATGTAGTATTCATGGCAAAATGACGTTTTCACAAGTGAAGGTTTCTTTTCACTTTTGCGAATATTGGAACAAGCATGAACCTGCAGCCTCATGGGTTTTCAATATTTGCCTGTTGTGAAACCAGCTCTGTTCATAACATGACAGTGCATTGACCATTTACTTTGCTCGCTGACATTGCAAAACCAGAAATTCACAACCAGTTACATTAAAATTAAGCATTCCTTATTTAAGATGGCAACATGAGTAATTTCTTTCTGCTAGTCTGCCTATTAGAGTTGAAAGAAATTGTTAAGATTTTAAAGTTTATACAACAGTTCCTTAGAATTACTTCATTACCACATGTACATACTGGACAGAACACAGTGGATATTTATGGAAGTCAATCATGTTTGATAAAAAAAACAGAATTTATTGGTGGAGAAAAAAAGGAAAGAGAAAGACATTCTCTCTCTAACATGCAAAATTAATTCCCTATCCCAATTCAGATTAAAAAAAAAGATACAAAACAGTAAGCAATACTGTCATGTAGTTTATGGTATCAGTAAGTAGAAAGTAAACACAGTGCAACCAAGAAGCAGTTACATGGGTACTTTATTGCTTCATTCACATTGACTGAAAAGGAAACATTAATGCTGTTACAGTGTTTTGCTGAGCTGTGAGATGGTGCTTTATTATTTTCCAAGCTGAGAAGAAACAAATAAGTAATTACATGGGACAAATTATACCACATTTTAAAATTGTTGCAAGATCATACAGCTAATTACACATCAGGCTGTGCCTTCATTTGGGGATGGAGAAGTGTCTGCAGCAGGCAAGAAGTAAATTCTGCTTCCCTCCCTCCCTCCGGGCTCAGCCAGACAAACTGGTAGGGGCAGGACTTCTTGCTGAACATTGCTTAATTTTGTATTGTTGTTATCTTTCTGTCTGGTTCTGCAAGATGCCGAATACCTTTAACCTCCATTGAAATCAATGGAAAGTGATTAGCACTTATCAGGAGGTGCTTAGTATCTTGCAGGACTGGGTGCTTTGAGTAAGACTGACCAGCTGTGCCGATGGGAGCCTTCCCTTTTTCTGTGCCCCTGCCCAGTGCCGAGGTACAGTTGCAGCCCCTGCATTCCTCAAGTGCAGACACTTCTCCTTCCTAGCATCCTCCCAAAGGAGTTCACAAGGGAAGAAGACAATGACCTTGCTCTCCTAGTGGCCAGGGTATAGCAGGGAGCCCACTACTTCTTGCACATTGGGAATCTCCAGGAGCAATTCTGCCTGCCTAAAGCAGGCATATCTCTTGGAGGTCCCTGCAGTGGGTCAGCTCTGCCCATTTCTAACACGGACTAGTGCATATAGAGCATGCTTATACCTCAGTACTTATAACCATGTGTGACAAAGTTCCTCCTCTACCTTGGTGGGTCCTGAGCTTATTGGCAGATTTTCTCACCTCGGAGATTCATGGCAGCCCTCAGTTTGGCCACTTTCGTGGCTCAGATCTGCCATTCACTCAGATAACCTCATCACTGGCCAGCATGGGGAAAAGGAAAACAACCCCCGCAGTCTCTGCTGATCCACCATGTAAGTCAGGGAACAACCCAGAGACCTCCCCTCTGGTGGAACCCATAGTCCAGGTCAACTCATCCTGAGTCTGATCAGGAATTGGGAGGATTTGGGGGGGGAACCTGGGCCCACCCTCTACTCTGGGTTCCAGCCCAGGGACCTGTGGATTGCAGCTGTCTAGAGTGCTTCCTAGAACAGCTGCAACTCCCTAGGCTACTTACTTCCCCATGGCCTCCTCCCAACATCTTCTTTATCCTCACCACAGGACCTTCCTCCTGGTGCTTGATAACGCTTGTACTCCTCAGTCCTGTAGCAGTATATCCTCTCACTCCCAGTTCCTTACATGCCTCTCCTTAACTGAAGTGAGGTCCTTTTTAAGCCCGGGTGCCCTGATTAGCCAGCCTGTCCTAATTGATTCTAGCAGCTTCTTCTTAATTGTCTCCAGGTGTCCTAATTAGCCTGCCTGCCTTAACTGGTTCCAGCAAGTTCCTGCTTGTTCTGGAACTGCCCGTCACCTTACCCAAGGAAAAGGGACCCACTGAATCTGGGACTAATATCTGCCTTCTATCATGAAGATTCTCAACAGTGAAGGCACTGAGACGGATCATGAACGCCTGAACAAGGCTATTGGGGAACTGAACGGAAAAAAATAGAGAGGATGTCATTGCTCAGGGTAACGGCAAACTTGCCAGTGTGCCAGTTGGTGGAGCTGTAGCAGTCTCAGCTGGACCAGGTTCTGCTGCACCTGCTGCTGCTGAGGAGAAGAAGGAGTTGTCTGAGGAGTTTGACGATGACATGGGATTTGGCCTATTTGACTAAACTTTTGCTACAGAAACTAATAAAACATTTTGTTTAAAAAAAAATAAAAAAAATCACTCTTCTGCAGCCATCTGGTCTGACCCTGTCACACCATGGTACCTGAGCACCTTATGATGGAGCACCTTAAGTCTGTGTTACCTAGGGACTATGAGGAAATATTTAAAGATATTAACTACTGGGTAACTGCTAAGAACCAATGTGTACTCCACGGAGTTCTCCTATATGGGATTTGAACTTGTAGTTCAAGTTTCTGGGTGTTTCAAAATGGTTTCTTAGGCCACAGAATCATTTTTTCGAGGCCAGCACTTCTGAACAGATACACAAGGATTCTGTGACATTATCAGCTAGCTGGGAGATCAGACAAAATAGATCTAGTTGATAAATAGTAATTATGTCTGACCCCCTCCCCAAAAGTGAAAAGATTTTGTTTTCTCAGAACAAAACAACAAAAAACCCCAAATACTTGGTTTTTGAAACAAAACAACCCTTTTTTTTTTCTTTTTTTTTGCTTTTTAGTTTTGAGTTTTCCGTTCCTGGTTTCCCCTCCCTTTCTTCTTTTTCTATTTTGCCATTGGGGGAAAAGGGCAGGGAATGTGGGAGAAAGGGGGAGAAACCCTTTGAGAAACCAAAAACGTTACATGCATTTATATAAAAAATAATTCTGCAAAGATTTTCATTTTCAAATTTAGGCCTCTTTTCATCCAAAAAAAAGTTTAGAATAAAAAATTTCAACCAGCTGTATGAAAGATATATATAGTGTCAGTTTTGCACTGCTCCTTGGTGTGAAACTAACAAGCAATGGTGAAAAACAGATGAGAAACACAGACAAGGTGGTATGAAATAAACCTTCTCTATTTGATTCTTTCCAGAAATACTTCAGTTCGGCCAATAGGAGAGGTTAGCGGACATAGAATATTGTCGTCTCTTTGCATGGGAGGAGGGGGGAAGCGGGGTTTGCGATGTGTTACGTTCCCAATCAAAGAGGGAGAGTCACACACAATCAGGAGATTTTTCTTCTAGTCTATTTTATTCATCATTTTTTACCCTGAACAGAGTTAGCAAACATGCACACCGGCGCTTCCACTTGCAGAAACTCCAGTCAAGATACTACTGTGACCAGCCCTGGAGCGAGGAAAGCAGCACCTTTTCCTAACCCTTTGGTCTTGTCTAAGTTAGGGCAATTTTCCTCCAAATGTAAGTGGTGTAGGGCCAGTGATCAAAACCACTTTTAATTAATTAAACCTCCTGAAATTTTAAATAGGTTTTGCTTGCAATTCATTTTATCCTTGCATCTGTCTTTACCTGTTGCTTTTGTTTGGTTTTTAAGTGAAAAATTGCAATTCTGAGTGGCAATGTCAGAATGCAGGTTCCTCTGTGCCAGCCCTCAGCCTCTTGACTGCACTCTGGCGTTGGGATTATTTTGTCTGAGCTCATCCATGCCAGCTCTGCCCTCTCCTACCAACATCATTCATTTTATGTGAAGTTAGAGAGAAAGTCCATACAAAACCACAAGCCATAATGTTCCATTGGTTAATATTACCAAGGCAACACAACAGATTCCTACCAACTCTGGGTCTGTGTAGACAGAAATGATATCCCTCTTGGCACAGAGACATTACTGTGGGAGCCACCACAGTCTGAACAGGGAACTGGGAGCCAGCCTGACTTTTCATCCTAGCTCAAAAAAAAAAAAAAAAAAAAAAAAAGACTTGCTGTGTGGCTATAGGCATCTCTCTACCTTACTTACCCCACCTGAAAAATGGGGATAAACAATAATTGTCCATGTGCTTTGATGATTAGTTAATGTAGAATTGCACTACGTGTTGAATATGTAAAACATTATATAAGGATGATGGCTGTGCCTCTCGCTTGCAGTCAAACAGATGAGAGGTTTTATTTAAACAGGTAAGCATATCCTGGCAGTCCCAGTTCTTCACAGATGCATCATGTTGTCAACAGATGTTGACTTGATGGGCAAATAAAACATTGTAAATGTTACTATCTCTTCTTTTCATTTGGGTTAGTATAAGCTGTCTGCTCTTTTTCACCCTCTATCTCCTTTTCCTGCATGTTTGAACTACAAATTACAGCTGAATTGAAATGTAATCCTCAAACAAAGGATTTGTCTTTACAAACAAAAACACATTTAGGAAACAGTATAGAAAAGGGAACTAGAACACCATTACCAAATACAGTATAGATTTATTAAGGCTAAAAATGAAACCCAACCAACAAAAAACTGAAAATGTTTTTAATTCAACTCTTCTGGGGAAATGTAGCAGTACCTCAGAAATTACAGATGGGAAGAGATTAACGCCCACATTTACAGAAACATCTGTAAGGGGGCTGTTGGGTGGCCCTCTCCCAGTACCAAGAAAAAGGGGAAGGGCTGAAGAGGAGTCAGGAGCCTGGGATGACAAGTACATTGGAAGAGCTCCAGGACCATCAGGGAGAGTCCAGCACCACGTCTCCAAATCAGTCAGATTGACAGGGCACACAGGTCAATGAGGGGGTCAAGAAAGCAGAGCCCATCCTCTGTGTGAGCTGGGACTGTGTGGACAGAGTAAAGGCATGAGAGGGAGAGTGTAGCAGCCCAGAGCTGGGCAGCCAGAGTAGTGGAGATCAGCCACATGGACAGTGAGCCAGGAGCGAGCTCCAATGGAGAGCCGCGGAACCAGAACTCGCATAGTGGTAGATCTCTCCTACTACTACTAAACTGGAGTTGAGCACAGTGAGCAGATAGGGAGAACGAGGTGGGAGAGGCAGAGAGGGCCCAGAGAGAGATGTCACCAGACAAGAGGGCCTTGAAGGGCAGACCAGGGTGGGGGGAAGTGGAGACATGAACCCAACAGGAGGGCTGATACTGGAGAGAAGGGTCCCATCACCTAGAGCCTGAGGGTGTGTAGCCATCCCCAGAGCAGGCATCTTACTCACAGTATCACCACAGCACATCCAGCCGGGGCCATGTAAGGAATAGGCTGTGAATTTTCTTCAGTTCCAGAGACTATTGTTTATGGTTTCCCTATGCCCATAGTATGGGGCTCCTCAATCCTTTTCCATTCCCCCCCCCGACACACACACACACACTTCTCCCCCCCCACCCCAGTTGCTGTTGAATAAATTGTATGTGGTTTAAAAAAATCAATGTAGTGATCACCGGGTCAGGGATGTGGCCAGTGAGGAGGAGGGTGTACCCCAGAGCGAGAACACCCTAGCCCCTTGCCTGAGGGACTCACAATGAAACTGGGTTAATCCCCCCACGGGGATCCTGGGTCCAGCTTTATCAGGGTTATGAGGACTCTGCCACATGGGGGGGGGAGAGAGAGAGAGAGAGCGCGTGCACGCAAGCGTGCACAAGGTCAGGCAGACATCCCAATAAAGGGAGGTGGATCGGGGACTCAGATCCTTTCACCAGCTGGCTCCACCAAGTTATATAGAAGCCAGGAAAATTCCCCACAATAGTGGAACTGTTCCTCCACTTACACAGTTCCACTAATTTGAGATGCCTCTATTTCTGAGTGCTCAGCTTGGGACACTTTAGTTGTCAATAGTTACTTGAAAATCTGAGCCTTAGGAGGCCATCCAGTCTAATCTATATTTACTATTTTATAGTGTCCATCAATGTACTAGATGCCTCACAATGCCATGATCTCTGCCCTGGAGAGTTTACAATATACATTTCACCCACGACACAGTGACACGATATCTCAATCACTGAAATGGAGATGGCAGAGACAAGGCATAAGATTACACAGTTATTCAGCAAAGGTTGAACAAATTACTTTCTGTTCTTCTGTCAGTGCAAGATGGTCTACCATAAAACATAATTTCCTTGGGAGAGTGTTCAAATGCTTGATCTCACCATTAGAAAATTCCCCCTACATGCCCCAAGAATTGGAACAATATACAAACTGTGAATTGCCTAGCAACAGCCGAGCTATGTGAGCTAAAGCCAAAAGAAGCAGCAGTGCCCAGTCCCAGAGTGGTGATCTCCTTCACAGAAAGTCACATTAGCAGGTGAGAGAAGAAACCTTCTTTCATGAAGGAATTTTTTTGTGGGAAGGAAGAGAGAAACAACAGAAACCTTTAAAAAATGTGTGGTTCAGAAACTCAGGTTCCCTCCAGTTACAGCCTCTAGCTTTTCCAAGGCTGTGTGTGGCTTATGAAAGGAGGCGGCCATTCATTGTATAGAAAGCTAGCTGGCTCAGCAGACCAGCCAAAGAACAAGTCACCAGGAAACTTCAGTCCTGCAGGATTTGAGTTCCACAGGACCAAAGCTCTGATCCTATGACTCTCAGGGGCAGGACCGTCCCTAGGGAGGGGTGTGGGGCCCGGGACATAGGCGCCAAATTTCTATCTGCTGGGAGGGCACTACCCTAGCTTCACCCAAGTCCCGCCCCCACTCCAACCCTTCCACCAAGGCCCCACCCCTGCTTCTTCCCACCCCTGGTCTGCCCTGCTTCTTCCTCACCCAGTTCTGCCCCCTCCCCCGAGCGTGCTGTTCCCTCCCTCCTCTCCCCTCAGTGTCTCCTGATGCCATGAAACATCTGATCCAAGGCAGGTGGTAGATGCTGAGAGGGAGGGGGAAGCACTGATTAGCAGGGCCTGCCAGCAGGCAGGAGGCGCTGGGGGGAGGAAGAGGAGGTTCTTGAAGTGGGGCTCCTCCTTGCCCCCCCGCCCACCGCTCACCTCCTCACCCTGCTCGCCCGCCCGCCTCACCTCTCCGCCCATGGAGCCCCCCAAAGCACAAGGCCTGGGGTGGTCACCCTGATTTGCCATACCCAAGGGACGGCTCTGCTTAGGGGTTCTGCAGGAGCAAATCTTCAGTCAGGGAATCCCTGGGAGACATAACACATGTTTATGAAACTAGAAGCTTTGGCTAGCCAGGCTTTGTTCAATAGACAGGGGTTGCACCATAGTGATTTTACTGTAGTGATCATTTAGCACAACTACTTTCATCTAATTCTTTTCATCTTTTCTCATAAGCCTCTTTCCCAGTTCTTTATAAAATTTTTATTTAACTTCTCTGAATTATCTCAAATTTGTCAATAACCTTCTCATCCTTTCATTGCTATCTTGGTAGTGTTTTGTAGAGAGAAACTTTGAAACTGTGGCTTTCCTGCTCTAGGACATGATGCTTCTGCATATGCAGGCCAAATACACAGCAGCAAAAAAAAAGAAAGAAAGAAAAAGAAAAAGAAAAAGACCCTTATCTCACATTGGAAGTTCATGTTCAGTTGGCTGCCTGGTTATCGTTCTTAGGACTTTTTCAACATTACTGCTTTCCAAGTACCTCCCTGCTATTAAACAGCTGTGCATTTCTGATTATTTTCCTCAGATGCATTAGTTTGTATGTTTTTCCAGGTTGTATTTTACTGTTATTACTCCATGTAATATTACTCTTTCTGCTGTAAGGCCCTTGCTACTATTTCCCAGTCCTTAACATTACCTGCAACTTTAGTTTGTGAGCTATTTATCCCCCCTTTGAGATCACCATTAAAGATGATAAACTAGATCTAATGCTGATCTCCACAGCACCCCTTAGGCTGGGTCTACAGTACAAGATTAGGTCAATGCAAGGCAGCTTACATTTTCCTAGTTGTGCATGTGTCTACACTTAAATCTGTCTCCCACCAACGTAAGCGACCCCGTTACGCCGACACAGTAACATCACCTTCCTGAGCAGTGTAAAGCCATGGTCCATGTACTTAGGTCAATGCAGCATGAGTATAGACACTGCATTACTTATGTTGACCTTAACTCTCCCACAATGCCTCACACTGACCGCTCTGGTTACCATTGTGAACTCCTCTGCATAGGGACCAAGGAGACTGGAGAGCTCCTCCCTCCCCTTATAGGGCTTGCAAAAAAATTTTAATTCCTTTTCCTGATTGCCTTGCCTGGCCAGCATACCTAGCAGCTCTCCGTTGTTGGGTGCAACTTCCCCGCTGACCATAGCAGCAACTTGCTCCAGATGTGCTCCTGCCTGGATTAGACAGTAGATATTGGATCTCCTGAGCCTCGGGGCAGAAGAGGCTGTGCAGACACAGCTCCAGATCAGTCATAGAAACATCCACATCTACAAGCAGATTGCTCAGAAGATGTGGAAGGGGTATGATAGGGACCAGCAGCAGTGCCATGTGAAAGCCAAGGAGCTGCAGCAGGTGTACCAGAGGGCCAGGGAAGCCAATAATCAATCCGGTGCTGAGCTTCACATCTGCTGCTTTTACAAAGAACCGCATGCCACCCTCACTGGAGACTCCACCACCACCCCCATAGCACCATGGATACCTCAGAGGAGTGCAAGTCCCAGGGCTCTGCCATGAACAGTGAGGAAGAGGAGGTGGTAGACAAGGAACAAGAAGGAAGAGGAGGAATATGGTAGACCGGCAGCCAGGAGATCCAGGACCTTCTTTTTCACTAGTGGCATTTCAACATTCCCAGTTGTGTTCTGTTTGGGAAAGAAAGGCCCTGCTTCTTGCTTTCTAAACAGTCCTATGTTCTTTAAAACGTGCATGCCATGCACCTTCCCTGACCAACCCACACTGATGTCAGTGAAGCAAGTGATCCACCATGTCAGTGATTCACCAGTGCTTGCATCACCATAGAAAATTAGCCCTTTCTGTTGATGTACTTAATGGCAAGGTGGTCTGGTGCCAAAATAGGGATGCATATGCCGTCTATTGCTCCACCGCAGTTTGGGAACACCATTGCTGCAAATCCATCCACTATGTCCTGCACATTGCTGTGGAGCCACAGTCCTACATAGCAGGAGGCAATTAATGATCCTGCACACTTGCCTCACAATGGCCCTGCAGGGGATTTCCCGACTCCAAATTCATTCCCAACTGACCAGTAGCAATCGGGTATTGCAAGTTTCCACAGTGAAATCACCACTCACTTCTCAACTGTCAGTGCAGCTCTTATTTTGGTGACCCTGCACTGGGGAAAATTCAGCACACAGATCCAGGAACACGGCCTTGTGCATCTGAAAGTTCTGCAACCACTGCTCATCATCCCAAACCTTCATTACGATGCAATACCACCAATCAGTGCTTGTTTCTTGGGCCCAGAAGTGGTGCTCCACCATCTGCAGGTGCTCCATGAATGCCACCAATGATCTTGAACTGGTTCTTGCTATGTCCTACAGCAATCTGTCCCCCAAGGAATTGTCATGTTCCCCACTCATTCAGTTCTTCTTGCAAATACTCCAGGATCATACACACTGATCAATGCTAATGCTGCTAATGACAGCAGGTTCCATGCTTCTGTCAGAGATGGTGCGCTGTGAGGAGGGCCATGCGGGCTTGTGGGATTTTGAAAAAAGGCTCAAAAATTATGCAAGGCAGATAACACTATGGGATGGAGACAGTTGCAAACTGGGAAGTTGACCCCATACTCCCAGTCACCCATGTGTGACTCTTTTCAGCCCCACCATGCACTGCCAAAACTTCCCAAAAGATAATGTGCTGGATGGTGACAAGTTGCACAGTGGGATACCTACCCATGGTGCACCGTACTCTGCATAGTTAAAAGCACTCCTGGCAAGTATGCATACCACTGATGCAAGGAGTCAAGTATGCACATACCCAAGTGATTTACTAACTGCAGCAGCTGTATGCCAATGTAACTTGAGCAGAAATGAGGTTGTAGTGTAGACATGGCCTAAGATACCTCACCCTAATTCAGTCCATGGCTCTTTATAATTAAGCTTTATTTACAGTCCTTCAACTAGTTTTCAGTACACAGAGCAGTGTTCGGCCACTCTATTAATCACCACCTTTAAAGTGACCGTGGAAGAGATATTGGGCCATGAGCCACTGCAGTGAGGATCAAGTTAATCGTTTTGCCGTTGTATTTTCAATCATTTGCGCTGTGTAAAATAACCAAAATGTACCTCAAAGTAAAAATTGCAGCCACAGTGCTAAGGAAAGATTCTGACAAACACTAATCTGTAGGGAGCCATTCAATGAAAAACAAATGGCACAGAGTTCTATCACTTGTATGAGGGCGCTGTACCTCAACATAGGCATAAACATAAAAAGAAGAGTCCTATTTCCACAATTTTTTTTTCATGGCTGCAAATATTGGGGTACATCTAAGTCTGGATGGTTTTCAGGATCCAGAGTTTACACAGATTTAGGAAGTCTTTAATTAAAACAGAAGGCACGTCCTCCTGTCTCCTTTAATCAGCTTGGTATCCATCAGCTACATCTGGCACAAGCCAATTATCCCTGTGGCAACTACAGTGTTTGACAGCTCTTGACACAGACCACTGTCTTTCTAATTGTAAACACACAGTACTACTATTTTATTTAATGTGATCAATGTTTATACTGTGAACATGGCCCTCCACAAAACAAAGGGCTCCTGGAATTCAGCTGCTACTGAAATAAGTAGGGGGACACACACCACAGCATATTTGTATGACCTTTGAAGCCTACAGCTCAACAGTACTACACCAACAACAGATGACCAGACCATTGTGCAGAATAGCGAGAGGTTGCATCCTCATGCTCTAGAATTTGGAAGTTTGTCAGATTTAAAGTGAGTTACCCAATATACCAACCTTACGACAATTACTGTAATTCCCTGCTTCCCCAGTATGACAGGCTCAGTGCTGGATGCTCTATGATAAGCTTGTGAAAAGCTACAGCCTTCTTTTCTGTAGTAGGAATATGATGCAAGTCAAAACTGCATGGGACATAAAAGGCAGGATATTGTCCCAGGTTGGCATACTAAATGCATCGATCATTTATTTTGTATTGATCATTGTATTAAAGTGGTGTAAAAAAAAAAAAACCACCATCACATTTGTGTAGAGAAAAGAAATACGAGGAGGCATTAAAGCCAATATAGAATTAGCACTCTGCTAATCAGAGGGGACTAAATCAAAGGCCTAGTCAATAGCATACAAATGGCCATACTGGATCAGACCAAAGGTCCATGTAGCCCAGGATCTGGTCTTCCAATAGTGGCCAGTGCCAGAGGGAATGAACAGAACAGGTAATCAGGTGATCCATAGCAGATACACAGCATGGTTTCCTATCTCCATGGAAGTTTGGTACAACTGGGTTCTGTCACCATTTTTGTTCAATAATGGTATTGATTGGTTGATGGATAAGCTCGAGGAGGCAGCTGTTGGTGGCATTGAGCTGAACGCCATTATGCTTCGAGATCTTGAATACGCTGATGACATTGTCTTGTTGGCTCAGTTTAGTGAATTGCTGCAGCTGATGGCTGTCAAGGAGCAGCGTGCATTGGACTGATTATTAACCTGGATATAACTAAGTGCTTGGCCATTACCATCAAACGGACACCAGTTCCAGATTGCAACCAGCTCAATATTAACCTATCTGGACAGGACATTGCCAGTTACCCCCTGCTCAAATACTTGGGCAGCGTCATAGACAGTGCTGGAAGATACTCAAAAGCTGTGGACACTCATATACCAACAGCACTTCAGCAGTCTCTGTGAGGATGTCATGACATCAAGTTGTTTTTTTTGTTTAAACAAAGCTGAGGCTCTACAGAGCCACCGTTACATCAACTCTGTTCAGGTCTCATCATCTTCCTCAGCTTCTTCACATCACATGACAGGAAAAGATCAGAAATTAGGATATTCAAAGCCAAACCCAGCAACTGCTTCCATCAGCACTGGTTTGGTTTTGGGAGCTTTCTGGTTGGAAGACCAAGAAGCATGCTGACCACATTCCTTGGTAAACAATCACATAGTCGCCAAAAGCTTCAGTGGTGCAATAAGATTGCCAGTGATGGACATAAAGTGACTATCCAGCCAGATGACCTTAAGCACCTAGCCTGAGCTCAATCTGGATGGCATTTGATCTTCAAGGAGGCTATATCACTTTGATGATGATGATGATGAATTAGAGAGCACAGGATGCATATTTCAGCACAAAGGCAAGTTTATAGTTTTCCCTGTTTACCTATTCTGATCCCCTTACCCTTCACCAAGGACCTGGTCCAAAGTCCATTGACTTAGATTCATAGATATTTAGGTCAGAAGGGACCATTATGATCATCTAGTCTGACCTCCTGCACAACGCAGGCCACAGAATTTCACCCACCACTCCCTTCAGTGGGCTTTGGATCAGGTTCCCCGTTTACTGGAGTAACAAATAAATTGAGGACTACTTTACTTATGTAAAAAGACATGACTTATTTTTTCCAAGTTTAATTCCATAATTAAGCTAATACAAATGTAAAGAGGTGAGCTCAGTAACTGAACGCACAAAGCAGTCACATTTTTCTTTGCAAATTCTCCATTGAGGATATCATTGTAGCGAAGCGATGACTCACTGGTGCGGTGCCTCCTGCTCATCATCTTGGGAATTAGCTCTTTCCAGCCCGGAGTGCCCTCTGCAGGCCGGTGTCTTGCCTGCCACTGGACCCGTGTCCCTCCCAGACCCTGGTGCCCCTTTACCTTGGGGTGCTGCCCCCGGCAGTGTCCCCACTCTCTGGGTCTCCCCTCTCAGGGAACCCCCAACCCTCTAAACCCACCTTGCCTCAATGGCTACGGCCAGTCATCATCTAGCCCCCACTCAGTGGGGCAGACTGCAGTGTAATGGCCACTCATCACTGGCAAGGGGTTTAGGACCTGCTGCCTTGCCTATCTCTGGGCTGCCCCTCTGCAGCCCCAGTACCTTTGTAGGCCTTCAGCCTGGGTTTTACCAGGCTGGAGCTCCCCAAGCTCTCTCTACCCTTCCCCAGCCCTGCTCCACCTCAGGTACCTTGCTCCCAGGCAGCTAGCCCTTCCCAGTCCATGGCTAGAGTGAGACTCTTCTAGCTCCTGGCCCCCAGCCCTCTTAAAAGGGCCAGCAGGGCCCTGACTGAAGTAGCAGCCACAGCTGTAGCCAGCCAAATCAGCCTAGCTTGGCTGTTTTAACTCCTTTTCCCCAGCTGCAGCCTGCTTTTACTATTGGCTCTCCCAGGGCTGTTATAACCCCTTCAGGGTCAGAGTGGGGTGACCACCCCGGTTCAATCATCACAAAATTTTGGTCCCAAATTTGTTCCCATAGAATTCAATCGGAGATTTAAAATGGAGTTTGATGGGGGTAAGAGCAAAACCTCTGTGATTGTTTCCTGGGTCCCTCAGCAAGCTACTTCTCATCTTGTCTCAGACTGCAAGCATTTCATGCTCACTTTTATAGTTTTTTTTAGTGAAGTCCTGGGAAGATTAAGACTAGACAGACAGTCGCACACATTTTTTTTATGATCTTGTCAAATGAGGAATGTAATGTACCATTTTAGGGAACCTCTTGGAAACCTTTTAGCTACGTTGGCAAAGTCATGGGAACATTCCTCAATAACCCTTCATAAAACAAATGAATCAAACCACAAGTAAACAGATAACCCTAATATAATGCACCCTCTAAAAAACATAACTTCTCCAAAAAAGAATAGAAAATTAACCCAATTAATCCTTCTAAGTAGGTTCTACTAACAGAATTACAGATACAATTTTCAAATACTCCAAAATGACTTAGAAACTTGAGTCCCAGTTTCAAAAGTGACTTAAGCGCTTATTAGGCCAAGTTCCTCAAAGATATTAGGCACTTGACTCCAACAGGAGTCGGATGCCTCCATACCTTTGAGGATCTAGGCCTTCACTGACAGTCAGTTGGACTTTGGCTCCTAAATGCCAAGTCATTTTTGAAAATGGTACCTAGACCCAGATCCTCAAAGGTATTTAGATTCCTAACTTTAATTGGATTTCACTGGAAATCAGGAGCCAAATATCTTTGAAGATCTGAGGCTTAAGCTTGTTAGCTACATAAGCACTTTTGAAAATTTGACCCTTTGGTACTAAAACAAGACCAAGTTTGTTTAACCAAGCTATTTAATAAGAAAGGGAAGTTTTGGCTTTGACAAGGTCTTGCATCGCAATAGTTGTTGGATTTTTAATCTTAGATATTTTTTGAGTTCTAGGGACCTCTGCAATATAGCAATGTAACTTCACACAATATTTTTTCCTCCAAGCAAGTCTATTATTTTTTCGGATGTGTATTTCAACAATGAAACTACAAAGATGTGGAATATCTCAATTAGTGGCTTGGCATTTTTTTTATTTTCATAAACTTGGGGTATTTGTCCAGTTTTGAACCCTGAAAATTAACTAATAGTAACTTCAAGGTGCCTAAATACAGTTTAGCCAGGAGAATGGGAGAACTCTTATCAAATACAGAATATATGTCAGGAATCTTTATTGTCTGCATAGCATAGACTCCCACTCAATTAGACTGACTTTTTTAAAAGTCAAATTTCCTTTGAAGATCAATGGTGCAAATTAAAAAGGAAAAAGTTTTGTGAAACTCAAATTATTCAAATATTTCTAGAAATATTTCTAAGATCTGCAAGATCTTAGACACCAGAAGATTTTCTACATGACCCCCCAATGAATTTAGGAACTATCATTTTGGCCACTCCCATATTTTCCCACTAATTTAGTAAAAAACAGACAGACTACAAGATAGCGCTAAATCAAGGTGTATCCCCAATTCCTAACACAAGCTCCATAAGTACAAGGTTTAATGCAAATCCCACTTATCTTATTGTGTGCTTTGCTTCTTCAAGAAAAATATAAGAAGCACGTTGTTTCCACACTTCAGCTATAATAAATATTTTACCATGAACTCAGGCACCTGACAGAAGGATTTAGTTACGTGTGGCTGAGAGGTTAAGTTTGAGTGAAACCATAGGAAGGAAAAAAATCTCAGTGTTTGGAATTAGCAGGACAATAATCCAGATTGCCAACAAATTTCATTGCTGCATATGATTGATTTCAGGCCAAATTATGTCTTCTAGGAGGCAGTGCCAACTTTGGAGATGGGAAGGAGGCACATTTTCTGAACATGATGGTTCTGCTGGGGCTAGTAGGAGCAGGCTGACAAGCACACTGAAAAGGAGCCCTTGCTGCACCTTGGAAAATATTTAACAAGTTCCCCCCAGCACAGCTCTTCCTGCATGAAAGGTGGAAGGAGCCACCCAGACACACCCCTTCTGTGACATCCACAGCTACCAGCACAGCTGGTGCCCAGACACGCATGCCTTTTCACTGCGGCCAAATTAGATCTCGACTTGAAAGGACATGCTGACTGGGTCCTGGGGATCTGTGCACTCTTTCCTAGCACTTCAGTGCAAAGCCAAACATGATTTGACCCTCAGAGTGCTAAGTAGTCGTCCTCAGCACAATATAGTAAGTACTAACACAGATGAAGAGCAGATAAAATATTTAAAAAAAAAAATCAAACATTCACATTACTGTTAGCTGTCCAACTTGGCTGAAATCACTACTGTGATTTGGAATCTGAACAAATATACTTCATATGCACAACGCAGCTAATTTAAAAAGAAGAGTTGAGCCTATACAAGATGATAGGGGTGACCAGGACTAACATGGAGAAATGGAAGAGTTGCAACACGTGGGCTCCTGACCCTCACTGTGTCTTGGTGAGCTCACCCTCTGAAATACCCTTTTTATGGCACTTGGAGAGAGATCACGTTTTTCCCCCCTCAGAGACCCGGAAACTGAAGAAAACTTCTTTTTATCCAGAGGACAAGTGCATCACGAGCTGTGGCAATGCAAACTTCCCTGCATGAGACTGTCAATGTGCCTCAACCCTGACCTGTAGAAATGAGAGCATAGTTCAGTCTCAGCGTCAAATCAATCCTTAGTCTCTGCAGAGATTGCCAGGAAAGGTATCAATTAGTGCCAATATAATGCTGATACTTATATCCGGTATAAATTGAGCTAATTTTGGACATTGGAACCATTTTGGTTTTGGCTTTGATTTTATATATCTATAGCTTTAATGGGGAAAAAAGTTAATCACAATACAAAGAAAAAAATGCAGCTATTAACTTAATAGAAAGCTACCCCGACAAAGAAAAAGTAAAATTTTCTACACAAGTCTAGCACGCTATTAATTTATGTTAGATATGGCTGCCCCAAACCCTTGGTAATAGAGTGGAGCAGAACTGTACCAAAGCAATCCAAATTCCACTGGGCATGCTCCTCCAAAAGGGTCCCAGGTCCACAAACACGCCTTGTGCTATTCTAACAAGAGATAAATTCCAACAATTCACACAAATCTCCACAATTCCTCGGCAAAACACTTGACAACAAATCCAAGCAGAGAAACAATTTCCATAAGGCTCTCAACAAAAAGTCCCATGTAAGTTGACAAACCACAACATGACTTCTGAAAGTAGGGGATAAAGCAGTTTGGGGTTAGGGCTTTGGAGCCACTTCCTTCTTTAGGACAAAATATCCCCTTCTATTAATGACTATGGCTAGTATTGCAGTAGTACTAAGATGTTCCTGCTAACATAGGATACCTGTTGTGTTAGGAACTCTCTATACACTTAGAGACAGTCTGTGCCCCAGGGTGTTTACAATCTAATTAGCTAAGCCAGAGAAAGAATTATTATTACCACCCTTTTACTGCTGGGGAACTAAGGCACAGAGAGATTAAGTGCTTTTCCCAAGATCACATAGGAAATCTGGCAGAGCCAGGAATTGAACCCAGAGCACCTGAGTCACAATCCAGCATCTTAAACATGAGATCATCCCTTCCTCAAAGGCAAGCAGCCAGAAAGCTTAAAATAGGTCATTGAGTTCATTCTGGAGGTGAAAATACCTCTGTATAAATAAATATACTGTATAATAAATATAAATATTAGACTAATTCTGTTGGCACAATGCGGTATTTTTTCCTTTTCATTCACAGAAAAGTGTGTACAAAGCTCCCATTAGTGTTATGAGACAAGCCTATATTCCGAAGTATTAGTTTTATTATTCATCACTATAAGGACAGATGGATGGACACACACACAAAGAGGGAATTTCTTTCAGACTCATGTGTTGAGCGTTAGTGAAACATATTAATTTAAATAATAATTTGGCATTAGAGCTATCATGGAACTCTTTTATAATCATTAAGCATTGAATTATTTCCCAGAAAAGCTTTGAAGTAGTGCTTTTAAATTCTGCTTCCTGGCTGCTGTCAGGGAGCTGTGGAATATAGTATTTGCGTAACCCTTGCTGGCAGACTTCATGTTTGTTATTTTATTAGTTCTAGATGTAGATAGCGACAATAATGTAAAGATTGTCAAAGTGTTGCTTTACTGTTTTGGTTTCAAATTTATATTACAAATGCTTCTTACAAGATTCAGTTAATCTCAGTTTAGCCTGCTGCCTGAGAAATTTCCTGTGTGATGTTATATTAATACAGTTCAAGATTTCTCTATTTGTTGAAGTGTTTATAATTATTTCTCTGTTCAGTGCAGTTCAGAATTGTTTACTATACAGAGTACACAGGTAAGCATAAGCCTCTCATTTGTTTCATGCAAAAATCCCTTTCACTTTGCTGTTCACTGAATCACTGAAAAGCTGTTTCTAAAACATTAGCCTGCAGAAGAGGAGAAAGAAGAACTGAGAGATTTTTGGAGTAATGCCTAAAGAAACAGGAGAAACATGATACAGCTTTTAAAATGAGGAGGCTTCATTCTCCCTACCATGTTTGATAAAAATTAACCACACAGTGAATACTCTAGCTTCATGTTACTCCTGTCAAATCTTCAGTAAGTGTGTGTCCAGGGAATTGAATCACAAGTAGAGGAAATTTTCCCCTCATTTTACAGTTTTTATTGTTTATTCATTTTACCACAGATTTTAAAATTCTCTGTTTTTACAGAAATTCAATAAAATAAGATCTCCCTGACCTTTTAATTGACTATATTGAAGAGCATCTATACTGTATATCAACAGAAATTACCTGAGAGAAAACATCTGAATATAAATATATTAAGAAAAAAGCGCTAATTCACCCAACAGTTGCACACCACTTATCCTCAAAATATCTCCAATTTAGGTAGGAATAGAGTAGATTACCTTTTACGCACGTGCTCGTCAAGATGCCTGACACATGCCAGCTTCCATTTAACAGGTATTTTACTTCCAATACATTTTACTTTTTTTTTTCCTTGTTTTTTTAAAAACATGGATGTGAGCTTGAGTGTTCACGAAAGTGAGAGACCGTGGTTTTAGAAGGGATATAAGCCCTTATGCTTCAGGGCATAGAGCAGTGGTGGGCACCCTGCGGCCCATGGGCCACATGCAGCCGGTCAGGGTAATTACATTGACTGTCCGCACACACGGCCACACGCAGCTCCCAGTGGCTGCGGTTCACCGTTGCCAACCAATAGAAGCTGTGGGCCACAGAGATGTGCTGGCCACTGCTTCCCACAGCTCCCAGTATCCAGGAACGGTGAACCACAGCCAGTGGGAGCTGCAGGCAGCTGTGCCTGCGGATGGTCAACGTAAATTTAAGCGAGGGAATAGTCCCGCTATTGTGGGGAACTTTCCTGGCTTCTGTACTACCCCGGTGAAGTGGGCTAGCGAAAGGATCTGAGTCCTCGCTCCCACTTCCTTTACCCAGTGGCCTCCCTGCCCTTGAGGACTCCCCTTCCACTCTCCTGTCTGGCAGACTCCTCGCAACCCTAACAAGGCTGGGCCCAGGATTCCTGGGGGGCTTGACCCCCAACCCTGCTGTGGTCACCTGGGACAGGGGCTAGGGTGTCCCCACTCCAGAGTACTCTCTCTGCACTGGGCACTTCTCTGACCCACTGACCATTACATACAAGTTAAAGCAAATGCAAGTTATTTAATCAACAATTAAATTTTAAAAAGAATAAGGAAAAATGGGAAAGGTTAAAGGAAACACATCACCCCACTCTGTGGCAGGGAACATCACAAACAGTGTCTCTGGAATGTCAGGGCAGTTCATAGTCTGTTCCTTGTAAGTCCCAGGCCTTCTTCTCAGACCCCGGCTGTGCTGCAGGGATGCTGTGGGTTGGACACTCGCTCTGGTGGTAGGATCCTGCTTCTCAGGCTCTAAGTGGTAGGACCCTTCTTCCCAGTGTCGCCCCCACCCTGTCGGGGTTACGATCCAAGCCTGGCCTGCAGAGCCTCTTGGCTGAGGCGTCTCCCTGTGCTGGGCCCGCTGCCCAGGGTCCCCCTCACTCTCCCCAGCTGCTCACCGCACCCAGTTCCGGACTGCTCCAGCCGCAGCTCCACCACTCGGTCTCCGCTGCTCTGCCTCCAGATCCCTGGGCTGCTTCTCTGGCCCCTCTGCCTCTGATTGCTACAGCTCTGCTCTGCAGGCTGCTTCTGTGACTCTGCTCCCAGCACTGACCTGCTTCCTGCGCTACTTTTCTGGACCCTCTGGCTCTGGTTGCCGCAGCTTTCTTCCCAGGGCAAGTCTGCTCTCTCTGGGCTGTGCCTCTGGCTTTGGGGCTGCAGCTCTGCTCCCAGGACAGGGGCAGCTCTCTCTGGATCTGCTCCCCAGCTCAGCTCAGGCCCCTGCTTTCTCCTTAGCTCAGCCCCACTCTGTCTGACCCAGGCAATTCCAGCTCACACAGAGGACGGGACCTCCCTGGCTTCCTGACTCTCTGATTAGCCTGTCTGCCCTGTCATTCAGGCTGACCTGGAGCACTGGCCTCTCCCCATTGTTCCTGGGGGCTGTCAGTCTCAGGTTCCTGATTCCCCATCAACCCTTACCCCTTTTAGTACTGGGAGCTAGCAACTAAAGCACCCCCACTGAATGTTAGTCAGGGGGCTCAAATAAATTGGTTAGTCTCTAAGGTGCCACTAGTACTCCTTTTCTTTTTGCGAATACAGACTAACACAGCTGCTACTCTGAACCTTACATAAACACTGTCTCAAGGCCTGCCAGCAGATTACCCTGACTGGTCATGTGTGGCCCACAGGCTGCAGATTGCCCACCACTGGTGCAGAACAGCCTAAGAGGAGGTTAGAAGAAATTTTCACTGATCTAAGGGTTTCTTGTACCTGTCTCTGAAGCAGCTGCTTCTCATCACTGTGAAACTAGACTAGATGACCACTGATATGCTCTCAAGACTGCTATTTCCCATATTTCATACACTTTAGGAAACCATTTTCTTCCCAGAGTATTTGGGAAGTACTTTTATTTGTGTGAATATGAGTTTAGTCCATGAACAAGCACATCTGCATGCAATTATGGGTGTTTGCACTAGGCATACTGAGCTCTTCACCCCTCTACATAGTGACTGTATGTGCTTGGCAGAGAGAGTGTTTTAAAAACAATAGTTTTCTCAAATTAAGTAAAACAAATACAATTTCCACCTGAGTGTCAGTGGGGTGGAGAGAGTAAATCAGGGTGTCACGGGGCACAGACTCACCCAACAGTGCCTCCTGCTGGTCATTGTCGGGGAATTAGCATCCAGCCTCCAGAGCACCTCCTTCAGGCCAGTGTCTTGCCGCCCCTGGCCCCCGTGTCCCTTGTCTTGGGTGCTGCCCCCTGGCAGTACCCCCACAGTTCTGGGTCTCCCCCTCCCAGGGGAACCCCCACCCACTATCCCCACCTTGCCTCAGTCTTAGACTACTGCCAGTCACTAACTAGTCCCCACTCCCTGGGACAGACTGTAGCATAAGCCACTCATCACAGGCGAGGGGATTTGGACCTGCTGCCCCTGCAACCCCTGTACCTAAGAGGCCTTCCCAGGCCTGCAACCTGGGGCTTTCCTAGGCCCGAGCTCCCTTGGCCTTCCCCAGCCCTGCTCCTAATCTAGGTACTTTCTCAGCCCTGGCAGTCAAGTCTCCCTCTCTCTAAGCTAGAGAGAGTCTCTTCTGGAACTTCTACCTCAAAGCCTTTACAGAGCCAGCTGGGCCCTGATGGGGGCATGGCCCCCAGCTGTTACCATTTCCCCCAGTCAGCCAGGGTTTTGCTCCCTTCCCCAGCCCCAGCACTCTGCAGGGCTTTTCCAACCCCTTCAGGGCTGGAGCGGGTGCTCACCCTGCTACACAGGGATACAAAGGGAGTGTGGAGGAATGCATGAGAAATATAAAGACTCCTTGAATTGGGGAGGGTGGGGTCAGCATTCCATTCCATGATCCAATTGGACAGGATTTAGGCTGAGCCTGTGATGTCACTGGGCAGCACACATCAGTCTATGTCTTAGAGAGACTGAAAGCTATATGGTCTCTCTGTGTGTCCAACACCTTAAATAAAGATTCCCCTTTGTGTATGACAGTGAGCCTTTGCACATATTGAATCCCGAGAGCATGAACCAAGGTATCTACTGCATGGAGAGATATGGAGCTGGGTGGGGAGGAAAGAGCACCAAGAAACAACCACCCTAAGGAAACTTGCTTCATATAACACAGGCTTGCAGAGTCAAAAGGGCAGTATTTGGAACAAGAAAATAAAACATTTTATTAACACAAAAGCTTCCTGGCTTGGGGTCTAACCCAGTCATAGGATCTCAGGAATGGAGCCACTTTTATCGTGCTTCTTCCCTAAGCCCCAGTGCAGGGGTAGGAGATAAGTGAGATGGAGTTAACCTCATGCTTACCATGCTTCAGCTAGTGCCGCTACCTTCCAGTCACAGTGCCCCAGTTGACCAAAGTTTCTAATAATTTTCAAGGATCTGTCTCAGAGGCACCTATTACTAACTTCGGCCCAGTCCAAAAACTGGAAATCCAACACAGAAACTGAGTTGGTTTAATTAAATCAGTTTCTAAATTTAGCTTAATCAATATGAGCCACTTTTAAACCAATTTAAGAGCATCCAGACAAGGGCTTGCACTGATTTTAACTAAGTCAATTTAGCTAAATGGATGCAATTGTTGTGTGCAGGCAATCCTTTATTATGGGCTGCTCCCCAGACAGCTCAAAACGAATAGCTCTTTAATGTGTCTTTCTTCTTAAGACTTTCATGTTTAGCACCCTTGGCCTCTCAGTAACAGAGGAAGCACGTTAAGATGAGATCCTGATTGGCCACCTGATAGGTCTAATTAAATTTCTCACCTTGCTAGTACCAGCCAGGTCAGCTCCACCATATTAGCAAGTAACCCTGGAGCCCATAGTATAGATGGGCTACCAGCTGGTGGAGGCATTTTAAACAATTTGCCATTTAACTCTGTTCAGAGCAGGTCTAATCCTCACAGGGCTTTAAATGCCACCTACAACAGGGGGCCCAACATCCCTATTACACTGGTGGAGCTGAATTGTTAGCATGGGAATTTGTTGTGAGTTTCCCCTAATGGAGATAGGGCCCAGTTGTGTGGATGGGAGATGTGATTACCTGTCTCCCTCCCCCAACTTCTTTGGCACCAACACACCCAGGCCCAAAGCACAGATTTTTTTTTTTAAATGTTTAGTACTTAATGGTCAAGGCTTAACTGCTTTCCCACCTAGGAAACAAAAGGTCCAGTCTGAGTCATTAGTCTCCAGGGTGGCATTATCTCCACCTCATTGGATCAGCAGCTTGAGGTCAACCTCAGAACAGCATGAACAAGTAGAGAACAATGCTAACAGAAAAAATAAGGAGCAAAGAAAAGATTGCAAAATTTCTGACTTTGCTTTCACAGCTCCATTCCATTGTTCTTCTGGAGCAGGGAAACGGGATATGGTGGTAAAGACATTTAAGTCCTTTCTACACTATTGCTTCCACTAGAGGAGCTGCGCCAGAGGTGAATTATGAGTCCAATATTTGCCAGTGTCGATGCCTCTGCAACACATTATTTTGATTTTATGATACCAAGAGCAAAGAAACTGTTACTGTTATCACTGAAAGGCAGGAAAGCTGTTTATCTTTTATTACCAGGAAGCAAGGACACATGTTTAATACACTGACATCAAGGGATCTAGTTTTTTGAACCATTACTGGCCTGTCTTAGATAGAACCTGAGAGTGACTGGCACCCTGTTGTTTTCAGGGAAGTGGAGCTAGACAAAATGTGATGCCACCAGCTGACTGGTCTATACGTGGAACAGGGAATTAGACTGAGATGTTCCAGGAGAACAGCAGGATTCTGTGTTCGTAGAGGAAACCAGCCTTGAACAGCAAGTGGCCGCCAAGGAGCAACAGTTGAGGTAGCAGATGGCATCACTAATGAAGTTGTGACCCAGCTTGCTGCATCTGGAATTTGGCATCAGTAAGATGGGTACAGATGACAACCCTGAAGGATTTAAAGTGAACTGTGGGGGGACATTGTCAATGTAGCGGTCCCTCTGTCTAATGAGATGAGTTTAGGGTGGTCTATAATGTCATGGAGCTGATATAATAAATTAAAGTTTTGCCCTGGTAATCAGCTGATTAAGGGAATGGCCAGGAAAACCCAGGTAGCAGTGGTGGAAAATGGTGATGGTGACTCAGTAGGCACCACTCTGACTTTTGAAATCAATTACTGAATCAGCACCAAAGCCAAGATTAATGATTATTAAATGCCCACTGACTTTTCTTATGAAAGACTTCGTGAAGTAGCTACATTTCAGCTCTGCAGTTTTTGTATTAAACCCCCCTATTCTAGTAGGCTGCTAAGCTACAACATAAGGATCCACATTTTAAATCCCTCAAAGTTCAGGGCTTCTTTGGTTCAATCCATTACAGAGATAAAATTCAGATTCAAATCCCTCCTTAATGGGACTGTTTTGATGTGGACTCTGTTCTGTAGCTGCTACTGGATGAGCTATTTTTCATGTTTGTACTTGTCACATCTTTCCAGTGTAGAATGGTTGCCATGTTTCCAGCAAAAGGTGGCAGTAGTTCAGTGGCAGGTAATAAATCCAGTTGTGTATAATGATACTGTGGCTGCTTTGTGCTGACCCAGTGGCAGAAAGCAGTCATAAATCCAGAGCCTCACAAAGCAGCAGGAGGACACTGGCGAATCCGGTCCATACTTGGTAAAGTAATTTGGGATGCAGAAGGGTGAAAAGTTACAGAAACATTACTTAGATAACATGACACATTTTGAAAAGTTCCATCTGTATTTACT
This sequence comes from Lepidochelys olivacea, assembly GCF_965140295.1. Classification (NCBI taxonomy): domain Eukaryota; kingdom Metazoa; phylum Chordata; order Testudines; family Cheloniidae; genus Lepidochelys; species Lepidochelys olivacea. The sequence continues at coordinate 161,425,794 of NC_140412.1, read as the reverse complement.
TGGCATAGAGCAATTTATAAATTGCTCATTTCTAATAGTTTGACAAATGTTTTGAAAGAGCAATAAAGAAAACAATCAATAGCAAATAACTTAAACACATCCCAAAAAATAGTCATTACAATATTGTCAGGGTTCTGTCCCAGGAAATTATGAATAAAGGAGAAAGATCTGACATTGACATATCAATAAGGCTGGCTTGGTTTTCCCTACCCATGCCTGTTGTCCCATTGAACCATGTAAGACTATTCACCATAGTAAGGGATGCACAAATTGACCTCTCTCCACCCTGGTAAGGTAAGCAGGATATGTCTTCACTGCAGAAAAGATGTGTTCTTAACTCAAGTTGGCTAAGCCAAATTTGTTCTTAACTTACGTTAGCTAGCTCAGGTTAAACAACAGTGAAGACGGGGCATCTCAGCTTCTAACTCAATTTAGCAGCTTGAGTTCAACCCCAGGCCCCCCATAGGCTTTACCTCAAGCTGCTCACCCTAATTTAAAAGCCACATTGCTGCGGCCACGTCTATACTACATGCACTTCTGCTGCCCAGCTACGGCGGAGCTGCTGTTGTGCCATAGCGTAGATGCTTCCTATAGCAACGGAAAGGTTCTTTTCCCCATCGCTGTAGTTAATCCACCTCTCCGAGCTGCAGTAGCTAAGTCAACAGAAGAATTCTTCTGCCTAGACGTGTCTACACTGGGGTTTAAGTTGGCTTAACTACAATGCTCAGGGGTGTGAATTTTTCAGACCGCTGAGCAACGTAGCTGGGTCAAACTAAATTTTAAGTGTAGATCAGGTCAGTGTCTTTACTGATATTCTAACACAAATTAAAAAACATACTTTTTTTTGCAGTGAAGACATAAGTTATGTTTGTTCTGCTGCAGATAAGAAACATAGCATCTCTGTGTGACAGACTTCCTAGACCTTTTCCATTTAATATATTGTTAGTTCTTTGTATCTTTACTTCTTAAAGTTTTGTAGAGGCATACAGTATTCTGTGGAGTGATGTTACCTGACGGGTGACTGTATTTTGAGTTTATGCACCCCATGACAAGCACTGAAATATTTTTTGTGCAGCGTTCAATAGCCATCACCATTTCTCATTTATTACCTGTGTTGAGCTGGTCCAGGTTGTACAATGAACTGTGTTCTGAAGTATGCAGGAGCATTTGTTTTAGATTTCCTGTGAGACTTGGGTTCAGTTTTAACCACACACTGTACAGCCTGCAAAGTAGACTCAGATTTCATTTCATGTCAGTGGGTCTTGCTTTGTTTTCACTTTTATAGATACTAAGGAAAAATAGGAGCATGATAATATAAAATTAATGTATTAAAGCACACCTGTCATGTAAAGATTAATAGGCAAGATCAGAAAGCTCACAAAAGAGAACAAAGAGACCAGACTAGCTCTGAACCGAGCTACGACTGATTCTCACTAGTGCTATCAGAGACCCTGTTTTGTAAACATTAAAATGTACTCCTTCCTAACCCCAAAGTAGCATGGTCCATTTTAAAAATGGGGGTCAGCTCTGAAAACTGACGCTTCAGTCCTCCTGGTATGAACTCCATGTTTATTGTCTTTCAGTGACATCGCACAAATCTGCTTAGTTTCCATCTGATTAATCAGGTAAAACCCCACAATCCAACCTTGTGCAAAAACTAATCCCATCACGTGTCAGGAGTTAGCTAGGATCAGTTACAAAAACTCAGGCTTATGTGCACAAATGCTGACCATCGTGGGGATAGTGGGACCATTTGCCAAAGGGAAATGACTCCATCGAGGGAGAAGAGAGAGGAGGCCCCAAGCAGTGGAAACTTTTCAGGAGGCATGAAGGGTGTGATCAACAGGAGCTGTTTTGAGAGATCTGCCCCTGACTAGTCCAGTAGTTAGGGCCCTCAGCTAGCAGATACAAGTTCAAATCGCCGCTCCATATCAAGCAGGGGAATTGAACCTGGGTCTCTCACGTTCTGAATAACTGTTCTAACCACTGGGCTAAAAGTTATAAGGAGGATGCACCGCAGCCACCGGTGTCTGACAGCTCAGGCTCTGAGGTGAGATAGGCTAGTTTGTGAATCCTACTGGGGATTAGGCGTGAATTCGGCAGTGCCAGGTCTGGGGATGCTGTGCACGTGTCCAGCTACTGAGATTTAGACACCCTGGGGACTTTAATGTTGGAAATTTAGGCCCCTAGGGACTTCAGGGATCTACAGGTTTAAGCAGTGGCTGGGCAGGGGTTTTTGTTAAAGCCAGTAGTGCTTAAATGTATGATTTAGATGCCTAAAGTGGCAGTTAGGTACGAAAGTGCCCTTTGTGAATCACACACTAAGGGCAAGGTTGTGGAGCCTATTCTAAGGGACCTAGCTGTTTTCAGGAGAGCAGGATCAGGCAGTCCCTTGCTCCTGATAAGGGTTTCTCTGTAAGCTCTTGACTGAGGCCCAGGAGCGGAGGAAGCACCCTAAAAGTGGAGGGTGGGGGGGGGCACAGGCGACAGAACTGTGGCACTGCTTCTGCTTCCCCATGCCATGCCACCCCCCGAGGCTCAATCTTCATGCCACACCTTCCCCCCAAGACCCCACCTGCTCCTCTCAACCCCCTCCCCCTGTTGCTCACTCTTATGGCTGGTAAAAAAGTGGGAGGCTGTGGCTCCCTGGTCCCCCCCTGTTCCAGCGCCACTGGTGTGGCCTGAAGCTCTCCCAGGCAGTATCCAGAGTTATAGGACCCTTGCATCTGCAGCAGCAGCAGGTGGGGCCTATAAAAGGTACATTGGGAACTCTGGCTGAGCCCTTGATTTGTAGATTTTAAGACCAGAAGGGATGATTATGATCACCTAGCCAGACCTCCTGCGTAACACAGACCAGATATCACTCTCACCAGTATTTCAGTACCACTTCTCCTCAGGCTTTTATGGAGGACAGGGGATGAAGATCCTGGTTTTATGATTTGTTCAAAAGATCCCTGTGTCCACTATGTACTTCATCATGTGGTGGGCTCCGCTTATTACATTGGCAGGAGGTAGGAAATGTACATGAGCAATCTTCACTCTAAATTAAGGAAATTTTGTTGGGGACACTTGTTACTAATTAGCATCATCAATAAAGGAACTGAAGCTGGTGACCTCATTTCAACTTAGAACAGTTTAGCCTGCTTCTCTAACACATACATTATTATCTTGAGACTGAAACTCATGAGGAACAAGTCAGGTGCTTTCTAATAAGTTGATGAAATATTACCGAGCAATAAGAATGTTGACAAATTTGCCCCAATGCGTTTGGTGGAGAGAAGTATGAAGTTTCAAGTGGTTTTAATTTAATGCGTTTAAACCATTTTTATTGCAAAAATAAAGGATATTTGTCTTTTTCCTTGATGAACAGCTTATTAAAATATTGCATGTCACGGCTTTTCCCTATATTTTGCCACCACAATCCACCTTCCTTAATTACAGAGTCAGATTTACTCAAAAGGCTAAGTCCCTGTGGCATAGCGCATGCCCCCTATAGCTAGGGAGTTTGCTGGGGCAATAAGTAACTTGTTTTAGAAAAAAGGATTTTATCTAATAGAGAAGCGTACAGCCTGAAGTTGTTGTTGTTTGTTTTCTGTGTAGCTTCCCTTGCTATTTCATCTTTGAATCTGTGGCTTTTCTATTCACTAAACCTTTTGTTTTGTTTTACCCCAAGTAGGTCTCTGTGGGGCAAACTGTACAGAGCGTGTGTACCACAGTGAGCGGTGTCTGTGGGCTGGTTTCACTCCTTTGGGGGTGACACACCACAAGAGAATGGTGCTAGTGTCTGGTAATTAAGAACTCAGCAAAGATAGATTTGGGGGGCACTCAGAGCTGGAAGAGCTGTTGGTGTCACCCTGCAAGGAGTGACTAGGCTGGTGAGAGCCAGGGTGAGACTTGTGCTTTTGGGCTGGCTACTGGTGTCAGGGATCTGAGCCATAGCAGCACAGCATTAAGGTACCCAAGGTTCCAGGGCAGGCGGTGATGGAAATTACTGCTCTGGGTGATCCCAAGATGTCACACAGCCCTCCTCCTTGGGGCCTGTGGTTCTCAGGGCTGGAGCTCCTGTCCCTGAGGAGAACTTCTTTCTCTGTGAGCACCCCTTGTAACTGAGCCTTGATGGCCTTTTTAAATCAGGCCCAGGTGGCTGTTATCCAATTAACTGGTGAGATGGTCTCTTTAAATTAGCTCGTCACAGGTAGCCTGGGCCTGGACTCCCCTTAAAGAGGCTAGCAACCCTGTGACACCCTGTCATTCATGAAGAAGATATTTGTTGCACTCTGTTGGTTGAATGCTGGTAGTGGGACAATTTCACTCAGTAAAATTCACGTTTTTTTATTCTGAATGATTAAAATCGAGATAATGCTGCGGTCTTCAAAATTCAGCAAGAGTCACACATACGTGTTTCTTTTCATTGGCTAAATTTCTGGTCAAGGCTCTACTTGTTTCACATCACAACTACTGTAGCCTCCTGCTCTCTAGTCTCACTCCTCTCTCCCTCCCTTCTCTAGTACATGCAAACTGCAATTGCAAAGATTCTCTTTTCTTTCCCATCACTGATATTTACCTCCCTTCTAATGTCTTTGCACTGACTTCCCCTCTTGTGAATTATGCTCAAAGTTATTATCGTCAAAGCACTCATTAGCTACATTGAGCTATGTTTCTGCCCCTGTCTTCTCCTGCATCCCTCCAACTCACTATGGTCCTTCCATGACTCTCTTCTAACTAAAACAACAAGGAGTCCGGTGGCACCTTAAAGACTAACAGATTTATTTGAGCATAAGCTTTCGTGAGTAAAAACCCCACTTCTTCAGATGAAGATGAAAATTACAGATGCAGACATAAATATACTGACACATGAAGAGAAGGGAGTTACCTCACAAGTGGAGAAACAGTGCACTCTTCATGTGTCAGTATAATAATGTCTGCATCTGTAATTTTCACTCCATGCATCTGAAGAAGTGGGGTTTTTACCCACGAAAGCTTATGCTCAAATAAATCTGTTAGTCTTTAAGGTGCCACCGGTCTCCTTGTTGTTTTTGTGGATACAGACGAACACGGCTACCCCCTGATACTTCTCTTCTAACTGACTCCTTTGTCTACTCTCGGCGCCCTCCACTGTGTCATTCCTTGTGATTGGGACACCCTGTAAATCAGACACACCAACAGAAAATACGTCTGTTCCCTGAAGTGTGTTCAAGTTACAGTAACCACTAGTCACTGTGTTTGTTCTGTATTGTTTGGCGCTACCCCCACCTATCCCTCTTTAGACTGAAAGGTCTCCAAATCAAGGGCTCTTCTGGGCACAGTTCAATATGCTTTAGGTATCTAAGTCCTGTGTCTGCTTAGAGAGCTACATGAATAACCTTCATCTGGGCAGCAAGAGCACTGAGCCATATTTTTCATAAAAAAGTTGAGACCATTCCTGAAATCAGGAACAATAACTTTGACAATGTTGCAATCGTTATGACTATATATGCACATTGGTTGGACAGTGCACTGCAGCTACCAGTGATACAGTACACATAAGTTTATGATGGGATTCATCATTTCAACAGAACTGGCTTATCTTCCTGGCCTGAAAACTGTACTACAATAATATCCCTATATATGTTCAGCACCTCCATACAGATTACTACAACAAAGGTGATCAGTATACTTTCTGACAGATGTTTGTTGATTTTGCTTCACTTACACAGGATACCCGTAGAATCAACTGGTGGATGCAGCAAAACTTGTGCGCTTGCGTGTGTATGTATGTACACATACAGGTCAAATTCTGCCCTCCAATACAGGTATATCTGTGCATCTTCCGTTTGAGTCAACCATAGCTCCATGTGTGCATTTGACCTTATAATTCATGGACAACTCTCTGTGTGTGCATGGATGTATGTATATGCCCATATAAAAACTAGGATCGCTAAACACATAGAGTAGTTAGATAAAGTTATATGCCCCTGTGGTGATATCCTTCCCCCACCATTTTAAACCAAAAGTTAGGCTGGCAACACACTTCAATAAAACTTCCCTCTGACTGTTTTCAAACAGTCTGTAAAAATACACATTTGCCATAAGTTTATTTTCCACAGAAGAATGTTAAAGCCCTTCCCCCCCTCTCCTTCCCCCTCCTTTTTTTGAACATGCTCATTACCAAGTATTAAAGCTAACCTAACAAAAGAAGAGGTAAGGAATGAATGTGAGGAAGACAGAGGAAGATTTGAAAACAGCTTACAATTGTTGGTGTTGAAAACAGCTGACATAATGCTTTCTCTACAATCAGACTTTAATTCTGTATCATTTGCTGCAGCTGCAGAATTGCAATGCACAATCTATTTTCATTTATCTTGGTGCTTAACCAGCATTCCCTCCATTCATCTAAGTAGCTGTTCCGTATTCACCTCATGGCTGAAGAGCATTTCATACATAAGTCACACAACCTCCCCTTCTACCCTTGAATGCTGATATCAAAAAACCTTGAGAAACACTGGATCAATACACTCTCAAAGGCTTATCTGCTTTGGAAAAGCCCTCAAATTTCTATACTTCTGTGTTTTCCTTATTACCTTTGCTATTTTTCTTGCTTTTACTTAGGGCTAGTCTACACTAGAAAATTAGGTAGACCCAGCTATGTTGCTCAGGGCTGTGAAAAATCCACCCTTCTGAATGACATAGTTAAACCCTACCAACCTAAGTCCCCTAACAGACAGTACAAGGTCAATGGAAGAATTCTTCCATCAATTTAGCTGCTGCCTCTTGGGGAAGTGGATTAACTACAGCAACGGGAGAACCCCTCTTATAGGCGTAGATAATGCCTACCCGGAAGTGTTACAGCAGCACATCTGTGTAGCATTTCAAGAGTAGACTAAGCCCCTAGACTCCTCAGAGACTATTTTAAAAATTACCTTCCATTTTTTACACCTAATATTTGTATGGATTTTTCTGCCTCTCTCCCGCTTTAAACCTTATCCTCTCTAAACTCACCAGTTTTCAGCAGTCACCTCTGTAACCTGATACAAAGCCCTTCTATGGACATAGCTCTTACTAAGTAAGCAGAAGCTGTGTGTGTGTGTGGAAAGGCTGTAGATTTGGGCCTGTATGTGGCTGTCTGCCTGATCTGTAAAGCTTACGCTCCCTTGAGTAATGTGTAGTGGACAAGTATCAGCTTGAGATCAGTACTCTTATCCTGGGAATGCTCACCATGGCACCATGGGCTTGATCTAGTGAGATCTTCCCAGGCATAGACAATTTGTACACAGGGAAAAAGGTTAAAAAAATGAAGGGACAATATTTCAGTATTTTTCAGGCAGCTGCAGCTTACTCTTTTCTTCTGGAGAAGCTCTTTCAGCAGCAGGAGCATAGCAAGAAGAATTTCAAATGTTTCTTTGTACACAGCATCCAACGAAAAGCTCAAGAGAAAGTGTCAACAAGAATGGCTTGTTTGTTCCATTTGTCATATTCAATTCAGTCATGTCTGCAGGAATAAGGAATCAAACCATGAAGTATTTGACTGTTTTCATACTGCGTATGTCAATTCACTCACATCCATCTCTGACAGGTGACTGAGGCTGTAAGAGGTTTGCATTATGCTGCCACTGAGCCACATCAGAGAAAGATAACACTATCAGACTTGAACAGCATAATTATTGTCTTTAAAAAGGTATGCGTATTGGATTTTTCATAATAAGAACTGAGTTAATTTAACTTCACTCATTGCTGTCCATTTATTCTTTCACTCATACTGAGTCTATTTTCAAACTAGATTGCAAATTTGGGCACCCACTTCCACATTTGGTCCCTAAAATTACACATAGATACCTAAAAATGGGTATTTGGGTTAAATTAGATTTGAATACCTAAATGTGTGATTTGGACATCATAGTTAAATGGACTTATTTGGAAATTGGGCTTAGTGGATTCATTATTGGAGTAAAATGTAGTTCCAGAAGCAAAGCCCTTTGCAGAATTAATCAGAGAGTCCTTCTGATAGCATTTTAGTTGCAGTAATGCATTTACTTAGTATTCCATATATCTCAAGTGTATTGGGAGATCCTTTGTTTTCATATCATTTTAGTATTATCTTTACCAGACTCTAACACACTACTTTGCTGATTGCTGTTCTTATTGCAACAAAATAAGGTAATTGCACATCTGAACCCAGATTTGTCATTCATAAATGCTCCTCGCCCTCTCTCACTGTCTCTTATTTCTAATAGTCACCTATATCAGAGATCACTGGATCTGTGAGTCAAGCCAGGTGGAACAGCTGATAGTAGTAGTATTGTCAGATTGCTGGAACCATCTCAGCAAATCAACTGGGATTCACATGGTGACAATAAAGCTAGATAAATTGATCCGTCCATCCTATATGTGGCCTGCCTAGGCTCTCTTGGAAGAAAATAATGTGTTTCCAACACCTTAACTGTCAAAGTCACTTTACTAAGGAAGACTAAATGTCCCTTTCCATTTGAAGCTCAGTTTCAAATTAGGTTCACTTGTCACAGACCAGGGCCGGCTCTAGGCACCAGCAAAGCAAGCAGGTGCTTGGGGCAGCACATTTCTAGGGGCAACATCCCAGAGCCGGCCATGCCGCCCCTAGAAATGTGCCCCCACCACCCCAGCTTGCCTTCACTCTGCTTACTCCCCTGAGCGCGCCGCCGCCACTCCCTTTCTCCCCCCTCCCTCCCAGGCTTGCCACGTGCGAAAAAACTGTTTGGCACGGCAAGCCTGGGTGGGAGGGAGGGGGGAGACGCCAAGCGGCGGTGCGCTCGGGGGAGGCGGCAGTGGTGGAGTGGAGGCGAGCTGGGGCGGGGAGCTGTTCCTCTACCCCCCCCCCGTTACTTCCTGCGCTCCCCCCCGACCCTCGCTCACCTCCGCTCCGCCTGCTCCCCTGAACACGCTGCCTTTCCCTCGCCTGAGAGGGAGTGGGGAGAAGTGGAGCGGCGGCGTGTTCAGGGGAGCAGGCGGAGCTGAGGTGAGCTAGGGCGGGGGGTTGCAGGCGGGGAGAGCTGCAGGAAGCAATGTGGGGGGGGGAGGAGGCGGGGCTGGGGATTTGGGGAAGGGATTGGGAAGGGGCGGAGTTGGGGCAGAGCCAGGGGCAGGGGGCATGAAAAAAAGGCAGGGGTAGCCAAAATTTTTTTTTGCTTGGGGCGGCAAAAATCCTAGAGCCGGCCCTGTCACAGACAGGTCTGTTTTATCCCCTTTTTTGACAACACAGATGAAAAATTGATGGATTAGTTTTAGCAGGATGTGCTGTTTTAGTCAATATCTGTCTCTGCATTTTCAGAAAACAGGGAAAACATTGCCGTTCTGGAGTGAAAAATGTTCCCATCTCTGAGATCTTGGTTCAAAAATAATAAAGCCATAGGGTGTTTTAGCATTGATTTGCTATGTGCATGAGGCCTCATCTGGAGTACTGTGTCCAGCTGAAGAAAGATGTAAACACCTTGGAGAGAATCCAGAGAAGACCAACAAAAATTATAAGATGTTTGGAAAATCTGACCTTTGAAGTAATGTTGAAAGCATTGGGTGTGTTTAGTTGAGAGAAGGGAAGGAGGACATGATAACAGTTTGCAGATATGTAAAAGTTTGTTACAAACAGGATGGCGATCAATTGTCAAGCATAGGACAAGAGGTCATCAGCTTAATTTGTAGCAAGGAGGATTTAAGTTAGAAATTAGAAAATACTAATCATGAATGTAATTAAGTTCTGGAATAGGCTTCCAAGGGAGGCTGTGGAATCCCCAACACTCGAGGTTTTTAAGAACCAGTTGGACAAACACCTGTCAGGGATAGTCTAGATATATCCAAACCTACCTCATTGTGGGAGGGATGGACTTGATTACCGCTTGAAGTCCCTTCCAGCCCTACATTGCTATGATTCTAAAATTCTTTGTCCTAAACCATAATCATAATTCACTACCTGCCCAGCTGTTATCAGATGGCAGTTTTCTGTATCCATTATAACAGAAGTGAATTTTAAGGAGGGACTTGTCATACTTACATAGGAGAGTTCATTTCACACTCTGTAGTAAAAACATACACACTGATAGGATAATTGCATTTATAGGCAAATGAATTTGATTAATCAAATCATCATTTCTGTTGAGCCAATTCCTGTCAAGAATTAGAAAATATTGATATTTGAAGGACACTGAATGCCCACATTATTATTATTTAATATTTACATTGCCGTAACACCAGGTAGGCCAGTGCACTGATTTCCCAGTCCAAAAATAAAATGGTCAGACAGCTGTCAGTCAGTTATGGTCCCTCTTCTCCTGGGACTCCTTTATGGGAACTTATAAAGAGTCTAAGCAGAACAGCAGAGTATTAGCAAAACAAAGGCAGAAAGTACAAACAACAGTCCCAACAGCCATAGAGTCCTCTGGGGAGAGTCCCTCTCACACCCACATGTTTCTACCCCACAGCCTCCCAGGCAGCCCTTTATATTCTTCCAGTTCCTTCTAGGTCATGTTTAATTGGCAACTGCCTTAACCCTTTAGGGTCTGGACTAGGGAGTGTCCTTTTACCCTGTAACACACCAACAGGACCCAATCAGGACAGGTCTCTGTTGTGTTAATTTCTGTACAGAAATACAGAAGTTCGCTAACCTCCTTATGTTTGGTTCCTGCTTCATTCTGAAGATATTAAGACCTTCATATTAAGATATTAATATTAAAACCAGCTATTAAGCTCCGTTAGGGAAATTACAGTCACAATAGGAATGTGTCATTGGAGAGAGATTGCCAGGCCAGGCTCATCAATGGCCAAAGAGCACAACTGCTTGGTTGTCTTCTCAAGAGGGAATGGACTTTCATCCTCCCCTGCTCAATGCACAACTGCAGTCAAACTCACGAGATATGAGGATGCATAAGGAATGGGATGGAGAATAATACTGAAAATATTATAATGCCATTATATAAATGAATGGGGTAGCCTCCCCTAGAATACTGTGTGCACTATTGGGCAAGCTATCTCTAAGAGGCTAGTGCAGAACTTTGCATGGGGCCCAGAGAAGAGTGATGAGAATGATCAAAGAACTGGAAAAACTCAGAGGGAAAAGAGTTAGAAAAGATTGGGATTGTTTACCTTAGGCTGTAGCTACACAACACAATGGTGAGGAACAGCACTGCTTGCAGAATTCTGTGCCTCCTTCTCTTCTCCACACAGTGAGACCGCACTGGTTTTGCTCCATCAGTGATAGCAGACAGAGGGAGGAGGAACAGGATTTGGCCCTTAGTATTTAGCTTGCACGTACAGAAGTCGTTAATTTGCATATACAATCATACACTTAATTACACCGTATTGCACACTTTTAAATGCAAGTCCTTTGAAAATTTCAGCCTCTCTTTTAATTGCTTAAGGGCACCAGGTTCTCATGGTTTATTTAACAAACACAGGACAACATTATGCTCTGCTGGCCAGTTTAAGACTGCAATAGGTCCTTGCGTAATTGGTGCTCCCATTAACATTATTGGGTGTTGTGCAACAGGTCTGAGCACAACCTAAGCAATGGAGACCTGCTCCGACTGCTATGATTTATATTGCTGCAGCCTCTATAGGGATCAGCCCCACTGTGCTTTTCGTACACACACATACTGGTCCCTACTCCAAAGAGCTGTATCCAGGAACGTTGCAATTTGGATTTCTCCCAGATGTCCAGGGCAAAGGAGCATTGATGACCCACACAGGGTGTTTAATTGAACTATATTCATTTAGGGCCAGTGTGTGTAGAAACTAAAACTAAACAGTCCCTACTGTATACTATGTATTATACAGAGCTTGCTCTATTCCTAATGCTTCTTGGAGTTTAAGGCCAGAAGGGCCTTAGATCATCTCGTCTGACTTCCTGTATAACACATGCCATTACATTTCACCCAGTTACCCCTGCATTGAGCCCAATAACTAACGCTGTTAAGTCTATGTCATTCTGATAGTTTTAAAACTAAAATCACTTATTTTGAATTAATAACGTATAGTGTTTATATTGCAACAGTAGACAAGTTATACATAAGGGAAAGTTAACTGCATGCTTAAGCATGTTAATTCAACTAAAAAGCTTTCTGGCAAAGATGGTACCACTGAGACACAGGTAGTCAATAGGCAAACTGTGGGCCACATCTGGACCACTAGATGCTTTTGAATGGACCCCAAAATCATTTTATTTACTTACTATTATTATTTTCTTCTCTGGGATCTGAACCTTCACTATACCTTGACCAAGAAATTTGGACCTCGACAAAAAATAATTGACTACCCACACACTAAGAGTTTGTACTGTCCGAGAACAGCACACATGCCACATGAGGGCACTGATGCAACGTCTGCATTTGTCTTAGATACGTGTGTGGCCAAAAAGTGGGGCTAGAACAGTGGCTAAAAAACAACCATATAGGCAATGGAAGTTTCAATGCCAACCTAAGTGTTCATTCTCTGTCTGAGTGCACAAAATTCTTAAATGCCTGATACAGAAAATTTTCTGAGCAGGACCACTATCAAAACAGGCGGTTTAAGGCCCCCCCGCCCCTTTTATTTTTCTGAGAACACAAAATTGGACTCCAAAAAAGTGCACACATAAAAGTGATCTTTTGAGATTTCACCTGCACAACCACTGAGATCTGTGAAAGAGGAAAACTGGGATTAACATATCCAAGGTCCACTTGCTTTCTGCTTCCCAGGGAGAGATCGTTGGTGTGGATTGGGCAGGCCATGATAATACAGTTGGATGGGACATATTAGTTCTACTGAACACAGAGGATAATGTTATAATTTTGCCTGCTTCCATGATTGTTGGCTTTTCTCCATGCTGTCAATCAAATTTAGGCCATTCGTCTCCCATGCTCATTGCTTTTGCGGGGTGAGGAGGTTGGATTTAATTAATATAGGAGAGCTGAGCCCAGTGGCAGAATCTGAGTTTCAGTGAGATTCTGCTTTATAGCCCAGTTTTCAACTGGAATGACCGAGGCACAAGAAGTCAAACGACTTTTCATTGCATGCACTGTAGACTCAGCTGGGAGTAGAATCTAGGCCCTTCTGCCTCCCAGGACTTCAAACTATGTAGCTTCCTTGTGTAACAGGAGATACAAAATGAATTATTTTAAAAATAGATGAGCTTTTTTTCCTGACCTTTTCAACAATTCATTTGTGTGATATATAAAATGAAAACAATGGTTCCAACAGAGATGACAATATATAGCATGCATCTCCCTCTTTTGCCTACACATGACAAAAAGAAAAAAAATCCACACCCTCTTGGTTTTGATTTCTTTGCATTAAAACACGGCTTGCAACTCATAGCTCCATTTGAACCTCATTAAGAGAACCCTGCAAACATTCCTCCCCACCCCCACTTCACGTTAAATAAAAGGAATAAATTAGAGATAATTATCATATGCATGTAAATGGCCATGCACATATGCATTCACACGAGACCCCTAGCCATATATAAGTGTAAACCAGTCCTCATCCTCAAAGGAAACCTGCACAGCATCTTCAAAAGATAAGCCTGGGAACTTAAATTCTTAACTTTACTAGACTGCAGAAATCATGGACTTAAGACAGACACTGGATTTATGGTTCATTACAATAATCTGTAGCCTATTAACCCTCCTATGATTGTAGAAGTGTTAGCTACCCACTTCACCTGGAATGGTCTCTTGCAACATGTGATGCCATCTTACCTGTTCCACCTTGTATTTAGCTGTGACACTGAGTACCTTTCCCAGACCTGAAGAAGAGCTCTGTGTAAGTTGGAAAGCTTGTCCCTCTCACCAACAAAAGTTGGTCCAGTAAAAGATATTACCTGATCCACCTTGTCTCTCTAATGTAAACGGTAGGCAACAGAGATTCCTACAAGGGTTTTCTGAGCTGTAACAGGAGCTGAACACATTCTTACAAATAAGTATTTGATACTGGATTTCAGAATTAGAAAGTCTTGTATTGATTATACAAAAACCTGTGCACCTGGTGAGATAGGATTTGTATCTATAACATGGGGCCCCAAAATGTCCCATATCGTAAAGAGATCTCTCTTCTTTCTCCTCCTCTTTTCTTTTGCTAACAAGGACTGTACTCTCTTTCTAACACCTGCCAGCCCCCATCCATTACCCTCCTCCCTTCTCCTTTCTTTCAAAGGAAGAGCCTGCTAATTTAAAGTAATCAGATCCTTGTTTCTTTATTAAATGTCCATTAAAAAAAAAATTATGGTGTGCATAATGCAGTTCCTAGTACCTCATTCAGGTTCAATTACAAGAATTTGGTGTCAACAACACTATCTTATATTCATTGTACAAATACTATTGTATCCTGCACTCAGATTTTCTTCATTTTCTATTACATGATCCATCAGATTTGATATTCTTTTCAATATGAAAAAAACTTACCTCATGTTGCATCTATATGTTCTAGTTCTAGTAGTCTGCTTCATTTTCTTCTTTTAATATGTTTCAGTATTGAAAAGAAAAATAAACCTGGCAAATCCTGTAATAGAAAATGAATAACACCGGATTATGCTACACTACTAAGTCTGTTACTGAATAAAGGCAACTTGTTCTATGATGGGCATTTCAAATGTGCCCATCACTGAAGTACTAGCCACTAAGATTATAAATTACTGATGTTCTCTTTATATGTTTCACACAAGAGTCTGAACATCTGCAACATAGAGACCCTGATTCTCATTTATACTAAGGCCTTTTCACACTACTCTGGCAGTGTGGTGGTGCCTTTAAATGTAATTTACAGCCATTTTAAGTCACCTTGATGTTGTTCTGACAGTGTAAAGGGGCCTAAATGTAAATGAAAATCAGGCCCGGGAAGATGTATGTGATGGCTATGCAGATGATGAAAAGCTTCATCACCAACACCATAGCATCTGGTAAATCGTGCACAGTTCAGCTGTGCCCGGGGTTGGAAAGCCTAGTTAATCTGAGTTTCCCTTGCTCAGAATCCCAGACAAATGTATCATGCTGTGGAGGATGGTAATGTTCTTTTGTAGGTAAAATCACTCTGCTACAGACTGAATTATCTTCCTCCATGACAGCTACACATGGTATTTTTAGGAGACAAATATAACTTCTTCACTGCTTAAGCTTCAGCCTGAATTGTCTGTATTGGTCTTTTGGGGCTACAGCCTGCATGAGCTGAACCCATCTCCATCCTGGCTAATGAAAGCCAGTGGAAGAGACATTGGGTCAGCTGTATGTGATGGATATTGTCAGAGTCTCCCCGGGGGAGGGCAGAGTGCCAGGTGTTCTCAAGGAGGAATGGGTGAGGCTCTATTCAGGAAAGCAGCCCCTGGCAAAGACAAGCATGCAAATATTGACTCGTCAAATATTTGGAAAAGGTCAATGGCTCGTGGTGAACAATTTAGTTGTTACTGGATGTTCTCAGATTTCCAGGACCCCAGTGAGTCTTAATTTGAAGTACTGTACTAAGTATTGTACAGACGCTGCTCTGGCTGAGCCGGTTGATTATATCCTCCTGGGATGCGTGAAGAGTCATGCTAATTGTTTTCGATCATTCACTGTCTTCAACAGTGCTGACCAGGAGGCAGTGACAAGCAGCTGTGCCACTCCTGAGTGGTGCTGCTATCCCAACCTCATGTGGATAAAACCTTTACACTACACTAGAAGCGTAGTGCAGTGCAGTTTGTCATGGAACATCTGTGGAACCCTTGCCTCAGACTTTGCTCACCTGAATTCACAGTGGCTGAGGTAAGGGTTCTGCCGGAACTTTCCATGGTGCAAAGGGATTAGAGAGGCCTACTGCACATCTCATAAGGCCTGCTCTGCTGTGGGTTAGGAACGTCGCAGCTCCAAATGTTCACAACAGAGGAACTCTTTTCTGCACAGTTCCTAAGGTACAGTGGCAAGGGAATCCATCATGTGGATTTCATCCAGTGCATGGGAGAAGGTATTCCAATAGCATCTAGATTATGGAATTAAACATGCAAGTTTACCAATTTTCTGCAGGCCAGCAGAGCTCTGAAGTCCGAGAGAATAATTGTTCTTTTTAATCTTTATTGTTTCCATTACAAATGTCGAGAGAACACTATTTGTACAGTTAAGCATTCAATACAGGAAATGCCAAATTAAGAGTGCACGTGCACCTCAAACCCTGTCCCTTGTGTATATACATTGGCCCACTATTTTATTTAATCACATGACCACACACTATTCAATACTATATAGTATACTAAAACAATACTTCAAATTTAAAGTGCTGCATACTGTACTACTGTGAATTACTTCATGGATCCCAGAAATAGTTCATGAAGTTTGTATTTATGAAAAGCAAGCTATGGTTATCAACAGTGTTTACACAACATACCACAGAAAAAAAGTCTACAAAATAAATTAAAAGTGAAAATTTACTGGCATATTTTATATATGCACCAAAATTATGCCAAAATTCACAGAGTGTGTGTATATATATATATATATACACTCACTCTGTGAATTTTGGAATATACATGTATGCCAAATGCACAGAGCTTTTAGCTTTGTAGTTAATTGCCTCAGCCCCTGAATTATAGCTAAGGAGAACTATTCTACAGGTTCAAAAAAATTGACATTATTGTACATGGTGATGACAAAAATATTAAAATACCTTAGAAAGTAGAGAACTTGTGTAAAATGACTCAATCAATAAAAATGGGATCAATATGATAATAAAATCAGTGTAAAAATGTGAAAACACATTGAAAGATGTTATACACATATGTATATACAGTTTTAGAAATTTGGCATGCAGAAGTATGTCAGTCTTCCCATTGATTTCCATGAATCTTGGCTCAGACCATTTGTTGTACTGAGAATTAGTGTGTAATCTTGTACTTAAAAATGGTATCGTAATTTGTATGCACAAAAGGTTCGACTTAAGGTTGTGTGTGCAACCTTAAGTCAGGAAATATCAAAGTTAACTGCTGAACTGTGCAATTTTCAGCCCGTCTTGCAATATGATCCATGAAGAGCAATGAACAGACCTCTGCATGGGTGCAGGGTCCACCCACACAGCTCAGATGGCAAGATGTTCTCAACATTTATTTTCTTTTATAATGGCACCTGTATTTCTAATGGCAGACTGACTCCTGGAAATACCAATGCATGTATTTCATTTGGTTTTAGGTGCTCTAGGGTTTTGCTTACTTTTATTTTGGCTTGCCCATTTGCATTCATTTGGATAGATTCTGTTTGGATATATCAATCCTGTCCCATTGACCACAATGTGATTACACTTGGGTAGATTAGAGCAGAATCCAGTCCATACCTTATATTTCTTAATCAAAACCACATGACTGTCTGTTGTACTATAAAGTCATGTATACAGAAGCATAATTTACTGCCCTGCTTTCCCTATCCCACTGAACAATGTGAAAAGGCCTCTTTTCTCATGTCATAGCAGTATGTCACTTTAAAGACCTTCTGAAGCCAACGAATTCCAAATAATATGTTAACTGCCAATTTATGAGACTCATGCAGGATTAGATAGAAAAGTATCAGTTTGGCTTATATTGTTACTGAAGTCAGTAGTAATTCCTCCTTTACACAGAGAACAACAGATGCTACTTCCCATTCTTTAGGGATTTCTTTAGTGAGAACAGATAGATTAAAAATAGACACTCTTGGTTTTGCAATTATCTCAGAAGCCACGTTAAAAAAAAAGATAAAGTTTTAAGTATACCACTTAATTGTCAATGGATTTTGCATCAAACATTCTCCTTGTGTCTTCTCAGCACTGTGTGATCCCTTTATAAAGAAATGGGATTTGACAAGCAAAAAAATGGTGTCACATTTTAAAAGAACAATTGAGGTTTTGAAATTGATCTCCTTTTTTGTTAAGCTTTCTAATTCTTCTTCTCCCATTCCATGGCCTCTTCACCCCACTGTCTGCCTATTTTAAATCTCTGCCCCTTGACTGACATGGGTTTACTCTGGTTTCTCTTCCAGGGATTTAAGAGATGCCCTTATTACATAAAGATGTCAACATACACATTTAAAGGAAAGCTCAACCTTTTTCAAAATTTCAGAATCTTATCTGCTTATATCAGAGACAATGCCTTTGCTTTGGAAATAAATGTTAACATAAAGGAAAGGTGAAATTGATGTATTGTTGAGAGGCTGCCATTATCTTGGCCAGGGTGAAACTCTTTTTTTTTTTGGAGGGAGGTGCAGGGCAGGGGAGTTGCATCATCTTCACCCTCCCCGACCTTCATGCCCACCTTCTAAATGCGTAACATTCCATATGTTCGACAGCTCCCCTGTGCAGGCATCAGTAGACAGTTTTTCTCCATCTCTAGAAAACCACTCAGGGCAGTTTGCAGGAAAGGTGTAGGTCTGTAACAGGGATGTCACAAGTCTGTAACAGAGATGCTTGCGCAGAACAGCAGCGTAAAGGGAATTAGGAAGAGAGCTTACTTCCTGTAAATTTAGTTTTGGACAAGGGTTGCAGGGGATGGGGAGTAGGAAGGGAAAAATGAACCAGGCAACAGGTCTGGTGACTTAGCAGTATCCTCGGTGTGAAGTCAGGCTGGAAAGTTAGCCAAGATCAGGCTGTGGAGATGATATTTGCTGAGTCCTAGGTTCCCTTTTAAACCAAAAACTTCCAGTGGCATCATCTGTTACATTTTTTTTGCTGAGCATTAGTTTTCTTCTGACACTATGTAGTAAAGGTGTGACCCCCCAGGAGACCTGGCAGAAGACAGATCTTTAGATCCTAGTTCCAGTCACATGACATGGATCATTATCCACTAACTTCAGTGGCTTTGGTTACAGATTCCAAGAATTTACCTCTGCCAGGAGACTCTGCAGGCTCCAGCACTAACAGCTGACACACTGTGTATGATATTCCACACAAATCAGGTGGCCCTTCACAAAAACTCACCATCACCACTTTAGTGTTAAAGATGGTCTCTGATTTCCACCTATGCCAATCAATAAATTTAGCAGTATTTTTCCTCAATCTCCATTCATTATCAGGGGAGGCTAATTAGTCATTCCGAAGGCTACTAAGTGAATAGAGCTAAGCCAGTCTTCAAAACACCTATATTATTTGTAGCACACAGGATGGCATTAGACATCAATCAATTTCCCCCCAGAGCATAAATGGATTAGACTCTGCACACACTCTCCAGAAACTACAGCACAATGGAAGAGCATATTGCATCCATTCTCAGATAACTTCAATGGCATGTCTCAGAAACCCCAGGCTACCTGAAAGGAGCCATTCACGCTTGGACGCAGCAACTCCCATGGACTTGGCTTCTAGATATAATCCTCACTTTGGGAGAGGAGTCCTACAAGTGTTATTCAAGTAAAACTCCTCAGTCCCATCTCCTTTGAGTCTGGCCACTCCTCATTAATCAGCTGCAATAGGGAATGGATCCATGCAGGTTTTGCTTGAAAAAGAGAGAATGGTTGCTTACCATAGTATCAGTGGTTCTTCAAGATGTCTACCTTCACTGATGCGTGCTTCCCACCGTCCTTCCCCCATTGTTTCCAAGTCTTACTCTAGATTCTTGTGTTAGTGGAAGGATCTGAGCAGCTATGTCCTAGGGTAATGAAGTGAGAGGGCTCAGGCAGGGTGAGTGCACATCCCCAGCAGATGCGGATATCAAGAAAGTTCTGAGCTTACATGCCCAACATGTCCTCATTGCTTACCGGAAGCATCCGTGCATCTATAACCCTTCTTCCAGGTGGCTAACAGCAGCAATAAGGGCTGAGTTCAAATATCTAGCGTTCCTGCTGAAAACTAACATACCCTACCAGTCTGAGCTCCCACCCAGAATTTCTGAGATCACTAAATATCTTCCCTCAGAGCCCTTAATAGGTAATGCTTCTAAACACTGAACCTATATATAAAACAAGGAAAGCTTTATTAAAGGGAAAAGGAACATGGGGTTGGTCTGGAGATATACAGCAACAATCTATATTAAACAAACAAAAGTTATACTTTTAAGATTGCAAAATGAAGCATTCAGTAGTTAGGAAATGCCAGTATTTAGGTTGCTCCTGCAACCTTAACTCAGCTCCCTGTATGTATGAATTATGATACATGATCACTATTTTTCACCATTATCCGAATCACCAAACATTAATCAGCAAGAAGGACTTGTTCATCCAAGCCTTTCAGAAGCTGTTCATTACATGGGTCCAAGGGAAAGGAACCTTCTGATATGTAAGTAGCTGAAAAATAGCTAAATGAAACCAGGAAGGCTGCACACCACTAATAAATCAAGCAAGCCAATACAATCAAGTAGAATAGAAAGCACTTACAGTGGATGTGTACATGTGTTCAGCACCAAGGTCGCATTCATGGAGCTGTAATTTGAAATAATGTATTGATTACACTGCTGGGGGAGGAAAAAACCCTCAAAACACTCAGGTTAAAACAAGAAGAGGAAGGAGGAGGAGGAGGAAGATAGAAATAAAAATAGACTCTTTTATAAGCTGGGGTGAGCTGAAAAGTTTCAAAAATACTTTATTATTCTATGACCTGGGTCTCACCTATTTGTGAACAATGGGCCAGATACTAGAATTCAGTCTGCTCAACTGAGCCAGCCAGTACAGAAATCAGCTTGTGTAAGGGTGCTGCTCTGGAAGTCATTCCCTGAATTGTATAATCCCCTAATGACTTCCTGGTGTGGACTATGGGCCAGATTTTCAAAGGTAATAAGACATCTAAAGATGCAGACAGCCATCTACTGGGACTTTCAAAAGCTCCTAAACAAATTAGCCACTTTACTCCCATTAATTTCAACTTGCTAACTTGCTTAGGCACTTTAGAAAATCCCACTAGGCACTATCTTCATTTTTTAAATAACTTTGAAAATCTGGCCCTCTGTCCTTTCCAGTTTGCAACAGCAAGATTTTAAAATATACTACAATTTTAGCAAATGCGTACATACATTTTAGATAACATAACCTGCTGGCAATGGCGAGGTGCAGTGTGATAAAGGTGTACTCCCCACTTCCAGAGTAGGGCAATTGGACAATTCTTGGGAGTGGTTCTGAGTCTTTTGTGTGGTTTGGAGCCCTAAGGGATTTCCTGGGTGCATCTGAGATGAATACTCTGTCTGCATTGCAGTCATGGGCAGCAGTTGAATGCGCCCTTGGGGGAGGCTAAGCCCTGGCCCCTCCCTCTCTGCCTGAGGCCCCATGTCTCCTCTTCTGTGCCCCCTCCCTTGCTGGAGGCCGGAACACCGCCCCCCTCCAAGCCCGCCGGCCCTCCGCGTGCTCCCAGCCCCAGCGCACTGGGCAGATGGCGTGGCCGGAGTGGCCCCAGCCCTGGAGTGCTGGGCAGGCAGTGTGGCCAGAGACGCCGGCCCCAGCACCGGAGTGCCCCCAGCCCTGGAGAGCTGAGTGGGCAGCGTGGTTCCAGCACCCACCAGATGGACAGAAGGCATGACGGCCCCAGCCCCAGGGTCTTGTACTCACTGTCCCCAGTCTGCCTGCACCAGCCTCTCGGCCACAGAAGAGCTGCAAGGAAACTGGAAGCAGGCAACAGAGGACCTGCGGGCAGAACGTGGGCGCCGCCATCCCAGGCTGTTTGGGGAGGCACAGCCTACCCCTGCCTATGCTACCTGCCTCCCATGCCAGCACTGCATAAACAGCTGCAGACTCTGGTATTCTCTCTATGCACTGGCCAGGGGTTTGCATTTCAATGATCACTCATAGCCTGAGCCACCGATTCCCCAGAGACCGTACATAGGTTATTGTTCTGAAATGTAAGCACCTTGGGCAGAGACGACATGTTTGTGCTACCACAAGAGGCGCTGATACCAGTCAGTTGATCACCGCACTTACCCACACACATGTATTTATTGTACTTTTGCCAAACACAATCCAATTGATTGGCACAGGCTTCTCTGACTTCCAAAGATTTTCTTGTTCTTCTCATAACTAATCAATTACTACTAAATTGTTTGACAAAATAAGATTTTTAAGATGACAGCGTCCCTTTAATTTATACTCACATTCACTAGTTCTGCTCTGTCCAGCTTCATAAAATACACGGGACCCCTTCCAATTCCCCCCTTGCACTACACAAAGAGAACTTAAAGTTACCTTAAGGTAGCATCTGAGAATTCCCCTAGCACAGAGAAATCCTAAACCAGTATAGTATTGGTGTAGCCAGCCCTGTCCCAGTCCTTCCTGGCTCCCACTCAGTGTAGGTGGAGTCCCATGGTGGGGAGTGGGATGCGATGTACATCGGCAGTCCTGCCTGGCATAGTGATTCATTGGGGACCATACCATCAGGACATGGGTTACAGCATCTCTGGGGCTGCCTAAGGGATAGCTACAAAGTGGATGGAACATTCCACTGCGGGATATTCTGTAAAATATCTGTAGCTGATACTTTATAAGGGTCAGATTCCAATCCCCTTACTCATGTTAGCATCTACTCCACAAGTAGTGCCATTGGCTAAATAATTCTACCAAATACCTTCAAGCTCACAATAAATCACACGGGTACTGCGATATTAGGCAAGGAAAGAAAGATATTCTTCCTTTGTCGACATTCCATGAAACCACAGCAGAACAATATTAACTGAAAGCTTCTGATTACTATTTCTGTGACATATAGCGTACATTGATGGAGATGCAAAAATCCCTTTTGGAGTGATGTACCTTCCAGCATTTTCAAGAGAGCTACAGGCAGGCTGAAGTAAACAGGCAAGCCAACCATGATATAAAGAGGTAAGGGCTGCAGGTTTGGAATAAGTTAGTTTATTGAATATAAATATGTGATGTCCAAACTGGATTCTTGAAACTGAATCCTTCCGCATTTCAGAAGAGGCAAGGTTTGGGTTCAAATTCCCAAATCCAAACTCACCTCCCTTACAGTCTGGTTTTGGATAAGGTCCAAAACTGGAAAGGGCTTCTTTTTTTCACAAGCCAGATGTAGCACAATTCCTGTGACAACAGCTGATCTTTTCTTTTTGTGGGGGCGAAGAACCCTCATTTTTGTGTGTGTGATTGGGGAACCTTAGTTGACAACAGCAGCTTGGGAGATTTAAACACCATTTAAACCAAACTGGAATTTTAGACCTGATTTTGCCTCAACCCCCAAACTTAGCCCAAACACAGTATTTCTGGCCCTTCTCCAATATAAATAAACATAGGGTTGCATTTTAATAAGACTACACTATGGTTTACTCTTTCTCCTTTGGAAAAATTAACAGGTATCAGTCAGTAATCTGGAAAGATCACACAAGGTGGCTGAAAGGACAGCTTAAAAGCTTGTACCATACCAACAAATGTCACATTTCATTGTCAGACTTACTGCCGATTGGCCTGTTTCATTGTAAGGATCACACCTCATGTGCTGACCAAGGTCCACCATTCGTGCATCTTTAATAAGAAACTTAGAGAAACATGACAAGACCTCAAGATGCATTGAGGTTTAACAGCACCTCAGTAAAACACAGCTTCCAATGCTCAGCTTTTTAGTTTGCAGCATTCTTTTCCTCATCGTGGAAAGCAACATTTTTCTATCCATATTTGATGATGCAACCAGTGCCTCATTCATCGTTCAGTTACTGCAGGGTCTGCAGAGAAGGCTAGTTGTGAGATTATCCATCTGCCTTCATATACAGCATAAAAATACATTAATAGCTACTTTAACAAAACAGCTGCAGTATTGTAAAAACTTTGCCTACTAACATAAATCATGCATTCCCCCCCCCCCCAATTACACTAGTAAACGCAATTCCTACATACATGTTACTTGAGTGACTTTTTCAAATTATGAGACCTTACATCTTCCAGTAGGGAACACACTCCAATATCACCAATTATTCATCTGAGCTACTTCTTAGAAACAGAATAAGCATTTCGGCCATCAGGCCTCACAGTCACTATTTCACAATTTAAGAAAAGGGCTTATAAAATTATACAAATTGAGCAGCAGGCTCACACTGCATTTTTTCTTAAAAGTCAGGTGGGAGATTATTGCACAACATTCCTGAGTTCCATAACCAACCAGCAGCTGGAAGTGTTTTCTCTACCACTCAGGTGTATCAACTGTGAGTGATGACTAGCACAAATATTGTGACATTTGGAACTCTGGGCAGGTGAAAATTAATCTTCATCTTTGGAACATGGAAACAAGTGTGTTTGAGTGTTAATGCAATTAAAAGACTGCCAACTGGGAAATGCTGGGCAAGGGACGTCAATTTATGACGGTTAATTTTGCATTGGATATAGAAAACAGAGATGTTCATGCAGACAGTGCTCTGCATTTAAAATGTTTTACATTTATAAATATGTACCGCATGCTCTCTAGATGAATGTATATAATACATACACAGACAAAATAGTAGACACTTTTAGTTCAGGAGACCTTACCTGCATACACTTTGGCATGGGGCGTCTGAAGACCACACACAAAAATCATTAAACATATTAATTTTTTCTTGCCATTGTTCTGACATCTGATTTTTGAACTCTTAGGAGAGAGCCCCCTGTTGCTTTTCCTTGCCTCTGGCCTGGAGGCTGAGTTGTTGTAGCAAAAGGAGAATTTTCTGCCACATTACTCTCCTGACAAGCAGGAGAATTATATTTCTGGGGAAAATCCTCTGCTATTACAAGTGTGGTTTAGATGATCTTATGAAGCCAGTATATTGAAATCCAATATGGTAAAGCCATTTTCATTTGACCACTGATGGTCCCATTTTGGTACAAGGAGATGGTAAACAATTGTGTCATATATCTTAGAGTTTGGAAATCATGTTTAGAAGCACGTAATATTGGCATCAGAACTTATTTCCATGCTAAGTTTATCAAAGTCACCTACCCTGGTCCAATTTTGAATCAAAACCAGGGTCTGTCGGGAGTGTCTGGGGAGCAGCTCCCCTATGCCTGTTTTGCATCTCAAGAGGAAGCCCATTTCAGGTCAGGGATCAATGAATTCGGTGGCAGTGGAGGGAATCCAGCATCTGTCAGGAGGTGGTAGTACCTGCAGGTAACTGCTTCTCAAGTCCAAAGGCACCATTATGCTCACTTAAAGTGCAGCTATCCTCCATTTTCCCAGTCCTTCACTTGGTCTTTCCCATCAAGGAAGATCCCTTTGAAACACTGCAGGAGGGCAGAGGAAATGGATGATTAATATGATCAGCGCTCTCACAGTGGTAGAATTAGGGGATTTCTTCCCTCATTCCCTAAAAGGTGAGTGGGGCTGGGAAGGGAGCAGGGGAAGGAGAAGATTCGTCCTCTATTTTATTTTCACTTCCCTCCCTATAGGGTGTTCTACCAACAAGGCCAAGCATTGTCAAAGCATTGTCAAGGCCAAGCATTGTCTGGGAGTGTTGCATACAGCTGGGGCATTCACAGCTCACATGGTCCGTTTCCTTTGGCCTGGCCTCTCCCAGCATCCCATTCTGCAACTTTTCTACCTCCACAACAGTTGAGGCATTTTTTTGTGGGAGAAGGGAATACATGTTCCGTATTTCCTTCTCCAGACTCCATTTGATCCTGATACATGAGGTAGGGGAGAGAGAAGGAGGGAAAAATAGCTATCAGTTCCTTTCCCTAATGGCTTTGGGAATGGGAGAGACAGCGTGCCTCCCAAAGAAGGCACACTGCCTCAGCAGGCAGGAACATGATGTGCTGGGGTGGGGGGAGACACGAACTAAAACACTCTCCACTTTTTTAAAGTGGTTCATTTTGTGCCATTGCTGATTCACCCTCATTTATTTTCTCTTTCTTTCTTTGTCTTTCTAAACAAAGTACAGTCTGAGTTATACTGTTGTACATCTTGCTTACATTTATTTAGCTTTCAAGCTTCATTAAATTAGTTTAAGTGCATCTACATTAGGGGTTTGCACAGGTTTAACTTGATTGAGTTTAATCAGTTCATTTAAGCCAGTAATACTATTTGCAGATTTGGGACAGGCAGGTCTAAGGCTGCCCCCTCCCCTCAACTAAGGGAGGAACTGCTAAGCCCAGGCCACAAAAGAGTACACAGGGCAACACAAGGGGAAAAGAAACAGGAATGGGATTGAGGTCAAAAGTTGAAACTCAGGGAACCAGAAAGGGAAACCAAACAAAGGAATCCAGAGAGCACCTATTGCTCCTCAAAAGCATCTAAGGCATCAGTGGACACTGCCCCAAAGAACTCTACCCAGAGGCCCAACAGAACAAGAAAACAGAAATAAGCCCCACAGTAGCTGAGCCCCACCCAGTCCAGCTTCCAGTGATGTATGGCCATCTTGGAGAGCACCAGAACAGGGTTGACGAGGCAGTCCCACAACTATGTGGGGCCACAGATGGGGTGTACAAGAATTAGGAGGTGTGGGGAAAAGTGTAGCCAAAACCTCAGTAAAAGGTTCTGGAGGAGCCAGAAGAGGGTCTGCAATTAGATGCACCGAACGTAGATGTGCACCAGGGCCTCTCTCTCACCACAGAAGGGACAGGTGTCAGAGGAGCTCATGAACTGCACCAGGTACATGCCTGTGCTCCTGGCTCCATGGAGGAGCCGCCAACTAATATCCCTGGCAGGCTGCGGAAACAGAGTAGAGTACACCAGGATTCCTCACCCTCCTCAGGTGCAACAAGTCCCATCCACTTGGTGTTGGGGTGGGACACAAGGATGAGGAAGTAGATGATGTGACACATAAGTGTGTACAGAAGTTTTTTGGAAGACCAGCTGGATGTTCTGCAGCCAGCTCACGTGGCACACTGAGGGAGGCTCATGGGGCAAGGACCCACTGATCAGTTCTGAAGGCCCAAGAGTGAGGAGCTGGCAGGGAGGAGCCTCCTGCAGGACCCACTCAAGGAAAATGAGAGAAGCAGGAGGCAAGACTGCCCTCACCTTCTAGAGCAAAGCACAAGGGGTGCAGGTGCCGAGCACTTCAGGTGTCTGTCCAGTCCCTCTGTTATAGCCCAGCAGGTCTCTGATACTGGTGACACCACCAGGACCATCCTCCACCACACCAAGAGGGATTCTGCCACCTGCACTAAAGGTGGGGAGTTTGTAGCAGGGCTTCTACGAGGAGGTCCTCCCCCTCGGTGGCCACTACAGATCTGGTTGCTGAAATAGCTTCCAGGTCCTGAGTAAAAGACCAACAGCTAAGAGACATCTCAGGGGAGATTAAGCCAGTAGGATAGACAAGGCCCCAGGACTCAGTTTGGTTGGGTCTGCAGTGGAATGTTCCTTACAAAACTCTCTCTGACTAGCTCAATATGACTTCTAGCAATAAAACCTTTAATTTAAGCTCTTTGCCAAATTACTGTCATTCCTTTCTTCTTCATGTACAGAATAAAAATGAATCTATTAGGCTTCAGCATGTGTTTCTCTGGAAAGAAATGAGCAGAAACATTTTAATTTTCAATCAGCATTTCTGGTGGGTGAACACAATTAAGTGCCATGAGACAAAATATCTGTTATAGCTTAAGGGTACAGAGTGATACTAAATGTACTGAATAAAAAAGCCAGTCGAGTGAATCATAAAAACTTGTGAAACCAAAGGATCTTTCAAAAAAGTATATTCAAAATAATTGTGAAGTACATGTTCATCTTGGTTTGTGTCCTCTATTTGCAACACATGGAAAAATACCCATTTTGGTTCATGGATGCTATATACGTAAGTGGCGGGTGAAGCTTCTCCTTGGGGAAGCTAGCCCCATGCCCCACCTCATCCAGCCAAGGCTCTGCCTCTTCCAGCTGAGGCCACACACCCACTCCCTGCTCTCAGCCCCACATGGCCCTGGCCAGGGTGGGGGTGGGGGCTGAGAGCTCAGTCAGGGCTATGGAATGGGGTCTGAGAGCTCAGCCCCAGCCGGGGTCAAGCTATCAGCCCTGGCCAGGACGACAGCAGAGCTCTTGGCCCTATCTGGAGCTCCGAGCCTGAAGCCCCTCCCCTGTTCCACCTCTTTTACTCATGGACTCGCCCACGGCCCCACCCCACTCTGCCTCTTTTGTTCACACCCCTGATCGACAAGAGTTTTACCCACAAAAGTAGTAGTGTAGACAAAGCCTAAATTAGCTGCTACTACTCAAGAAAGTGATCTTGGAGTCATCCGCTCAACATGCAGCGGCAGTCAAAAAAGCGAACAGAACGTTAAGAACCATTTGGAAAGGGCTAGATAGTCAGAGAGAAAATATCACATTGCCTCTATATAAATCCATGGCACTCCCACACCTTGAATACTGCCCGCAGTTCTGATCACCGCATTTCAAAAAAGATAAATTAGAAACGGAGGTGGTGTAGAGAAGGGCAACAAGAATCATTAGGGGTGGAAGAGCTTCCATATGAGAGGAGATTAAAAAGCAGGGACTGTTCAACTTGGAAAAGAGATGACTAAGGGGGGATGTGATAGAGGTCTATAAAATCATGAATGGTGTGGAGAAAATGAATAAGAAAGTGTTATTTACTTCTTCACACAGTACAAGAACCAGGAGTCACCCAATGAAAATAATAGGTTGCAGGTTTAAAACAAACATAAGGAAATACTACCTCAGACAGTCAACCTGAGGAACTTGTTGCCAGACGATTTTGTGAAGGTCAAAACTATAACTGGAGTTCGTGGAGAATAGATCCATCCATGGCTATTAGCCAAGATGGTCAGCCCCATGCTCTAGGTGTTCTAAGCCTCTAACTTCTAGAAGCTTGGAATGGGCGACAGGGGATGGATCACTTGATGATTACCTGTTCTGTTCATTTTCTCTGGGACACCTGGCATTGGCCACTGTTGGAAAACAGGATTCTGAACTAAATGGATCATTGGTCTGACCCATTATGGCTGTTCTTATAACATGAAAGCAGGGGGATTGTTTCTCCTGTGCACCTAATGCTCCCCCTTTGCTGGGGCCAGATAGTTTGGAGAAGTACACGACCTAATTTAATTGAAGAAGGGACAAGAACCAGTTCTGTAGAGAGAGTAGATTGGGACAAAAAAATTATGGGGCTGGAGAGAGGTGGAGACTGGAGGCTGGCCAGGAGAGGAGAGGATACTAAGACTTGAAATAGGGGTTGAGACTAGGACTGGAAGCCAGGGGGAGACTGCAACTGTCTGGGAAAGGAGACTGGGACTGAGAACCAATAGGTAGGTAGAAGGAGACAGATCTGATGAGGAGCCTAGATGTTGGAGGAGGACTAGGCCGAGGAGCCAGGGAGAGAGAGTACACTGAGGTTGGACAAGGAGCCAAAGGGAGAAATTTGGGAGCCAGCAGGGATGAGGAATATGAGCAGGGGGAAGTGGTGCCTGGAGGTGCAGGATGGGGGAAGAGAGAGATCAGATGAGGAGCTGGAATGGGGGAACTTAGACTGGTTGGGCAAAGAGACTGGGACTGAGGCCAGGGAAAGGAATGGTGGGCAGGGGGAAACTGGGAGCTGGTAGGTAGGGCAGGGAGATTGAGATTCATCACCAGAGCAGGTCCCTCCTATGCACTGAATAAAGCACGGGTCCCATGGGAAAAAATAGCATGTGATCACATGATTAAAGATTTTATCAAAATGCAGACACACAAGGAAGCCAAATTAAGGTTGCATGGATAACATTAATTCGGGCATTTCCTATCTTTGGAGTGTTTGACTTTGAAACCTTAATAATGTTCTTTTAATGTGATAGATAGATAGATAGATAGATAGATAGATAGATAGATAGATAGATAGATAGAGTGTCTGTGGGAATATATATATATTCCCACACACATCATGACATGCAAGAATGGGTAAGTTTTACTGAATACTTCAGGTCTTTTAAAGACTGTCAGTAATAAAAAAAACAAAACATCACACACTGCAGACTTTATTTTTGAACTATACTATTCCTTCACTGAAGTCTTTTTGCAGTCATATTCATTATAAAATACACCCTGTGATACAGTTTATCTATTTTTACAGAACAGCTTTACAGATAAAACATAACTGAAGTTCTAATAAAAAAAGAAAGAAAAATGCAAAAAATAGAACATATTCAAACTTGCCTATTATATTTCAATATCCTCAGGAAATTGTTTATTATATATTTCTTCTTCCCTTATTCTAGAACTTCTACATTTCTTTTTACATTTCTGTCAAATCTATTTCACACAGTCTTTGTAGCAAGACATTTTCTCAGTGGCAGCAATTGTAATTCTCTGTCGTTTCTTCATCTTCTCCTTTTCAGGTAGGGTTTTATTTGTGACCACATAAGCGGAATGTGCCTGAAGATTGTTTCACAAGATTTATGGGAGCTTTAGATTTTCATTATAGATTTATTTATTATACTGAATGGATGTGCCATTCTAGCATGGTGAGGATAAAATTCACACATAAAAATTTAGTAATACATTAACTAAAAATATTTTGTTCATTAAAAGTTGGTTTACAATGGCTTCTACTCAAAATAATTATATGGGTCTTTTATTAGAAATAGTAACTTTAATACTTTTAATATATTTATTTATCCAAAATAATTAAATTAACTATGTATTAAACTATCATGTCTTTCATTCAGGGGAAAATTATCTAAGGTGCAATACTGCTATGAACAATGTATAACAAGAGAGTTGTACAATCAAAAACACATTGGGAGTAGGAAGGGCAAACATTTTCCTCAGAAATGTCATTTTGCAGAGTGTTTAACATTTTCAGTCCTCATTTTCACACAGTATTTCATACTGTAGCTGTGACAGTACCCAGGGTACAGTCTGGACTGTTGGACAGATGTGTCCCCTTAGTTCTCCAACCTAGGGTTCTTTTTACACTACTTTACTGGAAGAGCAATCACCGCTGGACTGCTCTCACACAGCCTCCAGCATGTATGTCATGAATTACACTGCTGAGTAAAACCAGCAAACTCTCCAGTCCCAGATTTTCCCCCAGAAAAGGGCATGTTGTACAGCTCAGTACTCCCCAGCACAATTCAAGCTCATATAAAGTCCATCATTTATTAATAGAAAATGATATGCATGAGCCTTGTTATCCCAAATGGTGTTTCCCAAACACTTCAATACAAACACAGTTTCAGAAAAAAGAATATAATAAACGTATTAACTATAGAAAGATATATTTTAAGTGATTCCAAGTAATGAGGCATACAAATCAAAATTTGTTACAAAGAAATAAAAGGTAAAACACAATTAATACCTAACTTAACAAGCTAAGTGAATTCAAAGCAAAGGTCTCTCTCACCACATGTTCCAATATTCTTAATGGCTGAACCCCTTTTAGACAGGATCTCTCCCTCAGTCCAATGCTGCATTCTTTGTTCTTCAGGTGTTGTTAACACCTTGGGTAGACAGATCAGGAGAGAGATGCATTGGGATGTTTTGCTCTCCTTTCTTATAGCCCTTTCTCTTGTGCAAATCTGTGTGGATGGGAACCTCGAGCTGTTTCTTTGTTCAAGATGTAGATTTTCTACACACACCCTTTTTTCCTGTGAAAGAATGGCCACTTAACTAGGTGATTGTCCATTTGGTCTTGTTGACACCTGGCTGAGGTGCTGGCGAGCCTTTTGTCTCTGGGGAACTGGTTTGAGGCTGCTCCCAGACTTGGAACATGTCTTAACACAATACAGAAGTATCTTAGAACTTTACATGCAATGTTGCCACACATATTTTACCAGGACACTAATGATCAGCAAATAATGAGTTTTCTAATGATACCTAACAAGGAATGGCTTATACAAGATTTATCATAGTTCTATAAAAAGGGGTGTGCATAGGGGTACAGATTTGCAGTAGCCTTCTGCTCATTTCTCTGGACCTTACCTTTGTTAGATGACTAATTACCAAGTTGAAGCATGAATAACAAATTGCTGTTTGGATTCTAGTGTTTCTAACAGATAAGCAACCAACCATATGGGTTAAGCAGAGAGATTTCATTCTCTGTCACTATGCTCCCAGTCAGTAAATGGAAATAGGGCATCTCTGTGGGGTACATTATACTTCTACATAGCAGAACAGGGAGAGGGGAGGAGTTCAGGAAGGAGGTGCACAACCTGAGTAGCCCAGGGCATTGGGCCAGAATCTGCTTCAGTTACTCCAAATAGCCACTTGTGTAACTGAGCTCAGAATGTGGCTATAACAGACAGAGGAGAGGAAGTTCTGCCATTTACTTTAATGGGATCAAGATTTCACCCAATGTCTCCAAAGAGGTGATTGGAAAAGATCTTGCTGGATTCTTTTAAAAGATTTTGGTGTAGTGGGGTGGTGAAGCATGCTAGGTCCTATAAATCAAATGCACAGCTACAAAATGGAGAATAATTGGCTACCCTGTAGCACTGCTGACAAGGATCTGGGGGTTATAACGAATCACAAATTGAATGAGTCAACAATGGGACGCAGTTGCAAAAAAGGCTAAAATCATTCTGGGGTATATTAGCCGGAATGTTGTATGTAAGATATGGGAGGTAATTGTCCTACTCTACTTGGTACTCATGAGGCCCCTGCTGGAGTACAGTGTTCAGTTCTGGGAACCACACATTAGGAATGTTGTTGACAAACTGGAGAGAGCCCAGAGGAGAGCAACAAAAATGATAAATTTCAGAGTGGTAGCCGTGTTAGTCTGTATCAGCAAAAAGAATGAGGAGGACTTGTGACACCTTAGAGACTAACAAATTTATTTGAGCATAATCTTTCGTGGGCTAAAACCTACTTCATCGGATTCATGCAGTGGAAAATACAGTAGGAAGATATATATATATACACACACAGAGAACATGAAAAAATGGGTATTGTCATAAACACCATAATGAGAGTAATCAATTAAGGTGCGCTATTGTCAGCAGGAGAAAAAACCTTTTGGAGTGATAATCAGGATGGCCCATTTCCAACAGTTGACAAGAAGGTGAGAGTAACTGGCTGGGGGAGGGGAGGGGCGGAAATAAGCATGGGGAAATAGTTTTACTTTGTGTAATGACCCATCCACTCCCAGTCTTTATTCAAGCCTAATTTAATGGTGTCCAGTTTGCAAATTAATTCCAATTCAGCAGTCTCTTGTTGGAGTCTGTTTTTGAAGTTTTTTTGTTGCAATATTGTGACTTTTAGGTCTGTAAACGAGTGACCAGGGAGGTTGAAGTGTTCTCCGACTGGTTTTTGAATGTTATGATTCTTGACGTTTGATTTGTGTCCATTTATTCTTTTACATAGAAACTGTCTGGTTTGGCCAATGTACATGGCAGAGGGGCATTGCTGGCACATGATGGCATTGTCAAGGTTCCTTCCCCACTCTGAACTCTAGGGTACAGATGTGGGGACCTGCATGAAAAACTCCCTAAGCTTATTCTTACCAGCTAGGTTAAAACTTCCCCAAGGTACAAACTATTTTACCTTTTGCCTTTG
This sequence comes from Lepidochelys olivacea, assembly GCF_965140295.1. Lineage (NCBI taxonomy): Eukaryota > Metazoa > Chordata > Testudines > Cheloniidae > Lepidochelys > Lepidochelys olivacea. The sequence continues at coordinate 161,392,530 of NC_140412.1, read as the reverse complement.
GACTTTATTGCTACCACCACCAAGTGTCTAACAAATATATAACAAGGAAAGGCCCGCTTGGAAACATCTTTCCCCCCAGAAAAATCCTCCCAAGCCCTACACCCCCTTTCCTGGGGAAGGCTTGATAAAAATCCTCACCAATTTGCATAGGTGAACACAGACCCAAACCCTTGGATCTTAAGAACAATGAAAAAGCAATCAGGTTCTTAAAAGAAGAATTTTAATGGAAGAAAAAGTAAAAGAATCACCTCTGTAAAATCAGGATGGTAAATACCTTACAGGGTAATCAGATTCAAAACATGGAGAATCCCTCCAGGCAAAACCTTAAGTTACAAAAAGACACAAAAACAGGAATCTACATTCCATTCAACACAACTTATTTTATCAGCCATTTAAACAAAACAGAATCTAATGCATATCTAACTAGATTGCTTATTAGCCCTTTACAGGAGTTCTGACCTGCATTCCTGCTCTGGTCCTGGCAAAAGCAACACCCAGACTGAGAGAAGCTTTGTGTCTCCCCACCTCCAGCTTTGAAAGTATCTTGTCTCCTCATTGGTCATTTTGGTCAGGTGCCAGCGAGGTTATCCTAGCTTCTTAACCCTTTACAGGTGAAAGGGTTTTTCCTCTGGCCAGGAGGAATTTAAAGGTGTTTACCCTTCCCTTTATATTTATGACATGGCATATATCACATTGGTAGATGTGCAGGTGAACGAGCCTCTGATGGTGTGGCTGATGTGATTAGGTCCTATGATGGTGTCCCCTGAATAGATATGTGGACAGAGTTGTTTAGAAACCCTAACCTCTGAGGAAAGGTTTAAAAAACTGGGCAATGTTCTGTACATAGCTTTCCTGCGTATCTTCTAGTGAAGTCCATCAGTCATGATATTTGTGCCTGCAAATGAAGGGCAATCAGCAGTCTTAAGAAGCTGTGGAGATAGATTTAAACTGTTAAAATCTCATTCCATAAAGACCATATCTTCTAACTAATAATTTTAGAACTAAATGTTTTCCCTCTGTGGTAAATGGAGGCTTCTAGGGAATCCTTTACCTTGCCCTCACAGGTTATGATGATCCTTGCTTTAAACTAAGAAAATCATCAGTTGATGGAAGGTTGGAATGAAAAGCTGGATATTTTCTGCAAAATACTCTTGAAATAAATGCATTTTTGGGGGGGTTTGTCTGAAAATTTTCACAGAATTTCTCACCATATTTTGAGACCTGTTCTATAGCTGATTATTTCCTCATAGCTCAGGAACATCAGCAGTGTCCACAGGTCCTGGGCACTAATATGTTATCTCTTCCCTCCCCCATTCTCCAGCAATTCCCTCCTTCCATGTCTCCCATTCATCATCTTTCCCTTATTTCAAAGTGTCAATTAATTGCAGCGCAGAGTTCATTTGGATTCTTTAGGAAGCCTTAGCACCGGATAGACAAAATTCTCCTAGCCCACTTGTACTTAAACCAAGACCCTAATGCCTGGAAAACTGCATATGTATCAATATTTGTGGGAACTGCAGTTTAATTTATTTTAATGACCCTGTGATATGAGACAAAATGCTGCCATAGGTCCTGTGAACAGCATTAAGCTGATGTATTGAATAAACACTGGATGATGATTAGAGAGGAGCTGCATAATTCAGAATAGATTTAGATACTTACAGTATGAGCAAATGTCTGCCAAGCTCTTGACCTATAGAGAGTGGTTCATAGACACTTGTCTATTCATTCACACACCACTGCCAGATCAAATAGTCTCTCCTGGCCAGACGGGGAGAAAAACATGGAGAGAAAGAGAGAGAGAGAGTCACCACTGTTATTTCTGGTGAGACCCTCTTATCACTCTAGTTTTCTTGCCACATAACTTCTTGCTAATATCTCTCCTATTATAGCCTTTTAGGTAGAAGAGTCTTGCCTTGTGTAACTTTGCCTAAAACCTTCCTTTTTCCAAAGGGTAAGATGAATGCACATGTTGTATCCATGGAAAGTGTTGGGAATTAGGCATGTTCTGTCAGCACAAAGTGGTTTGCACAATAGAGGTTTTTACTTGATATAGTCTCTTTTAAAAATATGCGTCTGAGTTTTTTCAAGTACTGCAGACTTAAGAAGCAGATACAGCCTGAAGTGTAGAGGGTTGGGGGTGGAGGGGAGGGGTTACAAGAAATAATGTTACCTTGCAGGAAGAGTAATTTGGATACAGATCTATACAACATAATTTAAGACTGCCTGTAGCATGAAAACCTTGTGGCCTGCAACCGTTGCCTCAGTATTTATAAAAACATTTACTTGTCAAGCCTTCTGAATAATATTCCCTGAACAGAAGAGTATTAAAACTCCACAGAACTCATAATAACTTGGAGTACAGCGCTGTACTGCTCCACAAACATCATTAAAATTAATGGCCTGAGTGTTCCAGCAAACAACCAATATCATCAGTGTTCTACAACAGATGCTTCAGAGAGAGGAACTAGTGGTTTAAGAATTGGACAAGGAGCCAAGAGATCTTGGTCTATTCCCAGCTCTGCCACAACTTCTTGTGTTGAACTAGTCATTCAATCTTTTTGTCCTGAGGTATCCCCATCCATAAAATAGGGAGATCATGGTGTGATGCGTGGATTGAGTCATAAACTGTACGTGTGAGGCACAATAGAAGTATTATTAGTTTCCACCTCACACAGAGGAGATGTAACAAAATATAATCAAATCATTTCAGACACCACATGAACAGCATTTGAAACCCACCCAACACAACTACTATACCATGACACACTGGAGAGAGCCCAGAAGGGAGCAACAAAAACAATAAAAGATTTAGAAAACCTGACGTACAAAGAGAGAACATGCATGTCCCTTAATGAGGATCCAAATTGCAGCTCAATGCAAACATAAACATGGGAAACCAAAAGCAGCAGCAGGAAACTGCACAGTGCTTAGCTCCACCTCATACAATCGCTAGCTAAAACTGACGCATTGCCCTTGCCTGGTATGAATTCAGATATTTGACAGACAGACCAGGAGAAGATCCACATCCATATTTGCCATGGCATAATTTGATGGACAATTCATGTAGCTATTTAGGAGAAAAAAAAATAAACCCATGGACTTACTGCCATGACTTGCACAAGGGCATGATAATTATTAATACTCAGCCCTTCAATAGCACCTTACATTTACAAATTACTGTACAAACCTCATTTAGTTAACAATAAGTCTCTAAATATACTGGAGGTGAGCAAGTGCAGTTTAGGATGACTGATGCCTGGAGACGGAACAATCATTTACCCTTAATGAATCATGTTTTGGGCAGTGTGCAGAATACATATTAGCAATGTACTAGGATACAGTATGACAGGCAACTACGTTCAAAGTTCTGTTATCCAGTATGAGCTCTTCTGCAGTCTCCCACTTTGAATGTTTTCATGGTCGATTGACAGACATGAGCTGAGCTAAGCGCTGGGGTTAATGCCATGTACAATGGTGGGTAAACACACTGGGCTTGATTTTGCTCTTATTTGTGCTGCTTTTCCTTAGTGCAATTCCACTGACATCAATGTAGTGTGCATGGGCCAAGGTCACCATTCTTCTGCACCTTCTATTCCCATTGTGAGCAATGCTGGGGGGAGGGGAGGACTCAGAACGAGTGGAATCCTGGAGGGTAGGATGAGGAAAGTGTTATGGGTTGTATGGTAGAAGCCCTGTAACTTCCATACTGGAACCAATTAAATGCCTAATATAGGAGACTATGGGCAATGGATGGGTAGTGCCCCTTACCAGTATTTAAATTTAATAAAAGTTGCAGCCTGCCACTTAAAATCCATTCATGTGTCTGTTCTCATTTCAAAACTGTGTCCACATTAATACTTTTCTGCCTCTGGTACATGGTCATCTAATGTTTGGAATGCAAACGCAGTGCAATCTGTGAGACAGGCTACCTTTATCAAGGATGCCCTCTCCTAACAGAGCACCCTAATAATTTTACAATATTGGATTACATGTGCTAAGCAATTACTTTCCCAATGTGATTAAGAACTACCTAGAATTAGTCCCAGAATAGCGGAACCCTTTCCAAATGCTTTGAACTTCAAGGCCCATAATGCACATGCGCCAAAAGCTCCGCACTATGCTTAGTCTGTCTATCCCATTACCTTTTTATAAGGAAATACCAGGCAACTGTTCAGTAAAATACATTTTACTTTCATTTTTCTATGTCTAGGATAAGTGGCAGACAGATGAATGTTTCAGCTACAAGTGACCTTTTCTATAGTAAAAATCTGTATTAACTATTTATATTTCAAGTATTTTATAAAATTATAGTTATTTCAGATTTTGTGTTTTGAGTGTTTATAAACCAACATTATTTCTGGTATCAAACAAGCATTATTTATTTTTGATGGGATTAGATTCACCATTCAGAGTAAAATTCTTCTGTATTAAGGGCTTGGCTACACTTGCGAATTACAGAGCAATAAAGGAGCCCCGGGTGCCCTAGCTCATGACCCATCCACACTGGCAAGGCACGCAGAGCGCTCTGACTCCGAGGCTACAGCGCTGCTGGTTCTCCACCTTGGCGAGTGGAATAATGTTTGCTGCACCACTGCTGGAGCGCCGCGGCCCGCGGTGCCAGTGTGGACGCCCTGGTCTGTTAGTGCGCTGTGATCGGCCTCCAGAAGTGTCCCACAATGCCTGTTCTAGCCACTCCGGTCATCACTTTGAGCTCTACTGCCCTGCCCTCAGGTGACCAACCGCCAGACCTGCCCTTTAAATTCTCTGGGAATTTTGAAAATCCCCTTCCTGTTTGCTCAGCCAGGCGTGGAGTGCTCTCAGCGAATCTTTCCAGGTGACCATGCCTCCACACGCCAGGGGATCCCCAGTGCGGAGCAATGGCGAGGTGCTGGATCTCATTAGTGTTTGGTGGGAGGAAGCTGTCCAGTCCCAGCTGTGCTCCAGCCATAGGAATTACAATATCTTCAAGCACATATCAAGGGCCATGCTGGAAAGGGGTCATGACCGGGACGCACTGCAGTACAGGGTTAAAGTGAGGAGTTGCGGAATGCCTACCACAAAGCCTGCGAGGCAAACAGCTGCTCCGGTGCTGCCCCCACGACCTGCCGTTTCTACAAAGAGCTGGACGCAATACTTGGGGGTGACCCCACCTCCATGCTGAGTACCACCATGGACACTTCAGAGCTCAGTTAAACAAGGCAGGAGGAGGAGGAGCAGGCAAAGTGGGAGTGAGGGTGCTCCGGTGGAGCAAGACACACTGGAATCCCTAGATGCATGCGGCCAAGAGCTGTTCTCAAGTGAGGAGGAATGTAGCCAGTCACGGCGGCCAGTGCTTGGGGAAGGACAAACACCAGAGGAGATTCTTGGTAAGCGGCTTTTATTTTGGGAAGGAAGTTATTCGGTGCGGGCTCTTGGGGCAAGGAGGGTTAAGGCTGCATGCATGCCTAGATGTGGAATAGGGTGTTGATGTGCTCTCTCACATTGTGGTAATCGGCCTCAGTGATCCCTTCAAAGGTCTCATCCAGAACTTGTGCAATGCACTTGTGCAGGTTTTTTGGGAGAGTCACTGTTGTCCTCATCCCAGTAAGGCTAACATGTCCGCGCCACTGTGCCGTGAGGGGCGGGGGGACTATTGCTGCACACAGGCAAGATGCATATGGGCCAGGGCGGAAGCCGCATTGGAGTAGAAGACCCTGATCTTGCTTCCCTGGTCACCCTCAGCAGCAAGATATCTTCCAGAACTCCTGTGGAAAATGTGGGGACAGTGTTCAGCATAGGGGCCCCTTGCAGCTGTTGGCTCTCCTCAAGGCACAGAAACCCAGAGGATAGTACAGTCGTGAAACAATCAGTCACGCTTGTCCCTGTGCTTACCCACCATTTTGGGGCTCCCGTGAGTTATGTGCGCTTGCTTTGGGACAGGCAAATTATGCTATTGTGTAGACTGTGCTTGCCCTTGAGTATGGGGGAATCATTGTTCTGTCAGGTGTGAACAATGCTGCCTCTGTTAAGTGTTGCATTTTGCCTTTACAGATGCAAACTTGAGATCTCAGCCGTCCATGTTATGAACAGCCGAGAGGCTGCAAAGAATCAGGAAGAGGCCACGGAGAAGTAAAGAGGACATGCTGCATGAAGTCATGCAGCATTCAAGTAATGAAAATCAAAAAGTGCAGGAGTGGCGGGAGAGTGAAAGGAGGGTCCACCAGCAGAATGTGGATCGCCGGCACCAAAGCACAGAGTAGCTGATAAGCATCATAGAATGCCAAGCAGACTTGATCCAGGCACTTGTAGCCATGCAAGGGAGCACTACTGTGCCTGCCCCCCACACCCTCCGCAACCCTTGTCCCAAAACTCTTTCCCTTGTGCCCCCGTGTCACCTCCAAACCACTTTCCCCAACATCCAGGTTCTTACCGCCACCCGCTGCCTCCAACACCTGTAGCTTCACCACCCAGCCCTGAAAACTACGACCCTTACCCACCGCACTCAACCCCCATCACCATGCAGTACAGCCACCCTGAAGTGCAGCATGCATTGCACAGCACTCCTGACAGGACATACGCAAATCTGTGATTGTGCCATTCCCCACCCCACCCCCTTGCCCTTTGTGTTTCCAAAGCTGTTGTGTTGTATTTCTTTTCAATAAATTGATTTTTTTGGCTTTGAAAACATTCTTTATTATTGCATAATGTAAAAGAAACCTTAGCCCAGGAAAGCAACAGGCACCGCAAGTCAGTGTATCATACGCAGCAAACACAGATTCCTTACCGCACTTCACACCCATGCAGGGCACCACACCACACATTACTGGTGGTTTTCAGCCTCAAATTGCTCCCTCAAGGCATCCCTAATCCTTGCAGCCCCACGCTGGGACCCTTTAATAGCCCTGCTCTCTGGCTGTTCAAATTCAGCCTCCAGGTGTTGAACCTCCGAGTTCCATGCCTGAGTGAATCTTTCACCCTTCCCTTCACAAATGTTATGGAGGTTACAGCACGCGGATATAACCGTGGGGATGCTGTTATCGGCCACGTCCAGCTTCCCATACAGAGAGCACCAGCGGCCCTTTAAACGGCCAAAAGCACACTTCACAGTCATTCTGCACTGGCTCAGCCTGTTGTTGAACCTATCCTTACTGCTGTCAAGGCCCCCTGTGTAGGGTTCCATGAGCCATGGCATCAAAGAGTAAGGGGGGCCTCCAAGGATCACAATGGGCATTTTGACTTCCCCTACTTCCCCTGATCTTCTGGTCTGGTAAAAATGTCCCGGCTTGCAGCTTTCTGAACAGGCCAGTGTTCTGAAAGATGCGTGCGTCAGGCACCTTTCCAGGCCAGCCTGCATTAATATCAATGAAACGCCCACGGTGATCCACGAGAGCCTGGAGAACCATAGAGAAATACCCCTTCCAGTTAATGTACTCGGAGGCTAGGTGGGCTGGTGCCAGATTTGAAATATGCGTCCCATCTATGCGCCCCTCTGCAGTTAGGGAAACCCATTTTGCAAAGCCAGCCACAATGTCATGCACGTTACCTAGAGTCACAGTTCTTCTGAGTAGGATGCGATTAATGGCACTACAAACTTGCATCAAAACGATTCCAGTGGTAGACTTTCCCACTCCAAACTGGTTAGCGACCGATCAGTAGCTGTCTGGAGTTGCCAGCTTCCAGACTGCAATAGCCACCTGCTTCTCCACCAGCAGGGCAGCTCTCAATCTTGTGTCCTTGCGCCGCAGGGTGGGGGCGAGCTCCTCACACAAAGTGTGAAAGTGGCTTTTCTCATCTGAAAGTTCTGCAGCCACTGCTCGTCATCTCAGACTTGCATGTCGAGGTGATCCCACCACTCAGTGCTTGTTTCCCGAGCCCAAAAGCAGCGTTCCATGGTGGTGAGCATGTCCATGAATACCACAAGCAATCTAGTGTCATGTGTGTTACTCGAGTCGATATCATCATCGGAGTCCTCATTGTCACTTTGGATCTTAAGGAATAACTCGACTGCCAAACTTGATGTGCTGGCGAGACCCATCAGCATATTCCTCAGCAGTTCGGGCTCAATTCCTGCAGACCGAAAGGGAAGACAGCGTGCGCAGTGCAAAAACTATTGAAAGGTGGTGCCAAATGTGGATGGAAGCACAGGGAATGCTGGGATGTGAACCGATGCATCATGGGCATTGGGACAGGACCCAGAATGCTCCACACTCCCCGCCCCCTTCCCACAAGTCACAGCGCCAGAATGGATAATAATGCATAATGCACTGCTCCCAATGCTGCTGCAAGTGCCGCAAATGTGGTCACGCCAGTGCGCTGTCAGCTGTCAGTGTGGACAGACTGCAGCGCTTTCCCTACTGCGCTGTACGAAGGCGGGTTTAACTCACAGCACTCTACATCTGCAAGTGTAGTCATGCCCTAAGAGAGCCACTTCCCCTAAGGGTATGTGTACATTGCAAAAAACCCTGAGGCAGCAAGTCTCAGAACCATGATCAACAGACTTGGGCTTGCTAAACGGAGTTTAAAATAGCAGTGTAGACATTCCTCCTTGTGCTGGAGCTCTGGTTCTGAAACCACTCCTCCTGTTGGGTTTCAGAGCCTGAGCTCCAGCCCAAAGAGGAATGTCTACACTGCATTTTTAGCCCTGTAGTGCAAGCCTGAATCTGTAGATCCAGGCTCTGAGACCTGCTGCTTTGGGGTTTTTGTATTGTTGGTTTTTGCAATGTACACATATCCTAAGAGACCATGCTGTCAAAGTCAATCCCTTGAGTGGTTGCTTAGTACAGTTTTCACTGTACTATAAAGTATGGAAGAATGCAGCTCACTCAAAGTTTATTTTCTGTTATTGTCTTTCTTGCTTTACCAATTTGGTGCTTCTTAATATCCTCCCAATGCCTATCATTTGTGTCCGTTTGGTTTTACCAGGACAAAAGTGGTGTTTGAATGGCTGGTGTTATTGAACTTGGGTATACTCCAAGCTGCAGATGACTTGCAGCAGGTTATCAAAAGATACTTCTCCAAGTGCACTGCTTTTTTTCAGCCACAGAAAATAAAGAAATCTAGCTAGTGACGGTAAATCCTTGCTAACTGTTTTTCAGGCAGAATTCCTATTGATACTGAGCTGAAATGAAATACTCTGCATCAGGCAGTTCTGAAGTCCATACATCAAAAGTACAATCCCTCAAAAAACAAAACAATAAAATAGCCACTATAACATTGACATTTTCAAAATCACCCACTATATTAAAATAATGTTCATCCTTCACTCATTGATTCTCTCAAGATATCCACCAAAGCTTTCTATGGTAATGCCAGACAGATTGTACTCAGTCTGCAAAAACGTCCTACAGGGTATGATGCTTTCTACTGTAAGTAATCCTATTAGCTGTAATGGGACAGGTCGTGGTAGTAAATGTTTGCAGAATTGGGCCCTATATTTTGATAAACTATGCAGATCATACATAGCAGAATAAAATAGAAAGATTTGTTCAGCACTATCAAACATGGAAAGTTTTGCATATTTTACAGGGAACATATTTCTGTTTCATTTTAATTATACCGTCAGTAGCTTATTAATGCTGTGTCAGCTCCAGTTTACAATATTTACAGAAAAAATAGAAGTGTCATGAATGTATGACATTAGTGTAGATCTCATTTTATACTACTTGGTACTTGCCAAACCAATTTCTCTCAGCAGGCATTTAACAAACAAACAAAAACCACCACCACAAATATAGCACGGTTCAGCTCGAAAAAAATATTAACCCCCCCCCCAATTGAAACCCTCCAAAATCCAGACTTTTTCTCCCTTAAGCAGCGACATGCTGGTAAGTGCATCATATGTTTTATATGGAACAAAAATGGTGCCAGGGACCTCTCATGCAAGCAACTGTGTAAGAAAATTAAGTTACCCCCAAATAAGGCAGGAGTACAGGGAAATATCAATCAAGTGAAACCAGTGTCCCATCACTTAGCTCCACATTTGTTTTGTATTCCCTCCTCACTCCCCAATATAAACTAGAGATGGGCTTAGGTAGCCATGTTTGTTTTGGTGGTAGTTTCACCAATTAATACTTTTCCCCTGCTCATTTGTGAGCGACAAATTGAAATAATTCCCTTTTGCCCTTCCTGTGACGTTGATCACGTTCAAGTACCCACAACAGCATAAGATGGAAAATTCACAAACTCTGTCCCTCAAGTGGTTCAAATACACACATTAGGTAAAATCCAAACCCACAGTATAGTTGTGCATGTACGGACGGAGCAAGCAAGAAACTAGACCCTGTTTTGCTCATATATATATATGTAATAACCCTTCTGCCAGGTGGAGTCGGCAGCAACAAGGGCCAGGTTCAATACCTAGGCATTCCTTTTTAACAGTAAAACACAAAACCAGTTTGAACCCCCACCCAGTAACATGGGAAAATTGAACATGACCCCCGGGCACCTCTAAGAGGCAATACTTCCCCTCTCACAGCACTGAGTGAGTCTAGAAAAGAACTTTTAATAAAAAGGAGAAAGTAACCCGGCATTAGCTTGGGAAAACAATGCAAGCAGGATTCATAAGCATAAGACCATGAGCAAAACACCCACCTTGGAGTAAGTTGGGCAGCGTCCTTCACCTCAGGTCCAACAAACCAAAGTTCCTTTAACATGCCCCTCCCCTCTCCCTCTACTGCACCCCACTCACAGTTGTTGTCCTTAGTCAGTGAAGACCCAGAGTGCAGAGGTGTAGTCACATGAGTTCACCTCACGCCCTGAGTGGGGAGAGGGGGAAGGCACATTGCTCGCTCCACTACTCGCCCCTCTGGTCAGCCGCTTGCTCCACCGCAACCTCTGGGATGTTTTGAGATCCCATCACTTAACACGGCTCTCAGTGATTTCAGCTGTTCGGGGGGGGGGGGGGGGGAGCCTCACTGCTAGTGCAGGCTGGACAGTCTCGTTCACCAGAGACATTGTCTCATAGTAGGTCTAATACTTAGACCTGGTTATCAGTGATTTCAGCTCCACTGATCTGCAAAAAGACTCTGAATTGAGCCTTAATCAGCTTTGTCATTACATAGTGGAGAGGGGGAGAATCAAATGGTGTCTTAGGCCCTTAGGCAGAGTCCACACTACTGGGTACAAACACCTGTCCCCACCCTCTCTCATCTCCACTGGGCTTTGGCACCCCTGCCTAGTGAGTGCAGTTCCGCTGAGAGTGAGTACCTCAATAACGGTATGCCAAGCACAGTTCTGCTGCCCTTGATTCACCAACAAGGATAACAACCCTCTATTACCCCTGGGCCCCCCATAACAAATGTGACTTGCGATCCAATGCCAGCCAAAAGTGATCACATGTGTACCTAGACAGGGCGGGTGTGTCTGTGCAAACCAAGGTCAGTTCCTGAAGTCTTCTCCTCTAGCTCATTGCTAGACGTCAGGGGAGAATTCATTCAGACTCTGCTTACATCTAGATGCACAGAGGAGAAAGCTTTTTTCCCCCCAAATAATGTGATAGGTAACTACTTTGTTTCACTTAGCAGCATTAACTGCGTGGGGAGGGTTAAACACATTTTTGGCGGGTTTGAAATAGAAAAGATCCAGGGAAAGCGTAACCTCAGGCTTTGTCATCTCTGCCCAATGGAGGGAAGGGGCTCCTCTGCCCTGGTTTGCTTATGAAGATAGGCTGCCTGCCTGCTCTGTGGTGGCCCCTCTAACAGGGATTTCTCAGGGGGTTGTGGAAAATGTCTGGTTGTGAGGGAATATTGGGCCATTAGCTACTCCCTACTCCTCTACCTCTTGCTTCTCTTCTTCTGTTGGTTAACCTCTACTTATACCCTCTTATCTTTTACTTTCTTCCTCATGAGTTATCCCCACCCCACACACGTCCTAATATCCTGCTCCAATACTGATGGGGGCCCCAAGTTAGGGCTTCACCAAGAAAAGAAGTCATGGCAGGGGCTTTCACTTCCTAAATTAAGTCCATTAGAACCAGATCTAGAAATGGTGAAATCTCCAGTTTTGGAAACAAACCCACAAGGAATTGTCCCAGTCATCAGCGCACACAATTTGGATGGGTTTGGATTAGGTGCTTTGTTTCAGGCCCATATCTTAAAAATAAAACAACAACAATAATGAAAACACACTGACCATTCTGGAAGTGCTGCTCAATTTAGTGAACGGAAACATACTTCAGATGGGAAGAGCTGCCTGAATCCAAATCCCAGTTTGTTACCAACTACAATTCCCCTGGCACCTGTTAGCATTTAGTTTATGTTAGCAATTGCGGGAGCCTCGACTGAGTCAGCCAGCAAGAGCCAGCAGCAGACAGAGAAAGACGTGCCTTCAAAGCAGTAGTGCTACATAGTTTTTATTTAGGTTACAACCGTCCCTGACGGCCTTCTTTGATGATCAGCCATCTACTCACACAGCCTGTTCATTGCTTAATCTTTTTTCTTCTTCCTGTCTAGCAGTAAATCATATTTACAGCGCTTTCTGGGTAGAAGCACTTAGTTCCTGATTGCCCTCAGTCCAAAATTCTACCTCATTACCCTCAAGTCCAGTGTTTCTCAAACTGGAGGGTACCAACCCAAAAGTGGGCTGCAAGGCTAGTGTGTGTGCGTGCATGCATGTGCGGGATGTCACGAGTAAGCTTACCATTTATCTGAGTTTTCCCAGACATGACCTCTTCTTTGGTCCTCCAATCTCTGTTGAGGTGGATTTTTGAAATAGGAAAAAATGTCCGTGATTTTCCCTTGCCTTCTGAGCTGGGCAGCCATAAAGTAGAGGCTGCTGGCCAGCTGCTCAGCTCTGAAGGCAGCTTTGCCACCAGCAGCAGCGCAGAAGGAAGGGTGGCCTGGTCTGGGATTGCCATCCTTCCTTTTGCGCTGCTGCTGGTGGCAAAGCTGCTTTCTGAGCTGTGGGTCCAGCCAGCGGCTGCCTCTTTCCAGCTGCTCAGCTCTGAAGGCAGAAGCAGCTCAGAAGGAAGGCTGTCCTGGTACAGTATTGCCATCCTTCTTTCTGTGCTGCTGCTGGCAGTTGCACTGCCTTCCAAGCTGGGCAGCTAGAGAGAAGTGGCTACTGACCAGGCGCACAGCTGTGAAGGTAGGACCTCTGCCAGCAGCAGTGCAAAAGGAAGGGTGGCCTGGTGTGGTATTGCCACCTTTCCTTCTGCGCCGCGTCTGGCAGCGGCACTGCCTTCTGAGCTAGGCAGCCAGAGAGCAGCCACCACTCTGCAGCTGCCCAGCTCTGAAGGCAAACAAAAACCATGAACATTTTTTCATGTTTCAAAAATCTACACAGATGGTGATTGGAGGTCCAAAAAAGAGGTCATATCTGGGAAAACCCAGACATATGGTCACCTTACTCATGACCCCCTTATGCTAGCCTTGAAGCCCCTTTTCATGTTGGCACCCCACTTTGGGAAACACTGCACTACGGGCAGTGGTTCTCAACCGGGGGTACCTATATCCGCAGAGGTGCACAGAGGTCTTCCAGGGGGCACATCAACTCAGCTAGAGACATTTGTCTAGTTTTGCAACAGGCTATATAAAAAGCACTAGAGAAGTCAGTACAAATTAAAATTCCATACAGAAAATGACTTGTTTATACGGCTTTATATAGTATACACTGAAATGCAAGCATAATATTTATATTCCAATTGATTTATTTTATAGTTACATGGTAAAAATGAGAAAGTAATCAATTTTTCAGTAATGGTGTGCTGTGACAATTTTATATTTTTATGTCTGATTTTGTGAACAAGTAGTTTTTAAGTGAGGTGAAACTTGGGGTATGCAAGGCAAATCAGACTCCTGAAAAAAAGGGGTACAGTAGTCTGGAAAGTTTGAGAGCCACTTCATTAGGGGATTCCCCAACAACCCCTACGTCCTACATGGCTAATAGTTCCTGGCAGACCATTTCCCACAACTTCCATGGAAGTGGTCATAAATTCTCATGCCATTTTTTCATATTTCAAAAATCCGCCTGGGGTCCCTACACAATGAGATAGGTGCCTAAGTCAGCACCCTAGGCAGCTTCTAAGGCTGGATGGAGATGTTTCCCTCTGCTCAGGAGCCACAGCCCTAAGTGGTTTTCATTTCGGGGTTTGTTTGTTTTTAAAGAAATACTGGAGGTGGCGGTGATGGTACCACCTCCCTTATAACCTTTAGCCCAGAGGTTAGAACAATCACCCAGGATCTGGGGGACTTGGATTCAATTTCTCCCCTCTACCTGATGTAGAGAAAGGATTTTACCAGGGTCTTCCACCTCTCAGGAGAGGGTTCTAACCGCTGGGCTGGGGGGTACTGTGGTGTGGGTCTCTCTCGGTCTGTCCTGTTGAAGCTGTTCCACTTTGGATAATTAGTCACTGAAGCAAAGGTCTCTCATCTTCCAGATGGGTGTCCTAACCACCAAGCGATAGCGTCATTCTGACTCACTCTCTCTGGCCCAGTGACTATTTCTGTAAACAACCTTTTGAAATATAAACAAACAGTTGCATAAAAGAAGAAAGGCAGCTGCTCCTCCACTGCCCAGCCACCTTTCTCGTATGGTTCCTCACAGGCAGCAGACTGGCTTTCAAGATTACCAATCTATCTATGTTGCTGGGACTTTATTGTATAAATGGAGAGTTATGGAGCCTAGAACCTTGGATAGGTGTCTTCTTATTTGAAATTGAAACACAGATAAATAAAATGTTAATGTAAGAATAATAATGAATGATACCACTTCTATAGCACTTCTCAGCCATAGCTTCGCAATGCAAAGGAATGGTAAAAGGCAAACACTGGAAAGCCAGGGCAGTTTCAATTTAGGTAGAAAACTTCTTTAAAAAAAAAAAACAAACAAAAAAACCCCATCTGCTGTAAAGTAAAAGAACCCCAGAGTTAAGGCTCCTCCAATGATAACTGTGTCATCAATGATAATTACAGCCTGAGTAGATAAATGTACAAGATGGTGCACAAAATGATACTCTCAAAGCCCAGCTAGCCACAGAACAATGAGAACATCAGGCCAGATGCAGCCTAGCAGCAATCACTCCCACTAGCTAAGAGGTGTTCCTGTAGCGTAATATGAAGTAAGAGGCTTTTTGATGCCCAGCATTTAAGAAAATGCTTTGCAGGTGTCAGGATGATTGGAAAACTTTCCCAGAGGGAGAAAGGGAAATGCTCTGGGGAGGATGAAGAAAATAAAATTAGGCAAGTCACATGTAAATGACTAGTGTGGTGGGCTATTTCTAGACCCAGCCCAGCCCACCTGTAGCCAGCTGTGATTGTACATGTCAGTCAGCATTAGGAGAACTTGTACAGCAGGTTTCACAGGAATCCAGTGACAAATTGAGAACCACTGACTGCACTACAACACCCTCAAAAGTCATTTTACCAGTTGCTGGGAGTTGTGCTCTCTCCCCCCTTTAACTCAACCCAAGGCGATGCCCTTTAAAAGCTGAAGTGGGCTAAGCCATTTTCTTGACAACAACTATTTATTTGAAATAAATACATTAAAATTAAATTCAAACACCAGGACATATGGCTTTGAATGAGTCACGTATGTAAACATACCTCTGTGATCTGACGTGGTAAGACACTTCAGACAAATTTAAACAGAACTTTATGTTCTCCCCCAGAATAGTGACAGTTCTGGGAAAAAGAAAGGACAGTGCACTGTTCTGTTCAGACCTACTGGCACATTTGGAGGGGTGAAAAGGTGGGCACCATGCCACCTATTTCTAGGTAGCATATACTAAAATGCTAGAGCTAACCTACCTATATTGTATTACATACATCCTGCAAACAAAAAAACCTACATAAAAAAAATGTAAAGGTTGCAAAGTCAAGCACTGAATGTTTAGGAAATGCAGAATTAAGGTTGCCTGTACAACCTTAATTTGGGCCCCTTGTGCATATGCATTATGATACAGTCTTTAAGTACACAATCACATTCTATTTTTTCAACAGCATCCCTGTCTCATTCAGTGCACAAGTTGGGACTGCTCTGGGGATGCATAAGGACTGTGTACTGAAGAAGGCTAGTATCAGAGGGGTAGCTTAGTCTGTATCCACAAAAACAACGAGGAGTCCGGTGGCACCTTAAAGACTAACAGATTTATTTGGGGATAAGCTTTTGTGGGTAAAAAAACTCCATGGTGCATCTGAAGAAGTAGGTTTTTGTTGTTTTTGAAGGAGGCTGTCGTCTGTAGGATCTTTCCCTCATTTGTTGCAGAAGTTGAAAGGTGTGTAGCAACCGAGGTAGGAGAGTGCAGGAACAAAAAGGATGGTTTCATGGTTAACTCTGTGGCATGCTGCTGTGAGAATTAGATTCTATCCCAGCCTCTGCTATGGAGTTCCTATGTGGCAAGCCACTTGAATCAATCTTTTCACAGATGTCCGCCAAGTGAGTGTGTTCCTCATTTTCTTGGTGCCCAGCTTGAGAAGCTGGGGTCTGATCTTTAGAAGTGCAGAGCCTCACAGCCGGAACTGAATAAGAGCTGGCTTTGAACATACAAAATGTTATATGATGCTAATTACTCTGAAAAATCAGGTGTATCAAATCAGGCACCCAAAATGAGTGCTCGTTATGTACTATAATCTCTCTGTGCCACAGTTCCCCAAATGTAAGATGGCGATGATAATATCCTCTCATTTCATAGGGGACATTTCATAGTGTTGTGAACATCATTTAATTTGTGACGCATTCAGATACTATAGAGGTGAGTGCCATGGAAGATCCCAAGAATAAATTCATAATTCTGTATTTAGATCAGGGTTTGAATGGTGGGCAGTAAAGAAGACAGGGGGCTACACATTGAATCATGGAACCAAGCAATAAGAGAAAAGTCCATGGAGAACTAACATATGTCTGATAGGGATACCTAAAGGTGCTGAAGAGCTTGACATCAATTCTTACTGTCTACAATTATCAAGCATTTACAGGAGAAGACAGAAGCCTTTCCCACTTGCTATGGAAACAGGAAAAAAACTGTAGAGACCCCCTACTGAAACCAGCAACCTATGTACGACTTAGTCTCATCACATTCAAGTCTTTCAGAAAGAAGGACAGGGGAATGACTCTCAAATTTGGCAGAAAACACAATCAAGTTAGCTGGAAGAGGTGGAGCATTTTTGTTTTTCCATTTCTCAGCTCAAACTCATTGAGGAAGCCCAAAGATTTCCAAAATATTTTGTTTGACCTTAGAAAGTTAGAAGCTACCTGTCATAAATATAAAGGGAAGGGTAAACCCCTTTGAAATCCCTCCTGGCCAGGGGAAAGCTCCTCTCACCTGTAAAGGGTTAAGAAGCTAAAGGTAACCTCGCTGGCACCTGACCAAAATGACCAATGAGGAGACAAGATACTTTCAAAAGCTGGGAGGAGGGAGAGAAACAAAGGGTCTGTGTCTGTCTGTAGTCGTCTTGGCCAGGGACAGAACAGGAATGGAGTCTTAGAACTTTTAGTAAGTAATCTAGCTAGGTATGTGTTAGATTATGATTTCTTTAAATGGCTGAGAAAAGAATTGTGCTGAATAGAATAACTATTTCTGTCTGTGTATCTTTTTTGTAACTTAAGGTTTTGCCTAGAGGGGTTCTCTATGTTTTTGAATCTAATTACCCTGTAAGATATCTACCATCCTGATTTTACAGGGGGGATTTCTTTATTTCTATTTACTTCTATTTTTTATTAAAAGTCTTCTTGTAAAACACTGAATGCTTTTTCATTGTTCTCAGATCCAAGGGTTTGGGTCTGTGGTCACCTATGCAAATTGGTGAGGCTTTTTATCCAACATTTCCCAGGAAAGGGGGAGTGCAAGTGTTGGGAGGATTGTTCATTGTTCTTAAGATCCAAGGGTCTGGGTCTGTAGTCACCTAGGCAAACTGGTGAGGCTTTTTACCAAACCTTGTCCAGGAAGTGGGGTGCAAGGTTTTGGGAAGTATTTTGGGGGAAGGACGCGTCCAAACAGCTCTTCCCCAGTAACCAGTATTAGTTTGGTGGTGGTAGCGGCCAGTCCAAGGATAACGGGGGTAATATTTTGTACCTTGGGGAAGTTTTGACCTAAGCTGGTAAAGATAAGCTTAGGAGGTTTTTCATGCAGGTCCCCACATCTGTACCCTAGAGTTCAGAGTGGGGGAGGAACCGTGACACTACCATATTTCTGCAATATCCTGCTAAGGTGCATGCACCCTGGAATTGGAGCACTGACATAGTTTTCTTACCTGATGACATATACCTAAAGTGCTGTTAGCCACATCAGGATCACAGTTTGAAACTTACAATTTTAAAAACCTCTAGGTTGAAAAAAATGGGGGTTGGGGAGGGATATGAAACAACAAGCAGAAAGCAAGGATGGATTGAGCAGCAGAGCTGGGTTCCAGATCCACACTTCCCCTGTAGTCCAGGGATGTTTGGATTTGAAATTTTGGCTTAGCCCTTTATAAACATGCAAAATTCAGTTCCAGCTCCAAACTTCCCCAAGAAGAAAGTGAAATTACAGGTAACACCCCTGGCGGAAGGCGTGTGATCAACCCTGCCCCTAGTGGCCAGTCCAGTAATTACAACAGTCTGCCACTTGCAGCTGAAGGATTTCCCTCGGCTCAAGGGCTGGAAGCCCATGGTTTTGGTGCCAAAGGCACTCTAGGTTGATCCTTGAGGGTGACATTGGTGAAATGCAGATAGGCATCAAAGTTAGTTACTTAAAATGATCAGGAAACTAGCCAGACAATGCAGCCTGGTCCATTTCTCTTTTTGATTAGCATTCTTGAGAGAAAAGCATGGAGAGGGCAGCTGCGGATTGCAGGAAAATTCCCTTAATAAAACCCCTGGGAGAGGAAAAGCCACCATTAATTCCCATCCACTCAGAGATGACATATGAATAGAAACAATGGGTGTTATTATTTTGATTTTATTTGCGTGAGTTGAAACCACACCTGACTGGAGTAACATTGACACTTAAATGCTTTCCCTTACTTGAGGGAAAATCTTCAAAGCACAAATATACACAGGCCTGCTCTTTGCAGTAGCTCATTTAATCAACAGGGCTCTCCTTGCTTTAGAATGACTGTCTCTTTGACCTTTTTTGCAAATGCCAGTCTTCCTGGAGAGCGGATATTTCTCTAAGTTTTCTATTTGGTGTTCCCTTTGAGTCATTTAATCAATAGGGGCTGAGTATACATGGCAAGCGCTAGAAACAATATTTTCAACTGTGTGAGAATTAGCCTGCATAATGCAAACCCTGCATAATTTCAGAGCATCTTCCTAGTGCTTATTAACCTACTTTGCATGATCAATTCTTTTTCTACTCATGCCCCCCATTACTCCAGGGACTGTGTGTAAATTCACTTGGAATAATGCAATATAGCTTGGCCTCAGGAAAGAGAAACCACAGAGAGAATAACCTGAAAACAGGGAATTCCCACTGCTGTTTTTTCATACACATGTAAAAAGAAAATCTGGAGCCACATTGACTTTCTGCAAATGAAAAGAGCCTGTAACTTCCATTCTGACTGCTCCTGGGAAGCGAGAACAGCCCCCAGATTGAGCAGTATCTGAAGGAGGGGGATGGCTAAGGCAGCTGGGGACTGCAGAACTTGCAGCCCTGGGGAAGGGGTCTTTAAGTCGCGTTTGTGCCCTTCCACTTTTAGTCTGTTCCAGGGACCAGAGAGTCTACTGGCATAATTTACACAGCCTGAGGGTGTTGTCTATATTTGGCAGCCTCCCCTAAGGGCTGCAATATTGCCCAACATGTGTGCTATTGTTCCATCCCCAACATGCCTCCTATACCAAAGCTTATCTTTACCCACCTAATGACTGATTGCCAGTTGGTTTACTCAGTGCATTTCACAAAGGACAACAATTTATATCACAAAAGAGACCAACTGATGCCTTTGCTCACAGTTTCACCAGAGAGGAAACGACTCAACAGCTATGCAGGCTCTTACACTTAGTCTGGGTTTACATACAAGATGCACCAGTTTTGGTGTGATTTCAAACTGGTTTAGTTAAATTGGTGCAACGTTGGGTGTGGACGCTCTAAATATCAATCTACACCTGGTTACATTGGTTTACCTTGCCCCTATAAACTGATGTGAGTGTCCACATGGGGGTTTGCACCGGTTTAACTGGTGCAGGTTTGTGTACAGACAATCCCTTTGAGGGTCCCTCTTGGCCCTGCATTTGAGGCACAGTGGTGGGTAATTGGGGGAAGTTTGCACTGCCTCTGCCATTGCTAATAATGCACCTGTTCTGTGGATGAAGAAAGCAGTTCAGTTTTTAGGGCTGTCAATGTGAGCCTGTTCTTGAATACTGAAGTCACTTTTTACCTGGTGTTATTCCACTTAAATGTGCCACTCATTAAAATATGCAGGGCAGGTTCCAGGGGCCAATGAGCAGGGCAGTCACCCTTGGCAGCACTGTACCACTGTGCTATCAAGCTGCTTGGCTTTTTTTTCTTTTTTTTTTTGCCTTTTTGCTTTGCTGATTTTCTTGTTGTTCATTTTTGGCTCAGCTGCTTAGGTGGGTGGGGTTGCCAAAAATACTTTGATAAAATGGCTAGATTTGCTCCTGAAAATAGGTGTTATTCCCCTGTCCATCACTATTTCGTTAATATTTTCCTGGAGTTTTTCTAGTTTTACACTATTCCACAATTTGTACATTCCCTTACCGTTTTCTGTATAACATCACCAATATTTCTTAATCTCTTATATGTGTTTGCATCAGTTTTTTGGGAGTCCAATAAAATCATGAATAAAAAATATTGTACTTCACATTTTGTATTTATCACCCTCTTTTGTGTTAATTCATAAGAAATCTCCCATTCGTCTAATGTAATGTAGCTCTCCAGATATTTTCCCCATGTTTCTTTAATCTGTTACATGAAGAATTGTAACATGTAACAAATTTTGATATACCAGGAGCATTTAGTATAAAATATTCTCTCCCATTAGTTAAGGGTGATGTATTGAGACCTCTGTGAATAGAAATAACACAATGCCATCTCTGTAGGTATCGATAAAATCTTGAATTTGGAAGAGAATACTGGGTCTTAGATTTCTAGAATTACATAAATAACTTAATTTAAAAAATATCCATGTCATAAGCACCATCTACCTTCTACTTCTTGAAATCAAACTTACCTCATACAAGATGGTCACGCTGACCTTCTTCTTGTCATTGTAAAGGTTTTCCAAATTATTAGAAAGTGCTTCAGCATGTATGGGCTGCTAGGACATCTTTTAAACCTATAACATGCAGGGTAATTTTTTCAAAAGTATCTAACAGTATGTCTATATCGCAGCTGGGAGTGTGCCACCCCGCCCAGGCAGACAGAGATTCACTCTCTCTGCACGAGCTCACTCGTTAATAATAGCAGCATGGTGGTTGTGGCACAGCCTAGATACCCAAGTCCAAGCCTGCACAGCCCCTTGGTTCATATTCAGGTAGCTAGGCCATGATGCAACATCCATACTTATATTTTTAGCATGCTAGCCTGAGTAGAGCTAGCATGAGTCTGCCTGCCTGGACGGGAAGGCTTGCTCCCACCTGCAGTGTAGACATGCCTTAACTGAATTAGGAGAATAAGTCCCATTTTCAAAAGTGATTTAGGCACATAGGAACCTAAGTCTCATTGAATATCAAATAGACTTACACTCCTGAATCAGTTTTGAAAATGGGTCTTAAGCAGTTTTGAAATTTTTGCCTTCAGTTCTTTTTGTAGGTTTTGAAATAGATCTAGCATACAAAGAAGCCTTTTGCCCCAATATTATTAGTCTGTCCTGGTTATTTCTGGTTGGTTGACTCCAGAGAAAGTGAATAACTATGGATTTAATTTAAAAAAAGAGCTAGTCAATTTATATGGGATGACTTAAAATAGGAAATGGAAATCTGGCAATATATTTATTTGTAACATATTATTTCTACCAAGAAAAGGCAAGTTGTTGCATTCTTTAAGTTTATCTTCTGTTTTATCCATCAAAAATAATTCATATATAATAATATCTATAAAATGAAAAATAGTCATACCTGAGTTTTAGGCTCATTGACTTCAATGGACTTTGAATCAAGCCCAAAAAGAAATGATGATTTTAAACTGTGCTTTCCCTTCAGTGGTCCCAGTTAAAGATTAGCATTTCACTTTTCCCCATACTAACTTCTACCCATAAAGATCCATTTTAAAAAATGTCTTGGACTTACTCAAAACACAACTAAAAGTAGAGGATTCCCCATGTATGGGATAGTCTCCCCTGTGTGAAGGGCCAGCACAAGTCTTATGCAACACAAATTCCACTTAAAGACTCTGACCCCAATCCTCCAATACATTGTGTATAGACAGTCTCCTGCACTGACTTCAACAGGGCTGCAAGGATCCACCAGTTCACAAAGGTCTTAGCGGGACTTTAGGTTTTAAGAAGGACTTAAGTGTTGCATAGGGTCTTGGTTAGGGTGACCAGATAGTAAGTGTGAAAAATCGGGACAGGGGGTGGTTGGTAATAGAAGCCTATATAAGAAAAAGCCCCAAATATCAGGACTGTCCCTATAAAATCAGGACATCTGGTCACCCTAGGCCTTGTGCTGATGCCATCCACACAGGTATGAATTTCACCCATCCATTGTGAAATGTTGTGTTCCATCCCCCTATATAGCCAAGCAGACTTTCTGACTCAGAACCAGGGAATACTGAGAAATGCCAGAAGACTCAAAAGAGGCTACATTTTGTGCAATATTTGCCACCCAATTTGTACACAAAGAAATTTACTTTGCATCTCTTGTAAGATCTGGTCCCCATAGTGGTTCAGATACACTTAACAAATTAACTTTTGAGAGCCTGTCTGGCTTGAATTTCTGAACATTTTTGTGGTACATCTTTCACTGATTTTTACGATAAACTATTCATAACAAGAAGCTAAGTAGAAAATAAGGAAACAATATCCATTTTATTCCATTTGCAACTCAAACACTGACAGAATACTTCATTTTTTCCTCATTTTGGTCAATATTAGTCTTAACAGTCCCTTGAGGTAAATATTGATTGCAGCTTTGTCTCAGTCATTATTTACTCCCTGGATCAATAAATCTTGGTATTGCTCTCAACCTGCCAAAAATATATCTGATGTGATCTTTCAGTGTGCGAACCTATTACTTGATGAAAAGATCCTTTAACAGTACCCAAGTAAATATTGATGTACAATACCCATTCCCGCCAAACAATTTCCCCTCAAACAACAAATATACCTTTCAGCACTACAGAATTTCACAATAAACTAACAGGATATAGTACCCCATTACCAAGCTACTCTCCAATAGTACATCTGGAGGGGAAAAGTGCTTGACATACAAGGCAAATTGAATCAGCTGAAAAATTGCTGACTGGGAACGTGCTAAGACTATTGCTAAAAACTGCTCTGATTCTAAGGAAGACAGTGTTGCAATGTATTCCTAGGAAAGTCACCGTTTATGATAATCATCTCTGATAAAGTCTT
Organism: Lepidochelys olivacea; assembly: GCF_965140295.1. Classification (NCBI taxonomy): domain Eukaryota; kingdom Metazoa; phylum Chordata; order Testudines; family Cheloniidae; genus Lepidochelys; species Lepidochelys olivacea. Next base: position 161,369,104 of record NC_140412.1, on the reverse strand, counting down.
GATTTTCTTAAAATCTTTATTCCAAAATGCTCTTGATAAACTGACTTATAAGGACCAAAAGGCCTTAGAAAACTAGGGAGCCATTAAAAAAAATGACATCTTCCTTTTAGGAAACTATAACAGTAACCATAGCATGTAGAAATCTGTATTCATAGTTAGTAAACTAACTTATGCCAAACTACTGATGTAATTCCAAGCTATACAAATAACAGCTTATGTTAACCGTAAGAAAAGAACACCTGAAACAAACAAACAAATCATGTTATTGAGTGTGGCTGGAACCAATCATCTTGTGATATTAATATCAGGCAGATAGGAATGTGAAGTAGAGAGAAAATACTCTATTTTAAATACAATTATTTCTGTAAATATAGCTATAGGCCACTGGTGTTACAGGTCCCCCTCTTTGCAGATGCACAGAGGATCTAAGTTGTTACAGCACCAGCTACAAAGCCTTGACTCTTTAGCACAAGCTGTAGCAGCTGATGCTGGAGGTCTCTAAGTCAGTCCTTGATGTGTCAGCCAAGAGTGTGGCTGATACCCCCACATCCCAATTATGTATTTATGCACAAAAGCACTACTTTGTGCATCAATTACGGTTGAGCTACCTGCAACATGCCTAGCCCAAAAATAAGCACATGAAAAATTAAGCTTTCTAACACTACACATTCTGGTTGTCTCCATCCAGACACTCACCTGTCCACTCGCATAGCATACCCCAAAAACTGTGCACCACAACCTTAGCTCTGCCTCCAGGTGTATGGAATGGGAGCTTTCGAGCATCCCCTTCTTCAAAGACTGCCACTATCCCAAACAGACCAGCTGCTTTCCCTCAAATGTCCCTTCTGCACAGTTCTGGGAAAATACACTCCCCCAAGTTTGGAGGAAAAGGTGTTGGAAGGCTAGCATCTTTATATATGGGCAAAGTGAAGGTTGTGGGGAGGCAAGGCATGTCAGAGCCAGGATTAGAATGCAGGATGCGCAAATAAATTAATTTAATATTAAAGATTTATTGAAAACTTTGTTCTTGTAATGCTTTCCATGTTCCGCATTGTAGGAATATTTTGGTGTAAATCTAAGTTTAACGCTATTTCGTATATGTCACCTTTTATAACTTTTTAATTGCTCCAGTGTATCAGCAAGCTTTCAGGGCATTTGTGGTAGTGAATATCTGGATTTCATGGGTGGGTCTGCTTATTCTTCACTGCAGACCTCCATCATTGTTAATATCCATATTACAAAATAGCCACTCAGCTGTATACCATTGTTTACACAACTACAAAAAAGAAAAAAAAAGAAAAAAGTCTAAAACTTGTCATCTCCTTTTTGGTTAACCTTGCTGTGTCTCTGCAATAAGACACACCATTACCTTTATTTTTCCCTGGCACAGAACCAAAGATACCATTTACAAAGATAGCTCCATAGCACAGTATAAAGAGGCGCCCATCCAGAAAACAGCATTATTCCACATAGTGCTGATTCTGAGATTATCAGGTGCAACATATGCGCAGTCCCCTTTGGTTGTGCAAGATGGAGTCTCTTAACTCCCTTCTGATTTAATGCTTCCACCTCCTCAAGCAAAACCGAATATCTATTACCTCTTAAATGAAGCAGATGGGGATTTCTTGGCTTCAGAGATCTCAGAACATATACTCTGTCCCTCCCATCAGGATGCTTTTTTTATATAATTAAAAATATTGACTAATAAAGTGTTTGCATGTGCCCAGAGCCCTTCAGCAAAGGATTTCAAACATGCCTGACTTTCAGAATCCCCCGCTCTCACCACTAGACTCCTTTACTGTTTGGAAACCTCAAAAGGTTCAGAGATTTGTTCTGAATTAGCATTCAAATCTTTGAATGCATATGCATATGTTTTCATAACTATGCCTGTCTGAACCTCTTTGGTTTACAAAATTGGGATGGGGATTTGCATCTGTCTCTGAGGTGAAACAGAGCAACTGCTTAACAACAGATGGTCACTGTTTTCCTTTAAGCACACCTCTGCACAGGATGCAATTACACTTGATATTGTTAGATGGGTGCTTGGGTACATTATGATGGCCAAGACCTTGTATTTTCCTATTAAATGTACAACACTCAAACATTGGGTTAACTTTTGGGGTGACATTATTAATCATAGTGTAAATATATCCTCGGATCTTTTTTTCTTCAGATGTCATAATTTATCCAAGTAACATCAATTTCTCTTTTTCTTCAGACCGCGTTAGCAGGTAACAGTATTTTCCTCCTCATTTCTAGATTTTAGAGAACCACTGAAATTAAATTCTGCATAGTGCTTGAATTCTTCCATTCCTCAGGAAGATTCATGCTTTCCAGTTCATCTGGACTTCAGCAAACCCCATGGATCCATTAGTTGGCTTTTCTTAGGTTGTGTCTGCATATATCGGGCTTTTAACACCAGGGAATCTTTTGACACTATGGCAAGTTTTTGTTGGATCACATGGGTATTTCCTTGTAAGACTTGTAATTTAATAACACCACTAATGTGTCTCAATAATATTACGGGTGTTTTTACCAATAGTGTTTTGGAACTATAAATGGGAAAAATCCACTGCATGTTTATATATCCGCATACAAACACATACACACACACTTTAGAATTGTGTCATTAATATATACCAAAAATGTGACACGTATGCCTTTAGGGCACATTCCTGCAGTACATGGGCTAGTTGTCTCAGAGGCCCAAGTAGAAATTCTGACTGTCTCAGACAAAATTCCTCTCAGAACACCTGGACAGTACACAATGAAGCATCAGCTTCACCATCCCTTGCCAGGGTATAGTACGCATTCCTGTCTATGACAGTCAGTTGAGTTGACTGGAGTAGAAGTGGGGCTTTGTGCCATCAAGCAACACACAGACTCTTTCTAATGGCTGCACTAGGAGTACATAGTGTCTGTGCTTACAAGCCATACTGCATCTCCTCCTCTTGCACACCCTGTCCAAGGAAGATTGATATAAATATAAAACATACCTGTCCTTTATTACAATTTTACAGATTCAGGGCCTTGCGCGTTTTATTACTGGCCCTCATAAGCAGCTGCAGTTTGGTAAGGTGCCAAAATAAGATGCATTTTCCTGAAGAGAAGCTGCTGCTTATTTGAAGCTTTTGAATGGTTTTTGCTAAGTTGCCACACTGAACTTCTTATAAAGCCTTTATGTAGATTATTACCAATTAAAAGCACTTTGAATTAGCATATTAATTATTCCTCAATGAATTCTTAAATGTTAATCCTCTGCATGTTGCTAATTAAAGAGGAGCTATGAAACTAGGAAAAGATAACACTCTGAAGTGCTATGGAGATCACGTTTACCTGAAAAATGAATCAGCTTTTATTGCCTTTATTTTTAGGATAAGTCTTCTTTTAGTGAGTTGCAGGGCGAGCTGCCTTACCTTGCATTCACACTATGGTTTAGTGTGGCAGCTACAGAATTATTTCCAAATCTTCCAAATTATCATGAATTGTTTGATGCCACCAGAGCCTGAAATCCACTTTTCCCCAGTAAGGGCATGATCCAAAGCCTAATGAAGCCAATGGAAAGGCTCCCAATTGCCTTAATTAATTTTTGGATGCAACCATAAATTAATACCTGCACAGCTGACCCTTCATTTGGGCTAATTAACACTTTGCATCCAAAGAGAATGCTATCCTCTTCAAATGTGATTTTGCATTTTTGTGATGGGCTCTTGTCTCTCCAGAGATTAAGAATCTGATTTACTTACAGATATTTAATGTACGTCTTTGGATATGAACTGTTACAATTACGACCATGCCACTGACAGACAGGGACACATTGCTGGACCTATCTGTGCTATGCTAGTAGACAATGAGCTAAATTCTACTCTCAGAAAAATCTCCTGGGTGGAGTTCCCAATAGTCTGCCAAACTCTGCCCACAATCAGGGAAATGCCTGAAACTGAGAGTGTTCCAAGGTAAGAGTTGCAGATCTGTGTTGTTCAAACATAGTTAATGTTCAACCAATAGTTAGGCCTGTTGGGGCTTAATTCAAGTGTGTGGCATTGGTTCAAGGTGCCTTTTATACCATTGCCAAGCACAGAGCAGGTTTAGTTATACTGTATTCGGAATTTACAGAGTTGCTTTGTAGAAATCATGCCTGCTTCTTCTCTGATTTCCCATTTTTGCTAACTGTTATGGTATGTTTGGTTGAATGTGTCTTCCTAAGTATTTGGTGAGATACCATCTTCTATATCTGGCGGCTAATTTTATAATGCCAAACCAAAGCCATTGTGTTCAAAAGACTTTCTGCAACACACTGTGCAGTGGAAGAGAAGGCCATAGAACCAAATCCATTGTAAAAAAATTCTGTCCAGCTTCTCAACTGAAGAAACTCTCAGAGGCTCATTAACAGGAAGGCAGAGAGAGAGAGAGAGAGAGACAGTGAGATGAACCATAGATCAGATGTTCTCCAGGAGATGACTTTCCTCAATGCACAAAAAATGGATCTTATTGGGACACAGCATTTTCCTCCCACGCCTGCCTCTTATGGAAGCCAATATGAAACAGTACAAATGGCCCATGGGAGAGAGTGACTAGAGCAGGGGATTCCAAGTCAGGACTCTTGCATTCTAGTCCCCATTTTGCTGTGTGACCTTGATCAAGTCACTAAACCTCTGTTTACTTCTGCTTTCCTACCTCTTCAACTGGTCCTGATAATACTCGCCTACTTCCTGGGAGAGATGTAAGATTTCAATCTGTAATGTCTGCGAAGTGCTTTGAGAGCATCAAATGAAAACTGCTGTAAGAACTCCAAAGCATTATTATTATAGTCACTAGGGAGTTAATGAAAGAAGATGAAGCTATTAAATAATCGTCGCTGTTATGGTTGTTACTGTTTAAATGGTCTCTATGCTGCAGAAAAAAATAGCACTTTTGAGAACTTCAGAGGACGTAGAAACTGAAGGACCTACAATAATACGTCTTTTGTCCTGTGAATACGAGTAGTTGGTCCAGAAAACTTTCCAGACTCAGCCCAATTTATCACTTCCTAGACTGGAGATGGCTATAACTGCTCGAACACTTCTACTTGCATGTTAACCTCTGAAAATTCTTAATAGGATTCTGAAAGAAGGGAGATTCATGGATAAAGTGGGACTGTAGTCTCCTTCTCAAATTACTGTCCAATTTTACCTAACCGGAAGTAAGCCCCTGCAGATGTTACATCACAAACATATCATTTGGTTTGGTGCTTTGCTTAGCTGTACTCTACTAGCAGATGGATCACACATATGTGATTTGGTTGGAGAAATGGAAAATACAAGCGCCTAATTTTCAGAAGTACATGCGCAAAATGCATAAATTAGAGGCACAAATACTCCAGTGCACCCAGAAACTGGGATTTGCATCTACACACCCCTCTTTTGAAATTTCAGTGGTAATCCAAAAACAGTGAGTGCTATTGTCCCCTAGGTATCACGGAGCAGTATACTTCTAAGCAGCTACCCAAATAGATAAATAAAAATGACACTAGGTTTCTATGGAAAATATCTTAGATCCATAGTGAGATCTCTCAGAAGATGAATAGCATAGGACAACTTTAGCCATAGGGGAAGCAAGCACAAGTCCACTGGCTTCACTTAAATGAATTTGGCTATATTTTTGAAAAACATATCTAGCCATAACTTTTCCCACTTAAAATTGGTCTTCGTTTAAGCCAATGTCAAATTCTAACATAATGGTAAGCTCCTGTTTGGCCAAATTATATATTATAGAGACGCCTTCTTTCTCCCACCCGCACAAATACACAATCTTTGGTGTTTGAAATGATCTTGGTAATCCTTATTAACATCTTACAGGCAAGATAACTCTAATACTTCATTTAAGCCATTTATCTGAGTTCCGTGTTCCGCATCTGATGGAAGCACTCAGTCCTAAAGCTGGCTCAATGTCTCCATTTATCAACTGCACAATACATTAGAAAAGTAATAGATCTCTTCTCGTGTATTTAACTGTTTTAAAAATCATAGCCAAAGGATATATTTTATACAATCCTACTGAAATTCATAAGCCCTCACAACTTTTACAAGTACTCCTTTTCTTTTTGCGAATACTGCCAGAGTGCCTCTATGCAACTGATAGGAAAATATGCTGTAAAGATTTTATTAAGAAGCAGTGTTTCTTATTGGTCATGTTTAAGTGAAGTAAGCCTTTGTCTCAGCACTGCAAAACTGTTATATCTGCATATCAGCCTCTTTCCTCTCATTCTTCTGCTGCAACTTACACTATTACGTGGCTTATTCTTTCCGGGGGATTTCTAAAATGGTGGAAAAATAGCAACATAAAGAAGATTGTAAATGGCTTTAATTCAGTCAGAAAAAGACACCAAGTAACCACAATCTAATTTTAAGTCTGGTGCAGAGTATGAAATGAGCGTTGAGGCCTGTTCTCCCCTCAGTATGTGGAAGTTACTCTAGAACAGTAGTTCCCATTAGCATTATAGACGTTCTGCATGTGAATTACCTATGAGACAAGAAAGGGTTCTGATTGTGTAATAATTAAATTAACATGACTGGTATTCATTATAATCTGACCATATTTTTAATTGCCCATCTTTCGCTTTGGCAATATCTCCTGATGCCACCAACACCACATTGGATGATGGCTTTGCCACAAATCCTGTGTATGGAGTAGTGCACCATGGCAGGAGCATGAGGGGAACAGACTGGGGGCAGGATTCCCCTCCTGTTCCCCAGAGGAAGTAATCTGCTGCTCCACCCACTCCCTGCCCATCTGCTCCGGGGAGAAAATAGCTGGCACGCAACACCTGCTTATCCCTGAGTGCCTGGGCTCCAGAATTGGGTAGTCTGTATAGGGGCCTCAGGGGAGAGAGAGGGAAAATCTTACTCCCCATAAACTGCTGCCCTCCTCCCCATTCAGATCTGGGCATGTAACAGGACTGGCTGCCACCTGAGCACCCCCTAATGGCCAGGGGTGCCTCTTCAGTGCTGTGCTCTACTTTCCCCCTTCTTCAGGGCTCCTTCAACAAACTCTCCAGTCTCCTTCCATCACAGCCTTTCTTGGGGCCTGGGGCTTTTTATTAAATTAACAATGTTCTCAAAACAAACATGAAACAATCTTCCCACCAGGCTTAAGCTGGGTACAGCCCTTCCTTCCTCCCTGAGGAACTGTCCTTTCCTCAGGGACTGCGGCAGAAGACCCCCTCTCCCTGCAGCTTCCTGCTGCCTTTTACCCAGGAGCACCTGATTCAACACAAGTAATCAGGGGCTTAGTCTCAGGCTCTCCGTCCCACGGGCAAACAACCCTGTTACAGGGCACATAGCCCAAGACAGAATCCTGCGATTAGGGATCACAATACACCCATCTGCACCAGAGCAAAAGGCACAGAGACGACCTTCATTTGTCTGCAAACAGGTTTGAAAAAGCTGCTTATGAAACAGAAAGTGGGCAGCTGTAAAAGCTCAGTCTGAATGAGTTTGCCCAATAACCAGTAATATATTTAGGGCCCAGTTGTGATAAGGGTGGAGGAACCTGACCTTTGAGGGTGGGAGGGTTGAGCAGTGATAAAAGAGACAAACTGGCAATTTAAAGAGACAGAGAAAAATCTAGCAAATACATAAGCAGCATGAACCAAATGTGAAGCTACTACAAAACTGAACTCGGTACATATGTCCTTAGAAGAAGCAAACAATGTCTCAGAGGAAACAACAGTTACATTTTACTACTTTTTAGAGAGTATGGAGCAGCACTAGCGATGTTGTAGCCTGCTCTACCCTCCTCCACTGAATGGATGCAAGTTTCCCCTCTCCCACAGCAGAAAGTACAAATGTGGAGGGATTACAAGAGACACATCCCAGGAGATATGGGGTTTTGCATGATCCTCAGCATACAAATGAGGCACTTAGCTATGTGCTACCCCCATAGGCCTCACTCCCGCTCCGAGATAGGAGTAACTTGGCAGCCAATCAAGCAGTCTCATTAATTCAGGACTGAGCTCCCCCTCTCATCACTTTTAACCTTGTGTTCACACACACACAGAAACTCCCTCCACCTGCGCCATGCAGCATTGAGCCCACTGCCTGGCACTGGTGAAATTTAATAAAATTAAAAGCCATGTTCAATAAACCCAGTGGAGTGGAAGTGGCTGAAGTATTTTAGTAATATTGTCAATAGAGAAATAATGGAAAACAACAGCTCTTGTGAACTTAGAAACAAACAAAAACCATCATTACCTTAAGGTGGCTACAATGGCTGCATACTGAGCAATGGGATAATTCAAACTAAGCATTTCAAGAATGGCAATGAAGATCAGGGAGAGTAGCTAGCATTCCATTGTTACTCTGTTTTCCTCTATGTGCTTGCACAGGTGTAGCTGAGGGCAGCGTTTGAAAATTGGGGATTGGTCCTGCTTTGAGCAGGGGGTTGGACTAGATGATCTCCTGAGGTCCCTTCCAACCTTGATATTCTATGATTCTGATTCTATGATTCTATGACCCTGACGTTAGCACTTAGGATCACCCTCTTCCCATGAAAGAACCCACAAGAGGCTCATGGGAAAGAAATCTCACTGATTTTCACATGTGTCGGTCCATGGGAGGAAGGGAGGGTTATTTACCCCCACAGCATTGGAAGAGTGTTTGGCCCCAAAACCTTAGATATCTCGGATCCAATAGAGGCCTGTGCCTTCACATTGGCTTCAGGGACTGCACACCCACCTCTCCATGTTCCTCATGGCACAGTTCCAATGCAGCCACACTGCCAACGGCTTCCCCAAAACACTGCATCTGGGAGGGAGGGGGTGTCTCTGTGCACATGCTAGAAGGGGGTGGATGGGAAGAATGTTTTGTTGCCAGCCTACTCCTACCTAAATGTGGCTGTCCACCAGTTTGGCAGACCTTCATAGGGTCCTGGGAGGATGGTATGAGGAAGTGGTTGACTTTCTTTTTTCATGCTGAAAATGTGAGATCTGTGCATAGAGAATCCCCTTTGCAAACAAGTTCTGGGGTAAATAATCTGTCCCTTAGCAATTCTGTTGATGATGTGAGGGCCAGAATCATTCAGTCTCCTGTAGCTGTGCTGGCTCTTCGGGGCTAACAATAGGAGAGTCTGTAAAAAATTATTTTATTTATTCATTTGTCACTGAAAGTCCTCAGATATGACTCTGAATATACACATAGGGATCAGCACTGCCTAGTAAGAAGTTACCCTTTTAAATGATCACTTCTCTGAGTAGAAGGACCAAAAGATTTAATTTCAAGCAGAAATGACCCAATAAGTTTCAGAAACTATATACAGAGAGCACTAGAATACCATGTTACAATATGAAGAACATCCAATTGGCACAGATGGAAGAGGAAATGAAGGGTATATACGGAGGATAAAGACCAGGAGAAAAATTTTGTCAGGCTGTGGTCGTTGTTCTTGACTCCATTGAAATCTCAGTCCAAACTGATTCAGAGATTATAGTCAACAAGGAAATAGTACAAATGGAGAGCTGTGACAGAAAATGCCCAGGAGATTGAACTGTTGTTTCCAGTTCGGATGTGACAAACTCACTATTTTGGACGGAGTGGGGGGCTAGTTCTGAGGTGCTGATAACCATTAGAATCCGAATCTGATTCCAGGACCTGAAGGAACTGGGTTAGAGGTATGTGCCGAACAACAGCAGTAAGTAGGGAGAGGGTTTTCTAGGGACAAGAAAACGATGACAGGAGGAAGCCATTTGAATGTGGAAGTGGGGGAATGAGGAGACAGGCCAAGTAGTGGGATAGAGCTGAGTCATACTTAAAATTGCTACTATCATATGGCCTGACCTTCTCATTGAGAATGATGGTTATTTATAATATGGTAGCATGCAGGACCCCAATCAATGATCAGGGCCCCACTGTGCTAGGTTCTGTAAAGACAAATAACAAAAGAGACAGCTCCTGCCTCAGAGAGCTCACAGACTGTCAGGAAGGACAGGACAGGTAGACAAAACAGACAAATGGGGCAGGGGGTGAATGGAAAGATCATTTGTATCACTGAAGCTTGATTCACATACAGTCTTTTTCTTTTGATTTAATAAATGTACACTTCCAGTGTTCTGGGCACTCCTGCGTAAAGAAAATACATAGCAACAAATATAACAAAACACCCAAAGTAAACACTCACAGACCTGCCCCTGAAAAATAAACCTTCTTGCTTACTTCACCACTAACCTCTGCCCTTGTCAGAGAAGGCCTAGGAGAACTGGTAAACCTAGTAGCATGACCTGAAGGTCAACAAATTACTGCTTTGGCAAAGCAGCTGGGGATGTGAATTCCACCACGGAGGAATCCTTATTGAAAATAACCTCCTCTTTTATCCCCCTCCTGATTAAATAAGAGACTGGTAGCATCAGTGCTTCAGCTGTGCTCAAGTGGCATGGTCTCGTAAGAGCAGAAAGGCCATCTCTAAGGTAACCTGAACTCAACACACTGAAGGCTTTATACATTAAATGGTACCCCAACATGAATTGGAAACAAGTGAAGATCACAGAGTATCAGGGTAACATGCTACCCATGACAAATATCCCTTTATAAAGTTGGTAGCCACAATCCATACTTCAAGTTTCTAACTGACTCATGTAGCGCGCATTGTAACCATCCTATTTTGGGGTGGCAAGATGGAAATTACCAGCCAGGCAATATACAGATATATATCAGTAAACCTGATACTCAGCAGGCTTGCACCTTGTGCCATCATTTACACCTGTGTAAAATGAGTGCACAATAGTACCATTCTGGTTAGGTAGCATTTTAAACCCACTTTACACATATAAATGACTACATAGGGACCAAAACAGAGAAGAACCTGGCCCAGTGTTCTCTGTGATGGGCTATCTTGTTTCCCTCGAGTCTTGCTGGATCTCATGTAATAGTCTTTGGGAATCTACAACACTTTAAAGAACCAAAATAAATACTTCATATCTCATGCTGCTCTGTGGCTGGTTTTCCAACCATTCGCTGTAACAGAATTAAAGCCCATTTTTCTGTAATTGTAGAGGGCTGACATTTCTGAATAATAGATAGACCAAAACATAGAACTTAAAATAATAACTGCCATAAAAATTAACACGTTGCTAAAAATAGCTGGATTAAGATGGATTTGAGCAGAATACAGTAAGCCTGTTCCAACAGATTTCCACTTCTTTGTTTCTCAGGATTGTTTCAACAGAGAACCTTTTCACCAACAAAAAAATGTTAGGGTTTCCTGTCGGTACCCTAGTATCTTTAAAAAACAAACTAGTAGGCCCGTAATGCCTGCAATCAAACAACTGGATGTTTCCATTCATTCCTTGCTTCCTTTGTTACCAGCTCCATCAATGACCATTACATGGTTGTGCAGTATTGCGATAAATATTTCGGGGCAATTTGTGTTCTCAGCTACAGTGGCGTAAATCTGAGGTAACTCCAGTGTCTTCAGTACTATAAAATTAAACCACTTGGAACAATCATTCTGTCACAATCCTGATATTAGTTCACTGATTCGGAGGGCATTGTAATCTTCACATCAGCTGTAGCCTACAGGCATGAGTTGAACCTTCCTGTTTCCTACCCCATTATTCTGGGTTGTCCCATGAACAATCCTGGTGCCCCCAATGAGGTTCCCATCCCCAGACTGGAAGAAACTTTCTTCTAGTTAGATTGTGCGACATTAAATTGTGTCATCAATGAACATGACTTCAGAACCCTGTCTGAGAGAAAAAATTAATAATACTTTTTATTTTAAAATAGCCTGTTCTCCCTCCCCGCCACCAGCAGCTACCGTAAACATATTGCCAGATATAGCAAGACGGTGATGCATTTTTAACTTCCTAATATCCTGATATTGCATTTTTTCCTGAAGTAAATCCCCAGGATAATGCAATTGCAAATGAAAATGAGTACAGATGCAGTCAAAATTGCCTCATTAGGTGAAAAAATATCTAGAAGAGCTCTTGTATTTCTCTGTCTTCCAAGTGACCTTTTTCTGAAGAGAAATGCAGCCAGCGTATTAGATATCACTATTCCACTCTTTCACTGCCTATATGGATGGCTCCCAGAAATTCAGCTTGGGCTTGTGGCCTGAGAACAAAACAGGCAGGGAGGAACTCATGCAATCTGATCCTTCATTCTAGTACCAGCTCCATTTGTAACCTTGGGCCAGACACTTTGGGCTTGGTTCTCTGCTGCTCTGTGCCTTGTGTAGTCACCTGTGCAGAGTGTAGTGAAATGCTTCCATTCTGACTTAGTAGCATTTCCTACTAGGCTGGCCAGATGTCCCGATTTTGTAGGGACAGTCCCGATTTTTGGGTCTTTTTCTTATATAGGCTCCTATTACCCCCCACCCCCCGTCCCAATTTTTCACACTTGCTGTCTGGTCACCCTATTTCATACCCATTTTGCATACAGGTGCATCTGTGAGCATTCATTTTGCCTAGTCCAAAGTCCATTGAATTCATTGGGAGCCTTCAGTAGGTTTTGGCTCATGCTTCATGTGACTACATAAAGCATAAGACAGTGGAGTGTCTCTATCACATCTGCATCTCTCTTCTCAGTTTCTCTCTTCGTAAAATGAAGACAAGACTTACTCTGCCTCCTATTGTGAGGATTCATTAGTAAATGAACAGAGCACTATGTAATTTCAATACTTAATGTTAATACATATGTATAATACAAATAATTAGCATGTACATTCCGCTTTATACTATGTATATCATGTTAGTTAGCTCTTATGTAGTGTATAGATCTATACTAATGCTCTAGTTCAAACAGGAATTATTTTGCCGAAGTTCTATGGCCTGTGTTATGCAGGAGGTCAGACTAGGTGATCACAGTGGTCCCTTCTGGCCTTAGGAGCTATTAATCTAAGTAATAGACTATACATATAATAAATAAATATAATGTACAATTCAAATCATTAGCATGTACATCCCACTTTAGAGAGTATGTGTATGGTATAAATTATAGTATAATTTATAATAATATAATGGTGTGCGTTGTATAATAAATTATACCATACTCACACACAGAGTATAAAATTATCTGTATGATCCCAAACACAGAGGAAAAATAATTGTGGTTTCATCTAAGGACAATATTTTGACAGCAGAGTATACTATACAATATGACAGCAGATAGAGGCTTTATCCTCTTTACCATTAATATTCACTAAATGCTGTTTTTTCCATAGGTGCTGGAACTAGGTGTGCTGCCCCATCCCTTGGCTTGAAGTGATTTCCATCATATCCAGAGTTTATAGGTTAGTTCAATGATTCTCAGCACCCCCACTTTACAGTTTGTATCAGCACCCCTGGTTCCTTCTTGCTTAGTTAGTGAACCTTCCATCTGTCAAATGACACCACTTCATTTTATCACAGTGCTTTGAAATTTGCTGCGTAAATGTTCCCCATGCTGTCTTTTCCTGATTTCGACAGAAATCATCTTGTCCTTCATTGAGTATGTTTGTGTGTGTGTGTCTGTTTTCACAGTGTCCTTCACAGAAGTCCCACAGTGCTTAACAATTCAGCACAATTAAAAGCAACAACAAATAAAAATCCTTTCAGATGGGATTTAAAAGCTAAAACTGATTTAAGAGCTAAAGCTGTCTGAATACAAAAAGGAAGGAAGGTGAGAAATAAACACTGATACTTCGGTTCTAAACATCTGTTGTGTTTAAGGCAAGCTAGTAAACTGGCACCCATTTGCACAGGCAGCCTATTTGTGTAATATGATCTTCCCTGTGTACCAGGATGTATTATGTGCCATGTTCAGAAGCTGATCACCTGCATTATGTACTAGCTGAAGCATTTGCATGGGTTTTACAGTGAGTCCCAGTCAGAATGCAGCATTGCGGTAGAACAGTCTAGAGGTAACAGAGACATGGAGGGTTGTGGTGAGGTGTGCCTCTGAAATAGAGAAGGGGCATAGTCATTGTACCAGCCAAAGCTATAAAAAAGAGTTGGAGTTTGTGTGGCCATCTGAAGGAACAGGGGTAGCTAATGATGGAAGGATTGCAGTACTTCGGGGAATATGGGAGAGTTGCAGACTCCACTGCATGGAGTTCTGTCTGGCAGCCATTTTCCTTCGCTGCACAACTTCTGAGGTGCAGAAAAGCAGCACTCTCCTTGGGCAGATCTTAGCACTGCCACAGGAGGAGGGAGTGTGTGGCTAGTTTTGGAGGATGGGAGCAGCCAATGGCAGATGGGTCCACAAGAGCCAGGGTGAGGCAGTGCTTAATTTGTAATGAATGAAGTGCTGGGGCTCAAGTAATTTTTTTACATTCATAACTGATGCAGCAAGGCCAGGGGTGCCAGGACTATGAACCGCTAAGCCTAGAGGTGCCAGGCATGAGCCCTGGCAAGCTTGGCACAAATTAAGCACTGGGCTGAGGCTTGAAAGAGGGAGGCAGCTGTGATGTTGTGCTCCTATTCCCCATTCCCGTTAATTGCTTCATAATTCCACCTGTCAAGGTTCCTTCCCCACTCTGAACTCTAGGGTACAGATGTGGGGACCCGCATGAAAGATGCCCTAAGATTATCTCTACCAATTTAGGTTAAAACTGCCCTTGGATTAGGTAAAATGCTGCCACCACCAAGTGTTTTAGACAAAGAACAGGGAAAGGACCACTTGTAGTTCCTATTTCCCCAAAACATCCCCCTAAGTCCTTACACCCCATTTCCTGGGGAGGCTTGAGAACAAACAAGCTGAGCACAAACCCCTTGGATTTTTAAGACCCAAAAAACCCAATCAGATTCTTAAAAATCAGAACTTTATTAGAAGAACAAAAAAAGATAAGAGAACAACTCTGTAAGATCAGAATGGAAGATAATCTTACAGGCAGTCAGATTCAAAATATAGAGAATCCCTCTAGGCAAAACCTTAAGTTACAAAAAGACACAAAAACAGGAACACACATTTCCTCCAGCACAGTGAATTTACAAGCCAAAAACCAAAGAAAACTTAGCGCATTTTCTAGCTAGATTATTTACTAACTCTACAGGAGTTGGAGAGCTTGCATCCTTGATCTGCTCCCGGCAAAGGTATCACACAGACAGACCAAAACCTTTTTCCCTCCACTCCAGATTTGAAAGTATCTTGTCCCCTCATTGGTCATTTTGGGTCAGGTGCCAGCGAGGTTACCTTAGCTTCTTAACCCTTTACAGGTGAAAGGATTTTTCCTCTGGCCAGGAGGGATTTTATAGCACTGTATACAGAAAGGTGGTTACCCTTCCCTTTATATTTATGACACCCCCTTTGTAGAATAATTTGTTTTGCTGCAAAATTTGGGTGTGGTAGCTGCCACTTAATTTAGGTGTAACTGTGCTACTGATAGTAGGCGGGACTGCAAATAAAGAGAAGAGGAAGGTAAAAGATGGCAAAGATCAATCCATACACTAGGCCTCTCAACAACTTTGGCAATGTTTCAGGGACAGAGTCCCCAATAAAGGGAGAAAAGGAAGAATTGCTAGATGTGCATACATGAATATGTAAATTAGACCATTCTTCTCCATTTCTGAGGAAATCAGTTCCTGCCATTTTCTGCGCCTTGCCATGGAGAACTCTAGTTAGGTTTGGTGGTGACAGAACAACATGTTCTCACCTAGAAACATCAAATTACATTTACAGAAATAAAACAATCAAGACTGAGGCCTCATCTTTGTCTCAAAAGCAGAATGCCACAGGTCCTAGTGATCAGAATTACAATGGCCCACTAAAATCATGATAGCTGAGAGAGGTGCATCCACTCTAGCAACCTACCCATGTTTGATAACTCAACAAGAATCCAAATCCTGAGGTCACTACTTAGTCCCCTTAGAGGTAAAATTCTCATTAACTTCAATGTGCTTCACTACAGTCTTCATGATCTGGCCCAATAATACTGTACTTTTACTTAGGGCATGTCAATACTGCCCCATAGCTCGGCCTATGTGGCTGTGAATAGCGTGTGCACCAAAGTGCTGCTCTGTAACTCCCCTGTATGGGCACTGCAGGCACAAACTAAAAGGTTCCTGGTTCACATTAACCTAGGACTACACTCAGGGCAGGATTTCCCATTAGGCACAGCAGGCATGTGCCTAGGGGCACCAGCACTCTAGGGGTGCCAAACGCGAGTTGCCCAAGTTTGAAACCTTGGCCTGTAGTGTTGTTCCTGGGATGGATGGTGGCTTTTGCTGGGGAGACTCATCAGCTAGAACATCCCTTCACCCCGGCTTACAGTGAGGCACGGCTCTGCTGCTGGTGGCCGGGCTCCTGGCATGGGTTGGTGGCCACCCAGCATGTAGAGCTGGAACAGCTGCAACAGTCTGAATCCGCCCTCCAGGGGGCGCCGTGGGCTGCAGCCAGGTGGGGCAGCTGTGAAGGTGCTGAGAGAATCCCAGCCCCTTCCCAATCTCGGCCACCCCACTGCCTCTGCCCTGGCCCAGGGAGGGAAAGGCAGGGGCGTGGCCAGCAACCCATTTACTTGCACAGGCATAGCTGAAGCATGGCTGCGACACCGGGCTGCAGAAGGGACAGAAGACACCCAGGGACCGCTTGCCATGGGGAGAGGTACAATACTCCCCTTGTGCCTGGCTTGGGGCAGGTGGGCTGTGCCCCGGCTCAGGCTTGGAGCACCGTGCATGGCAGAGGGTCTCATGCCTTCCTGGGGCGGCTGTGCCCTGTCCCGCCTCCCCCGCTGCCCTGGGGCTGCTCCGCCTGTGGAGAGGTGGGTTAGGGGCGGGCAGTGCTGCTTTGAGGGGCTGCTGCAGGGAGGAACAGGGTCAGTTCTGGGCATGGGGCGCAGAGACAGGAGAGAGTTTAATTTTTTATGGAAAACATGAAGGTCAGCTGCGGGTGGGGGGCACTGAAGATGCTGTGCCTTGGGGCGCATAAGGTGTAAATCCAGCCCTGACTACATTAATGAAAATGAGGAACCTTTCAGTTCGTACCACTGTGTCCTCACTGGGGAGTTACACTGCACTCTGCTATTCACACCTCCATCGTCCAGACTGTGGGGCAGTGGAGACATAGCCTGTAGCGGGGTGGTCACCTGCTCCAGCCCTGATAGGGTTAAAACAGCCCAGGGAAAGAGCTGCCTTGGGGACCCAAGGCTAGGCTGGTGGGGAAGGCAGCCACAGCTGACCCTATAAAAGGCTATGAGCCAGGAGCTCAGGGAGTCTCTCTCTAGCTGTGGAGAGGGACAGGCCTGGCTGCCTGGGAGCTGAGCAGGGTATCTGGAGTGGAACAGGGCTGGGGAAATGCCAGAGGAGCTGGGGAGCTCCAGGCTGGAAAACCCCCAGGCTGCAGGCCTTACTAAAGGCCGGGGAAGATACTGGGGTTGCAGAGGGGCATCCCGGGGTAGGCAAAGGCAGCAGGTCCAAACCCCGCTTGCTGATCATGAGTGGCCATTACACTGCAGTCTTCCCCAGGGAGCGGGGGCTAGATGATGACTGGGAGTAGCCACTGAGACAAGGGGGGATAGAGGATTGGGGGTTCCCCGGGGCATGGAGACCCAGAGACTGCAGGCGGACCGCAGAGGGCAGAATCCCAAGGGAAGGGGCACCGGGGTCTGGGAGGGACATGGGGCCTGAGGCAAGTGGGACACCAGTGTGCAGAGGGTGCTCCAGAGGCTGGAGAGCTAATTCCCAGGACAACCAGAGGGAGGCACTGCACAGGTGAGTCCTCACGGTGCTACATAGCATTATTGCCTTCAATTCATAGCTCGCCAAAGGTAGCTAAGCATTGATATCCCTATGTGACAGATGGAGAATCTCAGGCATGGAGGAGGAAATCCTGGCCCCATTGACCTGGCCCCCTAACTTCCAGCCACACCTGTAGATACCTGACCAGCTTTTCTATAGCTGAAGAAATGTACCCTGCCTGTGTAAGGAAGCCTACTTATTAAAGGTTTCAGAGTAACAGCCGTGTTAGTCTGTATTCGCAAAAAGAAAAGGAGGACTTGTGGCACCTTAGAGACTAACCAATTTATTTGAGCATGAGCTTTCGTGAGCTACAGCTCACTTCATCAGATGTCTAAGGTGCCACAAGTACTCCTTTTCTTTCTACTTATTAAAGTCACCAATGTTATTGTTGCCCCTGTTGGCCTGAGAGGACGGCCAAAAATTCAGGAACTAGTAGGTTGTTCCAGTTGGAAACAGAAATTGATGGGGTCTGGTATTTTCTTTGATGTGCTTTTGTTTATTTACAAAAAACGTACAAAGCCCTGCATCTCTGAGCACAGAGGGAATCAAATAGCAGGAGATAGGGTTGGGGTTTTTTTTGTTTTTTTTTTGGCTCATAGCACCAAGAGCACTCTTCAGCTAGCACCCTAACCTAAAAACCTCTTCCCAGTGTTTTTTCCAGGGTCAGTCATTATGCTTTCAACTACTCCTTCATATTGTCTGTCTTTCTCTTAATCTGTTCTTGTCTGACCTCCAAATCTGTCTGATCTCTCTATCTTCTCCCCCACTGCAATAACCCTCCCCACCCCCACCCCTATACAAAACAATACTGAACCAAAAACTCCTGGGCAGGTTCACATACCTTTTCTCTTAGGTGGGTCTTCTGCTTATAGTTATGTTAATTGAAGAGTGAGTTCACACCTACCAATCTCTACAAGGTTTTAACTTGACCATAACAAGGTTTCACCCAGCTCATAACATTAACATGGAATCTGAGATCTAGGAAAAACTGAAGTACTGGAATTTAAAGAAATCTAGTGTAGAAAATATACCATTCAACTGTAAATAAATACATACAAATATTTCTTGTTACAATTATAAGATAAAATGTGGCAGAAAATTCTGTGAGTACAATTTATGTCAAAGAACCAGCAATAATTTGTTACAGCCAATCTGCCACAAGTTTTTGGAAACATCATAAATCATCAGTGTGAATTACTCAGAGAGTTTTTCCATATGAATGCTAACGCAGCTACAGTATAACTCGCTGCTGAGAATTTATTTTGCTTTGTTCTGTTTATTGTCTGGACTTTTAAACAAATACAGTAACAGGTTACATACACCTGTCTATAGTACCCATTCATTTTGTTTCTGAGCTAAAGGGTTATTCAAACAAATGTATCTTTTCATGTTTGGAAAAAAAAGTCACTAACACTGTGTGTATAAAAAGTTTCAAACCGAGATCTAATCGCTGTTTACTCTCAGATGGTCTAGATAATACTCACTCGTGACATGAGTGCAGGGCACTGGACTAGATGACCTCTTGAGGTCCATTCCAGTCATAAGATTATCTGATTCTGTGATAGGCTACATTATCAAAATACTTGCCTGTTTGGAGCCCAGACAAATGTAACACATTTCAGTCAGCTAAAAGCCTGCAAGGGTTGGTTGGTTAGTAAACTACACTCACTACAAGGCTGGAATAAATGTGGTACCCATCCTGGATTAGACGTGAGAGAAATTATTTACTTCATTATTCTAATCTTATCTAGTTGTCCATGCCAGACAGGAAAGGGCTTTAACCATCAGATGAAACATTTTTTATTGCAAAAAAAGTTGAAATAGAAACATCAGTCTTTCCAGTGCATCAATCTGTGATCACTAAAGAAAGGTTGTAAGGGAGGTAAGAACCACTGTGGTCTTGATTTAGTTGGGGATTGGTCCTGCTTTGAGCAGGGGGTTGGACTAGATGATCTCCTGAGGTCCCTTCGCTGATAGTCTATGATTCTGCAGAACCTCTGGGCCTTAAGAAATGCCAACTGTGAAATGACCGGCCCAAGAGGGTGCGGGGTTAGACTCACGCTATATCTACTTTTAAAATGCTACAGCAGCATAATTGCACTGCTGTAGTACTTCAATACAAAAAGAAAAGGAGTACTTGTGGCACCGTAGAGACTAACCAATTTATGTGAGCTACAGCTCACTTCGTGAGCTGTAGCTCATGAAAGCTCATGCTCACATAAATTGGTTAGTCTCTAAGGTGCCACAAGTACCCCTTTTCTTTTTGCGAAGACAGACTAACACGGCTGTTACTCTGAAACCAATGCTTCAATATAGACACTCACTACAGGGACAGGAGGGGTTCTCCTCTTGCTATAGTTAATGAACCTCCACAAGAGGCAGTAGCTAGGTTGACAGGAGAATTCCATCTTGGGGTGTGGCTTTTTCACACCCTGAAGAGACGTAGCTCAGCCAATGTAAGTTTTCAGTGTTGACCAGCCCTTAGTTCCTTGTACCTTGTCTACACTTACATTTTATAGCACTCTAACTTTCTGGCTCAGGGGTGTGAAAAATCACCCCCCTGAGTGCAGCAAGTCTCAGCTCTTTAAAGCGCTAGTGTGGACAGGGTCCAAGCGCTGGAAGCCATGCTCCCAGCACTCGGAGCTAATCCCCTCATGGAAGTGGATTACCAGAAGTGCAACCACACTCTCACGTCAAAGCGCTGCCATGGGAACGTTCCCACGGCAGCGCTTTGAAGTTTCCAGTGTAGACATACCCTTAGTCTGACTGCATTTGGACACACTTGTTAAACTGCTATGTTTTACTTCAGCATGTACAAGCACTAAGAGATTCAACTTGACCCTGCTTATGGAAAAATGTATTTTACAGTGTATATTTTTGAAATTGTATTTAAAAATGCACCATTATTTTATTTTAACCCAGGACATTTTACACTTTATATAAAAATGTGACACAGATTGGTCCTCAGGAAAAAAAGTCCAAACTGATGAGGGCTGCCTTCTAAGCGCTTGGCATTAGAAATGTCTGAAGAGCATACATTAGCCTTAGGCCTGAGGAGGAACAGTTGTAGCAAAAGGAGCGTGTCAGATTTCTCCCTTATAAAACAAGTCTTGCTCTTTTAATTGAATCACATTTATTTTCTTAGATGGGTCAATGTTTTATCTCAATTTGCTATATTTAGCTTTTCCAGGGCGCAGAGAGAGAGAAAATATAAAACCTTCTTATTGTCACAGATTTAGTGCAGAGCTAGAATGAGTGTACATCACCTTGATAAACAGCTTTTTGTCGTTGAAGAAATCTGTGTTCGCAAATTAATGTAATTTATGTGAAGGTATGAAAGAGTGAAGCCTGGGTTATTATTCATTGAACAGTGACTCCTGTTATTGCCAGTGGTGTACAGCACAGAACACTTATAGACTGCATTCCAGCCTAAGCCATATATATATATATATATATATATATATATATATATATTTGTAAGTTCCATTTCCTCATGCAAGCTGCTTTGGTCTTCTATTCATTTGGCTCACACTATTAAAAATTCATCAGGTACAATTTAAATTAATATTTTATTTCCTCTTGCTTCCCTGAGCCGTTTCTTTTTCTCAGTAATCACAGTTAGAACCAGTGTGTAACACTTGCCTATCAACCCCAATTATCCACATAATGCAGTGGAACCTGGCTGAGCAAAGTCGTAGCTGCTGCATATGTTAGCCCTTACTAACAAGAAAGGAACCTATGGGCATATTATAATTCCCCTGTAGAAGTTATGAAGCATATTGCTGAGAGACTTGAGATGATGACCTCTATTCATCTCTCAGGTGGAGGAGAGTAGGTACAAACTGAACTGCCCTTGCACTAGTGAAGGCCCGTGCAGCCCAAAAGGAATTTGCCACTGAGGATAGGAGGCAGTGTTTCCAGTGTTTGTCCCCACTGGAGGTTCCTGTGGAGAAGGGGAACTTTGAGCAGCAACTGGGATGCCATGGGAGGCTGCCCAGGAGATATGGTCGGTCAATTTAAGCACCATAGCCACCCTAACTACCTGGAGCTGTACTGGCTATCACCCCATCATGCAGCAGGGATTGCTGGTACCTCTACTGCAAACCCCCTCCAGGTAGACATTCCTACTCTGAGTTATATGAGTAGAAACCAGTTTAATCTGGACTGGGGATGAATCAAGCCCAGTATCAACAGAATATATCACAGGATAGTGGTTACCTGCTGTTAGGTGATGTCAAGGCAAAACTGACTTGCTCATTTTTCAAGCCATGAGCTGTCAATTCTGCATAAGATTTTCTCCTTTAAGGACTTTATTTTGGTTACCAGGATGTGAGGTACTAGTTTGGTTTGATGGCTGTTAAAGCAATACACACACCCCATTATACTAATACCAAAGTGTATTCTGATGGGCTTACAGAACAAACTTGGATTCAGATGGCTGTTAGTTTCTTTTTCATGTGAGTTTAGTACTAGTGAAAAAGGTGGTGATTGACAGCCATCAAATCTGAGTCCTCTCTATCTCCAGAAGAGGTGCAACGAAGTCAGCAGTGAGGCAAACCTCAGTCCTGATCTAGAGGAACAATTAGTTCCGTCCCCATGGTCCATCCAATCCTTGGACTTCTGTTGACCCTGCCATCAAGGGTAACACAGACTAGATGTCATTTAATGAAATTAACACAACCTTAAAAGTATTGTTCTAGGAATCAATAATTTGCATAAACAAAACCACAAATCATATGCTATACGCATATCTGCCCCCCTCACCATGAATCCAAGAACCAATAGGATTGTAATGTGCAAATGAACTGAGGAAGTAGCTTATATTACTATCACTGCTATCAGCACCAGATCAGCTTGACAGCTGCCTTGAGATCTACCTTTCATTTTGACTTGCAGTCAAGGACAGCAACCTCAATGCTTCCTGTGACGTATATATTAAGATCTTTCTACCCTATGACTGCACTAGACTTTTGCCAGCCTAGCTTTGGTGGTCAGGGATGTGGACAAGGTACCATCTCTGACCAACATGGCTGGGCTGGGAGAAGCCCCTCGTGTAGATGCAGTTATGCTGGGAAAACTGTGCTTTTACTGGTACAAGTAGTTTGCTCGCGGGGGGTGATTTTACTATACTTGTATAAAGTACAGCTTTGCTGATAGAGCTGCAACCACCCCAGGAGCATGTTGCCTGTATAGTACACTGCTAGTCCTCTACCATGAAAGGGTTCTTAGTGTGCACATAACCCAGCTTCACTGGTTTAGTGAATAACTTATTGTTGAAGCTGGTGTCTAGGTTTGTATTGTTATGGCAAAATGTGCTAATGGCTCGCGCTTTGGGGGCTACTGATGTCACCCCTGCAGGGTCCTAGAGCCACAACTCTTATCCAAGCCCTAATCATTTTGTGCTTTGTCTATTGTAATCTGCTTCTCTCTGGCCTTCATGCCTGCAATCTCGCCCTCCCCAAATCCATTCGAAGTGGCTTGTCATTCTGACATCAGCCCCCCCCCTTTAAGTCTTCCAGTGGTTCCCCCTCTGCCAATGCATCAAACACAAACTTCTTGTCCTTCATTCAAAATCCCTCTGTCATGTATTAAATCAGAACTATCCTCGAGTTTCACAAGTGCACAAAGTGTTCAAAACCATTAAATAGTTTTCTGGCCCTTTTGTATCTAGAAATTTACAAATGGCTGGAAATGTTTTTAAATTTGGCACAATATTTAATTGTGGTTGAGACATTGTTTGCTGAATACTGCTCTTCATTACCTAATTCTAAGGCCTGGCTTTAAAACAAGAATTCAGTTTAATAAAAAATGTTGAGGTTTTGACATTTGTTTTCATTCTGCATTGGTTCAAGCTGACATCAGGACTACTGTTTATTCTGGAGTCTGTCAATCTTTCTTGTTTTGACCAGAAATTCTCCAGGAAGATTTCCCAGGTCCAGGATGGAAAATTTAATCAAAACTGATACATTGCCACAAAACAGTTTTTGTTTTAATGAATCGGCATTTTCCAACAAAAAACAGTGTCCAGAAATTGCCAACCACTCTAACAGCAAAAACAATGAGGCGTCCTTGTGGCACCTTAGAGACTAAGGAATTTATTTGGGCATAAGCTTTCATGGGCTAGAACCCACTTCATCAGATGCATGGAGTGAGTGGGTTCTAGCACACGAAAGCTTATACCCAAATAAATTCCTTAGTCTCTAAGGTGCCACAAGGACGCCTCATTGTTTTTGCTGATACAGACTAACACAGCTACCACTCTGAAATCTATCTATAAATATGGATTTTAAATCTATGTGCATTTGCAGAAATGCAATTAAAGTGGATTCAAATAATGACACGTGGGTGCATTTTAACCTGATAAAAAGCACACTCAGATTATTCCCAACCTCGAATGGTTCCATTACCTGACTTTTCATTTCAGGATTCAGTTCCAAATTGGCTGCATCACTTGTAACCCTGTATCATAGACTTGCTGTAACCTACCTAGTAACCTGGCTTTTTCTTTACTGTCTTCACTGCTAGCACCAACCCCCTTCACTATCCTTTCACAGTCTGGCCACTGCTGACCTGAGAGACAGCTTGCATCTCCTCAGCACTCCGTTTATTTTAAAATCTAATGTGAAGGCTTCTGTCTTGCTCACCGCTTAATTCCATCCTATTATATTTTATTTTAACTTTATATGGCTCAACTGTGTAAATCATTTGCGGATACAGTCTCCACAAAAAGTTGTATTGCTGTGTTTAAGAAAAAATTATCCTCAAGGATGTTATATTATGTTTGTATGTAAGCTATCCAGCATTTTTGAAAACACTTTTTTTAAAACTGCAAAAGTTCCCCTGTCCTGTATTCCAGCATACATCAAGAGTGATCAGTTTGGAGCATGCACAGGTGGGAAAGATTTCTAGTAGGATAACTGCTAATTCCTAGGTTTCAGAGTAGCAGCCGTGTTAGTCTGTATCGACAAAAAGAAAAGGAGTACTTGTGGCACCTTAGAGACTAACCAATTTATTTGAGCATAAGCTTTCGTGAGCTACAGCTAACTTCATCAGATGCATTCAGTTCTGAAAGGAATGCATCCGATGAAATGAGCTGTAGCTCACGAAAGCTTATGCTCAAATAAATTTGTTAGTCTCTAAGGTGCCACAAGTACTCCTTTTCTTTTTGCTAATTCCTAGTATTCTCTGATTAATCTGTTTCAAAGACTCCCCTACCTCAAAATGTGAGTTCATGATTCAAGCTCCCATTGAAACATCCTAGTGCTACGATGGGAGTAGAATCAGGTCCTTACATAGTAAGGCTGGTGTTTATAAGGATGTAGTATAATTTAGCTCCTTGACACCAAGTGATGTATGTTTCACTATGTTTAATGTAAATGCTCAAATACACTCGTGTTCAGTAGCATTATTCTGGACCAGCGAGCAGCAAAGAATTAAGCTTGTCATTTAATTTTAATACTCTGAACTTCCCTATCTTTTTACCAATAAATGTAATTACAAAGACAAATCAGCTACGAATGTAAAGGCAATCATTCACTTGTTCAGTGGGAGGAGAGACTACAGATAAGATCATTTTTCTCCTATCTCCTACCTTTTTAACTGCCATGAAAACAAGACTCTGAAATTAGTTGGATAAATCTTGACACTTTATTGGGTTGGATCATAATTTCATGGTTAATTATTCTCTATCTAAATCCTCCCTAATTACAGCTTCCATGAGTTTTATTATTTTAGTAACATTCCTAGTTATCAAATTTCAATTTGTGTTTACCAGGGCAGTGAGACACATGTTATGGACAACGTCGCTTCCAGCCTTCTTGGCTTTGGACTGCATAACCTTAGGGTTTCAGTTATGAAGACAAGATGATAGGTAAGATCACATATTTGTTCTAGATGTAATGTGGCAATTTAGCAGCTCTGCTATGTGAACAAATGAACTTTTGTCTTAAAGGGTTGGTTGACTTAAAATTAAAATTTGAGATAGGAGTTCAAAGTAGCTTCTGGTACTACACTTGTCCATGAGTCACATTGTCACGTTCGCATTTTCCTGTTCTTCAAAATGTGATTTTTTTTCTGCCCTATTAAAAGTATAAGACCCACACAAAAAGGGAAATGACTGCCTGTACACAAAGTGCGGTGGAATGTACACAATAAACAAAGTGAAAAAAGTGTAGTTTTTTCCCTGGAATGTCTTTCAGTTCAAGTAATCTTAGATGTTACAGTAGATTTTAAAAAGTCAACTCAAAGTTTGATTTTTTTTTTTTAGAGGACAGTGTTCCTTTAAAGAATGTGCCCCAAAACCGTATGCTTTAATAAAAATAGTAATAAATCTACTTCCAAGTGCACTTCATATGAGAGCAGATAACATTTGCTTCTGCCTGAGAATCATTTAGCTTTAGTTTAAGTTCAAACTCAGTGGGGTTTTTAAATGATCTTCAAAGTTGCATCATTCTCCCTCTGTTTGTTCTAAAGTATTTTTCTTGGCATTATTGTTTCACTGTGGCACTTTAAATACATCTCCATTCAAAGCCATTCATATTGAGTTATGGGGGCCTGATTTCAACCAGGGAGTACTTGCTCAGGGACAGCTGCTACTGATTTCAGGATTTTTGTCTCAGTGAGGACCACAGGATCAGGCTATAGGTCTACACAGCCAAGCATTCTCCTTTGTTTTCAGGTAGCCCCATCACAATGGGCATCAAGCAACTCCTCTCTATTTAAAAATACCAATAAGCTGTTTTAGAGCAAATCCGGGGAGGTGCTGAGCCCCTCTTCTGACCGGCTGAGCAGACCTCATCTCCCATTGACTTCAATAGTAGCTGAGGGCAATCAGCACCTTGCAGGATCAGGCATTTATTAAAGAAACTTTCCTCATGGCTTAAAGGAGACAATGTTTATTAACATCTGCCAGTTCCAGTCTCTGAACACTCAGGTATTTCCTTGATCAGCCGTCAGACTGGCAGTGACTACGGCATGCTGTTGTTGTGCACAAACAATCACCATAAGGAAATGTATTGATTTACTGATATGAGAGTGCTAAGCAAATACAATGGTGTTGTGTGCACCTGGGAGGAACTGTTACTCTGAGCATGATCAATGAAAGCCCGATGTTTTCAGAAGCCTGGACTGATACAGGCTGAGCTGTGTCCACTAGCTGTGTTATCACCAGCTCTCAAACCTCCTGAGTGTGTCCTAAACCTTACAGCCGCCTCGCCTTTTAAAACAACAATGACCCCCGCTTTTGGGCTGTAGGGCTTTCATCCTACATGCCTTCAAAGTGCAGAGGGACATTATTCTATTCAAATCTCCATACTATTTTTTTTTAAATCTAGGCCTGCATTATTAACACCTTAGTTAGGAAAACATAAATGACTTTTCATAATTTATGCTGCTTTATTTAATTTTTGCATTGCTTTCATCTTAGACACTGAAAATAAATGGGAGTTTATAGCTTTGATGAACTTACATAATGTTGCATTGTTTGGATGAAAAACATTACAGAGAAAATGCTTGTTACCCAAAAACTGGAATTACAAAAATAATAGAAACCTTCCATTAATTTATTTGCCAAAGAATTATAAAAAGCTTCTTTAAAAAAAATCCAAACCAAAACTTGCATGTTGGGCCTAATTTCTGATAGTATCTTCAGAAGGGCTGTCCAGATCTTTTGGTGCCCTGTATAAATGACCCCACTGTCATGAGACACCTTACCCCAATTGTGGCCTTGTGGAGGGGCCTTGCTGAGGCAGACACTGGTGTGGACATTTGAAGGGTTTCAGTGTCCCAGCTGGAAGTGTCCTCCGAAGCTGAAAGTAACTCAAGGAGTCCCGGCTCTTCAGGCCTGCACCTGAGGTAATCAAGTAAGCTTCATAATTGAGGCTTGAGCCTTTCGGGGCTCCTGGAAATAGAAAGGGTTTCTGACTAAGAGCCAGGACAGGGAGCTCTGGAAAGCTAAGAGTCTCTTGTTTATAAGATTGTTGTGTTCCATGTTTAAAGGCTACTAAGCTGCATGAAGGCAAATGTAGCCAGAGAATATTAGTTTGCTTCTGTTGCTCCAGAAAACTTGTAAATCTAACTAAAACTGAGGCGACTTCTTGTTGCCTATGATGGGACTCCTGCTGTGTTTCCACTCAGCTGCATGGACCCTGGCTCTGCCACAGTCCATCTACCTGAGAATTATTTTTCCACCCGTTATATTTGCACTACTTTGAGATCTGTTTCTCTCGTTTTGTATACTAACTATGGCTGCACCATTATTAACAGCCAGCCAGGTACATAAGGCACAAAGAATAAAACTCGTGACTTTTGGGTAGAAGAACACACAGCCCTCTACCTTGTGCAGCTGAAGAAACTAAGCCAACAGAGGGAACTGAAAAACTGTTGAGTAAGCCTAATTCAGTAAAGGGCAAAGAAATACTCACAGCTCCAGTCATTCTGATGTCTCCTCTGAACATTAATGACAGATGGGTGTACCCTTTGAAAGGATATTAGTACACTCTTTCATTCTGTTCACTGCCTCATTCACCCACCCCCGAAGTGCAGTATTCCAATAACACCGTTCTCTGAGATAACAGACTATTGATACCTGATCATTCTCAATTAAAGCAGCAGTATCATTGTATTGTATAGGAAGTGATAAAGCTGTAGGATTAAATAGGCCAATATCTAGGTTTAGTTACCAGAGGTGAATGTAACCCAATTTAACTCTGATGAAATTAGGCCATTTGCCCTCATTTTAATGCAGTGAGCATTATCTGAAGAATAGGGATAAGAAGCAAATGGGCACTTGAGAGCAGCTGGCAGGCAGCATGATGACTGTGCTAGATGAGTTACAAAGTTTGCTCTCAAATGAAAAGTAGATTTATATAGCCAAAGATAAGGTGAAGTGGCTTAGAATTCAGGTGCGTGAAAACATGAACTGCCTCCTTAAAATTATTTTCTGCCACAGAGCCTTTGGGAAATAAGTCACATGGACTTAACTCGCTCTGTTGAACCTGCCTGGATTGTTTCACTGAAGTAAAGGATGCATCCATTTATTTATTTATGGCATGCCGCTATTGCTGTCCCGCAATAGTGTGACAAATAGAGACATTGCTACTGCCACCTATTGGTGGAAAATAAAATGGAACAAAAGGTGTCGTGAGGCAAATCTAGGACTTGCTGTTGCCACCTACGAGACTTGCAAATAGCTCTTTTTACATTTGCATTAGACATAAGAAGGATGTAGTGGAGGAAACAACTAAAGTTCACGTTGTACTGCTCATGTTAACTATTTCGATTTCAGAGGTTTGTGAAGATGATTTTATATGGGACTTTTTAAATATAGGTGGCCTTGGGGCCAATGTAATAACATTAAAGTTGGTCATCACAGATACCATGCTGGGTTTAACCTAGCTATGTTAAGTCAAATTGTAAATGCTGCCCGCTAAGACTGTGTCTTCAGCTTTGAGATTGAAATCCCTGAATGATGCAAAATCATAGAATGCAGCAATCCAACCAGTCACTCCCTCAGCTCAGTTAGCTATTTATCTAACTAGGTAGGTGCTTACTCCTCTACAAGAAAAGAGCCCTCCTCCAAAGCTGTGGGTACCCTTGATAATCTTTTTCAAATATATTAATAATAGACTCATTAATAGCTGCAAGATGAACTAGCCCAGCAGCGTAATGATTATATGTAAATATTCGATGAACACCCCCGCAACTGAATTCCCTCCAGAATCCAGGACCAGCATTTCCAGCCCTACTCCTCACCCTTCTCGATAGAAGCACTGGAGAAAAGATGGGCCTTACCTCCCATCTTGAAGCTAACAGACTTGAACTGTTAAGAACTGAGGCCTCAGTCCTACAGAGTGATCGACATAGGCCATGCTGTGGTTATGAGGAGCCGGACTGAAGTCAGTGGAGGTGTGAGTGGATGAAAAAGCCATAGAGTTGCCAGGTGTCCAGTTTTTGACTGGAACACTCGATTGAAAAGGGACCCTGATGACTCCCACACCCCGAACCCCTCATCCCGGCCCCATCCCAAAGCCTGCCCCTCCAGCCGGAGCCCTCACCCCCTCCTGCACACCAACTCCCCTGCCCCAGCCTGGTGAAAATGAGCTAGTGAGCGAAGGTGGTGGAGAGCAAGGGAGGAAGGAGGGATGGAGTGTGTGGGAGGTGGGGCCTTGGAGAAAAGATGGGGCAAGCGTGTTCGGTTTTCTACTATTAAAAAGTTGGCAACCCTAACAAGCCATCCAAGTGATCACAATGCAGGACTAGAGCACAAAGGAGGAAGCATTTTCCAAAGGCCCCATTAGACATCTACATCCTATTATCTGTACTCACAAGTGATCAGTCTCCTAACATCACTTCTGTAAATTAATCCAGGACTAAAAATTAAGAAGAGCCCTTCTGAGTAGTTTGGGTGAATGCAGCAAATCTTCTTCAGTTTTATATCTCCCTATCCCTCTCCCTATTGACTGTCTAATCCTTAGGGATTTCCCACTCCTTTCTCTTTGGCTGTGATTAACCTTGTTCAGATGTATAAGAGCTGAACCTGTGCAGCAAGGAACACATGCTGCAATCAGACATGAGTGGGCCCCAGTTCTCCACAGGTATTGCATATGATAGTAGGCACTCCCTGCGTGTGCAGTGCTCTTCTGCATCCTCAACCTCATGAAAGTGGCTTTACAGAAACAGCTTCTCCTCATATCTTAGGGTTTGAGTGCTATGGCTACAGACTTTGTCTGAAAGAAGCATAGAATTGGAAACACCATGTTAACCAGGCTCTTTTTAGTCACCGAAGGCTAGTGGGCAAGTGGCTGCATGGGGAATTAGAATCATAGAATATCAGGGTTGGAAGGGACCTCAGGAGGTCATCTAGTCCAACCCCCTGCTCAAAGCAGGACCTAATCCCCAACTAAATCATCCCAGCCAGGGTTTTGTCAAGCCTGGCCTTAAAAACCTCAAAGGAAGGAGATTCCACCAGCTCCCTAGGTAACACATTCCAGTGCTTCACCACCCTCCTAATGAAAAAGTTTTTCCTAATGTCCAACCTAAACCTCCCCCACTGCAACTTGAGACCATTACTCCTTGTTCTGTCATCTGCTACCACTGAGAACAGTCTAGATCCATCCTCTTTGGAACCCCCTTTGAAAGCAGCTATCAAATCCCCCCTGATTCTTCTCTTCTGCAGACTAAATAATCCCAGTTCCCTCAGCCTCTCTTCATAAATCATGTGCTCCAGCCCCCATTTTTGTTGCCCTCCGCTGGACTCTTTCCAATTTTTCCACATCCTTCTTGTAGTGTGGGGCCCAAAACTGGAAACAGTACTCCAGATGAGGCCTCACCAATGCCGAATAGAGGGGAATGATCACGTCCCTAGTTCTGCTAGCAATGCTCCTACTTATACCGCCCCAAATGCTGTTAGTCTTCTTGGCAACAAGGGCACACTGTTGACTCATATCCAGCTTCTCGTCCACCGTAACCCCTAGGAAGGAATTGGGAGGAATTTCTACTCTCCGTCAGCACAGAGCAGATGTGTGCTCGAATTCGCACGTGGCTGAGAAGATGTCATGCTACCGGCCTTAAACAGACATTATGTCTCAGAGTATTGTCCTGGCAGTGCTTCACATACAAAGATACACGGGGGAAACAAGTCAGTGTGCTTGGCATTTCAGATCCTTGACAATCGACAGGATTTTTCTCAAGAAAAACATGAGAGAAGCCTGAAACGTAAGTATTAAACACAGACAGTATAATCAACTCAAATACTGGGCTGTCCTCAGTGTGCTGGAGGCACTGTTGCTGTCATCACCCATGGTAGAATGGGCCTGAGTACGTGGTTCTAAAACAAACTCCTTCCTGCTTTCCCTCATGTCCAAAATAGCTGGAGGGATGATTACATCTGTAAGCGGCTTTTGACCTTTTGCAAGTACAGCAAGAATGAATAAAGCCCAGCAGGATTCTCTAAGGCAAGCCCACCAAGGGACCTTGAGGAGTCAAGATAATCTTCAGTTCCTGCACTGCTTCATCTCCATGATTATTTAAGGCCTGGAGACGTCTGTTTAGGGTCAGAAAGATAAGGCTGGAAGGTGCAGTAAGAAGAGCAGGAACCACAGTGGAGCAGGGTGGAGAAGGAGGGAGGAAGTACAGCAGGGAAGCAAATAATCCAGCCTGTGAAGATGATATCAAGATGGAGAATTTTCAGGAAGTAGCTAAGTTAAAGAATTACTGAGCCTCCCCAGACAACCCTTATGTTAAATGTGTTAGTTAAGTAGTCTATCATGGAGGTTTTATCCAAAATCATCCGGCAATGAATAAATGAACATTTATGTGATGTTGCAATATCAAATATTTCATATCTAATGTTAAGGCTGAAGGTGGCAGGAAAAAAAAAATCTATAGAATATTCCTGGCTTGTGGCAGAAATTTGTCTTTCCGCAACCCAATTTTTGGATAAACGCGGTAAGGAAATGGATGCAGAAGACAAGCAGGGTTGATATGTGTGGATGGATGCTTATTCACAGCATTTTGCTCTACAAATTGCTGCCAGGCATGTGCATGACATACCATGGGAGGGTATTAAAAAAGGAACGATATTTAAAAAACTATAGTGAAGCTGAAGGCTGTGGATAGCTATTAAGAAGGGTGCTTTTTATTTGTTTTTATTTACTATTGTTTTATTATCCAAGCACCCTGAAAACAGGACAGATGCATTTTAACAATTCAATAAACAAACCAACTGGATTCATGAAATATTTTAAACAATTTTTACTGTCTTTTTTGCAGTTTGTTGTCCCCTTTCCCTTCTTTCCCGTTCTGTATTTATCATCTGATTTTTTTCTAAACTAACCTTTTAAAGTTTCCTTTTCTTTGTGTCTGTTTCCAGCATATTCTATTCTTTCTTGAGTTCTTTTTCTGCCTGTGATTCTATTTACTCTTGATATTCATATCTTTTTCTGTTCTTTTGCTCTACCCATTGTCTGTCTTTTAGCACTTGCAGTTTTAATTCTTTACCTGCTTGCTTATCTTCCTCTTTTCTCTGCTCAGCTCGGGCATACCTCTCCCTAATCACACACTTTGTCCTTGTCCACACGAGGGAAGATGCATTGTAAATGAACTGTCTCTTCAGTCTGCTTTAACTTAACCCCGTTTTAAGAGCTCAGTGAGTATCGGGCATAGAATAGAGAAACGAATGTAGAAATTCATTCCATTTTCTTTTAACTTTAGTTTTCCCATCCTCAAAACATGCAAAAAAAGACAATGATATGGAGCCTGATCCAAAGTCCCTTGAAGTCAGCAGATGGCTCCCATTTCAAAGGCGTGCTCTGAGGCTCATTTAACTAACCCTTGTAAAATATCTGGGATCTCAGCTAAAAGATGCTTGCCCCAATTATGATACTTACTTTTTCATATGATTTGTCACTTCTAGGAGGCCACCATCCTAAAGATGAGGGTCCACTTTGTCAATGTTCTCCTAAGTAGCTGAGAGGTGTCCTCCCTTTTGCATGGTGGTAGAGCTGTTAACGTCACACTGTTTGAAAACAAAAATATCATTAGTATGCTGTGAAGAAAACATTCACTTCAGTGCTGTTTAACAATAACTCTTCATTGTCAGACGAGAGGAGCAAAGAAGCTGTTCTCTCATTTGCCATGGTGCCTACAAAAACCCTGACACTGGCAAATGTGGCAATGCCAATAATGCTGATCACCGATATTGTTTCCTTGGTCTCTCCCATCAGTCTGTATCCATCTCTTGTCTTATGTAAGCCCCTTGGGCAGGGTCTGTCTTTTTGTGCTGTGTTTATTCAGAGCTTTGCACAGTAGGGCCCTGGCCTATATGATATGATGTGATGTGATTTCCAGGTCAAATAAAAAAGAAAACCTGTGTTTATTTAAGTGTGTTGTGTGCTTTTTGTTTTTTTTTATTCTGCCAGTGTTCAGCTTCACTCTTTTTCTTCCAAGCAGAGTTTAAGGCAAGATACTGTAATGATACGGGACTTACACTAGACAACAAATATAGATAAACATGGATTATCAATGAGCCATATAATTTAACTACAGAACAAGACCCACAATAGAGAATGCTAGCAGTTGACATGTCTGACTGAATATTTCTAGCTGATAGGGAGGAATTGATTTAGAATTTGAGGGGAATAGAGAAGTTTGTGGTCACTAAGCTCTTTGGAATCTCAGTTAATTCTTCCCTGTGAGTAAGAAATATAAGAGAAGCAGCTGATCATTTTGCACGTTAGACATGAATGAGCTACTCAGCTTTTCAGGAATCTAGCTCAAGAGGCAGATAAGAATGATAAAACTGTTGCATGTTCAAAGTGCTAAGAAACAGATTGAGAGAACCCAGCAGTAATTTTAATAATCTGAGAAAACAAATTTTGGGAAATTACTGTACCATCCTCGCTAGTTTTAAGAGGCAGTATTAGAACCCATAAGTGTAAAAGAAGGCAGGAACATTCTAAATGAGGCCCTGGATCATAGGAGCTATTATTCTTTGAAGGCTTTTTGACTGACTCACTGAACTCTGGTGACCTTTTCTGGGTGTTCCTCCTTGTGTTCTTGAGGTCCTTTCACATCAATGGGTTGCATTTCTGGAGTACTTCTAAATTATTTCTCTGACTACAGCAGATAGAAATAGCCTCTATTTCCCCAGACAGGAAAGTATTTGGGTTCCTCATTCACAGGCCATTGACTCATGCCTTGTAGCAGAAACCTTTTCTGGCAAATCCAGAGATGTGTTATGGAGTAATTAAGCGTTTTATAGTCATTACAATTAACCAGCAAATATATATTTCCCTTGTGCACAAATTGGCTATAAGCATCAACATTTCTCAATCCATATGTTACCAAACAGCAAACAGACAGTAATAGAAAAAGTGGAAATGGTGAAAGTACGAAATGTCCTTTTTTTTTTTTTTTTTTTTTACTTTTCAGTTTTCACCAAAAAGGTTAGTAGCAATTGGACATCCGACACAGTGAATCCCAGTGAAAATGAGGTAGTATCTGAGGCAAAAATAGGGAAAGAACAAGTTAAAAATTACTTGGACAAGTTAGATGGTCTTCAAGTCAGTCAGACCTGATGAAGTACAGCATAGAATATCAAGGAACTGACTGAGAAAGTCTCTGAGCTATTAGCGATTATCTTCAAAAAGTCATGGAAAACGGGAGAGACTGCAGAGGACTGGAAGAGGGCAAATACAGTGCCTATCTGTAACAAGGGGAATAAGGACAACCAGGGGAACTACAGACCAATTATCTTAAATTCAGTACCAAGAAAGATAATGGAGCAAATATTCAAACAATCAATTTGCAAACACCTAGAAGATAATAAGGTGATAAATAACAGTCAATAAGGATATGTCAAGAACAAATCATGTCAAACCAAACTAATAGCTTTCTTTGACAGGGTAAGAAGTCTTGCGGATAGGGGGGAAGTGGTAGATGTGGTATATCTTGACTTTAGGAAGGCTTTTGATACTGTCTCGCATGACCTTCTCATAAACACACTAGGGAAACATGGATGGAGCTACTATAAGATGGGTGCATAATTGGTTGGAAACCCATTCCCAGAGAGTAGTTATCAGTGGTTCATGGTCAAGCTGGAAGAGCATGTCAAGTGGGGTCCCACAGGGATCAGTCCTGGGTCTGGTTCTGTTCAGTATCTTCATAAATGATTTAGATAATGGCATAGAGAATACACTTATAAAATTGGCAGACAATACCAAGTTGGGAGGGGTTGCAAATGTTTTGGAGGATAGGATTAAGATTCAAAATGATCTGGACAAACTGGAGAAATGGTCTTTAGTAAATAGGGAGAAATTCAGTAAGGACAAATGCAAAGTATTCCATTTAGGAAGGAACAATCAATTGCACACATACAAAATGGGAAATGACTACCTAGGAAGGAGTACTGTGGAAAGGAATCTGGGGGTCATAGTGGATCACAAGCTAAATATGAGTCAACAATGTAACACTTCTGCAGAAAAAAAAAAAGGGAACATCGTTCTGGGATGTCTCAGCAGGAATGTTGTAAGCAAGACACATGAAGTAATTTTTCCACTCTACTCCGCACTGATAAGGCCTCAGCTGGAGTATTGTGTCCAGTTCTGGGTACCACATTTCAGGAAAGATGTGGACAAATCAAAGAAAATCCAGAGGAGAGCAACAAAAATTATTAAAGGTCTAGAAAATATGACCTATGAGGAAAGAGTGAAACAATTGGTTTTGTTTAGTCTGGAGAAGAGAAGACTGAGGGGGGATATGCTAACAGTTTTCAAATACATAAATGGGGGAGAGTTGCAGGGAGGGGGAGGGAGGTTACCAGGGGGAGGGTGAAGAACTGTTCTCCTTAACCTCTGAGGATAGGATAGGAAGCAATGGGTTTAAACTGCAGGTTGGACATTTTTCCTAATTGTCAGGGTAGTTAAAACACTGGAACAAATTGCCTAGGAAGGTTGTGAAATCTCTGTCATTGGAGGTTTTTAAGAACAGGTTAGACAAACACCTGTCAGGAATGGCCTAGTTATTATTTAGTCCTGCCTTGAGTGCAGGGGACTGGGCTAGATGACCTCTCGAGGTCCCTTCCAGTCCAATGCTTCTATGATTCTATACTGTGGCACCACTATTGCAAAATTTAGCACTAGATATGTTACTACAGTTTCTATATATTCAGTATATATTCTAGTCTGCTAAGCAATAATGATGACGATTCCCGTTCTTCTTTGATCCACTTGGTTTTAACATATAGCATCCTAAATCATTCGTTCTCTCCCCATGTGCTATCACCACACTTGAGATCAATAGCAGGTTCTTGAACTATAGTCTACTCAGTTTAAAGAAGAGGATCTTTAGCTTTGGAGTGTGCTTTGTTAAACATCCATGTCATGCTGCAAACTCAATCTTTTCTCTCAGATCTTTGTGGAAGCAGTGGGATTGATGTGCTCAATGTGGAGAATTTGAGTGTAGGGCAGTCAGTTACTACAGTTTATATATTGACTGATATGAATTGTGTAAAGCAGCAATGGCCTGATTGTCCAGTTTCTTATGGGTATAAAATGCTACCTCCAGTGCGAGCTTAGTGCTCTGATGTGGCAGTGTTTTAGACCCACTTTGCTACAATGGAAAAGGCTATACCAGGATTGAGGCAGAGGAAAAATATGAAATCTAAATAAATACTGTTCAAACATGCTAGTCAAGTTGAATGGGGGGGGAAGGGGAGGGATGAGAGGGGCATGATGCTTCAGAGCCTGAGCAACACTGTTTACACAGCTAATTTTAAGACACTACTCCAAGCCTCACCTTGGACCTGGGCTGGGGGTGTCTCTCTCCCAAACGTTGTGTTGATATACCCAAAGAGGTATGTGGGAGAGGGCCATGATAGATCTTTAAGATCTTCATCCCTCAGGGTAGGAAGCTGTGAGAGACAGTCTTTCACTGGAAATTTGTGCTCCTAGTGGAGTTAATAAGCTGTGACAGGCCTTCTTCAGAAATCTCCATCCTTCTAAGTGAAGTGGGTCCATGAGATGTCACTTATCCCAGGTTCTTTGCTCTTGGAAGTGGCGGGAGGCAACTGAGTCCTGGCAAGCGAGGACCCTAGAAAACTTTTCTCCTGGAAGTTCAGAAAACAGAATGTTTGTTTCCTGTAGTGAAACAGAAATAAAATAATCCTTTTCTGTGTACCTTGAAAATATTAGAAAGCAAGATATCCTTTTCTGTTCTCATCGAGAAGATCAAAGGCCCCTAAATGATGTCTTCCTCATGACATTAAAAAAATACACTGAAAAGTCACAGAACAATTCGACATCCCATTAACTAACTATTACAAACATTCCACATCCACCAAGAGCTAGGATTTGATTATCATACTGATTTTTTCATGACATTGAGGTTAATATATTTGAAACAATTATACCTCCCCCACACCAAGCTTCTTGAGATTCAAAATACTGTGTATGTCATACTTCTGCACGCACTTGTTCCTTTGCAAGATCTGAAAAGGATGAGCAACAGTATTGTTATGAGTCAGTTTGCTCCCAGAAGAACTTGCATCCCTTGCAGTACAGAGGTAATAGCTATACCAATTCAGTCCCATTAGCTTTTGATTTCAGCCACAAATATGAGTAGTTCAAATTATGCCAGCTGCACTGTATTAAGTTTTAGGCAATTAATTATTCTTATTGTGTGTTTCAGTTGTTGGGAGATGCTTAACCAGAATGGCATTCACCCACACAAATTTCCTTTGACAGTTTCATTTGTGTCCCTAGATTCATAACTCTGGTCCCTCTCCATTTTTGAAAGCTGTTAAACTGGCTGTCATTGTTAATCAGAAATCAGAATACAAATTGGTTTTGATAGTTTCAGATTTGCAACATTGTAATTCACTTGTTTCCAAAGTGAAGACCATGTACAGGGTGAATGCACTTATGCAGTTCCATCGTGTTGAAATGGACATTTGGTGAAGGCCAAATCCTCAAATGATGCAAATTAACATAATTCCATTAAAGTCAACAAGAATAATGGAGCTATGCAACTTTACGCTAGCTAAGTATTTGTCCCTTAATTGCCAGCTGATGACCAGACATGGACATCTTCCAGCTGCAGCAGGAAAATGGTGAGTGTCCCCTCTTATCCTTCAGGAAGCAGTTCACGTCTTTTAAAAGTGTTTGCTGGATTAACACTATACACACTCCAGAAAGGTCCATGCCCATCTGTGCATCATTATATATTTTAGGCTGTCTAATATTCTATCCATCGGAGAGATCAAATTCCATTTTATTAGAATTTCAATTCTCCTATGTAGGGGTCTGATAGACACTTATACCATATGATCAGGCCCCTGTGAACTCCATGGCAAAATCTAAAGCAACAACACCCACATTTTCATGGTAACATTAATTTATTCTCTCATGATTAAAGACCCTTCATTCCCATCTCTGGATTTAAATGAATGGGGCATTTCACACCTCTCTGAGCTACTGTGTCAGATTGTCTGCATACTGAAGTGCCTCAGTTGGTTAACATTTTCATGATTGTCTTTGTAATCGTAAGGGCGAGAAACATATCAAATGAGAACGGAGATGATGAAGCACAGTTCTGCAGCAGAGGGGCAATTCTGTGGCCAAAGAGTCATGGAATACATTGGACTTCTGACCTCATTATCCTAGTAGCTCTGGTAGCCTAGTAGCCATTCCACTACATGGGGATGAATGGTGCCCTAGGGTGAAATTCTGGCCTCAGTGAAATCAATGGGAGCTTTGCCATTGACTTCATTGTGGCCAGAAGACAGTCCCCTTTTCATGCCCCCCTCAGGATGGCTTTCGCCCCAAACCTTTCCCTCCAGACCATTTGAGTGTGGAGGGTAAGGCAGCCAGCAACAAGACTGCTCTTGCATTGCACTACATAGCATATTACAATATAAACCTATCTAGAGCACTTCACAAAAACCTCTGGCATGGGACAAAATAAATAAGAAAGTAACATAACAACCGTGTTAATAAGAAGCCAGTTTAAGGAAAGGAATTTTGGGATTAGATAAGCAAGTACACATGATTCGTTGAGTGTCCAAAGGTGAAAAAACTCCAGCACTAAGGGCAGATGTGCTAAAATCTTAGTGTTAACATTCAGGATCAACTCTGAGAGCAGCTGAGCAAAGAAGAGAGCCCGTTGCCAGGGGTTTGTTGCACTCATTTGTTTGAACTTGCTGCTTGCGAAAGATGCCTGGTTGACAGCCCGAGAAATCCAAGTTCATCGATAAAGCAGGTGCAGCACAGGCCATGGACAGTCAAGATTCCTCTAGAATAGGCAAAGTTCTGCCCCCTGACACCCTCAAGCCAGCCGGAGTGTGTGTGGATGGGCCGTGTCCTCTATGGAAGGCCCAGAAGGAAGATGGTCTGAGTCAGCCCTTCCAGGAAGCTTATTCTGCAGTGGTACTTCTGCTCCGCACATCATGCCTGACCAATTCCATGGACCAGACTGTATGTCTGCCTCATCCTGCCTCTTCTTGTCCTTTTGATGATGGCTAATGCCACTGGGAGCATTAGAGGGGAGCAGACACTATGCTCTCCAAGGAGATTATGGCCAGTCAAATAGACTATGTTTGGGCTGAGGAATAGAGCTCCTTGCCTCCTCCCACACAGGAAATCTGCACAATGTGGCCGATTATGCTCTTAATATGGCAAAACTCTGCTGCAAAGAGGCCACCTTTAAGAGTAAAAGGATAATTTAGTCCACTGAAGCCTTAGATTCTTTGCTGAACCACCAACTAGGATGCCAATTGGACTAATTGTAGTAGCGAGGAGGGCTTTGTGTGCATGCACATGTAATAACCACCCTCTTGGCTGACACACTGGGGATTGAACCAGGGACCTTTACTACTAAAAGCATGAGATACTGCTGCTTGAGCTAAAGAACCACAACTCAGGTGCGGGGGTTATAACATCTCATATCCTATGTGGATTGGCAAAGAGAGGGGCCTGGAACACACCCTCACCAGTGGGTTACACATGTTCATGTATCTTTCAACTGAGAATCTCATTGAATTTAGACCACCAAACAGCCTTGTGATGATGAGACACAACGTGAGGGAGGTAATATTTTTTACTGGACTGACTTCTGTGGTGAGAGAGACATGCTTTCGACAAGCTATCTCAACAGAAGTTGGTCCAATAAAAGATATTACCTCACCCACCTTGTCTCTCTAATACCCTGGGACCAACATGGCTACAACACCAATGCAGACAACAGTTGTGATGATGACTCAGTCAGGACTGACCTGGGCTGGATTTGAACCAGAAGCAGTCTACAGGTATAGGCATGAGTAATCTCTGAGTCATAAATGGTCATCTAGCCCTAACTACTGAGAGACCTCATGCCCAAAGATTCTACATTTTTCCCCCCAGATTCATCCACCAAATTTTAGGGACAGGGACATGCAATTGTTACCCAGGGTTTTCAGAACTCCTAAGAGTGGTAACTTAACTATTTCACTCCAGGCAATGTCAGGAATAAATCAATGGGAACACAGCATTTCTGTCGGATCAAGGATTAAATGCAAGTAAGCGGGCTCTTGTGCTCTAACACTGCAGTTTATTAGATTTAAGCACACACAGGCATAAGCAATAGGTTTAGAACATCTCAATATTTACCTATCATCTGGAGAGGTATTGAGTAATTAACAGCAGGCTCACAATAGCCAGTTGCTCACCCACTAGGGAGAAAGAATGTCAGGAAAAACGTCTCCCAAGATGGCTTCAGAGGACTGCTCCAAGGTACACTATATCAGCTAATATTTTATAACTACTGCAAAACACAAAGGTCATAGTGACCCCCCTACTGAATCATCACTTTTCTTAACTTTCAATAAACTTCTAATATCAGAGGAATCCAGACTCAAGGTCTTCCCTCCGCCAAGGTTTTCAGCCTCAGTTTCCCCTCCTCCCATTCTGATTAGCAGAAACTGTAGCCAGTTTTGACCCTCCTTCTGAAAGACTATCTTCAAATTAACTGTAACTATGTGGTATTCTATTTCATTAATTTAGGGTGGCTGAATGCACATAATATGGTTGCAATTAGCTTGATTACATTCTGGGGTATACACACCCCTCAAATCCAGGGCAACACAATGACATCTGTTGCCATGGTTCTGTCAAGTGCCAGTGGGATGCTGAGCTACCCAAAGAACTTAAAACAACATTTTCAAATTTAGCTGCCTAAGATTAGACCTATAAATCCATATTTAAACATCTAAATAAAAGTGACCTGATAGTCAGAGGTGCTGAGCAACTGCCACTTCCACTGGCTGCTGTGGGAGCTCATTGCACCACCATTTTTATGTAGGTGGGTGACAGGGGATGGATCACTTGATGATTGCCTGTTCTGTTCATTCCATTTGGGGCACTTGGAATTGGCCACTGTTGGAAGACAGGATACTGGGGTAGCTGGACTTTTTGTCTGACCCAGTGTGGCCATTCCTATTGTGATAAATGAAGGAGGGGGGAGCTCCCTTTTATGGGCACCCAGCCATCCAGTAGCTATAAAATCCCTCTTAGTAGCTGTTCTCTAATTGCTCTACTTTTAAAGGGTTAAAAAGTCTCACTGCTATGCAAGGGAAAAGGAAGTGAGTGGGCACCTGGCCAAAAGAACCAATGGGAAGGCTAGAACTTTTTAAAATTGAAGAAAGACTCCCCTTTTGTTTGTTTGTTTGTTGTTCTCCCAGGGAGAGGCAGACAGGGCAACAGCTATGCTGTAAGACGCTTGGGCCAGATATGAAAAATCACCAGGATCATACCCAGAAACTACTCATTTAAGCCCGCAGATATGTAAGTAGATCAGGAAATGTCTAGGAAGATGCGATTAGGTTTATCCCTTCTATTTCATTATGGCTTGTGGATTCCTCTGTACTAACCCCAAGTGCTTTTGTTTTGCTTGTAACCTTTAAGCTGGACCTCAGGAAAGCTATTCTTGGTGCTTAATTTTTGTAGTTGCTCTTTTAAAATCTAGCAATAGCCTGAGTTCCTAGGTGTATTTTCTTTCTTTCTATTTTTTTTACTAATAAACTTTACCTTTTTAAGAACAGAATTGGACTTTTGTGTCTTAAGTGGTTTGTGCACATTGTTTAATTAGCTGGTGGCAACAGTTGATTTCCCTTTTTTTACCCAGAGGAGGCTGAAAGGGCTTGAGGTACCCCACAGGAAGGAATTCCAAAGTATGCCTTCCTGAGCTCTCAAAGGGGTTCTGCACTTGGGTGGTAGCAGCATCTTCCAATCCAAGGTCAGAGAAAAGCTGTAACCTTGGGAGTTTAATACAAGCCTGGAGTGGCCAGTAGTAATTTTTTTGAATCCCTGTGGGCCCCCACCTTCTGCACTTGAAGTGCCAGAGTGGAGAATTAGCCTTGACACCTATATTCTTGCATAGGTGCTCAAATGTAGTGAGCTAAGTTCAGAAATACTACCATAACGCCCAAACATGTGGCTGATCGTGCCAATAACATCTCACATCTTCTTTACCTTCCACTGTTGAAAACCCAAGAAAAGATATTGTAGATGTAAGAATAGCTAATGGGCTTAAAAGCATTACATTAAGATGTTTGGTAGTGGCAACCTCGTCAGGAGCCCTGGAGACTGCAAAGGCCCTGAATCTGAGATTGATGAACTGAAGATAGTAGTTCAGAAATAAAAAGGCAGATTTCCAATAAAGATGTTTTAAAAGAGGAAAACAGGTGAAAAATGCAACTGGTGATGGCATCAGCT
Source organism: Lepidochelys olivacea (assembly GCF_965140295.1). Classification (NCBI taxonomy): domain Eukaryota; kingdom Metazoa; phylum Chordata; order Testudines; family Cheloniidae; genus Lepidochelys; species Lepidochelys olivacea. Next base: position 161,326,180 of record NC_140412.1, on the reverse strand, counting down.
CCAAAGCCCCAGAAAGCTCAACCTGTTAGGGTGGCCCCTGTTCAAGCTTATAACAAATACATCCTACAGTTCTTTGCAATAATTGCACTCAAAGAGAGACTGGGAACCTCAATCCACCTACAGTGTGATTCTCAGCCACACAAAGTGAAGAAAAAGCGTCATCCTTTTTATATTGCTGTTCAGCCACAGTGCTCCAATTTCCTATCACCTGCCTCCTCCTTGCCTCCTCCATCACCAATGAACAAACTTAGCAAGAGCTAAAAAGACGGAAGCCCAGTGGCTGGACAGACTTTGAGCTGTGGCTGAAGAATGTTCAGCATCACTTAGTTTGGGAGAGAGAAACCATACAGGGTGGTTTTATGCCAATGTGTGCTTACCCAATCCTGGGCTGTTCTGGGACAGCGTCCAGCACAATTGAAAGTCGCCTGGGCCAGTGACTTTAATGTCTCCGTGAGCCATTGCAGCAGTCCAGGATCAGTAAAGAGCGTAGTGCTCTGTTCCTAGTATATGCTCTGGAGGCCAGCTGGTCCAGCTTCAGAGACATTTTGCACCATCAAAGCAGCACAAAGCTGCCTCACAGCCCAGGAACTGGCTCAGTGTCCTGCAGTAGATAGTACGAATGCCAACTCAAATAATTTGCTGATCCATTTATGGAGTTAGACAGAAAACTTGGCTCAGACAATGAACCTGTTATGGAGACAGATTATTTGTTATTGTTACATAGGGTATATGTTTTAACATTATGATATTATCTATATTTATTATAGTCCTGGCTCATGGTTGGCAGAATTGTCATAGTTAATAATACTGAATTCTAGAACAGTGTTAACCAAAGCACATATGTAAATCCAGATGGAATGCACTGAGTTCTCTGAAAATTATTGAGAATAAAAGTATTCTCTGGACATCTGGGGATATCAACCATTTAAAATATTAGCTTCAGAAAAGGGCTTCTCCTGAAATGCTTCTGAAATTTATGGCCATAAAGCCCTTAATGGAGAGGTTCCTAGATGTTCCAATAAGAAGCATTCAGAATGCATCTAACAATCTATATAGTAGCTTCTTGCTTCCACAAACGTCGTGGTTTACAGCCCCTTTAGGAAAATGCCATCCTCCTGTTTCAGCACATCTTGATAACACAACAATCAATATCAGAAGTCAGTATCTGCTTCATTAAAAGAACTTTTTTTTTTTTTTAAGATGCCCCATTTTAGCCCAAAGACCCCTGGGCTTTTAAAACAGCAACCCTTTGATGTTTGCCATCTAAGCCAAAGTCCTAGGCAACTGGTTTAGCAGTTAGGAAAAAAGTCCTTTTATTGACACTAGACAGCACCATTTTGAACAACTGGCAGCAACCCATGGCTAAATATTCTGTCCAGCCTCACCTCAGTCTCAACCACACTGTGAAGAGAGGCTGTGGAAGAGAAAGTACAGGAGTAATGCACCAGCATCATCTCGCTTCTCCTCCATCCAGCACAACAGGACCATTAGCCTCTTATGATGCTGTGGGACCTGCTGTCTGCCCTGAAGCACGCAGGAGAAGGCCTCTCCCACCCAAAGCACCAAACATGTTGGTTGTGAGGAGGGGCTTGTGTACGTGAACAAAAGTGGGACCGTGTGGGGCAGGCCTCTGTAGGTTTGGACTAGCATCCAAAGGTTGGGTTGCTTATCTCAAAACCAGGCCTTTGGGGAGCCTGAATTAGAATATGCATATTTAAAATAACCTGCAATTCACCTAAATGCAGAAACAGCTGTGTGGTGACTGCAAGTCGGGTGGCCTCCAAACTCTCACCCTGTTTGGTGAACTGTGAATGGAATTTTTTAACAACATTGGCAGCTGAAGGGACATTATCATCCCTGAAGCACTTTGCAAATGAGAAAAAAGATGAAGACTAACCAGCAAGCTCACAAATAACTGAAATTAGCACGGCCACTGGTTTTGTATCTTGACTGATGCCAGGTTTTGATATTTGTTCATTACCATGGGAAGATGTTTTTTTTTTAAAGATTGGCACTACATTAGCCTTTTTCCAGTCATCTGGGACTTCCCCCATGAGTTTTCAAAGATAATGGCCAATGGCTCTGCAATCACAGCCGCCAATTCCTTCAGCATAGGGGCATAGCGAGCAGATCGAGGGACGTGATCGTTCCCCTCTATTCGACATTGGTGAGGCCTCATCTGGAGTACTGTGTCCAGTTTTGGGCCCCACACTACAAGAAGGATGTGGATAAATTGGAGAGAGTCCAGCGAAGGGCAACAAAAATGATTAGGGGTCTAGAACACATGACTTATGAGGAGAGGCTGAGGGAGCTGGGATTGTTTAGTCTGCAGAAGAGAAGAATGAGGGGGGATTTGATAGCTGCTTTCAACTACCTGAAAGGGGGTTCCAAAGAGGATGGCTCTAGACTGTTCTCAATGGTAGCAGATGACAGAACGAGGAGTAATGGTCTCAAGTTGCAGTGGGGGAGGTTTAGATTGGATATTAGGAAAAACTTTTTCACTATGAGGGTGGTGAAACACTGGAATGCGTTACCTAGGGAGGTGTGGAATCTCCTTCCTTAGAGGTTTTTAAGGTCAGGCTTGACAAAGCCCTGGCTAGGATGATTTAACTGGGAATTGGTCCTGCTTCGAGCAGGGGGTTGGACTAGATGACCTTCTGGGGTCCCTTCCAACCCTGATATTCTATGATTCTATGTTACAGGCAAATTCACCACACTGAGATTCACCACACTGTCACACCTATTTTACACTGGCCAGCTTCAGGGAGTGATGAGGAAGGACCCAAAGCACCCCACACAGTCAAGAAATATTGGCTCAGACAAGGCTGCCTCTGTGTGTGTGTGGAAGGAGCAGGCAGCAGAAGTAGCAAATTATTTCAACAAACGTATAATTGATTTTGTCCATGAAACCTGAAATACTGAATTCATCGTCAGAACCAGAATCTAAAGTTCTAACTTCTGCCCATCTCTGGCATCTGTATGTCAGGTTAGCATTGGAGCTGAAGGCTATGGAGCCAATATTCACTCCACTTCCACTCAGGCATTTCCTTAACTATGGAGTATGTGCCAGGCTCCTTTTCAAGAAGCACAGGTGAGAGTCAGGTTACCTGATTGTAAATGGATATTTGGATGGTACCCACAGGAATCCACGCAAGTTGACTCTTGGGGGTCTTATTTCACCTCCATTTAAATTCTATGTTCAGGGATACCATCAGATAGGAAGGTCCATCTTCAGTATTGCTGAGGTTCAGAATTCACAGATATACTTTGGCTCGGAGGCTTCAGGTTGTTTAATGCTTCAAGCTCAGCACACTCCTTTTGCTTCAAGCGTTGGTGACTCACCATTTAAGAAAACATGCTCTCTCTTCCCTGGCATCAGCGGATAACCGCCTGGAGAGGACATAATTCATGGGTAGTTTCACTTCAATTCAGGAGAACTGAGTCCTGCTGTGTCAGCTCAGTGTACCTCGGTGGCTCAAAGACACTCCCATTCATATGGGGGATAATTAGAATTAATTCTGTAGTACAATAAATACAGAGGATTGTTCAGTTCACAAAAGACTCAGGCCTCTTAGAGACCACCCTGCCAGACGTGCTAGAGCCTCGTTTCTTATGGCAGGATTTTCAAAGGGCCTAAAGGCAGTAGGTGCCCAGATCCCATTGGCTTTCAGTTGGACTTGGCTGCGTAACTCAATCAGCCCACCCCTTTTGAAAATCCCAGCATTTAAGGGGTAGGAGTGCTCAGCCAGGCCTTCCCCAAAACACTGTCACTCTGCAGTCATTGTGTGAGTGACAGAGCATAGACCCAGTAATACAATGAAGGAAAAAAAGAGCAGAAAAAAATTGGGAGTCCAATTAAAAATCAGGCATTTTACTATATTTTTTAAAGAAGGTCCTTTAGGAAGTAAGTTTATTAAAAATAGAAAAATTCCAGCAGCAGCTTCAGCAGAAAAGACCACCTTTATGAATTCCCCTGTGAAGGATAGAAAAACGTCTAAATTAGAGCCCTGACTAAAGTCGTTCATCTCTCTGGATCTGAATAACCTCCTTAAGCTGGAGCAGACTCCCAAGCTAAATGAAAACTCCCAGCTAGACGAAGTCCGTTGGGGCTGGAGCATGTTTGCTGAGCTCCCAGACTGGACTGAACTCCTCAGAGATGGAGCAGGATTTATAGTTCCTTGATTTAACCCCCTAAAAGATTCAAAATGAGACTCTGCCTAGTAAGATATTAACTATTAATAGTGTGTGTGTGTGTGGGGGGGGGGGAAATAATGCAAAACATGAACATCCAGTTGCAGGGAGCCCCCTGAAGAGCTGTAAGGCTGCAAGAGAACTGGGAGTGACAGACGATAGCCATTAGATGTCAATGATTCTGGCAGCAAGGATTCTAAATCAGTGTCATTCAGTTATGGCCTTAAAGGCCTGAAAGGACCATCGGATCATCTCATCTCATCCCCGTATATCACAGACCACGAACACCACTCCCAGCCCCCGCACACTAAACCCAACAACGGAAATGAGACCAAAGTATTGCAGCCCACCGGAGACTAAACTGTGGTGGGCCACAGATGGAGAATAGGAAGGACTGAGGTGCACAAGGCCCCTGCAATGGTAGACAACCGACTGAGATATACCCAGATAATACTGGTGATCTGCACCCACAGGCTGCAGAGGAAGGCAAACAAAAAAACATGAACAACCAACCCAAGGTCTCTGCCAATCTGCCCTGGGGGAAAATTCCTTCCCAACCCCATATATGGTGATCAGTTAGACCCCGAGCACATGAGCAAGAACTAGCAAGCCAAGCAACTGAGAGAAAAAATTCTCAGTGCCACCTCAGAGCACTGGCCCTCCCCATCCAGTGTCCTCTCTCCAGCTGTGGCCATCCCGAGTACTTCAGAGGAAGGAGGCAATAAAAAAAAAAGCATAATATATTGAGTTGGGGGGAGAGAATCTTCCTTCCTGACCCCTGCAGGTGATTGGCTGAGTACGGAAGCATGAGCTTTCAGGAACATAAACCAGAAGGAACTCCTAGGGCAGCTGCCCCTTACAATCACAAGCAACCCATCATACCAGGATCCCTTTTGCCATTTATTAATATGGGATGGCAGGATCATTGCAATCCCCTGGTACTTGTTTGAACTCATGGTCTAGATGTCCCTTCTCCATCTTTATTAGCAATTATTCTGGGAACTGTAAACATAAAACCTTGACTTTTCATTTGCTGAACATTTGAAAGCAAGTCACAGGCAGCAGAAGGCAAATATTTAGGTGCATAATGAACCACTCAGATCCCTCTATCTCATTTTCACTAGGCAATTACATTTCACTTTGGAAAATAATCCTGTTTCTTTGCACACTTGATTTTGCACCTCATTGCCCCAACTCTCCCCTTAAAGCACAGTCTGAAAACCTACCCTGGATGCTCATTTAATTGAATGCTTAATCTTAACCTCTTAGTTCTCAGAAGTTCCCTTCAGTGTTTGACAGGCAGCTGCAGACATGCTTCAGCACAGTCACAAAGGATGACAGTAATTATGTGGAGTCTCTTGCACAGCTAAAAGAATCACAAGGGACATTGATCAATATTGTACACATATGTATGCTCAAATTCTACCCTTCTCTACAGCAGTGCAACCCCACTGAGATCACAGGGGTGCCCAGGTGTAAGTGGGAACCAATTTTACTGCCTGAAAAATGAAATCTGTGTTGTGGTACCTATTTTTATCTGGCACTTTTTTGCATATGGAGCTATGTGTGTGAGGCACTTTAATAGAAGTAGATCTGTACATGCAGACAAACTCTACACTGACACTCTACAATGTCGACACTCTAGCCCTAGGAACGGGATGCGCTGTGGGAAAACTCTACTGCCCACCCTGTTTCCTAACTGCGGTGGTGCTGTTGATGGGACTCATTTGCCCATGAGGAGCACAAATACATAAACTGCACAATTAGCTCCTTTGGTGGCTGTCTCAGTAGAATGACGGCAGTTTGAGAAGGCTTTATACTGGACTACCATCTAATTGAGAATTGGGCTCTCCAGCACTGGGCTGAGTCACATTGGCAGCAAAAAGCCCATGTGCACCTGTTCTGAGGATAATTAGCACATTGGTCTCCAGGGCTGTTAGACTATTACAAGGAAACTTTGCAATTCTTAATTTTTAAAATGGGATGTTCAGTGATGGTGTTTGTTTGGTTGTTTATTTTTGTCTGTTTGTTTTGAAGTTTGATATAAAATGAAGATATCAGTGAAAACACACACACACACTCCTCAGCCTGGCTGCTGCCAGCTGCAGAGCGGTGAAGTGCATCCCTGGGGCTCAGGGCGCAGTGTGTTCCAGCATCCCCCCTCCCCTCCCCCCGCGGGATCCCTTATCCCTGCCCCCACCGCACCTCAGGGGGTAGGGATAAGGGATGCCTGGGAGGCTATGGGGAAGTTTTGGGGCTGGCTTCCACTTGCCCCCCTGACAGTGCATGCAGCTCGGATGCCTCTGCACATGCAGCCCCAGGGAGGGTGGGAGCAAGGGACAGAGTGCAGTGGGACCAAGCAGCTGCCCTGCAGAGAGGAGGAGTGGCAGGGCTCCCAGCTCAACACAGTCGGGGGAGGGATGACTCCAACACCTCAGCCGTTCCTCCTTCCTGCAGGGCAGCCACTTGGTCCTCACTCCACTCTCTGGCCCCTGCTCCCAGGCCCCCATCCCCTCCGCCATCAGCAAGGATGAGCCAGAGCCAGAGCCATCACCTCAGGAAGCTGTGGGGAAGTTTTGGGACTGCCTCCCACTCGCTGCCCTCATAGCGTATGCAGCCCAGGCACCCCTGCCCACACAGCCAAAGGGAGGGTGGCGGGGGGAGAGGGGACACCCGGGAACAAGGGCCAAAAAGCAGAACCCTGCAGGGAGGGTGAGCGGCAGAGCTCCCAACTCAGCCCAGCTGGGGGAAGGATGACCGCCAATATCATGACAACCGGAAGCCACTTCCCAACTGGCTTGCTCCCTGGTCCAGGCAAGCTCTGCAGAGCAGCGAGAAGGAGCTGCTGTCGCCATGGGAGAAGCAGGATGGGGAGCATGCTCAGACAGATAACAATGGTATTAGCTGCCTGCACTATTGCTCCTCTGCTGCTGGGAACTGTGGGATACATCGAGAGGACTTCCTGGACCTGAGTCAAGCTGGGGACACGTGCACAATACCCATAGGGCTTGGACCCCAGGTCCTGATTAACACAGCTCAGACACTCCAGTTCTGTAGGGTCCTGGGACCCTGGGTGTGAGCTCTAGGTTAATACATTTGTACTGTGGACACAAGGCGGGTGGGGTTTGGTTTGAGCCCAGGCTTAGACTCAGGCTTAAATTCTGTGTAGACATTCCCCCAATAAGAAGTTACTTACCTTGTATAGTAACGATGGTTCTTCGAGATGTGTGTCCCTGTGGGTGCTCCACTCTAGGTGTCGGTGCGTCCCTGCGCCAGAGATTGGAGATTTTTTGCAGCAGTACTCGGTCGGGGGAAGGGCGTGGCACAAGAGTCGTCTCGTGCAGCCGTTGGCGCCTCCTGCAGCGCGTGCACCCCCAACGGTCCCCTCTATTGCTTCTCCATTGTAGAACTCAGCTGTGTGAACTCCAAAGTAGAGGGGAGGAGGGTGGGTACTGGAGCACCCACAGGGGCACACATCTCAAAGAACAATCATTACTGCACAAGGTGAGTAACTTCTTCTTTGAGTGGTGTCCCTGTGGGTGCGCCACTCTAGGTGCTTGTAGAGCAGTACCCACCAAAGGTGGTAGGGGTTCGGAGTTATGTATAAGTGTGTGATGAGAGCACAGTGAGGCCAACGATAGAGTCTGAGACAAGGCCTTGGGTGATAGCATAATGCTTTGCAAAAGTGTGAGCCCATGTCCAGGATGCAGCTCTACAAATGTCTATTAAGGGGACATTGTTCAAGAATGCGATCGATGTCGCCATGGCCCGTATTGAGTGGGATCTGATGCCCACGGGGGGTTCTTTGTTATACAGGTAGTAACAAGCTTGAATACAGGAAGAGACCCATTTGTAGAGTCTTGGGGTTGATATTGTAGAGCCCTTGGAGCGCTCTGCTGTAGAGACAAATAGTCTTGGTGACTTGCGAAACGGCTTAGTTCTGTCCAAGTAGAAGGCTACAGCCCATCTGACATCTACCATGTGCAATGTTGATTCTCAAGAGTCATTATGTGGCTTGGGATAGAAGGCAGGTAAGTGTATGGTTTGGTTAATATGAAAATTAGTAGCCATTTTTGGCAAGAATTTTGCGTGAGGACGTAACATGATTTTGTCTTTGGTAAATACAGTGTACGGTGGTTCAGCCATAAATGCTCGTATTTCGCTGACACGTCTTGCAGACGTGATAGCCACTTGGAATGCAGCCTTCATTGACATCTGTAAGAGCAAGCAGGTTGCTAGAGGTTCGTAGGGTGGTCTTGTGAGACATTTTAGCACAAGATTGAGATCCCATAGTGGTGCAGGTTGGCGTACTTCTGGATACATGTTCTGTATACCTGTTAGAAAGCGCCATGTAATCGGGTGAGCAAATATTGAAGCCCCTTCTATCTGTTCACGGAGGGCCGTGATGGCAGCTAGGTGTACTTTAATAGAACTTATGGCTAAGCCCGTTTCCTTCAGTTCTAGTTGGTAGTCTAAGATCACAGATAGAGGCGCTTTGGTTGCATCCAGCTGTTTCTGTTGACACCAAAGGGAGAATCTTCTCCAATTGTGGTGGTAAGTCTTTCTAGTGGTGAGGTGACAGCAATTTAATAATACCTGTTTCACTTTCTCCAAACAGTTCAATTCCTCATGTTGAAACCACACAGGAGCCATGCTTTGAGATGGAGCTTCACTGGGTATGGATGGAGTGTGAGGTCCTTGTTTTGGGACAGGAGGTCCGTCTGTAAAGGCAGCAGTTGTGGGGCACAGACTGCTAGACGTGAGCGGTATGGAAACCAAGTCTGTCTGGGCCATGTGGGGACAATGAGAATGATGTATGCTCTGTTGAGTCGTATCTTGCAGATGACCCGTGGGATCAGTGGTATCAGCGGGAAGGTGTGCATGAGCAATGCGTTCCACTGGATGAGGAAGGCGTCCCCTAACGATCCCGGTGCCAGGCCTGCCCTAGAGCAAAATAGTGGACATTTGTGATTTTTCGCTAGGGTGAAAAGGTTGATTACCAGGTGACCCAATTTTTGGAATATCATGCTGAGAACACTGTCATGGATTTCCCACTCATGTTCCTGTGAGAAGTGCCTGCTGAGGTTGTCAGCTGTAGTGTTTTGGCACCCTGGTAGGTATGATGCTATGATGTTTATATTGTTGCAGATGCACAAGTTCCATAAGTTCATGGTGTCACAACCCAATGGCCCCTTCCCTCAAGGGGTCCCCTGGGGAAGCAAATCAGTATTATATGTTGCTAACACTGTTGTAGGCATTGTAAAGTATTCTGGGAAGTGTTAAAGGTGTGAGTGTGGGTGAAAGGTTCCTTTGCAGGTTGCAAAAGGCCAAAGAGGGAGGGAGAGAGAGCAGAGAATGGGTTAACTCAACACCTCAGCTAGCTCCATCTGAAGATAAAATGCTGGTCCCAGTCCAAGGTCATGGACTCAACGAGAAGTCAGCAGTTGCATTCACATCTTACCCAACCCACCACCAACCCCCCGCCAGCCGTGAGAAGAGGAGAACTAAGTGGAGCAGGGCTGCAGAGATTACAGTGAGAATGAATGAGATGGCGAAGGCCAATGGCGGGGAAACAAAGTCTCTGGAGCTGGTGTGTTTTGGGAAAGCAAAGGAGGCCACAGTGAGCTGGTTTGGACTGGTACAAAGAGCACGAGGAACAGAAACCACCAAACAAAAACACCCCCAAAAGAACCCAGGACTTAAAAAGCCTCCCGAGAGTCACAACAAGTTAGAGATCAACAGCAGACCCTGGACAACCTGTGCGCACAGGACAAGAACTCCCGTCCATCCCTCCCCTTCTTCTTCTTACGTTACTACCAGGCTTGGCCAGCCTCGGGTAGTGTGGGTGTGAGTATGAAAGTGGGTTAGGGCTTGGGGCACTAACACTTCCCTTCCTTCCTCTGGGGGGGACCTCCCTCCCAGTACTCTCCGCTGTTATTTTATTGCTTTATCAATAAAGCTTTAAAACTCAGTTACATGGTGTGTTCTGTCATCTCCTCCCTAAAGATCCTGCAGCCTCAGCCTGATCACCTGATGCCCCAGGCAGATTGGTAACATAAATCTGTCACAATGGCTTCTATGCATAGTGAGCAAGACCTAGCTCCCCCTTGGCAATTGATGTAAAACATGCACGCCACATTGTTGGTGAGACTAGAGATTGAGGTTTCTCATATGAGGGGGAGGAAGTGTTGGCATGCACCGTGTACTGCGCGTAGTTTCAGAAGGTTGATATGCAGTTGGGTTTCCGTTGCGGACCACTTTCCTTGTACATTGCAGTGACCCAAGTGGGCTCCCCAACCTATCAGGGAGGCCTCTGTTGTAATAGTCACTGATGGGGGGGTCTTGTTGAAAGGGAATCCCAGAGCATACATTCCCTGGTTGTGTCCACCATTGTAGGGAGAGGATAACCCTTGGTGGTAGTTTCACACGTCTGTTGAGAGAGAGTGTTTGCTGGGTGCATAGACCGTGCCCAATCAGTGCTGCAGACAGCGCATATGGAGTCTGGCATACTTTACTACGAAAGTCGTAGCTGCCATATGTCCCAGAATCTGAAGGCATGTTCTCACTGAAGTTTGTGGGCTGATGGTGACCGTGGAAGTAAGATTGGTCAATGTAGTGAATCTGTGGTTTGGCAATATTGCCTTGGCTTGTATGTAGTCTAGGTCGGCTCCGATAAACTCCAATTGCTGGGTTGGTTCCAGGGTGGATTTCTTTTCGTTTATCTGTAGACCTAGCTGGTGAAACAGGTCTATTGTGGTCTTCAGCATGCCTGCCGTTTCTTGTTGATTGGCACCCTTGAGAAGGCAGTCGTCTAAATAGGTCATAAATGTGCTGCTACTACCACGAGCGTTTTTGAGAACATGCAGGGAGCAGTGGACAATCTGAGGGGGAGGACCCTGTATTGGTAGTGGTTGAGTTCTACTGTGAACTGCAGGAACTGTCTGTGGGCAGGATGTATTGTAATATGGAAGTATGCATCTTGAAGGTCGAGGGCTGCAAACCAGTCCCCCCATCTAGCATTGGGATTATTGTGGCCAGAGTGACATTTTGAACCTGTGATTGTGTACGAACCTGTTGAATTTTCAGAGATCTAAGATTGGTCTCCATCCCCCTCCTTTCTTCTCTGTCAGGAAATATTTGGAATAAAACCCCCTCCCTCGATATTGATGTGGTACTGGTTGTACAGCACCCAGGAGTAGGAGGTGGTCTACTTCCTGTTGCAGAAGGAGCTCATGAGAGGGGTCCCTGAAGAGGGATGGGGAAGGGGGAAGGGTGAGGGGGACGGTTGTGAAAGGAATGGTGTAGCCAGATTGTATGATCTCCAAAACCCATTTATCTGTGATTATCGCAGCCCAGGCATGGTATAATGGGCGTAGGCGGTGACCAAAATTGTGGGATGGGGTATCTATTGGTGCTAGAGATGTGGCAAGGTCATGCATATCCTAGACCAAGACTTCAAAATTGTTCTTTCGATGTAGATGAATGGGTGGACGAGGACTGGTTCTGTGGAGCTCGTCAACTCTGAGCCCGTTGTCTGGGTCTGTTCTGAGTGAAGTATTGTGGTTGTTGATGGTTAAACGAGGTTTCTCGTGACCTCTGGTATGGTGTAAAGTGAGGGCGTTTGTCAGGCGGTGGGTGCATGCCTAGTGTATGCAGCGTCGCTCGGGAGGCCTTCATGGTATGGAGGACGTCGTCTGTTTGAGACGAGAATAGTTTATCCCTGTTGAAGCGGAGGTCCTCCACTTTTAGCTGTAGTTCTTTTGGAATTCCCAAAGCCTACAGCCATGATGTTCCTCTCATAACCACAGCTGTTGCGCTTGTTCGGGCAGCTGTGTCCACTACATCCACTGAGGCTTGCAGCACTGTGCGGGCTATTAACTGACCTCATTGATAATGGCATTGAGTTGAGGACGTTTATGCTCAGGAAGGTCCTCCACAAGCTCTTGTATTTTACTATAGTTATAGTAGTCGTAATTTGCTAGTAGAGCAGAATAGCTGGAAACTCTAAGCAGAAGGGTGGCTGACGAGTAAACTTTCCGCCCAAAGAGGTCCAGTCTCTTGTGTTCTTTATCTTGCAGTGAGGAGTGGAAATGAGGCTGTTTACTGCACTGGTTGGCAGCCTCTACTACCACAGAACAGGCTTGAGGGTGTGAAAACAAAAATTCCGTGCCTTTGGCCGGAACAAAGTATTTTCTGTCAGCCCTTTTGTTGGTGGGTGGTGCTGATGCCGGTGGTTGCCATATTACCTCTGCAGGCTCCATTATAGCCCCATCCATGGGGAGGGCAATCTTGGTCGATGATGGGGGTTGTAGGATTTTTAACAACTTACGTTGTTTCTCCTGCATCTCATGTAAGGCAATTTCTTGGCTGTTTGCTACTCTTTTGAAGAGGTCTTGGAACTGTTTCAGGTCATCTGGTGTCGTAGGGGTAGATGGCGTCACTGCTTTGTCTGGTGCGGAAGATGAGTGTGGGGCAGGTGGTGAATCATCCAGGTCTCCCGGTGATAGTATCTCTTCCTCTTCTCTCTCTTTCTCGGGCGGGGGGAGGGGCGGGGTCAGAGGTTTCTCTGTGTGGTAATGATGGGTGTACTCTGGAACCTCTTGTGGCTGGGGAAGAGGGACCAGAATAGGGGTTCTGGTATGTGGCCCAAGGACTCCATTGTGGCCATTGCATGGGGTAAGGTGGTAATGGATAAGGCCAGTGCTATGAATGCTCAGAAGGATGAGGCTTAGGCTTCATAGCTTCCTATGTAGGTCTCCTCTGTGATGGGGATGAACGTTGAGAGGAGAAGCCGTTGTCCTGCATGTCTCCTTCCTTCCACTATGCATGGAGATTGGTGCAGGAGACAAAGTATGGTACTGTGCCATGTAGCTCGGGGAGTGTTCGGTGCCAAGCAGTGATGACTGCAGTGCCGAAGAATGTGCTAAGTTATCAGGATGCAGGAGTTGCACTGGTCCCGCCTTGGGGTTGCGGTCGACTGTTGGAGCACGGACTGGTGCCGGATTCGGCTTGTTAGTCAGCATCAAGTCTGGGGTTGGTGCCGGTGGTGGCAGCATTGATCGCAGTGCGGCTGCCTGTGCTGTGCTCGGCACCAGGGTAGTCGCATGGAGGAGACTTGACATCTCAACTCCGGTGCCCCAGGTTGGGGCTCGGCAGAGGTCTGCTGAGGCACAGTGCCAGAGGAGCCCGGTGCCTCATAAGTGCTCACTCTGGGTGAGTGGAGCACTGAGGGTAAAGACCTTGCTGGGGAAGCCCTCTTTTTCTGAGAGACCCTTGCTGGAGAAGTCGAGGCTCGCTTCCTGACAGTTTTGGAAGTCGGAGACTTATCAGAGCTCAGGGATCTCGGTTTATGAGACTCCCCAGAGGACGTCTCTTGCGGAGGTTGGAGGGATTTCTCCAGCAGAATCATTTTCAAGCGGAGATCCCTGTCACGTCTTGCCCTTATTATCAAGTTGGTGCAATGTATGCATTTCTGGGAGATACGAGTTTCTCCCAGACAGCGGATGCAGGATGTATGGCCGTCAGAGACCGGTACTGGTTCACGACAGGAGTCACCCTTTTTAAATCCTGTTGAGCTCAGCATGACTGCAGTTAAGCCTCTCCCCACTCTGGAGAGGGTGGGAGATAATTGTAGTGGTAAACTGTAGAAACTATTCCTATCTGGAGAATTAAGTAAAGAGAAAAAAAAGTCTTTTTTTTTTTTAAAGAAAAACCTCTAAGAGGAACTAACGAAATTATGTAACTATTTATAGACTAATACTATCTAAACTATGTAACTAAGTATGATTAATAAGAAGTTCCTATGTGACTTGTCGCTTTGGTTTTGTTTTTTGTTTTTTTCCCAGAAAGCATCAAGGAGAGCACTGAGGCGGAGCGCCGTCTGCAGCCGAGGATGGTTGAGAAGGAACTGAGGGACGATGGGGGAGTGTGCGCTACAGGAGGTGCCAACAGCTGCACGAGACAACTCCTGTGCCACGCCCTTCCCCCGACTGAGTACTGCTGCGAAAAGTCTCTGATCTTCAGCGCAGGGACGCACCGACACCTAGAGTGGAGCACCCACAGGGACACCGCTTCAAGAAGCAGCATGTTTCCTTGGTACCATCTCACCACTTCCCTCTCCAACTCTAAGTCCATCCTCCAGCTGTTCAGTTGACCTAGCTGCTCTGCATCTCCTGTGAGTGCTATGAGACACAGCAGGAGGAAGAGCAGGTCAACAATTAGCAGTGTGTTATAGCTGGCTCACGCAGCAGATCAGAGAGGCTAGGAGAAAAATCATGCAAATTTTGCCATGCCCTGTGTATTCTACATGCAGACCCAGGCTCATACAACACACTGGAGGGCTCATAGCACATCCTTTCCCTCCTTTCATTTCATTTTAGTTCCAGTGTTGTGATAAGAAAAAAACAATCCTCATAGTTCCCCTGGGAGAGACAAAATGGAGGAGGTAGTATCTTTTACTGGCCCAACTTCTGTTGGCAGAAGGTACAAGCTTTTGAGTTTACACAGAGCTCTTCTCCAGGTCCTACACGGCTACAACAACACTGCAAACAATTCCCCTGAGGTCATTTCTGTGCAATGCCTGGTCCTAATGAAACTTGTAATAGGCAATTATATAGCTCCACTGGAAGGGCTGTCAGATTGATTATAGGAAACAAAATTAGTCTGACCTGCTTGAGTCTATTTTCAATGTACCACAACTCTAGGGAATGGAAAGAAGATTCAGCACTGCACACTCGGCTGGATTGTTAAGTGACAGATAGCTTTGGGGGCTGATTCAAGTACAAAAATATGCCAGCCTTTCATTAGCAAGGAAGCTTGTGGCAGTGTCTGCTATTCCCTAGTCCAAAGTAGACCCTACAGAATACATGAGCTGAAAATGGTGTCTGCCAAATGCAATATCAGGAAAACACTATGGTGGCTTTGCACTGATACATATTCAGTTCTTCTTTACTAGCCGCTGCTGAGAGAGTGGGAAGGCTAGGAGAGCACCAAGACTCTGTGGAGGGCTATGGCAGATGATCTTGTATCTTAAAGGATATTATATGAGCTCTCTAATAAGAACTAGTCAGGAAACAGAGGGTTTGTCCCATGGAAAACTTTGATATTTTGGTGAAAATCTAAAATTAAAAATATTTCAGCCAACCAGTGAAATACTTCGATTCTAAAATGCTGCCGCGGTGCCTCCTGGGAATTGAAGTTCAGCTGCCTCATGCTTCCATTCGTCTCTGTAAGCTGAGCTCCCTGACTGGGCCACATCTTTCAGGAAGCACCACAGTCTCCCCTAGTTTTTAAACTGGGGAAAGCAGACAAGCACAGAAGAGCCCACAGTTCAAACCGAGATATCCCTTAGGGGAAGATCTATTAACAAGGATTCTGTATGTGCTACTAAGGAGGAGAGGATGGAAGTTGATAAAGTACAGGTAGGAATGGAAGAGAAACGGTCAAATGAAGAAGAGCCCCATTCAATTACATCACATAATAGCAGACAGCTAAAAAGTGACACATTTGATAAGTGGTTGTATACAAATGCTAGAAGTCTAAATACTAAAATAGGTGAACTTGAGTGCCTGGTATTAATTGAGGCTATTGATCTAATAGGCATCACAGAATCTTGGTGAAAGGATGATAATCAATGGGATTTGGTAATACCAGGGTACAAAACATATTGGAATGCCAGAGTAGGTCATGCTGGTTGGGGGGTGGCACTATATGTAAAAGAAAGAATAGAGTCAGATAAACTAAACATCTTAATGAATCATACTATTTACTAAGTACTATTTACTTCTTCACATAACACAAGGGTTACCCAAAGAAATTAATCTGGAGCAGGTTCAAAATGCACAAAAGGTAGTACTTCTTCCTGCAAGAGTCAAATCTATGGAACTCATTACCAGGGGATGTTGTGAAGACCAAAAGTGTAAATGGGTTTAAAAAAAAAAGAATTAGATAAGTTCTGGAGGTTAGGTCCATCAATGGCTATTAGCCAAGATGTTCAAGGACACAACCCCGTGCTCTGGATGTCCCTAAAGCTCTGAATGCTAGAAGCTGGGAGTTGACAACAGGGAATGACTCCTTTGATGATTGCCTGTTCTGTTCATTCCCTCTGGGGCACCTGTCATTGGCCACTGTCAGAAGACAGGATACTGCGCTGGACGGACTGTTGGTCTGGCCCAGTATGGCCATTCTTATTGTCTCTTGGGGATGTGGGGCAGTTCAGCATGGGAGTTGTAGAGCTGTGGTGTATCACTGGAATTGGCTGACTTAATTTTGCCTTGGTATGTAAATAGCAGCAGAATCCTCTTTTGCAGTTTTCTGTTCCATTAGCATCACCTCCTAGTTCCACCACTAAAAGTAAATTAGCATTTATGGTTCATAAGTAAAACCCACAACAGGGGAAATTTCACAGTTAAGAATTACTGGCAAGTGTGTCAAAGGCAACCTACACTACATAAGCACTTAACTTTCTAAGCTCTCCCATGAGATCCATAGGGTAGATGTGAAGTACGATAAGCAGTCACTGTATCTCTTCTGCAACTCTTAATGTATGTAGCATTTACAGATGTTTCTATCCTTCCTCTGATAGTGATTTCTGCAGCCTGGGCACAATATGCACTTTGCCTCCAGTGGATCTACATAACAGCATAGGTCTGGCATCACAGACACACAATCTGCTAATTTGAAGTTAAAATTAAAATGAAGGCCTTGTTTTTTGCTACGGGGCTTCTAGCCTTCTTTAAATGGCTTAACTACTGCTCAAAAGCCTTCACAGCTTTGGAGACATTAGGCAATTGTATGGGAACAAGTCAATATAGATCACAGCGCACACACACACTCAGAAAATATACAGGTTGTCAAGCAAACATCAGCAGGATTGTGAGTGGTTCCTGTTGGGGGTGTTCTCCAAATCCCTGTGAGTTCCAGGTGGCCACTGGTAGAAATATGAGTGAAGGGGAAAGGGAGGACTCCCAAACAGTGCTGAGCCTTTTAAAATGCGGTAGCATTTTACGCTCATCTTTTGCCACTGATCTTCCTCCCCAAAGCTCTGCACTGGCCCTCTGCGTTCCCTCACCAGTTCTCAGTCCCCACGATGCAGTCATGGTCTTTCCCTCCCCACTGAGGAGCAGCTCAGTCAGTCTTCTCTGTTCAGCAAGTCCTTCGAGTCAGCCCAAGTTGCCATCCATGCCTATTCCCCCACTAGATGGTGGGTGTCGGGGTAGCCTTGCACTTCCATGACAGGCTTTCCTTGCCTGATCCAGAAAGGCACAGGTGCTGCCAGGGCAATATTTATACAAGCGTTTACAAATACCCAAAACACAAACAATAAAATCCAAAGCAGGGACAGGGAAAAATCAGAGATCCTGTAGTTCTGGGGGGATTCGCCATACTTTTGGCTGCAACATACAATAGTCTACAGATTTTAAGCTTTCATTACAAAATTATTAATTACTTTTATTTGTTTCTGTAGCCAAGGTACAGCCATCCAAGCGGATATAGGACATAGTTCAGTTACCGAAGCTTTGCAGAATATTAGCTCCAGCCAAACAGCATTCGCAAAGGAGATCACCACCCCATTTACCTGACTGTAACATGCAGCCTGACTGGGGCATGTTTACGTCATTAAGCAAAGGAATCTTTTCCTCTCTTTTTCCTAAGAACTAAACAGGAAATTAAATCAATACTACCTTAATGCAACATATATGGTTCATTAAAAAAAATAATCTGGATATGCATGTCTCCATCATCATGTTAACTTGGTCATATTGCCCACCCTAAGCAGTACACAGTTAAGACACGCAGGCAACTTGAATTCTGCTCTGTAGTGATGCCATGCAGGGAAAAAATATGGAAAAAGTTAATTTATCTTTAAAAATCAAGCCGTTTTTATCTAATCTTGGACCATGACAGTGCCTCAATTATAATCACAATCTTATTCCATGGTGTTGCTAAAGGGCAGAGTTAAGGTATTTGGCTGCCTTCACTGTACATTTCTTACCTCTGATGTTTGGATTTTTTCTTTTTTAAGTGTAACCTTAACTCTGAATTTCCTGGGTTTTTGGAATAATTACACCATCCCTGTAATGGTTTTTACCCTTAAATTACTGATATAAACTCTTAGCATTAACTACATCTTAATGGATTTTGTCTGAGAATATTAGTATATATTTCATAAATACCAGTAGTTAACAAATTTGCTTGCTGGAGACGAGTAAGGTTGAATTGCCATAGAAATAATTTTTTACTCTAAATGAACTAGAAGAATTTAAAATACTTTCATTTAAACCACCCAGTCACCCAAAATTGATCCTGATTACACCTCTGGATTCTATTTGCATTCAGAGTACAACTGGTACTCTGGATTGGGTAGTTTATCATGAACACTTAATGGTCAACCGTTAGGATTAATGTACGTTTTTAACTGGCTGATGTTCAGTATTCCAACATCCTGCATTCTAATTGCATTACATGCTTGTTTGGCAACATTTGAGATCCTGGAGATTGAATGCAACCACTCACACAAACAAACAACATGTATCTTGTTAACTAAGCTAGGTGCCAGAAAACAGCTGCCAAAATGAAAGTTTTCCAGCATAGGTTCCAATCGGATTGTTTTTCCACAGCAGTTGATGAAAAGCCTATCCTTTTCACGATGGTGGAGCTTGCCTTTGCTTTTAGAGCATGGCACTGGAAGTCAGGATTTCTGGATTCTATTCCTGGCCCTGCCACTGGCTTACTCTATGATCTAGGGCAAATCAATTAACTTCTGCATGTCTCAGTTTCCCCTTCTATAAACTGAGGTTAACAACACTTAATTACTGTGCCTCACAGGATCAGTAATTAAGGAGATAAAGTCAGATCAATTTAGGGCAGAAATAAAGGTTTTATAATAGCTTGTTTTTACAAGGTCTATCAAGAGAAATGTTGTTCCTAAATAAGGTCAGTGTGGTTTATTTTTAAAAGGAAGGAGTACTATTCCCCTGTTGTGTTTGCAATCCAAATACTAAAGCAACCTGCCAGTGCCTAAGAACCGATGAGTGAAGCTGGTTAAAAATGATGATTTTTGTGTTTTATGTACAGCATTATTTTTGCATTCTCATGGAGTTGTATGTTCGGTGGGCTACTTATTTTAATTGTTTCTGTAATTTATGGCAGGTTCACATAAAGCCTTAGACATGTGCACCTCTTTATTTATTAATTTTCAAATCTAAATCAACAAATTACAAATGAAAGTAAAATTTGCTAGCCTGCATTTATTGTCCAAGCTGAGAGAAATACACAACAGGAACAAAGCAGCATGCCTGAGGAAAAGTGGATTCAACTTTTAGAATTCTTTCCATATTATCTAAGATACTGTCAGTAACAAAGAAAAAGATCGTTACTTGAAAGTACACAAACGTTAGCTTGCCAGTGTGTCTATTACTTGGAAAGCACTTTGATATCCTTGAGTGAAAGGCAAATCATTGTTATATTATTCTACTGAAATCTCAAAGTAAATGTTGCAAGCTTCCTCCTTTTCATCCAATTTATATTCTGTGAAGATGCATCGAATATGGTATACTGTTCATCAGATGGTTAGAGGACACTGAATTAACTTATGAGAAAAATTGTATTCATCACCACAATCTCCAGTAGGATATAAAATTGCCAAAATAGTTGCCAAGGTCAAATATTTAACCTGTGTGATTCCCAAAGCAATTCTGTGTGCATGGAAAGAAAAATTGAAAGCACACTGGACTGACTGAGAACATATGGAATTAAACTGTTTTAGTGATTAAGCACAGTTGCTAAATTTTTAATACACTGTATATGCTCTGGGGTTTAAAGAGCACATAGGAACTCATCTTCTTGGTCTCCCGATCTGGGAGAAAGGACTGGTTGCATTGACAGGGTGGTTAAGAGTGCAGACACAAAAACATCATGCTACGGACCAGAGAAGTTGGGTTCTCCTATGTGCATCTGTTGTGACTTCACCTGAAATATTGTATTTGACTCTGGATGCCACCCTAGCAGAACCAGGGATAACTTGGCAGGAGAAAAGCAACAGAAATGGTGAGGGATCTCCTGGGATTAGCTAGGCACTGTGTGCACTAAGACTGCTGCTTATGTCACCAAACTCTAGCATTTCACTGTTGCCTTGTTCTCCTGCTTGTTTGTTTGTCACCTGTTCTTTCTCATCAGATGGTAGCACAAAGGGGCCCTGATCCGCTTTACTGCCAATACTAATAAGTAATAGAGAGGGCACCCAGCCCTCCCCTCTCACTGCTACACTTGACCTTCAGTTCCACACCAAGGGCTGGTCTACCCTACAGTGGTAAATCAATCTATATACCCTACTTCAGTTACGTGAATCACGTAAGTGAAGTCGATGTAGCTAGATCCAAGCTAGACCATCATGTCTACATCGTGCTGTGTTGATGGAAGATGCTCTCCCACCAACTTATCTTACTCTTCTCAGGGTGGTGGAGTACAGAAATCGACAGGAGAGTGCTCTGCCATCGATTTAGCACGTCTTCACCAGACCCGCTAAATCGCTGCTGCTGCTTCGATGGCAGCAGTGCTGATTTAGGTCCATAGTGAAGACGTGCCCAAAGATAGCCCCATCACAGGAAGGGGAGGGTGCTTTTCAAATTCCCTTATACAGAGATGATATCTCCTGTCTAGAGAACTTGGTGATGAGCGCCGATAATGGAGACCTCTTCCAGGTGCTCAGAAACTACAGTGATGAGCGCGATATGAGAACCTATGCAGGCTAGAACACCGTATGCATTATTATTCATATAACAACAACATAAGCACGTATTCCCCACGGGAGCCAACCTTCCATGCCAGTTCCCTCTTTCCTCCATCACTAACACTACAGAGGGAAGATTTACCAACCCGACCTCCTCTTCCATAATAGCACAGTTATATGGCTGACAGCTTTCACCTCAATATATGCCCACAGAATGGATAATGATTCTTACTTGGGAGCAGTAGCAAAGCTAGTAGGAGTGTAGGGGGCCGACCTTCCCACCCTATGCAGGAGGCCTTTAGGTGTATATGTGGCACCTTGTCACATAAGACTGGAGGGTGAGTCTGCCCTGTGCTCACCCAGCAGCAGCGGCTACTCCTACAGGGCTGGGCCTGCCTCCCCACTCTGGGCATTGCAATGTAGAGGACAGGGTCGCAGCACACTCATCCAAATTTGGCCCAGCCATCCCTCGATCATGCCAGACAGGCCAAAGCTGAACAGCGCTGCAACCCCCTGTGCCAGATCACAATGCCTAGAGCATGGAGCTGGGCAGGAGCCATCAGTGCTGGGTGAGCACAGGGCAGGCTCACACTCCAGTCCTTCACCGCACCCTGCAGCCTCCCTTTCCCACGAGGCCATGTCAGGGCAGAGGATGCTGCTGCAGGTGGGTGATGCCCCCTTGGAGGGGTAAGGAGAAGGCAGGTGTGATGGAAGAGGAGTGCACCCATTGAATGGAGAGGCACCACCAGAGACCCAGCGGTCCTCTCATAACTGCAAAACCTGGCTCCGCCAGTACCTGGAAATGGCATTTCTCTGAAGGGCAAACGCAGACTCTAACTAGACAGACTCCTGCTTATATCACACTTGAAGAGGCACGAGCAACTAACAAAATGATTACATTTTTGAGCCCCAGTGCAGGTTGTCTCTAGGTTCTTGGTTGTAACTCCAGCCACAAATGCATTTGCACTTATGAGCCTGAAGATGAGGCATACCTGGGCTGAAGTGAAATTGATTAGAGAACTAAAGAAGTCACACTCAAGCTTAGCTAAAAGCCAGAGTGCAAGCGAAAAGCAAAAAAACAAAAACAAAAAAACCCCTCAATATAAAAATATGCACAGTTAGATTGGTAACATAACTAAGAGAAGAGTGTTTGAAAATGACTATCCATTTATCTAGCATTATGGGGTAGAGGGATGGTTTTGTGGTGACGGTTCTGGACTGGAACTGGGAGAGCTGGATTTAATGGACAGAGTCCCTTTTGGGACTTTGGGCAAGTTGTGTGATCTCTCTGTGCCTCAGTTTCCCCTGAATAAACAGGGACATTGTCTATTAGCTTGTAAGCTCTTTGGGGAAGGGACTGTCTCTCATGGTGTATATTTACATCTCATACTATAGTAGGCCCCCCAATCTTGTTGGGGTCTCTGATCTATGGTTATGGAAATCATCATAATTGAAATACCATTTTCTGGTCAAAAATATTCTGTGAATGGACAAGGTCTGTGTTTAACAATGGGATTTGTGAAGTATTCCCTTCCAATTATTCTGGCTAGAGTCACCAGCTGGTGCTGTTATACATCGTCTTACACATTTTTTTTCTTAGCATAGTAACAAGTTTTAGTCTTGGAAGAAATACTGCATTGTTAGTTGTATAGTCCAGTGGTCTTTGAGAGAAACTATAGCAAAAAAGCAGTTTTTACTCTTTGCTTTATTGTGTGTGTGTGTGGAGGCAATTCCTGGGAATCAAGCGTGCTATGTGGGCTGAGATTTCTGAAAGAGATTGCCTGTATGCTGTTTGCAGCCATCTCTGGTTCAGGACTGGTGTTTATATAAACAAGACACACTTAAAATATACCCAGAGACTCAGTGTCACTTATTTCTTCTCTACTGGGAAGACACCCTGCAAGGTCTCAGAATTCTGCTGCCACTCAGCAGAGGCCCAAAACTAGTGCCAGAAGCAAGGGACACCTGTATCAGAGGAAGCAGTAACAAAACAGTAGGCTGGAATGACTTTTCAAGCTCAGAAGCTGGAAACTCTGCCAAACTCTGTTTCCAGAGAAACCCATGTACCTACATGGGAAGGACTGCACAGCAGCTTTGTAGCTGTATCTTAAGGCAGCTTGTCTCTCGCAGGCCAAGAGCTGGTGCTCCTTCTCGTGGCCATAAGCCCAACAGGACAGACAGAGCCATCCCAGAACATGGCACCCGTCATCGACGCACATTCTTTGGTGCTGTACAATCAGTTTGGCTCTACAAAACTCCAGTCTGAGTGCTTATGAAATGGAACTCAGCTGTAGTGTGTGGAGGTACCTCCACCTCAATAGCAAAACAAATGGGGAATCTCACCTCTGACGGAAAGCACTAGGGCGCTTCTGAACCAAAGAATGGTTTCAGAGTTGCAGCCGTGTTAGTCTGTATTCGCAAAAAGAAAAGGAGTACTTGTGGCACCTTAGAGACTAACCAATTTATTTGAGCATGAGCTTTCGTGAGCTACTCCTTATCTTTTTTCTGAACCAAAGAAGGCACTTTGCAAGTAGGTCAAAGAAATGTTGTGTGCCAGCAACTGTTGAATTTGAGTATCCGGTCCTATGGGAACAAGTGCACCGTGGGTGTTGGGGGGCCCTCGGAACCAGCAAGGAAAGCAGTGCCACAGGAGCACCACCTTCCAGATGTGAACCTCCAGATGTGAACCTGTCTATGTGGTTGGCATTCTGCATGTGACTGCTTGAGCATTCCATACCGTGACTGTACAGCAGAGATGAGAACAGCTGCACACTATGTGCTGGGCTGCTTTCAGCTCTGCTGTAAGCAGAGGGAAGGAGAGAGCCAGAGCAGATGGGAAGAAATGAACAGCAGGGCTGTCAGGTGGTTTTTTCCCACCCCGAGTATTCAGCTCTTTGGATGAACAGTGATTGAAGCTGCATAATTAGGGGAAACCTGAAGCCCACTTGGCTTCTTTGGCAGTACAGTGTCCTATATGCATAATACCATTAATAACAAATGCTGTAATTAGTAATTGCAAATGCTCCAGAACTCTAGGCAACACCAGCATGAGCCATGTCTAAGAAATAACAGTAGCCAACCTCTCTCTCATTCCATGCACCAACCAAACAAGTTATATCCCCCCAGCAAGGCCACAAACCATAAAAGGAGAGAGATAACATTAGTGCAGGTAAGCCAATTGCTTTACTATTGACCGATAAAAGCTCAAGTGCTTGGGATGCGCTAATACAGTGATGCCCGTACAGTTCAGTGGAGAATATGTATGAAATGGCAATAGTTCTGCCAGCTATTTTACACAAAGAGAATAGCAGAGAATTGATTGAGGAGGAGGTTTTGTCTGTTTTAGTCGATACCAGAGTGCACAGCAGACACGTTTGGTATTAGCAGAAGGCTCGTGGAAATTAAACAACTATTTAAGTTCACCATTATATGCTAAATAGCTGCTACATGCATCATGAGCACAGGCAGAAACAAATCTCAGTTCTTTTCATGGAGCAGGTAGTCCAGGATGTACAGGAACTGAAGTTAATAAAAATGGAAAATTTTTAACCAAGGCCCACAATGAAAACCTTCATTATCGCAAGGCATAGAACTCTCTCATCTGTGCCTTCTGACATGCCAGTAATACCCTGTGTAAACTCTAGAAGAACCCAATATGAGCACTCAACACAGTATTACAAGCCAGGCTGCCAGGTAAAGAGACTTTGGCTCGGGACAGAGAACCAGAACTTTGCCTTCTTCCCTGAAATGAAAGTTCCAGAACTACAAGCAGGAGAACCAAAGGCTCCAATAAGCGTATGAAGATCACAGCACCAGAACTATTGAGACCAGGCAAAAACTATGAACTAAGGGCTAGCTCCTCAAAGGGATGTAGGTGCTTAATCACCTCTTTAGGTGGCAAAGACCAAAGTTCAGAGCTTCGGAATTCCAGCTCAGGTGCTACATAACCATGTAGGTGCCCATGTTTCTGCTGATAAAATCTCTATGGCAACTACATTTCTGACAATCAGCATGTTAGCAATTTAGTTGGGGATTGGTCCTGCTTTGAGCAGGGGGGTGGACTAGATGATCTCCTGAGATTCTAGGATTCTGTGCGCATAGCCAGCAAAGTCCTGATGCCCAGCCACCTCGCTCATATCTAAGCCACAGCCGGATTCTAGAATACCCTATAGTCCGGTGGTTAGGGCACTCAGCTGAGAAGTGGGAAACCTAGCTGCAAATCCCTGCTCCACCTCAGGCAGCAGAGGGATTTGAACGCCAGGTCTCCCACATCCTGGGTGAGTGCTCTAACCACTGGGCTCGTATGTTATAAGGGGGCAGCATTTTTTTTTATTTAATTTTTTGCAAGAACAGGCTTAGACACTTAACTCCAGGAAAAAGTTCAAAGCTAAAAATCATGAGTAGGGAGAGGCACCTAATTCCCTTTCAGGGACAGGATTTCAGTCACACCCTTCTCCTCAGCATTTCCTGTTGGCTAGTTTAAGTGGCTCCCCACTCAAAATGCTGGCTTGTGAAAATCCCATTCTTCGGTGCCCACATCTCCCCATGCATTGTACCAGGGCAGTGGATTCTACCGGGGGGCAAGGCACCTAATGTTGGGTGTTGCAATGCAGAATTCAAGCCCCTAACTCTCTTCCTGGGGTTTGGCCTCAGCAGCAGCTCAAATAACCACCAAAAATGTAAGCTGCCACTTAAGGTTTCTCCCTAAACTAGGCTTCTTCTAGGATTTCCCTACAGCAGTCAGACCTAGACTCAAAATCCCTCTGATGAAAGAGCCACTTCCACCACCTTCCATCTAGATGGACCCATCAAGACACACCTGCTGCAACAAGCAGCTGATAGAATCTGCAGGCAGGGTCCCAACACCGATTATCAGGTGGATGAACAAAGGAACCTGTCCTCACTGTCAGACTGTGACCTCCATTTACCACTTTGCATCACCACTTCTTCAAATGAGGCTGCCTGGTTATAACCGAGAGCAGAATTTGGCCTACTAATTGGCTATGCAGGAACAAGAACAAGAATCCATCGATCCCCCTCCAACAGCTGAGTTGCTGCTGGCACACTAACAAGAGTCAAAGCTGTAAAAACATAGTTGAGTCACTCAAGCCAGCAGATACATCTAAATACCCACTGGGAGGAGATCTGTTGAGTCAGAAGGTGCCATTTTTAGACTGTCCCTCTTCAGAGCAGAACCACACTTGGTATTTCTGTCCGTGGAATACTATGGTGATTTCTGCAGAAGAACTTAAAACCATGAACCCCCAACACCTCTTTATTTTCTGTCTGTGCATCCCCGTAACCAGAAAAGTTATCAGACATGTTCTTATGCTTTGAAGCAAATGCAAGAGTTCTTTGATCTATCTGAGCTCTCCCATCTAAGTAAAACGGTCAGTTTCAATTATAGCCAGCTCATATCTGTCTCCCTCTCACACACACACATTGCCTTGAGAAACTGATCTGGATTCTGACTTCATTTCTTCAGCTTCTCTATTTCCTGCCTGTGAAAGAGATGGGGTTTAGGAGGAGGGAAGGTTAGCAAATGTCAAGTATCCACCCCTCAGATACAATATTCAAATCTTCAAGTGAATAATGGATAGAAGCGTAAAACATTTACTCAGCTACATCTGACTCCCCAGCTCTGTGCCTCATAACTCCGTAATGGCTCAGACACCTGAGCTTGCCAGGCAGTAAGTACTGACAAGGGTTTTCACATTTCCTTTGGAGTTAATTGAACTCTGTCTTACTCATACAAACACCACAGAGGCAGACAGAGAAAAACAAGTTTGCAAATAGCAATGGCTGGGCCGGAACACATATTGTACTAACATACAGCAAAATTATAGGTATATTTTGCAATGTTTTTTCAAACACTGATTGGATTTTACCCATGCTGTGCTCTTGATCACAATATTTCCAGGAAGCTATTCCTGAAACAATTACATAGGTTTTCCTTGTGACTGTGTTTTCATCTACATTTTCTAGGCTCTGTCCTCCAATATAATTTTCCCCTCCCGTTGGTGGCCATAGCAACACTACAGAAGGTTCCTTTATAGCACAAGCTCTTTCTTTCTCTTTTGCAGCATCCCCTCTGGAAAACAATTCTCCTGAGTGCCAAATGGAGAGTTTCACCTTAGCTTATTGCCATTTTAATCTCTGACCATTTTAACAGTGTCAGGAATTTCTGGTGTGTCCTAGGTACAATCAGCTCCATATGTGAACCCCCCCCTAAGAACACAGAGCGTCAAACCAATAGAAAGGTAATGCTGAGGCAGACCAGGGTCAAACTGTAGACAATTAATTCTGCTGACAATGTTTCTTTTCCTGAAATAGCCTTTCAATAATTTCTTCACGATTCATGATTTGGCATCTTTATGCACTTTTTTAAAGATTGTTTACATTGTGATTGGGCGAAACCAGGGATGCTTTTGGGAAAAATCTCAAACATGTTGGTTGTTTTGCAGAATATACCCTTGTGGGAGATGAGAGTTCTCCATGTTCTATACTACAGGCCCCTGACAAGAGATGAATCTCCTAAAGCCATTCTTGCTTCTCTGCCTCCTCTGTTCTTTTCAAGTAAGATATCAGCATTTACTGAGATGTAATCCAGTCATATGACCTATACTAAGGGTAAGTCTACACTGCAGCCACAGGTTATGTTTGCAGCTTCAATAGGCGTGATAAATATGAGCTTTTATCTAGCTAGCTCGGATCTGGCTCAGTGAAGCTGCTGCAGTACATGCCTCAGCACACGGTCTGGGTTGGTTTGTTTATCCTGGATTCATTGTTCCAGTACCCGAGCTAGCGAAACCAAAGCTAGCTCAGGTACGTCTACTCTAGCTGCAATCTTACAATTGCCATAGACACAAACCCTCAGGCCAAGATTTTGAAAGCTGCCAAAGGGATTTGGATGCCCTATTCCCATTACATTTGTAAATTGAGCATATGAGTTCCCAGGTGGTGGTGAAAATGCCAGCCTCAATGTACATTGGTCTGACATAGAGGGCCATTGGTGGTTCACTACTCTGTGTCAGCAACCCTTGCCAGGCCTGACATACTCAGTACACCTAACACACTGTTGTCATGATACATGCCCAAAAGGAGGCATGTAATACGTCATTGGAAAATCCGTAACTCACTGATCATTAATATTTTTGTGTGATGTATGTATGGGGCATGTACAAAGAGTTAGGGATATGTGCTAGAATTATGTTTCTATGCTGTGTTTGGCAAGCCATGCATAAGAAGAGTCTGCCTTAGTCAAAGGAACATGTGTTTGTCAGTCTGACCTGGTCGTCAGGCAGAGACAATGAAAATGCATTTACATAAAAGGCAAACAAAGCCATCAACTTAACAAGGGGCGGAGGTAACAACTCGACTACCACTGGCCTGGGGAGAAACCAGCATGACCTCATCACCAGACTGCATGGCATCTCTTCCCAGAAGGAGAAAAGGAACTTTAATCCAAGAATACATTTCAATTGTTTACTGGACTATAAAGACACGGGATCTGAGCCTTCAATGATAAATTATTGAACCAACTGACTATATTCAATATTACTGTATTATAAAAGTAAGGTCTTTTCCAGAAATGACACACTGGGGATTAATATCTTTTGTGAAATGTATGTGTTAGCACTCTATGAGGAAATATGGATACTCCCCGACATTATGCTTTAGCATCTGTGACCAAAGACAGGGAAAAACAGGTTTTCCCCCAGACAGGAGGGAAGGTAGCATTGTGGAATCAAAACAATGGAAGCCCTATTTACATGGGAATCAGCAGCGGGAGGGGAAGTCCACAGGAAGGGAAGACTAGCATGAGATCATCCTGAGTCTGGTGCCAAAACAGTGAGTTTGGGAAGATATAAGGTGAGAGAAGAATCATAGAAACCATCTTGGCATCCCTCACTGGACAGACACAAAGGACCAGAGCTGAGAATGACCCCCTTCACTGAAGGATGAATCTAAGTCTCTGGGAAGTGAATATAGGTGAGAAATCTTCTCAGGCCAACATCTTTCACCTAGGAAGACAAGGGAAACCGACACCTTGTACTTCTGTGGAAGATCCTGAGTAACAGAAAGTTAGCCATGGCCAGAAAGAAAAAGATCAGGAAGAAATCTACCTTGTATCAAGGCTTTGGCTTATTGAGTTAAGTCTTAGCCTCTAGAAAGCATATTTTATTTCAATTTGCTTGTAACCATTGTCTCTATCCCTTATATTTGAATTCACTTTACACCTCTCTCTTTTTGATAAAATAAGCTTGATTTACTTTTAATCTAAGACAACCCAGTCCTGTGCTTGAATTTAAATGATTATTAACTCCAGTTAAAGCAACAAGCTATGCTTTTGTCTCTTTAAAGGAGCAATGGACCTTACTAATTCTCTGAACGTACCAGGTGTGTTCCACTTCTGGGCAGACTTTTATGGGGAAATTCAGGACTGGGGGTATGTTGGGGTTATCCTGCACATACTAACCAAGGCTGGTAGAGACAAGAGTGGGAGCATTGTGTTGTAGGTAGGCTGCTGGGTCTGAGTGCAGACCCAGGGCTGCACAGCACACAGAAACTCAGGGAACTGCATGCTTGTCTTCTGGCTGTCAGTGTCCAGGCTTTGAGCCGCAGCAGCAGGACATTTACGGGACCCAGAATTACAGGGCAGGCGGTGACACAACCTCTCACTGGTCTGGGTTGGACCCCAAAGTGTGACAATCGTGACTTATGGATTTTGAGCTTTGGTTTATGTAAAATCCTTTCTTCAACATGCTAGTTTTGCAGAAATTTCACATAAGATCTCTCCATTTTAAGGCCTGCACAAAACACAGAGATCAGAAAATATGCCATTATGACACTCCATGAAAAAAAAACCCTGGCTCTGCTGAGATGAAGCAACTATTTCAACTGGAGTATTTATGAACTGTTTCCCAATAAAAGCTGGCGAGAGCTTGCCAGAATGCATCTTCATATTGACAGGGAAAAGAAAATATGGTTTTGGGTTTTTGCTGCAGAAATGATCTTTTCTCTCCTCCAATTTCCTGTTAGGTAGAGCTTTTGCAAATAAGCAGTAATCCTCTAGATGTACACAGCAAACCGTTTGTCAATGAGCTATTTATTCAGATAACGGTATGGTCAGGCTGTCGGGCACTTTAGATTAGCTGCTTTCACCATATTTCTTTTTGCAAATTGGAGTTTGCTGAAGAGCTCCACTGGGTTGATTTTCATATTTATTTCTGTTAAAAAAATCTTTCCCTTCTAGGGTTATAAAAAGCATGTATCCAGTTTGAAGGAAAGTTTTGTTTTTGTTTTCTGTATGTTAATCCTTCAGCTCTCTCAGATCTAATTCAGCTATGCAAGAAAATAAAATGGTACATAGCGTATGCTAGTATATTTCCAGTCAAAGCTAATCATCATGAGTCTTTTCTGTCACTAAGCAAACAACTTGTTCAAGCATTGATCATAAATCCATAGTATTGCTTGGATTTATTTTACCTTTGCACATTAGCATCAGCTGCTATGAACTCCAAATGCAAAAGAGTCTCTTCAGTGGCTAATGTAAGAATATTTTATTCTTACAGCTTCGTTCTCTATATTGTTGGCTATTGTGTTCCTTCCTTGAAGTGTCAGAGTAAATCATAATTAGAACTGGTTGGAACAATGTTTTTACCTCTGTGGACATTTTTGGCAAAAACAAAAAAACAAAACCATCATCTAAATTTTTATCTTTTCAGTAATAAATCAATCAATCAAAAACCAAACTATTTTGATTTGGCTCCTCAGGGGAATTGTAGTTCTGGCGCCTCCCACTCCCATTCTCTCCATAGGCTGGGCTTCCAAATCAGACCACATCTTCCATGATGCCACACAGTCCCCATTCGAGGTGAGAGGCTGTGATGCATCACAGGAATTCCATCTTGGGAGATGTAGCCGGGTTAGAGAGCCTGACCCATAGAAGGTAACGGGGACATGAAGCATGTGAATTACGACTCTCATCAGGCACTGCAACACATTTCTGAACTGAAATATTTTGGTTTTCAGGCATTTATTTTTTAAATAAACAGTGGCATTTCCTGGGGAAAGTGGACGTTTTCCAAAATAAATTCAGTTTAATTGAAAACCCAGTTTTCAACTGACAAACAGTTTCAATGGAAAATGTTTGACCGGCTCTAATAACAACAATACTTTGCATTGGGGGACTCAAATTGCTTTACAAAGGATGGTAAATATGTTCCCCCACATTTACCGATGGGGAAACAGAGGCACATAACAGTGATATGAATTTCCCAGAGTCACACAATGGGTCACTCGCAGAGCCAGCACTAGAAAAGAAATGTAGTGGTTTCCAGTTCACTGCCATAGACCCTAGACCACACTGCCTTCATAATCAGAAAGGGAGAAACATTTAAAGTCTCAGCAAACAAAGAGTTCCTTTATTAATTTAGGTTTCAGAGTAGCAGCCGTGTTAGTCTGTATTCGCAAAAAGAAAAGGAGGACTTTTGGCACCTTAGAAACTAACAAATTTATTTGAGCATAAGCTTTCGTGAGCATCCGATGAAGTGAACTGTAGCTCACGAAAACTTATGCTCAAATAAATTTGTTAGTCTCTAAGGTGCCAAAAGTCCTCCTTTTCTTTTTATTAATTTAGCTTCTCATCACCAAATTCCCTCACTAAGAGAGAGCAAAGGTGACAGCAAAGACCTACATCTATGCTTTGTGGCTTTCCACAACCAGCACAAAAGCCAAGACCTCATGTTGCCAAGGTATTTTACAGGAACACCTGGAGTAATAGCAGACGGCTGAGGTAATCAGACTCTGTAGCCTGCTAATCCTCTTAGTCCTGGTTCTCAAGGTAAGTGAGAAATTGTGCAGATCTCAATGACAAGAAAAAAATGGAAAAACCCCTCCAACCCCTGTGAAATCAGGACATTAGTTTTCAAAGGCTTAGCACTTGTTCTGCTGAGCTGCAGCCAACTGAAGAGGGTAAATGATGAAAAAAGCTGCAGTGTCGTGTTTCCTCAGGTCTGTTGGGTGGCCTTAAGAACCCATATTGCAACAAGCTAAACTACTATCTTGTGTTTCAGAAAGAAATCAGGCTACCTTGTGTTTCTTTGCTAACTACTGACTGTGCCACAACTATTCATGTTGATCAGCTTTGGGCTTCTGCTGTTTAAGCACCAAACAATGCTGGGAATCCTATAGAGCAGGCTGCCTCCTGAGGAGTCAGCTACTGTACCAAGGGTTACATACCCATGAAATTAAACCCTATTTTAGCAACATAGGAGGCTTGGCAGTCTCTGAGTGCAGCAACAAATTCCTTTACAGCCAGTCACTCTGCAGTTGTTCAAGGAAGTGGAGTGCATGGCGCTTTCCTACCTGAGCCTCTGCACAGGATCTGGCTGCTCCTTCCTGAAATCCCACTGCAGTGTTGCTACCTTTTGCAGTTTTACCATGAGACTCATAGAATTGGGTGTTTTTCTGGAAGCCCCAGCTCCAGGAGCCCTGTGATTACAGGAGAATTTCAGCCTTCACTTAAACACAAATGGTAGATTTGTAGCCCTCATGGTTGCAAGGAATGTTTGAAAATGTGACCCAAGCACCTCCTAAAAGCTCAGGAATCAGAAAGCAAATAAAAAGAATGATTTTTTTAAAGTCATGATTTGGGATGGTCGGGGCTGGACATGATTTTTGAGCTCTAGGGACTGGCAGTATTGATCAAGGTGCCTGAAAAGGAGTAATCCCACGATTCTATTCCCCCTCCCAGCAGTGCCATGAGTGTACTGCAGCCTCTCTCTCAAGGTGTGCCAGGGTGCTTTGCCTTGGAGCCACAAGGAAGCGTTCTGAGTGAGCTAGCCAGCATTCCTGCTGCCAGGCGCTGTACGACCCCTCTACACTCTCACAGCAACCCAGAGGGCATAGAAAGCAGAATACAGTCCTTAGTGATTTGTATGCATCCCTCACCATGACTTCTGCATACAGGACATACATTAAAAACAAACCAGCAATGAAACCCTGCAACAGATAGTGCCTACAACCCTGCTGCACCATCCAACCCACCATAAGTAAAACCTTCTGGTGATTATCCATCAAACAAAGGGGTGACCAGAAAGGCATTCCTTGGTCTGGGGTCTGAAGGTCAGCAAACTTCAGTCCCAGCACAAAAACAGAGAATGAGTTACACAGCAGGGGAACCTGCACCAAGAATGCTCAGTCTCCAGGTGTACGGGGGCGGGGGGGTGAGGAGGGAGAATGTTTCAGTGGTTAAGGTGCTACTCTGTGACGTGGAAGACCTTAGTTCAATAACCTGCCCTGACACAGATTTCCTAGGTGACCCTGGGCAAGTCACTTAGTGTCTCTATCTCTCTTTCCCTCATCTATAACACGGGGATAGTAGCACTTTCCTGCCCCACACAGGTATCAAGAGGATAAAAACATTAAAGATTGTGGGGGCCATCTAAGAAATATAAATAGCAGCCACACAAGTTAGAGCAGGAAAAGGCCTGTTAGGTCATTTTAGTCCATCCCCTGAAATGTAGTACTATTCTCTTCTGTACATTCTGTACATTCACATTCAAAAACAGCTTTCACAGAATGTTTTCAGCCAGCCAGCCCCAC
The DNA here is from genome assembly GCF_965140295.1 of Lepidochelys olivacea. NCBI lineage: Eukaryota > Metazoa > Chordata > Testudines > Cheloniidae > Lepidochelys > Lepidochelys olivacea. The sequence continues at coordinate 161,292,651 of NC_140412.1, read as the reverse complement.
CTAGAAGAGGAAAGAAGAGCCCGGAGGAGCAGTTAGGGAAACCAGCGCAAAAACAAGAGGGGTAAAGAAAAAAGAACAGAACGCTAGAGCCTAAATAATTCCTCTCTCCTTTTAGACAGTTGTTTCCCCAACACCTTTAATCATTGCTTTGCCAGGTGTCACACATTTAACTGGTTTGATCGTTCCTCATAAGGCCATCTCTGCAGCCTCATATTGTCCTGCTCTTGACTAATCTCTCCCATTCCCCTTCTAATAAGGAGGTACACAAGGGGCCAAATTCAGCTATTTAACTTCTTTGAGAACCCTATTAGTCAGCAGCACCCACCAACACTAAAATTAAAAAAATCCACAATCCATGGAACTCATAAGATAGCCTAGCCTAGTCGTGTGTGTCAGTCATGATGTTCTCTATTACTTCCTATCCCTTACCCTTTTGTTCACATGTTGTCTTTGATTTTAAGCCCGTCGAGGCAGGGACATTGGGTGCTGTCTATATACGCGTGTGTGTGCATATACACGTACACTTATTGAAACTAAGATTTTTCAAAGGCTTACCAAGATCTAGCATAACACCACTTTTCTCACATTCACTAAATTTGTAGATCTCCCAGAAAAAAATGACTATCCAGCAAGCATTTTTCTTTATATTGACTAAAAGACGGAGCCAATTGTTTGACTACCCTCACGGTTCATTCTTAAAAATGTTCAAGAGACCAAATAACCAAATGCAGCCAAATTGATTGTTTAGACAAGGCAGTACAATACAAAAAAGGAGACATTCATACTCTCCTTCCAGGAAGCAAATTCTTGCAGCTTGTTTCATCTTACAGAGAAGGTATTTTTCAAAGATACGCATTTCAGCCTGAAGTATTTATACACAATTGTACAAGTTACAAAACTCTCTACATGTCACTAAAATCTAGCCCACCACTTTGTAACAGTTCATTAACTTGTTATTTTGTTCTGTACTTTTCTTATCTCTCTTTTGGATACTCCATCCCAAACCAGTTGGGTATAGCCATACCCCCCAACCTTTGCTAGGACACACCATTCGTGTATCTTGTCTTTGACGGGCTTCCTGTTTTCTAATGCCTAGGCTGAGTTCAGCTTTGCAAAGTGTTGTGAGATATCTGACATGGGTGAACAGAACTGTGGGGAGACCATAATACACTCAGTTAACATAACTTCCCAACACTTTATTCATACATTTATACACACCTACACACACACCACCTTTTAATGTGGTGTGTACAAGGAACCGTCTACAAAATGACGTGGCTTATCAGTGGTAAACAGCAGATACTGACAATCTCATCAGGAATAAACAAGGACAAAACCGAAAAAGAACAAGAAAGGCACTGGACAGAGTATTTAAGAGAATTGCTGAACAGGGAGCCACCTAAAGAGGAAGCAAACATCCAGAATGCAGAAGAAGATCTTGATATCAACACAGACACCCCAACTAAGAAAGAGATCATTCAAGCCATCAAATCCTTAAAAAATGAGAGTGTTCCTGGCAAGGATAACTTGAATGCAAAATTGTTCAAGGTAAAACCTGAGTTAGCAGCATCTATCCTGGCCCTTCTATTTACATCAGTCTGAGAAAGGGAAAAAGTGCCAGATGAGTGGACCAATGGGATTATAGTGAAGATACCAAAGAAAGAAACTCTCAGTGACTGTAATAACTGGTGTGGTATCACACTTTTATCTGTGCCAAGCAAAGTATTGTGTAAGATCATAGTCCAGCATATATCGGAGGCAGTTGATAGCATTTTCAGAAAAAAGCAAGTTGGTTTTCGGAAAAGGTGTAGATGCACAGACCAGATCTTCACTCTATGAAACATAATAGAACAGTGCTTAGAATGGCAATGGCAACTCTACATAAATTTCATAGAGTTTGAGAAGGCTTTTGATAGCATTCACAGGATCAGCCTACTGTGCCTTCTGCGGGCATATGGAATATGCCTTTCTGTATAATCAACGTAATCAAAAACTTCTATTTCAACTTTACATGCAGTGTTGATCATAGTGAACTCCGTTTTGAAGTCAAAACAGGAGTACGTCAGGGGTGTGTCATGTCTGCAATCCTCTTCAAATGGCCATCGACTGGGTAATGCGGCGTACCACAGAAGACATGTCAAGAGGCATTAAATGGACACTCTTCTCATCACTTGAAGTCCTGGACTTCGCAGATGATGTCATTCTCCTATCACATACCCAACACCATATACAAGAAAAAACAACTCGACTCAACACATTCAGCCAGCAAATTGGACTGAAAATCAATTGCAATAAGACAGATATCATGACCTTTAATATTGCCTCACCATCACCAGTACGGACAGAGGATTATATTCTCACCAGTGTAGAAACATTCACATACTTGGGAAGCACCATCAGCCAGGACAGTGGAACAAGCCAGGACATCCAGAACAAAATCAGTAAAACCAGGAACACCTTCAGAAGCTTAAATACAGTTTGGAAATCATTAAAATACACCACCAAAACCAAACTCAAGATTTATCAGAGCTGTGTAATTTCAACACTACTTTATAGTGCAGAATGCTGGGGAATGAGAAAGTATGACATGTCCAAGCTGTCTTCATTCCATACAACCTGCCGCAGAAAAATCCTCCATATCTTTTGGCCCAGAACAATCTCAAACCAAGATCTATCGACACAGTGCAGTCAAGAGGCAACCATCATTGCCAGGAGGTGTTGGAAATGGATTGGCCATGTGCTTCAGATGGAAACGGATTCCATCACCAGAGTAGCAATAAGATGGACACCTGAAGGCAAGTGAAAATGAGGCCACCCGAAAACAACATGGCAAAGAGCTGTGGAAACCGAGCTGAAAAACCTGGGGAAACCATTGAAAGACCTGCCAGAAACAGACAGGAGTGGAGGAGCTTCGTCACTACCCTAAACGCCAGAGCCATAATGGGAACATGATGATGATACCACACCTAACATATATGTATTAGCTAACATTTGCAAAGTGGTGCAGCTTCTTGCTCTTTGTTCCATTCTCCTCTAAATATTAGCAATTTTCCCCCCTCCCACCTGATATTTGTTCCATTATTTGGCTAGGCTTATAGGAATAGTAACTGCCTGGCTTTTCCATTTGGAGGATCAACACAATTTTGAATAAATTAGGCAGTCAGTGGTTATGCATAATATTTCTGTTACCGTTAACAGAGCTTTCCTACCTACTCCCTACTTCCACATACCCTTGACTTCTACATCAGGTCTATACTACCACTTTCTTTGGTATAACTTACATTGCTCAGGGATATGAATAAGCCACCCCCCTGAGCAACATAAGTTACACCAACCTAAGCGCTGGTGTGGACAGAGCTATGTCGGTGGGAGAGTTTCTCCTGCCTACGTTGCTATCGCTTCTTGCAGAGATGGATTTTTTATGCCGATGGGAGAGCTCTCTCTCATCTGCATAGAGTGTCTTCACCAGATGCTCTACAGCAATGCAGCTGCATCGGTGCAGTTGCGTTGACGTAACGCATCTAGTGTAGACTAGCCCTAGACTCTCAACAACGAGATAACAAGGGAGATGCTGCTAGTAGAACCTAGTTTTTCATCAATGAAGATGACTTCAGGAGCACTGGTATTAATTAATTTATTTAGATCTATATAAATGACAAAAGGACACCTATCTATATGCTCTAGGTGGCATTATCATAGCTTAAAAATGCATCAGAACCACCATACTACATGCAGCGGTAGAGTTTGACATTACCCCCCACCACCAAGCCAGGTAACTTCAGAGATCAAATACCTCGCTCCCTCAACAATTCTTCTGCCTACTCCTACCCACCCGTGCCCATTTTCAAATTCCTGGGTTAAAAGGATAAGCCCTGTGGCATGCCACGAATGTCCCCGTGTATGGGGAGATGTCAGCAAACCAGTAAAGTGCCTGAAACCACTATGGCTTAGTGCTAAAAGTAGTCAAGTCAGCAGGCCATAAAGTGGCCATGTAGCAAACTCAGCTTGACCAAGGAAGGAGGGGCGGGGGTTTTGGGTGCCACAGAAAGGGCAGCTTCACCCCACGTCCTTCCTGATAAGAATTGTGTTGAAGTTGCTGATACATGCATTTTAGAAGAACAGGATGTGCCCCAGGAATGTCTATTGTGGTCTCAAGGCTGCAAACTCTGGAAAAACCCACACCTGGTTAATCAATAGGAACCTCTTGCTTGACCATTGAAACTGCTTGCTTAACAAGTTTTCTTTAATGGATGTGTCATTCTATTACTAATGTATAAATAAGGGGAAAAAGTTCGAGGTAGTGGGACTCTTCAGGACTGGACTGTCCCTCTGGATGTATCTTGTGTTCCCCACTGGCAGATGGGCTGCCGCTTGGCCACTCGAGAGCCACACTCAGTTTTGGTAACTATCAAGGGTTGGGGGTGTTTTACTAACCTGTTGTGGATGTGTGTAAGTGCTTGAGACTAAGTAAAGTTTAGCGTTAAGTGAAAGCACTCTTGTGTAGTCCTGTTTGTGCCAGCTGTGTCTCCCTTGATTTATTTTCTGACACCACCTCGCACAGAGTAAAAGTTACCAAGAGCTTTGGGCTGAAAAAACCCCGGGTAACAACCAGATCCAGGGGAGTTTGGACCAAGGGAGGGGAGTGAATTCCAAAGCCAGGAGGCCTCCCAGAGAACTACAGTCCAGCAGCCCCTCTTCATTTATCCCAGTAGGGATTCATTTCCAGCACCTCTGCTGGTCTCAGCTGCAGCTTGGGGAGAGAGGAGAGCTCCCCGGTAGGTAAGTCCTAAGTCACTTACAGCTTTATAGACAAACCAAACACTTCAAACTCTGTCTGGAAACACACAGGCAGCCAGCATAGCTCATAGAGAACTGCCAATATACTTGCTGTGAGATGCTCCCCTTACCAAATAGGCTGCCGTGTTTTGCATTTGCTTCAGTTTCCAGATGGTTTTGAAGGTAAGGCCCATGTGGAATGCACTACAGTAGTTTAGTCCTGAGGCAACAAGGACAGCTGTTGCATCTGAAAGGACCAGCTGACACCTCCTGGCCGTGTGTAAATGACAAAAAGCAGAGCTGACATATCACTGTGTCCTGGCACCCCAAGATTGGCAGGCGCTTTTCAGACCTGACAGAGATGTTCCCGGATCCATGGAGCTGACAGTCTAACTGAGGACATGAGATGGCAAGTGAAGATAAAACCAGAAGGGACTGGGGTAAAGAGATCGGGGTAGATAGGTTATGGATACAAGATGGTGAGTTTACTTGAAATGTTCAGCATGGGGCCAGAGAGAGAGAGATTATTAGTGTTAATTTATTTTCAAAAAATACTTTTTAATTAATTCAGTGAATACCACAGGGAGGGGCTCAGCAGGCTTAGAGGTGAGGGGGAGTGATGGGAAGCAGTTGAGTCAATAAGAGCAAATAAGTGTGGGGGGAAAGGAAGAAGGAAAAGGGAAGAGAGACTGCGGGGGCAGGGAAGGGAGAGGTTGGGGAAGGGACATACAGGACAGGGAGGGAAGGGTGGGTGGCAGGAGCATGGAGGAGAGTGAGGCTGGCTGCAGAGGGACTCGGGAGGAGGTGGTTAGAGCAGTCCATAAAGCAGCAGAGTGTAAGGACCAGCCAAAGTGGAAGCTAGGGGGCACAGTCCCTGCTGACACGGCCAGGATCCACAGGCAGTGCTGATACTGTATGGTGCTCCTCACTGCAAGCAGAGTCGCCAATGTCCTGGCACTGTCTGAGGACAGTCCCGGGATGCACTTCATTCAGGATCCAGTGAGAAAGCCTGGGGAAGTTCCTGGGAGCATTGGGAAAGACAAACTGGGGGGTCAGAAAGGGAAAGGCTATCACCACTGGTGTTGAAAGGAGGAAACATGGGGTCCACATCTGCAGGAGAAAAGGGAGGCCTCTCCCCTATTTGTGCTCATGCACCTCTTGCGTATTTCAGCCTGACGTGTACACACAATCACATAGGGACAGGGTGGCTTGTGTGAGGAGCCCAGAAATCAGAATCAGACCCAAAAGTCAAAAAATTCATTTTTTAATCTCATGATACGATCCACGTCCCCCCCATCATGATTTTTAAAGTCATAGGGCTGGCGATATTGTCTGAGCCGAGGGCTGATCCAGCTGCCCCAGAATCAGGGTCTTGGAAGGCTACAAATTCTTCCCCTGAGTCCCTGCGCTGGGGTCTGCACCAGCATGGGGATGAATTGGGTCCTCAGTGCCTCCTGATCAAAATAGGGACCTGCAAGAGAGAATTGCAGTGACTAGCCCTGCAGCCCATGACAAGGACCAGTCCCCTGGCCAAATCGCCCAATTGCCTTGTGCCCACCCACAATGCACCTGACTCAGTCCAATGATATTAGCTTCTTGCTTTCATGAGCCCTTCATTAACTCAGATTTTTATTTCTGAAACTGGCCATGCCACCATCCAGCTTTATTCAATTGGATTTTAAAAGGAAAAAGACAATTTCACTAAGCAACACACACAGACCTCCAGGGGCTGGAAGAATACGGGAGCTCGTTGATAATGTGCTATGAAATTAGATCCCTTTAATGTTTATTTTTTATCTATTTTAAACTGGCTCTTTTATACCTCTGATTATCCTGACCCGGCAGGCAAACTCCTTAATGATGTACTAGCCATACCAAGTATTTGTAAAGCTGCACAGTAAGATTTATATGGTCCCTTGAGGTTCACAAATGCCAGATGAATGTGAACACACCTTTTGGTGTGCATGTACCAATGTGCTACAGCAGCATCCAGAGTTGTTTTAAAAATAATTACCTGCATTAGTCACAAGGTTGGGCAAGGAAATCTTTTATAAGGCAGAGTTGTCAGCCTCAGTATACACGCAGTGGAGCGTGGGGTGGTGGAGTCAGAGATCCAATCTATTAAAACAGTTTGATAAATACCTTACATCATTCAGCATGAAAAATTATGCTTTGAACTATGCAACATATGTGAAATTATCTTCTAATTTCATAAGACAGGAGCTCATTGTACAGCATTATGGAGGCGTCAGTAGCAATTCTACAGTTAAGGCTGCATTATGACTTCCTCTGAAAGCAGAATTAAAATCTCTTTGTTTCGTATGTTAATGATTGAATTTTGTCTCCACTTCTGAACTCTTCAAGGGACATTTCCATTTTTCTTGTAATTTTTATAAATAAAATGTTTCCTCTGCACCAGCTAGCAAATATTTTAAAAATGCTCCCCCACCTTTTGGGGAATTTTGTCCTGTTTTTCCTCACATATCTTTCCGTTTCTCCAGCTAACAAGCACAGCCATCATGTACTTGGAATATCACTGACAGGACAGGGCCTCTGTCTTTAAGGTTTCGATTATATTTTAGGACACAAAATAAGTGGTAGGTATTGAGGAGTAAGCTGACTTTGGAAAGCACAGACAACCGAGACAAACTAGAAACAATGGGTAAGCACCTGCTTCTGAAATAAAGCATGGAGCCATTGGCACTCTGAACAGAATTATTAAAACCCAATAGCTAAGCCTGTATCTTACAGGCCTTGTATGAAATTGTGGACAGGCAACTTCGGCAACTGGACTGACTGATTTGTGGGGAGAGAGATCCTCCCAGGTTATGCAACTGTGGACAAAGGGACTCTTTGTAATTGTGTTAATAGACTAACATCTGAGAAACACTGGAAAAATAGAAGGGGTTAATCTCCATATATCTGAGAAGGGGTAAGAGGATGCTGGTTTGAGGAAAAGAGATAAACTATGTGATGAACTGTGTGATAAACTATACCCTTTGTGACACTCTGTACCCTGTGTTCACCACTTTCATATATATTTTATATAATATATCTTGTACAAAGTATATTTGTGAGGTATCATTTGAAAACTCAGTCTGCTGAACATCACTGTCCTGTTAAGATATGTGTAACAACACTGTTTGTGAAGCTATGAGATTTTACCATGCATCACTGCTGTAACATGCTCCAATTTAAGAAAAGTAGGCCTACACGAGTTTTTTTTCCAGAGACAAGGACACACTGAGGTATCAGCATAATCAAATAAACCATCAGAGACTATCACCTAGATTAACTAACCATTCTTCAGCAACGGGGAGGTATATAACAAAGAATCTACATTTAGTGCTGGAAATGCTTCAAACTTCACATACAGGGGAGACTGTTTGTGTGCACCCTAGTGGTGGGTAATCCTCAAAAAAGGAGGTTATAAAAATAAGAGACAGTGACCTCCACATCACCTCTTCCCTTCCATCTCTACTTATGGCAGCTAGATCACTTGAAAGACAAAAGAAGTATCATTAAACTGGGGATTTTCCAGCTAGTACAAACAGCTGTAAGCTTTTGTTGAGAAAAACTCCTTTTGTGCTTTTAAACCTGCTAGCCTTGGTAAAGTTTAGGAACTAGCTTGTATGTTTATCCTTTCGTTTCTTTTGTAACCAATTCTAATTTTTAAGCCTTATCACTTGTAATCACTTAAAATCTATCTTTCTCTCACTAATAAATTTGTTTTGTTGTTTTATCTAAACGAATGTGCTTTGGTTGAAGTGCTTAGGAATCTCCATTTAGGTCAACAAGTCTGGTGAGTAATCATTACCCATTGTTGGAATGATGGACTATCTATGAGCTTCCACAGTCCAGAAGGGTACTGAACAGTATAAGACACACATTTCTGGGGCAGAAAGGCTGGGTCTGGGGATACGTGGGTGTTGTCCTGCATGTAATTCATGGATGGCTAGGTATATCAGTCATGTATTTAGCTGGAAGTGATTTTACATGCTAATGGCTGTGCGCGAGCAGAGCCTGGAGGGATTGCTGTTCACCAGCAAACCAGTGTAAAAGCATCACAAGCTGGAGAGCTAGGGGGACACAACAGTCTAGATTGCATCCTAGGGAATGTCACACACCTGTATTAATCTCTTGCACACTATTGTAATAATCTTTGTACCAAGTATACCCTGTGATGTATCGTTTGAAAACTCATTACTGTCGTGGTAAAATATGTGTAGCAACATTGTTTGGAGAGTTATAAGATTCCATTGTATTGTATTACTAAAACATGTTCCAAGTCTGGCGAGTGGCCAAACTAGTTCCCCAGAGAAAAATGGCAAGCTGATGCCCCTTCCAGCTGTAAACAAGGCCATTTTTTGGTAGGAAAGTGGGAGTGGATGAAAAATCTACATCTCAGCAAAGAAACATGGGGTTCCCATCTACAGAGACTGCCTGGTGCATATTCCCAGCTGGAGATGATTATTGAAGGGCAGGGAAGGACTATAAAAAGGGGAAACATCCCAAGGGACCCCTCTTTTCTGCTCTCTCTCTCTCTGTGTCCATTGATTCACTGCACCAGAAGGAACAAAGGAAGCAGCCATTACCCAGAAGATGTCTTGGCATAAGAAGTTTGGCCAGTAAAACTACTGAGAACATGTGGTAAGAAAAATTTTGCTTTGAATTGAACACAGATTGTTAAATTAGTCACAAGTTGCAGTTTATCTTTATTTTTCTTGTAACCATTCAAACTTTTATGCCTCATTGCTTGCATTCACTTAAAATCTCTCTCTTTGTAGTTAATAAACTTGTTTTATCTAAACTAGTATGTTTGAATCAAAGCGTTTAGGAAACTCCAGTTGGGATAACCGGATTCGGCATATCATTTCTAATAATAAAATGATGGACTTTATATGACTGCATAGTGTCCAGGAGAAGGCACACATTTCTGGGGGGAAATCTAGGACTGGGAGTGTGCTCGGGCCACCCTGCAGTATAATTCAGGCTGGTAAAAGCTTGGGTGCATAGCCAGTTGCAAGTGCATACAGACATACCTGGGAGTGATTTACATGCTAGAGGCTGATTGTGAGCAGTCCAGGAGTGGAGGCAACAACAGCAAAGCAGTGTAAAATGTACCCGAGATTTGAGGGGTGACACAGTTTCTCAGTAGTCTAGATTCTACCCTGGTTATGTCACAGATGGCTCTGGAAAAACAAAAGATGTTACGTTTTCTTTTCTGTGACAAACTGAGAAAGCCTAATCTAATCTAACTTTTACCAGATATAAATCTAGATTTTCTGAGGCAGTCTACTTTGTTTTAAATCATGTTCTATAAAGAATTTGGTGGTTGAATTGGATGGTCATCCAGCACCATTTGAGGAGAACACCACCTTGTGGGGGGGGGCTACAGGGTAAAGAGCCTGAAACTAAGATACCCCACATTCCTCTCAGTCAAAGAGCATGGACAGAAAGAGCCATTCCCAGTGGGCTGCAAAAGGAGGGTATTATACAGGGGAAGATGCTGATATACCAAACAGGAGAGAGGTGGAGGTACATCTGTTGGTGACGAACAGACACAGAGAATATCTTGGATATAGGCCCATTATTCACTAGAATGTCACTGAGTTTCACCAAGATTAGCCAAAGGAACTACTTAGATCTGCTAGCTGATTCCATTCTCTGATGCTTCGTCTCTGCTCTGTTTCTCCTAATCTAAATTTTCCCTAGTTCAAACCTCTCACTTCTTATCTATGTTCCCCCCATATCCGTGCTCATTCTCTTCCCCTCAGCGCCTCCCTTCACCGCTCTACTGCCTGCAAAGTCCATTTTTCAACATGCTTCCATGTCCCTGATCCCCACCATACCCCCTAAGCCAGCACCACATTTAACTGGTAAATATTTCTGTGTATAAAACAATAACACTTCCGAGTTCAAGAGATTAATTTCAATAGGGGAGTCTGGTGAAGACCAAGGACAGGATATGGGGGAAGTACAGTGGGGAGAAAGGAGGGTGGGGGTTGGGCAAGCATATGGACAATCTAAATGTGCAATGGGGATTTGTCGTGAAGGAGTGCCTCAGGGAAATGGAACTTCAATACTCTGCTCTAGGGGATAGGGAGAATACACATTTATATTGATAGTTATTCACATGAATAGCTATCAGCTTTAATAAAGACTTTAAAATGGTGGGAAATTCCTCTAAAGAAAACATTTTGTTACACAAACTGAACAGATTTTTGACTATTCCATCAACAGAATAAAAAAGCTAGGGAATCCCTCATTAAGTCCTTCCCCAACTCTTCCAATCCTCAGTCATGGATGTTGCCCTTTCCACATTGCCTCATCCGAATCCATCACTCATGCCTTCTTCTCTCTCCATCACCAAATAAAATTAACCTTAACTCTGACCACATCCATCAACTATTGAAAAGACAAAAACAACCATAGTTCCTCCTTATATTACCTATCCTAAATAACACGACTAGAAACATTACAGCCATTTCCCAAAATACTTACTACAAACTATTTTTACTTAATAAAATTGACTATTCCCCTTCCTTTTAACAGCCACCCAGTACAACATATTTAAACATAATCAGCTAAAAATCCGCATCAGACACCATCTCCTTTAATACAACACCAATTCAATATTCATGACCACTGGAGAAGTTGACTTCCAACCAGTCAGCACATTTAGAGTTAAACACTGTGTATTGTGTGTGGAGATGGAGGGAGGGTGCAGAGCAGGAGAGAACAGAATGCACACCTCACCCTGACCCTAGAAATTCACTGTTGTAACATTCTGACTCACAAGACTGTTGTCTCCTTGTTCCTAGCTAAAACCTCCCTTTCTGTGTAAATTGCTTTCTGTGTAAAACTCTCCTAGTACAAAACTTAACAGGCTGGGTTCCCCAGGATGACATGTTTTTGTGTTACACTGACCCAGATAGCTTGGGTGAAGTGGTATCATCGAGTAGTGCAGAAGACTAGAGTCAGGACTCTTGCAGATTTTATTTCCACGTCTGCTAATGATTTGCTGTGTGTCCTTAAACAGGTCACACAACTACTCTGTGCCCAAGTTTGCCTATCTGGAGAATGGATAAAATCATACCTGCCTCTCTCAGATGGGGGTTAAGAGGCTAAATCAAAGTTTGTAAGACATTGAGCCAGCCTCAAGTGGAAGGTACTATATAGAAGTGCAAAGTTGTAATTCATGAACTTCCAAAGCTTTAACGTATTGTTGCAACTTTTCAGCCAAAAAATGGGGTGTTGTGGGTTGTTTCCATTAAGAGGAGAAATTGAGTGAGTCATGTATTTCTTTACTGAAATCTTGTTTATTTACAAAGAACGTACACAGTCCTGAATCAAGCAGGAGGCAGTTTCTTTGATCATAGTGCCAAGCCTCTTTCCAGCCAGCACTCTGCACAAAAAATTCTCTTGGCTTTTGCTCAGAGCCATACCAGTGCTTTTCTTGCTGACTCCTTGGCTTTCCTGTTGCCTTCTTTTGTAGAATATTGAAATTATAGAAATGTAGGTCTGGAAGGAACCTCAAGAAGTCATCAAGTCCATCCCCCCTCACATCATGGCAGGACCAAGAAAACCTAGACCATTCCTGACAGGTGTTTGTCTTACTCTAACCTGTTTTTGAAAATCTTCAATGATGAGGATTCCACAACCTCCTTGGAAGCCTATTCCACAGCTTAACTACCCTTACAGTTAGAAAGTTTTTCCTAATATCTAACTTAAATCACCCTTGCTGCAGATTAAATACATTACTACTTCTCCTGTCTTCCATAGACAAGGAGAACAATTGATCAGACTCCTCTTTATAACAGCCCTTTATATATTTGAAGACTGTTATCAGGTCCCCCTTTAGTCTTCCTTTCTGAAGACTAAACTGTGACATTGCACTCCATATGCCTTATGAAAATATGCTTGGAATGTGAATATAATGTAACTGGAATATGCTTTATGCAAAAGGTCTCTTATAAGGTATCATTACAAAGTTTATAATCTACTGAGTGTGTTCATCCTATTTGTGTGTATGTATCATTCTTGTATCTACAACTAGAAAAATAAAGTTAACTCTGAGATCCTATTGTAATTATGCAAAGTGTGGGCCATTAATGGTGGTTTAGAATCTTTATGGCTCCCATTAACCAGGACAATCGGCTGTAAATGGCTCTGTTTACTTGTAAGCCTTCTTGTGTTCCTGTGAGTCAGGCGGAAAGAATGGAGGCCGGGGTCTCACAAGACATGTGACCATGTCACCTGGTACTGGAAGACATCTTAAACCTGGTGCTTTTCCATTTAGAAGGAGGGGTGGGGATCCAGAGAGACAAAAGATTCCCGCCTTGTGCCAAAGCTATAAAAGGGGGTGGAACAGAACAAAGGGGGCTGCAGTCATGAGAAATCCCCTAGTTACCACCTGAGCTGGAACTAACAAGAACTGTACCAGGGGAAAGGATTGGGCCCAGGCTAAGGCAGACTCTAGTCTGTGAAAGAAGCTTATTGGAACATCTCTGAGGTTGAGATTTACCTGTATTCAATTTCTTAATGTATTAGACTTAGACTTGCGTGTTTTGTTTTATTTTGCTTGGTAAGATACTTTGTTCTGTCTGTTATTACTTGAAACCACTTAAATCCTACTTTTTATACTTAATAAAATCACTTTTATTAATTAACCCAGAGTAAGTGATTAATACCTGGGGGAGCAAACAGCTGTGCATCTCTCTGTCAGTGTTATAGAGGACAATTTATGAGTTTACCCCATATAAGCTTTACACAGAGTAAAACAGATTTATTTGGGGTTTGGATCCCCATTGGGAGCTGGAGATAGGAAACTTGATGAGCAGTTTTGGTTAAAGTCTGCAGCTTTGGGGGCGTGGTTCAGACCCTGGGTCTGTGCTACAGCAGGCTAGTGTATCTGGCTCAACAAGACAGGGTTCTGGAGTCCCACGCTGGCAGGGAAAACGGCCTCAGAAGTAGTCTCAGCACATCAGGTGACAGTCCCAAGGGGGTCTCTGTGACCGAACCCATCACATAAACATGCTGAGTTTCTGTAACCTTTCCTCATAGGTCAGGTTTTCTAAATATTTTATCATTTTTGTTAAAATGTCCTCTGGATGTTTTCCAATTTGTCCACATCTTTGCTAAAGTGTGGTGTCTAGAATTGGATACAGTACTCCTTCTTATGTCTTACATACAATACTCCTGCTAATACACCCCAGAATGATATTGGCCTTTTTTTTGCAGCCGCATCACATTGTTGACTTATGCTCAATTTGTGATTAACTATAGCCCCCAGATTCTTTTCCACAGTATTACAACCTAGCCAAATATTCCCCATTTTGTAGTTATGCATTTAATTTTTTCCTTCCTAAATGAAATATTTTGCATTTGTCTTTACTGAATTTCTTCTTGTTGAATTCAGACCAATTCTGCAATTTGTCTAGGTTCTTTTGAATTCTAATCCTGTCTTCCAAAGTGCTTGCAAACCCTCCCAGAGCTTGTTGTTATGTGCGGATTTTATAAGCATACTCTCCACTCCATTATCCAAGTCATTAATGAAAATATTGAATAGTACCAGACCTCATTAGAGACGCCCCCAGTTTGACAGCCAACCATTAATAACTACTCTGAATACAATCATTGTCTACCTTCCATCTTCATCTGGCTGCTTATCACTCACAAACACAGAAAGCTCCACCAAACAATACCCAGCTCTTGCATTTGCATTCAGACCCCAGAGAAAACCCCTCAGACCACATGGCTCCACTCCTACTCCAGCCTTGTCATGATAATCTGTGATTTGGGCAGTGGCTTCTACTGTTTCAGCTATCACAGAACAAAGGTATTTAATTTCTCCGTTATTTATCCTGAATAGAAGACAGCTATCATCCGCATCAGCTTGAAGGAGGTTTGTGACTGCCCATGGATGAAAGACCCAACCCTCCAACATAACAATATTTTTCAACTGACTGGCTTGCTCATCCAGAACATTTACCTCTAAAATGTATGAAAACAAGATAAAAATGTGGAAAATCAGTGTATAATCACAAAATGTCTATGCTACTTGAGTTTGTACCATGTAGATTGTGTATACTTAAACAGTTTCATCTCTGTCTGAATGCTCCTAGGAGCAGGGATTGTCTCTTATAATTGCTTGTACAGCATCAAGCACATTGATGGTATAAAATGACAAACTATAATAATGGTGGTTTGATTAAGGAAGACATGAATGATGCATTAGGCAGCATATGCAAAACACAATTACTGCCACATCAAAAGACTCTTAATTTTCTCTATCATATCCAACCTAAACTTCCTAAAATGTGGGGAACTTCAGAGAACTGATTAGCATTAGAAAAGTCCTGCATCTAGATAACCTTGATATAATGATAAGAAAACTGAAACATGTTTACATAGATGGCAATAAAGCAAATGATTTCACAATGTTAATTGAAGCAAATAAATCTATGTGCATATTGCAGCAATGTGCAAAAGCAAATGTCATGAATATAGACAATGAAAACATTATACATAGGGTTGTTCACTACCTTGCTCAAGATATTGTTCCAGAGTTAAGATTATAATGACACGCAACAACAACAAGAATCGGTCACTTAAATTCTTGGTATTCCCACCTTTTCCTCCATTTTAGACTGCCTCTCTATTTTTTTGGCTTTCATTTATCTAAAGGTGTCAAACTGGATTTATGCTTCTTGTGTCCATTTGGAGGCTCTTTCTGACTAATTTTCACTGAATATTTAATATAACATTCAGAAAGCATGAGATATCAAGTTTTTAAAAATCCTTGAAGAACCCTCACCGAACAAGATCAAAGTTGTTGGAGAAAAGGAAAAACATTTGTAAACATTCATTAACTCAAGCGGAGAGCCTTGAAGTCAAGTGAAATTCTTTTAATGGACTCATTTGGGGAAGTTCAGATTTTGGCCCAAATCTTCAAATGTGTGTACATACTTATACTCATGCATGCATTCTTGAAAGTCTGGATCCACATGTACTATGAGTACAAGCCATTCATTATTTATTTAGGTATCAATTTTGAATTTAATTTCCTTGCCTCTAGTCAACTTATTTTTGAACAGATAAAATGGAAAATTTATTATTCCGAACCTGTGTAGAAGGCTGGTTTAAGAAATAATTCATAGAGAACATTTCTTCATCCTTTGAGACCATACTTCAGTTTACACTGTAGAGTCTGCTAACCACAACATGGGGTTCAAAGGCACAGAGGAGGGCTCTTGGTTCCACTGATGGGGAATCATAAATTACTTATTTTCTTTTGTGTTCAGAGTACTGAATGCTGCAATGTCATGTTTTGACTGAACTGCAATATTACTCAAAATTAGGATTGCCAACTTTTTAATCACATAAAACCGTACACCTCACTTCCTGTCCCGTCCCTTCTCAGAGAACCCATCCCCTACTCACTCCATCCCCCCTTCTTCCATTGTTCGCTCTTCCCCACCCTCACTCACTTTCACTGGGCTAGGGCAGTGGGTTGGGGTGTGGGAGGGGGTATGGACTCTGGGCTGGGGCTGAGGGGTTGGGGTATAGGGGGGGGTGAGGGCTCTGGGGTGGGGCCAGGGAAGAGGGGTTTGGGGTGCAGGAGGGACTCTTGGCTGGGCTGGGGGGGTGGGGTGCAGGGTCTTGGCAGCACTTACTGCAGCTGCCAGGTCCCTGCGGCCTCTAGGCACATGGGCAGTCAGGCGGCTCTGTGCTGTGTGCACAAGTGCCGCCCCCCACAGCTCCCATTGGTCGTGGTTCCTGGGGGCCAATGGGAGCTGTGGAGCGGACACTGGGGGCGGGGGCAGCATGCAGAGCCTCCCAGTCCCTGGGCACCCCAGCGCCTAGTAGCTGCTTCCCGAAGCAGTGCAGAGCTAGGGCAGGTAGGGAGCCTGCCTTAGCCCCAAGCCCATGCTGTGCCGCCGACTGGACTTTTAAGCTCTGGTCACTCACCACACTGCTGTGAGGGATCCAAATACTGAATCTTGTGCGCTTTAAGTCTCCAGAGTCTCAACACAGCCCAGACACTGCCTTTAGCTTGGGGTCTCTAGGCACAAACTCAGGCTTCAGATTTCTGTCTAGCACCCTCTTCTGAATGCTTCAACCCCAAGGTCTGATTGCTTTCCCTCGAGGACCAGTGCTGACCTCTTGGACTCACTTGTAGTTTAAACACACCCTCTGTGGCATTCTATACCTTGGGGGAGCATGCTGTAACCCCCATATTCCCCATTTTCATATAATCGTGATCTCACATCTAAAGCATGCTTTGTAAGGTATCAGGGGAAAGGTTCTGATCTGCTGAAAGTCATTTCTCTATCCATATATGTGTATCATTAATACATATGAAGTTATGAGAATTATGTTTATGGTGGTCAATAAAACATGCTGTAAGTTGGGGAATCAGCCAGACATTAGCTCCCCAGAGGCAACAGCCAGGAAATTGACTAACGCCCGAACAGGGTGTCAAACAACCCATCAACAGCCATTGTCCAGCAAGGGAGCTACAATGCAATGATTCGCCTGCATGAGGCCACACCAGGGGAATTGCTCAACCTTGCGTGGAGAGACTCAGCAACGCCCCCACAGACATGCTTGGACTTGTGCTCCCCAAGCACATGGACTGAGGGTATAAAACAGACAGAGTGGACACACACTGGACCTTCTCCTACCCCCATGTTCACTGCAAGCAATTAAGACACTGAGAAGAAGACAAGACTCGAACAGAGGAGACTGGCCCAGATTTAAGGAACAAACCTGTATATTAAGGACTGCAATATCCAGTGGGGTGAAAAAAACTGCTTAATCTAGATGGTGCCCAGTCTAATAGGGTTGAGAGTTTAGACTTCGTGATTATATTTTATTCTGGTAACCACTCTGACTTTTTGCCTATCACTTAAAATCTACCTTTTATAGTCAATAAATTTGTTTAATTATCTTTACTAGTGAGTTTGTATGAAGTGTGGGGCAAATCTGCTCAGGTTTGCAAAAGCTGGTGTATGTCCACTTTCCATTGTTGAAGTGGTGAACCAATTAATAAATGTGCACTGTGCATCTTGAGCAGTTCAAGACGGTATATTCCTGGGGTACAGCGCTGGGAGCTGCGGGGATTTGGTTCTTGTGCCTTTCTCTGTGAGATTCATGAGTGGCTCTGGGAGCATTCATGCAATCTAGCTGGGTGTGAGGCCCCACGTGCTGTTGTGCTAAGTGATCACAGCACCTGGAGGGGCTTGCTGCTGCTCACCAGCAAGGCATTGTGAGAGCGCACCCAGGCTAGAGAGAGTTCAGGGGGTACAGCGGTCCCACAGTCCCAGGTTGCACCCCAGGGGGATCCCGTCACACCCTCTTCCAGCACTCCAGCTGTGTGGACGCTCTGGGTTTACAGTTTACTTCTATGGGGTATATGACAGGAGCAACACACACACACACACAGACTTTGCAAAGGATTCTAAAATGCCATTTTTCTTTACTTAGTAACAGAAGAAATACACAGACCTAGACAAAAATAATGATCCTTACACACATCTCCCTGCCTCAGTTTACTCACCATTCTGGAGCATTCTTTGGTAGGGGTCAGAGTCCTCTGGGAGGGGATGTCCAGGATCCTCCTCCTGCAATGCATGCATGCCTTGTCCTCTCCCTCTCCAGAACAGTTTGCTTTGAATTTGGTTGATCCTGGCAGCCAAACCAGGCTCCTTTTACACCACTTCCCACTAGAAAAGCATGCCGATTTCTTTCTGCCTCCTGCCCCAAAAGCTTCCTGTCCCTCTAAAAGACTTCTGCCTGTGTCTTTTCTAAACCCCTGTTGTTTTGTCACTTCGGCTTCTATATCCTGTTTGGAAATTTTCCACTCTCTCAACTTCACTAGGACTCTGCACTGATGCTTGGTTGAACTGGTTTCCCAATGCCTAAGCATACCCATTATTCAATGCTGAGCAATCCTTATGTTTTAACGACTCTCCATTTTCCCTGGCCTGGTGGGTGTGTGCTAGAGGGCTTGTCAAATGGTAATTTCCACAGTCACAGAGGCATTCCCTAATAAGTTCATAACATCAACCAGAATTTGTAAATTGTACATAGAGATTCCCCAAATCATCACACAAACTCCCTTCCATCAGTGTGTTCCCTGCACAAGGTTCAGGCAGAGTCTGGTTCTATAACAGTTTAATGAAGCATATAGGCTTTGTCCAGCCCCAAACTACCATAATTTGGAAATTCAGCCTAATCCTTAAGGTATTTTCTATTCCCAGAAGCAGCAACAATGCCTTAGTATGTTTACTCACTGGATATGGATCAGCTGTTCATAAGGAGGATGTAATCCTGTATGGGTGAAAGAAATAGCTAAAGAATCTTGCCTGATCTTTGGTGTCTCAACTAGCACAGTGAGCTAGTTTACAAGGGTTTGAAACATAGAAGCAAAGTGCTGTGACACGACTCTCTAATGTTAATATTGAGAAGGCGAGCAAACCAACTGTATATGCTACTTTTTCTAACTGATATTGAATCACCGGAATCAGTGCAAAGAGTGAATCTAACTAAGAAAGGGTGATTGGAAGTAATTTGGGATCAGAATGAAATCTTATATCTTCATGCAAGGTGTAAATTGACTAGACATTAGGGTGATGTGTACTATAGAATGAGTGTGTCTTCTCTCATAAAAGGTCAGAGGTCATGCTGCAAAGATGTCAGTTCTGAGAAATTCTGAGCAGCGAAAATAGATGTGGTTATAGCACCAGTTCTCAGAAACTAAAAACTACACAGAAGCAGATAAGCATTTCATACAGTCTTGATCACCCTGTGCAAAAGAACTTAACTCATACAATCAGTCTAGTATCTGAGAAAATGCATCTTACAGCTGGAACTGTCAAAGAAATTTAAATTATGTATGTAAAGCTGATTGGAATACTATGCATGGAACCAAGTCTTCGCACCCTAGGGAGGATTTGTAGTTTCTATTCAGGCTGATTGCCATGCATAATAGTTTGGCCGGCTTTGAAGCCATCACACACAGGTTTTGGAATATGTGTGGTCCAGAAACCAGCATATTTATCTATAAAGCTAGAAGGGGAAACGCACATTTATATCTAATTTAATTTTGAACAAACATGTTACAGTGAATCTGTGGCGTGGGCATTAACTATTAATGACTCCAGGAGTTATGTGGAAAGGACAATAAACTATCTTGTGTTCACAGATTTTAGTAATTCATTATGCAGTCTTAATAGAGCATTCAGAAAGTCTCCATACACTCAAAGTATTTGTTTAGGGCCAAAAAGGGACACCAAAGTCACTTGTTCAAATATATCCAAGATTGTTAGGGCTTGGCTACGCTTAAAACTGCTGCAGCGCTCCCGTGAAACTACTACCTACACCCATGGGAGGGGTTATCCTATTGGTGTAGATACTCCACCTCCCCGGGAGACGGTAGCTAGGACAACAGGAGAATTCTGTTGCCCTAACTGCCTACATCAGGAGTTGGGTTGGTTTAAACTGTGGTGTTCAGGAATGTGGATTTTCACAGCCCATCGTGATGTAATTAGATCAACCTAATCATAGGCGCCAACTCTGTGGGAAAAAATGGTGGGTGCTCAGCCCCCTTATCAAAACCTTCCCCTTCCCCCCAGCGCCTCCTCTCCATCTACTGCCCTATAGATCAGCACCTTCCCCTCCCCTCCCTTTACCTCCCTACTGCTGCAGATCAGCTATTTCGCAGGAGGGACTGGGAGCGAGGGTGCAGCATGCTCAGGGGAGAGGGCAGAACTGGGCAGGAAGAGGTGTGGCGGGTGTGGGGCAGGAGTGGGAAGAAGCAGGGTGGGGGTGGGGGCATTGGGGGAAGAGGTGGAGTGGAGGTGGGGCCTAGGCAGAGCAGGAGGGAGAGCCCCCCCCCCGGGATATTAGAAACTCGGCGCCTATTAACTTAATTTCCTAGTATAGACTGGGAATTAGTGACTGACAATTTGGTGGGGTATGAGGAGTACTTAGTACTTAGGTATACTTAGTCCTTTTGCTAGTGGACATATCTGTGTCACAAAACTGCCATCATAATTATTGCTACCTGGCGTCCTACTTGACATTGTTACTAGGGAGATTACATTGGCATGGAGATGAGAATCCAGTGGGTTTCGACCCTTCTGAAAAGAACTGAGGCCCATTTGCAGGTCATGTTGAGGAGCTTTAGATGTTTTTATACTAACACATGCATTCTGGCTGCAACCATTCTCAATTTTCATTAGGGTTCCTCAGATAAAAAGTTAGTAACCTATGCTTTCATAGTACTCCTCAAGATTTTTTTCTTGAATAAAATGACTACAAAAAGATAACCAAAAATGCTTTATTTCACCAATAGCCTTTAACCAACAACATAAATGGTGGCCATAATATTGTGTTCAGAACAGTTCCAATAACCCAAGGAAATTATACTGAAAACATTAACCAATATTTTATTCCTATAAAAATAAAAAAGAAAAATGTTACATTCATTTCAGGAAGAAGTGTGTCTACATTTTTGAACAATAAATTAAGTTTTGAAATATTAACATCAATTTACATTTTAATGATTTAAAAGACAAGCACAGTTAAGGATACAGAATTATTTCCCTTCCTCCCCCCCCACCCTCCAACACATCAAATCTTTTACAACTTTTATGCACTGGCAGCTAAGATCTCAAAAGAAGACATTACTCAGTGGCACAGACACAACCATGAACAAAAAAATAGCCAGAATCATTAAACATGTATTATTTTACATGCTTGATCTACATCTCAGATAAAAACTCTACCTGAACATATATAAAAATATAAATTTAGTCATTGAAATAATGGAAACTTTTCAAGTTGCTTGTCAAATTCCTGACTTCCCCAAGTCTCTTATATTTTATTCTAGTAATAGAGAGAACAGGACATGTCAAACAAAACAAAGGCCAACTTTTAATAACACATTTATTATAATGTATACTTATTACATCTTAAAACTTTGGTAAAATCATCTGCTCCATTTCTCTTCTCTCTCTCTCTCTATTAATGTTACATGCACAAAGTGCAGAAACAGATAGATAAATTATGGTTACTACTCACTACAGAAATCTGGAATACATGCGTTAATGTTTGCTATTTATTTTGTGAAACCTGGATTTGATATTTACATCTGAGTGTGTATACTAACTCCCTTCCTCGTCTTCCTCATGACAGGAACTTCATTTCCTTTGGAAATTAGGAAAAGAACAAATTTAACAACAGACCATTATTTAAGTAAATGAAGCCTTGAATCAGAAGGGTGGGCACTGATTGATAACAAGAGTCAACTGCTACTTTGCCAAAATATCACTTATGAGTGGAAAACTAAAATTTACCTAAGCTGACACTAAGGTATTTTGAACTTTCTTTCCTAGACAGGATTTAGTCAGTTTTCCTCCTCTTGGATAGAAAGCTAACTAATTTCCCTGTGTCAAACTTGAAGGTGATCTACAAAGGATTTTAAATGAATAATGCTGCTTACTTGAAGACCTGAAAGAGTGGGCTGCCTCCCCCTCACCCCCAACAATATTAGAAATATCAGGGATGTCAAATCAGTTCTTTTCAAGAGGATTTCTTGAAGGTCTGACAGCAAGTGTGCTGTGAGCGCTCTCACCTAAATTAAAAGGATGGAGATTGATTATTTAGGAAAGACATCCTTTCCCCAAAATGTTCATTGGTATTATGTGGTAGACAGCTGTCTGGCTAACACACTTTTCCTTTCTCAAGTCCTCAACATTTATGATGTCATAATGTTACAAGTTCTTCAGTCACCATGGACTTTTCCAAGAAATTCATAACGTAAAAATAAGCAGAAAACAACCATCAACCTTTTTTTGGAAGAAATACAACTTTCAGGCCTTTTTTACACACCCGTAAGCCACAAAGGGCACAAGTCCACTTTACTATATCCTTCATAGGTCAACTTCAACAGGAAAAAACATGATGAACAGGATTTTCTATTAAGTAGGAAAATTGGTCTCTGTTCACTCCTACAGAAATAACATATATAAACACATTTTAAAGGAAAATAAAAAATGGGACTTGTGTCTTTCTTCACTTTTTTATCATGTTTTAATTAAGACTTTTCTTTTGAAAGAATTTGTTCTGCTCATTCGTTAAGTTAGAAATTCAGGTCTTGACTGCCCTAAAAAGAATTCTCCCCTGCTTTTTCAAACAATTCCCACTTGCTCACACCAGCAGAACTAAAGCAAATGCTAAGAGCTCTAATGTAGGCAGACTTCCGCATCATCTAACTCTACTTGCAGCAAATGTAAAAAATATGGTGTTCAAAACAAAGATGGCAGCTGTTATATTTTATGTTCAAAGGGTACTAATGCTGCTAACACTGGTAAAGCTGAGCTGGCTTTAGCAACAAGTGGAACCTTGAAAAAATGGCTGTAGTGTGGACAGAACCAGTGATGACTGGAGAATTACTGAAATGATCACATCACAAGAATTAAGACAGTGAAAGCTGAGCAACTGAAAAATGAAAGGGAATTTGAGTCCAACTCTTGCTGCTTATGTTAACACCAATTTAACTTAAATGATTAATTAATATTTTGGATAAAGGAAGATTCAAAACCATCATCCCTTCAGTTCAGCTGAAACAGCAAGTAAAAAATATAATCTGAGACCCCTCCAAAAAGTCTTAAGCAAAACCAGGGAAACACTAAACGGAACAAGATCAATTTTTTTTTTTTTTTGCAGGCCATCATTAAAGTACAGTTTACTATGTATCTCTTTGGAAATATTTAGTGGAGCCTTTACTATATTATAAATGAAACATGCAGTACTAATGGCTACTATTTTCTGGAATTCACTGAATTCCTACTTTACCCATCTCTCCCCCTTTTCTTTATCTGTACAGAGCAGTTCACACATTCAGTTTGAGTTCAAAGTGTTCTTAATATTTAAGGAAAGTTTGTTCAGTTACAAAAATATCCATGCTTAGAAGCTAACAAACTACTAAGCTACAGAAAGTTCAGCTATACAAAATGGATGGAGCATAATTATAATATACACTTGCCTTGCACTTCTTGAACTCTTATTTCCAGTAAGGAAAAATTTAAAAGCATATCAGTGTACTGTACCATCAACTAAAGATTTGTTCATTGCAAAAAATTCACATCTCTGAAATATGGCAAATCTCATTGATTGTGGATATAATGTACTGTACATTTTTTAAGTACATCAGAAGTAAGAAGCCTGCCAAACAGTGAGTGGGGCCATCGGACGATCAAAGAGCTAAAGGAGCACTCAAGGAAGACAAGGCCATTGCAGAAAAGCTAAATTAATTTCTTGCATCAGTCTTGACTGCAGAGGACATTAGGGAGTTTCCCACACCTGAGTCATTCTTTTTAGGAGATAAATCTAGGAACTGCCCCAGATTGAGGTGTCAACAGAGTTGGTTTTGGAACTAATTGATAAATGAAACAGTAATAACTCAACAGGACAAGATGGAATTCAACCAAGAGTTCTGAAGGAACTCCGATATGAAATTGCAGAATTACTAACTGCGGTATGTAACATATCACTTAAATCAGCCTCTGTACCAGATGACTGGCAGATAGCTAATGTAACACCGATTTTTAAAAAAGGCTCCAGAAGTGATTCTGGCCATTACAGGCTAGTAAGCTTAACTTCAATACCAGGCAAATTGGTTGAAAGTTTAGTAAAGAACACAATTATCAGACACATAGATGAACGGGATACGTTGGGGAAGAGTCAACACATCTTTTGTAAAGGGAAATCATCCCTCACCATAATATAATAATAAATTCATATTGAATTCTTTGAGGGGGTCAGCAAACATGTGAACAAGGGTGATCCAGTTGAGATAGTGTATTGGATTTTCGGAAAGCCTTTCACAAAGTCCAATACCATCAGTCATGAGATTAGAGGGAAGATCCTCTCATGGACCAGTAACTGGTTAAAAGATAGGCAACAAAAGTTAAGAATAAATGGTCATTTTTCACATTGGAGAGATGAATAGAGGGGTCCCACAAGGATCTGTACCTGGGACCTGTGCTGTTCAACATATTCATAAATAATCTGGAAAAGGGGGTAAACAGTGAGGTGGCAAAGTCTGCAGACAAGACGGAATTACTTAAGATAGTGTAAGTCCAAAGCTGACTGCGAAGAGTTACAAAGGGATCTCACAAAACTGGGTGACTGGGCAAGAAAATGGCAGACGAAATTCAATGTTGATAAATGCAAAGTAATGCACATTGGAGAAAATAATCCCAACTGTACATAAAAAAAATCAGGGTTCCAAATTAGCTGTTACCATTCAGAACAAGATCTTGGAGTCGCCATGGATAGTTCTCTGAAAACATCTGTTCAATGTGCAGCAGCAGTCAAAAAAGCAAACAGAATGCTAGGAACCATTAGGAAAGTGATAGATAGTAAGACAGAAAACATTATAATGCCACTATATAAATCCATTGTACACCACACCTTGAATACTGTGTGCAGTTCTGGTCACCCCATTTAAAAGAAGATAGAGAGAATTGGAAAAGGTACAGAGAAGGGCAACAAAATTGATGAGGGGGATGGAACAGCTTCCACATGAGAAGAGAATAAAAGGACTGGGACTGCTCATCTTAGAAAAGAGACGACTAAGAGGGGATAAAATAGTAGTTAATAAAATCATGACTGGTGGAGAAAGTGAATAAGGAAGTGTTATTTACCCCTTCACATAACACAGGAAACAGGGGTCACCCAATGAAATTAACATAAGGAGGTACTTCTTCCCACAAGTCACCATCAATCTGTGGAATTTGTTGCCAGGGGATGTTGTGAAGGCCAAAAGAATAGTTAGGTTCAAAAAAGAATTAGATAAGTTCATGAAGTTCAATGGCTATTAGCCAAGATATTCAGGGATTGCATGCTCTGGGTGTTCCTAAACCTCTGACTGCTAGAATCTGGGACTGAATGAAACTGGATGGATCATTTGATAATTGCCCTGTTTTGTTCATTCCTGTCAGAAGACAGGATTCTTGGCTAGCTGGACCATTAGTCTGATCTAGTATAACAGTTCTTATATGGAAGTCTACTGTACTGTACGACTGCATGATTGGAAAAAGAAATATGTTGAATGTTGAAACCAATCATATAACATAAAATTATCATGCTTAGTCCATTAATACAATGCTGTTGTTAGAACAGAGTCACCTGATATGGTTTAATACCATCAGTGTCAGATCCTACATGCAAGAGAACACATTTAATCAAAAAATTATGTTTTAAATAATGAATTAATCATTCACTTGGCTTTCAATTCCTTTTGAACAAAAGTGTTTCATGAAACAACTTTAGCTTCTATATAATTTCAATTAATACAAGCTTTTAAACAATTAGAATAATTGTAGGGTTAACAATGGAAATATAAACATTTCCTTTTGTACATTATTTCTAGAAAGTCTTTATGTGAATGAATAAAATCAAGTTTGCCTCTAAATGCTTTCTTTAAGGACATTTCAGAATAACACCATTGTTAAGAAAGTTTGAGGAGGCTCATATTAATGTTTGAATTGCACTATTTTGATTATTTTTAAGTTGATCAAGTGTGAACCCACCGGGCCTTTAAGGCAAGGTTTTTAGTTATTGGACACCTGTTTTATTTTGGCATATAAGGACACTACCTTCTAGGAATACCATTTTTTCTTCTTGGTTAATTATTAAATTATTACATTTGGAATAAAACAAACACAGTTCACTATTGTTTCAGTGCTTCTGTTCTTTCAAAACAATGTACTGAATATTTCATAGAAAGGAAAAAATTAGATGTATGGTAAGAGAAATCAGATGTACGATCAAATATATTGCTGAACAATTAAGGTACATTTTAATTACACATAATTGAGTACAAAGCTCTACTGGCAAGGTTACTGGCAACAAAATCAAAGAATTTGTGGGGATATTTTGGCACTATGGTGCAATATGGTATATTTATGGTCTGTCTAACCAGTACTCTGTTAGAAGTATGTAATCTTAGCTATCTTTTCTTTTTGGTTATATTTTAACTGGATTAGCCATACTATACTAAAGGGATACTTGGGTTTATGGCACCATTTTTATTTTCAGAATATGGTGAAATCTGCCACTCTTACTACAGCTATGGAACATCACATGTAGGGCTCTGTAGTGCTCCTTTGACAAAATTCTGGAGACACTTGTAACAGGCATTTTGGTTTACTTGAGTAGCAAATATAAAGCTACTTTGGTTTAAAGTTTACCTTTCCAAGTTCAGAAGAATAAATATTAGTACTTTTTCCAGTGGACAAGAATAGATAAGGCCTATTTTTTTCCACGCTATGAATTTGGAGTACTATACTATTTTAATTATTTGACTGTATACTAACAAGAAAAAATGAGGTAAGCATGCTTGTGGTGGTTTATATGGACTCTTGATTTCACAGCATCTCCTTTTACTCGTCTACTTCACCCTGGCACGTGAGTATTTTAGGGATTAAGAGCCTAACTCCTACTAATAATCAAGTAATTATTATATGCATATACAATTACCCACACATCTTGCTAAAGTTTATTCAATTGTGACAAAAACATCAGAGTTGAAAAGACCTTTCCAGTTATTATGCTTCTGTTACAAGATCAAATTTTAAGGTTTATACAACCCAGGTCAAAATCACTACTCATTTGATAAAAGGAAGGCATTCATTCCCCAAAGGCCCATGTTGGGCACTTAAAAAAAAAGGAAAAAAGAGGGAAAGAAAGGCTAACTGTACATGTGCAAAACCCAGCAAGACTGTGAAATAGAAGTAGACAAACTACTGGTTAATTTTCAGATTAAGATTTGCTCTTTTGATCTTAAAAAGTATACTAATTACAGAAATTATCAACTTGTCTTTTTAAACAGCTGTTTCAAGTGAATACTACAGCAGGTATCAGTGCCTTATATGTTCTCTGAGAATCCAAGTATTAATTGAAGAAATTCAAAATAAAAATCCAGTCTTTTCTCTAGATCTACCAGACCAAAAAGGAAAAGCTTTATATAGCAAAATATGATTACTCACTTTTAACATTACATGTACATTAACGTATAAGGCAAAACTGTACAGCACTGCTGGAAGATACTGGAGTTATGTACTGGAAATAACTTATTGCATTTTGGGAAGTACATTATATGCTTGACACAATAAAGAGGAGCATGACTAGTGGCAGAAACACATTAACCTCCTGGAACACAAGTAGGCTAAAAATAATAAAATATTTTAAGGAATCAAATGTATACCACAAGGGAGTCTCTCAATCTTCTCATACTGTTCTCTTATACTCTTCTCCACTTCTTTTCTGGCTCCTGTCACACTATCACTTGCCAGTAAGATTAACTGTAAGCAGCACTTCTTCTCAAGGACCTGGAGGGCGAGGGTGGGGGAGGAGGCAGTGCTACTTCTGAAAGTGCTGAGTGGATGCAAAGGGGACTAAAGACATAATAAAAGGAAACCTCCTGACAGTGAATCAGATGGGAGATACGGCTCTTTTAGTGCTTTGAGCCTTCTGCAGGTGCCAAATTTCCAGTAATGCAGCAGCAACAATTTTTAACACTAACAGTCCTGTATTATAAGGATAATAATAATAGATAATTTGCACATATATAGCACTTTTTCATGTGTTTTTTCCGAAGTGCTTTACAAAGGTAATAAGCACAAGCAGCCCCATTTTATATATGGGGTAACTGAGGCACAAAGAGGTTAAATGACTTGCCACAGTCAAAGCAAAATAGTATCAGAATCTGGGCTAGAAACACTCTCTTGAATTCTAATCCATGCCTAATCCACCAGATAATAGTGGTTCAGTATACAATAAGCACCAATTCAAGCTACATCTTGAATAGCATATTTGAAAGAATATGAAAAACTACTCACCCTTCAACCGATACATATTAGCTAGGCTGCCATATAACCCCATTTGTTCTGAATAGCACGAACGTCTTGACTAAAGAAAAGTACCAAAAAACTCCCTCCCTCCAACTACGACTAATGATGTAATCTCCAAGAAGGGACCAATCTGTACAACAGAAGGGTGAGTGATCTAGAATGAACTACACCTGCTTTCAAACCATCTTCTTCTGAAAAAAAGTCTCTTGGATGTCAAAGATTGCAGCATATCCAGGTGTAGAAGTTTCTATAAAATAATCTGTTGTCAAATACAAATGATAGCATTCATAAGACAAATTATAGTTCTAAAATGTGTATGTATATAGGTGTATGTATATATATGTGTATAGATATAAAAAGAGAAAATTAGATTTTTTTTCTTTTTTTTTTTTTACACACATATAAACATCTGGCTTATATGTCCAATATAAATTTTAGACAACTTTCCTTATTTAGAACGAATCTTTAAATAACAGAATTATATACAATCCCATAGAACTTTTTTTTTTAAAATTAACACACTATTCACAAATGCAGAATTATCTAGGACAATCAAAAAGTGTATTCAGAATAAATTAATGTCATACAATTGTGGTTATATTGTTCAGAAAGTCCAATTCTTCCCTTTGAAATGAAACTGAGACCACTGTACCTTAGGGTGAATTATTTAGCAATGCACAAATTCTCTCTCTTTATGTAGAAGTCTTCATATGAACTTAATTGCATTTATACAAAGGAAAGAAATATGAAAGAGGCACCTCACACTATTGCATTCCACTGAATTAGAATAAAATTTCTATTGAATGGCAATGAAGTCAATGTTTTATCATCTGAACACTAGTAGCCTCTGTGTCCTTGCAAGTTTTACACCTTGAGTTAGCAGCAACATGTTTAATAGGTTCAGTAGTACATTTTTTCTGATACTGGATTGGGCCAGTTTGCATTTATAGTAAGCCAAAGCATTTAGCAGTTGGTGTGCAATATTAATCCACTCCTGCATGTGAGAACTAATAAATACACTGGGAAACAAAGACAAATGAGACTTAAACCTTTAGTTTAAATGTTTTCAGTCTATAAAGAGAAAAACCACAAGAGAAAACAGTGAAATTAAGTATAAACAGGAAGTACCATATCAGGGTGCAAAGGAGCAGCGCGGAAGAGGCTACAGAAAATAGGTAAACTATTGAAAGGTCAAAAAAACGGGAAATTCAAGCTGTGTAAGATCTCAATAAAACCTGCAAAGCAACATTAGTTTGCGTGTCAGGTATGCTATATTTGATTTATTAAAAGTTTATTAGTATAACCGGCATATTTGCAATCAGATTGATGGGAGTTAATTCTTTAATTGCTCTGGCTCTTAATGGACATGTTTGGGGTTTAGCCCTTGGCGTTCTATTTATGTAAAATGTTTGACAAACCTCTATGAACCAAATAATATGACCAACTCTACTTTGTATATCAATATTTTGGTCCCAGTTTTGCAAGGTGTTGAGCATTCTACTCCCATGGACTTCAATAGGAGATGAAGACACTCAATGCCTCATTAACTGGGGCACTTTTTTTTTTTTTCATTAATACTGCTGGTTTTCCTTTTGTATTTTAGAATGGTAAACACCAGAGTTAAAATAAATTCTAAAGGAAAACTTGTTTTTACAGCAGTAAAAGATGCAGGTTATGTACTAAAGTTTCCTTGATTATTTCTTTTCAGTATGTATATAATGCATATTATGCACAACTACTCTCATATACATATATACATGTCTTCTATATACTGTACATGATTTAGTAATCCTCTACAGAAATTTAAAGTGCCACAGCTCACATGTGCTCATCTGACTTCCCATGCGCTTTTGATGAATTCTCTAGTCACTTACAGAAATGAGACCCTTGCTTTATGACAACCAGTGTTTTTAGAAGATGAAATTAATCCTTTCACAGGTGTACTAACTGGAATCCAGTGGTCGAACTAATCCTTCCTTGTAAACACGAAGAATAGCTTCACACACGAACTTGTACTGACTCTGTATAATTAAAGAAAGAATGAGCAAAAATATTAATGGTCAGTCACATCAGTTATAAGCTATTGATTACAGTGTAGTAATGAATACTAACTAAACATTGTAAACTATCTTCAGCTTTACTGCCACCTGTGGCATTGAAACATGGGCAGGAGAAGAGGACAGATACAAAGACAGATAGAAAAAATAAAAAATATTACAGTCCCCCTCAGTGGAGATATGTGCAGAAATTACATTCCCGTAAATGCCAAACGTTGTATAGTGTGAATTTTTACCTCAGATGCAAGCATGAGTCTCCTGGTAACTTTAATGGGTACAAGGTCCAAACATCCAAGAGGCAAGATTTAGCCAGAAGGAAAGTCTAAATGTATGCATCTGATTCCTTAGCACACACAGATATTTAAATGGAAGCTAATTTGTTTGAAATACTTTCTTTCATATATTTTATCTATGCTGTAATTTGTACTGATATTAATTGATCATTTAAATGATAGCAATTTATCCATTCCTTTAATATACATTACTTGAGTCCTCAAAGCATGCAAACTAAAATAAGGGAAATGCATTAAACAGTTTCTTAATTTAACAAATGGAAGGTGGCGAAGTACTTCACGTCTTTCATTTAAAATGCTTAAACAAATGGTTTTATCTTCCAAACTATGTCAGTACTGCTGCACAAGTTGAAATTGATTTAGTTCAGTTTTGCACAGACAGGGTACAAACTTTTGAGAGAGAACTCTGAACTATGACAGCCACCCTCCTTTTACCTCATCACCCCCAACATTTTGAATCCTATAGCACTTTGGAATGTTTTTATAGTGAAGTACTTTACAAATGATATTAGAGTCTTTTTCCTGTTAAAGAGCTTCTAAGAAATAGACCATTAAACGAATTTCTATTTTTTCCATAATCATCTTCTCTGTACCAGACATTCATTAAAAATACTTGAGTCCCTTTCTGAACTGGGAATATCATGTCCTCTTGTTGACAAATTGGAGCCATATAAGTTCCAAAACATACTTAACCTGAAGCAAAATATTGATGGCTAATGTAAAAGCCTGAGAATATGGGATCTCAATAAAAATTCAAGAGAGCTTTATAGTAGCACTAGAAAGTGAGACCAAGTTACACATATTTTTGCTTTCTCAGAAGGGGCTTCAAGTATCCAAAATATAAACTCTCCCCAGCAACTCAAGTGTGATATGCCTAGAGGATTTTAGGTCCCAGAAGTGCGAGTATGTATTAACTCCTTCATTTTGAGCCACACCTTTTTTTAACCCGCCGCCCTACATTCTCATGTTGATTGCAATGGGGTGTTTGGCAGTAGCTTATATTAATCCCTCCCCCTCCAAAAAACTTTAAGGTTTAGCATTGCTCCTAGACCCATCCAGCCTGAGGAGGAGTGAAGGTCCTGCAGTTGTATTTAGGCCTCAGTTTTCAATATGTTATCATTGTTCATTACCTGATGAGTAACTATTTTCCTGTGCTTTACAAAATTGGCTAAAATTTACAGGAACTCTTGGGGATGTAAGTTGGCATTTTCATGTCATCCCCCTCCCCCAACTCTCTGTCAACTACTCCCACCTCAAATATCGATTTGCTCTTATGACTGTGATGTTTGTTGTTCTGTTTACACTGGTTAATTACTTTGACTTTTCCTTCATTGAGAGTCATTTCCATATTTCACTGCTGCCTGCACAAGTCAACTGTGATATTTAACTCCCTGCTTTATTACTTCTGTTAACTCCATTGTGTAAGCAACTTATTTAGAAATAAGATTGGATGTTTCATCATTGATTCCCATGATGCAGACAGTGACTACTTATTTTCCTTGCCATTGGTTGCGTTCTGATTACTCACTCAACTGTGTTCTCCTGCCCTCCATTGAAACACTCCCAAGGTTAGCTTTTTTAAAAAATTGTGACTCTAGGCATAGCAGTCATTGTCAAACCTGATTGTAAGACTTCATCTTCTTTAATGGATTGCTACCCCTTCTACGCTCATCACCAGGCAACCTCACGGGTTTAATAGGCTGAGTCAGCATAACAACTTTTTCTTCTTCGGGGGTCATATAGTAGAGGAGGACTAAAGAAAATCCACTGGCCTGCCACCCATTTAACAATTCCCTGTTATGAAGCAGCCTAGCAATCCTTCTTGCTAAATCTCTCCCTAAAGTCTTAAAGTAATCAATTAAATAATCATTATCTCAAGAAAGTTACTCATTTCTGAAAATTTTCACCTATACCCTCCCTCTTTTTGTGACCAGTCTGCTGTAGCCAAACTGTAATTCTCTTTTGCCTCACTATCTACTTGAACATATCTGCTTTGAACACAGAGTGCTATACAAATTCAAAGTGCTTTGAAAATATTCTGATGTGGGGCTCCCTCAGGCTCTCCTCTTGAAGCTATTCCACTGTGGATACAGTTAAAGTCATTGGAGCAGGGAGACTGGATCTTGAGTCTCCCAAACTCCAAGGTGAGTACTCTAACCACCAGACTGCAGAGTCATTCTCGTGCTTCTTCTCTCTCCCAGCGCAATGACTTTTTAACTTATCACAGTAGAACAGCTTCAACCAGAGAGATTGAAGAAGAAACAATAAAATATCCCAAAGCCCAGTGGTTAGAGTATTCACCTGGGAGGTGGCAGATACCAGTTCAAATCCCTTTCTCCCTCAGGTAGAGGGGGACTTGAACCAGGGTCTCCCACATCCTGAGTACTTTAGCCACTGGGCTAAAAGTTACAACAGAGATCCTCCTCCTCCTCTCCCTGCAACTGTTGCCTTTGTGTGAGATTGCCTATGGGTGCCTGATTCAGCAGGCAACCTTTAAGTATGCTTACTAGGTTGGGCCCTGCAGGTGTGTTAGGTGGAAGAACTCCTGTCTTCCCCAGATTTATGCTGTGGCTTTGGTGTCTGGATGTGCTGAAGTGTGCATGCGCAGAGGCAGGGACATATGGACTTAAGGAACTTTTACTGAAAAAAATTAGGCTCCAGCAATTTTAGGCACTTATAGGGTTTAGCAGCAACTGAGTGGGGGTTTTGTGAGCCCCAATGGGGCCTGATTCTGGGATCCAGGCACCTAAAGTGGCAGTTACACACCTAGCTCCTTTTACATAGCTAGCCCCAAATTTCTTGCACTGGGGCTAGACCTCAGAGGACTCCGGCTGAAGACCCAATTTGGGAAATCTGATTTACTGACTTGAAATGTTTTGGGCATGTCCTTCCTACCTCAGAAAAGGACAAATAAAACTTTTATTTAATCCTCATGAGAGAAAGCACTTGTGACTTTTTTTTTTTTTAAAACAGGTACTTAAAATTAACGAACACAACAATTTTGGCTTTTTATCTCTTTGTGCTTTAGTTCCTGATCTGTCACATGGGATTAATATCAGCACCTAATCTGACAAAGGTGTTGTGAAAATAAATACATTAATGCTTCTGAAACACTCAGATGAGTGCCACAAAATGGCACACAAGGAATTAATAATTTTGTATTCAGAGCAGCGGTTGGGTGGTGTGCCATTAGTAAGGCTTGGGGCCACATACGGAATGAGAAGGATAAAAATAAGGGTTCACTGCATGAGGCAGGTGTCCCATGGAAAAAAATAGTATATAATCATGTAATTGAAGACTATCATAATGAATATGCCCAAAGGAGTAGAATTAAGGTTGCAAAGGCAAACTTAATCTTGGCATTTCCTAATTTTTGAGGGCTCAGTTTTGCAATCTTAACATTCTTTTAACACAGTTTTTTGGATCCAATAGAATAATTACTCTGGTGAATCACACAGCCTGCTCTTAAGGTCGTTAACTCATTACTAAGTAGAGTTTACACCTCTTCATCAGTTAGCTTCCTCTTTCCTTTGCTTGAATGAGAACTGTGAGGCATTTTCTGTGTCATTCCTTCTGAAGTTCCAAGAGATATAAAGTGCCAAATTCAACTGTCATCTTTGTGGGTTTAAATCCCTGTACTCCACTTTAGTTCAAGACACTTACTGCTTTGTAAACAAGCACATTGTTCTCATTCCACCTGACATCCAGATCTTGTTACCAATAATTAATCTCCTCCCTTGTTCAAGAAAGTGGGACCTATACTCCTCCATTCCTAATATTTTCAATGGCAACATATTCATTTCTAAAGACCGCTCAAAACTGCTTCTTGATTTTCAAAATTCTCTGCTGCTTACTCTTTCCCCTCTCCCCCCAACCTAGGCCTCCTTCTGATTCCTGCCTTTGACTCTTCAAAACTGGAATGGTGGTGAGTTTTGTTTGTTTTGTTTTTTAAACCTGTGCTGTTCCATCAGAATTTTCCCTAAGGCTATGTCTACACTACAGGTTATGTTGGCATAACTTATGCCGCTCAGGGGTGTGAATAAACAACCCTGAGTGACATAAGTTACACTGGTATAAATGCCAGTGTGAACAGTGCTATGTCGGTGGGAGAACTTCTCCCACTGACATAGCTACTGCCTCTTGTGGAAATGGTTTTATTATGCTGATGGGAAAGCTCTCTCCTGTTGGCATAGAGTGTCTTCACCTGACACACTGCAGACACCCCCCCAGTCACTTTTCTTTTTAAACCACACCTGAAAAAATCTTCCTTTTCTTTTTAGTTTATGAAAGGCTCTCTGTAATGTTCTCTGTTAAGGATGAAATTTACAAACTAAATTATATTTTAAATGTTTGCATATAATATGTTGTATAAGAGATATATACAAAACTGACTCAAAGTTCATTCTAGTTTCCTACTTGCTAGTTACGAAAATGGATGTGTCTTTAAAGGGCAAGATAGGAAGTAAGTTTAAACATTTACAAATAATTGAAGCACACAACTCACAAGCAGGGCTGTCCTTTCTGAAAAGGTTAATTTATGTTTTCAGCTAATGCAATATAAAAATAATTGAAAATCATGCAAACAACTAAATCAGCTTTATGTGAAGAACCCATGTTTCTCTATGTTAATGAAACAAAGAGCATGCAAAATGCATAAGGGACTCCCTCTCCTTAACTTACTGATGTTTGCACCATCATAGCTCGCTGGTCTCGCATTTTTCGTACAATATCCAGTGGATAAACCGGTTGGTTTCTTTCAATTAAGCACATAGCTGTTTCCATAGTGACCAATACACCAGTGCGGCCTATTCCAGCACTACAAAATGTAACAGAACCCCCCCAATAAAATTAATAGGCTTTTGCCATGCACTGAATACATATCACAGACTAACATTAAAACACTCTACATACCTGTAGGAATAAAAGCCACACAGTTTAAAAGTAAGAATAGAACACAATGTATATTTTTAGGACAACATAAGCAACATTTTCTTTATACAACTGCAAGAAAACATTTTAACATAAATAAAAAGAAAATTCTAGAAAAAATAAAACCATAAGTTTAAGAAAATGACTTTAAAATTGTTATAATTTTTACAAAATGATATATTGTTTTTTAGATTTTATTTAAAATCAACCTTTAGACTGAAAAGTGAAAAGAAGAACTGATTGATTGTTTTTTAGGGCTACACAAAAAAGGACTTTGAGGTTAAATTCATTATATAACTATTAAAAAGTGGGGCTGTAAAGCGATTAAAAAATTAATCATGATTAATCGCATTGTTAATAATGGTATACCATTTATTTAAATATTTTTGGATGTTTTCTACATTTTCAAATATATTGATTTCAATTACAACACAGACTACAAAGTGTACAGTGCTCACTTTATTTTTTATTACAAATATTTGCACTGTAAAAAACAAAAGAAATAGCATTTTTCAATTCACCCAATACAAGTACCGTATCATGAAAGTTGAATGTACAAATGCAGAATTATGCACAAAAATAACTGTATTCAAAAATAAAACAATGTAAAACTTTAGAGCCTGTAAGTCCACTCAGTCCTACTTCTTGTTCAGCCAATTGCTCAGACAAACACATTTGTTTACATTTGCAGGACATAATGCTGCCGGCTTGTTTACAATGTCACCTGAAAATGAGAATAGTCGTTTGCATGGCACTGTTGTAGTCAGTGTCACAAGATATTTATGTGCCAGATGCGCTAAATATTCATCTGTCCCTTCATACTTCAACCGCCATTCCAGAGAACATGCATCCATGCTGATGACGGGTTCTGCTTGATAACGATCCAAAGCACTGCGGACTGACGCATGTTCATTTTCATCATCATGAGTCAGATGCCACAAGCAGAAGGTTGTTTTTCTTTTTTGGTGGTTCTGTAGTTTCTGCATCAGAGCGTTGCTCTTTTAAGATTTCTGAAAGCATGCTCTACATCCCGTCCCAATCAGATTTTGGAAGGCACTTCAGATTTTTAAACCTTGGGTTGAGTGCTGTAGCTATCTTTACAAGTCTCACATTGGTACCTTTTTTGCGTTTTGTTAAATCTGCAGTGAAAGTGTTCTTAAAACGAACAACATGTACTGAGTCATCATCCGAGATTGCTATAACATGAAATATATGGCAGAATGTGGGTAAAACAGAGCAGGAGACATACAATTCTCTCCCCAAGGAGTTCAGTCACAAGTTTAATTAACATGTTTTTTTTTCCAATGAGCATCATCTGGATGGAAGCATGTCCTCTGGAATGGTGGCTGAAGCATGAAGGGGCATACGAATGGTTAGCATACCTGGCATGTAAATACCTTGCAATGCCGGCTACAAAAGTGCCACGCAAACGCCTGTTCCTCACTTTCAGGTGACATTGTAAATAAAAGTGGACAGCGTTATCTCCGATAAATGTAAACTAACTTGCTTGTCTTAGTGATTGTCTTAGTGATTTGGCTGAACAAGAAGTAGGTCTGAGTGGATTTGTAGGCTCTAAAGTTTTAAATTGTTTTGTTTTTGAGTACAGTTATGTAACAAAAAAAATCTACATTTGTAAATTACACTTTCTTGATAAAGAGATTGCACTACGGTATTTGTACGAGGTGAACTGAAAACTACTATTTCTTTTGTTTATAATTTTTACAGAGCAAATATTTGTAATAGAAAATATTAATAAAAAGTGAGCACTGTACACTTTGTATTCTGTGTTGTAATTAAAATCAATACATTTGAAAATATAGAAAAACATCCAAAAATATTTAATAAATTTCAATTGGTATTCTATTGTTTAACAGTGCGATCAAAACTGCGATTAATCACGATTAGTTTTTTGAGTTAATCATGTGAGTTAACTGCAATTAATCGACAGCTCTATTAAGAAGTATTAAGTTGCTTATTACATTAAACAACAATTATTGGTGTCAGATGGTCATATAATCGAGCAATTTAACCAGAAAGTTTAATCATGAACACAATGGAATAGTAAAGAAACCCAACCCCTTAGATACAATACCGTAACTTTTGTCTCCATTGGATGAGTGCTCACTGACTGATAGGCGTATAGCCTTACGATTTCACCTTTATTTCAAGGAATTTGCTGCCCTGCAGGGTGCATACTATTGAATAATGTATAAAATGACACTTCATTTCTACAGGACAGATGGAATACTAAATCTCTAGGACTCCATCCAATGTAACAGAACTTTTATTTAAAGTACCTGCAATGAACAAGGACCGGTTCATTCTCTACTCTCTTTGGCCTCATACAGGTGACAAACTCCAAAAAGTCCCTGGAGTCATCAGGAACACCATGATCAGGCCAAGCAACATACTGGAGATGGGTGATGGTGTGCTCTTCCTCTGTCTGAAATGCAATTGGTAGTGTCACCATATCTCACTCAGTATTGTAATAGCTTTACTTAAGTTCATTGGACAAATGCAATTTGTTTCATAATAAACATACCTAGGCAGCACAAGGCTCCACAGCCTATACAACAGGCTGCAAGATTTTCTAACGAAATGTTTTCTTATTAAAAAACAGTAAAATACGTGATTCTTGGAGAACAAAGTTTAAAAATAAACGTAGGTGTTTAATAAGATCATATTTACTATATATAGCTCCTTTGAGCCCAAAATATTTCAAAATGCTTTACCATTTATACTTTGGGAACAGTAATTCCAGCAAAGAAATGCAGCCATCTCTGAAGTAACACATGGCAACAGCTATGTACAGCAATATTACACAATAGTTTAGATTAGAAAGGAGGAAATACCTGCTGAAATTGCAGAAGAAATTTACAGGCAGAATGCAATTACCAGATTTGAAATTTGGTCTGGACTCGGAGGTTAAACACCCCTCCGTCATGCAAAAAATGCCATAGGATCTTTAATGATTAAGTAGCATAGACCTCTGCTTACATTTCATCCAAAAGAAGGTATCTGCAGCAGCATCTGCCAACACCACACTGGGATGTTGGTTTAATACTGACACCGATGGAACAGTGCCACCTGCAAAATTGTTATCACTATCTACAGCACACTAGGTCTTCCCTCCAAATACTGACCCAGTGCAAGCCTTCTGACCTTGTGAGATTTAATGGGATTACACTACAAAGTAATAGGGCTGCGGACCAGTTCTAAATTTGTTTTCCCCTTCATAGTCATCATACATCTTATACACTACACAAAGGAGAAATGTTAAATAATGTACGTCTATTTGTGGCTTGGTCAGAACACAAGCGCATATATTTGCTATCTATGATTCCTGTTAACAGGACAGATTGTGTACAGTATATACTGATAGGTTAGAGAAATTATGAATGAATTATGTTTATACTGCCTGTGGAAGCACTTGATTCTGTGACATGAAAATGTTAATTAGTTGAGAAATTCTATTGTACAAGTTTCAGAGTAGCAGCCGTGTTAGTCTGTACCCATAAAAAGAAAAGGAGTACTTGTGGCACCTTAGAGACTAACGAATTTATCTGAGCATAAACTTTCATGACCTACAGCTACAGCATCCGATGAAGTGAGCTGTAGCTCACAAAAGCTTATGCTCAAATAAACTTGTTAGTCTCTAAGGTGCCTCAAGTCCTCCTTTTCTTTCTATTGTACAAAGGGCTCTTTCATTTAATTAAAACTAAGGAAAGCCATGTACTAGAAACTACTTCATTTTCTTAACTTCCTGTTGATTCTCAACATGCAAAAGCAACTCCTCTTAACACAATCATCTTCACATGCAAATGCGTTCCAGTGACTGACTCATTTTGCTTTATTTGCATACAAACAGCTGTCAACATATGCATGGGGCATGATTTAAAAAACACTAGTTTTATAACAAGTCTTTGGTCCATATTACATTTAACTTTTTAAACTAGACTGTTTTGCAGTGGCTAGACTGGAAAAAATGAGCGGTGATATTCCCCCAAGCTCTAATATATCACCATGCCAAAATGAAATGCCACTCACAGAGACTGTGAAAAATCTTCATAATATGGTCAACCCTCTTTCTTCCATATTTTTAGTAACAGTGAAATAGTTAACTATGCTGACATTTCAGTGTTCATCATTAAGCTCAACATTAACACTCAAATGAGAAGAATGCTGCTCTCACACTCAGGATATCATTGTATGAGTTCATACTCGGGTCACATTTTAAGTTCGCTACGTTTTTTCTGATGGGCACACACAAGCATCTTTTTACGGTATCAAACATTATGAGCTGAAATTGTAAAAGGACTGAGTGGCTACAACCACCTCAATTCCTTGAATTGCCTGACTTTGATGCCATAGTGAGCTTGCTCAGTACCTTGACAGGTGCAGGTATTAGATCCAGTATCATTTCTAGGGACCAGGCATGTAGAATAGAACCTCTATTGCCTAGCAAAGTGGGCTCAAGACATGAAAGTCCTATACTCTGCGCTGAAGTCCTGGGAATGAGTTTCTTTCAGGCAGAAGAAATGGTATGTATATACATCCCCCGCCAGG
Source organism: Lepidochelys olivacea (assembly GCF_965140295.1). NCBI lineage: Eukaryota > Metazoa > Chordata > Testudines > Cheloniidae > Lepidochelys > Lepidochelys olivacea. The sequence continues at coordinate 161,252,100 of NC_140412.1, read as the reverse complement.
AACACAGAATGGTATGAAATATCCTGGCATAAATCCTTGAAGGCAAGGCCTCAACAATGATGATCAAAAGGCCCAGGGACCCAAGTTCCAGAGTAAATCCTAAATGTGCACCAATGTAAACGAACACTAACCAGCTAGCTAACTATAACACACTGGAAACGAGGTGAGTTTGGGATCAACTCCCCAGAAATCACTCTAGGAGCTGAGAGGAAAGGTCTTTATATCGACAGCTTGACTTGGGGTGTCAGAAAGGAACTGGGACAGATGGACAAGCATGGTCCTTTTATAGCCTCAGTTCTGAATTGTTTGTTGCCACAAGGTGCAGCTAAGTTGGTCTCTTGATCACTGCTTTCTAGAATGGTGCCAAAACTCTGCAAAGCCAGTCAAATCCCATAAGGGGAAGTATGCAGAAGCCACCCCAAGGAAAAAAGCCCACACACGTTATAATAGTTTTCTTCTGACAACTTAGGGGAGTTCACCCTCAGTGCCTCAAAGAGATGAGGTAGAACAGCGATTACATATATTATGGATAGAACAGTTTTGTTCTCATTAACTGGAGAAGCTAGCGTGCATTTGAATCATAGCACTCAGGCTAGATGAAACTTTGACTCATTCTAAAACAAGCCAGGGAGTCTGTGGTGTGATCTTAGGTGTTCAATAAAGATTCCAGGCTGAATCATATGTGTGAGTGCTGAAGGGACACATTATTGAGGCACCTGGAGACAGCTAAACAAAATTCAATAGCATTTTGAGTGGTTTTTTAGATTTAAATAATGAACGTATTACTCATCACAAATTAAGGCTTGAATGTGCTAGGAGCTGCATTTTTAATAGCTCATAGACATCAAGTACAATGAGCAAGCACATTACATAAGATCTCTCTAGAATAAGAGCACACTAGTCCATCAAGACTACTTCTGTTGTTGCAAGTGTTGGATCATATTAAAGAAGTTCTGTATTAAAATCACAAATGAGTTTGATTCCCCATAGTTTAAATTCCAGGGTATTACTAATTAAGAGGTCTCTTGGTTTTTGGTACTGTTTCTCTCCCTCTCTGTGTGAAACTTGCAAGCTGCTAATTGTGTTAGTACATTCTAAGACTGAGTCTGTTCTCAAAGCAATTCACACAGAGAGAGACTCAAAGCAATACTCTGTAACAACAGAAACAGCACCCAGAGACTCCCCACCCTTTTGTTGTATTAACAATTGTGATTAAAATAGAGATAGAGGATGTATGTGGATGGATGCTTGGTGTGGATAATAACTGAATGATCAGGGAGGTGCCAGCCTAAGAATGCAGTGTCCATCGGCTAAAGGCGGCGTCAAGTGGAAATAACCAGAGGACCCCCACCCCCCGGAGGGCAGACTGGAATCCACTCAACAGCCTCAAGAATGGGAGAACCAAAGAACAAGAAAACATCTAGCAGCACGGAGCTGTCAGGAATGTGCTATCTGCTGATTGATTCAGCAACAGCATGATGAAGCAATTCCCACAGACTGGCATAGGAAGAAATTCCTATAAAAATGGACTCTAGAAAGTGAGAACTTTGGGGTCTGATTCTGCAAACCAACTTCCAGGAGCATCAGCTGTGCATCTGACAAGGCCCTGCTCCCTCCTCATGTCCAGGCCACCTGGCCAGTGGCTTGGCATGAGCACTTCTGAGGCTGGTAACTATGATAACAGCCTTGCAGAACCTGTGTGTGTGTGTGAATGAATGTGTGAATAAATATGAAATTGAATGGAATGTTATAGCTATAACTAACTGCTTACTATGATTCTTTCTGTATTCACAATAAATGTGGTATTTTGCCTTTTCCCCTTTAATAAGATCCTGCTGGTTTTTATTTTATTGGTGTAACACAAGCATCTTCAGTTTTCTGTTCTTTGCTCTATTCTTTCCTAAGGACCAATGTACTCCTTTGTTAAATATCCCAGTGTTCCTCAAACTTCATTATCTTAGTTACCCTTTTTTATCCTCCTTTTCAAACAGTTGTGACTTTTTCTGATGTGCTCTCCTAAGATTTTGATTCAAATTTTTAATGTTTTATCACAATAAATATTCACTTTTCAGAATGCCCCCATTTACACGTCTCCCTTCCTGTCAATAAGTCCAAACTCTACTATGCTTAATCTATTTTCCTAGCTTAAATCTCAGAATAAATTTCATTCCTGTATGCCCAATACCACCTACTTTGGTTGCAGTAGCCTGTTACTCCATTTAAACTCTCACAAATTGATTGTATTACTTATCTGGCTTTGGGTTTTTCCAAAAGTTGACATGGGAGCAATACATACCACTGGTAGTCAGAGGTAACTGAGCTATGTGCATGTGTGTGCATGAAGGCAGGAACACAGCAAACCCCTCTCACAGAGAAGCAAATATGGTTGTGTGCCTGTGCTTCCAACACCTTTTCAAAGCAATAAGGAGGGGCCAGGAGGAACACAAATTCTACACTCTGCAAAGCAATTGGAGCGGTGCAGTTACTTTGGGGAGAAGTAGTCAGATATGTAGCTTGAGGGGCTAGAGATTTAAGATTTTTCTATTTTAATTTGCAAGGTATGATTTCTGGCACTTGAAATTTAATTAAAAAAGCTGGTCAGTATGTGGTGGATTCAGAACTTTGAGAGAGGATGTAAAGATGTCAGAGAGAAAAACGCACTGCAGCTTAAAATTAGAGGTGGACAGGAACCAAGCCCCTCTGTATAAACAAACTCACACTTTCAAGAAGCTTGGATGTGATCTGAATATGAATCTTGCAGTACAAATTCATCTGTAGAAGTGTTTCATGCATTTGACTCTTCCCCTCTTTTCTCCCCTTTCATTACAACAAAATAGCAGCAGCCGCCGAAGGGTACAAAAACCTTGCATAAATTGCAAGTGTTCAAACTGTGCACTCTATGAAGCTGCCTTTTCAGTTTAACAAAACTAATGGAAAAAGATTCACATGATTCTGCAAGGTCCCTCAGTACTACATTACAAGGATTCACCTTTTTCTGCTAATTGCTCTATGGGTGTGTGGCACTGAAGAATTGTCCCAGCCTCTGCTTTTGAATGAGCAAAAATATTATGAAGAAAAAAACCCATATTTTAGCCCTAAATATTTGTTTAGAGTCGGGGGCTGTTGAGCAGCATGGCTGAGTATAATATTGTATAAATACACAATAACTTAATAATAGAATAAGGCTTTATAATTAGTTACTTTTTTAGGCTTTTTTTTTAAAGTAACTCACTAGAAGGATCTTCAGAATTGCATAGTTTTGGGGCATCCCTAAAGAAAATTAATCAAAGTGCACTGGTTCATGTAATACCTATAATATATATACAAGCTGACAATACTTAGCTATATTTTTCACTACAGCAAAACCAAAACAAAGCAACCCCCCTGTCCCCAAAAGCTAAAGGCCACACTATAAAAAAGCACTCACCTCAATATTTGTAATCACCATTTCCCTAAAAACATAGGCAATAGTACAATCTTCAGATTGACATTTGACACGAAAGTTTCCATACTCCATTATATCTGGTGGATCAGGCCAATACTGATGACATTTGGTCTGCAAAGAAAAAAGAAAGTACAAGCCATGAGCTTACAATTAATACATTTTCTCATTTGAACAGGGCATCTATGTGACCCAACTCTCTCTTCCTATGTCAACATTCAGAGAGCTCAGTAATGTTATTTATAACTGTTCTGGTTTGGTTTTGTGTAATGTGTGCATCTGTACTTGAGAACAGCTTGACATGTCGGGCCTGATTCTCCACAGCCTTGTGTCGTCATTTACACCCGTGCAAAGTGCGTACTGAATGCCAAAGTTGTGATCCTCACATTCACTTTGCACAGGGGTCAATGAATGACTACAGCGTACGAGCAGGTGAAAAATTAGGTCCATCACATCTAATGGCATTATTGAACACTTTTAATCCTCAGTGCCTGCTTTCTGAGATTTAAAGCCCCCCACGACCACTGAGCAATCACATTTTTGCTGCTCAGGGGATAATAGCAGAGTTTCTGTAAAAATACAACCCAAGTTTTTGTAGGGTCAGTGAAATTCTGGTTTTACAAAATGTGGTCTGAGCTAACAGATATTTTTAAGTGCTATTTTCTTTTTTTGAAATCTCACAGTAACATATAGTAATTTTTTTTTCAAGTGAACATTTTGAAACAATATCAATTTAATATTACAAATTATGGGTGTACACGGATACAAAAATGGAGACTGGCCTTGAAGACTGGATCAAAATGTCAAACCTCAGTGTTGTTCCCACATAAATTTGAGAATATATATCCATGGGTCAAAATAACTAATTACAAGGAGTTTTTTTTTACTTTAATAATGTGCCATTTTGACCTTAGCATATAGTTTTGCAAGTCTGAGGAGGCATTAAGGTTGGGTGGGCAGTATAAATTAGCGGGATTGCAGTGGGGATTGGCAAGTGGAAGAGAATGCTACATTAGTGAACTCGGATAACAGTTTCTTTGTTTTGGCGAGCAAAAGCACTGCAACTCATTTTAATGAGCTGAAAGTGCTTTTGCCAGGAGTAAGCTGGAACAAGTAATTTAATGTGTGATTTATACTGGAGGGGAAGTTTTCAAAGAGGATACTGATTTTTCATTTGTATGACAAATATCAAGATATTTACTTTTAGTCATGTTTCAGAGTAACAGCCGTGTTAGTCTGTATTCGAAAAAAGAAAAGGAGTACTTGTGGCACCTTAGAGACTAACCAATTTATTTGAGCATGAGCTTTCGTGAGCTACAGCTCACTTCACCCGATGAAGTGAGCTGTAGCTCACGAAAGCTCATGCTCAAATAAATTGGTTAGTCTCTAAGGTGCCACAAGTACTCCTTTACTTTTAGTCATGTTATCCTTTTCCAGATGGTAGGGATGGGGAGTGGAGAGAAACAACATGTATTTGGTCACTATCAAAACTAATTACATCAAAATGTATGTCAGAGGTCAAACAGATTGGAAGGGTTAGAAGTATCAGAAATGAAAGTCTTCAAACATGAGGGATGTTTTTTCAAGAATGTAAAGTACAGATTCTAGAACAGTAATGTCAAATCTTTTCAGCCTGAGGGCCAAGCATATTTCAGTAACATCAAGGGGCCACATTCAATACACTGGGGCAGATTCTCTGCCCTGGTCTGCTCCCTTTGTGTCACTGAGACTTTGCAGAGGGAGTGAAAAACACCTTCAAATCGCTTGCTGGCAATTCTCCCATTATGCCTGGGTTTCCAGCAACCGTAGGCTACACCTTTACGATCAAAAAAGGTGTGACGGGTATTTTTCTGTTTTTGAAGTGATAACTGGGACTTGTATAGATACTAGGCTGCTTTATCTCCTGAGAGTCCTTCATAGCCAGATGGTGGCAAAAGTTAGGACAGGGCAGCAAGGTGAACTGACTGACCCTATTATCCATCACAAAATGTGGCTCAGGGTTGCTTATGAGCCCTTTCCATTTTTGGTTTTCAGATTAATGAGGTGGTGATGGCTTTAGTGCAGTATTTCTCTCCCAAAAATTTCAACTGATTTTTGTTGGTCCTGCTCTAGGCAGATGTCCTAAGCTCCCCTGGGCTTGAAGCACATGTTAAAGGACTTTAGCTCTTTTTGCCAGGGGGAGTAACTTACCATAGACTATCAGAAAACTAAAGTATTTGTCTTCGGCCATAGACCAAGGTTGCATAAATGGATGCTTGATAGCCATTATATTGCATAGTCCAGGTTTCACCCCCATTTGGTTGTTTGGTTTACATATAACGGCCAATGGGACAGACTATAGAGGAGATCAACAAGAAATCCCTAAGTTCTATACAAGCAGTGCAGCACTTCATTCGCGTCCATGGGGGCAGTCTAATCACTTCGGCAGTCAGAGTTCTCAAGGCTGAAGTCTGTGCCCAAATATTACATGGTGCAAAAACGTGGGGCTGGAAGAATACTAGTGAGTTAGAGGTTGTGTCAAATACATTTTTAAGGAGAATGTTCAGCCTCTCAAATTACACCTGACTTGCTTTACTCAGGGCAGAAATAAGGGAATGTATTATTTTAACCGAAGCCAATGCCTTTATACTAATTATTGGCTCAGTATTTTGCACATGAATCAACAGTGCCTTCCAATATTATATCTGGAAGAACAGCTCAACAAGATACATAGCCAACAAGTTCACCATTCCCTCCATTCTTTGGGCTTTTTGGAACTTGACTTGGTTAGGACTGTAGGAAGAAGGGTGAAAACCTTAATGAAGCTCAGAGCAAATTATAGCTGTAATCCCTGAAGGTAGCATACAATAAATATGCCTTCTTGCCTTTCTCAATTAACGAATATCCACAGATATGAGAAATATTTGGATATTTTGAACTGTACATTAAGGATGGCCTCTTGTAATATTGGGACTTACAAATTTACCATAATTGAGAGCTCAACTGTGAAAAGTGAAAGTTTCTAAAATGTCACAATAACCTATAATGACAAATGTTAATGGGAAAAACTGCAAAAAAAGAGACCACAAGACTAATTATGTCCAAACATAAAGGCCTCCTGATATAACTCAAGGACTGCATTAAAATCATGTTTGGTAAACAAGGAAAGTGTGGAACTGGAAACCAATGACCCAAAATTGGAGTGCCAAATTAGGACTAACTGGTAGAAAAAATAATGAGGGGATGGGCTATTCCACCGCTCATTCTGTTCTGGGGATCTCAAAGACAGACTTTGGAAAACAAAGCGGATATTGGAGTGAACTTCACAACATAGCTGCCACCCCTGCCATCTTCTGGAACCAGGGCAGTCCCTAGAAGGGTGCGGGGCCTGTGACATATGTGCCAAGTTTCTAATGTGCTGGTAGATGCTCACCCCTTTCCTGCTTCTTCCCACCCCTGCTCTGCCCCACCCATTTCTGCCCCCCCACACCCCGAGCGTGCTGCGGCCTCGCTCCTCTCCCCTCCCCCTCTCCTGATGCCACAAAACATATGATCCGAGGCAGGCACTGAAAGAGAGGGGAAGGTGCTGATCGGCGGGGCCCGCTGTCGGGCAGGAACGGGAGGTTTTGGTAGGGGGGCTCCTCCTCCCCACCCATCTACCCCTCCCAGTTCGCCTCCTCACTCTGCTCGCCCATCCGCTTCCTGCCTCACCCCCCTCCCTGCTTCCTCACAATTTTATTGAAGCGCAGGGCCCGGGGTGGATGCCCCAATTTGCTGTACCCAAGGAACGGCTCTGCCTGGGGCCTTCGTTATCCTGATACTGAGACATTTCCTGATCAGACGGGGCCAAAGAGAGAAACCAAAATTACATCACCACCTCCATCAGCTCCAGCTAAATCCCAAATCCCACCCTCTTGTCCCCAATGTGTCCTTTTTCTTCCCAACCTTATTTCTTTTCTTTCCCATCTCTCTCCTTCTTCCTTTTGTCTAATAAGAGCCTTTCTTAGCCAGTCAAAAATTTGCAACACTGTTGTAATCCTGTGACCAGAAAGAGGCAGCTAAAAAGCAATGCCCTAACAGCCTGATGCTGGTTCAAGTTTGCCATGTCTGAGTGGCTGACAGGACCATATGCTGAGCTGGTGTATTTTCAGTAGCGGGGTTGCAAGAAATAGTCAACTCCATATAGAAAAGCTGCATTTTCTATCTTTACTGTTCTTTTTCCTCCCCCTCTTATGTGCGTTTGCTTGTCTTTTAGGAAAGGGAATTGGACTATAACACCACCTCCAGCTTGTCTCAACTAATTTCTTCTCTTTTCCCCAAAATGATGGTATTAAGGATGGTAATAACTATTTGAAAGACTGTCAAATAAGGGTTTTCCCCCCCTTATTTCCCATAGTACTAAGCAGACTGAGGTCTCTGGATACCAAACCCTGAACCTTGTTTAAAACTGCTTAATATTGGATAGCGGCTGGGTTACCTTTCACCCTTTGGGCCCATTTATTCCATCTAAATTAACACAACAAGCCTTTACAGGTCTCTGTTTCCAGACTATGCAGATGACCTATTTGGAAGGGAGGTATGCTGCTACTGAGTCTTTTCTCCATGTAGGTCTGGCTAGGCTAAGACTTGCTGCACTCCTTATTGTCTTGTAACCTGCTCTGCCACAAGAGAAAGAAATGGTTATCTCCATTCCTGGCCAAGATAACTTTTACCACATCACCTCAGAAATTGGAATACTTGCTACGTAGTGAAAATGTTTTAGTTACAGGCTACTGCCCTATTTGCCTGGTCGGCTGGAAAAGTAAGAAAAAAAGTATGTGAAAAACAATCTACTTTTGACCTAAATGAAACAGTGTACTCCTAATTTTTTAAAATCTTATTTTTGTATATTGTTTCAGGGGAGGTGATTTTAAAGTTGTAACTGATGTTAGGGAATAGTTAATCTTGTCTTTTTAAAATGTGCATTTTTTTTGAGTCATGTTGATTTTAAATCTGGGTCTATTGTACTATGTGCAATCGCCTATGGTTAAGATGCTATATTAATAAACTTCATTTGAGAGATGTAATTAATGCTCATTAGCTATCTCACTGTAAAATCCCACTGGAGAAAAGGCACAGGTTATTTCTACTGCAATGTAGCTTGATGAGGTCATCACTATAAACCCAAACACAGTATGCCACGGTAAAAAATACCTGCACCTATCTTCACTAGGATTTGACAGTGAGGATCTGACAGTTAACAAGTGTTAGTTATCTTCCTTTTTGGGGTAGAGAAGACCCGGCCAATGAGTCAGCATTGTCAGGTTTTGTGTGTTCTCCACAGATTCTGGCACAGGGAATGTGTCAGGCACAGGCCAAGGGAATGGCTGGAGGATACTATACTATGGCTATTCCCAGTTGGTGTATAGTGCCTTGGGGTCAAGTGCCAGCTGGGGCAAATTAACACAGCCATCAGGCTGCTCTAAATTATGCCACACCTGAGGCAAAGAATCAGGGAGCAGTAACTGGTTATTGGTTTCTTAGCTTCTCCTCTTTCCCCCCGCTCTCCTAGGTTTCCATGGATGGCTGTGTGGGAAAGGATGCCATCCTTTGCAGGATCTCTCCAAAGTGCAGGCCAAGCCAGTCAAGCTCCTCCTGCTTTCCTTCAGCATAACTGAAAAGAAACCCCCAAAAAGGGTGATACTAAGGCAGCCTGGGATTATGCCAATTCAACAGTTACCCTCAGCAGATTCCACAGTGAAAAGCTCTAGTGGAAGTTAAAGTTGTTTAAAGCTCACTGCAAAAATGCTGAAAGAGGACAGAATCACCTATCCTCTACTGGTATGAATCTTTCATCAGGTGGATGCAGAGGGCTTAGCTGGAGTGGGGAGGTATGGTTAATATACACCAGGGCTAGCTTTCCTGAGTCTAGCCTTCAGTTTAGTTAAAGCTGTTTTCAAAAGATTTTTCAAGTTGAAACACTGCAGTTTCTTAGCAACAACACTGCTGTAGAGTGCGTGCACTGCTTTTAAATTACTCAAGACAGCCTGGTTAAGTTTCTCTCAAGGATTCTGATTAGGTTTTAATTTAGGTTAAGCCACCTACATATCTTAAAATTTTCTTCTCTCTTAGTAATTGCAAATAAGGTTATAAATCTAAAAGCTCCTTTATACATATGTACATATATACCTTCACAACCAAAAATCATCTCTCATATAGTCTCAAAATATATATGTGAATCTTATATGAGATGAGCGATCACATACTCCTAACAACTTCTCCTTTGGGAGAAGAGTGCTAATCAAAGAAACTTAAGCTATAGCATTATCATTTCGGTAACTCTAACTCCTCATTGATTCAATCATTATCTTTTATTTTATGCCAGTTGGTTTGAATACCCCATAAAATAAGTAAAATAATTATTTCTGGGCATGTTTTTCATGAAGTGCTTATACATTCTCTCTCATCATGCCATCTGATTGTCCCTGAAATGTTTACATTTTGGATCTGCGCATGTAAAGAGCAATTATTGTAAGAATACTCTTCTCTATTCTGATTGTATTTAAAACCCTAGCAACCATATAAACGAAACGTGTATCAAATCTTGCAAAATCTTTTAGACTTTTCCACAAAATAATACAATTCCTTCCTACTGGGAAAAAAGCTTTAAATCTCCCACTAGATTTTGAATTTGACCATTCTACTTTTTCCATTAGCACAGTGAACCAATAGTCCTCTGTGTTCTCACTGATCCATATCCTGTAGTCCCTTTTAAGGTGAGTGGCATATTTATTATTTAAATATTCCAAAATTCCTGGTTTTAAGTTTATAAAACTTGTATGAAACTAGAATAATTTATATGAAATTTCAAAGTGCATTGATGATTTTCTACACTAAACATTATGGTTTGCATTAAACACACCACATCTGAAAAAGTTTCAGACTTCAGAAATACCATTAAACCAAAATTTTGGGTGAAAGATTTTGCATGAAAAATTATTAATTGCCTAAGTCAGTTTCTTCTCAATGGAAGCTTTGCTTGAATGAGGACTAATTAAGAACTGCAAAATTTCAACCAACATGACTAAACATTTCTCTTACTAGAGCAGTTAAGATTTTTACATGGTTCAGCCAATAAACAGTGCTGTCAGAGCTAGGAATACTATAAGAATTCCATGACAGTTTTTTTTCCTCACCCATTCTATATAGCTAAAATGATTCTCTCCAATTTTCTCTATAGCTAGTAACATTACCTGGACTTTTTGAGAGATGAGTGAAGGAGATACACCCCACAAACTAACTCCCTTCCCTGCTGACAAGAGAACAGCAGCTCTAAAATGGCCACTGACCTGCTGAATGGTTATGACCGTGTTTAAGTGTCAGTTTCTTCAACACAGTACAGAGCTAAAAAGTGAAATTTTGGAAACATTTCAAGGAGATAAGTATTATCAGAACCGTGGGTATTTTGTCACTATCTGAAGGGTATTTAATTATCTTACTGCTACATTTTCTAAAGGATTTGGATCCTCCCCTTTTGGTATCAAATATTTTTTATATTAATCAAAAGAGAGAATTCCCTATATTTCTTGACAAATCAGCTTTTTCAGGCACTGAGATTAAGTTCACATCTTCATGTGACCAGAAATATGTAATTCAAATGGTTTGGGAGAATGTGGGAAATAGTTTGTTCAATAGAATTTTTTCTCCCCTCATATTATAAGGGCCACTCAAACTACACATAAGAAAGTACTTTGGACTTTCTTTGCTTAGGGCTGAGATTGCTGCCCAGGAATTTTCTACTTCCATCTTTTGCCCATTAAGACAAGGATATACAAAGATCAGAATCCAATATATATATGAAAAAACTTTGCCATCTCACATGAAAACAACGATTTAGGTTATTTGGAAGCTAGTTCTGATGAATTATTTGCCCTATGAAATATTTAAAGGATCTGTGCTCAGCTCAGTGATTATTAAAACAGCACTTATACCGTTGTGAACAATGTATAATTACTTTAATTGATAAACACCATATACCTTAGATATTCAAGCTATACTTTCACTTTGATTTCCTCAAGATTTTCCTGATTACATTTTCTTCTACCAAACAGTTTTAAAACTTACCCCAACGACTTCCAAATAGCCACACTTAGTTAATAATTTGACATAATGTTTTTTTAAAAAGTTTCTCCAAAATAAAACTTGAAAGAAGATATCCATTTTAATGGCATTTAAACAAGCCCCATTCCCATGCCTCCAAAACCACCCTTAACTGAATTTACTGAAAAATTATTTTAAAATGATCAGTTAGTAAAAAGACTTTCAAAAAAAGTCGTGATCAAGATGACAATATCATGCCTGCTAATAACGTTAGACTGAGATTTACTTACAAGTCAAAAAGGAGTGAAAAGCACAACCAAATCATATGATTACCTTTTAAGAAGGCTCACAATGAAGAAGCCTTTACCACGTTTATTGTCCCCTATGAAAAGGAACAGTCCAGCACTGATGCGGACATAGAAACCATGAGACAGACGCCACAACAGAGATAAACGTGGAGGCTGTAACTTTATTAAAAGCCAGTGGGGAACCACTCCTGAACCGACCTGGCAGGGCTGTTTGCACTGCAAATTTCAACTGGGCACCAATGGCTCTAGATACTCGAAGCATAGGGGTGGGAATGAAGGCAGTGTCCCTTTTATACCCTCCTGCCTGCTTGGGATGCTGATCCCCTACTACTTCCCCTCCTCCGCTCAGGAGGCTGGAGAAATGAGATGAGGAAAGCCACATGCTGCATAACACATGCAGGCATGCCCACTTCTGCACAATGTTGTACTCTGGGCCCAAACTCAAATCAGCCTTTTAGGTTACAGGGACCTTACATTGGACGCTGTTTAACCCACCAACCCCACTGGAACCCATCAAAGTTGCGACAATGTAATTTAACCCCACCTTCTAAGTGGACCTCTGATGCTGGATGGAAGGTGAAACCCACCCCCACAGCAGTTTGCTACTTGGGGAAAGTCCCTTCCAGACCCCAAATAAAGTTTGGCAGTCAGCCTAGCTCCCTGAGTAAGAGTGCACATGGAACAGAGCCCATGTGGGCTATTTCATAGAATCATAGAATATCAGGGTTGGAAGGGACCTCAGGTCGTCATCGAGTCCAACCCCCTGCTCAAAAGCAGGACCAATCCCCAATTAAGTCATCCCAGCCAGGGCTTTGTCAAGCCTGACCTTAAAAACTTCTAAGGAAGGAGATTCTACCACCTCCCTAGGCAACGCATTCCAGTGTTTCACCACCCTCCTGGTGAAAAAGTTTTTCCTAATATCCAACCTAAACCTCCCCCACTGCAACTTGAGACCATTACTCCTTGTCCTGTCCTCTTCTACCACTGAGAATAGTCTAGAACCATCCTCTCTGGAACCACCTCTCAGGTAGTTGAAAGTAGCTATCAAATCCCCCCTCATTCTTCTCTTCTGCAGACTAAACAATCCCAGTTCCCTCAGCCTCTCCTCATAAGTCATGTGTTCCAGACCCCTAATCATTCTTGTTGCCCTTCGCTGGACTCTTTCCAATTTATCCACATCCTTCTTGTAGTGTGGGGCCCAAAATTGGACACAGTACTCCAGATGAGACCTCACCAATGTCGAATAGAGGGGGACGATCACGTCCCTCTATCTGCTCGCTATGCCCCTACTTATACATCCCAAAATGCCATTGGCCTTCTTGGCAACAAGGGCACACTGCTGACTCATATCCAGCTTCTCGTCCACTGTCACCCCTAGGTCCTTTTCCGCAGAGCTGCTGCCTAGCCATTCGGTCCCTAGTCTGTAGCTGTGCATTGGGTTCTTCCGTCCTAAGTGCAGGACCCTGCACTTATCCTTATTGAACCTCATCAGATTTCTTTTGGCCCAATCCTCCAATTTGTCTAGGTCCCTCTGTATCCCACCCCTGCCCTCCAGCGTATCTACCACTCCTCCGAGTTTACTATCATCCACAAATTTGCTGAGAGTGCAATCCATACCATCCTCCAGATCATTTATGAAGATATTGAACAAAACCGGCTCCAGGACCGACCCTTGGGGCACTCCACTTGACACCGGCTGCCAACTAGACATGGAGCCATTGATCACTACCCGTTGAGCCCAACAATCTAGCCAACTTTCTACCCACCTTATAGTGCATGCATCCAGCCCATACTTCTTTAACTTGCTGACAAGAATACTGTGGGAGACAGTGTCAAAAGCTTTCCTAAAGTCAAGAAACAATACATCTACTGCTTTCCCTTCATCCACAGAACCAGTAATCTCACCATAGAAGGTGATTAGATTAGTCAGGCATGACCTTCCCTTGGTGAATCCATGCTGACCGTTCCTGATCACTTTCCTCTCCTCTAAGTGCTTCAGGATTGATTCTTTGAGGACCTGCTCCATGATTTTTCCGGGGACTGAAGTGAGGCTGACTGGCCTGTAGTTCCCAGGATCCTCCTCCTTCCCTTTTTTAAAGATTGGCACTACATTAGCCTTTTTCCAGTCATCCGGGACTTCCCCCGTTCGCCACGAGTTTTCAAAGATAATGGCCGATGGCTCTGCAATCACAGCCACCAGTTCCTTTAGCACTCTCGGATGCAACTCGTCTGGCCCCATGGACTTGTGCACGTCCAGCTTTTCTAAATAGTCCCTAACCACCTCTTTCTCCACAGAGGGCTGGCCATCTATTCCCCATGTTGTGATGCCCAGCGCAGCAGTCTGGGAGCTGACCTTGTTTGCCAGCAGCAAGAGCAAGCAGATGTCATCACCTCTCCTGACCCTGTAGGCAAGAGACAAATCAACTGGCCTCTCACAGCCCTGTAGTTCAGTGGCAGGAGGACTGGGCGGGACAGGCTCCATTAATGAATGCCAGGAGGCAGCCCATCCTGTGATAGAGGGCAGTGGGGGGAAGGAATGACAAGCATCCTCCCCATCCCTCATACATGCATCGAGCAGGGAGAGGAAGGGGGAGGCAGGGGAGCCCCAGTAGCACTGCCTCAGGTACTCCTGCTTGCAATGTCCATTTTTCCTCTTTCACCCAGAGGAGGAAGGAAAAAGGATACTCTATCACCTCCATCAAAGATGCACCCTGGCTAGTGAAGTGAGCATGAGAAGATATCATATTCCATGCCACTAGGAGTTGTGCCTATTAATTTTTCATACCAATGCATGACATGAAAAATTCTTTGTTTCTCCACATGATCATTCTTCATATTTTTAAATGTAAAATCATTAAAATCAGAATGGGATTTATAAATGTTAATAGTGGGAACGGTGTAAGAAAACTAGCAGAGGCATACTCAGACATAATGATTGGGGTATCTGAAAAGAATCGTCCTTCATGCCCAATGGGGAAAACAGAGTTAAGAAATGGGGAAAACCGATGAGCAACTTTGGTTCACATAAATGAGAATGTGTCAATTGTTGAACATATAAATATTTCTTTTTGAAGTGAAACATGTAAGACTGAATTGGAAAAAAATCATCCCCGTAAATGACTGATTATGCCTCAATTTACAGGCTGAATTTAGGAAGCAAGGGCCAAAATCACTCCTGTTGATACAGGAAAGTGGAAGTTGCCTTCTGTGGCCCAGAGGGGTTTCACGCAAGCATATACCTCTCAACCTTCAGGCTTGCCAGTGTGTGACACAAGCAATCACAATGAGCGACAAACCATAGAAATGTGGAACACCTGTGCTTTGTTGTATGTCATGCCATAAGTGACATTTATAAAGGTTTTTAACTATAACAATATGAGAAAAGGCTTTTTTCTTATTGTGACACTTAAATAAACTAGTTTTTAAAAAAAGGAAACTAAGAAAACAAATTCCATCATATGCAGTCATAAGGACTCCTCACCTTCGCACCCTCACACACAGGTTGCCAGAAGGGCCTGAATTCTGGACCTTCAGATCCCCGCACAGATTTTTACCCTTGAAGCTACAGGATTATCTCATTTTTTGCAGTCCAGCCTCCAGGGAGGAATGTGATGCATATTTAGGCAGCATGTTACACAACTATTTGGTAGAAAGAAACAGAAAGTTGGAATCAGGACTCCTGGGTTCTATCTCTGTCTGAAGTGCAATGGTGTTTAATGGCTGGAGCAGTACGAATGACAGAAGGAGAGTAGTGTCATCGCCCATCTAATCCAAGGGATTAAGTGCCATGGAAACACTGTACTGTAAGAAACTATGCTGGTGAGACATTCCTTGAATATCTGAGGTGAAATTCTGGGAATTTTACCACTGACTTCAATGGGGCCAGGATTTCACCCTTATAATTTAAATGTTCTTGTTTTTCCATTCTATAACAATATTTATTCTTTAAATATTAGGCTTCAATAAAGAAATATCTAATCTTTTTAAACACATTTTCACCTTGTAGATATCTGTAATTAACTGCCATCATTTTAACAGAAAGGAACAGAACAAATCTAAATGCTTTTGCAGGGTTCTTGTTCACTGAGCCCATCAAAGAAGCACTATCAAAATATCTGGGGAGATGCAAGACAATTGTGAGTGGCCTGAAATCATCTTAGTCTAAAAAACTGGAAATTGTATTTATGAATTCAATTTCTGACTGTCTGAGGAAGCCTGGCTGAGTTGCAGGGGCGAGTTCTTGCAAGCAACTGGAGGGCAGGCAACCCAATAACTTATTTCTATTAGATCCATTAAAAAAATGAAGTGGGATTTCCAACAACAGTGTTACTTTTCAGTATGTGTCAATTTGGTGCTCTCTATCACACACAGATACATTATAAAGTATAGATATTCTAACTATATTTTATATGTTAAAATATTACAGGTGACATTTTTAGTGCCACTTATAGTTAAGTTTCCCTCACCCTTTCCAATATAAGACACACTTTTCAGTTGCTTATAACTTTGCCAAACTTTAACTATTAGGACTGAAGTATTTTATGCTGACTACTTTCCTCAGGCTTTATTTTATTTCATTTTTTAATTTCAACTGAAATAATTCAGTCATTTCTGAAAATAAAATTACAGGAAATACATTTTGCCCATGTTAAAAAAAACATTGTACAGATATTTCATCAAGGCTAGTGCCTCTGTGCTTCGAGGAAGCGCTTGTAATGTAGCATAGATTGGTCCTAGTGTCAGATGTGCCTTTTGTTGTAACCAAAAAAACTGCCCAAATTTGGCTAAGTTACAGGCCTCCAAAAAGTCGCAGTTCACACATTGCTCAGTGGAGACTGGTTAGAGTTTGGCAGCTGAATTCTCTGAAGATTTCCTTTGCACTGGGCATTCTACAGCCCAGGGCTTGCAGTACTTCCTTTACAATGGCTCTTCTGGACAGCTGGGTGCCAGGCATCATAACTGAGAGCAGGGAGATTGTCCTGCGCTCTTCCTGCTGTAGGCAGCCTAGACAAGGAGGAAGCCACCTAACTAGAATGCAGAGGAGTGTGGAAAAAGGGGAAGACATGGGAAAAAGGGGGCAGCAGAAGAAGAGGGAATTAGGGAGCACACTCTTCCAGAACCTGGAACTGAACACTGGTGTCCTGAGTGTCTACATTTCTCAGCTGTCACTACATATCTGTGAAATCCATTGGCTAAATGTCTCTCTCATCCCCCTCAAGTGTTTGGTCCACTAAAAGGAGAGCAACCTTACCAGTTATTCCATTAGCTCAGGCAATGGAGATCCGTGCTCTGGATTTAAAGGTACAGACGCTACTGGTGACCTAAGCTAGGGGTCTCAATGGTTCAACATGTTATTTCTGTTTTTTGTTTGTTTGTTAAGAAACTTGGAAATTATATCTGAAAGATTATATTAAAAGGTTAAGGTTGTGAAATCAAGCACTCAGAAGTGGGGAAATGCCAATGTAAGGTTGCCCTTGCAACCTTAATTTACTCCTTCCCCCACACCTCGTGCGCACGCATTGTGATACAGTCACACACTATTATGGTATGGTTATATACAATTTTTTTTCCCTCTGGGACCCATTCTTAGTTCAGTGAACGGGTGGCCATCATTGGCACATTCAATACCTTTGTTACTGTATTTATACTAGTTGCAAAAAACTTTGTCCTTGCTAGAGCGTCACAAATGCAAAATTGCTCTTTGAGATGGTGAAACATCTTTTGCCAGAGTTAAGGTTTTTAATGATACTTCTGTGAATGGCTGTGTATACTTGACTGTACCTAAGGATCATGCCTTAGCCCTTTTGGCCTTAAGGACTTGTCCTCACTAAGGAATTGAAGAACAAAGCCTAAACTCCATCTTCAGAATTTATGTCTGCTCCAACTTCCCTGTCTTCTTCAGCTGCTCTCACTAACTTCCCAATTAGTATAGAATCATAGAATCATAAAATATCAGGGTTTGAAGGGACCTCAGGAGGCCATCTAGTCCAACCCCCTGCTCAAAAGCAGTTAAATCATCCCAGCCAGGGCTTTGTCAAGCCTGACCTTAAAAACTTCTAAGGAAGGAGATTCCACCACCTCCCTAGGCAATGCATTCCAGTGTTTCACCACCCTCCTAGTGAAAAAGTTTTTCCTAATATCCAACCTAAACCTCCCCCACTGCAACTTGAGACCATTACTCCTTGTCCTGTCCTCTTCTACCACTGAGAATAGTCTAGAACCATCCTCTCTGGAACCACCTCTCAGGTAGTTGAAAGCAGCTATCAAATCCCCCCTCATTCTTCTCTTCTGCAGACTAAACAATCCCAGTTCCCTCAGCCTCTCCTCATAAGTCATGTGTTCCAGACCCCTAATCATTCTTGTTGCCCTTCGCTGGACTCTTTCCAATTTATCCACATCCTTCTTGTAGTGTGGGGCCCAAAACTGGACACAGTACTCCAGATGAGGCCTCACCAATGTCGAATAGAGGGGGATGATCACGTCCCTCGATCTGCTCACTATGCCCCTACTTATACATCCCAAAATGCCATTGGCCTTCTTGGCAACAAGGGCACACTGCTGACTCATATCCAGCTTCTCGTCCACTGTCACCCCTAGGTCCTTTTCCGCAGAGCTGCTGCCTAGCCATTCGGTCCCTAGTCTGTAGCTGTGCATTGGGTTCTTCCGTCCTAAGTGCAGGACCCTGCACTTATCCTTATTGAACCTCATCAGATTTCTTTTGGCCCAATCCTCCAATTTGTCTAGGTCCCTCTGTATCCTACCCCTGCCCTCCAGCGTATCTACCACTCCTCCCAGTTTACTATCATGCGCAAATTTGCTGAGAGTGCAATCCACACCATCCTCCAGATCATTTATGAAGATATTGAACAAAACCGGCCCCACGACCGACCCCTGGGCACTCCACTTGACACCGGCTGCCAACTAGGCATGGAGCCATTGATCACTACCCGTTGAGCCCGACAATCTAGCCAACTTTCTACCCACCTTATAGTGCATTCATCCAGCCCATACTACTTTAACTTGCTGACAAGAATATTGTGGGAGACCGTGTCAAAAGCTTTCCTAAAGTCAAGAAACAATACATCTGCTGCTTTCCCTTCATCCACAGAACCAGTGATCTCATCATAGAAGGCGATTAGATTAGTCAGCCATGACCTTCCCTTGGTGAATCCATGCTGACTGTTCCTGATCACTTTCCTCTCCTCTAAGTGCTTCAGGATTGATTCTTTGAGGACCTGCTCCATGATTTTTCCGGGGACTGAAGTGAGGCTGACTGGCCTGTAGTTCCCAGGATCCTCCTTCTTCCCTTTTTTAAAGATTGGCACTACATTAGCCTTTTTCCAGTCATCCGGGACTTCCCCCGTTCGCCACGAGTTTTCAAAGATAATGGCCGATGGCTCTGCAATCACAGCCGCCAGTTCCTTTAGCACTCTCGGATGCAACTCGTCTGGCCCCATGGACTTGTGCACGTCCAGCTTTTCTAAATAGTCCCTAACCACCTCTTTCTCCACAGAGGGCTGGCCATCTATTCCCCATGTTGTGATGCCCAGCGCAGCAGCCTGGGAGCTGACCTTGTTAGTGGGTACCTTAAATGGAACCTCCAAATATCCACTCCCAAATAAACCAGTTCCCAAACCAGATTCCCAACCAGAATCTCAGTTTCAGGAATTGACAGTGCACTGAGAGTTTACTTTGGGAAAACAGTTATAGGTTGAGGAGGATTTCTATCTGTAGGAAGGCAGGCAAAAGTCACGAGCTGTCTCACCTCCCAGGTGCCAGAAAAAAACGGTAATTAACCTTTCATGTGTGTTATTCTTTGAGATGTGTTACTAATGTCCATTCCATGTGCGAGTGTGCCACATGCACAGTTGCCAGAGATTTTTCCATTGGTGGTATCTGTAGGACCGGCTCTAGTGTCCTCTGGAGCCATGCGTGTATGTGCCCGCACCCTCCCACTTCCTTCTTGCCAGTACCTCTGACACAGGGGTAGGAGGGTGGGTCATGGAATGGACACTAAGAACTATATGCACTAATTAGAATAACTCTGCAATATATGACAGAAAAGTCCAAACCAGCCGGCAGGGCTCATTATGCTGGCGCACAGCTCCAGAGGACGCTCGAGCCGGTTCTACAGATATCACGAAGAGAAAAATCTCTGGCAACTGTGCACGTGGCGTGGAATGGACAGAGTAAGCACTCAAAGAAGAACCTTTACTACTCAGAGCAGTGCTCCCTATTTGATCTGCCTCCGAATCCTTACACACAGCAAGTTTCTATATCATCCATCCACTAGCTGGTCACTTTTTTGAACCGTAGTCCCCCAAACTGTGGGGCGTGAGACCATTCGGGGGTGCATGGCGGGGCCTAGGGCAGCCCCTGCAGGGGGTGGTGAGGGAGTGCCACCCAGCCCCCATTCCAATCCCAGCTCCACTCTGGCTCTGGCCCCACCCCCAGTCCCAAGCACAGCTCAGGGGCCCTGCTCCTGACTGCGGCCTCACTCCCTGAAAAAGTTTGGGGACTGCTGTTTTAGAGGTTACAGGGATTTTTCACTTCATGCATATTATAAATTAGAGAGCAAATACATTTTACACTGGAAATAGAAATATTTGCACTTTCGGATTTCCTATGACTCAGGGAGTCTATGAACTGATTTCAAAACCATAATTTAGTAAATCAGTCCTCTAACAGATTCTTCAAAGCAGTTTTAAGAAAGGAGTCAAATTTTTTTTACAGATTCTCAACAACATAAGTAATTTAATTAGACTAAATTTTGGCTATGTGCTTTAGAGCAGTGCTACTCAAAGTGGTGGTCCGTGGACTGATGCCGGTCCTCAAGCCATCAGCTGCAGGTCTGCGCATACATTGGGAAAAAAAAATGCCGGTCCCCCATATCAGATAGCTTGAGAAGCACTGCTTTAGAGGGTATTCTCTAACTCCTCTCACATGATGTTTTCAGAAAAGCAGGTATCAGAATCTGCCATTTTAATATTTTATACATTTTCACACACAGAGTGGTAGGAAACAAGCAGCTGGCCTAACTGCTTTTTATTCAGGAGAGGGGATAAGAAACAAAGTTCAAAAAGTGTAGCAAACAGTATATTACAGGAAGACACAAGCTTCTTTAGCAGAAAGGATTTTCAATGTAAACCAGCTTCGATAGTCAAGATCAAAACACAAGTTTAGACATAAATGTTTAATTACTTTGAGACTGAGGTGAACTGCAAGCTTCAAGAGAGGATATACACACTTACCCGTCCTCGTTCGGTGAGGGTTGTCAACATGATGATCAGCGACAACCTATGATCCCAGACTACCTGCCAGAAGTGTGCACAGGTATGTGGAAGAGGACCTTGAGTGGCGATATATCTGTTCACAATGCCAGCAGAAGGAATTTCCATCTGTCAGGAGAAAGAACACCCTACCTCTCAATACTCAAATGCCCAAATGTAATATTGTTTTCTTGTTTAAAATAACTTTCACAAAGATGATCTTCTGAAGGAAGTTTAAAGAAACAAAGTTGAGTAACAAGATTAACAAGTTCACCTTAAATATCTTATAGAATATCACAATAAAATATCTTATAGAATATCACAATATTTGATTACTAATTTAAAATGGACCAAAATCACATGCTGAAACACAGCAATTTCTTTTAAATGATTTTTCTACACAAAAATGAAACCTAGTTACAAACTCACTCAGATCCTTGAAGCCATTTACAAACTGATGAGTGTAGCATACAAATCATTACAGCTTAGTTAATCTAAAATAAAAGGTTATGGAATGACTTGCTCAATTTACTCTCAGCAGACAAACATTTTGAATTCTCTTGAAAATGTTTTACTTATCCTGTTGTACAATTTTATAACCTATAATTCTTTACTATCCCTCCCACATCTTAAAAGAAAAAATATACTTACAAAAAAATCTCATGTTTTCTTCTGCTTCTCAGCATTTACCCCTATATTTAGCTTCTCAACAGCTAAACCTGTCAACCACAGCAGCACTTCTCAATGCTTTTCCCATTCATGACCTAAAACCCAGCTGCAGGGATCAAACTGTGCTCATATGTGGTGGTTTGATACACTGGTATATTTATCTGGAGAATGTCTTCTTGTGCTCCAGAATATACATGATCATTTATTAAAAAAGTCTCTCTCTCTTATGGTTGAAAACCTTCAAAAGGTGAACTGATGCAGAGAGGTGGCCCAAATCTGCAGTTAGCCTTAAATAATTACTCTCAGAGAAATATAAACTCACCCTATTCATTTCAATATGCCATTAAGTCTGAAATCTAATTATGACGATTTAAGTGCCAACTTGATTATTTCATTGCTAATCAAAGCAAAATGAGAAAGGAGATGGACATTATGCATACAGACACTCCCCGACTTACGCAATCGTTCTGTTCCGGAATGACTTGCGTAACTTGAATTTTGTGTAAGTTGGAAATGTATACCCGACCATTACGCAAAACCAAACCAAACCAAAAACCCTCCTATTTTTAGCTTAGGGAAGTTTTTCCAAAAGTGTGGATTTGCATCTAAGTCGGGTCTTACAGAGGCTTCCTGGGTTATGCATCTGCTAAGAGGGTAAAATCCCTTTTTGGCGCCTCAAGTGGGTGGAGTTTGGTTTGTGGGCAGAGTACTAATACTTCTATTTTCTAATTTCTATTTGGATTCAGATTCTCAGGGCAATCACTCACAACTCAAACACACAAAAATGCTTTTAATACAGTTAGGCCAACTAGAGGAACAATCCAGACTTTCCGCATAGCTCCTGTGTCACACAAGTGAACATGTTCGCTGCTTGTATGAGGGCACATACTCACAAAAGGAATCGGGCGCTGGGAGAGTAAGGGGGTAAACAATAAGTTCATAAGAAGCAGTAACGATGGTTCTTCGAGACAAGTCCACCTATGGGTGCTCCACTGTAGGTGTATGTGTGTCCCTGCACTGCTGATTGGAGAATTTTGGTAGCAGTGTCTATTTGGCCCACCCCATGCACTACCTCGCGTCTCCCCCCTCACCTTGTGGTCTGCCACAAGGCTAATCAGTGTTGCACGGGCAAACCCTTCTCATTTCCTTCTCTACCACAGAGAGTATGATGAGAACTCCAAAGTAGAGGGGAGGAGAGTGTTCATGGAGCACCCTAGGGGGACATATCTTGAAGAACCATTGTTACTGCACAAGGTAACTCCTACTTCTTTGAATAGTGTCCCTATGAGTGCGCCACTGTAGGTGACTCCTGAGAAGTATGCCCTACTGGAGGCTGGGGCTTCAGAGTCAGGTCTCTGATGGATGACAGTATCGTGGCACTGAATCTGGCATCTGTAGTAGAGTTCCCCAGGATGGCAGAGTGTTCGGCAAATGCATGTGCAGATGCCCAGATACCAGCGCTGAAGATTTCTGATATAGGGATACCCTTGGAGAAGGCAATGCACGAGGAAACCAATCTCATAAAATGTGTGCAGATTACAGATGGAGGTGCTAAATTGCAAATCTAATAACAGAGCTTGATAGAGTTCGAGGCCCATTAAGAGAGCTTTTGAGCTGAAATCGTGTGCCTCTAGATCTGTCTGCGATGGAGAGGAAGAGTCTCAGAGATTTTCTAAAAATTCTTGTCCTATCCAAATACAAGGCCCAGACTCCTTACGTCGAGTGTATGAAGGATGGCTTCCCTATTATCCTGGTGAGGTTTGGGATAAAAGGTAGGAAGGTGAATTAGTTGGTTCACGTGAAATGCGGAAGTCACTTTGGGGGTGAACTTTGGATGTGGTCTAAGCATGATGTTGTCGAAGACCAACACTGTGAAGGGTGGACGCGTCATCACGGCCGTTATCTCCTCTAGCCTTCTTGCCAAGGTAATGGTGACCAGGAACACCTTCTTCATGGAAAGATGAATTAAAGAACAAGTGGCCATGGTTCAAAGGGCAGTCTAGTCAGTTCTTTTAATACTAGATTGAGATCCTGTTGTCAGAATATGTCACAGAGTACCTCTCTCTCTCTCTCTCTCTCTCGGTTGTGTGGGAATCTGCAGCTGAGACTGTTCACTGCCACGTTGTGTACTGGCAGGTAAGCTGCTGATATTGTAACATTATGGGAAATGAACCAGTTCCATAGCTTTAGTGCTTCCATTCAAAGGGAGAGGAAGCTGAAGGCAATGTCTGGCAGACATTTGAAGGCTGGATTGCACTGTCTCTGTAAGTGATGCCATCTTGATGGTTTATGTAATACATGCATGCTATATTGTCCGTCATGACCTTTGTGTGCGTACCTCTGATCAGCAAAAGGAAATGAGCACATGCATTTCTGGCCACTCTGAGCTTGCGTAGATTGATGTGAAGGCATGTCTCAGATGGAGACCATTTGCCCTGCACTGTGAGATCACTGAGATGTGTGCCCCATCCTACGAGGGACGCCTCAGTGGTGAGAAGTAGTGATGGAGAAGGATGCACAAACAGGATTCCCAGGCAGGTGTTTGTCAGCACTGTTTGCTTTTGGTGGGCATAGATAGGATTTTGTCTTTGTTCAGTCTGTAAACCGAATTGAAGCATGACTGGAGGCATTTCATGCAAAGTTTGGAAAGAGCTATCCCAGATGTGCTCATGGCCATGTGCCCCAGAAGTGGAAGGCAGTGTCTGGCTGATATTTGAGGACTGGATTGCACCGTCTCTATAAGTGTGGAAAGACTGAGGAATCTCTGTTGTGGAAGGAGTGCTCTCGCTCAGACGAGACTGGCTCCTATGAATTCTAGTCTCTGACCTCGTCTACACTATGGGGTTAGGTTGATCTTAGCTGTGTTAGGTCGATTTTAGAATGAATGCGTCTACACAACCAACCCCGTTCTGTTGACCGAAAGGGCTCTTAAAATCAACTTCTGTACTCCTGCCCGGTGAGGGGAGTAGTGCTAAAATCGACCTTGTTGGGTCAAATTTGGGGTAGTGCAGATGCAATTTGACGGTATTGGCCTCCGGGAGCTATCCCAGAGTGCTCCAATGTGACCGCTCTGGACAGCACTTTGAACTCCGATGCACTAGCCAGGTACACAGTAAAAGCCCCGGAAAATTTTGAGTTTCATTTCCTGTTTGGTCAGCGTGACGAGCTCAGCAGCACAGGTGACCATGCAGTCCCCCCAGAATCGCAAACGAGCTTCAGCATGGACCGAAAGGGAGACACTGGATCTGATTGCTGTATGGTGAGAAGAATCTGTGCAGGCCGAACTCAGATCAAAAAGAAGAAATGCTAATATATATGCCAAAATCGCACAGGGCATGGTGGAGAGAGGCTACAACAGGGACACATAGCAGGGGGACCCTACCACTACCCCACCACTGTCTGTGGACACCTGCAAGGGGGGAGTCTCACACAACAGGGAGTAGGCTTTTGCGGGTGATGATGATGATGATGAGGAGGAGGAGGAGAATGTGCAGCAGGCAAGCAGTGAAGCCGTTCTCCCCAGCCTCCAGGACCTTTTCATCAGTCTAGAGCCAAGGCGGGATCCCCAACTCTGAAGCTGGAGAAGGCACCTCTGGTGAGTGCACATTTGTGACTACAGTACAGGGTTTAAAAGCAATAGTGTTTAATGTTTGATTTGCCCTGAAGAATTGGGATGCATTCGCGGCCAGTAAGCTACCCGAAAAGTCTGTTAATGTGTCTGGGCATGGAGCGGGAATCCTCCAGGGACATCTCCATGAAGCTCCCCTGGAGGTACTCTAAAAGCCTTGGCAGAAGGTTTCTGGGGAGGGCTGCCTTATTTCGTCCTCCACGGTAGGACACTTTCTAAGCCAACAAGAGCACAGACCCCCACTGCATCCATTGTATAACTGCCTGCCCTCCTCCCCAAGTTCCATATCCTCTTCACCCAGACGCCCAAGAACGCAGGGGCAGAGGCTCCGGGCACTCCAGAGGATGGCCCAAGCGACAGAAGGCTGTCATTCAAACAGTTTTGATTTGTAGAGTGGCTGCAATAAGCAATATGGCCTTGTCCCTCCCTCCTCCTGCACCTCACCCACCCCACCCAGGGTACCTTGTCAGTTATCTCACTTTTTTTTTTAATGAATAAAGAAAGAATGCATGGTTTGAAAACAATAGTTACTTTATTTCCTTTGCCAGCTGTGATCGAAGGGGGAAGGGTGGTTGGCTTACAGGGATCAATCAAGAAAGGGAGGGGGTTTGCAGCAAGAAGAAACACACACAGCTGTCACACTGTACCCTGGCCAGTCATGAAACTGGTTTCCAAAGCCTCTCTGATGTGCAGCGTGCCTAGCTGTGCTCTTCCAATCGCTCGGGTGTCTGGCTGCTCAAAATCGGCCGCCAGGCGATTTGCTTCAACCTCCCACCCCGCCATGAACGTCTCCCCCTTACTCTCACAAATATTACGGAGCACACAGCAAGTGGCAATAACAGTGGGAATGTTGGTTGCGCTGAGGTCTAACCTAGTCAGCAAACAGCACCAGCGAGCTTTTAAACGTCCAAAGGCACATTCTACCACCATTCTGCACTTGCTCAGCCTATAGTTGAGCTGCTCCTTACTACTGTCCAAGCTGCCTGTGTATGGCTTCATGAGCCATGGCAGCAAGGGGTAGGCTGGGTCCCCAAGGATAACTATTGGTATTTCAACATCCCCAGTGGTAATTTTCTGGTCTGGGAAGTAAGTCCCTTCTTGCAACTGCTCGAACAGCCCTGAGTTCCTAAAGATGCGAGCGTCATGCACCTTTCCTGGCCATCCCATGTTGATGTTGGTGAAACGTCCCTTGTGATCCACCAGTGCTTGCAGCACCATTGAGAAGTACCCCTTGCAGTTTACGTATACTGGTTGGCAACGTGGTCCGGTGCCAAGACAGGGATACGTGTTCCGTCTATCGCCCCACCACAGTTAGGGAACTCCTTTGCAGCAAAGCCATCCAGTATGACCTGCACATTACCCTTGACAGCAGAACATTAGTGATTGCATTGGCTACTTGGATCACAGCAGTCCCCACAGTAGAATTGCCCACTCCAAACTGATTCCCGACTGACCAGTAGCAGTCAGGCGTTGCAAGCTTTCACAGAGCTATTGCCACTCACTTCTCAACTGTCAGGGCAGCTCTCATCTTGGTATTCCTGCAATTCAGGGCGGGGGAAAGCAACTCACAAAGTTCAAGGAAAGTGGCCTTATGCATGCGAAAGTTTTGCAGCCACTATGAATCATCCCATACCTGCAATGCTATGCGGTCCCACCAGTCTGTGCTTGTTTGCCGAGCCCAGAATCAGTGTTCCTCTGCCGCCATTATGTCCCAATTGCCACAGCCCGTGCTTTCAGGAATGTCTGTGCCCATGACCTCATCACAATTGTCCTCGTGCTGGTCTCTTAGCCCAGTTCTGCACATACTCCAGGATAATGCGTGAGGTGTTTACAATGCTCACAACAGAAGCGGTGAGCTGGGCAGGCTCCACGCTTGCTGTGATATGGTGTCTGCATGGGTAACCCAGGAAAAAAAGGCACGAAACGATTGTCTGCTGTTGCTTTAATAGAGGGAGGGAGGGGCGGGCGACTGATGACATGTACCCAAAACCACCCTCGACAATGTTTTTGCCCCATCAGGCATTGGGAGCTTACCCCAGAATTCCAATTGGGCAGTGGAGACTGCGGGAACTGTGGGATAGCTACCCACATTGCACCGTGTCTTAAGCCGATGCTAGCCACGGAATTGAGGACACACTCCACTGACTTAATGCGCTTAGTGGGGACATACACAATTGACTGTATAAAATCGATTTCTAAAAATTGACTTCTATAAAATCAACCTAATTTCGTAGTGTAGACATATCCTCTGTTTTGGTGTTAATGTCGATTTTCGTGCATTGATTTGTAGGCCCAGATTCTTGAATAGATCCAGAGTGGCATGGTGCTTCGATGAAGGAAAACACCCTGAGGAGACAATCATCCAGGTAAGGGTAAATCATAATACCCTGGGAGTGTAGGTGGGCTGCCACCACAGGGAGGACCTTGGTGAATACTCTGGGGGCCAATAAGAGGCCAAAAAGGGAGTATCCTGTACTGGTAGTGGTCCTGAGCTAGTGTGAATCTGAGCTATCTTCTGAAATACGGTAAGATAGAAATGTGGAAGTAAGCATCTTGGAGGTCGAGGACCGTGAACCAGTTTCCCTTTTCTAATGCTGGAAAAATCATCACCAAAGTGACTATTGAATTTTTGAGCCTTGACAAATTTGTTGAGTTCCCTGAGGCCTAGTATGGGTCTCCAACCTCCCTTTTTCTTGGGTATCAGGAAGCAGAAAGAGTAAAAGCTTTTGTGTCTCAGATGTAGGGACACTAGTTCTATGGCACGTACATTGAGGAGGTGGTCTATCTCTTGTCGTAATAGGCTCTTGCGACAAGGGTCACTGAAGAGGGGCAGGGAAGGGAGTTTGTGGGGCAGGAGGAGGGAGGGGAAATGATGGAGTACCCATCTCGAATAATCTCAAGTACCTGTTTGTCAGAACGTATCCGTTCCCAGGTCCTGTGGAACAGGGCGAGATGGCATCCATAGGGATGAGAGGGGTTTTCCAGGGCTTGATGCTACTGAAGAGAGTGGTCTGACAGCACCTCGACCAACCCATCAAAATTATCATTTTGAAGTGGACAGCTGTGAAGAAGTAGGTTGAGGGCCTTTCTGTTTGGAAAAACTGGATTTCTTTCTTTGGGGTTCATACGAGCGTTCGGATGAATATTGTGATGAGTGGGGCCTGAACAAAGGCTGAGGACTATACTTTCTCTTCTACCCAGGGTGCAGATTCCGAGCAATTGAAGAGTAGCCGTGGAATATTTTAGGGTGTGGAGGGAAGCATCTGTCTTTTCCACAAAGAACTTTGTACCTTCAAAGGGAAAGTCCTCTGTGGTTGTTTGCACATTTTTGTGGAAACCAAGTAAGTGCAGCCAAGAGACTCGTCTGATCATTAACGAAGTGGAAATGGAATGTTCCGCCACATCAGCTGCATTGAGTGCAGACTGGAGTGATGTCTTTGCCACTAGTTGGCCTTTGTTAATAATGGCTTTGAATTAATCCTTGTGAGAATCTGGGGGCTACTCAATAAAGGAATTGAGTTTTGAGTAGTTGATGTAATCATATTTTGCCATTAAGGCTTGATAGTTTGCTATACGGAACTGTAGAGTGGCTGAGAAGTATATTTTTCTCCCAAAAAGATCGAGGTGCTTCCAATCCCAGTCACAGGGTGTGGATTTCAGATGATGATGATGGTCTTCTTGAATTCACAGCATCCACAGTGATAAAATTGGGGGGCAGCTGGGAGAAGAGAAATTCTGTGCCTTTCGCCGGCATGTAATGTTTTCTAGTGGCCCTCTTGCACGTTGATAGGAACAATGCCGGAGTCTGCCATCTGAGTTTGGCAGGCTCCAAGAGGGCCTCGTTAATAGGGAGGGCTACTTTGGACTATGCAAAGATGTGTAGAATGTCCAATAGTTTATGGTGTGGTTTGGTCATCTCTTGTAATGGTAATTGTAATGCATCAGCCACCCTCTGAGCTAGCTCCTAGAAAAGCATGAAGTCATCTGCTAACGATGGAGGAGGCGGCATCACTATCTTGTCTGGTGATGAAGATCAGAAGTTGGTCTGGGAGGTAATCTCCTCCTCAACTTCAGCCTTTTGTTCCTCTCTTAACAGTGTAGCGGTGCTCGGATGCCCTCGATGTGGCGGCCGAAGGAAGGCGTCTCATGGACTACTGCTGATAGGCCATGCTAGAGCCAGGAGAGGCACAGTATCTGTGCGCTAGCCAGGGGTCCCAGTAAGGGCACTGAGAGGGTAGGAAAGGCCCTGGAGGTTGGTAACACAGATGCCCATAGCAAGGAGCCTGGGGGTCAGAGGGTACAGTTGAAAGGTCTGTCACCTACCAGAAGTCCAGTGGTGTTGCAGTCGTCAGTATCCGTAGCATTTGGTGGTGCTGAGATGTCTGCACCAGAGCTGGCGATCCTAATCACACAGTCTGCTGGTGTTTGATATGCTGACGGTGGTACTGGAGTGGATTCTCTAAATTTTCTCATACCGAGACAATACCAATTATTCCTGGCCTGTGCCCATCAGGTCTTTCGGCAGCCCAACACTTTCTGTCGGGGTGGTACCATGCAAAGCCCTTGGTACTGGATTTAGATGGCTTCAATGCCATCAGTACCAATGATACCAAGCGAGCCGGATATCATTTTTGGCTCGGTTGGGGCTCGCTGTGGGAACTTATGGCTCTTTTCTTAGAAGCCTTGTGAGAGTGGCTTGTGGTTGGCTTCTTAGGCTCCCCTCCCTTAGATGTAGAGGGTTGTGGTGAGGATTCCTACTGTCTGGAGAATTGGCATGGCTCCGAGGGTAGCTGGAGGGCCCCTTCCATTAAGAGGAGCTGGAATCTCAGTTCTCTATCTTTTCTGGATCTGGGTTTCAATTGTTGGCAAAAACCCACACTGCTGTGGAATGTGGCTCTCTCCCATACAGCGGACGCACTGCAAATGTCAGTCACTGGGATAGATTCTTTGCAATTCAGACACTTCTTGAAGCCTAATGAACTGGGCATACCCTGTCCAGGGGTGTCCCCAGATGCAGGGGCTAGGGGGTCAAAGAAACAAAGTTGTGTTGTTGGGGTTTTTTTTAGCTAAATAAACAAACAGAATATAAAGGAGTGAAAAAAGAAAATGGAGCTCTAAAAGATTAGATAAACTATTAGCAATTCTATAGAAGGTAACCATCTACTTATGAACAACTCCATTTATAGCCAGGGGCAGTTGAAAAAGAACTGAGGAGGTTTCACCCAGGCAACGCTGGTTAGCCTTGTGGCAGACCACGAGGGCCAGGGCAGTGCATGGGCGGGCCTAAAGGACACTGCTACCAAAATTCTCTTAGCAGCAGCGCAGGGACACATACACCTACAGTGGAGTACCCACAGGGGCACTTTTCCAAAAACATCATCACATTCTTATTTGCAAAGGACAGACCAGTATTGAAAGGAAAGGAATATCCCTCTGGGGCAGGGACCCCAGTCATTAAAAAGAGACAGACAATGCTAGTGGGGGACTCAATTATTAGAAAGATAGATAAGTTGGACTGTGTGATGAACAGGAGACCACATGGTGAATTGCCTAAAACGGGCAAAGATAACAGATCTCACAAGACATTTAGACAGATTTATAGATAGCACTGGGGAGAAACCAATGGTCATGGTACATGAAGTAACAGAGATCCTGGAGATGAAATTTAGATTGCTGGGTAAGAAATTAAAGTCCAGGACCTTCAAAGTAGAATTCTTTGACATGCTTCCAGTTCCATGCAGGACCAGTAAGACTCACTGTGTGGATGAGACAATGGTGTAGGGAGGAGGGATTTAAATTTATTAGGAACCGAGAAACCTTCTGGGGAAGGAGTGACCTATACAGTGGGGATGGAATCCACCTAAACCAAATGAAACCAGACTGCTGGCATGTAAAATTAAAAAAATTGCAGAGGATTTTTTTTAAACTAAGAGCTGGGTGAAAGCCAACAGATGTCAGGGAGCACACAATTCCGATAGAGACATCCATTAAGGATGAATTTATTAAAGGGGGCACTCTTTATACTAGTAAAGAGGATAGGAAAGAAGTTAGTAAAGTATAGGTAGGTACTAATGAGTAACAATTAAACAAGAGAGTCCCATTTAAATATGAAGGCAAGCAACTGAATATTGACAAAATGTACAAGTGCTTATATACAAATGCTACAAGTGCAAATGCTACCAAAATGGGTGAACTAAAGTACCTGGCATTAAATAAGGATATTGGATATAATAGGCACCATACAAAATTAGTGGAATGAGGATAATCAATGGGACACAGTAATACCACAGGGAAAAAAAGAAAAGAAACAAGGAATGACAGAGTAGGTCATGCAGTGGGGGAGTGGCATTAAAGAATGCAGAGTCAAATGAGGTAAAAATCTTACAGGAAACAACTGTACAAAATCTCTATGAACAGAAATTCCATGCTTGAATAAAATGAGTATAGCAGTATGCATATACTACTGACCACCAGACCAGGATGGTGTCAGTAACTGTAAAACTTAGGGAGCTTAGAGGGTCTATGAAAGCAGAAAATGTAATAATACCAGGTGATTTCAACTATCCTCATATTGACTGGGTAAATGTCACCTCAGAGCGTGATGCACAGATGATTTGTCTTGATTTACAGTCCTAGGTGGAGCACATGATCTGGTTCAAGAAGTAACTACAGCTGAACCGCTCAGTAATAGTGACCATAATGTAACTAAATTTAACATCCTTTTAGGGGGGATAATACCAAAAACGCCCACCCCAGTCACCTTTAACTTTAAAAAAGAGAAACTACACAAAAATGAGGATGCCCGTTAGATGGAAATTAAAAACAACAGCATGGGGACTATTGAAAAACACCATAATAGAGGTTCAGACTAACTGTATACTCCATATCAGAAAAGACAGTAAGAGGATCAAAAGAATGCCACCATGGCTAAACAGCAAAGTAATGGAAGCCATTAGAAGCAAATTGGGATCCTTTAAAATTTGGAAGTCAGCTCCTAGTGAGGATAATAGGAAGGTGCACAAACTCTGGCAGGCTAAGTGTAAAAACAGAATAAGGCACAACAAGAAAGAATTTGAGAAGCGACTTCCTAGAGATGTAAAAATTAATAGTAAGAATTCTTTTAAGAACACCAGAAGCAGGAAGACTGCTGAAGAAATAGTAGAGCCACTAGCTAACCAAGGTGTCAAAGGAGCACTCAAGGAAGACAAGGCCATTGTAGGGACACTAAATGAATTCTTCCCATCAGTCTTCACTGCAGAGGATGTAGGGGAGATACCCACATCAGAGATATCCTTTTAGGCGATAAACCTGAAGTACTGTCTCACACAGATGTGTCAATAAAAGAGGGTTTAGAACAAATTAGTAAATTAAACAGTATAAAAGTCACCCGGACCAGATGTTATTCATCGAGGAGTTTTGAAGGATCTCAAATATGAAATTACAGAAACACTAACTGTAATATGTAATCTATTGCTGAACAAGCATATGTACCATATGACTGGAAGGAAGCTAATGCGATGCTGATTTTTAGAAAGGGTTCCAGAAGCGATCATGGCAATTACACCCTAGTGAGCCTAGATTCAGTATCAGGCAAATTACTAAAATCTATAGTAAAGAACAGAATGATCAGACACATAGATACACACGATTTGTTGGGGAACAGTCAACGTGACTTTTGTAAAATGAAGTCATGCCTCACCAATCAATTGGAATTCCTTGTGGGTGTCAACAAACACATCAACAAAGGTAATCCAGTCAATATAGCATACTTTGATTTTCAGAAAGCCTTTGACAAGGTCCCTCACCAAAGGTTCTTAAGCAAAGTAAGAAGCCATGGGATAAGAGGAAGGGTTCTCTCATGGATCAGTCACTGGTTAAAAAATAGGAAACAAATCATAGGACCATCATAAATTGTCAGTTTTCACAGTGGGGAGAGGTAAATAGCAGGGTCCCCCAAGGATCTGTTCTGAGACCAGTTCTATTCATCATATTCTAAAATGATCTGGAAAAAGTGGTGAACGGTGAGGTGGCAAAGTTTGCAAATACAAAATTACTCAGGATAGTCACATGTAAAGCAGACTGCAAAGAGTTACAAAGGGATCTCATAACTGGGTGATGGGGCAACAAAACTGCAGATGAAATTAATCGTTCGTAAGTGCAATGTAAAGTACATTGGAAAAAATAATCCCAACTACATGTATATAATGATGGGCTCTAAATAAGAGATGAGAGAAGTTACTCACCTTGTGCAGTTACTGAGATACTTTCAGATGTGTGTCCCTGTTGGTGCTGCACTTAAGGTGAGTCTGCATCCCCGTGACTGGAGATTCTCAGTAGCACTGCCTATTTGGGCTGCACATATGCTCCCCTGGTCTCGTGGCACCCCCTGGCAGCTGTACAGCGCTGTGTGGCCAAACCTCCCTCACTTCCTTCTCCACCTAGAGTGCTTGTCTGAACTCTGAAGCAGAGGGAAGGAGGGCAGGTAGCAGAGCACCCACAGGGGGACACATGTCAAAGAACCTCAGTTACTGCACAAGGTGAGTAATCCTCTCTTCTTCGAGCAGTCCCTGTGGGTGCTCCACTTTAGGTGAATCCCTAGCTGGAAGGATGGGTCTTAGGAGTTTGATCTGCAAGGGATGATAAAATAGTTAGTCCTATAATAAAGCATCTGAGGTTGAGCCTTGCTCAATTGCATAGTGCTCTGTGAAGGGGTGAGCTGATGACCAGGTGGCTACTTTACAGATGTTCATGATGGACACATTGTTCAGGAAGGCTATTGAAGTGAAGACCGATCTGATGGAGTGTGTTCAAGTTCCTGGTGGGGGCTGCAGATCATGTTGGCAGTAGTAACGGTGAACGCGCCTGGAAATCCTCTGCTTAGATATGGCTGATCCTTTAGACCTTTCCGTAACAGAAAAAAATAGCTTGGGTGACTTTCTGAAGGTTTAGTCCTTTCAGGATGGAATGCTAATGCCCGTCTGACATCTAGAGTGTGGAACACTGCCTCTCGTTTGTTCTCGTGAGGTTTAGGGAAAAAAGATGGGAGGTGGATATGTTGATTCAGGTGGAATGAGGAAGGTATTATGGGTACAAATGTAGGGTGTGGTCTTAAAGTGACCTTGTCTTTGAAGAAAATTGTATATGGGGGGTATGCCATGCGAGTCCCTAGTTCTCCTACACATTGTGCCGATGTGATGGTGACGATGAAGACCATCTTCATCGATAGGTGCATAAATGAACATGTTCCCATGGGTTCGAATGGGGGACCAATGAGACAGAGTAGTACTAGGTTAAGGTCCCAGGGTGGAGTGGGAACTTGTATTTCAGGATAAAGGTTTCAAATACCCCTAAGGAACCATTTAGTGATAAGATGGGTGAAAACTGAGAAGCCATGAACTTTGTGATGGAAAGCTGCGATGGCTGCAAGGTGTACTCTAAGTGAGCTCGATGATAGTCCTGATTTCTTTAGCTCCAGTATGTAATCTAGTACCAGTGGCAAGGGGGAGGTAATAGCTATGGCTTGCCGGTTCTGGTACTGTATGTGGAATCTCTTCCATTTGTGCAGGTAAACATAATGTGTAGTCGACCTTCTGCTATTTAATAGTATGTCCCTTACACCTTCTGAATAGGTCATTTCATTGTCCTGGGACCATGGAGGAACCATACCTTCAGGTGGAGGATCTCTAGGTTCAGATGATGAACCTGGCCTGCATCCTGAGACCAGAGATATGGAAGAAGAGGAAGATTGAGTGGTGGGCATACCACCATCTGCAACAGGTAAGGGAACCAAGTTTGTCTGGGCAGTGTAGGAGTTATCAAGAGGACTACGGATTGTTTGGCCTTCATCTTGTGTATTACTCTGGATATTAAGGAGGTAGGGGGCAAGCAGACGCACATCACATTTGATGAGGAAAGCATCTCCTAAAGCAGTGGTTCTTAACCCGGGGTACAAGATGCCCTTTCTATGGGTGCGAGACATGCCAGATTTTTTTAGAAGGTAAATAACTGAAAACACAAATTAAGCACAGGCACGTAAGTACAACTACTTTGTTTCATCAAACCTATGTATTTATTAACATTAGACTTTAATGATTACTGTAATATACAAACAAAAATATATCTAGGTTTAAAGAACTGACCTACTTCAACGATTTTTGATAAGGGACAAGAGAACATATTTTGAGAACCAAAGGGGTGCAGGCTGCAGTAAAGGTTAAGAACCACTGTCCTAGAGATTGGGAACCCAATCCTATTCTTGAGCAGAACTGTGGACACTTGGCATTCTGCGCTGTAGCAAAAAGGTTTATACTTGGGAAACCCCAATGTCTGAATATATTCTGTCAGACCATGGTATTTATTTCCCACTTGTGATCCTCAGAGAATTTTCTGCTTAGTGCATCTGCTGTGGTGTTTTGACATCCTGGTAGACAGGTAGCTGATATGTTGATGTTATGATGGATGCACCAGTTTCATTATCTCAGTGCTTCAGGGCAAAGAGAATGTGACCTTGCTCCCCCTTGACAATTTATATAAAACATGCAAGTGATGTTGTCTTTCAGTACCTTGAGGGTCTTGCTCCTGATCAGAGGTAAAAAATGTGAGCATGCGTTGCAGACTGCTTATAGTTCCAGTAAATTGATGTGTAATGTTGACTCCAAGAGGGACCACCTGCAACTTGTGTGGTTGTTCATGGCAGCACAGTCTTCAGCACAGGCTGTGCAAGCCTGCCTGGAAATCCTGGGCACATACTTGCATTTCTAACCGATACTGAAGCCCATGTTGTCACAGCTTCACTGCTATTTTTATCGCTCCATTTAGATTAAATCTAGTGCAGGAGTGTTTACACAAGATGCAAATCAAATTTCTGACTGCAGTGTTGACATACCCTAAAATAAAGGTATCATTTAGAAAATACTCAGTGTGTGTTGCATTGATGGCAAAAAAGTGAAAGTATCAATATGTAGGGCTTGTAGTGTTTGAGATAAAGTTCTAATTTATTGATGTCTTGGGAAGCTTCTGAACTACCCTTAAGTTTTTGAATACCAAAGCATACTTGGGTCAGACTGTAGCTCTTGGCCCTCACACTGAGTAACACATTAAGGGAGGCTTCTTTTTAAGGTTAAAGGAAATATCCATCCCTTTAATGAGTGAGTAAATTTAATAATGTAGGAAGGAGACATAAAGAGCCTTTCCCTCTAGAAAACAAAGCAGTAAGGTATTTCTGAAATCTTATGTTTAAGAGAATGCTAGGTTTGGGGACCAGCTACTGGTCTGGCTGGCACACCATCACCCACATGTTTCTAAGTGGCAGTCAGGCCTCAAGCCCTCTTGAGAATATGCTGAAAAAATGCAGACAAGTGAGAGGAGGGAAACATTCATTCTTTTTAAAGTGAGTCTACACTTACTGAGAAACATAGGGTGCAGACACTGCACACCCAGCCAGCACAGTTATAAATAGCAGTGTAGATGGTGAGGCATCGTGTAAGAGAGTAGAGTATAGTCAACTGTCCTATACACCTGAATCCCCCAGGAAATATAACCTATACTGCTCTCTACATGCCCAAGCAGTGCCTCCCAGGGCTACACTGCTGTTTTTAGCAATGTAGTGTTATGTGGCCTCCCCGGAGCCTCCTCCTGCTACAGCCTTTTCCCACCACAGTGCAATGCCTCAGCAGCAAGTGCCTGTAATCCTAGATATACATTATTAGACAAATACTAATTACTAAACCCCACAAAATTACTGATCTTAAAATTGATGCAATATATATGAAACTGTCTGACCGTTTTTACTGATTAAAAATAACCCTGCACATCTGCTAATGGTTAAATATTTGCATTTCTAATGAAGCACTTTAAGCTACTTATGAGCTCCTAAAGTTAAACAAAATGTTAGGCTTTTTAAAATTAAATAAATAAATGAATAAATAAATAACTTTGCTGTAATATTATTCATTTCTTTCTATAATTAATATGGATGCCTATATAACTTACATTCACATAGTTTGCATTTATGTAATCTTCGTTTCCCTGCAATATTATCCGTGTGGCGTCATCTGTAAAAAAAAAAAAAATAAAATATTAAAAAAAATTAACAATTGGGTGGCATGCTTTATTATCACCTCCTTTCATTCGATCAAATAACCAAGTCATCACAGGCACATGAACAAAGCACAGAAGTGTTTTAGAATGTAACATGGATGCACAATTACACAACTTTGATTATATAATAAATTCAGTAATGGCAAAATTCAATGTGGTGGTTTTATAACATGTAAAGCATTATTTAGAGGATAAAAGAAAACAGTCAAATTTTGTACTTAGTACTCACAAGGTAGAACATCTTTGTATCGATTTTTGTCCATATTTTGAGGTATTTTTGCACACGTAACAGCCAGCCCTGGCTTCTTTCTATAAAGTTGCTACAAAACAGATATGAAAGAGGTAACATTTTGAAGAATTTGCTTATGCAAAAAACACTATAGACACTAAATAGATCCACATGTAAATGCATATTCTTTTAAAAGAAACTTATGTAAAGCAACTATGCAATGTGAAAGCCATCTTTTTTTCACTGCCTACAAAATTAAAGTGAGGGTGATATTTAAATTCCAAAAACACAAGAACAAAAACCCTACTATTATTGCTAGTCCATCATCTTCTGTACATGAATGTCTGAAAAAAAACAAGGAAATGTGTGAGAGTCATTGACTGTTCCCATGTCTTATGATAAATATTGCAGAATGTTGGATTAGAAAGAGAGGAAGAAAGAAGACGGCAATAAAAAGCAGAAGAGAAGTAACTACTGAAGACTGGCACTTCCCAGAATGAATGGTAATACATATTCATGCACATGTTAACTTACTAGACTAAAACTGCTATTTTCCACGGACTTTGGGGGTGGGTGTGAATGGTGGGGGGGCAAAGTCTACTGCATTTTAGCTGTGAAATTCTGAAGTGGCTTTTAAAAAACAGCTTAATAGCAGGATATTAACAACAGTCCATTCACATTAGACCTATGCAAATACCATAAAACATGCTTTTCGAATGTAACACACTCGAATATGGAATTTATTAATTAAGTTTTTGCTAAACAATAGAACAGGTGTCCAGTGTGCTGTGAAAAAGAGATGTGTAAAGAGACAAGAGAATGGTGCTGAACAACCAACATGGAAGAAAAAGCAAAGTTATTTCAGGGAGACAGAATGAAAAAAATTCTGAAATGCTGGGTGCAAAAGAAAGGATGGACTTCTTTAATTGTGTCCGTGACAACAAATCAACCCTACTTCAGATCTATATTGAGGAGTATGGGGTCATAACCTCTGGTAACCAT
The DNA here is from genome assembly GCF_965140295.1 of Lepidochelys olivacea. NCBI lineage: Eukaryota > Metazoa > Chordata > Testudines > Cheloniidae > Lepidochelys > Lepidochelys olivacea. The sequence continues at coordinate 161,213,396 of NC_140412.1, read as the reverse complement.
GTCTTATAGTCTTACTAATGCACACACCAGATGCCCTCAGAATCCTCAAAGCACTTTTCGAATCTCTATGTAACTTGACAATCTTTTTATCATCTCTCTTGGGGGCATTGTACTCATGTATATCATTAACACATATGACTAGAAATACACAAGCACATTGCAACGGAAGAGCCCTCATTTAAATGCTTAAATACTTTGTTGGATAGAGGCCTCAAGGAACAGTGAATTAAACGGGGTCTTGCAGATGTGTGTGTTATTTTGGAACGGAGTCTATCTGGAATAAATATGAATTTATAATGGTGTAAATGAAAACACACTGGGCCTATATGGATGACGTGCAGACAATGAGGCAAGGGAATGAATTGACCAAGGTACAGAGTCTACTGCAGGGAAAATTTTTATGTGACTACGCAATTAAATTTTTAACTCCCCCCCACCCCCCCAAATGTTATGACTGTGATGTGACTATAGTTTTGGTATGTCTTAACATACAAGAGCTTCATTTTGCAACATATATATGTCAGTGACTAATATAGATAGCTAGATAGATAGATAGATAGGGGTTGTCAAGTGATTAAAAAATTAAGCACGATTAATTGCACTGTTAAACAATAATAGAATATTATTTATTTAAATTGTTTGGATGTTTTCTACATTTTCAAATACATTGATTTCAATTGCAACACAATACAAAGTGGACAGTGCTCACTTATTTTTTTATTACTAATATTTGCACTGTAAAAAACAAAATAAACAGTATTTTTCAATTCACCTCATACAAGTACTGTAGTGCGATCTCTTTATCATGGAAGTTGAACTTACGCATGTAAAATTATGTACCAAAAAAACCTGCATTCAAAAATAAAAAAATGTAAAACTTTAGCGCTTATAAGTTCACTCAGTCCTATTTCTTGTTCAGTCAATTGATCAGACAAACAAGGTTGTTTACATTTGCAGAAGATAATGCTGCCCGCTTCTTGTTCAGTGTCATCTAAAAGTAAGAACAGGTGTTCTCATGGCACTGTTGTAGCCAGCATCGCACAATATTTACATTCCAGACACGTTAAAGATTCATATGTCCATTTATGCTTCAACCACCATTCCAGAGGGCATGCGTCCATGCTGATTATGGGTTCTGCTCGATAACAATCCAAAGCACTGCGGACCGATGCATGTTCATTTTCATTATCCGAGTCAAATGCCACCAGCAAAAGGTTGATTTTCTTTTTTGTTGTTTCGGGTTCTGTAGTTTCCACATCGGAGTGTTGCTTTTTAAGACTTCTGAAAGCATCCTCCACACCTCATCCCTCTCATATTTTGGAAGGCACTTCAGATTCTTAAACCTTGGGTCAAGTGCTGCAGCTATCTTTAGAAATCTCACTTTGGTACCTTCTTTGCGTTTTGTCAAATCTGCAGTGAAAGTGTTCTTAAAATGAACAACGTGTTGAGTCATCATCCGAGATTGCTATAACATGAAATACATTGCAGAACGCGGGTAAAATAGAGCCGGAAACATACAATTCTCACCCAAGGAGTTCAGTCACAAATTTAATTAACACATTTTTTTTAATGAGCGTCATCAGCATGGAAGCATGTCCTCTGGAATGGTGGCTGAAGCATGAAGGGACATACGAATGTTTAGCATATCTGGCATGTAAAGACCTTGCAATGCTGGCTACAAAAGTCCCATGCAAATGGCCGTTCTCACTTTTAGGTGACATTGTAAATAAGAAAAGGAGTACTTGTGGCACTTTAGAGACTAACCAATTTATTTGAGCATGAGCTTTCGTGAGCTACAGCTCACTTCATCGGATGCATCTGATGAAGTGAGCTGTAGCTCACGAAAGCTCATGCTCAAATAAATTGGTTAGTCTCTAAGGTGCCACAAGTACTCCTTTTCTTTTTGCAAAGACAGACTAACATGGCTGTTACTCTGAAATTGTAAATAAGAAGCTGCAGCATTATCTCCCGTAAATGTAAACAACGTGGTTGTCTTAGCGATTGGCTGAACAAGAAGTAGGACTAAGTGGATTTTAGGCTCTAAAGTTTACATTGTTTTGTTTTTGATTGCAGTTCTGTAATAAAAAAATTCTACATTTGTAAGTTGCACTTTCACGATAAAGATATTGCACTACAGCACTTGTATGAGGTATTGTTTCATACTCTCTGTGTGTATATAAAGTCTGCTGCAGTTTCCACGGTCTGCATCCGATGAAGTGAGCTGTAGCTCACGAAAGCTCATGCTCAAATAAATTGGTTAGTCTCTAAGGTGCCACAAGTACTCCTTTTCTTTTTGCGAATACAGACTAACACGGCTGTTACTCTGAAACCTGAAAAATACTGTTTCTTTTGTTTATCATTTTTACAGTGCAAATATGTGTAATAAAAATAATATAGTGTGAGCAATGTACGCTCTTTATTCTGTGGTTATAATTTAAATATATTTGAAAATGTAGAAAAAATCCAAAAATAGTTAATACATTTCAATTGGTATTCTATTATTTAACAGTGCGATTAAAACTGTGATTAATCGTGATTAATTTTTTTGAGTTAATCACAATTAACTCATGCAATTAATTGACAGCCCTAATATAATATGAGAGAAACAATTTTTCAAGATCCTAAGAAATGTATAACTTAATTAGCTTATACCTTTTATGATTATCAATTTATCTTCCTTCACAGTTCTATTAAGTATTATTACAGTATTATTAAGGCCAAGCCCACTTACTATCTTTTACTGTGATCTTAAAAAAACCCGCTTCCTGTAAAGGATATTGAAATATTCTGTTTTACAGGGGCCATAGTCTTATTTCATCTTTATGTTCTCTTCAATGTTGTAGAGATACTGAAAATTATTTATAAAGAAAACAGATCACAAACTTTCAGGCCTGAAGGTCTTAAAATTTTCACCCTGTCATTACTTGGCAGAACAAGAGAACAGCTCAAGCGTAAGTCTTTATTTCCTTCAGATCAACAGAATTAACTTATCTTAAAATGAAGATCTGTTTACAAAGCACGCTTTATTTCCTTCAGATCAACAGAATTAACTTATCTTAAAATGAAGATCTGTTTACAAAGCACGATGTATATTTACACACAATACATATTTAAATTATTATGTTCATATATTTCCATCCCCTACCCTCAACTCTACTTTTACCTTTTTGAAGTAAAAGAAGGTTTAAGAATCTAATCCCTAATAAATCTTGAAGAATTTTGGGGAATTTTAATTCTTCCAAAGAGCTTAATGTATCTTGCCATTTTAAAACAATATAGGCTTTAGTGTAAGATTCCATACACAAATAGAGTAAAAGCAACAGGATGCTGACAGAGTATCTTTTTACATAAAAATCTGTGGTTACCAAGAGAACGTGTTGAAAATTAGTTCCTCTATAAGGTTAACTGAATCCTGATACTCAGTATCATAGTTTGCTACACATTTTCAGTTTGAACAGCATAAGCAGGAGAAAAACTCACATGGGAAGGGACCTAGTTAGTACATTTTTTAAATACTTGCATCAATTAAAATTTAGATTCAGTTTTTGGTTTGATTAGCGATTTGTGCTTTTAGTGGAAGACAAAGATATTATTAATGTCAAGATCTCAGCTCAGAGTTTTCAGAGTCCTTCCCGGCTTAAAATGTATTATGTTAAAGTCCACTCACCAGAGAGAACTTCTAAGCACAGCAGGTAAATGAATGGCTTTCTGTTTTATCACATTGTATTTGAAGATCTGCTTAGCTATTATAAGAAACCAAAGCCTATTAGCAATGGTTGCCACTGCAAAGTCCACATTCCCCTTGTTCCACCACATACTGAACATATCAAAGGACAGTTTTACAAATTTTTTCTTCTCCATCTCCCCTCCCCACAACTCTGGAGAAACATATAGAGCTTCTCATAAGAAATTTTATATTTTAAAGGTGTTTTATGAGCCCATAATTCAAAAACACTTTTAAAACTGAATTTTAATAGGTTATTAGGTCTATGATATAAACTAATTACTTTGCATCCTAGAATTAAGGAACTGGCTAAGGAACCACTGACTATTTCCAAAAAATTCCTGGAGAACTAGGGAACTACCAGAAGTCTGAAGTAAACATATGTGGGATTGTTTTTCAAAAATGGAAAACTGACTCTGGCAATTACTGTTTTCTTGGAATAATGCAATGCTCTCTCTCTATCTCTAGAGATAATAAAATTCAGCTAGTGCAAATGAGGTAGTCCATTTACTAGGGCTATGTCTCCACTACACACCATTTTTCAGTGGAGTGTAAGATATGTGTAGAGCCCTGTGCGGATACAACATTTATATCTGCCGATGTGGATATCTGCAGAACTGCAGGGCTCTACCAGAAACCGCAGTGACAAAAGCAGCAGCATGTCAGGCCGCCACTCACAGGAGCCAGCACCCAGCCCGGGGAGCTCCTTTGGTGTGGCTGTACTGCCCCCAGCCCTGCCCACTGGGTGGGCACCAGGATCACTGGCAGCTCTCCCTGGTCACAGTAGCATATGAAAGTGGCTCGCAAGCTCCCAGACAGGAGAGACATGCTGCTGCGCAGAAGGGATTCCTGTGTGCGAGCTTGTGAGCCACTTGCACACACTAGTGTGACCAGGGACAGCTGCTGGTGAGCCTGGTGTCTGTTTTATATCTGTGGAAATAAATGTTGTATCCACGCAGGACACGCCAAACAAAAAGCAAGCTGCAGCCACACTGTAGCTACACATGTTAGTGAAAGGCTCTGACAGGAAGGAGGCAGCAGAAGAAAAATCTGGCAGTGGGGAGCTGGCGGAGACTTTCCCCACTGCTGGAGTCCTTCCTTACCTGCAGTGGGGAAAGGCTCTAGACGTGGAGAGCCGACAGAGTCTTTCCCCGTGGTGGGGAATGGCTCCAGCAGCTGAGAGGCAGTGGGACACTACAAAGTAAAAATAGCAGTGGAGTTGGGATGGCACAGCTTGGGTGAGAGTAGAGAGCCATACAGGGTACATACTTGGGTACACATTCACACCTTTTAGGCGTGTCTGTACCCAGGTAAGCTGTGCCTCATTGTCTACACTGCTCCTTACACCCATGCTAATGGGGCTACCCTGAGTATATACTCTACACACTGCTGAAAGAAGAGTGCAGTGTTTACATAGCCTTAGAGATAGTGTGCTCACCTCTGTCTTATTAGCTTGGATGTATGAATGGACGCATAGACTGAAAAATGTCAAAAACTGGAAAAGGGGTAAAGATGAACAATGTTGACTGAGTTGGGCAAGTATCTACTGGGATAAGAGAAGGAAAAAGTCCTTTTTATTGTTTTATTTAACATGATCGTCAGTGATCTCAAAAAAGGGGATAAACTTATTAATGAAATTTACAGAGGTTGCTACATTGAGTGCAGTTGGAAACTCCAAAAGGGATAGAGAAATACTACGAAGGGATCTAAAAAGATGAAGGGATGGTAAGAAACTTGAAATCTTTTGGGACAACTGCAAACATTATATACAAAATCCCTTGAATGGCAAGGTAATTTGCCCTTAAATTTTGTGGCAAGGTCTCCAGGTTTCTTCATCACTTTGGTGCAGCTGATTGAGAGTTTAGGAAGAGTTCAATTCATTTTTAAAAATAGAGGTGTTGATTGATTTCAGTAAGAAAATGAACAATACAATCAGCACTGTAGCCCCTATTTTATTCATTTTTATATTAAATTGATCTTATTTTATGCTGTCCCCACAGTTTAAGTTCTCACTGTGCTGCATATTTTTTGTATCAGCAAATGAACATAAAAGTTGTCAGGTGATAAGCTTGAGGTTTTGGCACCTGGGTAGGGGCTGGAAAGCAATTTGAGTCTGTGAGATAAACTCACCAGCAGGTTAATTCTGTTAATGATCAACAGCAAACTAGTTAAATTTGATATTTAAACTTGCACCTTTCGGGCTTGCCTACATTACCCACAGGATTGACGGGTAGTGATCCAGCAGGAGGGGGTGTCAATTTATCGCGTCTAATCTAGACGTAATAAATCGACTGCCGAGCGCTCTCCTGCCAACTCCGGTACTCCACAGGAGCGAGAAGTGGAAGCAGAGTCGACAGGGGAGCGTCAGCCATCGACTTACCACAGCGAAGACAGCGCGGTAAGTTGATCTAAGTACGTCAACTTCAGCTTCGTTATTCACATAGCTGAAGTTGCGTAACTTAGATTGACACTTCCCCCCCCAGTGTAGACCAGGACTCAGATTTCACAATTAACAACATATTCAGATGCATGGGGCAGTTCACATTTCTTGGAGTTACTGTTTAAGACAGTGAGCAGACTCAGAAAATCATTGCAGCATTATTTACAATCTGTTCATGTTTATAAAGTTAATTTCATAACCAGAAGGGATAGAAAAATAGCTTTTAAAAATGAAATCTTAGATCCCAGAGCATAATTCAGGAATAGGGACCTAAATCATGAAGTGTTTTATGCAACAGGTCAGAACCCACACCTCAGCAGGAATGCGTTGCCATAAAATCTTTTGCTATGCATGGGGACAAGGGAGGGAAGAAACAAAATTTGAGCAGTTAGAGGGAAAAAAAAGATCCCTTTGCTCGTCAAGCTTCTGGGCTGCAGAGTGGGCTACTCTGTATCTGGGGAATTTGACATTAATGGCCCACACGTATTGGGGGGAAAAGAGGACATCATAAATCACTATAAATGAGAGTTTGAGGCCCTGAGAGCAAGAGGGACTTACAGACCCAGGTTTGGTTCACTGAATTACCTTGCCACAAGAAAAGCATTGAAGAACAACTGAAGAACAGAGAAAGGCAACAAAAATGATGAGGGGTATGGAACAGTTCCCATAGGAGGAGAGATTAAAAAGATTGGAAGTGGGCAGTTTAGAAAAGAGAAGACTAAGAGGGGCTATGGATAGAGGTCTGAAAAATCATGAAGGGTGTGGAGAAAGTGAATAAGGAAGTGTTATTTACCCCTTCACATAAACACAAGAACCAAGGATCACCAAATGAAATTAATAGACAGCAGATTTAAAACAAACAGAAGAAAGTACTTCTTCCCACAGTCCACCTGTGGAACTCACTGCCAGGGGATGTTGTGAAGGCCAAAAGTATAACTGGGTTAAAAAAATAATTAGATAAGTTTATGGAGGATAGGTCCATTAATGGCTACTGGCCAAGATGCAGCCCCATGCTTTGGGTGTTCCCAAGCCTCAGACTGCCAGATGCTGGGACTGGACAGTGATAAACTGTTACGTGCTTTCATAAAGGATAATCCTGCATTTTCATTGTGTGACACAGGAAACTATCAAGTGCAGACTGGTATGACTTCTGTCAGAAAACTTTGTTTTTGGCATGAAGAGAATTCATAAAATTAAGATGAAGGGAGGGGGTGGGAGGCGCCTCTGGTGGTTGAACTAAAAACCTTAAACACCGATTTTTTTTTTTTTAACACATAGTGTTTCATGCAAGACCAATAACTCACGGTTCCCCAATATGGTTGAGAGTGTAAGAGTGAGCATGAGAGAGAGGGGGATGTATTAAACCTGTTGAGATGGGGTTGAATGGGAGCGATAAATGTCCAAATGCCTTAAAATCACTCCTCAGTCAGAACCACCAGGTAACTGAATTTAATGTTACCTACCTCAAATTGAATGAGTACTGTCCCGCTTTCCAGACCTTTCTTCAGTTGTTCCATAGACTCCTCTAGTGTGTCACCGTACTCTGAATACGTGCGAATAATGGATTCTAGAAAATTCTGGGAATCTGCTTCATCTTCTGACTTGGTCTCAACCAAGGGTTTAGCAACTGAAAGACAGATAGGCAAATATAGACTTTTTATATGCATCCAGTAGCAATCTTTACTTATGTTAAAACTTACTTGAGTATAATGGACATTTTCAATCCTCCTTGATGCTGCAAGTTAGGCTACTAACCCCAAACTGAGGCATCTAAATAAATTTGGCCATAGTTTTACACATGCTGACCAACCCCAGTTCTGCACAAATCCGTAAGAGTGGCAGGTGTTCAACTCCTTTGAAAAACGAGACCAATGATTTAGGTGCCTAAATATGGGTAAGATACTAGGCATCCAGATTTCAAAAGCTTAATCTAATGGTACACCAGCAACCCCATCGCATCAATTTTTGAGGAGGCAAACAGGTCACCACCACAGAAAGAAACCCGTGAATTTCACCTATTGAAATTTAGAACAAAACTTATAAATATGCCCATTTCAAGAATGACAAAATGAGCTTTCTGGATTTGTTGTAAATTACGTTTTTCACTGTATGCTTGTGGTGGGGAGAATTTAGTGTTATTTCCACATCTGGAATAGAAGTTTTAGAAAATGGCACTCTATTTTAAAATGTTTATCAAAATGTTTTTGTGCAAGAAACTATTTATTTGTACCATTGAAAAAATTAAAATTAAGCAGAAACTTGCTGCCATATTTTCTATTTAAAATTAGTATTGTTTAGTTTTCTCAGAATATTCACCCACTTGGGTCAATACTCTTCACTTTGACTAAAACCTCACAAAACTGCAGTTGTATGATGCAAAAAAAAGTATTCTGAGTTGAAGTGCTCCTCACTTGAATGTATAAGACTATTGGCTCAAACATTTGTGTTAGTAATCAAGAAGAGAGACGATCTCAAATGCTACCACTCTATTTCAGTACAGACCCATTCACAGAATAACTCTTGATTATTAATATATTAAATTGCAAGGGGGAAAAAGCCACAATTTAAAGGCATGACAGTCTCAATTACATTTAAAATCCTTAGTGCAGTTACCTTTCCGCCTGACCAGAAGTGCAAGCTCTCTTGTGTGCAGTTCTCTGCTGGCTTTTATAAACATTACCACTTGGTCATGAGTATGCTCTGAGATGTCTCGACCATTGATTAACACTATCTGATCACCTTCATTCAGTTTTGGAATACATGTATCAGCCTGTTTCACAACCAAAGAAAAAAAATGTCAGTTTATCCAACACCTTCAGTAGAACATTTCTAATCTCAGGGAGACTGAATTCATCGTGCAGCAAAGACAAAGTTATTCTCCTGACAAAGTCTTGCCCTTGGTATCAGAAGCTATGTCAGAGGATTCAGATCTAAAATTGTTCTAGTGGCTTCAGAATGAAGATGAGAGTAACAGTTCACACAGCCCATTAACAGCTATGCAAAAGTTTCTAATACTTTGGCATCTATATTTACCAAGCAGCCATAACTTGATATGTTTGATGCATCCGAGCTTTACAATCGGACTTTTAGCAAGATTTTGAAAATATTTAGAAATATGGACTTTTAGAAAGATGTTGTAAAATGTCACACACATAAAAGAGAGCAGAATGATTAAAATAGCAAAAAATAGGTGTAAGTTTCAATTTGTATTGAATAAAAATGCTTCATAACGTTAGTTTTGCTCCATCATCATACATGGAAACTGAAGATTAATATTAAATACCATATATGAGGGCTGTTCCTGTATTACACATCATTGGTTTTACTGAACTATAAACACAACTGATGAGTTATGCATTTTTTGTTAGATTCATACAAGCTTCTTCTTGTTCCACAGGGGAGAAGTGATCAGATTCTACCAGGGAGTTAGCAACTTTATTCCTGCCTCCCCATCAGCAATTTTCAAAGTAAGATGGTGTGGACAGGTCCTTTGATCTCCAACACCCACAGGCGCCACACGTAGGGGCAAATCCTATTCCTGCCCCTGCAGCCACAGAAAGTGGCAGGATTTAGGTGTGCCATGCATGCTGTGAACACTCCCTGATTGTGTGAAGATCTGCTAGAATCCTCCCTATACTGGACTCGGCAGTGGGCTTTGGAATTTCTCCTCTGTTCTTCACCAGTGCTCTTTAGGACTCGGCAGATCTAAGGCCAAAGCAAGGCTGTCTGAGCAAGGATCCTGTGGAGCCAAAATCTCTCTGGGAGAGGCCTGCTAGAAGCAGAACAAAATCACTCATGTTTGCTTGTTGCTAGCAAAAACAGATATTCTGTTCTGGAGGCACCCAGCAGCATCAGAATGAAGTCTAGATGCTAGAAATCTGCCCATCCTTTCAACCTAATCTTAATTGTTCCCCCACCTATATCTGTTGGTGTTGCAGAGCTTCGCTAATCAATGTCTGTTCACCCAATGTTGTTTGTGCTGTCAAAAAACAGGACTGGGAACAAGTCGTCCGGATTAGCACTTTCCTCCCTGCCTTGGTTTACATGTTTCAGGCTGAATGGGGAACAGCTGACAGACCGAGGAAGAGAAATGGGCTAATGGCATATCGCATTTGCAGGCAGAAATAATAGATGATGAAAAGAAACCGTGAGACTGGCAAAACCAAGAGGGAGAGAAAGACAAAAAGGGGAAATCTGCAGGAAGAAAAGGGTGATCTGGGTAGGTGGGGAGAGAAACAAGAGAACAACCAGCGGACCAAATTTGGTGATGCATCATGGTCACGTACCACCTGAGGCATGTTGCACATATGTTAAGAAGACTGAAACTAAGAAGTGGGAGTGTGAAAGACACAATCAGATAAGGGGGAAAGAAAATAGTGAAATGGAAGACAGAACATAAGCAAAATGGAAAAGCTGCAGTTCCAGCATGGAAAAAGGGAAGAGGCAGTGTGCTGAGGTGTGTGGGTGTTTTAAGAAAGACCAAAAAAAGAGGGAAAGAAAGAAGGGAAAATAGTTGTAATGGAGAGAACTGAAAATGATGAACAAAGAAGGGAAAAAATGCAAAAAGGCAAAGAAAAAATCTTAAAGGACAGCCACAACAGGATCGGGGTTTCTGACCCTTGGGGCACCAGGGCTCTGGCCTTCTGTCCCATGGGAGCACCGGGACTAAGGGCTTTAGACCTGGGGGGAGAGCTGGGGCTTGGGGATTCAGCTCCGTGGCTCCATTCCTGGCTTCAGCCCGGGGGGGGGGGCGGGAAACGGGACGCTGGGGCTCCTCACTGCTCTGCTCTCAGCTTCAGTTAGGGCTTGGGGCATCAGCTACGGGGAGGAGTGCTGGGACTGAAACTGGTGCTCTCCTTGTAGTGAAAGCTCTGAGTCCAGTGCCCCAGAGGGGCTGAAGCCGGGACCGGAGCCATGGGGCTAAAGCTCCAAGCCCCAGTGCTCTCCCCAGTCTAAAGCCCTGAGTCCCGAGCTCCCCACCTGCACCTGGAGGCCTGACCCTCAATCCTTGCGACTATAGCCCCAACCCCTTGTGGCTGAAGCCCTGAGACTTTATGCCCCCTGTGGGGCTTAAGACCCGAGCTCCTGGGCCCCAGGGCTCCAAAGGGTCAGAAGCCCTGAACTCCCCCCCCAAACATGCAGCTGCAAGCCCAATCTCACCGTGGTGGAAGCCTTGAGCCCCAGGGCTAAAGCCCCAAGGCAGTACAGTATTTGCTTTTTTTTTGGTCTGCGCTGCTGCTTGATTGATGATGTCTGGTTCCACAGGGTGTCTGGTTGACCAGTAAGTCCGTAACTCTGGTGTTAGTATCTTTGAGATTCAATTCTACAGCAAGGCTACATCTTCACTAGAAACTGTGCAGTGGCACGTCTGCCGTGCTGTAGCTGCGCTACTGTAGTGCTTCAGTGTAGATACGCTCTACAACGATTCAAGGGGTTCTCCCATCACTGAAGTTAATCCACATCCCTGAGAAGTGGTAGCCATGTAGACAGAAGAATTCTTCCATCAACCTAGCACGGTCTACCCTGGAGGTTAGGTTGGCTTAATGATGTTGCTCAGGGGGTTAGATTTTTCCACACCCTGAGTGATGTAGCTGGGTTGACCTAACTTTTTAGTGTAGGCCCAGATTTAATCAAGTGAGTCAAAGAAGAAAGCAGAGAGTGGATTGTGAGGCATAAACATTTTACAGTGATTAACAGTTTGCCTGGAAGTTGACATTCTTCTCTGCCAGTAACCAAGAATGCTTGCTGTTAGTCAGCCACTTACCAAGGAATCCACAATGCAGACAGAGAAAAAGGGATCGAGGAGAGGAATCAATCCTTTCAATGCAGGTACAATATAATTTTTTTTCAGAGATCAAACTTTTCAAGACAATGGTGCTAATGGCTTTTCATCCAGTTTAAGAATGCCAAAGTTTGATATAATATGAAGTACTTCTTTCTTGGTCCTAAAAATTCCCCATACTGTTTTCAATCTGAGGTTGAATCAATTATAATTGTAATGGCTTCCTCATTATCCTCTTAGGACATTAAACTATTGACTTTTTAACATGAAGTACTTTTAAATGTCATCTACATTTAACTATAGTTCCATTTCTTCATTCTTGCATTGTCTTCCACCCAAAGTAGCTAGATGGATCTCCCTTCACTACAGCCACAAAAGTTAATTTACCCACAGGTATTCCCAGATGAGTATTGTTCCTTAACTAGAGGTAGATTGCTTTAAATTATATTTTCAATTACTTTCGGATTTAGAAGGGAAAACACCTGATTTATTCGGTTGCATACGTTTGTTCAAATAATTCCAGAACTCTTTTGGGAAGAGAAAAAAAGTGACCTTCACAATCTGGAAAGATAATGTGGGAATATACCATGTAGTTCCCTGGATGGGAAATGTCCCAATAATGAGTCATTCCAGAGCAAATTAATGAAGTAGCAAAAAGGATGAAAAGATTATAACATTAAGAATTTCTAGTTTTGTAGTCAGAATAGCCTTCAAATGCTCTGCACACCACATTAAAAGTGAACATTTGCCTGTCAGCTACATCATCTTATTAAGCAATCAGGAACTGATACACTTTACTTTTTGTGGAAAATGGTAAGATCAACATTAATCTTGAAGTACAGTAGAACCTCAGAGTTACAAACACCAGAGTTATGACCTGACCGGTCAACCACACCCCTCATTTGGAACTGGAAGTATGCAATCAAGCGGCAGCAGAGACCAAAAAAAAAAAAAAAAAAGGGCAAATACAGTACAGTAGTGTGTTAAATGTAAATAACTAAATAAATAAAGGTAATGTTTAAAAAAAGATTTGATAAGGTAAGGAAACTGTTCTAGTGCTTTTTTCATTTAAATTAAGATGATTAAAAGCAGGTTTTTTTCTTCTGCATAGTAAAGTTTCAAAGCTGTATTAAGTCAAAAGTTGTAAACTTTTGAAAGAACCACCATAATGTTTTGTTCAGAGTAATGAATATTTCAGAGTTATGAACAACCTACATTCCCAAGGTGTTCATAACTCTGAGGTTCTATTGTACTTTCAGAAAATGTAACTTGTTGCCTTTAGTTGCCATGTAAAGTTACCTCTTTCCCATAAAACAAATCTAATGGATTGGATAAAAGGTTCCCAAACGTTGCTGCCCCTTGTTCACTTGCTTGGTGGTCTGCCAGGAGAGCACTAACTGGTCATGTGGGGCTGGCTCCTCTGTTTTCAGTTCATACATTTCTTTGAGACAACTACAAATTCATTAATTTGCGTAATTCTATTTGTTCAAGAAAGCTGAAAAAAAGCAAGCTGTAGCTGCCACACGGATGTTACATGATGACAAAGATAGGTAATGTGGGCCACACATTCATGATTGGGGCAGGATGTGGGACACAAGTCAATTTCTCTATTGTGATGTTGTCTGTGCTACAAAAAAGTTAGAGAATTCTTGTATTATACTGTGGTCTAATTACGATGAAACCTTTCTTTTTGAAACATCTGCAGTATGCAGACTGCAGCAGAAACCACACAGAATTCATATCAAATTATAATTGGTCTTATCTCAATTGTTATAGAAGTTTGGAAAATATACTTTGAAGTATGTGCCCAAAATAAAAACTTAAAATAAAATGACATTTGTCCTCCCAAATTTGATTTAGATGATGTATCTACTGTACGAGTCATAAAAAAGACATTTCAGCTATGTGTTACAATATACTTCATGTGTACAGACACTGGAAAAAAATTAGCTTTGCTACAAAGCCATACACTGAAAAACTACATGAGGATTTACTTACAGATGATCCTGGAGTTATTCTTGACACCACCAGAGGCATTTTTTGATCAACACCACCCTAAAAGATGTTAAGTAAACAGTGACTATAAAGATACCATTAGGATGTACGCAGTACATTATACAACAAATAGTCTATTTTTTGTTCCTATGTGAATATAAAATTTATGCTTTGTACTTCACTGTCATGGGCTTGACCTCGCAAGGTGCTCAGTACTCATGCTTAAGTGCTGTGCTGAACTGGGACCAGAGAACTCAGCATCTTGCAGGATCAAACTATGAATCTCCAAGTGTTGTTGGTTTTTTATCCCTTTTTTATTTTATATGACACCGAAGTCTTATGGACATAAAATACATCTTCCCCAGGACTCGTGAGTGAAACAGGTGACCTAACAATGCCCACAAATAAGTGACAGGGATCAGATGCTAGAACTGGAGCCTGGTTCTCATTTTCACTATAGCCACTTTATATATATATTTATATATTCAGGCAGTGTAACAGGGCCTTAAAAAGGACATTAATCAGAAATTACGGAAGCTGCCGCTGCACCTCCTCCTCCAATTCCTTCATTTACTAGTTGTCACCTTTGCAATAACTGGTTCACCACTGGGTGCACACACACCATTAACATGTTCTGTTGATTGTAAAACATGAAGGGCCTAGTTCTCCAAAAATGAGCGCCTGAAGTTAGGCTCCATAGTCCACTAGTAGGCACCTGAATAAATGATCTGCTTTTCAGATGTGTTGGACATACAGCAACTTCTACTAAAGACAACAGAAGCAGTTGGATACTTACTTTAGCCAATTAGGCCATTATTTGGGTGCCTATATAAGCAATTTAGGAACTTAATCTTAAACACCTATTTCTGAAAAATCTTGGCTAGAGTTTTTAACTCTTCAAAAAAAAAATCCTTGTGGGACAGCAAAGGCTCATCATATCCCTTAATCTCTTACCTCTGATGTAAACATGGATATAAAAAATGGAAAACAATATTGATTTGTTCAGTTAAGACACTAGTTACTTAACTATATTGCATGTTCATGAGATTTTAAGGCTCCCTTTTTACCTTCAGATTAAATCCAAATTTCCCATCTTCATCTGGAGTGATTCGCACCAAAAGCAAATCTCCATCAATTACTTCATTCTGCAACACATTGAAAAAAAAATCTTCTAATATTTTCTATTTCTTTACACAAAATAATGGCAAAAAGAACACAATATTTCCTATTAATTCATATTAGAAAAAGTAAACATGGTAAAAATGATGAGGAGCTAGGATTGTACAGTACACAAAAAACTGTTTGTATTTTGCTGTTTATTATACTGGAAGTGGCAGAGACTACCACAATTAATGATGCATAATGGTTTTGATCACAAGCCTGTTGCCCACAATTTTTAGAAATGATCACCTCCTCAATGCCTGATCCCTTGCCAAAGAGGACTTTTTGTTAAGTTTCAGACAAAAGTAGGCTAGACATTATTGATTTCAAGAACTATAAAAAATAAATGTTTCCATAAAGAAGTATATTTGGAATCTTTTTGAAGAGTTCCACAAGCCAGAGTGTCTGAAGTTTGAGGTGTAAAAATTGGCATTGACATAATCTTAATTGAGGGGTAGTTTACTTTATGGATTCACAGCAGAATTAACTGCGATTAGACTGAGTTACTGGCATTGGAAAATTGCATGCTGAGCATACTTAGATTTTTCGAAACTATAATCTAAAGTGCAAAACTTAGAAAGTAATGGCTGCACATAGAGCAGGTTGAAAAATCTTACTGAACAATTTTCCATAAGAAAATTAAGTGTCATTGAAATGTTTTGCTAAAAGCAAAACTTTTTGCAGAGACATGCTGATGACAAACTTTTTGATGGGAAAAATCTAAATGATTAATTTCAACTTTCTTGTCTCATTTAATTTGTGTTTGACTTTCATATTATATTATATATTATGTGTTATAATACAATGTTTTAACATCATCAAAATGAAACATTTTTATGTATCTGAATTTCACAAGAAATTACATCTTTTTGTTTCAATTCAAAATGTCGATATTACCAGCAGGACTGAGTCCATTTTTTGACCAGCTCTACACGCACACATCAATCCAACTGATTCAGCTACGGATTTAAACCCTTAAGGACAGCAAGGACCGGGTGCTAGTTTTAGAAACTGTTAAAATATATTAAGTGAACTGCCAATATCCTCACAGCAAAAAGCACAGGCCATGCAAATTTGTCTGAGTAACTTGCATAAATTTCAGTATATTTACATAAAACTGTTTAGAAGTAGGGAAAGGCAAAAAAAAAAAAAAAGGGGAGAGGGGGGAGAAGAGGGAATAGGAAATCCCAGCATTTGATTGTTTTCCTCTTCCGCGCTTGCCCACATCAACATTTCAGTCCTTCACCCCAAGGAATGTCATTTTATCCACCATCCACATTTCATTGCTATTATACCCCTCTCTGTCCTGAAGCATTTGAATTTAATCTTCCCCCAATAGCATTTCACACTCCCCATCAAGAGGCTCAATTTTAGCTATTCCACCCTCCACCCTTGCATTCCCTGCCACACCCTAGGCATTTTTACTCTACCATACACCTCTCCCCTACCCCACTTCCCACACGTGGTTTAGTTCGGCAGTATGGAGGGGGAGAAGGGTGAGGGAAGCAGTCAAGGAAACAGGAGGGGAGTAGAAGGTTGTTAGACCCCTGGAAGACTTGTGAGGCTGGGGAGGGGAAGCAATAAGGGGGCTTCAGGGCTAGGTATGGTGCTTGGGAATAGTCAGCATAGCACTGGAGTTGGTAGTAGTGAGGGAGATGGGGGGCCCTGGGCAGCAGCTCTCTCTGGAGGGGATGGGGAAAAGGGGTTAGAGAGATTGAGGGGCAAGGGGAGCCAGAGAGTGGTGGGCAGCTGTTGCCTGCTGTATATGCTGAGGGGCACTGCTGTCTACTGGCATGTATAACAGCTCTGACTGACTTTTCTTCCTCCAGAGACGGGGAACTAGGGTGAAGGGCAGACAACTATATGGGGCTTTCCCCTTAAATTAGGGGTTTTTTTTCTGCAGATGGGGCTGAAAATTTGGAGCCTATGGAAAAGCCACAGAGCTGGCAGACTTGCCTGCCACATTGCATAGTGTTTTCCTCTTTGGTAAATGTAAATCTTAATAGACCAGACTTACTCTTATTAGTGCATGCCATTAAACATGTAAATTGTGCAACAGTCAAGTTAACACTGCTGGAATAACCCTATGAATGCTTTATCTCACTGACTGGATGCACATTTATACTAGGCATTCTCCGTTAAACAACTTACCTTCTCACAGTAGTACTGACTGGAATCTTCTGTTAAGCTCCCTTTGGTGACATTGTCATATGTTTCTAAAAACTGTTTGTCCACCCCATCCAATGGATAAGAGCCTGAAAAGTTACCAACTCCATTGGGAGACTGGGACAAGGCAACAGGTGAGGTATGAGTCAGACAGTTCTGTGTTGGACTATTTTCCAATACATTCCTTCATTAAAAGAAAAAGAAGGTACATTAAAAAGGTACTGATATTCATGGGTCTAAACTCAACATACAGTAGTAATTACAAACATGTAATGTCAACTTCTTATAGCAGAGCGCCAGTTAAAGTTGAGCGTCACTTTCTATTTAACTGCAGACTATTCTAAATGCTCTAAAATCCATTACTTGGATTATCTTCAAATTTACCATGCCTCATGGGGGTGGGGAATAAGGTGATTTGGTCAAAATTTGGGGTCATTTGAACAAGGCATTCATGAGATATGCGCTACCCCTCAAAAAACCCCAACATCTGTTGATAAAATCATCTGGTTTTTTAAAACTTTTTTGCGTACATCTGGGGCTCAAACTATGCCTCTAATCCTCTTGAAACTGATCTCAGCCACTTGGCATTTATCCAGCTGTTGGGGAAGCAATATTGAAAATACTGAAAAAGTTATTAAGGGTAAAGTTTATAGAAGTTTCATCTCTGCCTCCCCAAGCCTTCTCATATCTATAGCTCCTTTTTCTGTTTCCCCTTTAAAACTGAGGAAGGGTGGGGAGCTGGGTATGAGCATGTTCAGTAAAATGGCACAGTACACAGCGCTGAGATAGTAGGGGGACATTGAGCACAGAACACCTCACTGATATTAATGAACCACTTCACACCTCTCTGAGCTTCCTATGCTACAGATGGATGTGTAGAGCTCCTTCCCCATACACTAGGCCCAGGTCTGGGGTAGTGGACTTGGCAAGGATGAGGGAGGAACAGTGCTCAGAGTAGTGGGGGTTTGCGGGGGTGGGAAGTGAGAGCAGTGGGCATGAGGAGGTGACCATTGGAGGTCATGGAGCAGTGTCGGACCAGTGGTGGGGAATTCTGAGCAGTGGGGAAGAATTTAGGAGCAATTAAAGGGTTGTTGGAGCAGTGCAGGAAAGAGTGGGATGCAAAGGAAAGCTGTGCAGTAGGAAACGTTGGGGGCTTTGAATTCTGTCCCCCAAAACCCTCTCTCTTCAAAAAACGTTCCCCACTGACTCCAGGCTAGTCCTTGCATAGTTCCTGCCTTCTCTCTCCAGCTCCATAGCCTGTGGGTCCCATTCCAATGCCCACCCTTCCCTGTGGAGGAGAATCAGGCTGTGATACAGGCAGAGAGAAAGAAGTCACAAAGATGATGCAGAGGCAGTGAAGTGACTAACATCTAGCCAGTGCATCCTGTGGCCAAGGCAATCATTAACAAGGAGCCAGAGGAAGTAAAAAAAGAGCTGGGCTGTGGAACATGGGGATACTGAGAAACTATTCTTAAAAATGACAAGGAAATGAACTTCACCAAAACCTCGTTAATGCAGTTATGGTTGCCCAGCAGTGCCTTCTGCCATGCCAGAATATTGAATTCAGCTATACCCAAACTTCTGAAAACCAGGACAAGAAGAGCTAGAGCAACAAAAACAACCCTCTGAAAACCAAGACATAGAAAATTAAGTTAAAGTACACATCATCCCTACAATGCTATTTTAACTCTGTTTCCTGGAGCTGGAAAGAGCCATTGGAAATGGTTCGGGATGAGGTAGGGTGCAATAATAAGTAGGAAGTTCTAAGAGAATGTGCCATTATTTGTAGTGGTGTGCAAAAATTTGAGTTCCAGCATTTATCTGCATGCACTCCAACTACCTCACTTCTTGTATTGAACAGCGGAGGATTAGTTGGAGCAGATTGGCAGAAGTTTTACACTAATACAAGAAGGAGTACATGTTTACTTTGAAGGATTAGGTATTCTTCATTTCAGCACTGTGTTCTGGAAGTTGTAGCAGCAGAGATGCACAGGGGGATCTTCTTGTCAGCAGTCTAATGACATACAAAACAGTAGTCTCTCGGGCTTAGTGGGGTAAGATTTTGGTTTCTCTAGTAATTATTGTTATGAATATTGTATACCTCAAGATATTTATGATTCAAATATAAATCAGTATTATAAAGATACCAAAGTTAGATGTGTAAGTGGATCACACTAACATAATCTTTGAGGAATATAGCAAATGTTCACATTTCTCTTGTAACATCAGATTACAGTCCATAATGATTCCCCAGTGCAGGAAAAGTTAACAGCACTAGGGATGGATGTGACTTCCAAACTGCTTAATTTAATGTTTTTGGTACTATATAAAGAATTACCAGATAAATCACCAACAGATTTTAGCATAATTAAACTTTTACTATATATTCTACAGAGCAATTTAAAGAAGTGACACTTTGCAAATTACGATGTTTGGATGCTTACTGGCATGTTAGAATTCAACATGTTTCTAAAGCTTAGTTTTGAGATTTTTTTAAAGATTTTTTAAAGACATTTTCTAACTATTTAAATAGAAAGGCTTCAAAGATTTCATTCATTCATAATTTTACTTCATATCTGAAATCCCCATTTTCAACAGTAGAATGTCTGTATGCTTATAAGAAAACTCACTTTGGTGATTCTTGTTCAGATGACCTGTCAAAAACAATAAGCGAACATAGGATAAATATCTTCAGGAGAATTGGAACAAAGTATACCACAATTCTAATCTAAAAAAACAATTTCAAGACCTGAGGGCTGTATTCATAGCAATTTAAGGACTTAATTCTATACAGGAAGTAGAACCTGAACCCGGGAAAATAATTAAAGATTTTGTGGATCACTGAAGAAATATTAAACTAACCCCAGCATTTCATTTCTACCACAAAGCCAGCTAACAAAAAAGTTTATCTGCAATCATAAATTATACTAGTGCACAGCAGTGTCAGGATTCAGATTGTTTAATAAAATACTCCTTATCACTCAAGATGGAGCTCTTTGTCATGGCCCACAAAGACTACAGAAGGCACTGCTGATGCTCTGCAAAAACCACATGCTGAAGACACAAATGAAAGTGGCACAGCCCTTGCAGTTAGCAGAGTTGCAGTATACTTGTCCCCAAAATGTAGGGCAGAATGGCTGCTTATACAGAAAGCCTGCAGACAAAAGCATAACTGCATGCACATGTGTACGATACAGTACAGGAAGCAAAGGCAAGTTAATTGATGTTCATTACAGAGCAGCTTGACTAGGAAGAGCAGGGATTTTTCCAAATGTGATCCACATCTCAATAGAGATATTGACTTGTGGACAGCACCTCGCACATTCATGATTGCATAAATCACTCCGCTCCTCTCTGCAATCATAAAATCTCTGTGTCAACTACAGCAATTGCTTAAATGGAAAAGACTAGGAGAGTATTTAATATATGTTTAGCTTTTCTCAATATGATGGAGAAACTGAAAGCAAGAAGAAGAGCCAGCACCGTGTCACCAATCAGCACTCTGTGGACCATCAACTGCTCCACAGATCACTGGTGGTCCCTGGGAACCAACAGGGTTGTATAGAGCAAGACCAACAGCTCCATCCAACTATAAAGAGGCATCGACCTTGATGGTTCTGGTTCCCAACCCCAACACAGCAGCTTGGAAGAGGATTTGGAATACAGATC
Organism: Lepidochelys olivacea; assembly: GCF_965140295.1. Taxonomy (NCBI): domain Eukaryota; kingdom Metazoa; phylum Chordata; order Testudines; family Cheloniidae; genus Lepidochelys; species Lepidochelys olivacea. The sequence continues at coordinate 161,192,459 of NC_140412.1, read as the reverse complement.
TAGAAGAAACACCCTAGAAGGAACTGCCTACTTTGGAAAGTCAGAAAAAGGTTCTCTTACTGAAAGTTTTCCACCACATTTTGTTCTATCAAGGTGGTTTTTACTTAAGAGGGCCAGATCATTAAATCTAGGTCCAGAGATGAAAAAATTGGTGGCTTTGTCATTTTCTGCAAGAGGAGATGTGCTTTGTGATTTTGCTGCCATGGAATTTGCTGATAAATTGTGCTCCAAAATATAAGCCTTCTTTTAAAATATTTTAACAAATATTTACATTTCTAATTCTTCTGTAACATGAACCAAGCATACAAACAAATTGGACAGAGATGACTGCAGACAGCCTGAAACATTTCCGGAAGTGTAAATTGTTCCCTTTATCTCAATGATGTGTTAACCTGAAACCTAATAAAGACAATTTAAAATGCCAACAGTGTTAAATATTTCACTTTTGATCACTGAAACGTACAACTAATGTCCTTATCCCATGGTCCTATCCATCTGCTGTCCCAAACTTTCTCAGCTGACAAAACCTCTAGCTTCCCTCCGGAAGACCTTTACAAGACAGTTCTGCATTCTGAATAAAAAAGTTTGGCAGAAGATGAATTTGTTTTAAAATAGCAAATTAAACAAGAGGAATACTGTATCCAGTGTATAATTCATTTTTAGATTTAATTCAGTAAGACGGATTTTTAATATATCTTCTGCCTGTGTAACTTACATGCTTTATACTGCAGCATTTGAACTTGTTTGATTCAACAAAGGAGAGAAACAGTTTGGAGGGTGGGAAGGACATGGAGGGCAACTTAGTCAGGGCACAGAGCATTCAGAACTTGGGTGTGGCAGTTACTAGACATGCTCAGTAGCTGTTTCTGAATCTGTACAGGAACTTTTCATTGTGGTCAATCCGCCTGGCGGGTCACCCTCCAAAAGCTGAGCCTATCAGAGCATCAGGTGGCTGAGGGGAAAGGGCAGGTTATGAATATATGAGTTAAAAAGGGAGCCCCGTGGACTCAGCAGCTGATCATCGTAAGACCATGAGATGTGCTGTGAGGGCTGCATCCCAGTCATGTAGAACTTTGGATGCAGAGCAATGCTATTCCAGCTTTACTTACTAGAGAAGCCCTCCATTGGGATGTTTTGTCCACTGTGGTCTGTGTCATAGACCCAGAGGGAGAGCTGGGGTGAGTATTTGTTGCCCTAGAGGCTACAGAGCCAGCAGAACTTACATTTAGCTATCAGCTAACTGCTCTAAACTGCAATTCTGCCTCAGTTAAAGAGAGAGAATGGAGCAGAGCTTAGTGTGGTGTGGGTTTTTAAATTCTTGCCTGACTTAGCTGCGCTTATGGGGAGAAGATGGTGCCCTATAGAATGAGAGCCTTACAGAGATCGAGGGAATGGATGATTTATATGCTGATCCCAATATCTGTACCATTTTGAATGCAAGCTGCAGATTTCTGTTAACCCAAGGGCTGGAATAGGACTAGCTATGGAGATCCTCAGACTGTTTGCTGACAGGTTCTGAAGTGTTGAAAGAGATGTTCCCACTCTTCTCAAGCTCTGGGGAGTCCAGGTGACACACAGAACATATTATGGCCACACTACAGAGACATCTCTGAGAGAAAATCAGAGGGGAATGTATTTGTGTGCGTGCGCACTGAAGTATAAGAGATATTATCTTGAATCTTTATATTTTAATGTATGTAACAGAAACAAAGTGGGGAACTCTGTAAAACAAACACCAATAGATTTACTAATAGCTTTTGTTTAAAGTTATTCATAGTTTTCCAAATACCATTTACCATATTTTATACTGTTTACTGTGTGCATTAAATGTTTTAGTAAGACAGTGTATGGTAGTCTCTCTCTGAAATGGACTGGTAACTATTAACACCTGTTATCAGGGTTTCACATACAACAGCTGTAGCATTACCAGACAGAACTCTAATCTGTGCTTCAGCAAAGAGTTAAACTGAGGTGCAGGAAGAAGGGGAGTTTAACAGAGTTACATTTACTATTGTTTTACCATCCCACTAGTGCTGCACCAGAATGCTACAGCATCTATTGGCCTTGCCACAGAATATGGTTAAGGGGTAATAGAAAACCAGCACGGAGGAACTAACTGCACACCACCACTGGTAGAAGCACTAGTGGACACCCCACCTCACCCCACCCCCAGGCCATATTCTAGGGATTGCAGTCTCATTGACAGGTTTCAGAGTAACAGACGTGTTAGTCTGTATTCGCAAAAAGAAAAGGAGTACTAGTGGCACCTTAGAGACTAACCAATTTATTTGAGCATAAGCTTTCGTGAGCTACAGCTCACTTCATCGGATGCATACTGTGGAAAATACAGAAGACGTTTGTTTTTATACACACAAATCATGAAAAAATGGGTGTTTAACACTACAAAAGGTTTTCTCTCCCCCCACACCCCACTCTCCTGCTGGTAATAGCTTATGTAAAGGAATCACTCTCCTTACAATGTGTATGATAATCAAGGTGGGCCATTTCCAGCACAAATCCAGGTTTTCTCATTGAATAGTGAATATCACGATGGGGAGGAGATATTCTATATGAGAGTAGTTCTCCACATTGTATTCCACAGACCACTTAGTCTACATTTCTTTTACAATGTCCTCTTTCAACTTCCTAGTCCATGGCCACTTGTTGCTTAGACATTTTATTCTACAAACCAGAAGAAAGGGATCTGCTGACCACACTTTGGGAGCCAATGTCCTAAATTATGACTTCCTGGGACAGGTCCTAGGGACCTCAAAGAGCATTGGTTTCAGGGAGCTGACACAGTGAACACATGGCTTTTCCAAGGATTATTTTTTGTCTGTCTGTTCAAGCAACTAAGTTAAACAGATTAAATATCATATTACCTGCAAGCAACTTTGTCACCTTGTTTTGTGTATGTCTCCCTCTCCTCCTCAATGTGATGTCATCTCCCTGCGTCCTATCACTGTATCTAACCTGGATTGTAAAATCCTTAGGACAGGGACTATTATTTATTTGGATATGTCCCTGAAAGGTTCTTAAAAAATTGCTGCTGTTGTTATAAACATATGTTAATAATAAAAGTGGCTAAGCCTTTCTTGATCTACAACTCTGCAGATGGTGGATCTTGGGACAACAGCTATCTACATCCTTATACAGTAGTTATCTCTAGAAATAGCATGTGTAAATATACCTGTGTATTTCAGTAAGTTAAAAAAAAATTACATGAACTGTGGTGGTTAAATTAGAAGTAACTAAGTGATATTGTGGAAAATACAATAATGAACGCCAAAGGGTAATGGACTTTAAACAGAAAAAAAAGTATTTTTGCATTCAATTGTTTAAAACAGATCAACTATATTATATAATGTCAAGTATCGGGGGTAGCCGTGTTAGTCTGTATCCACAAAAACACCAAGGAGTCCTTGTTGTTTATATTATATAATGCCATCTGGAAGTAAAAGCCATAAGTGAGCATTGCTGCAAACTAGATCCATAGTGTCTGGAATCATAGGACTGGAAGGATTTAGAGAGGTCACCTAGTCCAGTCCTCTCCACTCATGGCAGGACTAAGTTTTATCTAGACCAAGAATATCCATAAACTTAAAATGTACTTAAAAGGAAATCAGCTATTAATGCTTTCACATGAAGTGAGGTGCCATACCAAAATAATTCTTTTTTAAAAAAACTGGTCAATCAAATTGTTGGGAACACTGGGGCATGGCCACTAGGTAACTCGAGAGGATGAAAGACCACGAGTGTCAATGAAGCCCCCTCGCACTAGGCCCCGGTGTCCTTGCCCCCCCCCTCCTGCCTGGAGGCACTCGCAGCAGCTCTGCGTGCTAGGCCCAAGTGTCCTTGGCCCCCCCGCCTGGAGGCACACACAGTAGTTATGCTGAGAATCTGCAACAGTATGTTGCAGAGTCAGACTGCCTGAAACTAAGCAAGGCCAAACAGGGGAAATATAAAAAAACAATGCTGAATAAAGCAGCTTTATATATAGTTTAACAAATGATACAGAGAATTAGGGAACTAGGTGGGAACTGGATTGGCTAGCTATATGGATACTTAAAGCAGCTTGCTATTGGATAAGTATGCTAAAAAAAAAAAATGTATAAAAGCCTGTGTAACTTCCTGCTTTGTTGTACAGGATTTGAAATTCAAATCTCCCTGTACCTTTTTAAAGCTTCAAATAAACTTTTCTGCTTCTCCACCCCGTTGTAATTATTGGGTGTAGCACACCGGGTAACGAACCAACTCAAGCTGTTGTTCAGCCTCTCGGCACTGGGTGCCGGTAACAGCTTTTGGCGTCCCTGGGTGGGCTCGAGGCTGCAATTTAGCCTTGCCCGGACCCCTCCTGGAGGTCGAGGATTGCGGCGAGAACCGACGCCCAGTGCGCACCGGTGAGTTCATCGGGGGCCTCGGAGGAGACGCGATTTGATCGACCCCAGAGGGCACAACGGAGCAACGCACTCATATAGTGGAGAAGCAGTTGTGGATGGCGGTGAAGAACCGGTCCCTTAGACGTGGGGGAGGAGCAGCTGCAGGACGGCGGTGAAGAACCGGTCCCTTAAATAAGGTAGGAACCTTTTAAAATCCGAATTATATGCTCTGTTGGAACCTGGGGACGCCCAGAGTTACCCTGTAGGTATGGGACAGGGACAGAGCTCAGAGGTTAGGGCACGGTGTACGCCCCTAGAGTGCATTCTAGCAAACTGGAAGGTATTTGGTGCGGATCCGATGACTAAGAGCCAATTAAAACGATTCTGTACAGTTGACTGGCCTCAATATCAACTAGAGGACCAGGAGTGGTGGCCACCAGGAGGGTCAATTAATTACAACACGATCCTTCAGTTACTCCTGTTCTGTCAGAGAACAAGGAAATGGAATGAACATATGTATGCGCATTTGTTTCTGACTTTATGTACTCGACCAGATATTTTACAGCGCTGTAATCTGACTCCAACTGGTTCGGTAGCAGCTAATGTTAGTCCCCAGACCCCCACCCCCACTGTAATGGCAGAGCCGGTGTCCCCTTCGGCCCCTACACCCACACCTTGTAAGTCCCCAATGGTTGGCCTATACCCCTTAATCACCAAAACTAAAGTCGCCCGGTCTGGATCAGACAGGCGTCCTGCCACAACTATGCAGGTTTATACTCATGTGCCCTTTAATCCTGTGGATTTGGCTGCTTTCAAAGCACAGGCAGGAGAGTTTTCCACCAACCCAAGCAGGTTTATATCAGTCTTTGAGGGGTGCCTCAGTAGTCACAAGCCGGACTGGGATGATTGTAACGTCCTCCTGCGAACCCTATTGTCTGAGGTTGAAAGACAACAGGTTGTGTCCAAGGCAAGGGAGGAGGCGCAGAGACGGTACGACCGGGATCGTATTAATGTCCCTGACCCGGATGCACAAGTCCCCCGAGCAGACCCCAGGTGGGATCCAAATGATCATGGGGATATGACCCGCCTTACCTCCTATAAGGAGTTGCTTTTGCATGGACTCCGTCACTCGGCTGTCCGACATAATAATTGGGCAAAGCCATATGAAGTAATGCAGGATTTAAAAGAAAGCCCAGGGGCCTTTCTACAGAGTATTCGGGACACCATTCGACAGAACACTAATGCAGACCCCGATGATCAGGCAACTAAGTCAATTATTAAGGGAATTTTTACAAGCAGAGCAGCCCCTGATATTAAGAGAAAGTTACAAAAAAAAAAGAATTTAATGGGTATGACCATGGCACAAATTTTAGAGACTGCAAACCGAGCTTATAGTCTGAGAAAGACAAAAAAAAAAAAAAAGCAAGTAAAATTAATGGTAACAGCGGTACAGGCCGGCACTAAGAGAAGGGGCCGTGGACGCGACCGTCTGGGCCTGCAGGAGAGACGACTGGGTCGCAACCAGTGTGCCCTGTGTCAACAGGAGGGACACTGGAAAAATAAGTGCCCAAAAAGGAAAGAAAAGGGGGGTGCCCCTATAATGGCGATGGTGGAGCAGGAATAGGGGTGTCAGGAAAGACGGACCACCCTACCCCCGGAACCCCGAGTAAAGATGCGGGTGGGAAGCTCAGAAATAGATTTTTTAGTGGACTCTGGAGCGGCCCGAACTGCCGTAAATCAGCCTCTTCAGTTGCCAGTAGCAGATTCCCTTACTGTGGTGGGAGCCACAGGCAGGGACACCAAGTGCCCAGTGTATGCCCCAGCGGAATGTGCTTTAAAAGACAGGACTATATCCCACAAGCTGGTATACCTCCCTGAGTGTCCAACACCTCTGCTGGGACGGGATCTACTTTGTCGCCTCGGTGCCACCCTGTATTTTACTGAGGACAAAATAACCCTTACCTTACCCCCTGAGAATGCCTGGATCATGACCCTTGCAGTTGAGCCCTCAGCCATGCAAGCCCCAGAATGGAGTCCGTGGGAAGACCAGGTATACCCCCTCGTGTGGGCATCAGGGATTCCAGGAAAGGCCACCCACCAGACCCCTATTACTATTCAGCTCATACCAGAAAAAGGCCCAATGCAAGTAAAACAGTATCCAATCAAGAGGGAAGCCAGAGAAGGTTTACAGAAAACTATAGATCAATTCCTAATGTATGGTATTCTCCGGAAATGTCAGTCAGCCTGGAACACTCCCATTCTACCCGTACAGAAGCCTAATGGCACGTATCGGCTGGTACAGGACCTAAGGGCAGTCAATGAACGGGTTAAGACTCTGCACCCTCTTGTCCCTAACCCGTACACCTTATTGGCTTCTATAGGGGGACAGTATACCCATTTTTCAGTCCTTGATCTAAAAGATGCTTTCTTTACCATCCCAGTTGCCACCCCATCACAGGAGATCTTCTCCTTCGAGTGGGAGGACCGAAAAAGGGTTAAAAAGCAACTTTGCTGGACAGTGTTGGCCCAGGGATTTAAAAACTCTCCCACCCTTTTTGGCCAGGCTCTGGCCAGGGACCTACAGGAGTGGGATAATGAGGAGGCTCTCCTTCTGCAGTATGTAAATGATTTGTTAATTGCCACTATGGGCCAAAAACCCTGCCTTAAAGCCACCGTGAGCCTCCTGAATTTTATTGGACTCCGGGGATATCGTGTAGCACGGAGTAAGGCTCAAATTGCCCTCCCAGAGGTACGGTACCTCGGGTTTCACATACGGCAAGGGGAGCGTCAGCTTTCAAGCGAAAGAAAGGAAGCTATCTGTCAAGTTCCTACCCCAAGTAACCGTAAGCGGCTCAGGGCATTTCTGGGTATGGCAGGCTTTTGCAGGATATGAATCCCAGAGTTTGGACTGTGGGCTAAACCCCTGTACGACTGTGTAAAAGGAGCAGATCATGACCCCTTCTATTGGACCCCAGAGGCTGACAGGGCATTTAAAATCCTAAAAAAAAAATTGATGGAAGCCCCAGCTCTGGGCCTGCCAGATCTCTCTAAGCCGTTTCAGTTGTATGTACATGAACGAAGGGGGGTGGCCCTAGGAGTGCTTACACAGCTGTTAGGAGCATGGAAGCGTCCTGTGGCTTATTTTTCTAAGCAATTGAATCAGGTTGCAAAGGGTTGGCCGGCATGTTTACGGGCGGTCGCAGCTACTGCCCTATTGCTTAAGAAAGCCGAGAAGCTAACATTGGGAGGGGTTATGCAAATCTATACTCCCCATATGGTCCGAGCCTTATTGAAAGCAAAGGGAGGGCTTTGGCTCACCCAGGCTCGGATTGCTCGGTACCAGGCTAAGCTGTTAGAGAACTCTGAAGTCACCCTACAGCCTTGCCCCTCCCTTAACCCAGCCACTCTCTTGCCAGAAACAAAGAAACAAAAACATGACTGTTTAAAAATCATAAATGTCCAGTACTCCAGCCGTCCGAATTTAAAGGATGTACCTCTCCCAAATGCAAATTATGAGTGGTACACTGATGGAAGCAGTACTGTAATAAATGGGCAAAGGAGGGCGGGTTATGCTGTTGTGACCCTCCATGACACTGTGGAAGCTGAAGGTTTGCCTGCTGGGACCTCTGCCCAGCTTGCCGAACTAATAGCCCTGACCCGTGCACTTGAACTGTCAAAAGGAAAGCGGGTCAACATTTTTACTAATTCAAAGTATGCTTTTGGTGTGCTGCATGCTCATGCTGGCCTATGAAAGCAAAGGGGAATGCTGACAGCCCAAGGCTCCCCAGTCAAGTACGGGCCCCAAATCCTCCGGCTCCTAGAAGCCAAACAACTCCCCTCGGAAGTGGCGGTGGTACACTGTAAAGCCCATCAAAGGAAAGATCAAGATGTGGCCAGAGGTAACGCCCGGGCAAATAGAGAGGCTAAGCATGCTGCCACCCTGCCATCCCCTCAGACTGAGAACGCCCATATGCATGCCCTTATCCCATCAGTAGGGGAGCTTCCAACCCCTCAGTACTCTGGGGAGGAGAGACAGCTAACTGACAAACTCGGTCTCCGGGAAAAGGAGGGATGGTTCCATTCCCCGGAAGGGAAGGTCCTCTTACCAAAGGGCCTAATCCGGCCAGTGCTGCAGAAACTACATCAAACCACTCATGCTGGCAGGGAAGCACTTATCCAGCTAATGGGAAAATACTTCATCACTTCCGGACTCCGACCCCTGGCTGCCCAGGTACAAGCGGACTGCTTAGTCTGCCAAAAGAATAACCCCCGACGGGACATCCTGTGCCACCAGCTGCCCTAGAACCCACTCTGGGCCCCGGACAAGTGTGGCAAATAGACTTTACTGAGTTTCCCCGGACCCAAGGGTTCAAATATCTCCTTGTTATAGTGGATCGGTTCAGCGGATGGCCAGAAGCCTTCCCATGCCGTAACTGCACTGCCAAAACAGTGGCCCTCAAGTTTGTTATAAAAATCATTCCTCGCTTTGGACTCCCCCTGTGAATGGAATCTAACAATGGAACACACTTCACGTCAAAAATCATTCAAAGCATCTCACATGCCTTACAGATCCCCTGAAAACTCCATACGCCCTGGAGACCGCAAGCCAGTGGTGTAGTGGAGCGTACCAATCAGACCCTTAAACGGCATCTCTCAAAAGTGTGCCAAGAAGCCTCACTGCGATGGCCTGATGCTTTGCCCCTCGTCCTACTCCGTATCCGCATTCTCCCAAAGGGTAAATTAGGGCTCAGTCCCTTTGAAATTATGTTTGAAAGGGCATGGCCCATAAATGGCACCCCGGTTCTGTCAGGGGAATAAAAGTTGGGTAATGTTTTTTTGTCACAGTATATGTGTTCCCTGTCTGCTGTTCTCTTGTCTCTTCACAGGTATACCAAGGATTCCCAGCCTCTCCCCTTGGACTCTCCCGTTCACTCCTTACAGCCCGGTGACTCTGTGCTTGTTCGCACCTGGAAAGACAAGCCTCTTCAAAAAAAGTGGAAAGGACCCTATACCGTCCTGCTGATTTCCCATACAGCGGCAAAAATCGAGGGACACAAAAACTGGATCCATCACTCTCGTCTGAAGGCAGTACCTGCCCCCTCGTCAGCAGAACAGTGGACCGTCCAACCTGCTGACTCCTCATCTAGTGACAATCTCGGGCTAAAGCTACTGTTTAAAAGACACAAATAGCGGGCACCTTAATGCTAAAATGGGCCCACCCAGGTATTAAAAACTTTGGGTTAAAAAAACTCTGGTAATAATTAATTGGGTAACATTGTTATTCTTTGTATTGGTATTTCCAAATTGTGCATATCGGGAGCATAACTCCTTTGTTTTGCTTGCGCACCATGTTGCTACTTTAACAAACCAGACTAATTGCTGGGTGTGTGCTCCAACTCCACTATCCCCCAAAACGGGAATGCCCCTTGACATGCTACCCTTGACCCTAGCAGAATTAGCCACCACCAAAGAGCAGAAAAGAACGGACTCACCGTTCTGGAACAAAACCTCTTTACAGCAAGCCACCTATCAGGACCAGGAGTATTCAGTTGCAGTACTCACTAAAAAAGTGTTATATTTTACCCGAAACCAATCTGATCCCTATGGGCATCCTGTAAAAAAAAGCTCCTGTGTTATTACACAGTGGGCTAATGGATATTAAATAAAGACCAACAGGGGAGGCCAACAGTGTGGGTATAATGATTCCTCCCCTTTTAAAAAAACACTTACAAATAATCTTACCACAAAAAAGGGGTTTAAAAATGTAACTTGCCGTCCAGTTAATATCTCCAATGTAGCAAGCCAATGGTGGGTTTGTAGTGGTCCCTATGGCAAATGTAATTTAAACGGCACAATTAAAAATGCCCCCACTTGTACCCAATCAGGAGGATGGGATGCCCCCCTAGGGGCATATAAGATGTTTGAAAAAGCAGCCTTAAATATCCCAGGAATCCCCTTAAAAAACAGTCCTTATTGGGCCCTACAGGGTCACTATTTTGTATGTGGCCGAAAGGCTTACAAGGTGCTGCCAGCCAACTGGACAGGTAGCTGTTATATAGCTCATGGAGTTCCTCATCTTTCCATAACTGCCACACTGCCCAAAAAAAAAAATTAGAAATGCCCAAGACACCTCTGTTAAGTCACAAAAAAAGACCCTGCGGCAACTGACTAAGGCATTAGCGGGCAATATAAAAAATCCCCTCACAACCGAGAAGCTGGTAGGGTGCTCTATACTGAAAATAGCACCACTGTTTACCGGGCCAGCCCTGGCATGCATAGGCCGCTATACTGTAAGGCTGCAGATGGTACTTAAAAAAGTGGCCTTAAAATTAAAAAACTCGGTTAATAATTTAAAATCAGCAGTAAAAACATTAAATAAAAAGGTACAGCAGCTCAGGACGTTTTCCCTCCAAAACAGGCTGGCTTTGGACTATCTCTTGGCATCCCAAGGAGGGGTTTGTGCCCTCATCGGGCCCCAATGTTGTGTATATGTAAATAATAGCAGTTATAAAATCTATGAAAAGGTGGTACAGGCTGAGGCCCATGCCCGAGCCGGAGCACAGGTTGCCTATACTGCCACAGAAAACAATTGGTTGCAAACCTTGTTTTCAGGCTGGGGTTTGTCGTCTTGGCTTGGTGGTTTATTTAGCCTGCTATTGAAATTTCTCTTTCCTGTACTGCTTGTATTACTGGTATTATGCTGTGCGGTATCATGTATCAGGGCCCTTTTGCAAAAGTTAATAAGTCATTCTCTTCAGGGCTATCACAAAGTGCTTATGCAAAGTCATATTGTAAAAAAATAAGTAGCCCAAGTAAGAAAACTCAGAGCCAAGGCTGTTAAGTGTTCTCAAAGGGGGGAGTTGTTGGGAACACTGGGGCATGGCCACTAGGTAACTCGAGGGGATGAAAGACCATGAGTGTCAATGAAGCCCCCTCGCACTAGGCCCCGGTGTCCTTGGCCCCCCCCCTCCTGCCTGGAGGCACTCGCAGCAGCTCTGCGTGCTAGGCCCAAGTGTCCTTGGCCCCCCCGCCTGGAGGCACACACAGCAGTTATGCTGAGAATCTGCAACAGTATGTTGCAGAGTCAGACTGCCTGAAACTAAGCAAGGCCAAACAGGGGAAATATAAAAAAACAATGCTGAATAAAGCAGCTTTATATATAGTTTAACAAATGATACAGAGAATCAGGGAACTAGCTGGGAACTGGATTGGCTGACTATATGGATACTTAAAGCAGCTTGCTATTGGATAAGTATGCTAAAAAAAAAAATGTATAAAAGCCTGTGTAACTTCCTGCTTTGTTGTACAGGATTTGAAATTCAAATCTCCCTGTACCTTTTTAAAGCTTCAAATAAACTTTTCTGCTTCTCCACCCCGTTGTAATTATTGGGTGTAGCACACCGGGTAACGAACCAACTCAAGCTGTTGTTCAGCCTCTCGGCACTGGGTGCCGGTAACAAAATTAGTGCAGGTGTAGAAGGTTATAACATATTTACATCTCACTAAGTGTGAAGAAGAAAAAAAAGGTGGGTGGGAGAGGAGGTAATAGTTTTATTTCATTAAGTCATTAATGAATTCATTAATCAGTTTTTTTTCCCCAAGCCTCAAACCTCTGAACACCATAAAGTAAACATGCTGAATGTCCCCTCATACTGCTCTGCTCTTGTAAAGAGGAAGGGCTACTTAACTGAAATATAAAAGAACCCTGTGTGCAACTGAAAACCCTTTTTCGCTTACAATCAGAACAGAGCTGACCAGTATGGTGGAGGAACAGTCCTATGCTGACCACGTTATGGTGCCCTTTAATTCAACTTTGATATTTTCTCAAAATAGACTCACAAAACTGGAATAAATACCTCAAGTCGTTTTTGCTTTTCTAACATTTAATTCTTAAACATCAGGCACAAAAATTAGACTGAAGAATGTTAACCATTAGGATAACATGAAGGTCAGGTGCAAGTTAAGTGTTGATTTAGAAAACACGGAGATACACATTTTTTAAAACTGATTCACAATTTCTTCCTTCCATCCTATACCACTCCCCTTGGTCAGTGGTAAATAACTAACCTTCACAGAAATGATTAAGTAAGAGTGCTGCCTTGCATTACTTACTTCCTGACAATAGTTCTCTATGTATACCTAAAAAAGGGAAAGGTACCATGTTTACTCTCTCTGTGGAATGAATATGTTTTTCTGTACATATTGTCTGCCCAATTGGATTATTGCAGCTCTACATGTGCAACGATGAACTGCTCAGTCTCTTTTCTAACAAAGCTATAATAGAATAGTCATGCTGCCTTTGAATTGTTTTGTTAATTTACAAACCAGTAACTATTCAAGAACTTTGGGTGATGGACAGAATGAAAACAAAAAACAATTATACCAGGTAATGAAAAAAATGGAGATCTCCCCCATAACCAACTAATCCTTAACCAAGCATTCTATAACCTAACCATCCTCTCTCACACCTCTGGTACAAGTCAAGGAAAACAGATAAGCTCTGTAGTGTGTTTGGAAAGTCACTGAATCCAGGCTCTAACAGATCAAGAGGAAAGTACATTTATTAGGTAAGGACCCTCTACTGAAACTTCTCTGCCATCAACCTCCTCTCTTTTTAGAGGGATGGGAGTTGGGGACTGTCACAACTGCCTGTTTAGTACAATATTTGACTTACAAAGCTGTATTGTGACAGGATGAATATTTGCTTCATGAAAGCTATTACAGCATATACCAGTAACACTTGTTCATAGACAATGGCTTGTCTCTATTTCAAATTTTCCTTCAGAGTCCTTCAGTATTCTGGATTTAGGTTTTTGTTTTTTTTTAATAGTTAAAAGAAGTCTGACTGTATACATCAGTATGGGGGAAAAGGGCTTTCTGTAACGCATTTTCTGTCAAAGCTAAAATGTTCCCTTTTTTACTTAATTCAATTTTAAAACAACATTAAATACTGACGCCTAGGTGTCACTTGCCACTTTCAGTTTCTTCTATTATCTACTGTTCTCTTAAACATTAGCTCTAAATAATTACTCAGGCATTCAGATGGAAATTAGATGTAGGACTAGGAATGAGTGCATATCACTTTTTTAAAAAAATCCATTACGTGGCCTACATATTTCGTCTATATAGAAACTCTGTTCCAAAATCTGGAAGGATGAGAGATGTCTGTGTAAAATAGGAGTTCGCTAACAGTTAAATATGAAAAAGGTAAAGGAAAATATTATAGTAGACAATATAATTTTACAAGGCATTCAAATCTCAATTAAAAGCAATGAGTTACATTAAGTTACAGAAAGAAATGGAATTGGTGGGGAGAGTAAACTAAGTTTGAAGAAATAGGTGGTAACAGCGGGTGCTGGTACGGGGAATAGCTAAAAGGTTATTTTTCTGCATACAGGACAGAATATGTAGGTTTTGGAGATATCTTCCACTGAACACATCCGATGAAGTGAGCTACAGCTCACGAAAACGTATGCTCAAATAAATTTGTTAGTCGCTAAGGTGCCACAAGTACTCTTTCTCTTTGCGGATACAGACTAACATGGCTGCTACTCTGAATCCTAGAAAGTAGTGTTCCAAAGTTGTGGTCCTTTAGATGTATGTCTACACTGGAAAATGCATCATGTTAAATAACAGGTTTTAACAAACACTGTGTTAAACGCAACTTTGTTGTTGGTCTGGACAAGGAGTTATGTTTAAAAACATGCAAGCTCCTCATGGTAAATTTAAATTAAAATTTTGCTAAAAAATCTTTTAAACACCACTCTTCTTGTCCACACTAATGTCAAAGTAACGTTTAACACCATGTTAATGAAAATGTTTTAACATGCTTCCCAGTGCAATGCATTGTCCCAGTTTAGACCAGCCCTATTCCATGGCTATTCTGTGTTCTGTATGGAATGTGTGTGTCAGTCCAATCCCTAGTGGACAGGTGGTCATATCACAACACATCACCAAATTTTGGAACTAACTGCCACCAGAGTTTCAGAAGACATCACAAATTAATAGCCACAGAAAGAGAATTTCTCCCTCTTCTTAGAATGTTCCTTCATAAGTCAGGATACAGGCACATCGTAGGACAGTGTGCAAATGTGCATGGTCTCTAACTGTGCTACATTTTCTGTGGCACAGTCAGTGACCATTCTCTAGGGCTGTCATTTTGGCAACCTCTCACAAATGCTAAATTCATACAAAAATAAAGGAGGGAAAATAATTAGCAATACTACTAGGATATGTAGGTGCTAAAGATGTTGAATAAAGCTATATCAGTGTTATTTTTTTAAATATACATGGCTAGTTTGCTTTAAAACATTGTTTTTGTGAAATATCTAAAATTTCCACAAGTTTATAAATAACAAAAATGGGATAGGTTTTTAGTTTTATTTTTTTAAAAGCATGAAGCGTTAATAACTCATCAGATGAGGGTGCTGCAACAAAGATGTGACCTCCAACAAAGGAGAGATCTGAATTGGCAGGAAGGCAAAAGCAACTGAGGATATCAAGGTGCATGTTACGGTTTGTGCAGCACTTTACACTTTCCAAGTGCTAGCACAAGAACAAGGAAGGAGAGGAGGGTATAGACATCAAGGTCCTTGAAGACTTTCAGGATGGAATGATGTGACCATGCAGAGGTGTGAAGGTGTCCAAGACATGTTAAGAGGCTTCAGAAGAATTTTAGTTATCAAGGCAAGAAAAAACAAATGTATGGAGGAACAAATCAGAGGAGTAAGCATTGAAGCAGCATCAGATACAGGATATGTTTGAGACTTGATAGTAGATTGACAGTACTAGATTTAGGGGGGAAAAAAGAGCTCAGTATCAAGGATACACTCCACATTTATCAAACTGAAAACAAAATGGCTATCAGAGCTTAAAACTACAGATGAGAATATTTTTTCCTGCCAAATAAAAGAACGTCCATCTTGGTGTCATTCAGCTGAAGAAAATAAAGGCTGGGCCAGATGATATATTCAAGAAAGATAAGCCTGGAGACAAAGAAGAGATCAGGGAAAGATTTAAAGGAGCAAGAGAACTGAGTGTCAACAGCACAGAATTGATGAGGAGATTCCCTTTTGAAATAATACAGTGTGGAAGGTGGAAAATATAGGTGTGAGAGGAATGAGAACAGAGCCTGAGGAACCCACCGAAGACCTGGTTCTTGTCTGAAATGTACTTCAAGGCCAGGAAAGAGCAGGAAGAAAAACGAGAACTGAAGCAGGACGAAGAAGCAGCAGACGCCAGAGACATCAGCATAAAATTAAAAGCTTTTTAAAAGCTTATTCTCAGTATGGCCAACAGTGCCCTGAGGTCAAGAAGGAAAACTGTAAAGAAATCCTGTTTAGCAAAGTAGAAAGCATTTAATGGCCACTGAGCCCTGAGAGTGGGAGACAGCCAGAATAGAATGGATCAAAGATCCTGTGAACAATCAGGAATTAGAAGACATGAGAGAAGATTGCAGAGAGAGCTAACAGGATTTGAGGAGACAGTTAAGAGTATTGAGATCAAGGAGGAGTTCCCTGAGAAGCAATGTGATGGCTGCACTTTAGATAAGCAGGAGATAGTACCAGTAGACATGGCAAAGCTGAAGATGGCAGTGATATGAGCTGGAGTGGGGTGACAAAATGGGAGCAGAGAGGACAATATAGAGTTCAAGGAAGGAGTGTTGATCTCTGAAAGACAGATGTTATGTTCAGGTGTGGAAACCTGGAGATTACAGGAGAATTGAGTGGATGCTAAGGGATAGAACTGGTGGAAGCTTGAGAGGAAGGGGACACTGAAGGTACTAAATGGTACCACAATGGTACTGAGGCACTTTTACAGTGGAAAGAAATGACCAACTCCAGAGTGTGCTGATAAGGAGGAGGCAAAGTTGGATAGTTGAAGGAGTAAAATGATAGTTTAGATGAGTAAACAAGGTTTTCTAATAATTTTTGAAGTTACAGAACAATTAAATAGTATTGTGATAGGGTGTACACTTGCAACCTTGTGCCCCAAGGGGTTTAAGGGCAATATGGGGCCCACGTAGCCCCACCCTGCCCCTCCGGGTCGAGCAAGTATGCTCCGACTGGAGGAGAAGGTTAAAAAGGAGCTCAGAAGCCCAGGCAAAGGGTGATGGATGGGCTACAAAAGTGAGGAATTCTTCTCCAGCAAGCCAGACAAAAGAGTGAGTCTGAGTGGGGACTACCGATTGGGTAAGGTCCTCAAGCAGAGCCTTTTCTAACCATCTCCCCCTTGAGAACTCACAGGTCCAGCAGGGCCCCTCCTTTGGACTCTTTTGTTGTGAGGTGATTGACTGGCTGGAGTATAGGGGCCATGCACCAAACTGAAGGGATCTATAGGCAGGAAATACCCCAGGGAAGCAACTCACTGCAGGTGTTACTTCCTACAGGGCCATGGGCTGGGACCCAATGGAGAGCAAGTGTCCGGGTCCCCCTACCACAACCCCTTAAGGATCTTGACCCAGAAGTGGGTGGAAAGCCAAAGATTCCTGGCTTAGGATAGGAATAGGCACCTCTATCACCCTAACACAGAGGCAAGGGGCCAGAGGTTGGGTGTAATAACCACTAGCTCCTGGTCCTCTGAGCTCCATATCACAGGTACCTTTGTGGAAAGCCTGACAGAAGATTATACAGCTAGATCAAAAGGCCACAGAGGAGAGGCTATGGAGCACTGCATATTTATTTATAAGGATCAGAAGTGTCTCAGAAGCAATTATGAGTGCTACTTATCCCACTTATTAGGATTAATCAAAATCTATAATGATATAATGAAGCCAATGTTGATTTTAAACTGTAGTCTTTTCAGGCTAGGAATCCAGGACATGGCACACACTGTAAACCAATAGTACTATATTACAAAAAAACCCAGAATTTGTTTATTTTAAATTGATATTTAGTACCAATAATTTAATAGGTCTATTTAAAGAGATGCTGTCAAAGCCTACAAACCACTAATATGACAGCATCCCATTGTCCAATCTCTTTTTTAACATACTTTTTTTTTAAACAGCAAAACCTATCCAGTTTCCAAAACAAGGCCTTGCACAACTTTTTTAAAATACTAGCCGATAGACTGGGAATTTAACCACAACTAATGCAAAATACTTAATTGTTTGAGATTGCGTATGGACAAACAGGCATGCAACGTATATTTTGTGCTCTCTGGCAATTCTGCTTTTGTAAGCTGGCAGGAGACTGAAATAGACAAGAATTGTGTAAAGGAGCATTAAGGGACAGCTTTTCTATTCACATCTATGACCTCAAGAAACCCAGTTCTTGGGTTTTTCATTTGGTTTTCAGTCTATCACCAGTAATTATGATATTGTTAGTCCATGTATTTGGAAGCTACTATTTAAGGAAGTTGTCAACCATGAATGTGCCTTTGACATGGTAATTGGCTAGGACCTGTGTGGAGGTACAGAACTATTCTGCTGACTCATAATGGCAGCCAGACCAGGTAGGCCTCAGTAGTAACTCAGAAGGACACACAGTGGAGAAAAGCAAGAAAGCTAGAGGGTGGGACAAAGTTCTGAAGGAAGGAACCCTGAGAAGAGCCAATTTAAGAGGGAGAGAATTTACATTTCTGAGTCCAGTCCTGTCTTGGGACTTGGGTAATAAAAACTGTGTATAATATTTAGCAGCAGGATGGAGAGAATACCTATTTACAGTGTCATTTGACTTAATTTACTTATATATTTGTTCAATAATCTAAATAAAAAGGAAACATACAAATATCTGTATTTTGAAGTTAGTTATTAGTTTAATGATGGAAAAGTATGTTATGAAAAATGCATAATCTTTTTAAAATATATATTACTTTTATTATTTTAAAAAATCATAGTACATAGTAGCTATATTTTCAAAGTTTAAATAAAATCCAAGTTGTCAGAAGTTAGCTGATGCAAAAGAAGTCTATTCCAAAATTCACATCATGTCACTTTGTGATGCAATCCAATAGTTATAAAATACAACTTCACCTGTTTTAATATAATTCTATTTGCATCAGAGGGAGATCTTTGGAGCTGGATTAATAATTTGTAAATGACAAAGATCCAATCAAACCTTTGGGAACAAAAGTGAAGCAAGTTTCCAACTGAGTGCTATTTTGGGACACAAACATTGATTCAAATTATTTTTTTCTGATATTTTTCAATGGCTTTTTTCACATTTCATTTATGAACTTCAGTTAATTCATTCTCATTATTTCCTATGAAAAAGTCAATGCATAATTTTACAATCATTTTAAAAAGCAAAAAGGTAACTGCTAATATTAACAAGCTGTCATATAGAAGTTTGTAAATCTGGAAAATGGTCAAATCCATCTGTTAAAATAATGACCAAGATAGAGCTCCACTGAAAGTCCTTGCAGCACAGGAGGGTTTTTTATATTTATTTATATATCTATATACACACTCGCGCACGCACACACCCTTTTGACATTCACAACTCAATTTGATGATATTTCTAATACTTAATTACCCACTAATATGATAAAATATTTTAAGTATGAATGACTGGACCATCTGTTCCCGGAAAGCCACAGCTACACAGCATTCCACATTTTCTCAACACATTCACGTTCCCATTTTGTAATAAATTACAGCCAACCCATTTTAAACACTGAAAATGAAAACGTGAATAAAACTCACCAGAGTAACCAATTAACTTTTTCATCAAGAAACAGCGACCTTGCTTGGAGAGTGAATAAACTTGCCATTGGTTCATTTACCACTCATGAATGCTTTAAAATTGTAGGTAATCCACCCTCCTCGCTCCACAGTAAACCTATCTAGAAAGATGTCATCCTTATGCCTTTCATTTATTATAGGATGCTCAGTAAGTACTGATCATAATCATAAAGCTGCTTGCCCTAAATACCTTACAATCCCTCTTTGTCAAGCTTTAAAGAAAAAAACAACACCTAATTTTTATATAAACTATCAGAGAACTCTATTCTAAGAACTGATGAAGATAAAATGAAGCCGAGTAAAATCCCCAGGGGAAAGGGACAACTAAAACAATAGAAAACAGTAGTAAATACCTCCCCTTCACAAACAACTGAAGGAAACATCTGTAGAGATTGACACAAGGGCAAAAACATTCTTGAAATACAGGCTTTTTTTTTTTTTTTTTTTTTAATAGTTAGCACCTGGTAGTGCTGTTAAAACTAAAATTGTGTCCGCATTTTCATAATCATCTCTTTTCACAGATTAATAGGAGGGATAGGCTCATGATTTCAAATTTATCCTACCCCTGAATTATATTGGTGGGGGAAAGGAACCACTGGTTGAGATCTGCTGCTGTGGCCCTGGTTTGGGATCCAAGTTGGATCTAATATGCACACTATGCATGTGCATGGAAAATGAATTGTTGATTGAAAATCTTGTGAGCACAGCTTGTGGGATTCAAGACCTACAGAAGGCCACTACCCTGTGCATCTGAAGGAATTTTTAGAGCAGCAACAACATGAGAAGTAGGGGCTCTTATGGTAAGCAGGCCCAACCTGACCCACCCCAGCCACATGGAGACTAGGAAAGAGGCTGGGAAAGAGGAGAAAAATATGAGGAAGGAAGGAAGGATTTGTTTCCACTGTGGCCACCTCTTCTGCAAGTTAGACAATCTGCACACTGCAGCCCTGCACTTTGATGCAGTCAGATGAGAATTTCTGCACAAAAGTAAAAAGGGTGAGGTATCATTATCGCTACTTGCCCTTTCCACTTCAGTTATTGTCCAGGAGTCCAATTATTTAGAAGATACTTACAAAGAAATATCAGTGCTACTTTTTAATTAGAGAAAATTATATACTGAATGATTTTCAGCTCCAGTTCAGCATTTACATATATATCAATCTATATCAGAGGAGTATGCAGTGCCAGTATATGATGTATATACTTAGATGCACTGCAGCATTACACACAGAAATTCATGTGAGAGCACCAGTTGATTTCTAGAAAGCTATATATCCAAAAGTGTTGCTATTTATAACAAGGGTCTTCCATTTACCTTGTACTCCACTATTCATTGGGTTCCTGGTCAAGGGACTTATAGTAAAGACTTAATGTGTGATTGTACAGCCATGGAATTTGCTGCAGAATTCACCCTTGCCGCAGAATTGTGTTTGAGAATCTAAATTTTCATTTTTTAAATAATTATATTTCTAACCCTTATTGTTGCAAACAATCTTGAAAATGTCAAGCGTGTAAACCAATGGAATGTTATCGTTCTGAGCCTGCAGACAGCCTAAAACAATGTCTTAGATATATGAACTACCCCATTCATATCAATGAAATTCTAACTCTGAAACCTACAGAAGACAATTTAAATGGCAATATTGTTAAGTATTTCGTTGCTGATCATTTTAGCAGAAACATCCAACTAATCATCAATTTTAAATTGCTCTCATGCCTTTCCATGTGCCACAAGCCCCAAGTTCCCCTCAGGTCCAATCCAGTATAGCAATTCCTATATTCCAAACCCTGCAGACTAACCCAATAGCCTGTGCAATGCAACTGTGTTAATACAAAAATCTTTGGCATAATAGAGAACTGGAACACGGCTACAGCCTAAAATATACAGAAATTAACATCAAAATTAACATAGGGGCTACACTAGTGATTCAATTGTCCATTTTAATTTCATTAAAACATACTTTTAAAAATTGTTTTTAGGTTAAAATGAAAAACTGCGAGAATTTTCCCTCTACTGAGGAGCAGTTTTGAAGAAGCTAAAATCTTGCCAAAGAATTTGGTGCAGCTTGCCAATGTCTGGTACAGTCCTCTGACCGAAATCTATCCAGCAGGGGATCTGGTACACAGCAGTAGCTCTGTGAAGAGCAATGCATGTAGCATTAAGAGGAAGCAGAGAGTAACTGAGGCCTTTTTGCTGTCTGGCACAGAGGAATCCATATGTAGCTGCATCATTTATACAGAGCATAGCCAATCACACAATAAGATTTCCAACAAAAAACAAACAAATTAAAGAAGACAAGCCAGTTCCAAGTCCCTCCCCAAAAACCAAGCTACACAAAATTAGACAGCACAAGACATTGCCAGAGACAAAGCAGTGAAAAAATTCAAACGCATTTCCACCACTCACCACACAAAGCAGTATGTCACACTTTGGGTCAGTATATATGCCTTGTACTAGTAGAGACAGCTAATAATTCTGATACTCGTATTTGCGCAGGAACACGCTCCAGTCACTCATTCCAAACAGCTTCAGATAAAGGGTCAGATAGTGACCATTAAGAACACAATCTAAATTTGGAACGCCTGTCAAAAGCAATCTTTATACACAGATTTTAAGGGAGTTTTGGAGGGTTTTTCTGGGGGGGAGCGGGGGGAAGAGGGGAGGTAGGAGGATGGGAAGTGGTATCTCTCCAGCTGATGCTGATCTCTCAAATTGTACAGAGACATCATATTACAGAATTCATATAGGAACATGAGGCAAATCGACATTGTTAAGAAAGGCAGCTCTAAGTCAGAAATTCTACTTATATATTTGAAAGGGATGACAACCACCTGACAGACATGCCAGTGTGACACATTCAAAAGAAAGGTAACTGATTCTTTACTGTCATGGAAATATTAATATCCTGAGCTATCTGATCCATGTCTAGGGGAAAGGGAGGAGAGAGAGAGAGAGAGATCTTTCCAGTGCATACCTGTGCATTGCAGATGCATGACATCTATTACTAGTGGAGAAGACCAGGAGTGACCCAACAGGCACTGATTCAAAAAACCCTGAGGCCTGAATATTCTTCACAGTCAAAGAAAGTCTAAAGGTAAATGATTAATACTGCTTGTACAGCTGTTAGTTCATACAAACGTCCATGACACTGCATCAAAGTCCAATGTCGATGTCCCTAGAACACTTAAAATGTTACATAACCCATCAATTACTTCACCACACAGATGTGAAATATCCCATATCCCCTAGAGCAGTTCATTTTAAAGAAAATGACTGTGAGACAAGAAACATGACCCATGCCATTCCACCACCAAACAATTTGCTCAATTCCCTGGCACTATGATCTGGCTGGATCCAGGTCCCTTCAGTTGTAGTATCCTCTGGATCACTCATTTATACATTTTCCCAGACTCTGACATCAGGTGCCATGTATAAAGTATTCTTCAGAAACAGATGTTCCACACGCGTGCACAATGGCATGACAAAGTTACAAAGACCTTGAAATTAAGTGCCGAACACAGCCTACTTCACCACTCATGTGGACAAATGGTCACACAGTTATGATACACACAGCAGATTGGGGTATCACGCAGATGCACCACTGAGGTACTTCCATGGATTCCTTCCCCCTATACTTGCATTTCACTGGAATCACTTTTTTGGTCCAGCTGCAGCTGGCTATACTGGGCCTCCCTTCTTAGGCCATGTCTACACTACAGAGTTAAGTTGACTTAAGTTACGTCAATGATTATAAACCACTGTAATTACATCACTTGTTCATGTTCACACAACGCTCCTTGCGTCGGCGGAGCGCATCCATACTAGCACCAGCTGTGAGCAGTGACCATGGGAAGCTATCCCACTGTGCAAATCACCGCTTTCTCCGACTAGGAGTTCTGGGAATGGATCGTAGTGCATCACGGGGGCGGGATCACTGCCCCCGTGATGCAGTTTTCTACATCCCATAATTCCAAGGGCTTCAGAGTGCATTTTGTACCTTTTCCAATTGCCCCTGTAAACTTTGTGACCGCCATCTCTGCCTCAACGGGTGGATCCTGCACTGCTCACGAATCTTGTGATAAGCGTTATGAACATAACACAGCTGATCCTGCAGTATTTCATGATCTGCAAATCTGAACAGGAATCTGTGCTGCCTGCCCTGCTGTGTGCCATGGAAAGAAACAATTCAGGATTGACGCTGGCATTCACAGAGCAGCTGTACATGGTGGACCATCATTAATGGGCTCAGGAAACAAGCACCGAATGGTGGAATCGGATTCTGACACAGGTATGGGATTGTAAGCAGTGGCAGCAGAACTTTCGTATGCACAAAACCACCTTCCTTGAACTCTGTACAGTGCTTACCCCCACCCTGCAGCACAAAGACACCAAAATAAGAGCTGCCCTAATGGTGGAGAAGAGAGTGGCAATCGCTGTGTGGAAGCTGGCAACTCCAGACTGCTACCAGTCAGTCGCAACGCAGTTTGGAGTTGGGAAGCTCACTAGGGGGTTGTGGTGATGCAAGTGTGCATGGCCATTACTTGCCTCTTGCTACAAAGGACGGTGACTAGGTGCAATGTGCAGGACATGACGAATGGCTTTGCGACAATAGGATTCCTTCACTGCGGTGGGGCAATAGATGGCATGCATATCCTAATTTTGGCCCCAGACCATCTTGTGATGGAGTACATCAACAGAAAGGGCTACTTCTCTATAGTATTGCAGGTGCTGATGGATCACCGGGGGTCGTTTAACTGACATCAACACAGGGTGGTCAGAAAGGTGCATGACACATGTATCTTCAGGAACACTGGCCTGTATAGAAAGCTGCATGCAGGGACTTTCTTTCCAGACCAGAAGATTCCAGTAGCGGATGTGGAAATGCCCCTAGTGATCCTAGAGACCTAGAGTACCCCTTACTGCTGTGGTTCATGAAGTCAAACCACAGAAACTTTGACAACAGCAAGGAGCACTTCAACAACAGGCTTAGTAGGTGCAGAATGTGTGCCTGGTAGATTAAATGATCGTTGGTGCTGGCTTTTTGGCTGGTTAGACGTCAAGGAGGAAAATATTCCCATAGTCATAGCAGCCTGTTGTGTTCTGAATAACATTTGTGAAGCTAAGGGGGAAAAGTTTCCCCGGGGTGGAGCACTGAGGTGGATAGTCTGGTGGCTGATTTTGAGCTATAAGAGGGGCTCAAAAGGAGGATGGGGAGCTATTCAAATCAGGGAGGCTTTGAAGCAGCATTTTGGTATTGAGCCCCAGTAATGTGTGTTTCTATAATGAATTGAGCCAGGCATTGTTTACTTGCCACCCTGAATGACCCCTGTAATGATTCATGCCTGAGCTGAGCAGTCTGCAAATGTGGTGTTTACCATTGTGTATGAGTTTCTGTTGCAACCAGCCTGTTTAGATCAAAAATAGATCAAAAATAAAGAATCACTACCTTTGTAAGATTCAATTTTTATTAAACAGCAATACACAGATTAACATTTCTTACAAGGATGTGACAGTGACCAGCACTCTCCTAAATGACGATCTCACAGCTGCGTGTAAGTCCAGCTGTCGTTATTGAAAATGTCCTTAAGGGTGGAGTGCAACAGGTACTATAATAGGCCAGAAACGTGAGAGGAATATGAATTGGGAGTTTGGGGAGGGCAAGGGAAGCAGTTCTGTATGGGCTACAGGGGGACTCAAGCATGCATTTGTTCTGCCTGCAGCAAAATCAAGGACCTCAGCATCACTGTTTGGTCCTCCGTGAGCTTTATTAACTGCTCCTGACCCTGTTTCCTCTCCTGGTTATCCATTTGTAGTTTCTTGTTTATTCTCTCTCTCTCTCCACAGTCTGTGCTCACTATTGGTCTGATCTGACAGTTGCAACAATTCCCAAAACATGTCCTCCTTACTCCTCCTCATTCACCTCCTTATCTGACAGAGGAGATCCACCAGTGTGTAGAAGCTGGCCCTTAAGGGCACATCTGCAGAAACAAAAGAAGCAATACACAGTCAGTATTGTGTGTGCAGTAACAATCTTGAATCATAAAAGTAACATACTTCTTTCTCACTTTCCCTTGGCAAGCACACAGGATGGCTAGAGCACTAAACATGGTGAGTTCAGCCTGTGTGTGTATGTGGGTGCGCGCGCAAGACTGGACAAAGGTTCTGGGTGGTTTAAGAAGAGGATCAGTACAAGTGCCTGGGGACACTATTCTGAATACTGGCACCGTTTTCCACAGGTGGGGACGATCTAAGCTGAAATAATACTACTGAGGGTAACCAAAGATACAAGGTTGCATCTCCTGCATGTGTGTGGCTTCAGACCGGGTTCATATTCTGCTTGCCTGTGTGCTGCTTTGGTTCCTCCAGAACTAACTGCCAATTGGCATGGCAAAGTTTCCTACCACAGGGGAAGAAACAAAGCAGCCCTGCCAAGGAACCTTTGGCAGAGGATTGTAGAGTATCTGCAGGAAAGTTTCCTACTGATCTCTGTGTAGGATTCCCGGGAGATCTCAGTGTGCATTAACAAACTTTTCCACAGGGCCCCCACATGGGAATGCGAAGCAGATGTACAGTACCAAGTGAGTTAATTTTGATCCCTTCTCCCAAGTGCACCATGTAACAAAATAAAGGACACCTATCTCATGTAAGAGTACACCATCAAAGAAAAATGACTACTTACCGGAGCTCCCCTCTCCTGTGTCAGGAACGCCAGAGCTGGACTGCTGGGACTGGCTAGACCACTCCAGAGTCAAAAAGAGGTCCTGGCTTGCCATGCCACCGGATGACCCTGTTTTCTGTCCCACATCCTCCTCCAACTTGACCTCCTCATCCACCACTTTGTCCTTGGGGTAGACTCTGCTGGCCACTGCCTCCAGTCCCCCCCACAAGTATCCATGGGGCTGTTGGCAGTGGAGGTGGGGTCGCCGCAGAGGATGGTGTGCAGCTCCTTGTAGAAGTGGCATATTTTCAGAGCCACACCAGAGTGATGGTTGGCCTCCCTTGCCTTCTGGTACGCCTTCCTCAGCTCCTTCATATTAGCATGGCACTGCTACATGTCCCTTTTGTGCCCCTTCTCATTCATGCCACAAGCAATCTGCTCGTAGGTGTCAAAGCTCCTATGGCTCGATTGGAGCTGCGACTGTACAGCCTCCTCTCCCCAAAGACCCAACAGATCCAGCAACTCTGGTGTACTCCACATGGGAGCCCATTTGCTGCAGAAAGTTGGCATGATCAGCTGGGAGTATGCGATGTGAGCTGTCCACGCTGAGCAAACAGGTAGTGGAATTTCAAAAATTCTTGGGGCTTAAAAGTGAGAGGGGCGCATGGCTGTATACTTGGCTGCAGGGCAGCAGAGTAAAAACCACTTACCAGAGTGGTCATGATGGGACACCTCCTGAAGGCCATTTAGGGTAACATAAGCAAGCACAGGGGCTACACTGAATCTGCGTTGCTCTAACTTTGTTGCAAAAAGTTCTAAGCCCCTTGTCGAGGTGGTTTTATTATGTCGGAGTAGCAGGAGAGTTAAATCAGCGGGAGGAGCATTGTTGTGTGCAACACCTGACTTGTGTTGACATAACTGTGTAGTGTAGACAAGACCTTAGTCTATAAGCTCATCTATCAGTGTCACAGTACTAACCTGTGTTTTTATCTTCCCCACGCTCTGGCTGCTCTGAATTCACACATTTTAACCTACACTATTATTTTCATCTTTTCTCTTGTGTTTCATATAATTCAAACCCCTTTCTTAAAGAACCTGACTAAGAAGGTTTGCAGTCTTTCACTGCTTCCTAAAACCTGTGAATCCAAACAAAAACACAACAACTGCCTAAATCCCTTGTTTATAACGGGACAATAAAAACTATTTCCTTCAGGCTTACTTTAATTATTTGCACAGTTTATACAAATGCACCCATCACTCAGCCTCCGGGTAAAAAAAAAAATGCATATTAGCCAGCGTCAACTAAAATTTACTTATTCAAACCACAATAATATATTACACCCATTATTCTCAGCAGGCATTAACCTGAGAAAATATGTATCCTATAAACACCATGCCCCAAAAGAAAACAAACAGACACTCTGTCAGACAAAAGGAGAATGTATTTTGCGTATGAATATCACCTATGGGCACATACCTTTCACAGAACTACTCTACATCTGATGTCTCAGTCCTGGTCCTCAAAGGAAGCATGTACTACACCTTCAAAAGACAAGCCTGAGAACTTAAATTAATAACTTTGCTAGACACGAAAAAGCATGGCCTTAATAAAGACGCTGAATTTATGGCTTATTACAACAGTAACCCATCAACCCCCCCCTTTTTTGTTCTATGATTGCAGAGGTGTTAACGGGGCACTTCACTTTAAATGCTCTCTTACCACATGTGTTAACTACTTAAGCTAAACCATCTGTTTCACCTTTATTTAGCTCATGTCTACACTTGTAGATGTATAGCGCAGGGAGTTAAATCAGCCCTTGGAGACAGCAGCAGGGAAAACACTGCTGTGTGTTTACACTGTTAGCTGCAAGTGCAGTGGCATGGCCACATTAGCAGCTCTTGCAATGCCACAGGGAGCAATGCATTGTGGTAGCTATCCCAGTGTGCAAGTGGCTGCAGCGTGCTTTTCAAAGGGGGGTGGAGTGCAGTGTGTTGTGCGTACGTGGGGGGAGAGACAGGGTGTCAGCATGCTGTCTTGTAAGTTCAGACAGCAGCAGGGGAAACCCCAAGATCAGCTCCCCACCCCACCCCACACACACGCCTGACTCGGCAGCAGCAGCATTCCACAGTAATGGTTTGGCTTTGTCCTGGAGCAGATAAGCATGCCGGCTGTCAGAAACGGGGCTTTGAAAGGGGATATCTGCATGCCTGCAGCTGAGTTCAAAACAATGACATGAGTGGCCACTTGACTTCAAGAGATTATAGGACGTTTCTGGAGGCCAATCACAGCGCAGTAATGCAACATGTCATCCACACTGACACCTGGGCGTTTCAGCCAGAGCGCAACAAGCTCTATGCTTCTCATGGAGGTGGATTATCAGGAGCACTCCAGCTGCGAAGTTCAGGTGCTCTCAGTTCCTTGCCAGTGTGGACACCTCAGGAGTTAGGGCGCCTGAGGCTGATTTAATGCGCTCTAACTTGCGAGTGTAGCCAAGGCCTAAGTTGTAACACTGAGTACCTTTTCCAGACCTGAAGAAGAGCTCTGGGAAGGCTTGTCTCTTTCACCAACAGAAGTTGGTCCAATAAAAGATATTACCTCATCCACCTTGTATCTATGATATCCTGGGCCAACATGGCTACAACAACACTATTTTCTATGGCGTTATACCAGAATATATTAATTAGTAAAACTTACAAAAGTTTGCATTAATATAATAGGATTGTAAGATCTCTGGAATGGGGATCATCTTTACCTTGTTTTCTGCACAGTGTCAAGCAAATCATCAGCAACAGAATACTGAATAGTAATTGGAGACTTGTCAAATTTTTGAATGCAGTGATGAGCAAGAGATATAAGTGGTTAATACCAGTAACAATGGAACTTGCACAAGCTATTCAAAATATGCCCATACTTTAAGAGCACTGATATAAAGTACAACTACTGCCAATTACATTTTTCCAATAAACTCTTACGGATAAAGTAGGAAGTCGGAGTATTTTTTGAAAATACTCAGGACAAGTTAATTTTAAAAGACCAAAAATTTACTGCTGTCTTGTGAAGAGAATTGTGCCTTAAGTTTCTGACTTTTACAGAAGAAAAACTCTAGGTGTCATACATACTTTGTAAAGCACTTTGGGATATTTCCAGATGAATACATTATCTACAAGTAAAGGCTAGCGCTCACACGCTAACACTGATTGCATTAGAAAAAAATTGTATAATTTTTGCATAAGTTAAGCTTCACAACTGAAACATCATTTATCCTGCAAGTTACAAACATCATTGAACCGTTTGTTTTGGGTGTGAACACCAATTATTTTGCTAACAAGACAGACAAGAAAATGTAGTACATTTTCATGTGTATATAAATATAAAAAATGAAATGTTATAACATATCTAAATGTATAATGTTTTATATTACATACTAATATATATGGTGGAGTAACAAATAGCTATAGTTAAGAATTAAGCCACATAAGCCTATTAGAAACACAAATGCCAATGCTTACTACCAACCTCTTTGAAAAGAAAATCACAGGAAGGCTGGGGAAATGTCCAACCTCATGTCAGGAAGAAAGGACTATTAAGAACTGTGCCATTTTCTTCTATTTGTACAAGGCCAAAGAAAGTCCCTATGCTGACTCCTGTCTGTCAGGAGAGGTGGAAAAATGGTCTGCACAAAGGTGTTTTCTTTAAAATGGCAGGATGTAGTGTTTTGTGTTTTTTTCCCTTTTTCTTCCCCTCCTGTCTTACCTGGTAGCCTGGGCTACATTTTACAAAGCCATTTCCACATGTATACAGAGTAATCTGAAATGTACTTTTAGATACTAGTATTTTTGTGTGTATTAGGGTTACTGACTCCAGGCATGGATGGGGAAATATGAATGGGCAGGGGTACAGGAAGGAAAAGTGGTGGGATGGCAGGGAATATGGAACTTGATGACAGAGCTGTGCTACCTAGTCTTGGAATGGGTACTCAGGAGGAAGCAGGAAGAGGGGGGTAACATGGACAGGGCACATACAGGGATGAATGGGAAGAAGAGGGGAGCCATGAACAAAGAGGAAAATGCAAGGAACTGAAGAAGTAACTGTGGATGGTTGGGGAACTGGGGATGTAAAAGGAAAGAGCCTTATCCATGTTAAACTTTAAACCTCTTAAAATAATTTCAATATTTTGTAAAGAAAGTAATATTGCTTTGGGGACTTTGCTGGACACAACCAAAATAAATTTTCAACAATAATGCTTTAATGGTTTTGTTCATGAATTAAGTGATATTTTAATTAAATTAGTTATGTGCTGAACAGTTCACTAAAATACTTCCCTTCTCCCGGCCAGCTGCATCTTCATCCAAAGCTTACTGTATATAGCTAACACTACAGATAGTCCATGTTAAGGGAAGTTGAAAAAAACTGGCAAACTCACTGGAAGTTCAGGAAATGTATTTTATATATATATATAAAATGATATATTACTTCCAGATAATACATCACACTTGCATAAGGAGCACATGCACTTCCAGAAATTCATAACATACCTCCAGCAAAACTTCCTTTATACATACTAATTTATCCTTCAGATTTCCTTCCTCTCTCCCCTTTTAGTGCTGCAAGTATTCTCCGCTGCATCACCAGCAAAGGCAGGATAATTTTAGAA
This sequence comes from Lepidochelys olivacea, assembly GCF_965140295.1. Lineage (NCBI taxonomy): Eukaryota > Metazoa > Chordata > Testudines > Cheloniidae > Lepidochelys > Lepidochelys olivacea. The sequence continues at coordinate 161,162,080 of NC_140412.1, read as the reverse complement.
AACATATTAGAGAAGTTTATGGCTTTACAAGGATGTTTACACTAAAAGGAAAAGATCTTGTAAAGGATAATGGTATATTTATGTTTCTAGACAATCTGTAGCCTCAGAACCCGATAGCTAAAGTTTTGTAACATTATGAACATTACTACACTAGTATTAGTGCTCTGGTTACGCAATATTTTTCTTTAAAATAAAAAAAAGTTTTCATTATTATAGAATGTTTATTACACTAGCCTCTGGCTTTATTTCAGTATGTAGTTGACAGCTGTTTATATAAGATAAAACTTTATTTAGGCTGAAGAGAAAATATTTTCATGCTCTGACATGTAATACAAGCTAAGATGGTCTAGAATTTTACTCCATGCAAAACATCCCAAGGAAGCTGAATTTCAATATTAAACTGACCTTATTTATACAACAAATAATCCTCCTTTATAGAGTATGACATTAAAAGCAGATGTATTCCATCATTGCCATAGTCTAAAAACAACTTTAATGACCACATTATTTCAATAAATTATATATGGCTCCAAGTTATTATTCACTTTATTATTCATCTTAAAGGTATGTCTGCACCACAATCAGAGGTGTGACTGCAACACACATGCCTTGCTGTGTTGTTGTATCCGTGTTGGTCTCAGGATTTTAGAGAGATGAGGTGGGTGAGGTAGTATCTTTTATTGGGCTAACAGAAGATATTACCTGACCCCACCTTACCTCTGCATCACACACAGACACATGCAATACTTTGATCCAGCTAACTCAAATAGCAATAGCAGTGAAGCCACAGCAGCATGGGCTAGCTGCTCAAGTACATACCCAGGGTCCCAGCTAAGGCTGGACAGCCCATGTTGCCACCCCTACTGCCTCGGCTTCACTGCTGTGGTTATTCAAGTGAACTACATTAAAGCATAGCATAACTCAGGTATGTCTTCAAGTACTGCAGTCACGCCTCTGACTGCAGTGCACACAGACCCTCATAAACCATCAATTGCTATGAGTTTTTCTGTACCACCCTAGGTCATATTCAGTAAAATCTATTAATATTTTTAAAAAGAATCTTAAAATATATGAATACAAGCAAATTATGTCATTTTCTTTCTCAATTTTGGAAATCCAGGTTCATATTACAATAAAACAATGTAAAACTTTAGAGCCTACAAGTCCACTCAGTCCTACTTCTTGTTCAGCCAATTGCTCAAACAAACAAGTTTGTTTACATTTGAAGGAGATAATGCTGCCTGCTTCTTGTTTACATCACCTGAAAGTGACAACAGGTGTTTGCATGGCACTGTTGCGGCTGGTGTCGCAAGATGTTTACATGCCAAATGTGCTAAAGATTCATATGTCCCTTCATGCTTCAACTACCCTTCCAGAGGAAATGCATCCATGCTGCTGATGGGTTCTGCTTGATAACGATCCAAAGCAGTGCAGACCAATGCATGTTCATTTTCATCATGAGTCAGATGTTACCTGAAGAAGGTTGATTTTCTGTTTTGGTGGTTCAGTTTTGTAGTTTCCACATTGGAGTGTTGCTCTTTTAAGACATTTGGATGCATGCTCCACACCTCATCCTTCTCAGATTCTGGAAGGCACTACAGATTCTTAAACCTTGGGTCGAGCACTATAGCTATCTTTAGAAACCTCACATTGGTACCTTCTTTGCGTTTTGTCAAATCTGCTATGTAAGTGTTCTTAAAACAAACAACATATGGTGGCTCATCATCCAAGATTGCTATAACACGAAATATATAGCAGAATGCAGGTAAAACAGATCGGGAGACATACAATTTTCCCCCAAGGAGTTCAATCACAAATTTAATTAATGCATTTTTTTTTTTTAACCAAAGGTCATCAGCATGGAAGCATGTCCTCTGGAATGGGGGCTGAAGCATGAAGGGGCATGCGAATGTTTAGCATATCTGGCACGTAAATACCTTGGAATACCGACTACACAAGTGCCATGCAAACACCTGTTCTCACTTTCCGGTGACGTTGTAAATGAGAAACAGGCAGCATTATGTCCCGTAAATGTAAACAAACTTGTTTGTCTTAGCGATTGGCTGAACAAGAAGTAGGACTGAGTGGACTTGTAGGCTCTAAAGATTTACATTGTTTTGTTTTTTGAGTGCAGTTATGTAACAAAAAGAATCTACACTTTAATTAGGAATGTCTTCATTTTGTTTTATAAGGGTGTGGTGTGCGTGTCTGTTTGTTTTTCCAAACAAGCATTGATATAGTCAAATTTTATTTTGAGTTATTTCTCAACATACTACCAAATATAATAAACTTGGTTAAATTTAAATATTCTCAATCATAATTTCCCTCCCCATTTAGAATTACTTAATAAGCCCATTAACTATCATTGAGAAAAATATGGATTAAAAATGTCTTGACTAAATAGATGAAAGTTTGGAAACTATTCTAACTACATCTAATTTACAAAAACATCACTATGAACAACAGCTACGCAATTTAAGTATGACCTCTGGTTTTATGCTCATTTCTAAACAAAACCTTTAAATATTTTAAATTTTGAATTTAACATACTAAATATAATTAAACTCTGCATTTAATATGAAGCTAAATAATATTTTAATTAAGAATCTTTGATCCATTAAACTGCAGTTTAAAGGAAAAAATTATGTTCAGAGTTTATGTATTTAAAAATCCAAAGCATGCTCAAATATTTACCCAAAGGAATAGAATGAATCTTTCAGCTAATAACATCTCTAAGACAGGTTTTCTTTTACAGGAAATCTGTTATAAAAATTATTTACCAATATTACAGTCATTGAACTATAATTAACAAAACTAAAACTTTATGGGCATATAACTAATGTTTAAAGAATAAAATGGCAGAATTTGGTCTGGAATGTTCCATTTAAAGAAGCAGTAATAAGAAAGTATTTCTTTGAGTAAAGCTTGAACTCCCTTAGCTTTTAAGAGAGAGTGTATTTTCACTGTCCCTGCAGAAGCAGATCACTAAGGGCCTTGCTCTGCAGATGCCACTGACCTAAAGTAGTCACACTGAAATCACATGCACGCCTCCTGATAGTAAGCACAATGCCTCTGAATGTTTGCAGATATGGCCTTAAATCAGAGGTGAGTGGCAAGGAGATGGGAGATCTGGAAGGACTTTTGGATATTGTAGACCTTCAATTAGGATAAAAACATCATATTATTTTGCAATTTTGAAAAGTTTAAGATAAACAGTAAACTGTACTTTAGTAAGTGTGCAGCTCAAAAAGTAATAAAAATAAAGAGTAAATATAAAAAAGAGCTTTAATGGACTATCAAGATACGTATATGCCTTTACTGAATAAATATGAAATACTGTATTGCTATTGTAACCATTGCTGTCCTTTCCCCCTTGTCTGCTTTTGTTCATTATTTGCTCTTGTTATGCGTCCATCATTAGGCACCAATCCCTCCAGGTTCTCTGAGCAGGCTGATGCTTGCATCTGTTTAGAGCCCCACTGACTTTAGCTTTTTTGGATCAGGGCCCTAAATTATTTGGGACAGGGCCAGTCTTTATTTGTTTTTGTGAAATATCTAGCACATTTTGCACTTGAAAATAATTAAAATATTACCAATAAAAAACTTCCCATCCCCCAGAGAGGCGGCAGTTTTTACTGCTTATCATGTTAGATGATGGGGAAACCTCGTATTCTATTAAATATCTGACACCATGTGAGAGCTGTTAAAATCTGACCAGAAAATAGGAACTGCATTAGTGTTATTTTAAATTCATGAATAGTCATTGCAGGAGGCTCTGTCCATTACTTTATAATGGGTGCACTGAGGAAAAACTACACTTTAATTGCTGTTGCTAGTTAAAAGAAAGCTAAAAAAGGATAGAGTCAGCCTTAACTATGAATTTCTCTGATTTCGTAAGTTTGTGTTATACCTTACCTTAAAGGATTCATATTTACAATATAATTTAATAAAAATGGTCACACTTCCCTAGAAAGTTTCCTCTGTGGGACACTCAACCAGGTGCTGCATGTGTGTCCCACCATCGTTGGCCCACGTGCTCTTTAGCTTTCTGTGCTCTGGGCAGGCTACAGCACTGTCTTTTGCCTTGGCCTCTCTGGCATACTTCCTAGGCACAGGCTCCCTGTCTCTTACTGCTTTACAGAAATGAGCTCTTGTGGGCCCACCTGCATCAACACCCCAGGACTGATGCTGACCCCCCTCAGCTTCCCCAGTACCCTATGCATACCCTTTCCCAGAGCTCCAAACTTATGGGTGCTCTGGATTTACAGCTGATCTCATCAGACATCCCTAAGGGTAAAAGCAAACAGACATGCAAACTTCACGAGGGTTCCTAAAAGCCGATCACTCTTTACCTTTAGTTAGTACAAGAAATATACAGATCATAAAAACCATGAAAAATGCATTCATTTTAGTAACACTGACCTATAGTACTATACTTCATTTATATCATTCAATTCTCTGCAGAAAGCAGCAATAACTCACTTTAGCTATACACTGTTCACTTTTGAAACGGATGGAAAAGAGGGCCAGGAATTCCGCAGCACAGCATGATCAAGAAGTTATGCCCATACACAGGAACCAGGATGTAGATTGTGTCCCATTTTGACAGAAATTAGTAAAAAAAAGGTATGAGAATTTGCCTGTAAGCAGATTTTTGCTCCCATTTCCCAGGTTCACCAAAACTAAATTAAAAAAAAAAATTAAAAGTCAACCTGTATAAAATTTAAAATCTCTGAAAACAAGAATGTTATGCTGTGGATATATAGCTTCAGTAAACGACTGAATCAAATATGTTTTTTGTAATTCCTACTTACAAATAGTAATCCTCTGCTTCACAATATCCCTTGCGGGTGGGATGCAATAGAGCATTCAGTAGTTTTTTCAAGCACATGGAACTAAACATTGTTAACAAACATGGCTACTACAATTATGGTTATATATATGAAATTTTTAAAGCCAATTCAATGTATACTTGATTAAGAAACATGATGCTTTTGTGGCCATGTCAAGAGTAGTTTTCAGCTACAAGTTAAATATCAGAGGGCATTTAGACCCATTTATCATGTAATCATTACATAATTCTTTGTATTGCTGTTAGAGACTGCGCAAAAAATCAAAATATTTATTTAAAAAGCACAGTATAAAATACACAAGCTTTCACATTAAGTGGTGTTTTGAGACAGACATTCTCAAAGGACACTAACTTGTTTCACCCCACAAGAGCATGTCAGTTACAATACCTTAAAATTGCTAAAATTCAAGTGGGGAAATGTCCTCCAAAGATTAGCAGTGCATTGCTAAGAACCTAAATACATCACTTGCTACCATTTTGGTATATAACGAACAACAGTGAAACTTCCTATGGCTATTATGTAGCTACAACTATAGCTGTAATGACCTCTACATCCTTATTGACAGATCCCACTAATTAACTGTTACAATTAAACAGGAAGCCATGTTGGCTTCTGTTATTAACTCAGGAAAAAAGGATTGCTAAATGGGGAACAGAAGCAGGAAAGACGGACATGTTTGTAAGACCACTTTAGGATCTTAAACAATACAGTTTATAAAAAAATAACTAGGAAAACAATAGCAAATCTTCCTTTAAAAAAAACCATTGTGTTGCAAACTGAAGGCATTTCACCACATTTTACAACCTATGAAAGTTAGGAAGATATGGTGTATCTTTCTGAATTTTGTTAAAGGAACTTCATTGCCTAAAGCAATATGCAGATCTATGGTACAGTATTAACAAAACCCAATACACTTACAATAAAGAAACAAAAACAGTTAAGTAACCGTAACACTAATAGCCAGAATCCAAACAAACAGCTGAAGTATTATGCCAAAAAGAGAGAACTTGTTTGACAACTCCATAGGAAAGAAGAGTAAGAGGACAGCTGCTGCAAAAAAAATAAAATAAAATAAAATAAAGCATATCTATAATGTCCTGCCCCACCTTCTCACATGATCAAGTCCTTGAATAAGGGTTTAACATTTATAACAGTGGATATAAAATATCAGTTAACAGACTGATTGAAACTTGGGCAAATTATCTGTAACCTTAAAACTAATACATATTATCCTTTAAGTTCAAGAGCCTGATTTGAAGATGATGGGCTAGCCTAGTAAAGGAATTTTCTTTATTTTGTGTTAGAGGACTGACCTTTCATAGCCAGCCCATATTGTGGCAGGGGGCCAGAGTCACACCCCTGGATGGGGCATGGCATTCGGTGGCCAATGATGGCCCTCATTTGTTAGGAAGATAGCCATTGGTTAACTCCTAGATCTTTTTTACATAAGAAATATAAAAACGGCCATACTGGGTCAGACCAATGGTCCATCTAGCCCAGTGTCCTGTCTTCTGACAGTGGCCAGTGCCAGGTACTTTGGAGGGAATGAACAGAACAGGTAATTGAGTGATCCATCCAGACGTCCACTCCAGCTTCTGGCAAACAGAGGCTACGGACACTCAGAGCATGGGGTTGCATCCCTGACATCCTGGCTAATAGCCATTAATGGACCTATCCTCCATGAATATATCTAGCTCTTTTTTGTACCTTGTTATAGTTTAGGCCTTCACAACATCTCCTAGAATGAGTTCTGCAGGTTGACTGCATTGTGTGAAGAAGTACGTCCTTTTTGTTTGTTTTACACCTGCTGCCTATTAAACCAGCTGCTTATTTTTTAAGCACTGGGTTTGGCTAGCCAACAGATTTCCACCCATGAAGTAACAGCAGCTGGTGGAGGCAGCTCTTTTTTGATCTACTCTCCCCTGCTGCAAATCTCTGCTTGCTTCTTCTCCTCTAGGGAAAGGATGACACTGACGACACAATTGTCATTTTGCACACAGTGGGTTGTTTGCTGCGTGTCAGGTTTCAGAGAGGTACAAGTACCTTTGGACTTCAAAGGAATTATGCTGGTGGTAAGGCACAGGTGCCTTTAGACTCTGAAGCAATGGCCTGGGCACAAGGTATAACTGGTAGGTCTTCAGTTTTTCACATGATTACAACCTGGGACACTGGTCCTGGCTATATAAGTGAGATTTTCCATCAAATGGAGACACCATTAATGATGTGTGTGTGTATGTAGTGGGAGGAGAAGGTTGGTGCTCCCAAACCCACAAAGATTAGGAATTGAGGTACCGCCACCTTTACGGCGAATATTGCATCGGTCTGGCTTCACATGGAGACTTGGACAGATATATGAGGCTAGGTGACTGCCTCACTGCCTGGGTGTGGCCTCACTCAAGTCTGGGAATAAGACAGGCCTAACAGGCCCAGGAAATATTACGTTTCTCTGAATTTAAGCATCAAAAAATGGAAAGACACCTGTGGCATTAGTTCCTTTTTCACAGTGCTAGCTGGACAGTTTGCTTTTAGGGGCTCTCTTAAGGGTCAATAAAGTGGCAACCACATGGCTAAAAGATAACTCTTGTCACCATCCTTAGTTGTCCATGTCATTCACAGTTCGCAGATGAAAATCCCAAAGGTGAAATCCTGTCCCCAGGCAAGTCACTAAGATGGGGTGGGCAAACTTTTTGGACCGAGGGCCACATCAGGGTGCGAAACTGTATGGAGGGCCAGGTAGGGAAGGCTGTGCCTCCCCAAATAGCCTGGCCCCCACTCCCTATCTGCCCCCTCCCACTTCCTGCCCCCCTCAGAATCCCCGACCCATCCAACCCCCCCGGCTCCTTGTCCCCTAACCGCCCCCTCCCGAGACTCCCGCCCCAAACCGCACCCCCTATCTAGCCCCCCCACTCCCTGTCCCCTTACTACCCCCTGTCCTATCCAACGCCCCGTTCCCCATCCCAACTACCCCCCTGAACCTCTGCCCCATCCAACCGCCCTCTGTCCCGACTACCGCCCAACCTCCACCCCATCCAACCGCCCCCTGCTCCCTGACCGCCCCTCACTCCCTGACCGCCCCCCACAACCTCCACCCCATGCAACCGCCCCCTGCTCCCTGTCCCCTGACTGCCCCACAGAACCCCCTGCCCCTTATCCAACCCCCCGGCCCTGGGCCCCTTACCATGCCAATCAGAGCAGCATGTCTGACCACCGCTCCGCCAGACACACTGACCTGCATGAGTGTGCAGCCCCACCGCCCAGAGGGCTGCCTGCCCAGCAGCGTGGCTGCGGGGGAGGGGCTGGGGATGAGCCGCCCGGGCCAGGAGCTCAGGGGCTGAGCAGGATGGTCCCGCGGGCTGCAGTTTGCCCACCTCTGCACTAAGAGTTTGCCGTTGACTTCAATGATGCCATAATTTCACCCAAAAGAGCAAGGACCAGTAAGAGGTAGTCAGAATAGTTCCAAAATAAAAGAATTTGATGAAAATTGTGTTACAGAGTATTTGGTTTTAGGAAAGTTCTCAAACTTTTCATAACATTGTCTCTTATTGTGTCATCCCCACCTCCTCAACTTCACCGATACCCACTTTTAACATGATTCTACAAATATTTCTATGCTTCTCCATGATGCTCCTTAAACACTGAACATCCTCCTTGATCTAATTCTTAAGACCACTACCCTCTCTTCCTTTACATCTTTTCTCAAAAAAAAAAAAAACCCTCAAAAACCCACCACTTCTGCTGGGACACGTACAACAAACGAGTCAAGAAATGAGGGTTGTGTCAAGGTGTGGTCTGAGATAAAGTTTTTGTAATAAAGTTGACTAAAAACCATCAAGCAATATACACAGCTAATCAGACTCAGACAGTCATAGAAGCGTAGGACTCGAAAGGACATCAAAAGGTCATTTACTCCAGACCCCTGCACTCAAGACATGACTACATAACAGCTAGACCATTCTTGACTGGTGTTTGTCTAATATGTTCTCACAACCCTCCAATGACACAGATTCCGCAACCACCCTAGGCAATTTGTTCCAGTGCTTAACTTCCCTGATAGTTAGGATGTTTTTCCTAATATCCAACCTAAACCTCCTTTGCTGCAATTTAAGCCCATTGCTTCTTGTCCTATCTATGTATTCATGTGATTTTCTTATCTTTGTCTTCCACACTGTTAACCCCTAGTGCTACACATATTATTTTGAGTTTTTCAAATTAGGCTGCAAAGTACTTGGAGCAGGCACTACTGAGTCTGTGAGTGTATGGTGAACAGTACATTAAGATTGAGGCCACTGAAACTACCACAATACAAATAGTACAGAAGGGGTCTCAGGTTAGCGTAGTGTAAGACAGACAAATCTGCACTTGAAAGTTATATTGGCATCGCTACATCAGTCAGACCAGTGAAAAAACACACTCCTCACAGACATAGCTATGCCAACATAACCCCCAGTGTACACATAGGTATGTTGATGGAAGAGTGCTTCCGCCAATGTAGCTAATGCCGGTCAGGGATGTGGTGTACCTACACTGAGGCCTGGTCTACATTAAAAAGTTAGGTCAACCCATCTACGTTGCCCAGAGATGTGAAAAATCCACACCCCTAAGCAGCATAGTTAAGCCAACCTAAGTTTCAGTGTAGACAACGGAAGGTCAACGCTAGGTCAACGGAAGGATTCTTCTGTCAACCTAGCTACTGCCTCTTAGAAAGATGGATTACCTATGTCGACACGAGAACCTCTCCTGTCAGTGTAGGTAGTCTCTTCGCTGGAGCATTTTAAGTGTAGACAAGACCTGACAAACCTCTTCTGGGGTGTAGGCTGTATCTACACTATGGAACTATGCCAATGTAGCTATGCTGGTATAGTCTTTGTAGGAAGACATACGCTAAAATGAACAGATGGTTTCTTGAAGCCTACATGCCAGTTACATGCTCTAATCTGGAAATGGCTTGTGCCCAAACAGTTGGATAACAGGATCTCAACATCTGTTCCACAGAATTTTTAAATCCATGAAAAGCAACCCCTCATTCACAAAAAATCATATTCCTGACATACATGGAAATACACACAAAAAACAGGAAACATTTGTGAGAAGACATTCTGTGTACAAGTATGGTCTATGCTTCCTACTTTTTTCCCCACAGAAAATAAGGTCACGTGTGCAGAAAATAATAAAAACCTCCCAAGAACCTCAAACTGAGCATCTACTTAATTAAAAAGATCTTGGGAGACATTCTTTAAAGACCAACCCTCATACTAATGGTTCATAGTTTTGGGACACAATTATGAATTACTTTGTATATTAGATGCAAACACAGACCTGCCACCTCTATAAAAGTTTTCTGGTAGGACTATAGGTTTTGTGCGTCCCCTACATGATAATTGATAATTCCTTGTTTGACTAACTTCTCTTCCCATTCTCCTGCATGCTGGGGAAGGTCAGTCAATCAAAATTTTCCGACAGAAATGCTATAGCTCAAACATAAATTAAGGATTTGATGTAGAGTTGACTGGGTCAGGTTTTTTGGCTTGTATTACGCAGGAGGCTAGACTGCATGATCATAATGGTCCCTTCTAGACTTAAAAATCTATAAAAGCTACTCAAGGTCTTGAATGACAATCTGGAACAGTAAGTGCTCATTACCTCTTCCTCCTGCTGCAGGCTGGGCGTGCCTGTGAACTGCAGAAAAGTTGGGGGTGGGGTTTGAGAATGATTAAAAAGAAGCGTCTTGGGAGTGGGGAGAGACGGAAGCAAAGTGTTGGGGGGGGTCTTTCTCCATCCCTTTTTTGCTCTCTCTTTTTGCATCACTCCCCAGATCTAAGCATATTAATGCAAACATTTAAATATACATGCAAAACTATGCAAGTTTATTTAAACACATACTAATTTGCATTGTCAAGATTTTTGCTTTAAAGATATTGGCAAAGATGGTGATATGCCTTGGACAAAGCCAATTTATTTCTAAATTGGGGTCTTGCTTTAACAGCATATCAATGAGAAGTTGTATAAATGGATGATTGGATGTGGAAATACACTAACATTTGCCAAATTATGTTTAGGAGCATGGGTCTAGTGCTCACATCGCCCCTGCTCTCCCCCAAATACTGTCAGCTAGATCAACAATAACCTAATCTCCAGTTTTTTGGGCAAACGTGGTCTAATTTTACAGTGTAAGATTACGCTGAGAAACAAAAAAAGCTTCTATTTTTGGGAAGGTACAATTTTTCGACATACACAAAGGCCTGTAATATTTGATAAAGAAGGTCAGGCCAGTAAGATTAAGTAGCTCCAGTATTAAACCAGCCTATTCCCACAGTGAGAGCAAAATTAAGATGTAGAAATAGGCTGCCAAGTTAAGGCAGTGGGAAAGATATACTGTGTAACCTATAAAGAAAAGGAGTACTTGTGGCACCTTAGAGACTAACCAATTTATTTGAGCATGAGCTTTCGTGAGCTATAGCTCACTTCATGCTGGCTTTGGAGCAGAATTATGCATCTTGACGTGACAGTTGCAGTTCAATTTTTAGAGAAGCCTTTTGCTTACACTAGGAAGCCAGAGGCTCAGGGTACTACGGAGATGCCAGGAAGTTCACAGAAATGTAAGACTGGAATGGACCTCAATAGTCCAATGCACTGATGCAGGACTAAGTCCATTCTAGGCAGATAGCGCCACAACAAACGCCTTCCTCTATGACTAATGACGAGCAATACTGATGGATTCTTCTGAATCCCTGCAGTCCTCCTTGGCCAGAGTCTGAGAGCTGTGACACAATACCTTGTGGAAGGAGGCGGCAGAGCAGTGGGAATCTTCAGGCACCCCAGATAAAAACAAATACGAAGAGTAATCAGAAAGGAATTCCACTGTATTTCCTCCCCCCCAATAAATGACTGGTGGTAGTTTTCATTTATAGTACTGAAATGGGAAATATTCTCCTCAGAGAGTAAGCTTTCCCAGTTCATGAGACAACCTATCAGGATAGCAGATGGTCAAGATGGGTTGGTGCCAGGTAGCCTGTTGGCATGATGCATGTAGCTTTTTATTAAACCAGCTTTTCCTAAGGAGATAATACTTTGGGATTCTAACACATCCTTTCAGCAGCGCAATTTATCCGTTTCTCATCTTGAAGGAATCTCGCTCATTCTGCACACCTCCGCAGTCTGGAACTCCTGAAGAAAAGATGCACTTAACCTGAATAAACTGATTTTTTTAAAAACAAAAAAATAAATAAAAAATAACGCTTCTGAGGATTCTGGTGGCAGCTGTCTTGCCAAAAAATGACAATTTGAGAAATCAGCGGCATGGGAATTTCACTGAAGAGAATGTAAATAAATTTCAATCCTGTTTAAACACTAGTTTCATTTATTATTTTCTAGATAGTAGATTCTAATTTTTTGCATATTCAGATTGACCGGGTGAGCCACAATAGTTAGAATTTTTCTTTTAATGTCTTAAAAATGAAGATTCAGGCCACCAAAGCTAAAATTATTACACCCTTAGTACTAATCTGTTCCCGCTCCTATTTTTCCCTATTGTTTACATTAAAAAAAAATCTTAAGTTTCCATTACCAGAAAATCAGAGGTAATTCCATGACCAAGTACTGAGGTATTGTTCCATAACAACGTATAATTACATATTACATTACATCAGTATCTCACAGATTTCATTAATAAAAAAATAAATAAAAAGTTTCTAAATATTTACATGTAATTGGTTTCAAGAAAATAATTTTCTAGTATCAGGTTAGCAGAATTCCTCGGTGGTCTGAGGAAAGCGATATTACGATTAAAGAAAATATTGAAATGTGGACATGTAGATTACTCTTACTAGGGAAATATATTTTAGGGCATTCATCTTTCCTGCCTTTGTTGAGACTGTGATCAGCAGGAAATGTCATCCCTTAAAAGCGAGGAGTTAAATTCACACCATCCCAGTTCAGTAGGTCTCAGACACACGAGACATTTTCTCTAAATGGGTTACTAATTTCAGGTCTAATTATGACAATTTAACTATAAACTAATCATTTCACTTTTAATTGGGTTAGAAGAAATATCCTGCTAATATGCTTTATTTGAGTTTCACTGTATCCATTTGAAAGGATATGAATAAGTTCAAATGCAAACTTTAAGGATGAAAAAAATTAATGTTCTATCAAAAAGATGGTGTTTTTGCTCTCTTCAGACATCTATGGGACAAGAGAAGAGAAAGTATTCTAGGGGGACTGGAAGATTTCAGTGGAAGATCCTTTTTGAACGAAGTCCAAACTAGGTGAAAGTCAATTTTATTTAAAAGCTACTCATGAAAACAAAATTTACTAAACAATTTATTTGTGCTTTTGTATTCTTTAAATGCGTTCTAAAATATTGTAAAAACTTCCCCAAGATATTTTGGATGAAGCAGAAGTTCAGGGGAATTTGACATTTCATGAAGAATTTCCACTTACATGTGTTTATGCCTGATGGGCTCTGGCCTGAACATATGCTAGCCTCTCTTTTCCTTGAAAAAAATCTTCATTTATAAAATCTTAACACTGGAGTAGAGCAATTTTTTTTTCTAACACACAAAATGGGTAACCCATATAATGTTTTACATGTGTTCTAGTCCAAGAAAGAACTGCCATCTGCAACACATCTTCTAGGCTATTTGCATTTCTCTCTCTCTCTAAATGTATAAAATAATGCCTCATACACCTCAGATATGATTTACAAGCACAAAACACTTCACTGAAATCATCAATTTTATATTTCAGAGAAAATACAGTTCTATAATAATCAAACAAATAATACTTTTGGCCTTCATCCCCAGTACTAACTCTTTTAGAAATATTTCTGATGTCTTCCATATCAAACATTTTGCACTGAGATATACTGATATGATGGTACCCACCTATTTTGAACTTCATGGAGAGAAGTGGGAAACCATATTACAGAAAATGTGGGCTATTTTGTATCTGATTTAATCAAGGCATTAAGTATTTCTAAATCAAATGTATCACATTTGAGAAAAAAAGTCAACTAGAACAGATTTCCTTAAATGATTAAACACAGCATGAGAGAAAATGGATTAAGAAGAAAATAATAAGGCTTGGAACCATCGTGAGCTCATGCACTTGCAATCAAAAGTTAAATCTATAAAAATCAAATATTCATCATCAAGATCCCAAACACCCACCCTGTGGTAAAGAAGAAACTAGGCTTTTTATTTTGGCTTTATGTACCTTTGCTTCAGAGAAGCACAACTACCTTGACAGTTTACATGCTGAATGGAGCTGGAGCTCAACTGCTTTGAAGATGAGGACTGAAGCTTTCTCCAGGCACCCAAAACTAATTGGGAGCCACTGAAGGGATCTATGGGGCTGGTACGTTCACAACAGCCTAGGATATGGAGGAGGCAGGTAGCCACATTCTGTATTAGCTGAAGCTTGCACATTGTCTTCACGTTCAGCTTTAATTACAGTGAACTACAGTAATCCACCCTGGAGATAACAAGTGCGTGGCCGGGTCCTTGTCTAAGAGGAAGGGGTACATTTTTCTGGGAAGCTAGAGTTGAAAGGCACTTTTAAGACACTGATGTCACCTGATCATCCAGGTTTAGTGAGGAAACAAACAGGACTCTGAAGCTTTCCACCATTTTGATAAATGGGGGCTTCATCCCCTCAGTGGAAGGTGGGAACAGTGCCTATCCTAGATCTTAAAAGCTTTTGCCCCTTCAAGCAATTATTACTTCGGTTTTGCCTGGGTTCAGCTTGAGCAAGCCGTTCTTTGTCCTCTTAGATATTCTGACATCTTAGCAGTGGTTGCAGCAGTTGTGAATGTAGTTGAGTATCACCTGCATATTGTTGGCAGCTGTACCCAGGGCATCTCACTCTTTCCCCCACTGTCGATATTGAAGAGAAGGGAGGATAGCGTGGGAGGGTCTTTGGAGAGCAGCAGCAGTTAATCCATGACTACTCTCTGAATTCTCCTGGAGAGGAACAACTGAAGCCTCTTTTAGTACTGTGCCATCTATTCCTTCTATGTCAGAATATAGTAGGCCACAAGATACTATTAACTTTTGTCAAAATTTTTAGAGAGGTCCAGCTGTATGAGCATGGAAATCTTGCTTGTATCCATGGTCATAAAAAAGGTAGCCTTTTAGTGCCACTACAGCTATTGTGTGTGCTGTGCCTAGTCTTAACCCTAAGCGAAAGGCATCCAGGATGTCTGCTGATGTCACATATTGCTGGAGCTTGGTGGTTACTACTTTCTCAATTATTTTGCCAAGGAATGGAAAGTTTGAGATGGGATGATAGTTGGAGAGGTCATCAGATCAAATGGCTTTCTGAGGACTGGGTGGACTATTGTGTTTTCAAAGGATTTTGCCAGGTGTGCTTCTCTGAAGAAGGCATTAACGATTTCCATTAGCCATTGGCATAGCTGTTCTTCACTGGCTCTCTCTCACATGGAGGGGGGCATTTATACATTTCACAGGTTATGGCTCTGATATTTTTCAGGGGCTCTTGAGCTTTGGCCAGCATAATGAAATGGATGATGTGATCTGGTCAGGAATGGAATTTTACAGAATTCAGTGGCAACAGTTCCCTTCTTAAGCAACACAGAACATAACCCAATAATATCTCTAACGCATACATTTTTAGTTCAAACTGTTTTCTTTTAACAGCTATAAAGCCTTTTTACTTAGTGGCAATGAGGACACCACTTATCTTAGTAATAATAAAGCAGTGCAAGCTACTCTAGTTAGTGTTGCAACATAGTTTCCATTGTAATTTTAAATTCCCCCAGCACCACCCTCTCAAAATAACTCCCGCAAGCTCCTAAACAACTGAATCATACTGGCTTCACAAGTACAACAGCTATATACAGACAGAGAGAGAGAAAAATTAAGGAATGCATAACTGAAGTAGAAATACATTTAATGAAGGATGAAGCATATTCAAACAAACAGTTGATGGGGACTTCCTCTGCATTTGGTTCAAGTTATAACTAAACTGGCGCAAACTTCCTATTTAATTCACCGTTTACAAAAAGCAAGCAGTAGAACTTTAACTGTGTGACTGGAACACAGATTGTAAAGCTTATGTCAAAGTGAAGAGTCCAACAATGAAAAGACGTCACCATCCTGACAGCAGGTTGATAGCAATGGTCCCTTTCTTTCCACATCAACAAATGTTTCCATATTAAACACCCCACCATCATGGCTTGCATCAATTGGCACAATTTTTGACAGCCTCAGAAGAAAAGTTGAAGACTGAATGGAAACAGAGAGCCCTCTACTCCCTCATTTAGAATGATGGCTGCTCTAGATCAGGATGAGCTACACACTGGCAGGGTAATAAAAGGAAGTCAGTACTCTATCTGTTCCTTTTTAAATGGTCAAGGGAGAAACAGAAGACTGGGGATTTCAAAACTGCTACTTTGTAATCTTTAAATGATACCATCTTAACTTTATAAAAAACAGCAATGCTCAAATGGATTAGTCAGTTCCTTATGGTCTGACTGCACACTGCAAAGTGTTTTATGATTGTATATTTAAATATGAGTCAAAGGTGCCAAGGGTTTTAGCTACATGTTTTTTAATTTTTTAGCTAAATCATAAATGAAAATAAAGACAAATTTAAAATATTCTTGTAACATCAGTTAAACTGAGTATTCTTTTATCACTTTCATTGTTTAAAATGAGGCACTCAAAGGCAGAACAGTAACTAATGGAAGTCTGCTCCGTCTGATTAATCCTGCTTTATATCTTTTAATGTTTCTTTTGCAAAAGCAAATAAAGATAGTTTTTTAAATAAATAGATGAAGAGTTCAGATTATACAATTAAAATGAGTGAGTGATGCTTGTTAAGCTAATAATGGCTATTGGTTAGTAACTTTAAACTGGTACTTGGAAGAATCTCTCAGGAAAAATGGACCAGCTACAATCAATATACCATCCCTGTATGTAATTTGCAGAGGGTTAAATAAAATACTTGAGGAAAATATCAGTTCAGTATCTTCGCTGTAGTAGTTAAAACAATTTGTTGGAAACACAGGCTGTCTTTTTTTTTTTTTTTGCCAGCTGGACTTTTAATGGCCCGGTGATAGGTGCTGACCAGAGCCGCCAGGCTCACTTTTCGACCGGGCGTTCCGGTCGAAATCCAAACACCTGGCAACCCTAAATCAGGGCAATTATTTTTTATATTATAAGAAACGCAAACTATATGATGAATTTCCTCCAAACCTTACAGAAACATTCTATGTTGCTTTCAGAGTAAATCTGGCAATGTTCAGACCAAAACTAAGTTCAAAGTTGTTTTTTTGTATTTCTAGATGGGGACAAAGATAGCACGAGAGGATCTTCCTCTTCCCTATGTTCAGCAGCCTCAAACTTTCCCTCATTTTGTCAGAGATCTGCTGCCTTTGTGTGTAGGGGGGAGGGGGAGAAGGTTGGGATGTCAGAGTTTAGAGGGGGTAGTCAGCTACAATAAACTGGTTACAATCTTAACTATGGAGAAGTAGTATCCTTATGGTTACTATACTATCTACCTCAAATGTTAATAGATGGGGAAAAAAATCCATGACCATTCATTTCACACACGCTATCAGCCAATCTGATAAAAGATATCTGTTCTATGTGCCAATAGCTCATTGTTTTCACCCCTATTACACATAGCTGTACATAGCTACGAATCTGCACTCTCAGTTGGGCTTCATGGGACCATAGTTTAAATACATCCGTAAGACAACCAGGAAATGCCTGAGATGTGTATAAATGTACACACATCTGATTTTGTGAACTAATGGTGATGTTCTTACCCTGCATGTTTAACACAATTGTCATAATTATAAAGGGAAGGGTAAACCCCTTTGAAATCCCTCCTGGCCAGGGGAAAACTCCTCTCACCTGTAAAGGGTTAAGAAGCTAAAGGTAACCTCGCTGGCACCTGACCAAAATGACCAATGGGGAGACAAGATACTTTCAAAAGCTGGGAGGAGGGAGAGAAACAAAGGGTCTGTGTCTGTCTGTATGCTGCGTTTGCCAGGGACAGAACAGGAATGGAGTCTTAGAACTTTTAGTAAGTAATCTAGCTAGGTACGTGTTAGGTTATGATTTCTTTAAATGGCTGAGAAAAGAATTGTGCTGAATAGAATAACTATTTCTGTCTGTGTATCCTTTTTGTAACTTAAGGTTTTGCCTAGAGGGGTTCTCTATGTTTTGGAATCTAATTACCCTGTAAGATATCTACCATCCTGATTTTACAGGGGGGATTTCTTTATTTCTATTTACTTCTTTTTTTTTATTAAAAGTCTTCTTGTAAAAAACTGAATGCTTTTTCATTGTTTTCAGATCCAAGGGTTTGGGTCTGTGGTCACCTATGCAAATTGGTGAGGCTTTTTATCCAACATTTCCCAGGAAAGGGGGGGTGCAAGTGTTGGGAGGATTGTTCATTGTTCTTAAGATCCAAGGGTCTGGGTCTGTAGTCACCTAGGCAAATTGGTGAGGCTTTTTACCAAACCTTGTCCAGGAAGTGGGGTGCAGGGTTTTGGGAAGTATTTTGGGGGGAAAGACGCGTCCAAACAGCTCTTCCCCAGTAACCAGCATTAGTTTGGTGGTGGTAGCGGCCAGTCCAAGGACAACGGGGGTAATATTTTGTACCTTGGGGAAGTTTTGACCTAAGCTGGTAAAGATAAGCTTAGGAGGTTTTTTCATGCAGGTCTCCACATCTGTACCCTAGAGTTCAGAGTGGGGGAGGAACCTTGACAACAATCAAAACAAAATTGCTAGGATACAACCTCCATTTTTGTGTTCTGGTCCATTAATCAGCAAAAGTCATATTTAAAAAAAAATGTGGTATTCTCGGTGAAACTTGGAACTCTGTTCTTAGTGTGTGAGAGATACCACAAAAATAAGTTGTTCTCATAGCATTTTCCAAGACAACCAGCCAGTACAAAAGAAAGCAAACAGGAAGGGAAGAGATAATACTGGAGCGGTGAGAAAGCATAACAAGTTAGTGTATCTTTATTTGAAGATATGCAATTAATATTAGCGGCATGACTACACCTGCATATTCATATAAAAACAAAAATCAAGACACTAGATATATTGCTCAGGTTAAAATCATGATCTCCTATGAAGATTTCCTGAATTACTAAATGTTCCCAGAAATTCTTTTTAAAAGAACTTAGATCTGAAAGACTGCTGAAAGGGCATAATTTGTCTGTCACTTCTTTTTACACTTTTACTGTGGGAGGACAAGGCTTCCTATTTATGATTATTTACACAAAAAAGTGACATTACATATTTTTATGTACTATGATGGTTATTGCATGCACAGCTAACATTTAACTTAATTTGCTGGTATTCAGTCCCACTTTTGTGAGTGACGTTGGCAAGCAGGCAGTGTTCTCAGTCAAATGTCATGCACTCTATGCAAGTAACATTAAATTTTGTGGTTTTTCCTATTTTACAGGTAACCATTTTTGTGACCTGACGATAAAAAATCTGTCATCTTCAAAATGGAGACAGTGTACTTAAATCCCTGGGTTTACAACTAGAACTGCATGATTTCGTTGACTTAAAGTAAATCTATATATGATAATTACGATACATGGTTTGAACACCTTGCATTAACACTGTTTCTCAAAGTGTAGGGTGAAGACCCAACATGGCTCAAAAGATGTATAAAATTAAGATGTGTAGGCCTTTACTATCATATTGCCAAGTTATGAGGGAGAATATTGGTGTCATTTTCCTGAATGGGGCTCAGCTTTGAAAACTGTGGGAAACAGGGCACTAAGAACAGCAAAAGCACTGCATGTCCACTTTGGTTCGAGTATAAATTTTATCTGTGAACCTGTAGGGACCGGAGCATGGGCAGTAAAACCTAATAGTTAGAGTCAGGAGCAAGAACCAGAGTCAAGAGTCAAGCCAAGAGCCAGAGCCAGTACCAGAGGCCAAGCCAAGGGTTGAATCTGGAGTCAGCATCAGAGTACAGTGTAGAAGCAGGGATCGCGGGTGAGGCAGGAAAGCAAGTAGCAGGAACAGACGGGGTCTGGGATTTAGGAGGGCAGGAACAGAAAGGCAGGGCTCAGGAATCAGACAAATTAGGTAGGATCCACAGCAGCACCCAGTCAGAGTTTCATTTAATTACTCAGACAACTTCCTGTGCCTCTTCCTGGTTTAAGTACTGTGTCACAGCCAATGGGTGGGACTGGACATCTCCTCCAATCAGAAGCTTTGTGGGTAGGCCCTCTGTGAGCTAGAGCTTCACTAGCCCCCTTCTCTTCTGGTTCAGGTGAGTTGCTGGGTGGTGGCCACAGGCTCAGCAGTGCCTGGGAAATCCGGGGGCCCGGGTTTGAGGTCCACAATCACTCACAGAACCTGACAAGGGTTAGGTTCAAACTTTGCTGGCAAAGAAATTTTTGCTCTGTGTTTTTAAAATTGAGAATATACTGCATTTAAAATTGGACGCCTCAATGCTCCAAGTGACATGGCGCATATGATCAGGAGTAATCCATCTCACCGGAAGCCATCTTCCTTAGCACCACAGAGAAAGAAACTGTATTTTATTTATTGCATTCTCTAACCAAGATGAAAGTTAAAAAATGTATTTTTCTAGATCTTTTCTCTGGCCAGTGCCTAATGCAGGCAACGGCTGTTAAGTTTATTATCTTCTCCAATTCTCCAAGTTACTGAGAACATTCTCATTTAGCTATATTTTGAACTACCTGTTGCTTTGTATATGAAGTATTATGGTGTCCCCATTTTTTGCATAATCTTTAATTCTGAGAGACTTAAATATAGAATTAGTTTAATTCAGTGTAATATTATTCCTCTACAAAAGATGATGTAAGAGCTGAAGTCAAAACAATTAACTTGCTGTTTTCAGAGATCCTTACCTCCTCCGTGGACTGCGGTTCTGGGAGAACTCTGAATCACTGTCCTTTGATGTTGGAGAACCCTTATATGTGTAAAAAACATCCTCTGTTTCTGTAATATACGCAATCTCATTTGTAAGGTTGTCTACAGATGAGTGTCGTGGTTTACGAATCTCATGACGTAGTCTAGGACTCCTCCTTACAGGAAACACATGAACACAAGTTGGTTGAGACAGAACCCTTTGTAAAGCTCTTTCAAAAGTAACTAATTCCATTCTATTGCAATACGTGCCCTGAGACCTAAATTACAGGACACAGTAATATTTTACTTCAGTGACAGAAAAATTGGTTGAAATGACACAAGCATAGGGCTGGAAGGGATGTTGAGATGTCATTAAATCTAGCACCCTGTGCTGAGACAGGACAAAGTAAAGCTGGACCATCCATGACACGTGTTTGTCTAATCTGTTCTTCAGAACCTCCAATAATGGGGATTCTACAACCTCCCCTGGAAGCCTATTCCAGTGCTTAACTATCCTTATGCTTAGAAAGTTTTTCATAATATCTAACCTAAATCTCTCTTGCTGCAGATTAAGCCCACTGCTACTACTACTACCTTCACAGGACATGGAGAACAATTGATTATCCTTTTTATAAACAGCCCATGACATATTTGAAGACTTATGTCTCCCCTTCAGTCTTCTTTTCTGAAAGCCAAACATGCCCAGTTTTTCAGCCTTTCCTCAGACATAAGGTTTTGTAAAACTTTTTAAATTTTTGCTGCTCTCCTCTGGATGCTCTTAATTTGTCCATATCTTTCCTAAAGTGTAGCACCCAGAATTAGACACAGTACTCCATCTGAGACCTCACCAGTACAGAACAGAACAGGATGATTACCTCCTGTATTTTACATACAATACTGCTGTTAATACACTGCAGAATGATATTAATGATCATTAAATATTTCTGAAAATCTTGTGACCATACAATGTACAAAGTGCAGCAAATAAACTGAAACCTGTAATACAAATTTGCTTTGACAAAGAAATGAACTGATTGACTTTTCCCTGAAATATGATATAACGATCAACTTCCTTGGTAGACTACTACTTTTAAAATAACCTAGACTTTTAAAAACATATATAAAGACTATATTAAATTATATACTGTCCTGTTTTGTAAATGTACAACAAAATTGAGCAATTTGCCTTTATTTTTTGTAAGGTTGAAACTTTGTTTACCAAGTAGGGGTAACAGGAGGAGACCGAGAAGGCAGGCTTTTGGTCTCTAAATGTTCAACAGATAAAGATCTCCTCATAGTTGGGTTCCATACCATCCCACCTATGACTTTTCTGCAGTAGTGGCTGTTTACAGACCTGAAAGGAAATAACAATACCCTTTAAATAACTGTTTTATATAGAATACTAAAATCAGTTACATTTATGCAAATGTATTTCATGAGTACCAATTAAGCCTTTTGTAGTTTCAACAATTGAAAGGAAATGCTTTAAAACTCCCAACAGAAGAAAAACAATCATTTTCATTTCAGCAAGGTATCCTTGGTTCCTTAATTCATATCCAAATTGTTTTCTTTTTTATTACATTAGATTGATAGAAATTTCTTTCTTCCTTTGTTTTGCAAATCTGAATTCCAATCTAGTTAACAGACATAATTATTGATAAATAATTTTAATGCCGTAATTATTTTATTAAAGCTAATAATGTGATGATTTCATCGTTGCCTAAATTCTCTCAAAAACTTTAGATTTTTTCTTCATTTAGGATCTGGTTCTGCAGCACTTATTTACATGTAATTCTCATTTAAGTGATTGGAAGCTGTATATATAAAAACTGATAGAATAGGGCAATGCGTATGTATATAACTAAGAGCCTCATTCTTAAATATGTTTGTTCAAATGTTATTCTATGGAACTTATATACACCAATTAGTGTAATTATTAGAAGGAGTAAGTTTTCATATGCTTATTAAAGCAATATTGGCACAATCAGCTTTAACACCCAATAATTTGAAGAAAAAAAGTGAGCATTATGGTGAATTATAGGACAGTCCTGTTTATGTGCTTTTTTATTTAATGTTATGTTAGCTAATGGTTAGCCACACATCTAATTTTTTATTTTTATCCTAGTTCCAGAAACAAGCACCATGCTCCACTGAAGTTGCTTATTAAGTCAACAGCCGCAAGCAGAGAGAGTAGCAGGAGACAGGTTGCTAATTTTTTTAAATTTCTTTGGTAACAACTGCTAAGATGATCTGCATTTAAGAGTGAGTCATGGAGAAAGTCCTACACTTCACATGAAAACTGTAGGTGGAGTGGAGGAGGTAAGTGATGTGAGGTCTGAGAACTGGAACCATGCCAAAAATAAGTAGCGCTCAAATGAAGGAGCAGAAAATGTAAGGTCCATTTTCTCATAAATGGTCATAGCAGATACATGTTATATGATTAGAAAGCACGGATTCCCAGCATTCCAACAACACATAGGATGGATTCATAGACTTTGTGATTTATGAGCTCTTCTACCTTAAAACTGTAACTGGTCAGCAGTTGTCCAGATCACAGTAGATCTAAATTCCTGCAGTAAGATCTTTAGATTTCTGCAATACATTTCCTGAACTCTATACATTATTTAGGTGTTTTCCTTCATTTTTATTTTCTGTTTTACCATTTCTTTCCCGTAAAATTCAGGAGGTCATATTGCAAAAAAATGTCTTTTTATTTTTCCTCTTTTGGGGACAATTTGTGATACGTAACAAAAAGACAGAGGGAAATAATTTTAAGTATGGAAGCAGCTCTCTTTTCCTGCTGTGATAGTTTATATCAGCTGAGACTCCACCCTCTGCTCTGTGCTGGACAGAACTTGCATGGCATGGATTAAGATTCGTAGCTTTGCAAAGCTACGAAGCCTGGAGCACACAATACTTATTTATGTATGCAGTGGATTGTTGGATATAAACAATTCTCCCTCATTCTAATAAAACAATTATGTTTAGTTTTCCATGATTTTTTGTTCTCCAGGACACATGGTAGTTAAATACTTTAAGTTGGTCTATTGGGTGTTTTTAGTTCTGATCAAAGGATTTCTCATCTATGGTTTTAAACTTTATGTCAAAGTTGACCTGAATGGAAGTGGAACTGAATGTATCCTATTCTCATATTCATAGATTCCAAGGCCAGAAGGAACCACTGTGATCATCTCACCTGACCTCCTATATAACACTGGCCATAGAACTTCCCTAAAATAATTCCTAGAGCAGATCTTTTAGAAAAACATCTATTCTGGATCTCAAAAAAGATCTCAATCTAGTTAAGATATTCCATCATCCTGTTTGATTTGAAGACCTGCATGAAAATGGAGGAATGGGGGATATTGAGGGTGTGTGTTTGGAGTATTTTTGTTTTAGAACCATGCTCATTTGCTAGGATGGGGCTAATCTCCTTTAGAACCCATGGCTATTATCCATTTTTAAAAGTTTATGTGCTCACCTTGTTACTGAAACTGAAGCCATGTGTACTGTAATTGTTCTGGCTCAAATCCCAGAATGATAAGAGTTCCTGTAGCTAGTCTACTATCTTAGACAAAGGCCATGTGATTGGCAACAGTTCATTCTTTGGGCAGAAAACAACAAATCTAACTTTAACTGAAATAAGTTCATTTAATAAAGTCCTTTAAAGCTGACAAAATAATAATTACTTAGCCAGATAGCAGAAATCTCTAGTTTTTTTTCATATTCAATGTATTGATGGAAACCAAGGAGTGTTTACTCTTGAAAAGGAGAAGGCAGCCTTCTTAAAATATATAGTAAGGCTTTTAATGAGTGTGCTTTGTTGAAGTATAGAACCCATCACGTCAAGACCACACAAGACTGCCAACAGCGTCCGGGAGAATTGGAAAATATTTTAAATTTACACACACAGTGTCAGGAAAAAGATGGAGAGAGGGCTCACTTTGTCAAAATCCTCCAACTTCTAAGAAAGACTCCTCAAACTTCCCAAGGAAGAGTGTTTGGTACAGTATCTAATAGGGCTGTCAAACTATTAAAAAAATTAATCATGATTAATCGCATTGTTAAACAATAATAGAATACCATTTATTTAAATATTTTTGATGTCTTCTACATTTTCAAATATATTGATTTCAATTACAACACAGAATACGAAGTGTACAGTGCTCACTTTATATTTATTTTTGATTATAAGTATTTGTGTTGTAAAAACAAAAAAAATAGTATTTTTCAATTCAGAGAATCATAGAAGATTAGGGTTGGGAAGAGACCTCAGGAGGTCATCGAGTCCAACCCCCTGCTCAAAGCAGGACCAACCCCAACTAAATCATCCCAGCCAGGGTTTTGTCAAGCCGGACTTAAAAACCTCTAAGGATGGAGATTCCGTAACCCATTCCAGTGCTTCACCACCCTCCAATACCGGCTACAAAAGTACCATGCGAACACATGTTCTCACTTTCAGGTGATATTGTAAACAAGAAGTGGGCAGCATTATCTTGTGGAAATGTAACCAGACTTAGTTGTCTGAGTGACTGGCTGCACAAGAAGTAGGACTGATTGGACTTGTAGGCTCTAAAGTTTTATATGGTTTTGTTTTGAGTGCAGTTAATGTAAAAAAAATCTACATTTGTAAGTTGCACTTTCACGATAAAGAGATTGCATTATGGTACTTGTATGAGGTGAACTGAAAAATACTACTTCTTTTGTTTATCATTTTTACAGTGCAAATATTTGTAATAAAAATAATATAAAGTGAGCACTGTACAATTTGTATTCTGTGTTGTAATTTAAATATATTTAAAAATGTAGAAAAACATTCAAAATAGTGAATACATTTCAATTTGTATTCTGTTTAACAGTGATTAAAACTGCGATTAATCCCAATTAATTTTTAATCACGATTAATTTTTCTAATCGCACGAGTTAACTGTGATGAATCGACACCCCTAGTATCTAATAATTGACAAATAGCTCAGATTTAAAACACTTTATAACAAATGCTAAGAAAATGTTTTCTAGATTTTCAATTTTTTCTCCTAAATTGACTTTGATCATGAGTTCTCCAAAAGAAACTAAAGATTCTCTGAGTACCCTCAATCCTTGGATTTTCCTCTAAGTTTACTTGCCTTTACACCTCTGTAGCAATTGCAGCAGAAGATGGGTATATCAATTAAAAAAAAATAGGTCTTTTACCCTAAAATAAAAATTTCTTAAGAAAACATTTTTGCAATTAGATGCAATATGTACAGAAACTAGATCATATGGTTCTTTTCTCAGAGCAGGTATAACTGTGCAAACTAGGAAGATTTGAAAGATTTGGTTTTATTTTTTATATTTTTGTTTTAAACGGTTTTTTAAACTGTCTACAAAAATCCCTCCTTAAGCTACATAAGCTTAAAATGTGCAATAGGAGTTACTTTCAAAGACATTTATATATTTGTTTGAGTATCTTCTATGAATACAATCCCAGACAGCCTAATTTATGATGTTTTTATTCTACTGGCTATCAAATTACATAGTTTTCCACTGGGTGAGAGATTGGAGAGCTGCCCTCCCTGTAAGTACTAAATAAACTGTACATGATATAACTATCAGTATTTAGAGTAGCAATTTAGAAAAGGTATAGATTTTATATATATAGTACTTCTGATGTCCATGGTGAATGAAAGGCAACCATTTGTACTATGCTGTGCTGTCCTTTATGGTTTTAACAGTGACATAAGAAGTTTCACTCCAGGCCAGTGAACGTGGAAGTCAAATTCCTCTGGAAAGGTCAACAGGAGAGTGACATTTTCTTGCTGTTTAATGAAGATTTCTGTAAACTGCCTTGCCAGATCATCAACCTGTTTTTGTGAATTTTCTTCTTGTTATACACACACAAAATCTTATATAGATAAGTATCTCTACAGTGCATCATCCTTTTATGCTTTTCATTACAAGACTCCTCACGAGTAAGGAAGAAGGATTTGTCTCTTCATCAAATAAATTCTCGAGAAGCTCAATCTGTAGCCTTAATACTTATGTTCTAGAAGTACCATGGAGACACTATTAATCCCATTAGAAAGACAGACGAACAGTACATTTTCAGATACTGATGCTTAAACTGTACCTGCAAATTAGAACCACGGAGCACAACTCTTTCATATGGTATGATTTACATGCTAATGTCTGAAAAAATTGCCCCAAATCAGGAAAGGTGGAAAAAAAAAAAAACTATAAAACTAGACTCTTTCATTTCTTCAAAAAATTAGCAGCCAGCAGGTCCTGCTGCTCGCTCACTACAGAGAGTTGGAACTTCCCATCTTTACATAGTTATACAGAATTTAGAAGAGCTTGTGTTGCAGCAGCTCCTGACACACCAATGTTACAAATGCTTAAATATGTTTTGCATTGCATTGCTTTTTGTTCAGAAAAATCTCTTCCAGCTATACTTATTTCCTAATTATTTGAAAACACTAATTCCTGTGGTAATAGAATCCAAGTATTAGAGTAAATCCTAATGTATTATAAAAGATTAATTGAAAACAGATTCTTGAACATTTAATGTAGTCATATTTATTGTAGAGCATGATACAGATTTGAGTTTAAAACTCAAACCAATTTTGAATTATGCAGGCTTCATTATTGTATTTTTCTGTCTACTCTTTTTTTTATGAATGTTAAAAATAACAGTATTGTAAAAAAGCTCTCTTACCTCTGCTATTAACATAACTGGAGATTATTAAAACTAAATGTAAATTTTTCATCTTTAAAACTGCTTATTTCTGTCAACTTAGAAAGGGAAAACAGACAAGTCCGTTTCGCAAAAATATTTTGTCATTAGTTTCATGTCACTTTACTTTCTGGTTCTCTTATACCTTTGCACACAGCTGAACTATGCGGATTTTAAACCACCCTAGTGGACCAGGTTTAAATCCAAATAAAGAACTTTTTTTTTGTTTTATTTTTAATTTAATGGCATGAAATATTTCTATAAAATGAGGTTCCATAATAAGGATACCATGCTACAATTCTATGCCTGTTTCTGCCTGAAGATCTCAAAATGCTCTGCAAACAACAAAACTTCAAGAACTATCCTGTGAGGAATTAAGTTTCTCTTTATTTTACAGTTGGGAAAACACACACAGTGCGGTTCAGTGATTTACTCAAAATTACCTACCAAGTCTCTGATAGTACTGGAAACAGGATTCAACTAACGAACTACAGTCCTGAACTTTCAACTTTGTACAAGACTTGAAAATGAATTTTCAAATTAATTAGAAAGTCACATCTTTAGGCACTGTACTCACTTTGTTGGGTTTCTAGAACCAAAGGTCCAATAATGGGACAATATCTTTCTTTCATGAGGTAGTGATGACTTTGTCTGAAAAAACGTGTGATGCTCTACACAAGATTTCCATAGATTTTTGCATGCTCTGTAATTTAGCATGTTGAAGGCAACTATATGTTCTCTGGATTCATTCTAGAACAACAAACATTATGTATCAGTACAGAATATGCAGATTGGACATATTAAGAAAAAGATTTCAAAATCAAGTAAAGCTAACAGGCAATTTACAACTAAA
The DNA here is from genome assembly GCF_965140295.1 of Lepidochelys olivacea. Classification (NCBI taxonomy): domain Eukaryota; kingdom Metazoa; phylum Chordata; order Testudines; family Cheloniidae; genus Lepidochelys; species Lepidochelys olivacea. The sequence goes on along the minus strand of NC_140412.1, from coordinate 161,133,787 downwards.
AGTAATTTTAAACTGATAAGTCATCAGTAAGTGCAAAGAATCAACAGAATAAAATAAAATTGATGTCTCCGTAGACTATTTTCAAGTGGTAAAACACTCATTGATGGAGAACCAATCTGAAATGTCAAAGAGGTGTTATAATCACTTTTTTGATCACACTTTACGAAGTTAAATATCATTGACAAAACTGTGGAATCTGCTTAAGTTATCAGACTGCTCAGATGTCAGTTAAAATATCAGATCTTCAAACAATGATCTTTCCAAAACTAAAGACAAAAATCTTTCACTTGAGTTTTATATGCCTACATTGTTTAGGGAAAAACAAAAATTCAATGGGGAGTACATTCTAACAGACGATTTGTTTAGAACTAACCCAAATCAAACTCAAAACAGTTCTTAAGTTACTTGGGATAGCATCTACTTAAGATATAGAGACTTCCCAAAAAGCATATTACAGAAGCTGACAGCACTGACCATGGTACTGACCACTGTAAACAAGGCTATCACCACCATATCATTGTTGTGTTAATTTCAATGAAATAAATAGGTCCAGAGAGTCAGAGGTGCTAACATAACCCTGTCATTCCACAAAACTAAACAGTTAAACAAGGCTCAGGGTTTTGTGTAGAGACACCTTGGTTTGCTTAGCTCCATGGCAACAATCCACCACTAAAAATTTTTTACGTTTTTTTTACTAAAGATACAGAAAAAGGGGGGGAGGGAACAATTAAAGCCCTTAAAATATAAAGTATTAAATAATGTTTTCATTTTTACAATATTTCTTGTCCCCTTTCCCTTTAGCTGTAGAAAGATTTTATAAGGAAACATTTCCCCTCCCCCACTCCATTTAATAGCCTTTTAGACTAGATGATATTAAAGATGACAATAACTGTCCTTTTTGAGGAAAAGAGAAATAATTGAGATGGGCTGGAGATGCTGTTGTTGTTTAAGCTTGATGTTGCTTTTCCGAAGGCAGAATAAGACCAACACAGAGAGAGAGAGAGAAAAAAGAACAGCAAAGACAGAAAATGCAGTTTTCTTTGGTGCTGCCTCTTACTTGCAACCTTGCTTCCAGAGAAACACAAGCACAACACACAATCTTATCAGCCACTTTGAAACCTAGCAAACGTACGCCAGCTTCTGGCTGTTTAACATGTTGCTTTTAGCAGTGTCTCTGATCATAGGTTCTCAGCAGTTCTGCAAAAGATGCAGTCTTGCTGACTAAGCCAGACTCTTACTAAACACAAGGCAAAAAGAGAGAGAGAGAGAGAAAGAAAAGCGGTGGGTGAAGGAAAAGGACGCACAACAAAGAGGGTGACAGCAGGAACTTAAGTCTCACATTCCAGGTGCTGTTAGGACTCAGCCAAGTCTGGTAGAGGTGGTAATGTCTTCAGTTCCCTCTCTTTGATTCAGTCTGGTCACAATGCCTTTTACAATCAGGACAATAAAGAACCAACAGTTTCATAGTGGATCCCTCAGTCCCAGCAGATGGTCGGGGTGGCAGTCATGATGGTAAAGCTCATTTCTTCCAGTTCACCCATCCCACCTAGTGTCATGATTTCCCCCGAAGTCTCTTTTAAAGACTCCCAAAAGGGGTGATGGCTGGAAAAGCTCACAGCTCCATTATTTTGTGCCCCAATTAGGTCTAATTTCCCACACACCAGTTTTGATCTATTAATTTCCAATTCTATCTTTTGTTTATAGTCATGATCTTTACACAGTCCTTGGGTGGTATCAGTAGAGTTTTGTTTGGACTAATCTAATATTTTTATTTCCCTTTTGTACCTTCTTCTATCAGCATTTATTGTTATAAATTATTCTGACATTTTATTGGCACCTTTCACCCGCTTTCCAACAATTGAGTTCATAACTGGAGTAGACCCAAATTCTTAAAACATCATCTACCAGCTAAAACACATACAGAAAGCCAACATTTCACAACTACTATTTGTTAAATACCACATACGTTAATCAATCACTTTATTTGTAACAAACCATACTTATGCAACCCTATTAGGACATCTCCTTGAGAAAGGTGAGCAGGATTTGGCACTTTGTTTGTGGATATTTTAAATGGTAATCTGTTTTATACTTAGTCTAACATGCATCTTTCCTCATATATATTTTAAAACATTTAATATGGATCTGTTTATACAAGAAAAGAATAATGTACTTGTTTTTCAACTTTGGTCATTCATACTGGAACTAAAACGGTATTTGTTGATCATGGATATTTCTATTCGAGTGCTTACACTGAAACAAACAACTTTTAAAATACATGTTGTGAAGATTTGGAGGGAAATTTTTGCCATGTATAAAAAGTATACAGTATCAAAAGATTTAACAGCAACTGGCATTTCTTAGTATCCTGCTGATTGCTCACTTGCAATACGGGTTAAAAATGTTTAAACCGACATAATTGTTCAAAACACGACCAATGCAGGGAAAAATTGGAAACAATTCTGTCCAGCTGTAATACTAATTTTTAGCCATAAGAATTTGTTAACTTGAACATTTCAATTTAACTTTATGCTAAAAACGTATGGTTTACAGGCCAGGGATGAAATTTACCTAGTATTTCCTACTTGAATTTTTGCTGGACAAGAGAAAGCGTTTGCAGTCCATCACCGATAACTTTGAAAAGCTCCCTTTGTGTGCTGCAAATTCACATGCTTGCTCTTGTCTCATTTTGGAAGGCTTGAGGATGATCCAGTCAACTTTTTAAAAATTATCCATGAAAAAAATGTTTAATGGAGAAAAAGACTTTTTGCTCACCAAGAGCACAATCCTCCGAAGGGATCTACAGTCACTGACCATTAAACCCATGCAGAATCCTACTAAGTCAAAGGAACTACAAGTGGATGTAGGGGCCTATGTTTATGATCCCTTTACAAGATCAGACTCTAGCACCCTTGGATTTCAATAGTTCACAATTTGTGAGGACTGTAGTGTCAATTAGAGAGGTTTGTGGACTGAATGCTGGGGTAATGAAAGTAACGGCGGGCTCCCAGGAGTTAATGGGGAGTACCCTGTAATTCTAAAACCTACACAGACCCAGCAGTCAGTAATGTGATTAATCAAGTGATGCCTCTAACAATTAGAGAAGATTTGCAGATGTGTTGTTTACAGAATAGCAAATTAGTGAAATTTTAATATATGTAAAAATAGAGCTACGTTGGCTAGTGTTCAGTAAGCAACAAACAAGTTGGATAAAACTTTTCACTTTTTTGAAGCATTTAAAAATTTTGCAGGTAAACAAGCATGGCTTCTACTCCCAGCATTGCATCTTACAGCTTCCACTAAACCCAAATGTCAAAGCTGCGCTTTAGTAGCATCAGTCACTATATGATTAATCAATTCCTTCCCCATCCTCTGATCAGTTCTTCAGTAAAATCAGAAGTGTTAGATATTCCCTGCTGAACAACTGATCAGCAAAAGGAGGAAAGAACTGATGAGTAGCTGTTTCTCCAAAACAGCTGGCATGGGAAAAAACACACAACGAGTAAGAAGAGAAAAAGTACAGAAAAGGAAAAAGGAGGACGACTCGGGATTAAGATGAGTCATGAATCAACAGGCTTGAAGTGCATAAAATGTGTTAAATGAGCACGTATTCATGGCCTTTGAGCACCTTCTCCAGATTTTCAAGAAATACCATCCATCTAAATATTGCAATGGCAAAGCCTGAGATGTTGTAGCAACATCATGATCCATAAAGAAACCTTACTCATGAAGCCTTAGGTGGTTTGTGGAATCTACTCCTTGCTGTGCTTTCCCCATCCATCTTGGTCTTTCCTTCTCCTCCCAATCTCCTGTTTTTCCTCTCAGTCTTATTTAACCCTTTCCTTCTGAACTCTGAAATGAAGGGCTGATACATCCCAAGACCAAAATATACTCAGCCACCTCCCCTCAAAGCCCACCTGAGCCACCTGTTATTCCGGAGAAGGCCAATGGCAGCCTAATTGTCCCACCTGCATTGGAAAAACAGGGTCTTCAAGGTAAGCATACCCTCTCATTGAGAAGCAAGAGTAATAGGAGAGCAAGCCATATCAGTGGGCTGCAGAACTGGCTGCTTTATGTCCCCTTTCACTTGTGACCTACATATATATTTGACAACGATGGATACATCTGGAGAGGAGACTTAACAGTGCACCTGGTTTGCTTTGTCATATAAACAGAGGAAGACAAAGGTTACACAGCTGGTCCTATTTTCCTTAAGATTTTGTGGATCTTTAAGTGTGATGCCATTTGCATTACTATGATCATTGTGCATTGTTATGAAACACAAGGAAATGATGACTGAAGAGATGTGGATAGTTATAAATCACAGCTTTCAAACTGTCATTTTTCAACAAGATAAACAGCTTCTCAACAGAATGAACTTTGAGAACACTGCCCTTTTCAAAGTTGATGCAGCTCTCTTGAATGTGTAAATTAACTTTTTTGACAGGAGTAAAGAACTCTTTATGTAGTGAACAAATATGTTTAAAGTGATATCTACTTCTAGAACTGATGAAATACTAAAAAAATGCATTTGTTCAAGTGCCAACTGGTTGCTCAGTTTGACCACATTCATTTCTTTTATTATTCCCTATTTGTAAACATTAACACAAAGGGGATTTTGTTCATGTGACTGTTTTGGGAACTGCTGCTATTCATATATATGCTAGTATTCATCTGCAAACAAGAATATTCATAAGTTAACAGAGAAATCACTGTTCATTATTTGGTATTTCAGTCATCCAATCAGGGAACAGAAACAATACTTTGTGACTTCAGTGACCTATCACTCACCGCAAATTATTCAGAGCGAGTAAGTGAACAGTTGGCAACCAACCTTAAGTTGAAATTTATTTACATAAACCATTGATAAATATTTGCAAATAATATATTAGTAGAAATTGTAGAATTAGTAGAAACTAATTAGTAGAAATAGTTTGCAAACTACTGGACATCCATCTTTGGTAGGCTTTGAGTCTCCCCTCTCCTTCTCCCAAAAATAAAGCAGCTAAATTTGGGAGCCCTGTGCACCCTCTGAAGTGGTGTGCCAACCACACTTATGGGTCCCACTTGGTATGCAGAGGCACAACATATCCTTATTTATTTATTAGAGGCCTTAAGAGCACAGAATGCCTCCCCATAGCCTCTGACACTCTGTGTAAGATCTCTACCACTGTTCAATTTAAAAATAAGGAGAACACTACCTCCCCTGGGCATGAGAAAGTTCCCTTCCTTGTACTACCTGCTGTTCTGCCATTCTGCAGGGACCTACCTGGGGCCACTCAGCCACACACGAACACATTATTCAACCTTATCTTTAAAACAACAACCACCACCCTGCAGTCATCCCCCTTTCTAAACAGCCCAAAGTCAGACAGAATGCTACATCAAATCACCAGTTTTTTTCCCTATTTGTTTCCCCAAAGAGACAGGTGTTTGAGAGCCTCTGAAGACTTTTCACTTAGTAATGAGCCTGAGACAACTTTTCCAGGATAACAACTGTCATTTCTTTTTATATTTGATCAGGATTAGGATTACAGTAATTACAAGAAGATGTCCATATTTGTCTCCTTTAACATTTTGGGTGCAGATGGAAGACACTCCCAAATTTAAATATAACTATGACATGGGAAAATTTACAGCCTTAGTTGTTAAAAAGCTTGTTTATTTTTCACTGAAACAGAATCCACACATGCAAATATCTTCCAAAATATTCAGACTACACATTACCAAGTATGGATGTCTATATTTTATGTTATAGTCCAGGGGTTGGCAACCTTTCAGAAGTGGTGTGCCGAGTCTTCATTTATTCACTTTAATTTAAGGTTTCATGTGCCGGTAATACATTTTAATGTTTGTGAGAAGGTCTCTCTCTCTCTATAAAAGTCTCTATATTATATAACTAAACTATTGTTGTACTGTAAAATAAAAAAGGTTTTCAAAACGTTTAAGAAGCTTCATTTAAAATTAAATTAAAATGTTGATCTTATGCCACCAGCCCACTCAGCCTGCTTCTGGTCTGGGGTTCCGCTCACCTAGGCCAGCAGCGGGCTGAGCGGGGCCTGTGGCCGGGGCCCTGGCTGGCAAGGGGCCAGCAGCCAGAAGCCCAGACCAACAGTGGGCTGTGCGGGGCCAGTGGCTGGGACCCCAGACCAGCAGTGAGCTGAGTGGCTCAGCCCGCTGCCACTCAGGAGTTCCATCCGCCGGCTCCTGGACCCGCTCAGCCCACTGCCAGTCTGGGGTTCCTGCCCTGCCCACATACAGTTGGTACCTACCTTCTCCCTGGTTCTGGCCCATTCTCTTCCTCTCTCTCTGCACTGAGCTGAGGGTGGGAGTGCACTGAGCACAGGGCTGGGGGGTGAAGGAGCAGGCTGCAGGTTGGGGTGTAGGGTCTGGCCAGGAGCTAGAATGAGGGAGGGGGCTCAGGGTTGGGGCAGGAGGTTTGGGTGTGGAGAGCTTACCTGGGTAGCTCCCATTTGGTGAGGGGGTGCAGGTCGGAATGTGGGGGGGGGGTGCAGGAGCCCCCGTTTGGTACTCAGGGTGGGAGTGGGGATGTGTGGGGTGCAAGAGTCAGGATGTGGGGGGTGCATGGTGTGGGGGGTGCAAGAGTCAGGGCAGAGGGCTGGGGGCCTGTGAGGGGGGTGCAGGTGTCAGGGCATCAGGTGTGGGGGGCTTGGGTATGTGTGGGGGTGCCAGAGTCAGCGCTTGAGTCGTGGGGGGCAGTGAAGGAGTCAAGCAGAGGGCTGGGTGTGTGTGAGGGGGGTACAGGGCTCAGGGCAGGAGTCTGGGGGGTGTGCGGGGCTGCAGGGCTCAGGGCGTATGCCCCGATTCCACCCCCACCTTCTCCAAGGCCCTGCCCCTACTTCTTCTCTGCCTCTGCCGGGAGCAGCGAACAAACTGACCCCGCTCCTCCCCCACCCCCTCACAAGGGCCATCAGCTGATCCCGCGCAGGGAGGGACGGAGAGGAGGAGGAGGGGCAGGAACCCAGCACACTGCGGGAAGAGGCAGGGGAGCCGGCAGGACCAAGCTTCTGCCCCCTGCCCCTTTCCCCCTATCCCCACAGAAGGGGGCAGGAGGCGGAGAAGAGAGGGCCGGGCAGGATTTTAATGGCATGCTGCTGCTGCCCCGGCAGGCAGCAACGTGCCATTAAAAATGGGCTCGCATGCCGTCTTTGGCATGCGTGCCATAGGTTGCTGACCCCTGTTATAGTCTAACTAATTAGCTTCCCACCTGACCCCACCCCCCAAAAAAGATTGAATAGCTTCTCCACTGACTTAGAGGAAACAGCTAGATCAAAATACACTAATTAGAATCTATTATCAGCTGCAGTACTGTTTCTTTGCCACTGTGTGAGCTTCAAGAAAAATACCTTATAAAGAAAACTTGTAGTGAGCAATGTATTCTGACTTCAATTATTTTAACTATCTCAATGTATACCATCCAATTTTGCCAATTTAGACACTACTGTATAATTACTGTACTGCGGAAGGCACTCATTATCTGCTTTATCTCCAGATCTTTCAGTTGCCATTTTTTCCCCATAATGCATCCCCTACCGCTTTTCAACTTTGAGTCCCATGGGGAAAAGAAGGTATCTGGGAGAATGGAGGGCAGCAGTGCCCAACATTGTGTGTCCTGCAGTGCTGTCTTCTCCCTCCATGCCCTCTTTGAAAGACACTCAGCTACAGAGTGGCTCATCTGCACGTAGGGTACATCTACTCAGCAGCTGAGAGATGTAATTCCCAGCTTGGGTAGACATAGCTGGGGCTAGCATGCTAAAAATAGCAGTGTGGCTCTGGCAACACAGACAAGTGGTGGATAGGACTAGCCGCCTGAGTATGTACCCAGACAGTCAGAAGAGATTGTATTTGGACCACTAGCCCAAGTCACCACTTGTGCCACCACAACCAGGTCGGGTAGACGAACCATTAGAGAAGATTCTGCAGGCAGCTGGCCAGCAGGTGGAGTATCTGAGAAAAGGGCAGCAAGACACTGGTAATCTGATGGAAAGTGTCAGGCAGCTGAATGTGAGTGAACGGAGGAAGATCTCCTCTGAAGAAGATCCCCTCTGTAGTCCCCCCGACCCCTCACACCTCCAAAAATACTGAAATGAAGTACTGTTGGTATGGGGGGAAGGACAACCATTAAACTTGAGGGGGTGGGGATAAGAATGGGGAGAAAGGGGACCCTGGGGAAAAGGTGACAGCAGATGGGAGCCAGAGAGAGTGGAGGAAGGAAAGGGGAAACTTAATGGGTAGAGCCATATGGAGCAACCCAGTAAGGACAGAGAGCATCTGTCAAACCAACTTCCTCTGCCACTGAAATTTAAGGCTAAAATTACTACCCTGGTTCCTTTCACAACAAGTCAAAAGAATTTACAGAATACTGATTAAAAATTTGATAAATGAAATGGGAAAATAAACGTTGAACTACTTACATGTTTTTGCCGTTGCTGTATAAAAAATTTTTTCCTTTTAAAGGAAATTTTTAATATGTTCATCCTAAAAAAGAAAGAAAATACACTAAGAAACAACCCATAAAAATAGAGTAAAACAATCAAAGAAAAAGTGACACAACACATGTTTATAATGCCCATCAGTCTTAAAAGATCCTGAAGTACATTATAAAATTACAGATTCATGACTAATAAAATGCAACCACCTCTTGGATGAAGATTAGCAGCTAACTGACACACACCCCCACACCCACCACAGGAGCAAGAGAGAGGATCAGTAACTTTGGCCAGTGGAGAGCATCTTTTAAAAATCATTATTCAATAGTTACTCTGTAAGACTTGACTGTTGCATAAGCAGGAAGCCTCCTATGACAATTCTCACCTACGAAGCTGCATGATGTACTTGCAGCAAAGACGCAATGGAATCAGTTTGTCCTCTTCATTGTCTGCACACAGTTCATGACACTGAGTTCATGTAACTAATGAACCATACTGTAACAATGGAGTACCAAGAGTAGGACTTTGATAACAGGACACATTAGGCCATATACAATATCAAAAATGTGTCTCCGAGCAGATGACAATATAAGTCATATTACTATTAGTAATAGTTGTGTCACATTATTGATAATATCATTTTGAATATGAAAAGGAAGCCACATTTTAGAGTTGTCTTTTGGAAAAACCCTATGCTACTGTACTGTTAAACACCCAGGAGAATAATTGGTGGTTATCCATTAAACATTCTAATCACATACTTATTTGCTTTTGTGGGATTAAGGGAGAGGAAGAGTGGTGGGAAGACACAGGTCTGAGTGCTAAGATTTTCCTTACATAGATTGATCAAATCTCTAATATTGTAATATCCTTACATATTTTATGTAGCATAGTTAAAAACAAACATGAGCTCTGATGTTCTAAATACACGTGTCAGTGGTGACTTCCCAAATTCTTTTATTATAGGCAGAGATGATAATAGTGGCTATAGTTAAAGTTTGTCTAACACTTTTCATATAAGCCTGATGATATCTGCTTAGCTGAATCAGGGTGAAATTTTCCATGATGGTTTTTGTCTCTTTTGTCTCAAGAATTTTTTCTTTTTAAGGTTTCAAAGTCATTCCATCGTTTCCAAGAAAAAGGCTATTGAAAAATAGGTAGTTTTGCCAATGTTAAAATTTCCAACTTTTGTTTTTGTTTTTTTGTTAAAACTCTCTAGTTCCTGCATGCTTGGGAGAAGAAATTTGATGAAGAGATATTTGGAGTTAGAGAGATGCCTTATCCCTAAGAAAATCCAGATTTGGCCAATTTATAAATCTGAAAACTGCCATTTGCATATGCACAGTAATACTTGTGAGAAGGCTGCTGCTAAAACCTCAGAATATTGTACCTTAACTGAGTATGCTGCAGACCCTTGGAGCTTCGCACATGACAATTGTACTGAGGATTTCTCCCAATCCTCACAGACTCTCCTACATAGCTGTCACAGAGCTAGAGCTCTAGATAGAGGGTGTAGAGGGGACCCATCAACCACACCCTGTTTTGATTTAGGGGAAGGTGAATTGGGTTGGGAGCTAACTTGAAATCCTAGTCCACCACTTTCTACTAATTGGTGTTAATGCTGTGCACTTTACAACTCTTATTATTGAGCAATGTCTCACACTCCTGCCTTAGGAAACAGGACATTCAACTGTTTTATCGATAAGGTAACAGATTGCACAGTGTCACTTATGGCAGACCTGGAAATAGAATCTGTCTGCAATATGTCAAATCCCATCAACGGTGCCACACTGCCTTTCAGAAAGAATGTACCAAAACTGTGCTGTTGGCTGTATCATCAGAAACAGAGCGAGGAACAGAACCCAAAGATTCTGATTCTCAGCGTTTCTCTGCTGTCTAGCAAATACTTGTGTAAGCTACTGGAAAATTTATGCCATGTCCCTCTCTACTGGCTAGGCTACAGAAAAAGTAAGAGCATAACACTGATACTATTTACCATTGGTTTAAGCGGTAGAAGTCTGTACTGTGTATTTAAAGGACATGGGTACCAAACCTGTTGATGACTTACAAGAGGTCAAGGTGGTTCCACATGGTGGAATTTGTTTTTTCAGTTTTGTTTTGTTTTTTAAATGAATAGGTGAAATTATTGTCTCCAGAGTATTTTTCTAATGTTTTATTTTATATAATACATCGTTCTGAGCACTGAATCCATGTGCTACACAGGCTGTTCTCTCTCTGCTGCTGCACTCCTACTATGCTTGTTGACTCCCTCTCGTTACTCCTTCCTCTCCCCATAACCATCTCTCACTTTCAGGATGGTCTGTTCTTCAATGCCAGTGCTGCTTCTTTAGAGTACCACTCCAGCAGTTTAATTCAAGGCACAAAATACTTGTTAAAAGGACACAGATTTATTTAATCTCATAACCAGCAGCTGTGACATCACACAATTTTTTTAAGTGAATGGCAGTGAGTAACAGTAATCCATGAGACTTCCTTTTTTGTTTTTCTAGTGGATTATGCTGTCATTAGAAGACTTACATTTCATGAGTGCTCAAGCATGTCACATCCAGAATATACCCTGTATACAATGTAGTTGTTCACATTCTTATAGGTAACTCTTATAGGTATACAGTGGCTCCCTGTAAAGTTCACAAATTCAATAGGTTTTACTGCTTACTTTTAAAGTACACAGTAGTTTTGTACCACTACAGATGACAAATCTTTTGGCTCAGGTTTTTCCTTTCATTTACTGAGATCAGAAAAAATAAAATTATGTAGCTGGCAATAGAACCTCAAGTGTCTGTGCCAGAAGCTGGGACTCGACAACAGGGGATGGATCACTTGATAATTGCCTGGTCTGTTCATTCCCTCTGAGGCATCTGGCACTGTCGGAAGACAGGATACTAGGGCTAGATGGAGCATTGGTCTGACCCAGTATGCCCATTCTTATGTCTTTAGAACTTCAGACTGAACAGAAATCCAAGGGAGTTCAACAAACTGATCAGTCTGTCCTGATACTTAAAGCTAACCTAAACAAAGATGCTACTTTAGACTTAAACTGAAAAGTTTCCTTAGCTGTCAGTTTGTTTTCTCATCCAGCAATCTGGAAGTTTCTGTGTATATCAAATCCACAATTCAAGCAGGAAGCCAATTAGATTTTGGGTAATAAGTAACCTTAATATAGTCCTGCAGGCTTCTCAGAAAAGCTATTCCAAAGTTGCAATTGTTTTCAAAGCGAAGGGACTGCGCACCCACAACAAAGAACAGAAACTGATCTGTTGCATCTTTATAAGTGGTGATGTAATATATTCAGATTCTGGAGGAAATCTGTAGCTTGTGTGTTAGGAAAAAGCCTCTTTACTTGCAAAATAAGCCAATCTAATATGGAAATTGTTTGGAATCCCCTGGTGGCATTTAAGATTAGTTCTTTTTCCCCCCAAAAAATGGATCAAATCTGGGGGCAAGTCCAACTAAAGTTATTTTTCAGAAACATACTGACTCTCATTCAGACTCTCATTCAAACTATTCTGACTCTCATTCAGACTGACAAAGCTGTTAGATTTTTTTTTCTTATATAGTTTGTTTTGATCATCTCATTTTTTGCCAAGATGGTATTTTTATTACATCTATCCTTCAGCACTTTTTGTCCACTTTGGCTACTATCACACAGCCAGGGCCAGATTTACACCTTGTGCACCCCTAGCCACAGCATCTTCAGTGCCTCCGTTGCCTACAGCAGACCTTCGTGTTGCACACAGTTTTAGAGAGGTATGGTGCCCCTGGAATGCCAGCACCCCCAGGCACGTGTCTACTGTGCCCAGGTGGAAATCCAGCCCGGCACACAGCATCGTTGTTCTATTTTTGCTGTCTATTAATATTGCAGAATATTGTTCCAGAATTTTTTGAAAGAGCACTTTGATGGTGTTTGCTGCCACCTTGAGTTCAAAAAAGTTTGTGTCAAATCCTGATGAACTTATATCAGAAGAAGCCCTATTGACTTACAACAATGTTATTCAGAGTGTAAACTGAAGCAGGATTTAGCTTTTTATTAGAACTCTATCTCCTTTTCAGCCATTTGTCACTATATAACGTTTTCCCCACCCGAGTACCTCCACCCAATAGGCTTTGTAATCCTTTAAGTAAAATACATTGAGGGCATTATAGAAATTTATCATATTCTATCTTTTTATAATATGTCTAAGCACACAAAATACATTCTGCATATATAGTATAGGGAGGTGGGGCACTGTATTTTCTCACAATGACTTGACTGTACCACATTGCTTATGAATGGCTGAGCCATGACTGATGTATCGATGCAATCAGAAATGAGACCAATAAAGCCTCTCTCCAATATATAAAAGCTTTTAGTTTGTTTGTTTTTTTTGTGTGGAAAGAGACTATTTTAGAGCATTTCTAGGATTGTTCCTACCAATTTCATACTTTCACCTGCAAATCCTGGTACCTCATTTATATAAGCCTAAGTCTAAGTCTAATTTATATAAGCCTGAAGACTCAAAGAATTACTTAAAATAGCTTTCTATACATAATGTCGAAATTCCAGTATCCAAACTTTCTGCACCTTGCAAGACTAGAAGTGCTGTAGAAAGCTGTGAATTATCCCTTTTCAATGGAATAACACTTTTGTTTCTAGACCTGAAAGATCACATGATATTGGACTTTATACATCACTGGTGTATAATATTTGCCTACCCAAGACCATCGGTTAGTAATTTTGGTAGAGCAAAAGTGTGAAAAGGAAGAATATCTGTCTGGCAGACCATCTTTAAAAATAGCAGCTGTTTAAAGGCATTTAAAGATTTGAATGGCTAGAATTAATAAAGGAGGACTAGAGGGCAGATTTCAAGAGAATCAGAGGTGCATAAAAAAATCTATATTTTATCATGCACTAAATTATACACAGAAACACATACATCATCATGGTGCGGTATGAAGTTTGTACTGGCATGAATTTGGGATGGTTGCATTATCCCCATGTGAATTATGAAGGCCATACTATTCAAAAGATGATACATTTCAAAGAATGGAGAAAAAGGATAGAAATGAAGGAAATAAGCAAAAAAAAGATAGTTTAGGATAGACAATTTAAATTTATAATCTATTTTAGTGCTTTATTCTGTCAGACGTTCCTTAGGTTTGTGATAAAAAGATGGGGAGTCTAGAGTACTTAAGGTATATTAATGTTTCTGGTTATCTGTAGTTCCTGTAGTTAAATAACTGGAGGCAGAAGAAGACAATCTACAACTCACCACAATGTATTATTCTGTGAGGTCTGGGAGCTTTGCACCAACTTCTTTGGAAACTTTCCCCAGAAAACTGTTGTAAATTATGCCTAATACCATGCACCAGCAGCTAGGCACTGGTTCCACAATTGAGCAGGTTGATGGAAGTGCAAATAATCCCACTTTTACACAGAAGAGTACACAGAGGATCAGTAAGTGGAGGAGTTCAAAAGAATCATCTTTTGGACCCTCTCCAGAATCTTAAGGTCAGACATGTGTAAAACATTTCAATCGATTTGCATAGAGGTCAGCAACTCTGGAGTCTCTTTCCTAGACCAAGACGGGACTTTCCCGATCAAAAATGAATGCATATACTAGTGTTTTCAGCTTTACACAGCCATCAAAGTATCTTCCCCTTTGGAGATCCCAAACCTATAAGTCAATCCTGGATGATCTTGTAGACTTGTTTTATTCCTTTTTTGCTTGTTCATTTATCCCAGCTCCTCCTGAAAACTGCCAATAGTTGTCATTTTTGTTGGTTATTTCACAAAGTTCTTTCACAAAAGCAAATGCCATGCTTACCAAAATTTATAAAATTGCTGATCATCCACAATTAATTGCTGAGCTGTTTAGCAATATTAAAAAAAATTAACCAGAGTCATTTGGGTCTAAGGACAGGGGATGTGGAGGGTCACCAGCATCCCAATCCTACAAACTCATATATGAGAGTAGTCTGCCTCTGAACTCTAACCGACTCCTTTAAACTCAGTGGTACTCACAGTCATGAATCTTTGTAGGATCAGGTCCCCAGTCCAGAGCTTTCATTTTAACCCAACCCCGGTGAGAACCATATACATATCACAAAAACTTAACCTATCCCCTTCTGTAATAGATTTTTCCTCTTTGGAATAAAGATCATGCCATGTGAAAATATTATTTAAAAATTTAAAACAGCAGTTGTAACTCTTGGTTACTAAAGGAAATAGAAACAAGTAACACTTACCAGGGATAGAAACTTGTGCAAATAAATTTTCTGTACACAGCAATACCTCCTGAAGCAATTCCAATCATCAAATCTAGATTATGTAGATCCTGAAAAAGAAAAATATTGTAAAAATACAGATGGCTATGAAATACATGTTCTTTCTGCGTGTGAATTCATTCATGGGTTTTCCATATACAAGTATAAAAAGACAACCCAAAAGGCTTACAATTCAAAGAGTAAGATTTCTGCACTATTTGTCCTAACTTTGTCAGACCTATAATGCAATATAAAAGTCTTGCTATTCAGAGAAGCATTATAATGTAATCTCATGCAATTGTGTTTAGCGCTGTCTGTGTCAGAAGGAGAGACTGCTGTAAGGCGACGGCAGGCAGTTGTGGGGTAGAGCTGTTGTCCCTGGTCAGTCAGCTAAATGTTCAAAGAATTTAGGAGCTTGGGCACCCAGCCTCCCAATACTTGACTGTTTGGGAGGACTTGAAAAAGAATTCCTCTCTCTGACTCCAGAAGGACCTACCAATTAGAGGCTAACAGAGAGTTCGCTGGATAAGAGATGACCCAAGCTCTCTATATAAAAGTGGGTTGGGACCACATACGTGTTGATATGCATAACTGGTCAAATTTACTGTCCATTATAGTGTCATGTTCTGGTGCACCAGATCAGGATTAAAGGACCTAGACTTCTGGTCAAGGAGAAGAGGTATCCCAGCCTAAGAGTGAATTAATTTGTCAGAACTCCTTTCTTTTGGGCACCTGTTGCTGTTATTTTGATGGTGATAAAGGTGTTCCCAACATACATGAAATCCTGAAAAATCAATAGTATGTGTATGTTTCAACAGACTACTCTTGTATAAAATTCAAATATGTGCACAACAGGATGTGCAGGACTGAGGCCTTATAATTAATTTACTATATAAAGTACACCTCTACCCCAATATAACGCGATCCGATATAACATGAATTTGGATATAACGCGGTAAAGCAAAAATGGTTTTCTGTCCCATATACAACATTAGTTCTCAAACTGGGGGTCGCGACCTGGTTATGTGGGGGGTCGTGAGCCCTGACCACAGCGCGCGGCTGCAAGTTGTGAGCCTCAACCCCTGCGCCGGGCTGTAAGCCCTGACCATGATGCATGGCTGCGAGCCCCGACCCCTGTGTAGAGCTGCGGGGCTGCAGGTCCCGACCCCGGCTTCGGGCCCTGACCCCGACAGGGAAGCACGGCTGCGAGCCCCGACCCGGGCACGCGGCTGTAAGCCCTGACCCTGACCGGGGCATGCGGCTGCGAGCCCCGACCCCGGGCTTGATGTGAAGGACGACATCAGACATGCCCTTTCTAAAAACAAGACCAAGAATAAAACTTCTTGCGTCAAATACTGTATTAATAACAGAAATGCTCGAGGCCAAAGCAAGTTCAATATAACGTGGTTTCACCTAAAATATGGTAAGATTTTTTGGCTCCTGAGGACCGCGTTATATTGGGGTAGAGGTGTAGTAGAATACGAGTGACAATCAAGAGGACATAATACTGGAATCATTAACCAGCTTTGATATTGCAGGATGTTCAACTTCCATGCACATTAACCATGATCTAAACACAAATTATTGTCTACAAGTAGAATCTGGATAAGTTACATAATAAATTTTAAGCTTATGATTTCAGCCAAACAACATTCCCTCTTTGTCCTGTGGTTCTCATCACTGATCTTAAATCTCATTAAAACCATATTTATGGAATTCTTTTTCATGGAGGGTGAAGTTATTCACACAGGAATTTCAGAATTACTGTGTATAAAGGAAAAATATCGCTTAGCCAAAGTTTTAGACGTTTCCTTTAAGTTCAGTATACAATTGTAATCCTTGACTTCCTAGCTCACTGTGATCTATGTATGTACTCATAATATACATATTTCTACAGGGAATTGAATATTTATGCCTAAATACAGATTTAGGTTCCTAACTTTAGGAACCCAATATTTAAAATGTTGGCTTTGGTTCAGGAGAGCAGAAATTTTATGACACACTTTTTAAAGTAATGCTGGATTCTCTTAAGAAAACTTTCAATAGCCTAAATGCTCCTCTAGATGGCTCTCTTGGCTCAGTTAGTATAAATATATTAGTATAGTATATATATAGAGAGAGAGAGATGTGGGGACCTTAATCCCCAACTTCCACTTTTCCTGTACCATAACGACTCTGAGAATAAAATAGGTAGAATGTAATTGAACAAGACTCTGGCAGGATACAGAATGTATGTGAATAAATTATCTTTTCTATTACAAGTTTGTTAGAATATATAAAATATGAGAGTGAATAATTGCTGAACATTCTCTGCCACACACATCATCAATTCCTATGCCACCTAACTCAACTATCAGGTAAACACAGTACCATATTGTGCCAGATTTAGTATGTATTAGTAATTTATATTCCACTGCCAAGAGGAAAAGAAATACAAATCCTGTCTCTAAAGTGGTTAATAAAGAAAAAAGCGTAAATAAGATTGTCCACACAGTTTAACAGCAGGAACAATTGACTTGTACACCAGGATTCAATCACCTTGCCTCTTTTAGGCTGATAAACATGATTACGGTGGCCCATTAAAAGCTAGCTTTGGAGAAAAAGTTGGGAAATCCCATAAGAGCTAACTGGGGAAAACGTTAGCAGAAATGACAAATTGATAACCATTGAACAGAGAAGAACTAAATTAATCCAGTTCCTCCAAATGGTGTGCCTGATCAAGTTTTGGGAGTTTTTTTTATGCAGACGTAACCTCACACTGATATGATAATGAAATTGAAAACCTTCGAGACTAAACAAATCCAAGCATAATGACCAAGAACTGGGAACATAAGGAGTGGGGTGGGGAGGGAGAGATCCTCTCTGAGAGTATGTCTACACACCAGCTGGGAGCATATTTCTCAGCAAGGGTAAACGGACACATGCTAGCATGTTAAAAATAGCAGCACAGCCGGGGGTAGCACAGGTTCCAGCTCAGGCTAGCAGCCTTGGGGAGTACAAACCAGCCTGGACCCGCTGGATACATACCTGGTAGCTAGCCCAAGCCGCAGCCCATGTTATCCCCAAGGTATGCTACTATTTTTAGCACCTGTTAAGGTTGCCTGACACTTTCCATTATAAAACCCTATTCTAAGCTGCTTATAGCTTTGCCAAACTTTAACTAGAGAAACAAGGTAGGTGAGGTA
The DNA here is from genome assembly GCF_965140295.1 of Lepidochelys olivacea. Lineage (NCBI taxonomy): Eukaryota > Metazoa > Chordata > Testudines > Cheloniidae > Lepidochelys > Lepidochelys olivacea. Next base: position 161,115,888 of record NC_140412.1, on the reverse strand, counting down.
ATATCTTTTGTTGAAACAACTTCTACTGGTGGAAGGTACACACTTTCAAGCTATACAGAGCTCTTCCTCAGGTATGGGGAAGGAAGCAGAGTGTCTGAACTAAATACAAGTTGGGACAGATTGTTAAAGGATAATACATGTTGGAGACAGTCACTGGAAATGAAGTGTGTAACTGGGGGTTAGATGTTAGGCATAAAAGGTTTGAAGTGGGCAATTAAGAGCAGTAGGCAGCTAGTGTGCTACAAATTTCTGAACTGAAGAGGGTTCTTCCAGGGTATTTAGGTGCTAACAAATCTATGATGTGATCTACTTCTCTGGTGGAGCGGCCTTGTTTAGTGGCACTCAAAACAGCACCAGACCCTGCCAGAACAACAGAAATAAAATCTGCAGACATATCTCCACTGCCATGATGATTAATACCCCTGTGACTGGGGTCCCAGTGGGGAGCCAGCCAAGGTCACTCAATTAGGGTGCAGAGTAACAGCCGCATTAGTCTGTATTCGCAAAAAGAAAAGGAGGACTTGTGGCACCTTAGAGACTAACCAATTTATTTGAGCATAAGCTTTCGTGAGCTACAGCTCACTTCATCGGATGCATACTGTGGAAAGTACAGAAGATCTTTTTATATACACAAACCTTGAAAAAATGGTTGTTTACCACTACAAAAGGTTTTCTTTCCCCCCACACCCCACTCTCCTGCTGGTAATAGCTTATCTAAAGTGATCACTCTCCTTACAATGTGTATGTTAATCAAGTTGGGCCATTTCCAGCACAAATACAGGTTTTCTCCTCACCCCCCACAAACCCACTCTCCTGTTGGTAATAGCTTATCTAAAGTGATCACTCTCCTTACAATGTGTATGATAATCAAGGTGGACCATTTCCAGCACAAATCCAGGGTTTAACAAGAATATCGGGGGGGTGGGGGGTTAGGAAAAAACAAGGGGTGTGAACTGTGAAGAATGGAGCAGACAAACCCCAAAGCTGGTAGATAAATCAATACTTAGATTTACCAAGCCAGCACTAACAGCTTCTGTTATACCTCACTGGTTACTCAGCATTCCAAACAACACAGTTCCCTTGAAGTAACCCAGTCTCAGGCCTCCATCCAGATACACAAGTCAAATATGATGAAGATTTCTCAAAATCTTACTTCATCATACAAAAGAAAAGGTTCTACCAATCCCAAAGGATTGGACACATTACCTCCCAGGTTAATGAATATTCCAGATCTTACCCAAATACATGCTACAGCCAATTCTTATTAATAAATTTTAGTTTAGTTAAAAGACAAAAGAGAGAGAATGGTTGAAAGATCAGTATACATATAGACCTGAGTTCAATTTTTGAGGTTCAGATTCATAGCAGAGATGGTGAGCTTTGTAGTTGCAAAGAGTTCTTTCAGAAATAGTCAACAGGTTATAGTCCAATGTTTATATTTCAGGGCAGTCCAGTCAGAATGGGGATCTCAGTCCTTGTGGCTTAGGCTTCCCCTGCATGAAACCTCAAGCAGATCCGAGATCAACAGGATCAGGACACGAGTGTCTTTTTATACAGTATTCTGCATCCACTTGACCACACAGCCCTGAGTAAACAATAGGCTTCTGATGTAACCTTCTGTTTTCTCAACACCACCAGTAATTGGTTATACAAATTAACACAGGGTAATTTATCCATTAGGCAGTCTATCACAAGCTTCAAAGAGACATATAGACAATGCCATTATTTCACCCAAGATTCATCTAAATGTTAATATTCCCTTTTGATCTCTGAATTAGTAGCTATCGTGACAGACAGGAACTGTCTGTTTACATGGGTAGCATCTAAGATACACACAATTAGTATCACTTCTAACAATATAGGGTTGCATTTCAAAGTTCTAGTCTGTCTAGCCATAGAGTGGCCCAAATTACCATTTCTAACATGTCTTTAAAGGTCGGTTTTGGGTTAGTTAGCCTGCAAGCTGTTTAACCCTCTGTGGCCATGAGTTATATTTTGTATAAGATTTGTTGCAATTATATAACAGTGGTAGCAATAATGACTAGCATGTTTATATTTTAATTAGACAATGTCACAACCCCCTACAACACACCTTTCAAAATTCTTGGGTCCTTCACATGCTTATTAGAATGTGTGGTGGGGGTGGTACCTCATCATGTGCATCAAATGCCCCAAAACCTATGTGGGTGAAACCAGACAACCACTATGCTCTGAACTCACACAGAAAAATGATAAAAGACAAAAACATATCACCCATGGGAGAACACTTTTTCACAGAGAGAGCACTCCATATCTGATCTTTCAATACTTGTCCTCAATGAAAACCACATAGCACCTTCAAAAGGTGAGCCTGGGAATTTAAATTCATAACTCTGAAAGACATGGACAAAAGCCATGGACATAACAGGCACACTGGTTTGATGGCTCATTAAAACAATTTGTAACACACCATACTGCCTGCTACCCTTAATTGTCCACTTCAAATCCTTTATGCGTAATAATCTAACCCCAACTGCACATTAATTTCAAGTGACCACCTCCAACATGTTACTTCATCTTAACAATCTGTCCCAACTTCTATTTAGCTCACTCTGCTTCCTTTCCTCGACCCGAAGGGGAGCTCTATGTACAAGCTTTTGAGCAACCTTGCACAAACAGAAGTGGGTTGAATAAAATATTACCTCATCCACCTTGCCTCTCGCACTTCCTAGAGCCAACAGGGCTACAACAAGACTTAGCAAGGAAACTTCAACCATTCAGGCTCAAATTTTCCATGCTGGGTATCTGTCTCAGGCTGAATTTTCTTGGAAATTTTCAGCAAAATGGTTCAGCCATTTAAGAATGAGACTAGGGGAAAAAACACCATTTTCAATGTTAAAAAGATTCTGGTGACCTTTTCTTCGGAAAGCGCTAGCACCCCCATGCTTTGGGTCAGAGACTGGCCTTTGTATCAGGAAACGGTCTCTAGCTCTTCCTGTGGAAATCTGCCCAAATCTGGCCAAGTGATAAAACACCTGGGGAAAAAAATAGAAGTTGCACATGCTCAGTAGAGACTTGCTAGATCTTAACAGCTAAAATCTCCAAAGACTCCTTCTTCACTGAGTATGCGTGAGCCTTTCACAACTCCTAATGGTGATCAGACTGCACATGGTGCCATTTCCACAGAGCAACTGAGCGTGCTTCAGCCTAGAGATACAGGAATGAAGCTGGCTTTTACTTGCAATGGCTGCCCCAGGCAGGATTGAGGGGCGCCATTTAGGAAGAGTGGGGGGGCACCTGCCCCACAGCCCCACCCCCAAGTTTCATACCAGAGGTCTGCTTGCGGCATATGCCCCAGCCCGAGCTCTTACCTGCAGCACCGCACAGTCAAGTCCCCTGCTCCAGGAGTTGGAGTTTTCCTACAGCTCCCACGGTCAGTTTCCTCCACTACACTAGCTTCAACCTACCTGCCCCCTCATCTGCTTCTACCAGTCAACTGCTGAGACGATACGGATGGACAATCCTCCTAATCAATAGTAGTGGTCTACTGTCCTCTATTGCATCTGCCTGGGCCTGTAGAGGTGTTACCCTAATACAAATAATAATTGTGATGAATGAAGGGGAGGGAGTAACTCCCTTTTATGGGTACCCAGCCAGCCAGTAGCTATAAAATCCTTCTTAGTAGCTGTTCTCTAATTGCTCTACCTGTAAAGGGTTAAAAAGTCTAACTGCTATGCATAGGTAAAAGGAAGTGAGTGGGCAGCTGGCCAAAAGAGCCAATGGGAAGGCTAAAACTTTTCAAAATTGAAGAAAGACTCCCCTTTTGTCTGTCTATTGTTGTTCTCCCGGGGAGAAGCGGACAGGGCAGAGCTATGCTGTAAGCAGCTTGGGCCAGATATAAAATAATAATCAGTATCATACCTAGAAACTACTCATTTAAAACCCCAGATATGTAAGTAGATCAGGAAATCTCTTGGAAGACGTAATTAGGTTTATCCTTTTTATTTTTTTATGGCTTGCGGTTTCCTCTGTGCTAACCCCAGGTGCTTTTGCTTTGCTTAACCTTTAAGCTGGACCTTAAGAAAGCTATTCTTGATGCTTAATTCTTGTAATTGCTCTTTTAAAATCTAGCAATAGCCTGAGTTCCCAGGTGTATTTTCTTTCTTTTCTTTTTTTTTTTTAAATAAAATTTACCTTTTTTAAGAACAGACTTGAATGTGTGTTCTTAAGAGGTTTGTGCACATGTTGTTTAATTAGCCGGTGGCAAAGGCTGATTTTTTTTTCTTCTTTCTCAGCTCTTCCCGGGGGGGGGGGGTGTTAGGGTGTAAAAGGGCTTGAGGGTACTCTGCAGGAAGGAATTCCCAAGTGCGCCTTCGTGGGTGTTCAAAGGGGTTTTTGCACTTGGGTGATGGCAGCATCTATCCATCCAAGGTCAGAGAAAAGCTGTAACCTTGGGAGTTTAATACAAGCCTGGAGTGGCCAGTATTAAGTTTTTGAATCTTTGTGGGACCCCACCTTCTGCACTCGAAGTCCGGGAGTGGGGAATTAGCCTTGCCAATAATAGACTAGAAACTGATTTTAAACAAATGAAACACACTTTCAAGTCTCTTCCACTTCTGCTTAAAGGCTCTTAAACACAACAGACAGTGACTGAGTTGCAGTTCTCACAGAACAATATTTAAAACTAAACACCAAGAAAATTCCCCATTTTAAAGTTGAGAAAAAAGAGAGTCCTGTTTATTATTTAGAGTTTGTACATATGTTTTCTTTAATGTAGTATTCTGTGTTTGGACAGTATGCCTCAGTTCACATTGCTGTCAAATGGGAATACCACCACCTTCCTACCCTGCCATATGGAATTATAAGGATTAGATTGAGATCTGTGGGGCAGGCACATTAAAATTTTAAACATAACCAGTGTCCCTTAAGTGACTTGCCACAAGATGTCAGAACATGTTAATATTAAAGCTGGAAATGTACTTTGGTTCTGATCCCCATTCTGCTATCCTACACTCAAGACTGCACACTCTCCTAGCTAATGACTTCGATGATGGATAAGAAGATTGTTCATTGCCATATTTTATATTCCAGCATGACTAAAATAAATGTGTGTTTTTCTTTAAAGTCCAGTTGTGGTCAGAAAAGCGGCTCTATAAAAACTTCACCACAACCAAATACATCTACTTTCTCTGTTTCAAGTCAAATCTGTTTATTTTATGGATATAAACATGTTTTTACTCTTAATGAACTAGTATCAGTCAAGGAAAGCAAGCTGTAGTCTCTTTGGCCTCATACATCAACACAATTGTTGAATTCGTTAGTGGTGAAGATGAAAGAAGCAAAAAGAACCCAATTAAGACAGGGCAGGAATTAAAAAATATTCCTGTTAATTGCACAAATTTCATCTGGAGTCAGAGTCCAAGTCACTATGGGAAAGTAATATTTAAATGGTAAATAGTAGGTCTGTTGATTTATCGGTTAACTCAGGCCATTAACTAAAAAAATTAATCAAAACTAAAAAAATTTGTGATTAATCACAGCTTTAATCACACTGTTAAACAATAGAATACCAACTGAAATTTATTAAATATTTTGGATGTTTTTCTACATTTTCAAATATATTGATTTAAATTACAACACAGAATATAAAGTGTACATTGCTTACTTTATATTATTTATTACAAATATTTGCACTGTAAAAATAATAAACAAAAGAAATAGTATTTTTCAATTCACGTCATACAATGCCATAATGCAATCTCTTTATCGTGAAAGGGCAACTTACAAATTTAGAATTTCTTTGTTACGTAACTGGACTCAAAAACAAACCAATGCAAAACTTTAGAGCCTATAAGTCCACTCACTCCTACTTCTTGTTCAGCCAATCACTAACATGAACATGTTTGTTTACATTTACAGGAGATAACGCTGCCCACTTTTTATTTACAATGTCACCTGAAAATGAGAACAGGCATTCATGTGGCACTTTTGTAGCCGGCATTGCAAGGTATTTACATGCCAGATATGCTAAACATTCGTATGCCCCTTCATGCTTCGGCCACCATTCCAGAGGACATGCTTCCATGCTGATGACACTTGTTAAAAAAATAATGCGTTAATTACATTAGTGACTGAACTCCTAATAGGATAGGATAGTATGTCTCCTGCTCTGTTTTACCTGCATTCTGCCATATATTTCATGTTATAGTAGTCTCAGATGATGACCCAGCATGTTATTTGTTTTAAGAAAACTCTTAACTGCAGATTTGACAAAACACAAAGAAGGTACCAATGTGAGATTTCTAAAGATAGCTACAGCACTCATCCTGAGGTTTAAAAATCTGATGTGCCTTCCAAAATCTGAGATGGATGAGGTGTGAAGCATACTTTCAGAAGTCTTAAAAGAGCAACACTCTGATGTGGAAACTACAGAACCTGAACCAACAAAAAGAAAATCAGCCTTCTGCTGGTGGCATCTGACTCAGATGATGGAAGTGAACATGCATTGTTCTGTACTGCTTTGGATCATTATCAAGCAGAACCCCTCATTAGCATGGACGCATGTCCTCTAGAATGGTAGTTGAAGCATGAAGGGACCTATAAATCTTTTGCACATCTGGGATATATATATATATATATATATATATATATCGTGACACCAGCTGCCACAGTGCCATGCAAGCACCTGTTGTCACTTTCAGGTGACATTGTAAACAAGAACCGGGCAGCATTACCTCCTGCAAATGCAAACTTGCTTGTCTGAGTGACTGACTGAACAAGTAGTAGGACTGAGTGGATTTGTAGGCTCTAAAGTTTTACACTTATTTTTGAATGCAGTTATTTTTTGTACATAATTCTACATTTGTAAGTTCAACTTTCATGAAAAAGATTTTATTACAATACTTTTATGAGGTAAATTGAAAAATACTATTTCTTTTGTTTTTATAGCACAAATATTTGTACTCAAAAATAAATATAAAGTGAGCAGTGTACACTGTTGTAATTTAAATCGATATATTTGAAAATATGGAAAAATCAAAATATTTAAATAAGTGGTATTCTATTATGTTTAACAGTGCAATTAATCAAATTAATTTTAATCTCATGATTAATCACGATTTTTAATCGCTTGACAGACCTAATAAATAGTAAATAAAATTTAAAAATTAAGAAAATGTAAAATTATAAAGGATGTTAGTCTGTAAACATGAGTTAAAAGAAGATGAACTAAAATTAATTTTAAAAGAACATTTTTAAAACACTTTCTAACCACTATTGCCATTGTTCTATCATCTCATTTGAGATTTACAATAGACACCTAGTTCATGGCAGATGTCTAAACCAGTGTAAAATATCTTTCATATAATGTTAGTTGTCAAAAGTGAGTTCAATTGGTCTGTGTGGTTAGAAATGTAATCCACAGTTTTAGTGTACAATAAAAATAACTTAAAAATGAGCTTATGGAAGTCAGTAAACCACACACTTCATACTAAAGTTAAAATAGAGATCTGTGTTTTAGTGACTTGGAAATGATTTACTGGTATGTGATTTCTTTATACTGTAATCATTTTTTTTTCATAGCAAACGATGGTTTGGTCAGGGCTGAGTGATTAGATTTGGAGTGGATGCTAATGTATTGAGGATATAAAGAATAAACCAAAATAGGAACGTGTAGATTCTTAAATAAAATGTACATCTCCACATACAGAAGTTCAACTCTCAAGACTATTTTCCTCCTCCCCCTCTTTTCTCCTCCCCCCATTAACAGAGTGAATGGAAGAGTGCACACAAATTAAAATCTGACAACCTCACAGAGGATGGGTTGAGGTGATGCCTGATTTAGGTAATATTATTCTATTTCCCACAAAAAGAAACTGATGCATAAATATTAAGTCTGACAATGCCCTTGTCTGTGCTAAGAAATTCACCCAGTGCTAAAGGTGGCTATGTCCATAGTAATGAACTGTAGAATAAGTTCCCCACTGGAGCGACCACTATTATAGCATAGAGTCCTGATGTTTACAAGGTGCTACCAGCCTCTATCATCATCAAGTTTAAATATATGTCTACACATCAAAAGCTGTGAATGGGCTAGCAAGCCAAGTTTGCATTCAAAGTCCATACCAGACTTGCACTAGCCACATGGAAGCCTGGCTGTGCTGTGTTCACTGCTATCGTTACCTGGGCTAGCTGGATTCAAGCTACTTCGGATAAGCTAATCTGTGCACACTTTTTATTGTGTATATACAGCCTAAAAAGGACAAGCCAAGTATTTTGTTGTCCTTGTTGATGGAACTATAAATGCATCAAAGAAGAACAGTTGTCTCCCCCTTTTACACTACCATCAAAAAGGAATCATTCAGGAAAGAGCTCTGGGGTGTTTCCACATGGAAAATCTAAATGCTGAATCTGTTTAAAAAATGATTATTGAAGAACTACAGCATTTGAAATTTGATATTAATTACACTGTTGCCCAGTGCTATGATTGAGCTTCTGTGCTGAGTGGGCATTTAACAAGAGTACAAGCTCGAATTCAGGAAAGGATTACACATGTCATTTATGTGCACTGCCATGCTCACAGGTTTAATTCTGTCATTGCAGATGTATGTTCCAGCATCACCCAGTATCAGAAAGTCTTTCCATTTGCTCAGGAACTGTACGCGTTCTTTAGTAGTAGTTACAAGCACTATGAACTATTTGTTAAGGCACTGCTGGAGACAGGCCAGAAGGTATTTAAATAGGTAGATTATGTGAAATGCGCTAGTCATGCCAGTGTGATTCCCTCCAAAAACTGCATGCAAGATATGGTAGAAACACTGGAGCCCATTTCAGTTCAGAGAGCTGATGGACCATCAGCTAGCACTGCAAAGGTCTTGATGGCCTCCTTTCTATTGAGGCTCTTCGTTTTGGAAAGACTATTCAAGATTTTGAATAGTGCTTCAGAAGAGATGCAAAATGAAAACCTGAATTTATCAAGTTCAGTGGAATCAGTAGCAAGATGCTCTTCAAGAAATGAAAATATCTGAAAGCAAATGGAAGGAGCAATGTGAGAAATCCTTGCCAAGGAACTTGAAATTGCTATTCAGGTCAACAGCCGCAACTGCTGAGCACAATAATAGAAAAACAGTAAGCCTAACAAAATATCCTCCAAACTGGCCTTGTTTTTTTGTTTCTAGTACACTGGGTTGGTCATCTAAACATGATGTTCCCAAGAACACTCAAGAATCTATAAAATCTGATTTCTCCTATCCTGTTCTGGACAGAATTCTTGCTAAGCTTGACAGACGATTCAGCTCCAGCTCTACTTTGCTTTCTGCACTAACTCTTTGTGACCCAAAGAGTGAAAATTTTCTTGATCATGAGAAACTGAAAATAATTGCAGACCAACAGGCATCAATTTTGTCGATCTGGATGCCCACGTTGAAGTTGCCAAGAAGCACACTGCACCAAAAAAATTGACTTCAATTTCTGATTTCTGGAATGTTCTCAAAGACTTACCAAGGAGTTACCAGTCTTAGCGCTCTATTGTAGGTATTATGTTGAGCCTTCCAGTTTCTGCGTCAAATGACAGATTCTTATCATCTGTGCTCAAGAAAGTAAAGGACTACTTAAGATCCACAATGGGAGATGGATGCTTAAGTGATTTGGTAACTTTAGCCTGTGAATGTGAAGCTTCAAAACACCTGGATATCAACAAGGCCACTGACAATTTTGCGAAGATGAGACCATGGCATTATCCATAGTTTTACTCATATCTGGAGTGTTTGATTGATTTCAATTTATTTTACCTTTAAACATTCCTGGAACAAATTATCGGTCTCATTCTCCTCTTCACAACTTGGAACATAAAGACATTTGAAAAACAACATGGGTAAGCAGATTTTGAGCACATCTGATTTATCTCTACAAAAAATAGCGTACAAAGTATCAAACTTGTGTTTCTGATATCTGTGTTAAGGTTCCAAAACTGATACCTCAAGGCTTGGGATTGCTTATTACCGCCTGATTGTTCTAAACTTAGATATAAACTTTAAATATGGCTTTAATTTGTGTTTGTATTTTTTTTTCTTTCTTTATATAAGAATTAGCTGACAGGAGCACTGTATCTAATTTCTAGATTGCCTGCAAAAAAGCCTGGAGTTTTCAGGTACCTAAGTAGCCCCTTGAATCACAATTAAAGTCGTTCCCCCCCAACCAAAATCTGAAATGATGCCCCTGGCTGGAGTGGGGCCAGACACCAGAACTGTATCTCCTGGATTTGCGATGACTTCCCAGCTGGCACCCAGGCAGAATGAGGAGGAAGCCATGTGATGCAGATGTAACAGGAACAAGAGCCACACCTAGGCCACTGTGGGAAAGGGCAGGAGGAATAAGAACACAAGAGCTGCCACACTGGGTCAGACCACGATCCACCTTACCCAGTATCCGGTCTCTGACAGTGGGCTGTACCAGAGCTTATGGGGGAATGTGCAGAAAAGGGAGGGATTCATGAGTCTTCCACACTCAGCTTCTTACTGTCAGAGGCTTCAGGTTGCACTGAGCATGGAGTGCATTCCTGACCACCCTGGCTAAAGCCATTGATGGACCCACCCTCCATAAACTTGAGTTCTTTTTTTAACCTAATTATGACCATCACCACATTTTATGACGAGTCCCACAAGTTAGTTGTGTGCTCTGTGAAAATGTACTTCCTCTTGTTTGTATTAAACCTGCTGCCTACTAATTTCATCAGGTGATCACTGGTTTTTGTACTGTGGGAAAGGGTAAACAACACTTTTCTATATATTTTTTCCACATCATTCATGATTTCATGGACCTCTATCATATCCTTTGTTAGTTACCTCTTTTCTATGACGAACAGCCCTAATCTTTAGTTTCTCCTTGTATGGAAGCCATTCCATACTCATCGTCTTTGTTGACTTTCTCTGAACTTCTTCCAGTTGCACTATATCCTTTTTGAGATAGAGTGACAAGAACTGGAGACAGTATTCAAGGTGTGGGCACACTGTGTATTTAAATAGTGGCATTGTGATACTTTGTCTTATTTTCTATCCCTTTCCTAATAGTTCTTAGCATATTGTCAGCCTTCTGACTGATGCTGAAGTTTTCAGAGGCCTGTCCACAGTGACCACAAGATCAAGACCACAAGGAAGTAATTGCTAATTTACAACCCATCATTGTTAGGGCCCTACCAAATTCACAGTCCATTTTAATCAACTTCACAGTCAAAGAATTTTAAAAATTGTAAATTTCATTATCTCAGATATTTAAATCTGAAATTTCACAGTCCTGAACTGGGACAGGGACAATTAACTGTAGGGGTCCTGACCCAATTCTGAAGACAGGAGCGCAGAAGGGTGGCATGGTATCGTATTGCCACCTTTACTTCTGCGAGGCCGCTGGCAGGGCACTTCCTTCAGAGCTGGGCACCTCGCCAACAGCAACTGCTCTCCAGCCATCCTGGAGGCAGCGCAGAAGTAAGGGTGGCAATACTGCAAATCCCTACAATAACCTTGCAACCCCTCCCACCCCACAACCCTCTTTTTTTCAGGACCCCCAGTCTGAGAAACACTGGACTCCCCTATCTGTATAGTATAGGGTAAAAGTACATGTAGGATCAGATTTCGTGGTCCGTGATGCTTTTTTCAGGGCCATGAATTTGGTAGGGCCCTAATCATTGTATATGTATAGTGAGGATTATTTTTTCCAATACGCATTACTTTGAATTGATTGAATTTCATCTGCCATTTTGTTGCCAAGTCAGCAGTTTGAGAGCTCTCTCTAACTCCTTGTAGTCTGCTTTGGACTTAACTTGAGTAATTTTGTTATCACCTATAAACTCTGACATTTCATTGTTTGCCCTCTTTTCCAGATAATTTATGAATATGTAGAACAGCAAAGATCCCAGAACACATCTTTCCATAATGAAGACTGACCATTTATTCCTAGCCTTTGTCTACTGTCTTTCAAACAGTTACTGATTCATGAGAGGACCTTCCCTATTATACAATGGCTTCTAAGTTTCCTTAAGAGCCTTTGGTGAGGGATCTGGTCAAAAGCTTTCTGAAAATCCAAGCACACTACACTGACTGGATCGCGCTTGTCCACATGCTTGTTGACACCCTCAGAGAATTCTAACAGATTGGTGAGTCATGACTTCCCTTTACAAATGCCATGTTGACTCTTCCCCCCAACAAATCATGTTTATCTATGTGTGATAATTTTGTTCTTCACTGTAGTTTAAACCAATTTGCCTGGTTCCAAGTAGGCTGGAAATGGTATCAGAAGCCTGAGTGCAGATTCTGATTGGTTAAGGAGGAGAATGGGACTGGGACAAGGAGCAAGTGGTGGGGTACAGACAAGGACCATTTGGACAGGATGGGGCACAAGAGTCTGTGCCCACTAGAACATACTTTCCTCCAGTGCCTAGAATGGAACCCTATATCCCACACTCTTAGCATTCCTCTGCTGTGAGCAAATATCACCAAATTCCTCTCTAGTGCTGATCTGCACAGAGGATGACAACCAGTTACTGTGCTATCAGTTACTCTGTTAACTTGTGGTAGAAGTCTGGTGGATTTAACAGGTTCTAATCCTGCTGATGACTCACAATGGTGTCAATAGGATGCCACATGATGATTTTTTCTTAAACCCTGTAAGTTACATGCAAAAAATTACATTAAAAACAATCATCTTCCATCCAAATTCAAGCACTCAAAAGCTAGGCAATGTCAGAATTAAGATTGCACTGACATTTCCTAACTTTTGAGTGCTTGATTTTGTAACCTTAAGAATGTTCTTTTAACACAGTTTTTGCAAGTTGTCTATATTAAGTTTGATATATAGTGGATATATATATTGTTCAAAAAAATTGAAAAAACAATGTCTACTTTAAACTCAGTGTGCTGACAGGAATTAGACAGTGAAGTGAAGCAGTTAGTGTTTCTTCTCTGCTAGCAAAAAGGATATCTAGAGGAAGAATATTTGAGGAGTGTGCGCGCCTAGGAATGTAAACTGTAATCCTAAAAAACCCTCAATACCAACAGGTGGAGTGTTCTCTGTTCTGCAACAAACTCTTGAGAGGCCTGAAACACTCATTACACACATTGCTTTCATAGTATTTATCCAAAAAGGGAAAAGTGAGGAATCTAATAAAAACATTTGTCATACCGATTCTCAATCTTTGTGAGATGGATGGATGGATATTTAAGGAGTTTTGTATATGTACAGAGCTGACAACAGGTTTTGGGTTAGACAGAACACTGAATCACTGGTCTCTCTGTTGGCCACGTAGATTAGCCATTGTAGGCCAACATGGAAGTCAACAGGAGACGACACCAGAGAATAAACCCCAGGGGATCATTCTGACTCTGGAAACAAAACAATGAAATTTTGGGGTATGAGAAGAAGGCAAAACAACACCTTTTTATCCTTTACTGAGGAAGCAAAAAGAACAGCGCTTTTTATATTCATGAAAGGGAGATCCCAGCCATGTTGGTTGGTGAAACTGAGAGACTGCTTTAGGCGACAAACCACTTCATACAAGGATTTCAGACTGTTAAAGTTAAGTTTAGACTCTAAGAAGCATGATATACGTTTTGTTTTATATGTAACCATTTCTGTTTCCATTACCCTTATTCAGTATCTCTTAAATTTTAGACTTTGATAAGAAATTTAGGATTATTTTTGCATGAGTAATGTATCGCAGGACTGTGATGTTATAAAGGATCTGATCCTGAGTTCTATCAGTCAAGCTGAGTGTATACTGCTGCCTTAGGAACAGCAAACCTGGTAATTTCTCTGAGAGTCCGGTGGTTAAGGGCTGGAGACTGTGGGGAGCACTCCAAGGACTCAGGGGTTGGTGTGTGCCTATCACTAGCCTCCAGAAAGGGAGACCAGAACTACATGCAGCATTCAGGGTGTTGGCATACCACTGGTTTATATAATGTCATTATGATATTTTCTGTCTTATTATCTATCCCTTTCCTAACGTCTCCTAACATTTTGTTAGCTTTTTTGACTGCTGCTGCACATTGAGTGGATGTTTTCAGGGAACTATCCATGATGACTCAAAGCTCTCTTTTTTGAGTGGTAAAAGCTAATTTAGACCTCATCATTTTGTACATAAACTTGTGATTATTTTTTCCAATGTGCATTACTTTGCATTTATCAACACTGAATTTCACCTGCCATTTTGTTGGCCATTCACCCAATTTAGTGAAATTCCTTTGCAACTCTTCACAGTGAGCTTTGGATTTAACTATCTTGAATAATTTAATACTGACTGTACATTTTGCCATCTCACTGTTCACCCCTTTTTCCATTTTCCCCCCCAGTTTTCCATTTTATGATCTTATGCATTTAGCACTTTGAACATCAGGCCATTTAAGATACATCTATATGATACATTAAGATACTTCTCAGAGCTTGCGTAAACTGATTCAGGCTCACACTAAGAAGCTAAAAATAGCAGCATAGACTTCCCCACTTGCACTGAACCCTGTGCTCTGGGACACTCCCTCCTTGCTGGGTCTCAGAGCCCAGATGTCTATGCTGCTATTTTTAGCCATGTAGAGTGAGCCTCCTGAGCCCAAGTCAACTGACCTGGGCTCTGCGACTCACAGCTACAAGTTTGCTTGTTTTTCCCCCACTGTAGACGTACCCTTAATTGGTTAGTGAACTTCAGTCTAATTTTAGGCAACTCACCTTAAAAGAACAACAGTTCCAGAACAAGTTAGTAGCCATTTTTTCCTCTTCATGTGATTGCATATGTCCATTCCTCTTCAGGAGACTCAAAAAGTCTGCTATAGCCACTTGAGCTAGAAAAGCTGCTGAAGTTGCTCGGGATTTTGTCAAGTGTGTGCCATCACTATACCTGGCAAGGTTATATTGGTGATGTCATAGCAATCCACATGCAAGAGGAAATACATGACAAACAGCTGAGATGAGTATCAAAGCAATCTAGTCCTGTCCAAGTAAAAATGCCCTTCTGACATCTAAAGTATGGAGTTGCTCCTCATCTTTATGAGGATGAGGCTTAGGGAAAAAAAACTGGTAAGTATATCGCTGGTAAGTCAAAAATTTTGGATGCTGGCCTAAGTACACTTTGTCTTTCTGAAAGACTGTGTAGGAGGGGTCAAAGACTCAATTTCCCCATCCTCCTCACAGAGGTAACTGCTACCAAAAATGCCCCTTTCATGGCTAGATGAAGAGCAGGTAGGACCCATCAAAGGGTGGACCCATCAACCTTGCTGACATGAGATTCAAAACCCGGGTAGGGAAAGGATGTGTCTCTTGGTGATATAATCTGTCCAGACCCTTTAAGATCCTAATTAACGTAGGATTGGAAAATACTGAGTGACTTGTGACTGAAGGGAAGAAGCAGAGATAGCTGCCAAATGAACTCTGATAGAACTATCAGATAAGTCTGGCTGTTTCAGGTGGAACAAATAGTCCAGAACATGTATAAAAGTGTAGACTGGCAAAATCTCTTTTCCCTAAGACCATGAGGAAAACTGCTTCCATTTTAGCAAGTAAGTGCACCTAGTCAAAGACTCTCTCTTATTCAGGAGAAAGTTTGTTTTGCACAGTCTCTAAAGAGACCACCTCCTGAGACATTAACCATGGAGCATCTAAGCTGGGAGATGAAGAGCATCAGGGTTGGAATCAAGCAGGTGGTCCTGTGGGATCAGGTCTGATTCTGGAGGAAGTGTCAAGGGAGGCCTGGTGGAGAGAGACAGCAGAGTAGAGAACCAATGCTGATTAGACAACACCAGTGCTGTGAGGATTATGTGAACATGATCCTGCTCAACCTTGAGCAATGTTCTGGGAAAGCGTGGAACAGAAGGGTAAGCATACAGCAGTTTGTCTTTCCAGAATATGAGGAAGGCGTCTGCGAGAGATCCCTGACTGTGACCTGCTCTGTGGGGGGAGGGATAGCTCAGTGGTTTGAGCATTGGCCCGCTAAACCCAGGGTTGTGAGTTCAATCCTTGAAGGGGCCATTTAGGGATCTGGGGCAAAAATTGGGGATTGGTCCTGCTTTGAGCAGGGGGTTGGACTAGATGACCTCCTGAGGTTCCTGATTCTTGGACAGAAGAGTCAGCAATTCCAGGTGTGGCAAGCAGGAAACAGGGCTACGTGAGGCCCCACATATGACTGAAAAATTAGTCTTATAGCAGGCCTGTGAGATCACTCACGTTCTCTGCTGAAAGACCTGCTCAAGTGGTCTGCCAAACTGTTCTCAATCTCTGGTGGGGAGATGCATTGAGGTGAATCCTGCTGGTGATACAAATCTCCCAAAGCTATATCACTTTTTCACAGAGATGATCTGACATCACCCTCCACATCTGTTCACAGTGAACATTGCTGCTGAGTTGTCTGGGAGGAGGAAAGCCCAACGTGGAGATGAATGGCCCTCAACTTTCACACATTTATGTGGAGAACTAAATCTTGTTGTGAACAGACACCTTGAGTCTTCGGATTTCCCAGGTCGATGGTTTTCAACCTTTCCACACTACTGTACCCCTTGCAGAAGTCTGATTTGTCTAGTGTACCCCTACTTTCACCTCACTTAAAAATACTTGCTTACAAAATCAGACACAAAAATACAAAAGTGTCACAGCACACTATTACTGAAAAATTGCTTACTTTCTCATTTTTACTATATAATTATAAAATAAATCAACTGGAATATAAATATTGTATTTACATTTCAGTGTATAGTATATAGAGCAATATAATCAAATCACTGTCTGTATGAAAGTTTAGTTTGTACTGACTTCACTAGTGCTCTGTTGTAAAACTAGGCAAATATCTAGATGAGTTGATGTACCCCCTAGAAGAACTCTGCGTACCCACAGGGGTACACGCACCACTTGATGAGAACCATTGCCCCAGGGGAGCCCCCCGCCCCAACCTAGAGAAGAAACATCCATAACCAGAATCAATGCATGTAGGGGAGTAGCAAAGAAACTCCGATACACATATTGGTTGGATCCATCCACCAATCCAAAGAGGCTAAAATTCCTGTAGGCACTCAAACCAGCATGTCTAATGGGTGGCAGGTTGGGGAGCATACTGAGCTTACTCATCTCTGCACGATCGTGAAATGAAGTCTGTCATGCCCAAATATATATGTGCAGGAAGCTATATGCTCCACAAGTCTGAGACAGTTCCTTACAGTCATGACTGGATGGGCTTTTAGATCTGAAGAAATGGCTAACATTATCTGAAATCTGGTTTTCAGGACTGCTCCTTTGAAGTCGATCATCTGGAGACTGACTTCTCATTGGTCAGCAAATCCAGAACTCTGAAGAGGGACCGGATCTTGGCCATACTTCATTTTACCTGTCTCTTGGGCTAATCCTTTACTAATTGGGCTAATCCAGGTATGGAAGTACTTGTATCCGTTTTCTTTAGAAACACAGCCACCACCACCACTACGCATTTTGTAATTACTCACAGGGCCGTGTATAGATCAAATGGTAGGAATGTAAACTGATCCTGGGTGTTAACTAGAAATTTTAGAAATCTCGTGCGGCTTTGACAGATAGCCACATGAAAATATGCATCACTCAAGTCAAGGGCAGTGTACTAGTCACTGGGATCAAGGGAGGGAATAATGGAGACTAGAGTGACCATACAAAACCTTATTTTCTTTATACGTTTATTCAGCTCTTGCAGATCTTATATGGCTCCGAGACCCTCCTGTGCCTTTGGAATCAGGAAGTAGTGTGAATAAAGCCCCTTCCCTTTGTGCAGGAGGAACCTCATCTGTAGCTCCTAAATAGAAAAGAGACTTCATCTCTTAAAAGAGGACAACCTTGTGAGAGTGGGTTTTTGAAGAGAGATGAGGAAGGGGGAGGAACTGAAATAAACTGAAGAGTGTATCCAAGTTTCATAGGGCTTGGAACCCATTGATCTGTGGTAATATGCGCCCAAGCACACAGGAAGTTGGACAACCTGCTGGAAAAAATGGGTGGGAGAAACTGGTGTAATGCAGACTGGTAAACTGCCCTCAATATGGCAATCAAATAGACTGCTTGGCATTTCCAGGCTACCTGGAAACAGTCGTGGGGAAGAAAAATGCAGATTCCTCCTCCTGTGATTCTTCCCCATCTTTCTGGACTGGTCAGAATGTCTAGCCATGAATAGGTGACAAAGCTGGAATGACTGAGGGAGGAATGGTTTCTTTTTATGGTATGGGGTGTAAATTCCTGAAGACTTAATGGGACTAAATCGGGGGGCCCAGATAATCTTCATCCAAGAATATTAAAAGAATTGGCACAAGAAATTGCAAGCCCATTAGCAAGAATTTTTAATAAATCTGTAAACTCAGGGGTTGTACCGTATGATTGGAGAATTGCTAACATAGTTCCTATTTTTAAGAAAGGGAAAAAAAGTGATCCAAGTAATTATAGGCCTGTTAGTTTGACATCTGTAGTATGCAAGGTCTTGGAAAAAATTTTGAAGGAGAAGGTAGTTAAGGACATTGAAGTTAATGGTAAATGGGACAAAATACAACATGGTTTTACAAAAGGTAGATCGTGCCAAACCAACCTGATCTCCTTCTTTGAGAGAGTAACAGATTTTTTAGATAAAGGAAACGCAGTGGATCTAATTTACTTAGATTTTAGTAAGGCGTTTGATACTGTGCCACATGGGGAATTATTAGTTAAATTGGATAAGATGGGCATCAATAGGAAAATTGAAAGGTGGATAGGGAATTGGTTAAAGGGGAGACTACAACGGGTCCTACTGAAAGGTGAACTGTCAAGTTGGAGGGAGGTTACCAGTGGAGTTCCTCAAGGATCAGTTTTGGGACCAATCTTATTTAATCTTTTTATTACTGACCTGGGCACAAAAAGTGGGAGTGTGCTAATAAAGTTTGCAGATGATACAAAGCTGGGAGGTATTGCTAATTTAGAGAAGGACAGGGATACCCTACAGGAGGATCTGGATGACCTTGTAAACTGGAGTAATAGGAATAGGATGAAATTTAATAGTGAGAAGTGTAAGGTCATGCATTTAGGGATTAATAACAAGAATTTTAGTTATAAGCTAGGAACGCATCAACTAGAAGTAACGGAGGAGGAAAAGGACCTTGGAGTATTGGTTGATCATAGGATGACTATGAGCTGCCAATGTGATATGGCTGTGAAAAAAGCTAATGTCGTCTTGGGATGCATCAGGAGAGGTATTTCCAGTAGGGATAAGGAGGTTTTAGTACCGTTATATAAGGCACTGGTGAGACCTCACCTGGAATACTGTGTGCAGTTCTGGTCTCCCATGTTTAAGAAGGATGAATTCAAACTGGAACAGGTACAGAGAAGGGCTACTAGGATGATCTGAGGAATGGAAAACTTGTCTTATGAAAGGAGACTCAGGGAGCTTGGCTTGTTTAGCCTAACTAAAAGAAGGTTGAGGGGAGATATGATTACTCTCTATAAATATATCAGAGGGATAAATACCAGAGAGGGAGAGGAATTATTTAAACTCAGTACCAATGTGGACACAAGAACAAATGGATATAAACTGGCCACTAGGAAATTTAGATTAGAAATTAGACGAAGGTTTCTAACCATCAGAGGAGTGAAGTTTTGGAATAGCCTTCCGAGGGAAGTAGTGGGGGCAAAAGATCTATCTTGCTTTAAGATTAAACTCGATAAGTTTATGGAGGAGATGGTATGATGGGATAACATGGTTTTGGTAATTAAATATTCATGGTAAATAGGCCCAATGGCCTGTGATGGGTTTTTAGATGGGGTAAGATCCAAGTTACCCGGGAAAGAATTTTCTGTAGTATCTGGCTGATGAATCTTGCCCATATGCTCAGGGTTTAGCTGATCGCCATATTTGGGGTCGGGAAGGAATTTTCCTCCAGGGCAGATTGGAAGGCCCTGGAGGTTTTTCGCCTTCCTCTGTAGCATGGGGCACGGGTCACTTGCTGGAGGATTCTCTGCTCCTTGAGGTCTTCAAACTACAATTTGAGGACTTCAATAGCACAGATATAGGTGTGAGGTCTTTTTTAGGAGTGGTGGGTGAAATTCTGTGGCCTGCATTGTGCAGGAGGTCAGACTAGATGATCATAATGGTCCCTTCTGACCTAAATATCTATGAATCTATCTATGAATCTATGACTTCAACTTAGCCCTCAAGTCCCTCAGACTGTGAAGTTTCTCATCAGTGTGTGGCAAAAGAAGAGTTGGACCGTCAAAGGGTAGACCATGTATAATATGCTGGCCCTCCTGTGGAAAAACCAACAATTAGAGCCATGAGCACCTGTGCATCACTACTGTAGATGTCATGGCTCTGATTGCAGTATCTGCCCCATCCAGTGCAGCCTGAAGAGACGTCCTGGAAGCCATATTGCCCTCTTTCAGTACTGCCAGAAACTCCTGTCTGGCATCCTCTGGCAATTTTTACATGCATTTAAGGACATCATCTCAGAAGGAGAAATCGTATGTAGTCATCAGGGCTTGCTGGTTCACAATATAACACTGCAGGCCAGCAGTGCAATACATTTTTCCACCTAAAAGATCTAATTTCTTTGCCTCCCTTTGGGGTGGAAGAAGGCTGTCCTTGACATTCCTTTCATTTAGTGCCAAAACCACCAAGGACCCTGGGAAGGGCTGTGTGTAGAAATGTTCAAATCCCCAGGAAGGAACATGGTATCTTCACTCAGCCCTCTTAGCTATTGGAGGCAAGGATGATAGCATTTGCCACAATACCTTTGTGGTCTCCAATATGGTCTCACTTATAGGGAGCATCAGAATGGAAGTCCTATCAACCCCAATACATCACTCACCTATGAGAGGACAGCAGCAATGTTTTATCAGGAAAATAAGTGCATAAGCTCTGCTAAGAGACGTTCTTGTTCCACAATATGACCAACTATGGCAGTAACTGAGACATAGCAACAAGAGGAAGAGCACAATGAAATCACATTGAGGAGAGCTCACCATTTATATTACACAAAATAAAGATGCAATTAGACTTCAGTATGCCATCATGTGACCTATTTGGCACGCGAGGACAGAAGACCTCTCTCTCGAGAAAACTACCCATTATGGTGCCCATCTATAATAATTTTCAGACCCATCCTTCGTATTTTTGCATGTTAGTAGCTGGAGACCCAAGACTTAGATTTAGGGGTGAAAGAATATACTGAAGAAGTAAAGGGTCAGGATTCTTAAGGATGCATTAGAACACAAAGTGATACTGAAGACTTCTGCCAGCCATGCCACTAAAATAGCCACTTATTTTCCCAGTACTTAACACATACGAATCTAGTTTACTTTCCCCCTTCAAGCAAATATTTTGTTCTCTAAAATCTTGCACAGTATCAAAGACAGAATGTCCTCAAATGAGGGGGGAAACTATTCTATAAATTCAATTTAATTTACTGACAAAACTAGAGATGTTTTTATGTCAAATGCAAAGTTGAGAAATATAATACAAATTAAGTTGAAAACAAAATACAGTGCAGCCATTACTGAAATGCTACTGTTTTCACTGTTAATGAAAGACTCTTGTCTTAAAAACAGTATTCATAAATTCAATTATTTTTCCAAGCAAAATATGACAACGTAAACATACTCTACCACTGTGTAATTCTACTCCATAG
Source organism: Lepidochelys olivacea (assembly GCF_965140295.1). Lineage (NCBI taxonomy): Eukaryota > Metazoa > Chordata > Testudines > Cheloniidae > Lepidochelys > Lepidochelys olivacea. Next base: position 161,094,283 of record NC_140412.1, on the reverse strand, counting down.
AATTCAAGGGTTCGTGCTATGTTTATATAGCAGGACTCTGCTTCAGATTGCTTGAGACCACTAAAGGAAAAAACAAAAAAGTTATTAATTTTAACTACATTAAGTTAGAACAAGAAATTAAGCTTACTGACTTGACTATTTTAACTTATTACAAATGTTTCTTTTCAAAGCAGAAGAATCCTGTCATCTGGAGGTCGACAGATTAATCATACCTGCAAATACCACAGAAGCAGCTAAAAGATTCAGTATTTTAGCTCCTTCTAGACTCCTCCAATATAATCCAGGGAATTGTATCACAGTCCCATCTGAGCATAAGAATGGCCATACTGGGTCAGACCAAAGGTCCATCTAGCCCACTATCCTGTCTTCCAACAGTGGCCAGTGCCAGGTGCCCCAGAGGGAATGAACAGAACAGGTAATCATCAAGTGATCCATTCCCTTTCACTCATTCCCAGCTTCTGGAAAACAGAAGCAACTTTCAAAGTCTGAACCTTTAAATAACTAAAAACATAGAGCATAACTATTCACAGAGGTGGAAAAGATTTCAGACCAATTACTATTCTCACACAGTCATGCTTCTGCTCCAGTCTGGTGATTAACTGAAAGTAGCAAGCAGCCTACCCCAAAGAATAAGCAGAGGAAGAGCAGAATGAAAGGAAGACAATTAAAGAAAAGCAGACTGTAAAACCCAGCAACCAAAAAAGCAAGATCTGAAGAAATTACATCTACTTTAGTGTTTTATGAATTAAAAAAGAAATGGTGAGAAAGCCACTCTGCAAATTTCCTCATAAAACCTTCTATTTGTTTTTGCCAGAGATGTGGTAACAGACCTTGATGAATGTGCTGCAAGATTTGGAAGAGGTTTTCCCCCAGTCTTCTTGTAAGCTTCTTCATTTGCTAACCTGAACTACTGGGATACGTTGGCTTTGAAGCTTTCACACCTTTGTTCTTCCCAGCATAGGAGAGGAACAAGACATGAAATTTCCTAATTGGAAATAATTTGATCTGTAGGTATCAGGTGTCACCATCTGACCTTCTGAAACTCAATGCATTTAAGGCAAAACAAACTAAGAGTTACATCCTGGTAAAGGTTTCAGAGTAGCAGCCGTGTTAGTCTATATCCGCAAAAAGAACAGGAGTACTTGTGGCACCCTAGAGACTAACGAATTTATTTGAGCATAAGCTTTCGTGGGCTACAGCCCACTTCATCGAAAGGAAGTATAATGATGAAGGAAGCCAAGTCCAACTTAGTTACTGCCCTAAAGGATCTAGGAATGAGAGGAGAAAAAGCCAACTATTTGCCAGATGAACTTCTGAAGGCAGCTGAGTGAGGTACCTTGATTTGAGAGTCCTGAGGCTAATGAAGCTATCGAATGACCTGGAATCAGGAACTGTAAGAAACTGACATGGCCTTACAGCTACAGTAGGAAAACCAGGTTATGAAGACTTTCCAGATGCAGTAGTAACTCTAGATCAGGGGTTCTCAAACTTCATTGCACCGCAACCCCCTTCTGAAAACAAAAATTTCTACATGATCGGGGGGCGGGGGGAAGAAGAGAGCCTGAGCCTGCACAAGCCCTGCCGCCTTAGGCACGGGGGCCAAAGCTTGAGTCCAAGCCCCGCTGCCCTGGGCGGGGGGACCGAAACCCTTGGACTTCAGTCCCATGCCCCAGAAAGTCTAACACCAGCCCTGGCAACCCCATTAAAACAGGGTCGTGACTCACTTTGGAATCCTGACCCACAGTTTGAGAACAGCTGCTCTAAATGTAAAATCCTTCCTAAATCATAGTATCATAGAATATCAGGGTTGGAGGGGACCTCAGGAGGTCATCTAGTCCAACCCCCTGCTCAAAGCAGGACCAATTCCCAATTTTTGCCCCAGATCCCTAAATGGCCCCCTCAAGGATTGAACTCACAACCCTGGGTTTAGGAGGCCAATGCACAAACCACTGAGCTATCCCTCCCCCTGAATTAAAGGAAGCTATCTAGCAGATGCTCAGTATAAACCCTCACATCCATTCTCTCAAATTCCATGCAATGAAATATGTCCGTTAGTCTGTCTGGAAGTGGCCACTACACTGACCACTGCAACAACAGATCTTTAGCAGGACTTAAAGACATCTCCAACCAGGAAAACCAGGGCCAACAATGTCAAAAAAGAATGAATTGGATTACATTGACTATGTCTTTCTCTGATCACTGTGACAACACTAGGAAACAGTGACTTGAGAGGATGACATATATCAAAGGGTATAATCATAACTATCCACCATTCTTTCCTGAGGTCCAGGTAGTTTACTCAGAGCTGCAGTTCCACTGACTGCTGCATCTAGGAACTTGCCAAAAGGACACTGTTCTTTGAACATTGCCTGGAATAGGAAAAGTCTTGGAGATGTCTGCATCCTATGACTGCAACCCAACACATCTCCTACTATGTTGGAACAGTAGAGAGAAATCACATTCATTTAGTTATCTGACAGTTGGTTTATATAGAAAATTAAGAACTGAAGTCTGTGTGTTTATGAGTCCTATCTACTGTATTTGAAAAATTTTGGTAAGGGCCTTAATTCTACTAAGGTGGAGGAAAACACACACCATATGCCTACAGAAAAGCAGCAGATGTAGTATCATAAGCCCTAAACTAAACAACAGAATTTAATCATAAGTCTGTGTACATAACCTGCATGAAACCTGTAGGTGTCCAGAAAAATCAAAGGAGGAGTCAGAGGACTAGCATAAAATTCCCACCTGCTCCAGTGAAGAGAAATGTTTGGTCACCTAACCAGAGACAGTTTGTCAGCATGTTTAGTGGACAAGCTGAAACTACTCCTCATATCTCCTCCTGGCAGTCCATACCCAAAACCAAGAGTTAGTGACGTGTCTGGAACCCCTCATGCTGGGTATAGATAGCATATGTTACCCCAAAACAGAACTGTAGTTCCTGTAGCTTTTGCCCTAGGGTTAAAGTGTTTATCCTTTTCCTCAAGATTGCTTATCAAACTTGGCTACTTTCTTAACATTTTGTCTAACTACCCCAAAAGCATGTTACCAGTTTGGATCAGGTGGATTCCAGAGACGGTGTCTACCTCTTACGATCACAGTCAGTTGGCTCTCCTAGCTACTATGGTACAAAATAAAGAATGATCAGAAAACCTTGTTATAAAAATCACATATCTACATACAGGAGAATCTTTTTGTAGATTTAGAATTTTTTGTGTGAGCTGAAATAAAGGACAGCCAAGATTCCTGAACATCTGCAGCATTATCAATTAGTTATGGTGTCAACAGCTTTCCTAGCAGATAGTGCGCACACACCAGTGTCTAGAACAAGTGTATTCAGGAGACTGAGGTGCACTTCTGTGAGCTGGACTCAATCTCTCTCCCAGCTATGGCAGTGCAATGGAGAGAGATATGAAGGTCTTGGGTCAGAAACCGCACTGTGCATGAGTTTGTCAAGTTTGTAGCATCTTTGTGTGACCTTATCATTCCATCAGTTCCTCTTTTAGGACTACTGAAGGCAATAACTCAAACGGGAAACCTGAAAGAGATAAAGCAGGACATGACTGTTTACAGTGCAGTCCCGTAATCCCTATAAAGGGACAGAATTTAAAGGGGACAATCTGGTCTAGGAATTATGTATGGCCTACAGCAGATTTTGCTAACTCATGTCAGATTAGACAGTCTATCATACCAAATAAACATAATTCCCCAGGGACCCTACTAAAGGATGGGAAAAAATACCTTTATATATTTTTCCTTCTAATAGACTCCACTTAGGATACAGGAATTGCCGTATTGAATCAGATCCTGGGTCTAGCTAATGTAGTATCCTGTCTCAGACACTGGCAATCACCAGATACTTCCAAGGAGGATGCAAGAAATACCACACTAAGCAGATGTGGAATAATCAGACCCTTCATGAAGGTCTCATTGGCCTTAACCCCCAAGCAGAAGGTTTCAAAGGAGGGATTAGGCCCATTAGGAAGTATGAGGTTCTTTAGTAGGCAAATCTTCCCATGGATTGTCTCCTCAATTATCAACATCTGATTGCTTCAAATGAGGCAGTTAAACTCCTTGATTATCTGTATTTTGGTGTACCTGCTGAGTTAATTACCATCAACTATTACAAATAAGTATCACAAACACCTGACTCCAGTATTTAAGTACTTAGAGAGGAGTCTGAGGAGAAAAAGGAATCTCTTTTCTCACAGGCCCCACCTTTATCCATATCCATACTGTCCATTCACTGAAAAGACTGTGGTGAGGATTTGACTTCAACCCATCCATTCAGTGCCCCTTCACAATCCTTCACTGGCAAGAGTGATTTCTAACAGTCCCCCACCATTTTCAATTAACTTACTTATATCTGCACCCAGTGTGCAGGTTTCTAGCCACACCAGTAACCCCACATTTTTGGTACAGACTGCCAGCAGGGATGGGAGAAGTCAGCTTCAGCTTGTCCACTCAAAGTGAACAACAGCCCTGATTAGCAGTTGCCTTTGACAGGTAGAGCCAATAATCCCTTACAGTTTGGGTGTTACCTCACTTGTGCCCAGGGTTTGGCTGTCTGACTACTCCCAATATTCCATGCCAAGGGCCTGGAGATGTCAATAGGGGAGGGAGTAGACAAAGTGCAGGACAGTACCAAAGAGGAACTGCCAGAACCCTTGGGTCTACGGCCTAGATCCTTGAACTAAGAGAAGAGCTGCTGTGAAAAAGCTGTTCCCTGTGGTACAGAAGCAACGTACAGGGGCTGTGATGCAGCACATAGGCTTCTATGGTAGAAGACTGGAAGACACCAAGATCTTTATCATATTTCCTTCTGTGGCCTTTGTGGTCCAGTTAATTCAATCCACGCATCACAGTCTAGAAGATTCCTTCTATACGTGAGGACCAATTTTCCTTTAGTGTTATCCATCTTCATCTAAGACACTAATATTCAATGGATGCAAGACTTCTTTTTTCACTTAAAGTGAATTAAATACCTTCCCCTTCCTACCCAACTAATGCTTGCTAGTTACACCTCACCAAACAAGCAACGCACAATTAAAAGGGTAAAAAGTGACAGATAGATTCAAATTTTTATTTTTGAAGGACCTTTACATTTTTTATTTTTGCCTAGAAGACTGAACTTAATTATAATTTAGTTCAATTTGAAGTATTTGTTATGAAAAAGGACATAAAGATTAAAAAGTAAGCCAAATTTTAAATTTGATTTTAGATGAACTTTAAGTAGTCAGAAAATTAAAAAGATATTGTAGTGGTTTTTTTCCTGTGTGTTGCAGTCTAAAGGAGAAAACTTTAAAAGAGAAATACAAAGTACTATGCATAATGTAGCACGGAAGTTAACTACTGTCCTGAAAATATCCTCTTTCCTGACTCCTGACCAACAGACTTCCCTTAAAGATACTCAATCCTGATAGCAAATCTCAACCGTCACACATTAAAATCCATTCAACGCATCTCTGAGATTAAAACAAAAATGGAAAATTTCATCTCAAAAGTAATCTAAACAAGTTATGAAAACAAAAAGAAGTCACAATGTAAATTAGAATTCTAACTTCACTCTAGTCAAACATTTGCTAATGCCTTTAATAACTATCAATACAGTACTAGCTGTGTTAGTAACATACATATAGTCAATAAAAATGTTTCCCCACTTAACCCACACAGCAAACTTCAGCAGATATGTCAAAGGAATCAAGAAATCTAGCCACAGAATACATGCATACCCAATGCATTTTTTGACTAATAACTAACAGCCATAATGATACAAAACATTAAAATGACATATCTGGACAGCTGTAATTAGCTACCACCTTTTCTCTCTTAAACAGAAAACCCACAAATTATTCATGCTTTCCATAGCCTGATGAGAATCCCACAGGATTCTGATCATGGTCCAAAGGCCTCTAAAAAGGAGCTCTCAAAGAAATGCCCTCAATGTCTACCTGACACCAACATTAATTTATTATACTTTAATTGAGCCACTGATTTTATATCAAGATTTGTTTTTAAAATTAACTTATGCTACATTCCTTTGTACATACGTTTTCAATACATATATTTCAAAATCAGAAAGCTTAAGCTTATTAAAAACAATATTAATGTAACATTCACCAGATTAAACTTTCAGGAACATTAACCTTCCCTCCCCTCCCAAATTTTCAACCTCATGAGGTGGAGGGGAAGGAGAGGGAATGGGAAAGATATTAAAAGTATGTGCTTACCTGTGCTGTTCATGTAGTGATTCTACTTTGGTTAAAAAATCTTCGTTCTGATCTGGTATGAAGCAATAATTTGAGAGATATCCTGAAAGATGTACTGAAGAGTTATAGTCTCCAAACTGAGCTGTTAGGGGAAAAAAAACACATGCACAGAAAGGTTTCATAGATAGCCATAGTCTCATGTAAATACTGTTTATGGGAACTCCCCCCTCCACACTACATGGCATATTAACCAAAAGTAAGTACAGTTGTGGAAAACTGCAAGAATTAAAGATTATTTCTCACTGACCAGTTTTGTTTAACCTATCCATACTTTTGCTTCGTACGCCATAACAGATCTTGTTAGACTGGACATATTGCACCAGCAAAGAATATAACCATGTAAAATGTCACAGATGAAACAGAACTGTCTAAATCAGGAAAATCAAACTGAGCCGATTTGATGTGTGTGGCCCCATTACAGATAAAGAATCTGCAGAATGAAAATTCATTTTTTTAAATGTCTTGTATTTAAAACTATAAAGAAAATCTTCCAAACTTTAACTAACGTTGTTTTGTCCCATTATAACTACCGAGTTGTTATTTATCCATCTCCATCTTAACTGAGGGTTTAAGTTCGTCATGATAACCAATTCTTAATTTGTGCATGGATTTACAACAATCATATATGCACAAATGGCCAAATAAACAAAGGATAGAGACAGTGTTCTATACAAGTGCCCATAATAATATTTTCCCACTGAGTGATGCTGAATACAACAGTAAAGTCAAAAATGGACATATTTTCTAGCAATGGGATATCTGCTATAAATTGAAAGACAGCATATGGCCCTAACTTTGTAGCCTCAGTCCATGGACAAAAGTCAAAGATGTAACTCAGCCCTTTCCACAAAATAAGTTTGACACCCTTTGTCTAAAGAGCACCCTTTATGGATAGGAAGTAAGAATTTGTTATGTTTTTTTGTTGTTGTTTTGGTGTTTTGTTTTGATTCAAGCACCTACCTGCTGCTAAAAGAATTACCTAGAACTAATTTCAATGGAATTCCAAGTTCACAAGTACAGATGTACCCAAATGACTCCGCAGTAATGCTTTCATATGCCAATCAAAATTACTGAAGTAATGTGATACTATGCAAATAACTAGAACCTGAACTATTTTTCTTAGCACAGAACAAACAGTACTTATTATAAAACACTTAAAGCATTACAAATATAGAAAAAGTTACTTGTAAGATATTTGGTGGATAAGCACAAGAAAAATGGTCTGCATTGCAGAAGTTTCAGTATACAATAAAGCCTTGGCCAAATCACACAAATAAAGTACATTTTTCTAAATAAGACGTCATTATTTTACAAAAATTTTAAAGGCCATGAAATATGAAATGACAGGTTAGCCAAAGAATTAATATTTCTTCATAAAAGAACCTGTAGCACAACTACTGTAGGATACCTAAAACAGAGGGAATGCCAAATTTAGGAATACTGGCCAATTAAGATACGAAGGAAAAATCTCTACGCCATATGAACCTTAACTACTGAGATATAAAAGAATGAAAGCTGTCAGCACCTGGAAAAATACAGTCCCATAGCTACTTGTCAGCACCAACTGGGGTCACAACATATATTTAAATAGAAGAGAATATGAAAGGACAAACATGAAGTAATTTAGTTTGGTTACTGTAATGTTCCTACTGTCCTTTGCTCCTAAATGCCTTTGAAAGCAGCTTAATTTTTGTACTAGTTAGCAAAACACACTCTTGACAGAAAGATTCGGATTTAATGATAAATATCTAAACAAACTTTAACAATGTTTGTCAAACATTAACTCTTCCTTTGAAAGCAAACCACTCACTTGCATGAACTGTGCCAAACCAAAAAAATTCCATGTATTGCAACACATTAATGTAGATCCAGGTCAATACCCTGCACAGATGTGCACAACTAAAGGCTAAGGCTATAGAAACACAAACTTATGAACAGTTTATCCAAAGTAATATATGCTTAATAATGGTATCAAAATAAAATATGCACATTTCAGACAACTGTGTTTTGACTGGAGAGTATATTTATTTTTCCTTTCCAGCAATTAAGATTTCTCAATCTCTTCCATATAATCTCTGACCCAATATTTTTGTTTTTTTTGGGCTAAACTGAGGCTTTTTTTGTGTTTTTTCATACCAAAATTGGTTTGAAGCATATTCTTGTCAACAAGAGACTACATTGCCAAAAATAGTACATCTTAATTTTCTACTTCAAAATTTATGCTTGTGTTTCTTATTGTAATTTTACCTTCTCTAAAGAGAGCACCTATTGCTCAGTGATTCATTATGAGGTTGGGGTCTTCTAGTTCATCTTCCAAACATGTAGGCGCCTCTCCCCCCTTTCCCCCCCCTTTCTTCCTAGCTAGGGACGTCCTTGATGTCAGGCCAGCAAGGAGGCACAGGTTAGACTTGCATCTCCAACTCTCCAGACAACTGCCGTAGTTGAAGAGATTAACTGTAATAAATGCTGCTTAGTACACACTGTAGAAGAGCAGTCTCAAGCATCATCCCACATTTCTTTTTAATTATCTTTTTAATTCCATTCCAAACAATGGAAAATAATTAGGATGTTTTATCTTTCCTGCTTGTGGGCATCTGATGGTCTATGATTCATTGTAACTGGGAAGTAACCAGAAGTATAACAATCTCAACAAACATGAAGAAATCAATCTTCAAGGAAATGGAGCCAAAGGGGGTGGGATGGGATGGGATGGGGAGGGACACATACCTCTCATTTGAATGTGCACTGATCATTTAAAATGTATCTGAAAAGTTTTAATAAAGAAAAATCAAAGAAAAAAACCCTGAACCATTCATTCAAAAAGCCATACTAAACAAGGAGAGCACACCTATTTAATAGTGCTCAGTCAACAAATGCAATAAAGACCAAATAGCCAAGTGGCAAATTCCTTGGAGGAACCCTTAAGATAATATGCCTCACAAGTAACATGGTTGTGAGAGTCCTCAACGAGGTAAAAGGATCTTTTACAAACATTTAAAGGCCTGAAAAATTCCTGTGTGTCTGTCTATATATATAGTGGATATGGATGCTTTGTGGCCCTGGCCTCCCATGTAATCCTAAAAATGATTCAGATTTTCTCCAAGGTTTAGTTTTGTATAAAATAATTTAACTGCTTGGTTAAAGTGTGTAACAGTTTCTCTTGGTTGTTGAAAGGCTTAGGTCATACACAAGGTAGATAAAAGGACTTGGGAAGGGGGGTGGAGAGAAGAGGAAGGGCAAATAGATTTGTAATCTGGAATGTTGCTGTAGCTGTGTTGGTTCCAGAATATTAGAAGACAGACACAGTGGATGAGGTAATATCTTTTATTGGACCAACTTCTTTTGATGAGAGAGACAAGCTTTCAAGCTACACAGAGCTCTTCTTCAGGTCCAAAGAAGAGCTCTGTGTAGCTCAAAAGCTTGTATCTCTCATCAAGAGAAGTTGGTTCAATAAAAATTACTTCACCCACCTTGTCTCTCTAAACAGATTTGTAGACAGTTTCTAGATTTGAGCAAGAAGTCCATGAACTTTCAGGAACATCGATGCTCCTCAGGCTCAGTACCTCAGCTGCTGGAAGCCTTCGTGTTTGAGCAGACCTTTGAAAAGAAGGTCCCAGCAGACCAGGAATCCAAAGATGCTCAAGTGACAAAACTATGGAGAATTATGAGTGAGTGGGTGACTATGTTTCTGTTAGTAAACTGAGAATTTCATTATTCTCATTCTTCTAGGTGTAATTTATGTCCAGTCAGCCAGCATGTAGATTTACCCAAATGTAATTGAAAGATGAAGGAAGTGGTCTTGAAAAATCTATGAACAAATTCCTTTGGGACTATTTCAAGAGATTTTCTGTCTGATGTGGATTGTTAAGAATTCTTTGGGATTAAGCCATTGGGGCTGGAAATTTCCTTTAGGAAAAGGTAAATCCTGATGTGGAAGGCTTGAAAAATGTTCGAAGAAACTCCTCTTTTACTATTTCTAAGATACTAAGGGAAAAGATTGTTAAAGACATAGGACTTGGAAGGCCTTGGGGTTTATTTTCTTTTTTAGTCATGTTATACTAACACATTTTATTGAAAGCTTCAGCTAATCACCTCAACTATGGTAGAGCAATCTCCAATCTACTGGGCTGCATAGCCTCAGTCGTAAAGAGCTCTGTTGCTGCTGCTTCAGTGACAGCACTTTCTTGTGCCCCAGGCTATGACCCCCTTTAAAGGAAAGGTGGGCAAACTCCGGTCCGTAGGACCGGCCTACCCGGCCCTTGAGCTACCAGCCAGGGAGGCTAGCCTCTGGCCTCTCCCCGCTGTCCCCCCTCCCCCGCAGCCTCATCTCACCACGCCGCCAGCACCATGGCCCGCCGCTCCTGCCGGGCAGCATGGCAGCGAGCTTCTGCTGCTCTGAGCGGCATGGTAAGGGGGCAGAGAGTGGGGCAGTTGGATAAGGGGTAGAAGGTCCAGGGAGCAGTCAAGGAACAGGGAGCGGTTGGATGGGGTGGAGGCAGTCAGGTGACGGGAAACAGGGGGGGTTGGATAGGAGTGGGAGTCCCGGGGGGGGGGGGGTGTCTGTCAGGGGGTAGGGCAGTCAGAGAACAGTGGGCTGTTGGATAGGGTGGAGGTTCGGGTGGGGGGTAGTCGGGGACAAGGAGCAGGGGGTAGTTGGATAGGCATTGGAGTCCTGGAGGCCTGTCAGGGGGTGGAGGCGTAGATAGGGGTTGGGACAGTCAGGGGACAGGGAACGGGGGGGTGGGGTCCCAGGGGGCAGTTAGGGGACAAGAAGCAGGGCTTTTTGGGGAGGCACAGTCCTCCCTTAAAGGGACAGGGAGTGTCTTTTTTAAAATGTATTTGCAGAGGAAAGAGATACTAAAGGGGGAACAAGAAAATCTCTGACGATATGGTTTTAAAACTGGGCAATCTCCTTCCTTAACACTGACATTTTACTGCATGATCATAGTCATTCAGATTGTCCAGTGGAGTTGGCAGACAAATGACAAGTTGAGAGTTGCTGGCAGGCCCAAAAAGTGATAGTCTAACTGCTCTGCAGTGGAAGAAAACTGGCAGGAGAGATATTTAAACTACCTCTAACCTGCAGATTTTAGCTATTTGGGTGGTCTGCTGCCATGAAAGACTGGCACAACATGTGCTTGGCTAGACTGTTGAAGATAGAAATTGGTAGGTGTAAAAGGAATGTGAGGCCACGCTGACCTGATCCACACAACTGAGAAAGCCTGAAATAGAACAGACGCAGCACATGGAATTTTCAGGCAGTCATAGAAGAGCAGAAACTGGTTCCATATCTTGGGAATTCAAACGACCTGAGTGCATCTACCCTCCCTTTGTTATTTTAATTATGATTTCAGTTTCAGAGCTAGTGGGCGTCAGAGCTGCCCTCTGGAAGAAACCCTGATCAAAAGCTTGAAGAAGCAGGGTTTGAGATAGCACTCACAGGGACTGAGAATTGAAGCTAAAGCCTCCCCTGGAATAACTGGGAAAAGAAACCACCTAACTCTGGCATCCTAGGGGGTCCAATGCCATGGACTTTTCTTACCCCTCTGACTTACCTGCGTCTCAGAAGCACTCCTGAACTCCCTTCTTCCAGCTGAGAAAAATAGCAAGTGCCAATGTCTTATTGTTTTTTAAAAAACAAACATATCCTGCTGATGGACTTCTGGCCCAAGTAACCTAAGGTTTGAATGTCATTTCTACAGAGTGGGAGAGGAATGAATGGTGAAGGACAATGGAGCCAGCCTCGGAGAAAATTAAAAAAAACAAACAAAAAAAACCACCACATCACCTTCTGCTTGGAAAAAGGAAGCAGAACTCTAGAGAAACCTCCTGCTTCTCCAAGCAAGGGTGGGAGACTGGAGAGCTGGAGATGTAAGCACTACTTTGTACAACTCCTTCTGCGGACTCATTGAGAAATTAGGAGCAAGAGTGAAAAGAAAGAGGCACCTCTGTTCTTAGAAGATATGGAGGAAGAACTCAGTCACAATGAATCACAATTTAAAGCACTCATTACAACAATTTATTCCTTGGATTGGGGCCTTATTATAAGAACTGACAGCAGAAGCAGCAGTAGATCATCTACATGCGATTTTAAATAAAAGCCAACTGTGTAGGACAATCCATTACATTTAACTTTCTAGAACTTTGTGGGCAATAATCTTAGTTTACAACATAAATAGAAAAATAGGGCAGGATGTGGAATTTGAAACGTGTTCTTTAATTGAACTCATGAGTAATAAATTATTTTAACATATTTGAAGAAAATTACATCTCACTAGTGATTGCTTTTAAGAAAGAAGAAATTCAAGAGGTGCTGAATATAAATGTGCAATATATAATGTTCAACATAAATTCAACAACTTTAAAAGTAACAATAATTAATCTGCATGTCCCTTATATCTAAAGAACAGTCTTTGTAGTTATGATAAATCATACAGTCACATCAACTAACCTGACAACCATACAGACTGTTCTACTCTCCTGTAATTTTTACTACCATCAAACAAAGCTAAGTGCAGCATAACCAAAAGGCAATGTATCAGAACAGTTTTATTTTAGAACTTCACTACTAAAGCCAAACTACTATGAAAAGGCAATACATAGAAACAATTGGTTTTCCAGAAGCATGATCTATTCCAGGCTACCACAACTACAGCACTGAGTGGTTAGAAACATTTACAAAACTGAACAAATTATATTTTACATGTGGAAAAAAAAGAGACCACTACTTAAATGAAATAATTTCCTATACAAGAAGTCCTGTGAAAAAGAAATGAAAATGTAAAAATAAATATAAAACTTAACACATCATGGAAACTCAGAGACAACGGCCACACGTTTTTAACCAACAATTAAAACTGCAAGATCAATCTCCTCCGTACACAAGAAATAATGCATGAGGAAATTGCAGCTGAAAAGTCATAGTAGTTTAGCAAGAAATGAGTCAAACTGGGCTAACCAATGGCAGTTCAAGCAAGAAACTTTTCCCCCTTAAAGGCTGCTATCTTGTACTCTAGAATCTCAGTTTTCATTTAGAAGATAGTTAAATTAAAATCCAAAACTGAAATGACAATAGTTTACAATATCTATTCTCAGATAAAAACCATAATCAGTAATCTATATATCATTATAGAATAATGATCTATTCAGTAAAAATAATGGAAGCCGATTAGCAAGACAATAGACATGTATTTTATTTGTTAGGGCAGTATTTTCCCTTATTATTAGGATGCCCCGTATTTTGCTGAACCCAGAGGCTCACAGAATGAACATGCAGCACAAGCAGCAACAGAAACTCTAGTAGCTTACAAAAGAAAATGAAGGAGGAAAACAACTTTTCTACTGGGAACATCACTGTCTACAAATGGCAGGGCTATTTTATTATATAGATACAAGGGAAAAACCCAAATATGCTAGAAAAATCATATATACTCTAGTCTGCACACTGTACTCGTACCATTAACCATCCCCTTCCCCCAGCAACATAAACCTTCCTTCCTCTTTAATTGCCCTTCTGTATACACTGCTTTATGAAATACCTCCTCACACCCTTAGTTAATTCATATTAGCTTTCCTGGACATTCCTGTGTAGAAAAACCCTTAGAGTGAAAATATGTTCTAGACCAATTCATACTGTAAGTTTTATATGGAACATAAATGAGGACACTGATTATTTCTAATTCTTGAATCAATCTAATATTTTCTATAGCACAGATTTAATGAGCATGCTACCTCTATCTAGTGAAACTGCCCTAGGCATCCAAGTATAGAGTACTGGTCATTTATTTTTTCCTTCCAAGTAGCTCCTTAATCCTTCTTTACAATGCATCAACTTCAGTAACAATTTTATCCAAGAGGATAGGTAAAGGAAGTCTTCTGCACTGGAGTTATCAATACAGCTCAGTGGAAGGTAAAGCACAGCTCAATGATGGTCAAATATTTTACCAGACAAGAAAGATCTGTCATTACTTACACTGTACGGCATAAGATGCAAGGACAACAGCAGAATTAAGAGGGCATAACAACCTGAGAAAAGAGAAAAACAGGTGTTTTTTTATATATGTGTGTGTGTGTGTACACAGAGATATACACACACACTTAAACACAGCATAAATAGGTAGAATATGAACCATTTCTCTGCAATCAATGTATTTCGTAATGTTTATATTAATCTTCAGCAAATCTCACTGATTTTTTTTTAAACAAAAGACAATAGTCATAGCATAGTAGGGTGATGAAAGCAAGTTGTATAACAGCTCATTAATGGAATGGAAATAACGTGTCTTAAATGGATATTTCATATCCTTGGATGCTTATTCTGGAAAGGGAAAAGGAAGGAAAGATTTTTTTGCTCTGGATATAACTTTAATAACTGCAGTCTAGTATTTTTAACATGAGACATGAACATTAAAATTAGCCAAGTGCACAAATGCAGCTCTGACCTAGAGTCTATACAGAACTTGCTACCAATTTTTAAAGACAACAGGTAATTAAGATAAAAGGTTTGGACCACAATTTAGACTTTTCCATCGATGCACAAGACTGACAGAAGGACATCGGAGCCTTCTAACTTATGCCTACCAAGCAGGGACTACGTACAAATGAAGTCCATGAAATCTCCTGAGGACAGGGACTGTTCTCTACTAGGACCATCTGAGAGTTAGAGGAATGTGGCAGGCCATGGAAGGCAGAGCATGCACCACACCCTTAAGGGGTGGTACAAGTCACCATGCTACTCCCTCCACAAAGGAGATCTACTTTTGAAGCACAGACAACTTGTGCCTCCTGATACTGTGGGGGTACAACGTATATAGAGGGACATGTGATTGCCCCTCGTGTCGCCTCTGGAAGAAACTTCCAGCCCCACCTCCCTGGGTCAGGGCAGCCAATTCCATGGGTTCCTGAGGGGCTGGGGCCACAGGAGCAGGTGCCTCTGAGCCTGGCTGGGGCTGGCCCTGGCCCAGGAAACTCACGGAGTCAGAGATACCACAGGAGGGGATCCCAGGGGCATGGGAAATGCCCCTACCTCCAGCTGAGCAGAGGCAAGGGAACCTGCTTCCAGTGCTTTCCCCAGCGACCTCCTGCCCTGCACCCAGCCCAGGGACCACCCTGCTCTCCCCATCCTACCAGAATACCTGCAGGGAGTGAAGGGGGCTCTGCCTTTCTCCCACTGCGCCTCCCCGACACATTTCCAGCTCCCTCAACCCCTCTCCGTGACAGCCAGGCCTGAGCAGGAGCAGGATGGAGCCCCTTCTCAGGCCGACTGAAGGTGGCCACTCCGGGTCGCTGCCTCTGTGCAATGCAGCAGCTGCCTGAGAGTGAACCCAGCTGGGGAGGCAGCAGCAGCAGCCCTCCCCCTCCACTCCCTGCCCGGGCCCACCTGCTGGGGACAGGGACCAAGCAAGCTGGAAATGTGGCAGGAGTGGGGAGGCCTTCGTTTCCTGTAAGTGGTGCAGCAGGCTGTCAAGGTCCATGCAGGGGAGGAGAGGCGCCTCTCCCCTGGTCCCAGCCTCGGAGCTGCCATGACCAGGGGAAGAGGTGCCTCTTCCTCAGTCCCAGCCTCAGAGCTACCATGGCCGGGGAGAAGCGCCTCTCCCCTGGATCTGGGCTGCTCCCACAAGAGACAGCTGGGGGGGAGTCCTCTCTCCCTGGTGCAGCCCCAGGGTAGTCTGAACCCCAAATCCCTCATCCCCGATCCACCCCAGAGCCCGCACCCCCAGTCTGAGCCCTCACCCCTCTGCACCCCAACTCTCTGCCCCAGCCCTGAGCTCCCTCCCACACTCCGAACCCCTCGGCCCCATCCCCACCACACATCACCTACATATTGGAACACACAAAATTAATTCCACACATGGATGTAAAAAATTAGAGGGAACATTGGGGGTGGCTCTGGCTTGCTCAGTCCATATCCACAGCAGCCATGCCTGGGAGGAGAGCAGAGGGGAAGGGCCACTGCCGCCTCCCCAACCGGGTTCTCACAGGCACTCGCTGCGCTGCACAGAGCAGTGATCCAAGCGGCTACCCTCAGCCAGCATAAGAAGTGGCTTCGTCCTGCCCCTTCTGCTCTCTGCCTGGGCTTGGCTACCAGAGATAGGGGCCAAATGTGCGAGGGGGCAGGTGCAGCAGGAGAAGGACAGAGCCCCTCTCCCTCACCCGGCAAGCAGATATCTCGGGGGGGGTGGGGGGGGCACCTCGCCCCCACCACACACCACCTATGTGAAGCACAATGCCCACTGGAGCTCAAATGAGGCAGTTTCCTCTGGCACAGTCACAACATGGGTTGCTCCTTTATAGAACCAACTAGCTCTATAGATGTTAGTAACATTGTCATTTGCCTGCTTTTGTAAAGCAATATTCAATTAAGAACATTTTTATGATAGCAAAAAATCTACTCAAACAGATTTTTTTCTCCTTGACTGTTCCTTTTTATGTCCAGCTATTGAAGAAAGATGACTTCATTAAGAACTTTTCATTACCTTCCTTCCAAAATATCTGTCTTCAGTTGTAAGAAGAATAAATGCCTAGAAAACAGAATTTGGAAGAGTTGATTCATGTTCAAATATCAGATTTAATAATTTCTAAGAAATCTATATATAACCTTAAGCTTTATGCATGTATTTACAAAAAACTATATGTACACAAGCCTGCTTGGATATTCCTGTAAATCTTTAACTATGTGAATGCTCACTGTCATTCACAAGAATTACGGTCTTTTGTAGTTCCTATTAAAAGTCAGTTCCAATCTTTAATTAAGTTAAAGGGTCACTATTAAATGATGAAAGATTTCCTTAGATTCACGTACTAAACGCACTGCCTCCAAAGTGCCCCCACTTCGTCTCAGGAGACGAGAGCCAGTGATCAAAAGTTAACTCAGTCTTCTGCATGAAATTGCAGAATAAACCATTAGAAAATGGGGCTTGCCTAGCTCCCATGAATTCTGATTTGAGATCCAATCATCTGTTGAATCTGTGGATCAAACATCTTCTTTATAACAAATTATTGGTTGAAAGAGTTCATTCGTAAAGTAGTTCCAATGCCCTCATATTTAAGATTGATTCACAGGTAACTAAGATTTTCGATCCTTTCATAGTTTCTTTTTATTCGTACATTCTAGTCTCTGACAGCTACTTGTATGGCACCTCAGCTGGTATTCATTAACATTTATAAGGACAATTAATAGTGGCAGTTAGAAAGGGTCTGAACTCTACAGACATTAGCATATTCAAAAATGCAATGGTGGCTGAACCAACTTTTTATTTGATTAAGGTGAAACTCAGCGTGTGCTCTTCTTAAAGGAATAGCCATATGATGTTACTACGTTATCAAACACATAAAATGCATACTGCAAAAACATGAAGATTTATCATTCACTTATCAAGTCTGTATGCTCTGCCTGAAAATCATACATGCTTCACCTGTCAGTCAATGGATTCATAGATAAAATGCATGATGCACAATTCTGCATTTAACTATGGAAGCACTGCTTACAATTCCATAGTTAAAGATGAATTAAATTTAGCACTTAAAACTGGGATTCAACCACAGTATTATGATTTATTATTTGTATCATAGCAGCACCTGGGAGACCTAGTCATGGACCAGGACCCATTGTGACAGGCACTGAACAGACGCAGAAGAAAGAGACACTCCCTATCAGAAACAGCTTATATTTAGATTATAAAATGAGAGAGAAAAAATGGATGCAGACAGAGTGACACTGGAGTACAAGGAAACAATACGACAACATTGGTCAGCATGATAGGCAGTGGTCTCTGCACAACAGCAGCCTAGTTGTTAAGTAAATCTTAGTCTGTGACTTAAAAAAATAATTTAAAACGGGTTCTTTAATAAATGCAGCACTCTGTGTCACAAAATATTTTTGTCCTTATTGATTTCAGAAACAAAACAGACTCTTCAAAACTTCCCATGTAGTAAAAACTCACTGAAATCTTGTGCAACTTAGCCTCACTCCCATTCAAAATAAACACCATCTCACATTGTTTCTAAGAAGGGCTTTGCTATACAGTGACACCAAAAGTAATTTTTTTTGTATGAATAGGTCTTTAAAAATCAGTTTAATCTAATCTAGGACTACAAACACTTATGCATTTATAGTTGTATGGGTATTGTATGGCATCACTATAGAACTGAGTTAAGGTTGTCTGAGTGCCTTCACTGTTCACTTCCAAATCTCAATATGTTTTGATTCTTTTATATAACCATAACTCTGAATTTCTTGGGTTTATGATGATTGGTTTGGGGATGATTTCAACATCACTTTAGTGTTTTTACCATGGAGCATACATATCAGTAATTTAAAAGTTTTAGTGTGGGAATACTGTATAATTGTTTACTTACATAAGGAAAACTACTCCTACTTCTTCTTATTACAAATGGCAGTTATTTTGTGCTTTAATTATTTTCATTCTAGCTCAAACCTGAGAGGCTATGAACACCTATAAGGCCCATTGATTGGAAGTTCCAGGTGTTAAAGGTCAGCCAGGATTACATCATTTGTGAAGAACATATCTTATTTATTGCATATTCTAATTACATTAAGAAATTAGGTTTAATGTGATAGTGCTATGTGGCATAAACATTTCCCATATTCTACCGAGAGCTTCAGTGCTAACATAAACCATGCAACGGATATAACATTGAACACTTGGTTTCTACTGTTCTCATAAAATTTAGAGTGCTTATAGGACAAGCTCCATGGTAAGACTGCATGATTAATATTTTAAAGTGTGAAAAAACTACAAAAAGTTAAGGATCCTATATCAAAAGTAGCTACAATGTTGTACTTCATAACTGTAATGACACATCAAAATAGATAAGCTATAATAATTACATGCAAAAATAAGTTAAACTAATGTTTATATAACAATATCAGGTTTCAGAGTCACAGCCGTGTTAGTCTGTATCCACAAAAAGAAAATGAGTACTACAGCTCACGAAAGCTTATGCTCAAATAAATTTGTTAGTCTCTAAGGTGCCACAAGTCCTCCTTTTCTTATTACAATATCATGCATTTGAAATGCCTGATTTATGGTTGCCCATGAAGCCTTAATTTTACCTCTTTGTATATGCATCCTGTACACTGAATGAGACAAAGGTCTCAGACTACAAAATAGTATGTGATAATTTAATTAAAGATTGTATTAAAATGCATATGCACAAAACCAGAAAGGAGTGTAATGGGTCAAAAAAGGAACTTCTCTGACCAGAGGGCTTCCCCCTCTTGAATTTCAAAGGTCTGCTGCAAACAATAGAGGTGTTAGAGCTTTTCAGAAAATGTTATAAGCATCTTTTATAATGAAAAGTATTAAGCAACTTAACAATGGTGGAGGCGGGGACAAGAGGGAGGTTGCTACTAGCTCCCCCAATAATGAGGAAAAAATAAACTACTGCATGTGTTCAAACTGGCCAAATCAATGTTGCTGTAGAAGCTCTAAAGTAATAGTCAGGAGATGCAAAAACAACATTGTGCAACCTTTATATTTAAAAATTATTATATTTAGTTGAAAGAGAAAGAATGGCTTGAATGCATACTTCCTGGAAGCATTTACTGCTTTAACTACAGGTTTTTAGTGTGCAGTGGCAGAATCCCTGGGGCCAGTTAGTGCAGGGGCTCTCAAGGTTTTTCTTTCTGAGGCCCCCCAATGTGCTATAAAAATTCCAGGGCCTGGCAGGGGAGGCTGGGTCTCTGTGCTTCAGACACAGCAGGACTTAGGACTCCAGCCGCCGGGGGCGGGGAGGGGGCAGGGAGGGGCGCTGGGGCTTCTGCCCTGTGGGGCAAGGGGTGAGGTTTGGGGCTCCCGGCTTCTGTCCCGCAGGACAAGGGGGCTCCTGGCTTTAGGTCTGCAGGACAGGGGGAAGCTCAGGGCTCACGGATACCCTAAAAAAGCTGTGTACCCCTGGTTGTGAACCACTGAGTTAGTGAACAGCAAGCTGGTGCACTATAAAATCACATCCTGGCTTGCTAAGCTCTAACTTTCCATGTAAACAAGCACCAGGAGCAAGCATATCCTGCAAGCACTCCATTGCGGAAATCTCTATCTTCCATGACAGTGTATTCAGAAATAGGCCCTTTGTTTGTAACAAGCATACAGTACTTGTGCTCAGTGAAGTGTGGGGACCTGAGTCAGTGATGCATGCAACAGCAATTAATTAGTTGAACATGTCTCATTTTTGGAGGAGAGTTATTTGTTTCAGGCAAATCTATACCCTATTTTAAATTGTGTATTTGATTTTTGGATGTGCAGCCCTTTCCCATTCCTTGATTTCTAGTAAGATGCTTTCTTAAGATAACAGAACACCGCAGTTACAAAAGTCTTGTTGAACTTGTAACACAAGTCATATATGGTCCCTTAGAAGTACAATAAATTACCTTATGAAACAGGCTGTTTTGATAATGAAAGGCCATATGATTTTTTTGTACGCTAAAGGCCAGCATGATTCATGTTTTTCATATCAACACTCCTCACACTGCATATGTTGCACCTTCCTTGTGTGACACACATGGAGCTGATATGTAATCAAGTTATGAATACAGAGATGTCACAATTTTACAAACATGGTATGCGACTGGATCAGTGAGGGGAAGTTATTGTATATTTGATTATTAGAATTTCCTGCATGACTTTATTGACCTAACTTGTACTAGGGGTGATAGCATGTTTATTTTACATCGACAGTGCTCAAAATCAATGGAGTCTGTCTGAAGGTGATATGGGGGCTTCCCACATAAGAACACCCAAGCACACACTTGAAAGAATGCGGTAAACTGTTAGGTTCAAGGATCCTGTCTCTTGACTATAACCAGCTGCAAACCTTGTTCTGCCAAAGCTAGGAGTTACCAGATCGAAGAGTTATAAACAGTGTTTTAAAAAGTGGCTCAATTCCTACGAAAGTGCAGAGTTGCCAGAGGCTGACCAGTGAGCAGTTAGTAAGCTTTGACAGGGAGAAAAGTTGACAGTAGTTGGAAGATGAAATTCCCAGTTCAAGAATACACTAAAAATAGCAACATGTATATGGTGGCTTGGGTAAGCTGCCCAAATATGTACCTCAGACAGGACTGTATTCAGAAAGCTAGCCTGAGCTGCTGTGGCTATTCTCCTCTTTTTAGCATGTTAGCTCCAACAGACGTAGAACATGTCTGTCTACCCAAGCTGGGAATTATACCTCCCAGCTGCTGCATAAACATACCCAGAGAGAGGCTCAGTGGAAAAGTCTACAGGGAGTTAGTCATACTACAGTCATAGAATCATAGAATATAAGGGTTGGAAGGGACCTCAGGAGGTCAGCTAGTCCAACCCCCTGCTCAAAGCAGGACCAATCCCCAACTAAATCATCCCAGCCAGGGCTTTGTCAAGCCTAGTCTTAAAAACCTCAAAGGAAGGAGATTCCACCACCTCCCTAGATAACGCATTCCAGTGCTTCACCACCCTCCTAGTAAAAAATTTTTTCCTAACATCCAACCTAAACCTCCCCCACTGCAACTTGAGACCATTACTCCTCATTCTGTCATCTGCTACCACTGAGAACAGTCTAGAGCCATCCTCTTTGGAACCCCCTTTCAGGTAGTTGAAAGCAGCTATCAAATCCACCCTCATTCTTCTCTTCTGCAGACTAAACAATCCCAGTTCCCTCAGCCTCTCCTCGTAAGTCATATGTTCCACTCCCTTAATCATTTTTGTTGCCCTCCGCTGGACGCTTTCCAATTTTTCACATCCTTCTTGTAGTGTGGGGCCCAAAATTGGACACAGTACTCCAGATGAGGCCTCACCAATGTCGAATAGAGGGGAACAATCACGTCCCTCGATCTGCTGGCTATGCCCCTTCTTATACAGCCCAAAATGCCATTAGCCTTCTTGGCAACAAGGGCACACTGTTGACTCATATCCAGCTTCTCGTCCACTGTAACCCCTAGGTCCTTTTCTGCAGAACTGCTGCCTAGCCATTCAGTCCCTAGTTTGTTGGGATTCTTCTGTCCTAAGTGCAGGACTCTGCACTTGTCCTTGTTGAACCTCATCAGATTTCTTTTGGTCCAATCCTCTAATTTGTCTAGGTCCCTCTGTATCCTATCTCTACCCTCCAGCGCATCTACCACTCCTCCCAGTTTAGTGTCATCTGCACACTTGCTCAGGGTGTAGTCCACACCATCCTCCAGATCATTAATGAAGATATTGAACAAAACCAGCCTGAGGACTGATCCTTGGGGCACTCCGCTTGATACCGGCTGCCAACTAGACACGGAGCCATTGATCATTGACCTGCTGAGGTAAGTCACGGGCGATACACAGGGGACTGCAACCCAGGGCCCACTCTGAGCATAGGAGAATCATATGATACCACCTCAAGACAGAAGTGACAGTTTGAGGCCAGAGGTCAACACTCAGGATATACTCCGAAAGACCAGGCAGGGTCAGATGCAGTTCACCCATTAATTGCGACACCCAGTGTCACATTAAACAATATCCCTGTACCTTCTGAAAGTAAGCTCTATGTGCCAGGAACTATTCAGTTTGTGCCCTATAACCAGTTGTATAGCATCACACACACCTATAACACTATATCAATACTAAACATTTTACTTAAATAGCAAATCCCCACACCTTTTATATTAAAAATATTTCAGAATAAACAGAGAATAAATTGCAGTCTAACAGAAAATAAAAAAAAGAATATTACGAATTCTTAGTTGATGGATGTACATTTTGAAAAAGTTACCTGGTTTGTTCTTGCTGCAGTGTGTTGGGATCGGGTATAAAAAATCTTACTCGAAAATGGATGGTGCAGGGAAAACCTCCTACAATGTTTTACAAAAGAAAATCAATATTTCTATTTTTGGTTTATTTCTGTAAAATTTATAGAAAAACAACAACAGAAAATAACCACATAATATGACAAGTCTGGTTTACTTTCTTTTGACATGGGAAGAAATTATGAAATATATCTATTCACTACTCCTGCACTCCCATTATATTGTTAAGTCTTTTGCTACTTTCAGAGCAAGAACACACACATATATCCTTCTCTGAAGAACAATCTTGTTCATGAAGCAGTCATCAGCATGGTCTATTCAGTTACCTTCTTTTGTATTTTTAACAGTGCCATTTTTAACAAAGCAATTTGTGTTGGAAAAAAGTACATTCCATTCCTTCTAGTATTAAAAGAGGAAAGTCTTAAAGAGGAAAATACACCTGATGCAAGTATTTCATAAGACAAGCAGGAATGTTATATCAGGAAAATTTAGAGAATCCTCTATATTTCCTCTTGTGAAAAATAAACAGTAACAAAGCTTTAACAATCATTATGCATAACTAACTTTTAACCTTATTTAAAATCACACACAAGCTACAAAATGAGCTAGAATCAAGAGATCAAAAACAGAATTTGTGTTTCAATTTCACTAGTGATTATGTAGCTTTGGCTACATCTGCATTGAGAAAAAAATTGTTACCAGAAGTTGTTTATAAATGGTTCATGCTAAAAACAATTATGCCCTGTGCTCTTTTTTTTTTTTTTTTTTTTTTTAAGACTGAGTTGAAACACTATAGACTAATTTTGCTCCACTCTGGCCAGACTAAGAGCTTTACCTGAAATGGTTTAAAAACCATATTTGAAACCATTACACTCTTTCCCCATCAACTACTTAAAAGGCTTTTTGTCTAAAATCCCTCCCCTCTATTGCTGACATCAGTGGGAACAGTAATGTACAGTGGTCACCAGACAGCTACTATTTTCACTACTGTGTTGTCTAACTTTGCTCAGACCAGGGTTAGAGGACAGAGCGATAGCAATGTTGGTGACCTTCAGTACCTAATCTACACTGGAGCAGCTACCACTACTGAAGCTTAACCAGTAGTAAGAACTGTGGGAAGTTTTGCCAAAAAGTCTACTGTTTACGCCCAAAAGTGAAGTTGAGAATTATGTTTTTTCTAATCAACGAAGTAGGTAGAAGAGGAATTCAGGCCAGAAAAGTTAGATTTTTATGTAAAGTATCTTACCTTTAAGCTGTTTTCTCACAGGTTTGCTTGATTCGAGCCATCGCTGTGAAATGAAAAATTAGATGAATTTCTTAAAAAGAACTTTTAAAATATATTTCTTAAAATTTAACACTATACTTACAGGGGAATCTACTGACTCTTCACTTTGTTGTAAACCAAAATATTCCTTCTCTGTCACACCCAAGTGGTTATAGGCCATATCCAACAAAACCTGACCAGTATCTTGTTTCTGAAAACAAAGAACACTCCATAAATGAAATGCACACTTTTGTTTTCAATTAAAAACCTAAATGGAAAAATGGGTTATAAAATTTAGTCTATAAATAAAATGGTTAAAAGTTTCTCAGAACAGAGATCATAAGACATGAAGTACATTAAAGTGAATAATTTCTCACCAAGATAAATTCCTCTAATGTTTTCAAAGAACATTTTTCCCTGAAAAATATGAATTGATAGGAGTTAAAGTTTCAAGGTTGGTAAGCCGAAAATTATAACCAGCAGTTATGAGATGTGCTGGCTGATCAAGCATAAGAACAGAAGAAAGGCCAGCCTGGGTCAGACCAATGGTCCATTTAGTCCAGTATCCTGTTTTCCAACAGCGGCCAGGTGCTTTGGAGGTAATGACAGAACAGGTAATCATTGAATGATTCACCCCCTGTTGTCCAAGCACAGCTTATTCAGAGGCTAGGGACACCCAGAGCATGGGGTTGCATCCCTGACCATCTTGGCTAATAGCCATTGATGGACCTATCCTCTATAAACTTATCTAATTCCTTTTTTAAACTATGTTATAGTTTTGGCCTTCACAACATCCCCTAGAAACAAGTTCCACAGGTTCACTGTGTGTTGTGTGAAGAAATACTTCCTTATGTTTTAAACTGGCTGCCTATTAATTTCATTGGGTGACCCCTGGTTCTTGTGTTCTGTGAAGGAGTAAATAACACTTCCTTATTCACTTTGCTTCATGCATCTCATGTGACATGCATCCAGGCTGATCCTCTCACATTCCTGCAGTATAGACCGAATGTTACCCATTCACCAGGGCTGCAGAAATTGTCTGAAATGAAGGCTCACTGCCCCCAGAGACAATTGTGGCCCCCTGCTGAGAAGGCAGCTAAAGCAGCCTGTCTTGCTACTTCCCCTACTGGATTCGAGTTGGAAAAGCAGAAGTCAAGACAGATAACAGGGAGCCCTGATACTGGTCCAAAGCTCTCTGCCCTACAGGTCCCAGCTTCCACTGTACACAGCTGCCCCCAGATACCCCCAAACTCCCACAAGGCCTCCCACACCTACCACTATCTTCTCTTACATAACCCCACAAATTCAACTGTCTCAATTTCCCTCCTCCCAGACACACCTTATATAGCACCCATCTATCCCACAGACACACTTCAGCACCCTCTCAACCTCGTACAGCTACCAAATTTTGTGCAAATCCCTATCCTATACTGCCACTGCTTGGAGAAGGATGTATTAACCTTAAGCTGAAGTTCATGGCCATATACAAATCTGCAAATATAAAGAGGCAAGTTGCATATGTGCAAACTTGCATAAAATTTCACGGGGAGCTGCAAAAAACTTGGTAGCTCTGTTTGTGTTGGTTTGTTGGATAAAACATAAGTCATTCCAGCCTGCCCCATTTCTGTGAGCAGTACCTGTTCACAGGAATGCAGTCTACTCTGTGTGCCAACTATAGCTTGTGTTTCTTAATCTTACCATTTGCAGGATAATTGCTTGTTTCAATACCCACAACTATTGCCAAGAATACTGCGTTTAGCAGACTTACATATTAAACTACACACACAAAAATACACTAAAATAACTATAGATTATTAAGATCTAGATCTTAAGATTGCCAAAGTCGCACTCAACAGTTCAGAAGCGTCAGTATTTAGGTTATCTATATACAACCTTAATTCTGCCCCCCATGCGAACGCATTGTGATACAGTCTTTAATAAAATGATCACATACTATTTGTTCTCCAGGACCCCTACCTCATTCAGTCCACAGGATGGATGGTGCCAGTAGCATAACAAGGCCACAGAGTGCCCTGGTGCAAGAACAGGTGAGGGGCCCCTTCTTCCAGCCTCCTCATTCTTCAGGGTGGGTACCTGGGTCCCCAAACACCCCCTGCATCCCTCCCCCAGCCGCCTCCTCACCCTCTACCCCCTGGGGCAGGGGTCCTGCTCCCCGCAACACTTCCCCTGCTGCCACTCAGATCAACCACAATGGGAGTTGGATACCTGCCACTCAAGTCCTCACACTCCGCACCCCAGCCTGAATTCCCCACAAGGCTCCACATATTCCTCACCCCCCAGCGCACATCCCACTGTCCACACACACCCAGCCCCCATACTCTGCTTAGCCTCCAGCAACTCACCCCAACTCTCAGTTGCACCTTTCTGGGTGAGCTCCTCACTGCTGATGCAGTGGTCGCACAGTGAATCTAAAGTGGCAGCAGGAGGCTTTCCAGGCAGCAAGGCCATGGGGGCTGGAGCGGTAGGTGTGGGCTGAAGCCCTGGCAGTGCCATCAGGAGCAGCCCCGAGCCGCTCAGTCACAATCTTATTTGCACTGGGGGGCCAGGGGCAAGAAGTAGCTACAGAGGGGTCGGGGGAGTGCTTCCCCAGCAGCCCATCTGGGGATCGCTTCCTGCTCCTCGGAGCCCTTGAGGAAGGGGCAGGAGCCCCCTCCAGCACCTTGGCTAGGTGGGCCACTAGTCTGCCTATAGGTGGAGTGGTCTCTGCTGGTTGGGCCCCATCACCTCATGGGTCCAGGAGCAAATGCACCACAGAATGGTGCTCAGTTAATAAGAAGCTACTCAATATTTTGTCTGATTCTCATTATTCAGTGTATGGTCCAGGCCTTTTCTTCTGCATACTAGTCAAACCCTGCTCTGAAGACAATTATGGATTTCCCATATACTTATCTATGGCACTCATCACCACAGTATCTGGATGCTTCACAAACATTAACTGTTTTTCGGTGAAGTGAGGGGATGGAATTAGTCCCATTTTACAATGGCCAACTGAGGCACAGAGGTGAAAAGTATCCACTAATTTTGGTGCTCAATTTGAGATGCCTTAGGACCTGATATTTCAGAGTACTTATTATAAGATGTCTCTTTAATATGCTCAAGCACAGCTCCCACTGACTTCTGCAGCTGTGACTGTGATGCTTCCCAATGGTACACAGAGTTATGAGGCACCTCACTACCACCTGCCCTTAGCATGAGGAAACCTCGTCTGTACCTGCCGGGGTCAGCTCCTGCCTCCACCAGCCAAAGGCAACACAAGCCCTCCCTTCTCAGACTATGCCAACTATACCGACTATACCGTCCCTTTGCTGGCTAGCAGTAGATTCACTCCAACCCCCGAGTCCCCCTTGGATGCCCAGCCGATTATCCATCAGAAACTCACAGAACTACTTTCAGAGTAGCAGCTGTGTTAGTCTGTATTCGCAAAAAGAAAAGGAGTACTTGTGGCACCTTAGAGACTAACAAATTTATTTGAGCATAAGCTTTCGTGAGCTACAGTCTCTAAGGTCCCACAAGTACTCCTTTTCTTTTTTCACAGGACAACCAGATCCTTGCTCCCAAGAAACAGTACACCACAGCTTAACAGTTATGCTCCACTTCAGATCACTGCTCCACTTAACACATAGCACTTAGATTTGTTTATAGAGAAAGCAAGTACAGTATAAGTTTATTTAACAAAGAACAAGATTCAAATGATTGTTTCAAGTAGTTCTGTTTGCTAAGAGTTACATATAAAATAAAATCATAACATGTACTCTTAATTCAACTACAAGATGCTCTCTTGTCTAATAAGGTCCTGCTTACTTCAAGTCCTTCTCAGTGTTTTTCAACCAGAAAGGCTGAGACCCTTCTTTCAGGAGACGAAGCCCACCGGCAGCTTGTCTGTCCAGATGAAGGATGCAAGGTCATGCAAGGCCACCCATACTGTTTACCTCTTCCTGTTAATTTCTTCTTCTGAAGTCTCTGCAATCTCCTCCTTAAGATTTGACCAGTATGCAGATAGACTTCCATTGTAAGACACACAATGCACAATGGTTAGCCAAGAGATAAGAGTCTCCCACATCTGATCTGGTGGAACCCATTTTAAGGCATGTCATCTCTGGGTGACCTGGCTTTAACTTCAAAGCTTTAAGAATATAATCTCCAATATATATACACATATTTCCTTACATATAATCTGCACATACATTTCACAAAGATTGTGATGACCAGTGTGATACAGGCTTTCAGAAGAGACCTTAACACTACACTTTTTAGTGAGCTAGTATGTAAATACCAGATCAAAAGAATGCCAGGTGGCATCAAGAGGACCTTGGATCACAGTGAGTGATCAGAACTTCTGAAAAATTGGGGCAGAGAGTCTCAAGGTATCTTTCGGAGGATCCTTCTCATTTACCTTTCTATGTCTATGTCCTTGGTCCCCTTTTCTTCTCCCTTTATACTTCATCTCTCAGTAATTTCAAACCCAAACAAAAATTCAGTCACTACCTCTATGCTGATGACTCACAGATCTACCTCTCTACACTAGATATCTCAACCTGTCTCTGATAACTCCTCATACATGTATAGCTGTCAGCAGTGTTCCCTCTAATTTTTAACGTCCATGTGCGGAATGAATTGTGTGTGCACCAATATGAATGCTTTTTCCCATGCTACCCCTCCTACTTGGGATGAGCTCCCCATAATCACCCCCAAAGCTACCTCATTATCCACCTTTAAATCCCTCCCAAATGTCTTGTTTTCAGTGATGCCTATAAAAAAAAAACTTTACAGTTGGGCCACAGATGTGCTGAGACCGCTGCCTATCATGACCAATATTGTCTCATTGTTTCCTTGTACTCCCCTGCTTGTTAGCAACCATCTGTTGTCTCTGGTGTTGTACTAGATTGTAAGCTCTTTGTGACAAAGACCTTTCTAATGTAGACTCAGCTATGCCAGCTAAAAAGTGCTTTTACCAGTGCAGCTTATATAGGCTTGGTGAGTGAAATAAGCTGTACTGGCAAAACCATTTTTATGCCAGCACAACTGTTTCTACACTACAGCTTTGACCAGCATAAAGTCTCCCCCTAATTCCCCCACCCCTCCGAAAAATAAATCATACCCTAACGCTGCTATGCTCGCCAAGTTTTAGTGTAGACCGGTCTTTGCCACATCATACTTTGAGATCCTCTGATGAAGTGGGCCATTGAGTGCCAAGTACTTTATAAAGGTATGTATTTTTATCCTCATTTAAGATGGGAGGACACAGAAGCAACAAGATGACCATGAGTGGAGTCTGAAGTAGAAATCAGTTCTCCTGACCTCCAATGCCCTAGTGTAATGATTAGGCCATAACGTATCCAAGAGGGAGAGAATAAAGTTATGGACACGCCACATGAAGCAACATATTTGTGACTGCAGAAACCTTTCCTAAAACTCACATTTAAAAAGGGTATCCTAAGATAGGAGAAATCGATACTAGGAGATTTAAACATTTTTCTACATGGATGAAGCTCTTTCAAAACGCCTACGTATTCTGGCATTAAAATACAGGCCACCTCATCCTCTCCACACACACAAACACATGCACATACTTCAGATTACTATCAAGTATTTAATACCTGGCACTGGACATTCTTTTCAATTTAACCACCTCATAACAAGTGTTCACAATAGTCACCTCCATTAAAAAGATTCCTCCTGAATTTAACCTCATTTGAAACAAACTTGACAGATTTACTAAACATAGGACTGCCACAGTTAAAACATTTCCACCATGCACCTACATTCCCCCTTGGACACTTACTAGAATTACTTTCCAGATTTATGTGGAATAATTGTAGAGCTGACAAACTCAAAATCCTCTAGCTTCTCAGAGGGCACAATGCTATTGTCTTCTACCTCGATTACAAGTTCTCTAAATATATTCTTTAATATTTATATTCACTAGGGCCTAGAGGCTAAGTAGGCTGGGGCCACATTGTGCTAGGTGCCGTATAGACATATAGAAAATTATAGTCCCAACACCAAAGAACTTAAGATATGGAATTTATTATATATACACACGTACATCCCTCACCAACAAATTAAGTGCAGTCTCTTCTGGGTGATAGTTTAACATTATAGTGCAACACTCTGATGATAATGATGTTGGGTGATCACTCGTTTCCGAGTATGATCACTTCCATGGGAGTTATGGGTCCTCAGGTGGCTAATAAAGGCCAATCCTTGAACCACAGGTTCTATTGCAATGAGGGCAGATGTTTTCAGGCTCAGCTGGAGGCTGTTGACCATGAATGGAAGCCAGTCTCTCCTTCCTTCCTTCGCCTCTTGACCTCTTCAGCTTGTCAGGGAGCAAGTTCAAAATGCAGGGGGGACCATCACATAGGACTTCACTCCATTTTAAGCAATCCTGGGCAAGTGTCTCCCAAGTGTCAATGTCAATATTACACTTTTTTAGGTTGTCTATCAGTAAGCCCTTATAACGCTTCCATTGTCCACCCACATTATGGTACCCTTCTTTCAGCTGAGAGAACAGGACTTGTTTTGGGAGGCAATGGTCTGGCATCCAAACAACGTGACCAATCCAGCAAAATTGCTGACAGATGATCATTGCCTCGATACTGGTGATCTTTGCTTCTTCCAGGACACTAATATTGGTGCACCTATCTTCCCATTTGATCTTCAGAATCTTACCAAGGCAGGGTTGATGGTGCCTCTCAAGAACTTTGAAGTGGTGTCTATAGGTTATCCAGGTTTTGGACCCACACAACAGTGTTGGGAGAGTAACAGCTTGATAAACAAGAAACTTGAGGTCAGTTCGAATGTCGTGATCTTCAAAAACCCTGTGCCATAAACAAGAAAAAGCTACATAGGCACAGCTAGGGCAATGTTGAATTTCTGCATCAACATCTGCCTTGGATGAAAGATGACTTCCAAGGTAGAGGAAATGATCTACATTCTCCAGTGCCACTCCATTGATTTTGATAGATGCGGCACATAATGCCTCACTCTACAACACTCTCTAATGGTTTTCAAAGCTCAGGTCGCGACCCAGTACTGGGTCCCAGAATGCAAGGCACCCAGAGACCCTGGCGGCCGGCCAGCAAAAACTAGAAGTCCCTACCTGTTCTGACACCACGCTGCGCCCCAGAAGGGGCCAGCAGAAGGTCCAGCTCCTAGGCGGGGGGGCCACAAGCCTCCACGTGTTGCCCCCGCCCTGAGGACTGGCTCCACAATCCCATTGGCCAGGAACCAGCTAATGGGAACTGGCGGGGGCAGTGCCTGTGAGCGAGAGCCACGCAGAACTGCTTGTGCTCCTCCACCTAGGAGACGGACCTGCTGCAAGCCACTTCCAAGGTGCGGTGCGGTCCACGGTGCCAGGATAGGTGGGAAGCCTGTCTCTGCACCCCAGCTGCGCTGCTGACCAGGAGCCGCCAGAGCTAAGCCCGAGCCCCAACCCCGTGCCCCAATCTCCTGCCCCAACCCCCCACTCAAACCCAGAGCACCTTCCTGCACCCCTAGCCCCTCCCCAAAGCCTGCATCCCCAGCCCAGAGCCCTGACCCCCTCCTACATCCCAATCCCCTGCATCAGCCCTGAGCCCCCTCCAACACCCCAAACCCCTCATCCCCAGCTCCACTGGGTCATGGGCATCAACAATTTTCTTCAACTAGATCGCCAGAAAAGAAGTTGGAAAACCACTGCTCTACACCTTCCTCTTCCTCTCCCCCATGACAACGCTCACCTCATTTTCTACCAAAGTCACAGTTCTATAATGGCATTTTCAAAACTTTTGAAAATTGAGCCTCACTTCAGAAAAACACCACCCATTGCCCCTTCCCCTGCAATGTGTTGTTCAAGGCCCACACACCTTAATTTATACCACAGGCCCTTGCCCTCAACTAGTCCAATTCCTGGCTATGTTTGAGACTCTGTGTAACCTTGAACAAGTTACTACACATGTGCCTCAGTTCCCCATCAGTGTTTGCATCATGAAATGTGCCTGCCTTTCTAATAGACGCACCCGATTCCTACAAGGTGCACAGAGACCTCTCCGGAGGTAAATCTGCAATCAAGCATCACTATATGACCAGCCATTCTGTGTTCCTTCACCCAGATAAGGCCGCACAGCAATTCTCTCCACAACAGTCCGCTGTTCATATGGTAATGAATGCCACTAGAGAGAAGCCTGTAAAATGTTGGTACCTGAATGGGAAACTGGGCTATTGTGTTGCTTGGAATGGCATGAAAAATCCTTGTCATAATCAAAATGAAGGGGTGTGAAGACTAAGTGGAGGATGGAAACAAAAGAAGAGAAGGCTAGGGGACAATACAAAAATATATACAGAAGATAAAATTGAGGAAAAACAAACAAAAGAAAGGATAGACCACACAGGTGCGGCTACTACAATAAGACTCAGCAGAATAAGTGCCATAATCTTACTCAGTACTTTCCTTTTACGTATTGTAGAAAGCTCCAACACTGAAGATCTTACAATCCTATTTAACAGATTAAAATGTGTACTCCCTGGGACTACAACACAAGATGACAAAACTGGGTGTGGGGGGGAGGGATTGATTAGAGAATTGATTCTCAAAATATACCCAGCAATTGAACAACAAGATTTTTCAGATGTTTCTGAAATAAAAAAAAAATCAAGTACACAAAGAAAATCAATTTCATTCTGGTTCACACATCTTCTAAGCCTTGTTTTATAGATCTTGGTCTACTCAAGAAAAGTAAGTTAAAAATGTGTACTAAAGCGCTTGGCTGAGTAGCACTAACTCTCAGAGACTATTTATGGTCTTTAGGTTTACATGTAAATGTATGTCAAAAAAGATTCCAAGATGCTCTATAGTCAACTCTGATTTGACAGACATCTCTGTGGATATGAGGGCAATAGAGAAACAGCCCTTGCCACTTGGCTTTCAGGAGAAGTTATTCTTAAGTTATTAATGCTTGATAAGTTTGACTTTCACAAAAAATGCCTTGTTAAAAAATTGACCAGTTTAAAAGAAAAATCTCAGTTCCAAAAAACAGATTCAGAAAAGGGCATCTTAGATTAGAAACAGTAGCATAAAAGAGAGAAAGTAATATAGAAAAGACTTTACACTGAAGAGCAAGTTTTATGCTTTTTTCTTCTACACCTGTAGAAGTCTAGAGGTACAAACCTCCAACATAGTTAGGTTTGGCAGAATTCAGTTTTTATTTTTATTTAATTTTTTTTACAAATTCATCAGATAATATCAATGTTTAGTTTTATACATTTTTTCTATTTTTATTCATTTAAATAATCAGTCGCACAAATATTATGGGTTTTGAGAAGTTTTCCATTTTTATTATATTTTCTCAAAGTTAAAGTTTTATAACCATTAAAATACAAATTGTCATCGTCATATATCAAAATATACAAAGTAAATAGCCATAAGTCAAACTCTAATAAGTTCTCAAGTAGAAATTTTCCTTCTTTGCCTATCTGTAAACTTTAATTATCAATAGAAGTATCTTTTCAACAATATGTGCGTGTATGGTGAAACTGACATTTACCAATAAAAATCTGATCCTTCTGAGCCTAAACATAGTAATTCCTGACAAGCATATGAACCAGTGAGTTAAAATCATAGTGCCACAACTTACTTTCTAGTACCACCTGTTTGCTCCCATTTACTAAAGAAACATTTAAAAGGAAAACTCTAGTTATTTTTATACCAAAAGTTGCAGAGGGAACGTGTATTACTGCTTTATAAACATTTATAAAAGAGCTCAGCAACATGAGTACATTTTACATAGCTTAGAATAAAAGTGGCATTTCCCCCCAATACGGGAAGCACATGCACAGTGATCCCATCCCATCATATTGCTTTGAACTTGAAGATCAGGGAAAGAACCACCCAGCCTCCTAAGAGTGAAAACCTGTGGTTTGCGAAAAAACTGGGAATACTTTTAAAACAAAGTATCCTATACCACACTTGATTTCAGATGTACTTTTGATGGGAGAAAATTTTCCTGCCACTGGTTTGAATTCACTTCCATCCTTTGGACAGAAGGTGTTCCAAAGTTGGATGCAGGTGTCATGATGGAGCAGAGAGAAGAGATCATTTCAGCATGTATAGGTAACATTGACTATATATAAAGGGAAATGACAGCCACGGTCAGTTGGGGCCACAGATGTGTGTGTCCTTGCCAGCCTGAGCTACTAAAAAGGTGGATAACCACAATCTATACCGATTAAAACTTCTGAGATGCATTCAAGGTAAGTCTCAGGTACAACAAGCTGTACTAGGCAAAGCATTCAAGTAACAAAGGCATAGGTGACTTCGAGGAAGTCTACATCTGAAAGGCTGAATTTGTAGTCACTCTTAGTGATTGGGAATTCTAGCGTAACATGTCTAGTAAGAATGCCAACAATCCTGAATGTGACAGTCCAGCAGACACCTTAAGATAAGAGGGAAGTTATGTACCGTCAGTTACTCAAGCTACTTGCCCTGCTGAACCCTATCTTCCTCTTATTCTGACTGGTTCTGGGACTCTTGGGTTTCAGCTATCTAGGTACCTACCGATCCAGTCACTAGGAAAGCAAGGACAGCTATTCAATTTTATCTGATGGAAAGGAGATAGATCACAGACTCCCTGCTGGTTTCACAAAATTCAAAAGTTCACCAGGTGAATAAAGAAGGATGCCCAAATTCAACTTTCTGGGACTTCATAACTGCAAAGGGGGAAAAACACAGTCTCCCAAAATGACATTTGAACATGTTAGGTATTTCAGTTCCACTTTAAAATGATTCCATCCTCCTCTGCTACTAGTAGATCTCTGCAGGTATTTCAGAAATACACCCATAATAAATGCATTAAAATTCTAAATTAATGTTAGCTGTGAAATATCTCTGTGTCTCAACTTTTTTGCAGTTTTAAAGTATACTAGGACAAGAAGAAAATCGTAACAGCATAAGAATGGCTACATTGGGTCAGATCAATGGTCCATCTACCCCAGTATCCTGTCTTCCAATAGTGGCCAATGCCAGATGTTTCAGAGGGAATGAACAGAACAGAGCAATTATCAAGTGAACCAACCCCCTGTCATCTAGTCCCAGCATCTGGCAGTCAGATGCTCAAATCATTCCTATTGATTTCATTTGGAGAAATGGTGTGTGTGTGCATATTTTAATATGTATTTTAACAGGATTTTGACAGATATTGTTTAACTTAATACGGTTTTGTTTACTTTATGTTTAGATGTCATATAACGGAATTGTCAAATGAAGAGCTGCCTTGTCCACCTCTGACTGAGAACAAGCTTTACGTATGATCTCCTTCTCTCTGACCTGATAATGCAGACAGACTGAAACAGAAGCTCTAGCTGTGAAAAGGAGTTTGTAGGCTAATGCTGAAAATATATAGTTGAATATTTCACTGATCACATGACCAGAAAAATACCCTAATATGCATATTCAGTGTGTTTTAATGTTCTCTTCATTTAAACATGCCCTCCACTGACCCCAACACTGAATTAAGTTTCAAGTTTTCAAGCTGTGATCTCTAAGTCTGCGGATTCTTCTAAGGAGATATCAGTTCCTAGATAACTACATTTTGGTACCTACGCTGACTTCCTTCTTTACCTTCTGAGCTACTTCCTATAATTTCAAACATATACTGAGAAAGCTCCAACCTCAGTTTGGTTGTTAGTCGCAGGAATCAAAACATGGTAAGTTCTGTTTCACTCATGGTCAGTGATTTAAAAGTAATTTAAATCCATGGTCATTCTAGAAATCTGGCAAACACAACACAACACGAAAAAAGCAAATACGTTTTTACACTGAACAATCAAACCACCATTGTCAATTTAGGCCTGGGCTACACTACAAACTTAATTGACATAAGCTGCGTTAAGTTAATCTAATAATGCATGTGTCTACATTACCAAATCCCTTCCGCCAACCTAAGTGGCCTGTAAAGTCGACTGCTGTACTCCACCTCCACGAGAGGCATAGTATTTGATTAGATACCCACAGATTGACATGGGGATAGTGTAGACACTGCGTTGTATAATTCTAATGAACTGGTCTCCAGGAGGTGTCCCACAGTGCTCCGTTGTGACTGCTCTGGAGAGCACTTTCAACTCCACTGCACGTCAGCCAGGTAAACAGGAAACAGCCACTCCCCTGTTAAAGCCCCAGGAACTTTTGAATTTTCATTTCCTGTTTATGCAGTGTGGAGAGCTTGCCAGCACAGCTGATCATGGAGACTTAAGGCTGCAAACATGCTCCAGCATGGAGTACACAGGAGGTGGTGGATCTTATTGCTGTGTGAGGAGAAGAGTCTGTACAGGAAAAGCTCAGATCCCGCAGAAGAAACATGGACCTCTACACACCAAGATTGTGCGGGAATGAGGGAGAAGGGCTATATCAGGGACACACACCAGTGCAGTGTGAAAATAAAGGAGCTTCAGCTAGTGTACCAGAAGACAAGGGAGGCAAACAATCATTCTGGTTCTGCCCCACAGACACACTGTTTTTATGAGGAGCTGCATGCAATTCTCGGCAGTGACCCCATCACTCCAAATTGATTCCCCACTGACTGGTAGCAGTCTGGCGCTGCAAGCTTCCACAGAGCTATTGCCACTCGCTTTTCCACTGTCCTAGCAGCTCTCATTTCAGTATTGCTGTGCTTCAGGACTGGGGAAAGCTCTGCACACAGTCCCTGGAAATTGGCCTTATGCATTTGAAAGTTCTGCAGCTGGTACTCATCATCCCATAGATGCATAACAATGCAATCCCACTGGTCAGTGCTTGTTTCCCAGGCCCAGAAATGCCGCTCAACCATGTCAAGGTGACGCATAACTGGTGCCAGCAACTGTGAATTGCTCCGCCCTATGTCTTCCAGCAGGGCTGCTTGCATGTCATCACTTTGTTCCTTGCAGCAGCTCCTGTATCGGCTGTGTAAATACTGCAGAATAAGGCATGAGGTGTTTGTAATGCTCTCAACAACAGTGTACAGCTGAGCGAGGTCCATGCTTATCGTGCTATAGCATCTGCATGAATAACCCTGGCTTACGAAAAAAGGCGTGAAAAAGACTTGGTTTGTTTGCCATTGAAGGAGGGTGGTAAGTGTATCATGGGAGGCTAACGCCATGTTCCCATAATCACCTCCACCAATGTTTTGGTCCAATAAGGCATTGCAAGCCCAACCCAAAATTCCACTCGGCTACCTGCATTGTGGAATAGCTACCCACAGTGCAGTGCTCCATGCATCGATGCAAGCCCTGCTCGTGAGGATGCACTCCGCCAACACAATGAGCATAGAGTGGACACGCAAGACTGACTTACTTAAATCAGAGGCTCAATGTCGACTTACATGAAGTGGACTTAGCTTTGTAGTGCAGACATTATTTTAGTGAAACAATTTTCCCATCACGACATTGCTTCATGGATCTTACTTTGTTCCATTTTTTTGTTCTGAATCCTTGGCCGACTGATATTCTCTCACATTTCAGGATGTCAGATTTAATATGAACTTACATTGTCCCCAAATGTCCCATGTGATGTTCATTCTTTTAAAAAGCTGGTAAACAAAAAGTATCAATACCATACACTGATTGTAAAAACTCAGACATTTCTTTGTATTTACAAAAGGCTAAAAGATAAAGATACAATTAAGATATCTAAGTTTAGCAACACTCACTGATAAGTTTGCACAAATGTTTTCATTTTAAGTGTCATCTTCAGTGACTTATACTTTTTCAATTATTTACCTTTGTGGCTGAAATTTGGTAGTGTTCTCTCAAGTCTGAATCACTTTGAAAAATGTTAACCAAAATGTTTTAGCTATATTGAAGCTTTAAGAGTGAAAAAATACTACACTTCTCGTTGAAGGAGCTCCAGTGTATAATTAGCAGATAAGAACTTGGAATTTTGCAAGGATATAGCTTCTGTATTACAAACATGCCTTTAAATGGTTTAATGAAAATTGGTTGTGCTTTGTGAAACCGAAGGGTTTGGAAATGTTTGTGCATTGGGTTTGTGCATTGTAATTTGGTTGGGCACTGTGCATTGGAAGTGTTTGTGCACTGTGATGCGATCTAAGTCTGTCAGCATATCTGCACATACATATTCAGATTAGGAAAGTTCATAGACAGTGTTAGGCTTTTCTTCTATGATTAGTGAAAGTGCATGGAGAAGACAGGGCACTACAGGAATTCTGCTTTCTTCCATATTATGGTGTGCCTGGAATCAGAGAGCCTTCTGACTCATGGATTGTACATACTATGCAATACAGAGTATTCTTCTGCTGTTTAGCAAATATGGAATGTGGGGAACTTGGTTTCTTTCTTTTTCTTTTTAAAAGCCATAAGGAATAAACTATTTAAAGAATATTGAGGACACAGAGCAAAGAATTCAGTCAAAATTTGGCTGAGCCTCAGAGAAGCTTCTAAGACCCCGGGATGCTGGGGGAGCCAAAGCAGGAGGGGTATACAGTTCTGGAACTGGGACCAGCACATCCAGCGAATGGTGTGGCCTTTTGTCATTCTCGTGAGCATTGGAATGCGATGCTCCCCCATGGCTGAAACCTGTAGATAGTTCAGCATGTTCAGGCCAATGTATGGGGGGGTTCCTGGGCCAGGATCTGATTGTGGCCTGATTGCGGTACCCATGAGGTACTTTTTGAGGTGGAGAGCTCAGCCATGCACCGACAGGGAGGGAGAGACAGATACTGCACGTGGACTTCCCCCAAACAGTACAAACAATGTTGTGCTTGTCACTGATAGAAAACAAGCAAGGGCAGAAAGTGCAGACTTTGAATCCTGGTATCTCCGAGATAATCTAGGACACAGACCTGGGTGCTAGAAAGGGTGAGAGGGATTGTTTGGTTGGAAAACCACCAAAGTGGCGTCCAAGTTTTTAATCCTATAAAACTTCTAGGACCTAGAAAATAATTGCAAAAAACAACAGAATACTAAATATGAACAAAGTAAAAACAGTTTTTCTAAGAAGTTTGGAAAATGTGTCACCAAGGATAAGAGGACAGCACAAGCTCCAACTCAGACCATACAGCAGTGAGCAGGAACTGGAGATGCGGTTGGTCTGTCCCACCCTTTATCTCCTTGGGCAAAACCACAAGGCAGTACAAGAGCACATGCGTGGACCGATGAGTAATACTACTTTGAAAAGCTCCAGCTCTGGGCACATGGCGGAATACAGTAGGGACCAATAGGGACCATCACTCAGAGAAGGAGGAACACATGATTTTTATCAGACAACAATGTCATGAAAAAAAGAAACAGAATTCTCAATTTAAAAAGCACAAAGCAAACAACTGAATAGGTGTGTTTTACCAAAAAAGTGATATTTACCTTCGAGGTCTTCATAGTAAATGCAGTAAAAATGGATAAGAAAGTCTACTCAGTTTGTTAACTCATACATCTGTATATCCAACAGTCTGAAATAATCACATTTTACAGTATATACAGAAACACATAATATGCAAATAAATTTAATTATGCTAGTGTTGTATGATTATCTCACAAAGAAAAGACAAACACTAAAAACTGTTTAATCATAGTGAGAGACATATGGGCATGCTCTTTAGTAATTGTTGCTCTTTAGTAATGGCTACATCTTCACTGCCAAAAAAGGTGTATTTTTATTCTAAAGTAACTAATGTGCATTTGTTATCTCACTGTAAAAATCCTAGCTGAGACAAGGCTCTGAGGGTTGGTTTTTTTTGTTTTTTACTGAAATACAGATAGGTGAGATCAACATAATATCTCCTCTATCTGTGTTTGACCTCACCTAGATAAACTGCTATAAGAACTACACAGCCTTGCCTCTACAGGGATTTTACAATGCAATAGGTAAACGACCAACCATCCACACTCATGCCCCACACCCATCTTTTCTTAGCAGTGAAGACACGGCCTGTAGTTTTCAGTATCAATATCGTCGCCCCATTTCAACCCAAGCCACTAGTCAAAGTTTGGAGCCCTATATATGTTTCAGTTGGGAGCAGAAACTGGAACTAGTCAGGTATTTTCTTGATGCAGTTTTTTTTCTATTTACAAAGAATACATAAAGTCTTGTGTGATTTCCTCTGTGTTTAGAGACACAACAGGAAACGGCTTCTTTTCCTCATGCCACCAAGAGCCCTCTTTTTTGCGTGTACTTCTGACCCAAAAACATCTTCCCAGGTTTCTTTCAGGACCACAAAATGATTTCTGCTGCTCCTTTAGGCTAGCTCTCTCCCCCCAACCTCTGTTCTCTCCGTTTTTCTGTTCTGCCTTCCCCCATATTCCCACACCTATTCAAAACAATACTCAGCCAAAAAGCTCCTGGGCAGGTTCACATACTCTTTTTGTCTTAGGTGAAGGTTTTAACAATCTAAACCAAGGTTCCAACCAGCTCATAACAATATTTTTAATTAAGTGCCTCCCATTAGAGGATTATCTGCGTATTCCAAGCACAAAGGAGATGACTCTCAATGGTCACCTAATCACTTTTGCTTAAGGGTCACTTAGGGACAATGGCTCAATCCCATTCCTCTCCTCAGACAGCCTATAAAACTGGTTTGACTAGGGGGACCAAAGCCCACGGACATGTGAAGAAGTCTTTTGGAAAACAACCTGGCAGGGTTTAAAAGGGAAATTTCACTGAAGCAGATAGAACACCAGCTGAAACACGCTCAGCGATTAGGAACCCACCATGGTATCTGAAGAAAGTAAGCCTGTCTAGGATGCCATTATGGAACAGAAGAACATCAGGTAAGAGAGAAATGCATACAGAAAGTTTTAAAATCCTTTTCTCTTTAATGCTTTATTCCAACTGCTTAATAAAAATTCTTTAAGTAGGTTGTTAGTCTATATCATGGGTCAAAGACTCCCAAAGGGAGGAAAGGCAGTTGCCTGAAACCAACTGAACCTGCAGCGTGACAAGAGGTTGGTATACATGGGATAGCGTATGCAGGTGCTGCTGGTCTGAGAGTGGCAGAATTGTGAAATTCCAAACAAGCAAAAATGGGCTAAAAGCCCAAGATGTGAGGTGCATGCACTCAGAGACCAGAAAGTAGACAGAGACTTAGTTAGCCCTATAACTGGGATACAGACTTGTCTAGATTTGCATAAAATAATTCGATAAAATCACAACCATGTTAGATTATTTGTCTGAGTTCAACTAGACCAATTGCATGACACTGCCATTTAGGACCAAAAGGTGCTTTAAACTCAATATATTGTAGTAAGTAAGATGCCTCCATTAAGTTTTGCTTTGGTACTAAATTCTAGAAAGGGTTTATGCTATTTGAAATGCTAATTTGTGCATAGTAAACAGCTCTGATCTGAGAGGCATCTTGTACAGTGCAACTTGTCTCAGAGTATTTGCTTCGAAAACTTGAGACTTGCAGATCCAACATACAAAATATTGCTGTAATTAGACTAATGGACACAAAAGGAAAAATTGTAACATTCCAAGATACGGTCCCTCTTCATTTTACTCAGAGGCAGGAATAGGGAAGAGGGTCTGGTTTAATATTACTTCAAGGTACAGTATTTGGCTAATACATGAATCATAGAAATGTAGGACTGGAAGGAACCTTGTCAGACCATCTAGTCCAGTGCCATGCACTGAGGGAGGACTAAGTATTATCTATTCTAGACCATACCTGACAGGTGTTGTCTAACCTGTTCTTAAAAGCCTCCAATAACAGAGATTTCTCAACCTCCCTAGGTAATTTGGTCCACTGCTTAACTCCTCTTACAGTCAGAAAGTTTTTCCTAATGTCTAGCCTAAATCTCCTTTGTTGCAATTTCAGCCCACTACTTCTTGTCCTATCCTCTGTGGATAAGAAGAACAATTTATCACCCTCCTCTTTATCGCAACCTCTTATGTA
Source organism: Lepidochelys olivacea (assembly GCF_965140295.1). Classification (NCBI taxonomy): domain Eukaryota; kingdom Metazoa; phylum Chordata; order Testudines; family Cheloniidae; genus Lepidochelys; species Lepidochelys olivacea. The sequence goes on along the minus strand of NC_140412.1, from coordinate 161,052,109 downwards.
CTTGAAGACTTATGTCTCCCCTCAAGTCTTCTCTTCTCCAGACTAAACAAATCCAATTTTTTCAATCTTTCCTTCTAAGTCATGTTTTCTAGACCTTCAATCACTTTTGTTGCCCTCCTCTGGACTTTCTCCAATTTGTCCACATTTTTTCCCAAAGTGTGATGCCCAGAATTGGACACAGTACTCCAGTTCAGACCTTATTGGTGCTGAATAGAGATGAAGAATTACTTCTCTTCTCTTGCTAACACATCCCAGAATGACATTTGCTTTTTTTGCAACAGTATTACCTTGTTGTACCATATTTAGTTTGTAATTAAATATGTAGTTTTGTAACCTTCAGATCCTTTCCTGCAGTACCCTTATCTACGCAGTAGGGATAAGTTGCAGTGGGGGAGGTTTAGATTGGATATTAGGAAAAACTTTTTCACTAAGAGGGTGGTGAAACACTGGAATGCGTTACCTAGGGAGGTGGTAGAATCTCCTTCCTTAGAGGTTTTTAAGGTCAGGCTTGACAAAGCCCTGGCTGGGATGATTTAACTGGGAATTGGTCCTGCTTTGAGCAGGGGGTTGGACTAGATGACCTTCTGGGGTCCCTTCCAACCCTGATATTCTATGATTCTATGATTCCCATTTTGTATTTATGCAATTATTTCTTCCTAAGTGTAGTACTTCCATTTGTTCCTTATTGCTTCCCATGGAATATTACTTACCAATTCTCTGGAGTTTGTTAAAGTCTGCCTTCATAAAGTCCCTTGTCTTTATTCTGCTGTTTTCCCTCCTGCCATTCCTTAAAACTATAAATGCTATTATTTCAGGATCAGTTTCACCCAAGCTGCCTTCCACCTTCAAATTCTCAATCAGATCCTCCCTATTAGTCAGAATCAACTCTAGAAGAGTCTCTTCCCTCCCTCATGGCTCTCTCCACCATCTGCAGTAAAAAGTTATCTCCAATACATTCCAAGAATTTGTTAGATAATCTGTGCCCTACTGTATTATTTTTCCAACAGATGTCTGGGTAGTTGAAGTCCCACATCACCACCGAGTCCTGTTCTTTGGGTATTTGGGTAGGACCTTGGTAAAGAAGATCAATAGTTTCAGCCACAGTAATAGGACATTTAATGTTTATTACCTCTGACAAGAAGTTTTAAAAAATTTTAATAGGACACAGCTGATCAGGCTATTTAATTGATTTGTTTTATTACAATACTTTGGCAATTTCCGCTAGAAAAAGTCAAGTCAGTTTTAATAATGAGGGTTTTATACCAGTAGCTTGTTACTCTTCAGAGCAGTTTTTTAATAATGCTTTTATTTTTTTTTAAATGGCTAATTGGTTAATTTCCATCAAAAGGGAAAACCTGATTCCCTGCAAATCAAATTGGCTATTGGAATTGGTACATTCACCTTTCATGAAGGTTTTGTGTTATCTTCTCTGGGAGCATATCCCTACTTTAACCAGGCCAAATCTACTCTTCAAATCAAGCTGTAATACAAACCAGAAGGATTCATAATAGCAAACTTCTTCCAAATGCAATATGGTTGAGTTTCAAATTCTCTTTATTTACCCAAAATCAACCCACAGATGTGCAGGAGCCTGACAATGTGAATTGTCCTCTTAAATCATGCTCCTATTCTCCCACCCATCATCTACCTCCCACTTGTATAAGAAGGGAGAAAGGGGAAGTTGCCAAGTATCTCGAAAGATGAAAGAGCATTGAAGAAAAAAAGGAAGAGAAGTGGTCATTCCAACTCCTCTAAGAAAGCAAGCACTGACATGGCTGCACCTGCTTATCAGGCACATTCCCTAAAACACCCCTCTTCAGTGTTACCACAAGATAGATAAAAATGGGCTCCCCCAATCAAATTCAGAAGCCTCACTCATTTATCTACAAATGATCATTCACAACGGGTAACATCCAATAAAAACTTAGCTTTATCCAGTTCCCACATCACCCAAGTGATCCATCTCCCGGATACATTCTGCACGAAATAAGTTTACTACTAACCAATATCAACGGATAGAAAGAGAGCTGAAATATCAGATTTGCATATTCACTTCATAACCAATGACTATGAAATATCCCATGATAGAAAAGTACATCTTCAATCCCAGATATAAACCATTTGCCTAATAACTCAAAGATTTGATCCTCAGATTTTAACCTCAAGTTTTAAGCCAATGTGAAAAAAAAGTCTTCAGAACTTACATTGACTTTGAAGCTTTGTACTGAGCCATCCAAAAAGTGGACACTACAGATGATCTCTGATCGTGTTTTCTCTTTTGGTATTTCTGATGCTCGTATATTATTTATCCTCCCACCTAACGCTCGTAACCGGGAGTTCATAACTATTGCTGAATAGCCTGTAAAACAAAAAAATATATTTGGTAAATTCCTTAAGATACACTAAACAGAACAATTTCATCCATACTTTTCAGAGAACCACAGAAACACACAACCCCCGAAAACAAAGCAAGGCCCTGAATTACACAAAAATGTTACACTGGTTTAACTAAAATGTGTTTAAAAAACAACTTAGTTGAGCCTGTGCAGATCCCTCATATAGGCCAATTGTAAAGTAATAAAAGTGAGCTATGCAAGCCAATTGTGATGTAAGTGAGTCTATACAGGGGCTTGCACAATTTTTAAACCAACTGTAGTTAAACCAGTATAAGTTGTTTGGACCAGACTTATGTAATTACCTTAATTTTAAAACAGGAATGTACACTCACTCTACATTACACAAAATGATTGATCTAAGCATTAAGAAAATGACCTTAGAAACTCTTTCTAATAAATTCATTACACATTATGGAAGTATGGTTTGCAGAAACTCTACATTCTCTATACAAGTTTCATTCTACTCATTTAACTATTTTTTTAAGAATAAAATAAAAACTAAGTGAAAGCTTAGAGTTGTGTCACTCTTTCAAACAACATTTTGTTGCAGAAATGCAACAAATGATTATTCTTAAAGTACATGATTATATTTTTTTTATAAGACTGAAAATATAGACTCAGTCAATATGAAGCCAAGATGTTATCACTACAGAGAACGCCCCCCAAGCCACCCCCACCTCCAAGATGGAAATAAGGTTTGGTTTCAAAATATTTTTAAAAGATACCCAGAACCCAGGATGAGCAATCTTATAGTTTGTACAAATCAAAAAAAAAAAAAAAAAAGATACAGCAAGGGAGGGATTAAGAAAGCGGTTACATACACGGAGTCTCTAAATATTTCACTGAAGACAATCAAATCTCTTCACTACATCAGTTTACCAACTGGCAACACAGATTGCAAAACTGACTGTCAACTCACACACCAGATAATGTATAGGTTAATTGCCAACCTTACCAAAGAAAGAAAAAAAGTACTTGTGGCACCTTAGAGACTAACAAATTTATTTGAGCATAAGCTTTCGTAAGCTACAGCTCACTTCATCAGATGCATACAGTAGAAAATACAGTGGGGAGATTTATATACACAGAGAACATGAAACAATGGGTGTTACCATACACACTGTAACGAGTGTGATCACTTAAGGTGAGCTATTACCAGTAGGAGGGGGGCGGGGAGGGTGGAGAAACCAACTTTTTGTAGTGATAATCAAGGTGGGCCATTTCCAGCAGTTGACAAGAACAAAAAAACTTCAAAACAGACTCCAAGGAGAGGCTGCTGAATTGAAATTAATTTGCAAACTGGATACAATTAACTTAGGCTTGAATAAAGACTGGGAGTGGATGTGTCATTACACAAAGTAAAACTATTTCCCCACGTTTATTCCCCGCCGCCCCACTGTTCCTCACATGTTCTTGTCTACTTTAAAATAGACTTTAAATTCAAAGCACCGACCTCTTCCACTTGAATTCAGTAACTGGTAGCAGTAGCAGGCTGTCATATTACATAGACCAGCCATTAGATGTGAAAGAAACACATTTTTTTAGTGTGATTCGCAGCTATTTGCTAGACAGCAGAGGTATTTTGAGACTAAGGAATCCTTGGGTCAATTCCATGTTCTGGAGGGAATATGTTCTACTGTTTACAGACCTGTCTGCCCATGTGCCCCCACTCATCTCTGTGCCCCCCTCTGATCCTATGCCCACTCCCTCTCTTCATATGTCCTCGTCTCCCCTATGCTTTCCAGTCAGGATACCTGTACTCCACCAGGGAGAACACAGAGCACAAGAGTCTCCTGTTCTCGGTTCTGATGCCTAGTTCCCTTACTGGTGGGAAAAGCGAGGGGGAAAAAAGGCCTGAGCGACCCCAGCAGCCATGGAATGAAGGATGCTCAGTGCAGACAGTCTCTGGAGATTTTAGCTGCCAAATTCTAACAAGCCTCCATTAAGAATAGATTTTCAGAGAGGCTTATAATCTGGTCAAATTTACACCTGTTACTTATCTTTTTGAGCTCTCCGTATTAGATGTAATAGAGTAGCATTTTATCAGTGATCAAGGGCTATTAAATTAAATTGGGTAAAACTCAAGGTCCATGTAACTAAAAGCAAGTGTGGTATGGTACATTTATTATAGAAAGAACTGTTTTATAACAAGTAACTATGAAAAAATAACCACTAATCTTTACAGAACTAAACTGTACACAGTAGCATGAATAGTCCCATTCTAATTTCACAATGAAATCCTCTCTCTCTCAGTGTGTCTAACAGATTATCTGGATACCCTAAGCAATACTTCAGGCAACTTTGCTAGACTGGTTTGTCCTATCAGAAAATAGCCCCTGAGGATTCTGCAAGCTCCACATCTCTCGTAAATGGTTTCCAAGTTCCTCAAAATCCTTTCACTACCCGCAGGGTATGGCTACACTTGCAGATGTAGAGTGCTGTGAGTTAAACCTGTCTTTGTACAGCGCAGTAGGGAAAGCGCTGCAGTCTGTCCACACTGACAGCACACTGGCATGGCCACATTTGTGGCACTTGCAGCGGCATTGGGAGCGGTGCATTGTGGCCAGCTATCCCAGAGAGCAACTCTTCCCATTCTGGCACTGTGACTTATGGGAAGGGGGCGGGGAGTGCGGAGCATTCTGGGTCCTGTCCCAATGCCCCGTGATGTATCAATTCACATCCCAGCATTCCCTTTGCTTCCTTCCACATTTGGCGCTATCTTTCAATGGTTTTTGTACTGAGCTCTCTGTCTTCCCTTTCGGTTTATGGGAATGGAGCCTGAACTGCTGAGGAATATGCTGACAAGTCTCAAGAGCACATCACGTTTGGCAGTTGAGTTATTCCTTATGATCCAAAGTGACAGTGAGGGCACCGACAATGATATCGACTCGAGTAATGCATATGACACGAGTTTGCTTGTGGCATTCACGGACATGCTCACCACCATGGAACGCCGCTTTTGAGCTCGGGAAACAAGCACTGAGTGGTGGAATCACATCGTCATGCAAGTCTGGGATGATGAACAGTGGCTACAGAACTTTCAGATAAGAAAAGCCACTTTCATGGGACTGTGTGAGGAGCTTGCCCCCACCCTGCGGCACAAGGACACGAGATTGAGAGCTGCCCTGATGGTGGAGAAGAGGGTGACTATCGAAATCCGGAAGCTGGCAATTCCAGACAGCTACCAATGGGCTGCTAACCAGTTTGGAGTGGGGAAGTCGACCGCTGGAATCGTGTTGATGCAAGTTTGCAGAGCCATTAATCGCATCCTGCTCAGAAGAACCATGACTCTGGGTAACATGCATGACATTGTGGCTGGCTTTGCACAAATGGGTTTCCCTAACTGCGGAGGGGCGATAGATGGCACGCATATTCCAATTCTGGCACCAGCCCACCTAGCCTCCAAGTATGTTAATCGAAGGGCTATTTCTCTATGGTTCTCCAGACGCTTGTGGATCACCGTGGGCGTTTCACTGACATTAATGCAGGCTGGCCCGGAAAGGTGCATGACTTACGCATCTTTCGGAACACCGGCCTGTTCAGGAAGCTGCAAGCTGGAACTTTTTTCCCAGACCAGAAGATTACCGTAGGGGAAGTCAACATGCCCATTGTGATCCTTAGAGAGTCCGCTTACCCTTGAATGCTGTGGCTCATGAAACCCTACACAGGGAGCCTTGACAGCAGCAAGGAGCCGTTCAACAACAGGCTGAGCCGGTGCAGAGTGACTGTGGAGTGTGCTTCTGGCCGTTTAAAGGGCCGCTGATGCTCTCTGTATGCGAAGCTGGACCTGGCTGATAACAGCATCCCCACTGTTATATCTGCATGCTGTACCCTCCATAACATTTGTGAAGAGAAGGGTGAAAGATTCACTCAGGCATGGAACTCGGAGGTTCAACACCTGGAGGCTGAATTTGAACAGCCAGAGAACAGGGCTATTAGAGGGGCCCAGCGTGGGGCTGCAAGGATTAGGGATGTCTTGAGGGAGCAATTTGAGGCTGAAAGCCACCAATAATGTGTGGTGCCCTGCACGGAAGTGAAATGCCGTGGTTCCAATGTTAGTAGGAATCTGTGTTTGTTACAATGACTTGCAGTGCCTGTTTCCTTCCTGGGCTAAGGTATCTTTTATTTTATGCAATAAGAAAGAATGTTTTCAAAGCCAAAAAATCCATTTATTGAAAAGAAAACTCATTTATTGAAAAGAGAGACAACTGCTTGGGAAACAGAAAGGGCAAGGGGGTGGGGAACAGTACAATCACAGATCTGCGTATGTCCTGTCTGGAGTGCTGCGCAATGAGTGCTGCACTTCAGGATGGCTGTACTGCATGGTGATGGGGATTGAGGGCAGTGGGTAAGGGTCATAGTTTTCAGGGCTGGGTGGTGAAGCTACAGGTGTTGGAGGCAGCTGGTGGTGGTAAGAACCCTAATGATGGGGAGAAAGTGTGTTGGAGGTGACATGGGGGCACAACGGAAAGAGTTTTGGGACAATGGCTGCAGGGGCATGGTAGTGCTCCGCCTGCATGGCTACGAGCGTCTGTATCAAGTCCGCTTGGCTCTTCATGATGCTTAGCAGCCACACCGTGCTTTGGTGCCGGCGATCCGCATTCTGCTGGCGGACCCTCCTTTCACTCTTCCGCCACTCCTGAACTTTTTGATTTTCATTACTTGAATGCTGCATTACTTCATGCAACATGTCTTCCTTGCTTCTACGTGGCCTCTTTCTGATTCTTTGGTGTCTTTCAGACGGTAATAACACGGATGGCTGAGATCTCAAGGTTGCATCTGTAAAAGCAAAATGCAACACTTAACAGAGGCAACATTGTTCACACCAGAGAGAGTTATGATTCCCCCGTACTTAAGGAAAGCAAGCACAGTCTACACACTAGCATAATTTGCCTGTCCCAAAGCAAGCACACACAACTCATGGGAGCCCCAAAATCGTGAGTAAGCACAGGGTCAAGCGTGACTGATTGTTTCATGGCTGTACTATCCTCTGGGTTTCTGTGCCTTGGGGAGAGCCAACAGCAGCAAGGGACCCCTATACTGAATACTGTCCCCACATTTTCCACAGGAGTTCGTCCTGGAAGATATCTCGCTGCTGAGGGTGACCTGGGAAGCAAGGGAGGGTCATCTACTGCAATGTGGTTTCCGCCCTGGCCCATATGCTCCTTGCCTGTGTGCAGCAATGATCCCCCAGCCCCTCACAGCAGAGTGGCGTGGACAAGTTAGCCTGACTGGGACAAGAACCACAGTGGCTCTCCCAAGAAACCTGCGCAAGCGCATTGCCTAAGTTCTGAGTGAGACCTTTGAAGAGATCACGGAGGCTGATTACCGTGATGTGATAGAGCACATCAAGGTATGCCTGCAGCCCTAACCCTCCTCTCCCCAAGAGCCCGCACCGAATAACTTCCTTCCCAAAATAAAAGCCGCTTACTGGGAACCTCCTCTGGTGTTTGTCCTTCCCCAAGCACCGGCCGCCGCGACTGGCTACCTTCCTCCTCGCTTGAGAACAGCTCCTGGCTGCATGCATCTAGGGATTCCGGGGTGTCTTCCTCCGCCTCAGCACCCTCACTCCTGCTTTGCTCCTCTTTCTCCTGCCTTGTTGAACTAGGCTCTGAAGTCTCCATGGTGGCACTCTGAGTGGAGGTGGAGTCGCCCCCAAGTATCATGTGCAGCTCTTTGTAGAAATGGCAGGTCACAGGGGCAGCACCGGCATGTCTGTTTGCCTCGCAGGCTTTGCGGTAGGCATTCCACAATTCCTTCACTTTAATCCTGCACTGCAGTGCATCGCGGTCATGGCCCCCTTCCATCATGTCACTTGATATCTGCCCAAAGATTTCATAATTCCTACAACTGGAGCGCAGCTGGGACTGGACAGCTTCCTTCCCCCCCAAACACTCATGAGGTCCAGCAACTCACCACTGCTCCATACTTGGGCTCGCCTGAGGAGTGGAAGAATGGTCACCTGGAAAGATTCGCTGATAGCACTCCAAGCCAGGCTGAGCAAACAGGAAGGGATTTTTCAAAATTCCCAGAGAATTTGAAGGGCAGGTCTGACGGTTGGTCACCTGAGGGCAGGGCAGTAGAGTTCAAGGTGATGACCAGAGTGGCTAGCACAGGCATCACAGGACACTTCTGGAGGCCAATCAGAGCGCACTATAGGACCAGACCGTCCACACTGGCGCCACAGCTGTCCAGCGGGGGTGCAAACATTATTCCACTCGCTGAGGTGGAGTATCAGCAGTGATGTATCCGCGGAGTCAGAGCACTCTACATGCCTTGCCAGTGTGGACGGGTAGTGAACTAGTGCGCCCGGGGCTCCTTTATTGCGCTATAACTCGCAAGTGTAACCAAGGCCTCAGTAATTTGTAGCTCACCCTCTGAGCCTGAGGCCAAATTCCTACTGAACCTTGCCACCAAGGAAAGTTTGTCAGAGATGGCATTAGAACGGACATTCCTTTTGTGTAGAATGACAGTGAAATGTAATGACTAAATTTTCCATAATATAGCTAGAATTCTGAATGCCATCAAAGAGAATGTATAATGTGTCTTATGATCACTGAACTTTCAGGTGTCTCCTCAAAAGAATCTGAACGAGCTTTTTCTATGCCACAAACCCATTAGTCACACTTCTTAAAGTATTTATAGAAGGTCTCTAGCAATTACAGGTGACACCTGTTTGGCTGCTCTATTTTGCCATTATGTATATAACATACATTTTTGTGAGGTGCTTATAGTTAAGACAGATAAATTTATACTCTGCCTAACACTTTATGTTATATTTATTAGGGGGATCATATGCTGAATCCTCCAAATAATAAAACTGGGAAATTCAGCACAAGCAATATAAAGAATAACCAATTTGCACCGGGCTCATGAACCAAAAAATTCAAAATCCTTGAAGTCTATAATCACACACAGTCTTATGTACCAGCCAAATTAGTTCTGTGGAATCTATTCTATGTACATGGATAAAATATTCATGGACATGTACTCAATTTCTTATACACTTTTTTCCTATGACAGATTACTGAGGGACATTTCACCATCGCTGGTGGATTCCCTCATCTTTCCACATAGAATATGTTTACAATGAACAAACAAAACAGGGCTGTACACAATATGAATTTGATTTTTATAAAAATAGGGCTCAGTTATTGAAATGTCATAATGGATTAGAGCAACAATCCCTCACATCCAGTATCATGGATGCAACACCAGATGGTTCACGAAAAGGTGCAAGAATGCTGGCATTGACAGTTATAAAACAACAGTCCACTGGGGAAGTTTCTTCTTAACCTCCTCTGAGCTTGTGTTATGCTTTAAAGCATGAAGGTTTATATCCTTTATCTTATCTAATATAACAGTGCATGTGCTCGTTATCCATTTAAGAAGGGTTATTTTTTAATCCTGAATTCTTGGAATCAATGATACCTCCAGCCAATGAGTTCCAAACACTAATGGCATAATGTAAACAAAGCATTTCCTTTTATTAATTTTAAGTTGTTAGGGGTTTTTTTTCCCCTGCAAGTTCCTCTCCTTCCCCCTTTCCCTCCCTGAAAACAGCTCTTTTGAAAATATTTTTCTGCCTTTAGAACACTTTTATTTTTCATCCTTCTGGAATAAACTAAACAGATTTATATTATTATGTAAGCAGTTTTCTTTGCCTCACTCCTACATAAATTATAACAATGTTAGACTGTTACAGATCGTATCCTTCACTCTACTCCAAATTAGAGGGATAGGAATGTTTATTTTCAAGTTCTACAACTAGCTAAATATCCTCTTTGCACTTTAATGCAAATAAGCACGCCTTTGAGATTTCTACTGCTGGAATCAGAAAGAGGGCTCAGGTCCAGTTTTGACACTGGCCTATTGAAATATGGAGTAAAGCTGAAAAGTTCCATAGAGATGTCAAAACTGAAGATGACTGGAGTTTCATCCAGTTTCAAGACAGGTAACTTTAGAGCACTTATTACATTTGAAAAATAAAATGGAAACAGAAACCAAAATCAATTGAAAGCAGTAATCTTGTTTTTCAAATATAATTCAGTTGAACACCACATTGCTCATATTTACTGGGCAAGAGCTATGCATTATATACTTTAAAAAATTCTGATTCATCAGGTTGTCACCTTAAGCCCCTTAAACTCTGTTCTCATCCCTAGTTATTAGGCATTACTCACATATATCAAGAGCCATATCTACCAGTGACACACCTTTATGGGAAAATATTTTTCCAGCCAGAACCAGACAACAGAAGCCTACAATTTTAAAAAGTTTTTTTAAACAAGCACCTATGAAAATGGAAATCAAATTTGGTTCCTGTAAGGAAGTATTAACATGCCCCTTTACACCTCACCTTCAAACCGAAATTGCAGACTGGAAGTTTGTCCACTAATTATATAAAATCCACGTCTGAAATTCGATAGCAAAACCCTTTGTCACATACAACCCAAAATTTGTTGCTTACCCACTGGCTTTATATTCTCTGAAAACTTTTTCTGATAAATACAGGAGGCAATCCAACCAGTATTAATTTTAAAATCTATAGCACCAGAAACGTAAGTTGTCGTGGAATTCAATTCTTCAAGCAAATCAACAGGTCACAAACAGTGTTTAATTTGTAATGAAAGATTCCAGGGCTCAAGCAATTTTTTTACATTCATAACTGACACAGCAAGCACAGAGGTGCTGTGGATGTGAACGGTAGATGTGCTATGGATGTGAACTGCCAAGCCTAGAGGTGGCAGGCCGCAGCCCTGGCAAGCCCTCGAACTAATTAAGCACTGGTCACAAATATACCAATACATTAAAATTAAAGATTTAATTACAAGGACTTTATATATCACATCATAATCTGACCATAGATTGGTTCAAAACTGCCAGAGTGGCCAGTATATTTCCTTAAAGAGGGAGGGACAGCTCAGTGGTTTGAGCATTGGCCTGCTAAACCCAGGATTGTGAGTTCAATCCTTGAGGGGGCCATTTAGGGATCTGGGGCAAAAACTGTGGATTGGTCCTACTTTGAGCAGTAGGTTGGACTAGATGATCTCCTGAGGTTCCTTCCCACCCTGATATTCTATGATTCTATATTGGATTAACAGAACATGAAAGAACATGCAGCAGATATACCCAAAACTGCAGTGTAAAGAATAGAAGATTTGTTGTTTCAAGTATCCTCTTGCTTAAATGAGGATAAAGATGGAAATTTCTATGATCTCAAAATTGTAGCTAAAAATATTACAATCACGATTCCTATGAAGGAATATAGTTTTGCAAATACAACAAAACCATTCACATTTCTTGAAATAAGCATTTTAAGATGAACGTAAGAAATTCAGATTTAGCTCTCATATTTGGTTCCAATGGCCAAAGGCAGGTGAAATATTTCAACATATGGCGATTGTCTTGTCATATAAATTATGAGTAATCACACTATAAGCATCTCGGGATAACCATGGGTCACCGTAAAATGTAGGATCTAGGGTAGGGGTTCAACCACTTCCACAATCACCAAAATGATGCACTTTAAAAAAAACCAAAAAACCTGTATTAGTGTAATTTCATTAAGGTTAATATATAAAACCTAAGCTAAGTCCCTAAAACACAAACTTTAATAATAGTCAACACTATACCTTCGTTTCACTATTTAAGGTAATTTACAAAAAATAATATATTTGCAAAAATTTTAATCAGCCAAAATATTTAGTAAAGCCAATGAAACAGATTTTTGTTAGTCTTCTTCCAATCTTTCTCCAATATTCAATGAAAATTAATTATATGCCTTTTTTCTCTAACATTTTATTCTGCTGAAGTTCATTCATAAATTGGGCTTCAAAGTAGACTTTAATAATGATTATATCTTTAACAAGACTAGATTTAAATATACATTTAAATATTGATGCTTTTGAGTACATTACATTTTGTAGACACTTAGAGCCCTTCTAGGAAGTCATTTTAACAAATATGCTTCCCTACACTAACTTCTATAAAATTGTATTGAGTGAACCTTATATTTACTAGAGCATTATTTACCTTGTATTAAAAAGCAAAAGTAAAATAAAACAAAATAGGCTGCAAAATCGTATCTCATTGCTTTTCCCAGGTCTTGAAATCAAGAACGTGTGTACTTTGCAGTAATCATTTGTCTAAGGAGAAAACCAAGCTTTAAACCTCAAGTCTAGAGGGCAAAAACACCACCCACCAAACCCACAGCTGACCTGCTCAAACTGCATATAACAATATCAGAAATTACAACTTGCTTGCAAGTCTTAATCTGCACTTTATTTCAAGGTATCCTAAATATTGCATTGAAGCCTTCCAGTGCTAAACTTGTATTGCAAATTTCATTTAAGGGAAACTTTATGATTTTACTGAGTGCTGAGTTCAAATTAATAATTGAGCGGCAAAGACGCATGGACTAAGGGGGGGGGGGGGGGAGGAAAAAAAAATCTAAATCTTAGGCAATGTCTACACTACAAATGGGGATGTTATTTGCAACTAGTGTAGACTGGATTGTTTAGCCACAACAAATCCTGGGTCTTGGCAGGGAAAAGAGATTTTCCCAAGGTCACCCAGTAGACCAGTAGCAGAACTGGGAATAGAACTCCGTTATTGTCCTACTCCAATGCCCTATTAGGCCACAGTGCCTAGTTAAGCACTCCAAAGTTAGAAAATGCCAGAATTCCTGTGCAATATTAATTCCATGCCACCACCACCCCTTGTGCATATACATTATGATACAGTCTTTAAATGATTATATATTATTTTTTCCCTACAGCAGAGATTCTCAACCTTTTTCTTTCTGAAGCCCCCCCAGCATGCTATAAAAACTCCACGGATCGCCTGTGCCACAACAACTGTTTTTCTGCATATCCAGTAGATTAAAAGACAGGGCTAGCACTGGGGGTAGCAAGCAGGGCAATTGCCAGGGGCCCCACGCCACTTGGGGCCCCACAAAGCTAAGTTGCTCAGGCTTTGCCTTCAGCCCGGAGCAGTGGGTGTCAGGCTTCAGCCCTGGGCCCCACTGAGTCTAACACTTGCCCTGCTCTCTGGCTTATTTTGGCGGACCTCCAGAAACATGCTTGTGGCCCCTCAGTGAGTCCTAGACTCATGGTTGAGAACCACTGGACGAGATCAGTCGCTCTCAACCAGGGATCTGGGGTCCCCTAAGGGGCCTCAAGCAGGTTTCAGGGGGGCCTCCGAGGGGGGCCAGCATTAGACTTGCTGAGGCCCAGGGCAGAAAGCCAAATCCCCATTGCATGGGTCTGAAGCCCAGGTCCCTGAGCCCCGCCATCTGGGGCTGAAGCTGAAGCCTGAGCAACGTAGATTCGTGGGGGCCCCTGAGGCATGGGTCCCAGGCAATTGCCCTGCTTGCTACCTGCTAACGCCAACCCTAGCTTTTATATGCAGAAAAGCAGTTATTGTGACATAGGTGGGCTGTGGAGTTTTTATAGGACGTTGGGGGTGGGGGCTCAAAGGAAAAGGTTGAGAACCTCTGCTATAGGGAAAAAATTATATATACTCATTTAAAGACCGAATCATAATGTATATGCACAAGGGGTGGTGGTGTGGAATTAATATTGCACAGGAATTCTGGCATTTTCTAACTTTGGAGCGCTTAACTAGGCACTGTGGCCTAATAGGGCATTGGAGTTGGACGATAACGGAGTTCTATTCCCAGTTCTGCCACTGGTCTGCTGGGTGACCTTGGGAAAATCGCTTCCCCTCTGTGCATCTCAGTTTCCCCACCTGTAAAACGGGGATAATGATACTGACCTCCTTTGTGAAGAGCTTTGAGATCTACAGATGAAAAGAGCTAAATGAGTCAGTTATTATTAACTTGGCAACGTTAAGATTTTTTAAAAAATGTTTTTGCAACATTAACATTTCAAGTATAAGTCTCATTCTGCCAAACTCCAATTATTCTCTCTATGCCACAAGTATCTTATGTCTGTTCTAATTACTGAAGTTCATCTTGCCTGGAAAGAAAGTTCAGTACTTTTCCCCTGTAATCATTATCTGAGAAACATTTATATTGTTAGTCTTGTGTTAGCAAGTGCAAATAATGTTTGTAAATATTATAAAATTGGCATCTTCACAATTTTTTGTCTAACAGAAATCTGTCAGCGTAAAAGTGTTATCTACCGTACTGTAGTATTGAAATTAGGAGGTTCTGCTATTTTTAGTTGTTATAAAACTTTAACCATAAAAATTAAAATTGTTTGACATACTGATTTTTACTCCACCCGCAGGCGCCACCCCTGCAGCTCCCATTTACTGTGATTCCCAGCCAATGGGAGCTGCGGAGCTAGAGCTCGGGGTGGGGCGGGGCAGGGGCAGCGCACAGAGCAGTCTGCCGCGCCTCCGCCTACGAGCAGCCAGGACAGGTCGCTGCTTGCAGGGAGCTGCCCAAGGTGAGCGCCCCCTGGATCCGGCACCCCACACCTCCTCTCATAGAATCATAGAATATCAGGGTTGGAAGGGACCTCAGGAGGTCATCTAGTCCAACCCCCTGCTCAAAGCAGGACCAATCCCCAATTAAATCATCCCAGCCAGGGCTTTGTCAAGCCTGACCTTAAAAACTTCTAAGGAAGGAGATTCTACCACCTCCCTAGGTAACACATTCCAGTGTTTCACCACCCTCCTAGTGAAAAAGTTTTTCCTAATATCCAACCTAAACCTCCCCCACTGCAACTTGAGACCATTACTCCTTGTCCTGTCCTTTTCTACCACTGAGAATAGTCTAGAACCATCCTCTCTGGAACCACCTCTCAGGTAGTTGAAAGCAGCTATCAAATCCCCCCTCATTCTTCTCTTCTGCAGACTAAACAATCCCAGTTCCCTCAGCCTCTCCTCATAAGTCATGTGTTCCAGACCCCTAATCATTTTTGTTGCCCTTCGCTGGACTCTTTCCAATTTTTCCACATCCTTCTTGTAGTGTGGGGCCCAAAACTGGACACAGTACTCCAGATGAGGCCTCACCAATGTCGAATAGAGGGGGACGATCACGTCCCTCGATCTGCTCGCTATGCCCCTACTTATACATCCCAAAATGCCATTGGCCTTCTTGGCAATAAGGGCACACTGCTGACTCATATCCAGCTTCTCGTCCACTGTAACCCCTAGGTCCTTTTCCGCAGAACTGCTGTCTAGCCATTCGGTCCCTAGTCTGTAGCAGTGCATTGGGTTCTTCCGTCCTAAGTGCAGGACCCTGCACTTATCCTTATTGAACCTCATCAGATTTCTTTTGGCCCAATCCTCCAATTTGTCTAGGTCCCTCTGTATCCTATCCCTGCCCTCCAGCGTATCTACCACTCCTCCTAGTTTAGTATCATCTGCAAACTTGCTGAGAGTGCAATCCACACCATCCTCCAGATCATTTATGAAGATATTGAACAAAACCGGCTCCAGGACCGACCCCTGGGGCACTCCACTTGACACCGGCTGCCAACTAGACATGGAGCCATTGATCACTACCCGTTGAGCCTGACAATCTAGCCAGCTTTCTACCCACCTTATACTGCATTCATCCAGCCCATAGTTCTTTAACTTGCTGACAAGGATACTGTGGGAGACCGTGTCAAAAGCTTTGCTAAAGTCAAGAAACAATACATCCACTGCTTTCCCTTCATCCACAGAACCAGTAATCTCATCATAGAAGGCGATTAGTCAGGCATGACCTTCCCTTGGTGAATCCATGCTGACTGTTCCTGATCACTTTCCTCTCATGTAAGTGCTTCAGGATTGATTCTTTGAGGACCTGCTCCATGATTTTTCCAGGGACTGAGGTGAGGCTGACTGGCCTGTAGTTCCCAGGATCCTCCCTCTTCCCTTTTTTAAAGATTGGCACTACATTAGCCTTTTTCCAGTCATCCGGGACTTCCCCCGTTCATCTTACAGTAGTGCATTAAGCTATGTGACTAACTTATGTTGTGTGGTTCATTCTCTCTCTCGTTGTCTAGCAGGGAGAAGTGTGTGTAGAGTTTTGTTTTTGAGATTTTCCTTTCTAAGTGTACATGCCCCATCCCACTGCCCCAAGCCCGCTCCTGCACCCAAACTCCCTCCTGAGCCCCAACCCACTGCCCCGAGCCCACTCCCGCATCCAAACTCCCTCCCAGAGCCATGCTCCACACCACCTCCCACGCCTCAACCCTCTGCAGGCCCCGCGCCAATCAGACTATAAACCAGAATTTCAGTGAAGATCAGAAACGCCAGTTTACAGAGCTTTCCGGTTGGTGAAGTGCTGGATAAAACAGCTTTTACTGTATAGGAGTATCTCATTCAAGCCAGTAGAACTACTCATGTGCCTAAAGTTATTCATGTCTTTGCAAGATCAGGGCTTTAGACTGCATCTAATAGTAAAGTATAAGCCTAATTAGGATCTACAGCCTCAGTTTTTAAAACATCAACCATCCTTTTTCTTCTGAGCCCCCCCCCCACATACCACCTATGCTACAACAACTGGTTTTCTACATATAAAAGCCAGGGTTGGCATTAGAGGTTAGCAAGCAGGGCAACTGCCTGGTGCCCCTCTGGGGCCCCCAAGAAGCTACATTGCTCAGGCTTCAGCCCCAGATGGCGGGGCTCAGGGACCTGGGCTTCAGCCCCATGAGATGGGGCTTCGGCTTTCTGCCCTGGGTCCCAGCGAGTCTAATGCTGGCCCTGCTTGCAGGCCCCCCTGAAACCTGCTAGAGGCCCAGACCCCTGGTTGAGAACCACTGCCCTACAGGACTCCTGGCTCATTTAGTGCACAGGATGGATAGCGCTCACTTAATGGGTACTTATTCAATATTTCTTTTATCCCTAATCATTCAAAATGTGGCTCCAGGCCCTGCTTACTATACATCTCCAAACCCTGCACTGAATACAGAATTCATTTTTTCATAGGCTTTTCTATTATATTCATTACGATGGGTTTTTACATGGGGTATCAGCAGGGTTGGGAACTTTAGATTCATTGCAAGACATCCACCACTTCAGAGAACAGTAGCTGGTAAACTAATATGCTTTTTATCCCCTGTGGACCAACCACCAGAGAGGAGGAAGAGCCACTATCATTGGTTTCATAGCTATTTGCTAGACAGTACAAGTATGTCCAGACTCAGAAATCCTGAGCCCTAGCCAAGGAGGGAAGTCCTGAGCTCGGGAGGGGAGAGTACTTATACATTCTTCTGCCCATCTCCTCCTCCACAACCAGCCTGCCCTATTCTGCCTCTACAATGTCACCGCACAGCCTATTCTTTTACTCCTATCTCCCTACCCAAACTGGCCATGTCCCGCTCTGCTCCTATCCATTCCCACACTTCCGCTTTCTTCTGCATTTGAGTCAGCTGCACTGTACTGCTTGTGGGAACACTCAGGCATAGGAGAGTCTCATTTCCAGGGACTGGCTCCACAGCAGCCTCCAAATCTTTGGAGAATTTAGCAGCAAGCCTGTAACAAACTTCTAATGAGCACATGCAAACACAATTTTCAGCAGCCTATAACTGTCTGATTTGGTGGATTCTCAAAGGGACAGCAAAGTGCATCTCTCTGACCCCAGAATGGTTCCCCCTCCCCACCAAATTTCAAGTCCCTGCTCCAAACCATGGATGCACCAGAGTTTCCTAATTAAACAGTCGTAAGAATTTTTTAACATTGGAGAAACAAATGTATTTTCCCAAACATCTTCGCAGACAGCTGAATTATATCCTTTATCATCTCATTTTCTCAATTGTTTTTTGAAAATACTTTGACACTTAGTACCATCTTTCCATTTCCAATTCTCATTCTTTCCTCTACATAATAAACATTTTTGGTGTAGCTGGCAGAAAAGCCCTAAAAGTTAAAGTTTGAAAAGTTATAAGCAATTGAAAACAGGATCTTATAATGGAAAGTGTTAGGCAACCTTAACTACAGGCTTCACTGCCAGCTCTACCAATAATGTTTATTATGTAGAGGAAAAAATAGGAATTGGAGATGGAATGATGGTACTACATTTCCAAGTATTTTCAAAAATCAATAGAGAAAATGAGATAATGAAGTATATAGGACAAAGAATAAAAATCCAAGGGAAGACTACAGCAATGTCTACTCCAATTTCCGAGCACTAGCAAGAATGGAAAAAAAAAATCAAATCACATTATTGGTACTGGACAACTTAAGCGATTTGAATTCATCATAGGGTAGAACAGAATCACAGAATACAGAAATAAAGAACAAACCTATACTGCTTCTTTTTCCAGGCAACTCAAATACTGTAAGATAAAAAAGGCTCAAAATGGAAGTGGAATATGGATCTTCACACATTTCACTTGCTGCTTTTTTTTCTTTTTAATTTTTTTTGGAGGGGGGGAAGGAGCACTACAGTTTTTCTACCCAATTTTTTTTTTAAAACAATCTATATGATTTGTTATTTATTTTGAAAAAATTATTTTAATAATCACATCTTAAAACAATATTCACTATAATGATGGCTGGTTGCCCTGTTTCCTGTACTGTATGAATTGAAGAATTCAGGAACTCTATGGCTTCCTTTATAGCCCTCTTCAACTTTAAACAAAGCCATGGTGTAAAATAAACACATCTGGCAACCATAGATCAAAAAGTTACAAGATCTGCTACTCTGATTTCTCTCTTAAAAACAATGCATCCTCTGTTTCCTACTGATATGTGTTTTGTATGAACTGCAGTAGGAAACTGCAGATCAATATCAAAAAGTTTATCATCCTCAGCTGGATATCATTTTAAGTTATCAGCACTGAGAACTGGAAGAGCAAGAAAAGAACATGCAAGCTAAATGGCAGCCTTAACCAGCGTATCTCTCACATACTGCTTCAGGAGCAATTTTAAAAAAAAAAAAAGAAAAAAAGAGGGTTACATAGCTATTTTATTACAATTCTGACCAGTACCTGCTACTAGGGAAAATCATACAAGAAGATTATGAAGACTATTCAGCTACTTCACTAACCTTACATAATTTAATTACATAATTACCCACTAATTTCTCCCCACACTTGCATTGTTCAATTGATGTAAACTGATCTCATTCCTTTAAATTACATCTAATGAAATATAGGGTTTCCAAGTACCACGAAACAAGCAAGCTCTACTGAACTTTACTAATATACTTAAGACACAAAGCACTAACATTTTTGGAAACTACTCGGCACTAGTGTAAACTTTCATCCAACTAATGAATCCTGAAGTCCACACAACAAAAGAGGGGCAATGAAATCTATGTTTCATGAAACTGCACTGTAAAGTATGAAAACAAAGCCTTTGATCATTTGTATTACATTAACTTAATTGTTAATAAAGTTCATGCTAATTAAATGGAAATTTAATTATCAGTATTACTTATAGTTTTAGCCAGGGGAGAGGAAGAACAAATAGAGAAAACTAATGACCATAATAATGTAAAAGCACAATATACACACTACATTTACTCTGAGGGGTGATTCTGTTACATACTTTGAAACAACATATTTTTCAATATACATACTGTGATGAATGCAAAAAAAAGGGGAGGAGTCATTTAAAAAAACAGAAAACTCATGTTCCACCCTGTCAGAAACCATTCATGCTGTAAGCCAGTGTTCTGGAAACTCACAATTCTTGTTATTTCAACCACTACTAGTAATAAGCAATAACGCCTAAAAATATCAAATACAGAAAATACATAAAAATGGCAATCACTAGTTCCAAGCAAGAATTTTACAGAAGAAAAACCTTTTGAAACCTATTTCCCAGGTCAACAGTTAGCTGTCACTACTACTCATTACTCTGAATCTCTTCCTTCATGGTCCACTCTGCCAGATTATACAAAACTTCCTAAGAACAATAAAGACAACAACAAACCAACAAAAATCCAAACCACACATCCCAAACACTGAACATTTCTTCATCTGTTTCACCAACTTTATAAAAGGCCATAAAGACACTACAGACAAGAACAAAATCAACTGAGCAGTATGTCCAGAATACATTACTGTAGTGAGTAGCATATGAAATGAAAAAAACCTTCACTTCTTTGGAAGCACCTGCAACCTACCTGTTGCTTCACTTACTGTGAATCAGTTCCGAAAGGCCTTCCACAGAAAGTGAAATAAATTCATGCATCACATTTCTCACTAACGTATGCTGTCCACTGACTTTGATGGCAACAGACGCAAATTACAATCTGATTTAAAAATAGTTTTATATTATACTATATCAAAATAACCAGTTTTAATATTTCACTACTCTTTCATGTCAAAACTACCTCAGAAATAAAATTTAAGGTCATCTGACAGCTAATAAATGCTACATTCTTTTTATTAATACAGCTGTTTTGTGTCCTGCTGCTCATGGAAGCAGTAAAGAATAAAACAGCTAACCTCTGTCTACAACTATGGTATAACAGATTTAGCATAAGGCTGACAATTTGATGGCAGGGGGTGTGTTCCTGATACCATTATTGCTGACTAAGTCACCTTCAACATGTCAATTTATCTCGCTCTTCCAAAGAGGGTAGAAAGTTAGAGCATAACTATGGTATGTTAAGTGCAATATTACACCCATTTTGCAGATGGGGAAACTGAGGCACAGAGGTGGTGTGTTTTAATATTGGGTCTCTAGATGCATGTTGCGTGCAGTGTGGGAAGTTGAAAGTCACCAAAAACAAACTGCCTCAACTACTGGCCTCCTTGCAACAAGCTTGAAATGGCTAGGAAAAATAGTAAAAAAGAATAAAAATAGTAATAGGTACAAAATCAAAGGGAACACACAAGTTAAAGCTTGATTGGTCGTGTCAGCAACATTACATTTGACTAGCTGTTTTTTGTTGGGGGTTTTTTGTATACTATTCCAATTATTGCCTTTAAAAATAATTCAGCGTCTTTGGAGGAAGGTAACTATAGGAAAATATATGTAGCCCGGCAAGCAAATAAACTAATGAGTAGTCATTGCAATAGAAGGCATTACTTCCTACAATATGGATTGTATGTAAGCAGCTGTAGCACTATATCTACTGAATGCTGGTCAAATTCTTTTTAAAGTCTATTTTAAAGGATAGGGAAATTGCTATTGATGAATGGATCATTTCTACCTGGCTAGCTTGTTGGCTTGTAGGTAACCAAATGAGGCACCTACTCTGTGGCTGTGTTATTTATTTATAGCATACTTGAGCAAGGATTTCTGTTAAAAAAGAACCAGAGAGAGTTTATATATCTTTTACCCACTAGCCCTGTAACATGCAATAGTGACTAGCACTGGTTTACATTTCCTTTTGAAAAAAAAAAATCTTAATCTTCAACTTCAAGGCCATAAGACCATCCAGTGTTAGCTTTGCATTAATGAAAAATGGAAATTCCATCTCAACCGAAAGGATACTTTTCTCTTCTCCTTGACAAGAAGCTAAAATTTACCAATTGACAAGCACATTTTATCCCTGAATGGCTACAGTTTAGCGGTGGATAAAGTAACTGGTCATGCTTCAGTATCTATCCATCTATAGTTTGCGAAGCACATTGTGGTCCCTTCTGAGTGAAAGGTGCCATACATATAAAAGTAATATGAACAAATTCAGAAATTCAACACAAGACTGATACTTGCAGACCATCCTTGTTCAGTTTCCAATTCTGTACAATTTTGAGTTTTCAGTAAAATGAACACAAGCTGTAAAATATTCATACAGACCCAAAATTCCTAAGAGCACAGAGGTACAGGAATCTGCAATTGGTACAGGTTCATATGTAATTTTCAGACATAACACAAAGCAGATAGTTGTTACGCCCACACTAAAATTTTACATAGGATAAATGCTACATGGTTCCCTCATATTTATCAGTATGACGCCTTGACAGTTACACAATTGAATATCATTAAGTCTTCCATTAGCAGAACTATAGAATAAAATTGCATATCAGCTCTTTAGTCTTGTGAAGGGTAACCAATTCCAGGCCAAAGTTTATAAATTATTTTGATTTTGATTTGTCCATTGTTCTGGGGATTTCTGGAGCAGACAACCAACCACAAAGACAGACAGCAACTACAAAGACTGATGCCCAACATCAAGAAGTTGCACAGATGAAGGTCTAGTGAGAAAGACAGGAACACTATGCTCCTGAAAGTTCAAACTGGAAAATTCCCATAGTGCGTACACATTAAGACATATTTATGCTCTAGACTGGGAACACAATAGAAAAGCTTCACACCAAAAGTTTTGGTCTAACATTAGAAACAAACAAGTTCAATTCTCTACTACTGTTGAGATTTTAATCAGTGGTCACTATATCTGGAGCCTGTTTCTTAATGAACTCCAGGACTGTGCAGCATCCCAGACTTAAGAGAATGAAAAGGCCAGCATGTATTTTCTCCTTTAACAAATAACTAATGTTTTAGTGGGAGGAATGACTCCTATCAGAGAGTCTGAAATTTCAGAAAAATGATGATCTTGTGAGGGATTTGGTTCCGGTAAAATCTTTTTGATTGCCATTAAAGATCAAATCATATTGTTTTTCTTGCACCCAATCTTTTCTTTAGACTAGAAAAACAAATTCAATCTTGATAGGATTGTTTTCCACATCACTGCTTAAAATATTTTGAATCCATTTATCCCAAAAAGGCCATTAAAGTTCTCCCCTTCAGACACTGTAGTCTGCAGTGGCAGAGTGCCTCCACCCCACAGAAGGCAGAACAATGGCAGTAGAAATTTTGCAGTTAGCCACAAGATACTTCTTTTGAAAGAGATAGGGAGCAGAGTGGGCTGAGAACAATTATTCTTTTAATAGGAGAGGAAAGGGCAAAACAGAGCGCCCAAATAACTAAATTGGAGGGAGAAGACGGTATTACTTAGTTATCTAAGTGTGAGGTGTTTGGGTTTTGCTATGTCACTACAGCGCCATCCCTAGACATTGTGATGCCCTACGCAGCCCCCACACTGGCCTCCACAGGGGGGTGGGGGGAGGAATTGGCTGCACCCAAGGTCTGTGAAGGGCAGGAGCAGACTTGGGGGCAGGGGGGAACCGCCCCCCAGCACGAGCTGGCAAAGTGGGTTGGGGCCAGGTCGCTCCACTTCCTGCTGCCTGGTGATTGCAGGGCGGGCCTGACCCCGCACTCATGGGGCGGCGGGAAGTGGAGTGACCTGGCCCCAGCCCTCTCCACTCTGCTCCCCTAGCTCCCAGCCTTGGGGGGCAGGGAGGAACCGCCGCCCAAAACTCACCAGCAGCACAGAGCAAGCTGGGGCCGAGTCGCTCCACTTCCTGCCGCCTGGTGAGTGCAGGCTGCGCCCGACCCCTGGTGCAGTCCCCCAAGATGTAGCTCAGGTGAAGGGGTAGAGCGGGGACAGGGCTGGGGTGGAGCAGGGGCTGGGGGGAAGGGGTGGAGTGGGAGCAGCGCGGGAGTGGGGGAAGCTTTCCTGGCTGGCTCAGCAGGTCAGGGGATCGGGCTGGCCACTGGATCAGCACGTAGCTGCGTAGGGCACCAGGAAATTTGGGGCAATTTGGTGCACCATATTTCCTGGTGCCCTATGCAGCTGCATAGTTTGCGTATGAGTAAGGACTACCCTGTGTCACTAGCAGCTGTGGGAGTGAAACCACAGTTCCCTCCAGACAACAGTGAGGCCGTGCCTAGCTCAGTGTTTCTCAAATGCAGCCAACAGGGGCTTTTCATGCAGTCAAGACAGCCTCCTGGGCGGTGATGGGTAGGGCAAAGCGTCGGCCCCTACCCTTCCCTCCTTGTTGCTCCTGGATGCGCCACTCTGCACCACCTCTGGAGAGAGGTGAGGCACAATGCTGCAGGAGCAAGGTGAGTTCTTGACCCACACTGGAGGAGGGGGTGTGGACGGCAGGCTCCAGCAGCGGCAGGACTTCAGGAACCTGGCCGTGCAGCCCCAGACTTCAACGGCAGGGCAGCAGGTACTGACCCCCTGGGCTCTGGCCACATGGCCCTGGCCTCTAGCTGTGGGGCATCAGCCTCCGGCCCCTGGTTCCAGCTGCATGGCAGCAGGTGCTGGCTCCCGGCTCCAGTTCTGGGCTCTGGACACACAGTGGCAGGCGCTGGCCACAGGCACCAACTCCCAGCCCCAGCCGCACGGCAGCGGGCTCCAACTACGGGGCTTTGAATACCAACCCCTGGCTCTGGCCGCAGGGTAGCAGGTGCTGACCCCCGACTCCAGTCGCAGTGCTTCAGTTGGCCTCTGGCCCCCAGTTCTGGCCATGTGGTGGCAGGCACTGACCCTGGGTTCCAGCTACATGGCCCTAGCCCCTGGTGCAGATTCCCTGACCCAGCCGTATGGCAGCAGGCGCCGACCCACAGCTCTGTTCCTAGGCTCCGGTCACACGGTGGCAGGAGCTGGCCCCAGGTGCCAACCCCTGGCCCTGGCTGCACACCAGCAAGCGCTGACTCCAGCCACGCACTCTTGGGCTCCAGCACTCAGCTCCGAGCTCTAGCCGTGCAGCGGCAGGCACTAGCCCTGGGCACTGACCCATAGCTCTGGCTGCATGGCAGTGGGCTCCAATCCCTGGCTCCAACCACGCAGTTTCTGTCCCCAGCTCTGGGTTCTGCCTGCAGGCACTGAGCCCCAGCCCTGGCCACATGGCAACAGACACCAGGCCCCAGCTCTGGCAGCGCAACAGTGGGGCTCATCACCACTCCCATCACCCTTCGCCCACGCTGCCTCCCACGGCCATGCATCCGCCCCCCCAGGACCCTGCTGCCTCCCCCAGTCCCACATCCATCCCCCTGTCGCCTCTGGCCGCTGCTGCCTCCCCCTTCGGCCTCCCCATCCAGGGCTTAATGGGTCCTAAGGCTTGCTGAGAAAAGAGGTATTAACAAACATGCAAGTCTCACTTTTCACAACAGACTTATTAGCTATCTGTGAAAAGGGATACTTCTATTTGTTACTATCACTTTTCACAACCTCCCAGGTAGCTACTAAGTGTGCTGTGATATTAACAAATACACACATCACTTTTCACAGCAAGCCCCAAGACCCATAAAGCCCTGCATGGCGGGGCCGAAGAGGGAAGCCGTATTATTTTTGTTATTGAATCTGCCAAAAACGCTACAAATATACACTACAAGGATTTCTATGTGAATCCGTGCATATTTAATTGTTCTTCCTAAAGTTAATTAAGTATTTTAGGGGGGGAAAAAAGTGTCAGTGCGGCCCTAGCTGGTCCTTAAAGGCCACTTTGAAACTACAAAGGTTCCGTTTGACAGCTCTCATGATTTTATCACAAGTCTCATATTTGATTTTCTACTTAAAGTGGTCACAGGAGAGTCAATTTAGCTTTCTTTCTTAAATTTCTTAGCTCTCATAGTTACGGAGAAACCCTTGAAAACGTGACAAATCCTAAAAGCTCAAAAACTAGAAGGCAAATAAGAACATTGCTTTAAATGTCATAATTTTTAAACCAATTTCATGATCTGTGGGTGCCTGACTCATGAGCTTTGAATAGTTGGGGTTGGCAAAACTGAAGTTTGAACATTGTATTTGGGATTTGGTTTGCATTAGGGAAATATGCTGTTACCTCTTTGAATAGACTTTAACGCATGCTGTTTTATGAGTCCCTAAGGACTTCCAGCTAGTTCAGGAAGGCAATAAGAACAAGCCAAAAGTCAGTGTCTAAGTACATCTCTATCTTGTAAATAATGCTCATGGGAAGAACAGTTTTCTATTTCTCCTTACTCTGTATTTTCCTCTCCTCTTCCTCTCATATCTATTTACGATTACCTGTCTCATTTATATTCTAAAAATTCACTGGGGGGCAGGAACCAGGTCTTATTTTTTTGCAAAGGGTCTAAAACACCTATAGTATTAGATAATAAAATGATACATGACAACACAGGGTCAACCCACTGACAGGAACCGGGTGAAAGCAACAATTACATACAGCTTTCACCCACCTGGATCCTCTTCTTATGGGAGAAAAGAGTGGACAGAACTACATGCTACCACCACCAAAGACCAGCTTCTGGCAGCTGCCCAAAGACGAGCATACATAAATCTGTGTATAACAAGAAGAATGCAATTCTGCTACATGGTAAGAGAAATACAGCAATATGAATCTCTTACAGTGCATGTCCTATCTTGCAAAAAAAATGCTTTCTATTTCCCATCAGTATTTTAACTTCCTAAAGACAAAGCAAACACCTCAAACCTAATACCTGAATATGAAGTTTAATTATGACAATTTTTTCAGGTTTTTAGAAGTTGAACATGAATGTAGAAGACTGTAGCATATTATACATCCAAGAAATAAATCAGAAAGACGTGCATCTAAAATAGATACTCTATAACCGTCCCAACAAACACTGACTCCCTAAAAGCTTAATTCGCTCCAGTTCATTGCCTTTTCTTAAATGTTTGTCCATCTAACGAGGCAAAATTACAAAACTCCCTGCTGCTTTCTGAATGAATATTGAGCTCCTGAATTTTACATTATGAATTAACATGTCACCAATAAGCATCTATATTAGGGCTATCAAATGACTTAAAAATTAATCAGGATTAATCATAAAATTAAAAAAATAGTCTGATTAATTGCACTTTCAATTGTACCGTTAAACAATAACAGAATACCATTTAAATATTTTTGGTGTTGAGGGCGAAGTGTCTCTTTAAGCAGAGCACTCAGGAGTCTGAATCCTTTTTCAGCCAGTAGCAGCTGCTGTCAGCAGCATTCACTCCTGAGCCAGCATCAGACAGGCTTCCCCTTTACGCTGATCCCAGCTCAGCGGCGCCTGGGTACATGGGTGGGGATGGGGGACACCCCTAAATCAGCCCTGCTGCCCCCACTCTGTGCAACACACAAGAGGCAGGCTCCCAGTCCAGAGCAGGTTGGCCTGGGGTGTCTCCATGGAGGGGACGGAAGGGAAGGGAGGCTGTAGCAGATGTGGACCAGACCCGCGGGAGAAAGGGCTCCCCTGCCCGCAAGGCGTGCAGCAGCGTCCCCTAGCACAGCACCCTGGTGTGTGATTATCGCTCATTAAAAAAATGTTTTGAGTTAATCGTACGCATTAACTGTGATGGACAGCCCTAATTATTTTTGATTACAAATATTTCCACTGTAAGAAAGATCTACAAGTTGAAGCATGAAAGGGATTCAAATGTTTAGCACATCTGGCATGTAAATACCTTGCGACACCAGTTACAATAGTGCCATATGAATGCCTGTTCCACTTTTAGGTGACATTGAAAATAAGAAGCAGACAGCTCTGCCATAAATGTAAACAAACTTGTTTGTCTTAGTGTTTGGCTGAACAAGTAGGACTGAGTGGACTTGTAGGTTCTAAATTTTTACATTTTTCTGTTTTTCAGTGCAGTTATGTAAAAAAAAATTCTTCATTTGCTAGTTGTACTTTCAAGATAAAGAGATTGCACTACAGTACCTGTATGAGGTGAATTGAAAAATACTCCCACCTTTTTTACAATGCAAATATTTGTAATAACAATAATATAAAGTGATCACCGTACACTTTGTGTTGTAATTTAAATCAATATTGAAGTATTGAAAATGTAGGAAAACATCCAAAATCTTTATAAATGTAAATTGATATTGTATTATTGTATAACTGTGTGATTAAAACGGCAATTAATCACAACTAATTTTTTTTAATTTAGATAATTTGTTTTGCATTAATCGCTTGAGTTAACTGCTATTAATTGACAGCCCTAATCTATACATGCAGCGGAGCGAATGTTAAATTGTGAATTAAAACTCTGTTGTTCTGGCAGACAAGTGTAGCATTTACTTAACTGTTATTGCTGTTTTCAAGAGTTTTAAAGCAGGGTGTTTAGCTGATTCATAATTTTGAGTTCAAATTCAGTTAGAACATAAGATGACAACAGCTTTCTTTTTTTTTTAAAGCACAAAAATCAAATCCAACATTCACCCATCTTCCTGTTTCAGCCTTTGTATTCCTGACTGGCAGGTAAAATATTTATCTACTTCCCTTGAAACACTTAGTGCTTTGGCAACTGATTGCAAAGGAATGTAGGCACCTTGCCAAGTTGTCTGCTTTGTTCTGAAACAGGAGCAAAGAAGGAAAGCCTGTTTACAGTGGAAAGGTTTCACCTGTTCCCCTGCTCCTGCTCTCCCCCACTTTCAGATGCTTTTATGTGGCACAATACTGCTTAATGCTTTCCAATAAGCAAATAATTCCTCAGAACTCAAAATAAGGGGGTGGAGCCAAGAGGAGGGAGTGCACTGTGGCACCTTATCACATTTGAGCTTTAATCACTGTATAGCCGAACAGCGAAAGAGGACAAAAGTCCACAGCTACTAAGATTTCCTTGTACAATAAAAAATTCTCTACTACCTCAATAAGGAACCAATAATATTGGAAAGGAAGAAAACTATGCTGGAAAAAACACATTTATTTTGGCTAATATACAAAATATAAAATATATTTATTTTTAAAAATGAGTAAAATCATCAAATCAGCAACTTCCTAAATATATTTCATTGTTATGATGGCTTCAGTGAGGACACCCATTTAAGCGAATTCTAAATTAAACAATGTCAATAAAACTGATTGATTCAGATTTGTTACATTTGTAAGTTGTACAGTCTCAAATCTATAACTAAAGCTTTGTGCAGATTCCTTGATAATCAAATAAGAGTATGTGCTGAGTGTAGCAACGAAAAAGGTATAATGAACTGTACCTCTTGCTTTCTAATCTATCACACCGCTATAAAATCATTATATTTATTTAAACTTAATAGCTTTTCCAGTGGAAAATGTAACTAGTCATTGAATGTTAAGTGGCTTGCTGGCTGGCTTGCTTCCTTGCAAGAACCTCCTAAATGTGGCACTAGTATTACACATAATGAATGTACTCAGTCTGCACTTGATCTTTGGAACCAAAGTACAAACTCTGTTTATTTATGTTATTCTCTCTTCTAGAATACCTACTATCACTTTGCATAAGAAAGCTTGTCCCTCAAAAAACAAAAACAAAACAAAAAAACTTCTTTAGGGTTTCGCTAGGATTTATATAGTGTTATGATGGAGGTTGGATGAAACCTTGTGATAGTTATCCTTCTTTCAGGCTAAATGTAAGAAGCAGGTAAGCTCCTTTATGAAATAATATGGCTGAAATAATACAAGTCACCTCCCAAAGCACAGGTCACATGAAAGGACAAGTCAGAAATTGATCTTTGTGGTCAGAGGTAGTTTTACTACAGGCTAAACGCAAAGACAGGGGGACTGGGTATTTTTGGTGAAGATGGGAGTATGTCACAAAAAAAAAAAGGGGGGGGGACCCAAAACCTAGAGCAGCAAGTCTCAGAGCCTCGATCAACTGATTCAGACTCGCACTATGGGATTAACGTAGCTGTAAGAAAAGGAGTACTTGTGGCACCTTAGAGACTAACAAATTTATTTGAGCATAAGCTTTCGTGAACTACAGCTCACTTCATCGGATGCATGGAGTGGAAAATACAGTGGGGAGATTTATATGCATAGAGAACATGAAACAATGGTAACAAGGCTGCTTCTCTGAAACCTAACATAGCTGTGTAGACATTCCCATTTCTGCTGAAACCTGGCCAGAGAAAGAGTCTCAGAGCCTGGGTTCCAGCACAAGCAGCCTACTCTGCAAGTTTTGGACCCATAGCACAAGCCTGAGTCAGCTGACCCAGGCTCTGACATTCACTGTTGTTGGTTTATTTTTTGCCGGACATACCAAGTGCGTACAAAACAGAAACAGCCAGCAGGAGAAGCACATAGTAATGCGGCCCTGAAAGAAGAGCTTTTGGGATAGAGTGCTTCTCTTGCTGGCTATTTCTGTTTTGTACAAACTGGTCCCTATATGGATTCCAAACATGGGTGACTAGCGAGCACTGATCAGCATGGAGATGAGTGCGAGGTCATGCTCGGGAGTGTAGTCTGCAGCATAGCATGGCCCATGATGGCATCTGCAGTCATCACTGGGATGATGACGTAATGAGCTGTAAAGGTGTGGATGGAGAGCCAAGTTGCGGCAGAGGGGAGATATGATTGCATTTTAGAAACACATTACAGGGATAAATAACTCCTCTCCCACCCTGGTGTCTAAGTTAATGGCCAATGTTGACACGAACTAATCATATAAACTGGCTATCAACAAGTTTAGGCTTCACATTAGAGGAAGGTTTCTAATCATCAGAGGAGTTAAGTTCTGGAACAACTTTCCAAGGAGAGTAGTGGGGACAAAAAACCTTACTGGCTTCAAGACTGAGATTGGTAAATTTACAGAGGCAATAGTGTGATGAGAAAGGCCACACACCATTGTAGGTAATCTGTGACTACTTGTAGCAAATATACCCAATGGCCAGAGATGGGACACTAGATGGGAAGAGCTCTGAGTTACTACATGACATTTTTTCCCATCTGGCTGGTGGGTACTGCCCACATGCTCAGGGTCCGACTGACCACCATATTTGGGGTTGGGAAGGAATGTTCTCCAAGGTCAGACTGGCAGAGACCCCATGCGGGGGGGGGGGGGGGGGGGCTGGTTGCCTTCCACTGCAACATGGGTCATTTGCTAGTTGAAACTAAAGTAAATGGTGGAGTCTCTGTAACCTCAAGTCTTTAAAACAAGATCTGAGAACTTCACTAATTCAGCCAGAAGTTATGGGTCTACTACAGGAGTGGGTAAGGTTCCTGCAGTGTACAGGAGATCACACTAGATGACCACAATGTTCTCTTCTGTCCTTTAAGTCTATGAGTCTGCACTTAAAACCATGCAGCTGTGCCACTGTAGTGTTTTAAGTATAGATATAGCCCAACTTTATGTCATTAGTGGGGGAAAATGCCCACAGTGACAACACTGGGGAAAGCTATTGCCTTACAGAGGTTGAAAGAGTAAAGAACATTTACTGTGTAGAAGGTTCCACTGAACTACTCACAGTGCATAAATGTAAGCACATCCATAGATCTTTACAGAATTGGAGCCAAAGATTTTAAGACTATTTTATAATGACTACTTTATAATAACTAGCAGTTATTCAAGTCCCAGTCAGTCTATGTAGGTCAAGTTTGCAGTATGTGTGTGTATGCACTTCAAAATTATGACTTCGTACAGAGATTACAACCAGATTTACACAGATATTAAGTTTTCTACTGTCCTAGCATATGATATAATATACAGTGAAACCCCGTGTCTAGGTTCCTTCCCCACTCTGAACTCTAGGGTACAGATGTGCGGACCTGCCTGAAAGACCCCCTACGCTTATTCTTACCATCTTAGGTTAAAAACTTCCCCATGGTACAAACTTTGCCTTGTCCTTGAACAGTATGCTGCCATCACCAAGCATTTTAAACAAAGAACAGGGAAAGAGACCACTTGGAGACATCTTCCCTCAAAATATCCCCCCCAAGTCCTACACCCCCTTTCCTGGGGAAGGCTTGACAAGAATCCTCACCAATTTGTACAGGTGAACACAGACCCAAACCCTCGGATCTTAAGACCAATGAAAAATCAATCAGGTTATTAAAAGAAGAATTTTAATTAAAGAAAAGGTAAAAGAATCACCTCTGTAAAATCAGGATGGTAAATACCTTACAAGAAAATCAGATTCAAAACATAGAGAATCCCTCTAGGCAAAACCTTAAGTTACAAAAAGACACA
Source organism: Lepidochelys olivacea (assembly GCF_965140295.1). NCBI lineage: Eukaryota > Metazoa > Chordata > Testudines > Cheloniidae > Lepidochelys > Lepidochelys olivacea. Next base: position 161,020,132 of record NC_140412.1, on the reverse strand, counting down.
AAAACAGGAATATACTTTCCCTCCAGCACAGCTTATTTTACCAGCCATTACACAAAAGAAAATCTAACACATTTTCTAGCTAGATTACTTACTAACTTAACAGGAGTTGGAAGGCTTGCAATTCTGATCTGTTCCTGGCAAAAGCATCACACAGACAGAACCCTTTGTCCCCCCACCCCCGCTCCACATTTGAAAGTATCTTGTCCCCTCATTGGTCATTTGGGGTCAGGTGCACACGAGATTACCTTAGCTTCTTAACCCTTTACAGGTGAACGGGTTTTGCCTCTGGCTAGGAGGGATTTTATAGCACTGTATACAGAAAGGTGGTTACCCTTACCTTTATATTTATGACACCCCACTATTACGCGATAATTGGGGTCCAAAAAATTAGATCACAATAAATGTGGGGTCACTTTATAGCAGAGTTATGAAAATTTATCATTTCAAGCCCCTCAATTTAAGTCTTGTTTAAAAAAACTTATCCCAGAGTGTTTTAAACACAAAAGTAGTAATTTAATTACAAGTACATGAAAAAAACATGTGAAATCGACTATACTAATCATTGCGCAGAGTGCAAAGTCAATCTGGTTGCATGACTCTGTAATTTTAAATTTCATCACTTCTAAAAAAAGCTATCTGGTGTGGTCTGCTGATTTGCCATGGACTGCTTCTGAGTTGGAGGATTTTGACACTGTCCACGTCTTGAGTTTCCAGCCACCTCAAACTGGCTTCTAGGTGCTTTACTGTCTCGGACAGTTTTGGTGGGGGAGTTGAGGTGCCATCATCGTTGGCATCATTTGCACCACTGGTTTCAGGCTCTGGTGGTGCAGCTTCTTTCTTCCTGCTGACATTTGCAACAATTTCATCATCTGAGATGTGTTCATATATGGGGCAGATGTCATCTGCTGAAAACTAGTTGAGGATATCATGGTGACTGTGCTCATATTCTCTGAGTGCTTCTTCGGCTAAATGTACGTCATCTTCAATTACTCTTGTAAATTCAGGCTCCTCGTCATTACCATCATCGTGTGTAGATTACGGAAAAGCTGGACCAAAACCCTTTATCCAGCATCGTTCAATGCAATGTGCAGAGAGAGCATCCCAGGCTTTCCTGATGAGGTGACAGACTTCTTTCAAGTTAAGTGACACCAGTGATGTGTCGATGGAGGAGTTGTTATCCGCTATCATCCGCTTGATCCTTTTGCAACGATAGTTTTGCTTAAATACCGATATGATGCCTTGATCCAGTGGCTGGATTTCTGACAGTGTTCTTCGGGAGATAAGAGACTTTAATCTTGCCATCACGACTGACAGCATTTTCCGCTGGAGGGTGGGCAGGGCAATTATCCAACAGGAGGAGAGCTTTTTCCTCCTGCTTGATTTTTCGCAAATGATCCTGAAAGGCTGGCACAAAAGTTTTATGGAAGCCATCTTCAAATATGGAGCTATTCATCCATTCATTCTTGCTGTTTGCATATTCAAAGGGAAGGGCCTTCATATTAACATGATGAAAACATCTGGGAGACCTCGCTTTTCCGATCATCAGAGGTCTGACTTTGTGGCTGCCAGACTTGTTGACGCAAAACAAGAGAGTGACTCGGTCCTTCCTCTGCTTAAAGCCTTCTCATTTGTGACTATCAGTCCTGGTTGCGAGGGTGCGATCGGGTAACATTTTAAAGCACAAACCAGTCTCGTCGCAGTTGTAAACTTGATCAGCTATGTAGCAACCTTCCTCCAGAAAATTTTTAAGCTCAATTGGCTAGGAATCGGCAGCCTCTATCAGCTGAGTGGATTTCCCCAGACACAAGAACTCGGCTTATAGTGTGCCTTTTCTTGAATCTGTCCAGCCAGTCATTACTCGCCTTAAATTTGGATTCATTTCCATTGATAAGGCGATCAACTTTCTCTACTTGAGCTTTCAGAATAGGGCCAGAAATGGGAACTCCTTCTGAGCAAGCCTGGACAAACCATTGGTACAAGGCTGAATCTAGGCTTTCATCATTAGCAAACTTGACCTTTTTACGCTGTAAACCAGTTTCCTCTTCAAGAATGCAGGGTAGGCTACGGAGCTTTTCTTCTTTTTTCCCCACCCTCGCAGAGTGGACTCTCTAATTCCTAGATCTCTAGCAAGCTGAGTTTGTTGTTTGCCCTTCTTTAGTTGATCCAGGGTGTACAATTTCTCTTGGGCAGAAAAAGACTTGCGTTTGCGAACTGGCGTATCCATAACAGTAAAATATTTTTTAAAATATAGGACATTAATAACAAGTTCATAGGCAAACACCATACATATGTACAACCCGAGAACTAAGTGCAATGGGCCTGCAATGGCCACGAGTCACTTTATCCTATAAGACCGGAAGAACACGGTTTATTTATAAATGTCGTAAAAAAAGTATTCCGGCAAAACGCGAACAGTATTACGGCCTTAAAGGGGAGCCAACTTATGATTGCGTTATATCCAAATTTGCATTATCGCGAGGCACGTTATTGCGAGGTTTGACTGTACTTACCAAACCATTTTACATAACTAGAACAGCTAATACTTTGTTACAGGAACACACACAAAAAAACCTATATTGATTTATGCATGTGAATTTCAGTGAGAGCGCCATTAGAGAAGCTACAAAAATAGAAAATAATAATGGGAGATTTCAACTATCCCCATATTGACTGGCTACATGTCAGCACAGGACAGGATGCAGAGATAAAATTTCTGGACACTAACAACTGCTTCTTGAAGCAGCTAGTTCTGGAACCCACAAGAGGAGAGGCAATTCTTGATTTAGTACTAACTGGAGCAGTCTCTGGTCCAAGAGGTAACTATAGCTGAACCACTCAGTAATAGCAACCATAATGTAATTAAGTTTAATATCTTTGGGGGGAGGGGATACCAAAGAAGCCCACCACAGTAGCATTTAACTTCAAAAAGGGGAACTACACAATAATGAGGAAGCTTGTTATACAGAAATTTAAAGGAACAATCACAAGAGTGAAATGCCTTCGAACTGCATGGAAACTTGTTTTAAAACACCATAATAAGGGCTCAAATGAAATGTGTACCTCAAATAAAACAAAACAAAAAACAGTAAGAGGACCAAAAAAAATTCTACCACGGCTAAACAGAATAAAAAAGGCAGTTAGAGGCAAAAAGGTATCCTATAAAAACTGGAAGTTGAATGCTAGTGAGGAAAATAGAAAGGAGCATAAACTAACAAATCAAGAGTGAAAATATACTTAGGCACACCAACAGAGAATTTGAAAAGGAACTAGCAAGAGACACAAAAAAAACCAGCAATTTTTTTAATACACATCAGAAGCTGGAAGCCTTCCAAACAATCATTGTGTTCACTGGATGATCAAGATGTTAAAGGAGCACTCAAGGAAGAAAAGTCCATTGCTGAGAAGCTAAAGGACTTCTTTGCATTGGTCTTCACGGCAGAGAATGTAAGGGAGATTCCTACACCTGAGACATTCTTTTTAGATAACAAATCTGAGGAACTGTTCCAGATTGAGATGTCAATAAAGGTGGTTTTGGAACAAACTGATAAATTAAATGGTAATAAGTCACCCGGGACCAAATGATATTCATCCAAGAGTTCTGAAGGAATTCAGAAATGAAATTGCAGAACTACTAAGTGCAGTATGCAACCTATTGCTTAAATCAGTCTCTGTACCAGATGACTGGAGGATAGCTAATGTAACTCTGTTTTTTTTCTTTTTTTAAAAGGCTTCAGAGGCAATCCTGGCAATTACACAATAAGCCTAACTTGGGTAACAAGCAAATTGGTTGAAACTACAGTAAACAGAATTATCAGACACATAGATTAATACAATTTGTTGTGGAAGAGTTGACACTGCTTTTACAAAGGGAAATCATGCCTCACCAATCTATCAGATTTCTTTGAGAGGATCAAAAAAATGTGGGCAAGGCAAGGGCAGTTAATAAAGTACATATAGACTTATAGAAAGCTTTTGACAAGATCCCACACCAAAGCTCTTAAGCAAAGTAAGGGGTCATGAAGTAAGAGGGAAGGCCCTCTGATGGATCAGAAACTGGTTAAAAGATAGGGGGGAAGAGTAGGAATAAATAGTTTTCAGAATGTAGAGCAATAAACAGAGGGGTTCCTTAATGCATGAACAGTGAGGTTGCAAAATCTGCAGATGACACAAAATTATTCAAGATAGGTAAGTCCAAAGCAGACTGCAAAGAGTTACAAAGGAATCTCACAAAATTGGCAACAAAATGGCAGATGAAATTCAATGCTGATAAACGGAAAAAGCATAATCTCAACTATACATGACAAATGATGGGATCTAAATTAGCTGTTACCAGTCAAGAAAGATCTTGGAGTCATTGTGGACAGTTCTCTGAAAACATCTACTCAGTGTGCAGCAGTTGTCAAAAGAGCTAACAGAATGTTAGAAACCATGATCGATAATAAGATGGAAAATTATCATAATGCCACTATATAAATCCATGGTACACACACATCTTGAACACTGCGTGCAGTTCTGGTTGCCCCATCTCAAAAACGATATATTAGAATGGAAAAAGATACAGAGAAGAGCAAAAAAATTATAAGGAGTATGGAACAGCTTCTATATAAAGAGAGATTAAAAAGAATGGCACTGTTCATCTTGGAAAAGAGAACTAAGCAGGAGGATACAAGAGAGGTCTGTAAGATTAGGAATGGTGTAGAGAAAGTGAAGAAAGAAGTACTATTTACCCCTTCACTTAACACAACAACTAGGGGTGACCCAATGAAATCAACAGGCGACAGGCGACAACAAACGCAACAACGTACTTCTTCACACAGCGCACAGTCAAACCGTGGAACTCGTTGCCCAGGGATGATGTGAAGGGCAAAAGTATAAGTAGGTTCAAAAAGGAATTAAAAACATTCATGGAGGTTAGGTTTACCAATGGCTATTAGGCAAGATGGCTAAACCCATGACTGTGAGATGCTGGGACGGGACCACAAGGGATGGATCACTCAATAATTGGCCTGTTCTGTTCATTCCCCCTGAAGCATCTGGTACTGGCTACCATCAGAAGACGGGATACTGGGCTTCATATGGGCCATTGGTCTGACCCAGTATGGCTATTCTTATGTTCTTAGGCATGAACAGATTTTCTATGGCAGAAGGTCAGTTACTTAAGGTTGACATCCTAAGAAGGCCAAAATCAGCCCTAGGTACATAATAAATACATATATGAAGGTGACCAAGATACTATGTTTAGCCTGCATGTGCACAAATACACAAGTACTAAATGGAGAATAATTGGCTAGGAAGCAATATTGGTGGAGAGGTTCAGAAGGGTACAGTGATCAAAAACTGAATATGAGTCAACAATGTGATGCAGTTATGAGAAAAAGGCAAATATTCTGGGGTGTATTAACAGGAGTTTTAGATAATAAACGGGAAGTAATTATTCTGTTCTACTTCACACTGTTGGAGTCTCATCTGGGGTATTGTGTCCACACTTTAAGAAAGATGCAGACAAATTTGAGAGAGCCCAGAAGAGAGAGATAAAAATGATAAGAGAGTTAGAAAATCAGATACATGAGGAAAGATTTAAAAAACTGGATAAGTTAAAGTCTTGAGACACGAAGACCAAGGGAGCACTTGCTAACTGTCTACAAATACGTTAAGAGCTGTTATGGAATTGATCACCATCACTATGTCCACCAGGTAGAACAAATAGTAATTGGCTTCATCTATAGCAAGGGAGATTTAGGTTAGATAGTATGAAAAACTTTCTAAAGATAGTTAAGTACTTGAATAAGTTATCAAGGGAGGTTGTAGAATCCCCTTCACTGGAGGTTCTTAATAATATTTCACAAAATGTGTTACGTATAGTCTGGGTTTATTTGGTCCTGCCTCAGCAAGAGGTATAGATTAGATGACCTCTTGAGGTCCCTTCTTGACCTACATGTCTATGTTTCTACATGCATGCATAAATATTTAATACAGCATCCATTATAATTAGCTAAGTATCTCTATCATGTTTCATTTACAAGTAGCCAATGATAAAAATTGAATATTTGGTATAATTTTGTCAAATGTTGATCTGTCAATCTCCAGCTATGTTAGTAGATATGTTTTGAAATAAATTCCTTACCATGGGGTTATAGGTCAGGCAAAACCTTGGGGAAGGAGGGTTTGATGTGATTGAAAGCATTTATTTTCTCTTTGGATTTTTGTTCTCATGGCAATAAAAAGGAATACAATTGTTTGTGATGTAGACTTAAACAGAAAATATTTATATTTCAGACCTTAGAACAAATTGCTATGTGTATTTTGCTCTAATTAAATTGGTTTAACTTCTTAAACTGCTTAGATTGTTTAACATGTTTTTTAAAAGGAAAACATGAATCAGATTATACAAAAAATATATAGTTACTGTCCTTTTTGACTGACTGACCATGTGAGCCCCGGCAACCCAAAAATTAAAAAAAAAAAAAAAAGCCTGTCATGTGGTTCATCACATTCAACTAGGAAAAAACTGTATTAACCCTGGCAGACAGGATTCCCAAAACATACGGACAAGACTGGGTAGGTCAAAGGTCAGAGATCCTAAACAGGTTTGTCAGCTAAATGGTACTTGAGCAGGGTGGGAGTTGGAGGGAGAAAAAAACTGAAAAGTAATAAAAAGGAGCTTTAGGACTCTAACACCCCAATCCAAAAGTTGTCCTGGTGCAACAGGCAGCACATGAAACATAATCAGGTAGAACAGAATAAAAAAAGGACTGAAGAGATAAACAAACAAGCTGAGGTTTTCTATCAGGCACCAGACTGTTGAAAGTGATCTCGTTAGGGTGTGGGAGAACACTGAAGCTACACACTCTTTATATTGGCTGGCATTATCTGCTGTTAAGAAGCATATACGTTTTTGATTGCCCTAGAGCGGTCATATGATCAAGCCAGTAAAACAGGCTTTACATTTCCTGAGGTTAAGAGTTCAACTGTGCCTTATAATTAGGCTTGGCAGAATTTGTTTTTTTTTAATTATTTCAATGGATAATATCAATGTTTACTTTTAAACATTTTTTCTATTTCTATTAATTTAATATTTCCCAGTTGCACAAAATAATGGGGGTTCAGACAATGGGGGAGTATTTAATAAAGTCGACATTGAGATTCAAAAAGTTAAAACTTTATAACAGTTGAAACACAAATTGTCTACACCACATGTCAAAATACACAAAGTAAATATCCTTAAATCAAACTAAGTTCTCAAGCAGGTTTTTTTTTTTTTTTCTTACTTTGCCTATCTGTAAATTTTGATTATTATTGATGGAAATATTTTTCATCAGTTTGTGTATCTACAGTGAAATCTATGTTTTCTGACATTTACCAATAAAAACTAATCCTTCCAAGCCAATTTATAATTTACACCAGTTCAGTGTTCTTTTTCTGCTTAATGCCATTAAGAGAAATCAGCTCACAGAACCACCAGCTCAAATGAAAGAAGTGGGAACATGATGACAATGAAAATGCATTACACAACTCTAACACCTATCTGGCAATCTGAAAAATGTTTGTGTGCATATACTGTACTTGGTAAATCTAGCAGTATCGCTAATGGTACAGTAACAATGCCAGTGTTTTCAAAGACCTTAGTTTTGGCATAAAGTTTCTCTTTATGCTGAAAATGTTCATTCTTACCTTAAGCCTAAAGTTATCTAATTTGATGTTTGAGAGGTTCTTTTTTTTTTTTAATGTTGGTATTTAAAAAAAAGATTTTTACATTCAGTTTGCAAAGCAGTGTTTGTTTACAGACACTATAACAATTTAAGATATTAAGTGCTAACTATTAATTTCCTAATCAATTTTAGTATCAGTTAAGTGTTTATCTTGATAACCACACAAGACGACACAGTGAATATATTATTAATTTTCATTTAACTTCTGCCACACACACACTCGCTTCCTTTTAAAAAAGGAAAGTAGAAACAAAAATCTTTATTAATGTCTTGGTACAACAAGGTATTAATGCACAAAAGACAGACATTATTTCCACAGTACATACAGTAAACCGTAAGTTTACCATACACGTATGCACTGGGGGCCATATTACGGCTGCTGTGAAAATATTTTTATTTCCTGACCCTTGTTTGTTTAAATTCTTAGTCATGTTTCATTAATGTAGTTTTCAAAGTGATGTGTGCCACCTCCAATAGCAAAATGTCAACTGTGAAACAACACACTTTGTTGTGTTAAATACTTTGCAGATTTAAAGCAATATATTGTCAGACTCCCATGCCTACTCCCTGACTAAAGTGGCATACATCTGTCTTCAATTTCTTACTTTTTCCACTAATTTTCATACTTTTTACTATGAGAAATCTGAGAAATCATTTTCAAATATGTGAAAAGATAGTTTTTTGCTTATTAAGATATTGCTTAATGAGATAAAAGAAAGCAGGTGACTCAGTATAAAATAAGATAATGCTGTTTTCATATAAAACACGTACACTATTTACTCTAGAACATTATGCTGAGAAACAGAGTTTATGCAGACGAATATCAACAACAGGAGTGGGATTTCCAAATTCCCTCTAATATAGTTAGCTATAGAGCTAAGTTTAGCCTACAGTTCAGAAGACGCCTAGTTTACCATACCCCCAAGTTTCAGCAGTATAACTGAATTCCTAACAGTAAGTGAATTCAGAAGCAGAAAGGTAGTAGGAATATCACACCCACCCTAAAAAAAGGTGTACCATTATAATTTGTTTTAGGTTAAGAGGGCAATAGAGTGAATATCAATAAATTGGAAGAAAAAGTTATCCCTTGTATAAGATTACTCTAAGGGTTGTTCTATACACAGTTACACTGGTACAAACGCTATATCTGTTTAGAAATCAATACAGTTAAATAAAACTTCTGGTGTGGGCAGAGCTATACTATTATAAAAAGGTTTATACCCAAAATAATCTACATCAATATACTTCTATAATAGTATCAACGTGTCAGCACTGTATCATCATCAGTGGAACTGGAGTCAGAGGGCTCATGTTCCCTGGAGGAACTGTTATTGAAAGGACACTAGTGGGCAGGAAATGAGGGGACTTAGGCTAGAAGCATCTCAGTCACAGACAGAACAGTCCAAATAATTTAACAGAGATTCACTTGTTCAGCTTCATCTGCGTTCAGCTTCATTCTAGGAGAATGAACTATAATGGCAATGTGAGAGTTGTGATTTCTCTCTATTGCAGCAGCCGGCAGCATGACCCATGGAACTTTGTCAGAAGCCCCCCAGAGCCCTGGATTTTGCAGACACAAACCTAACTCAGTGATGGACCCAGTAGGAGGAGGAGTTTGAGCTGTACACAGACCTGGCCATGCAGGAGGATGACGACAGCAGGAAAGTAAGACTGTTACTTTGCCTTCCTGGGTAAGATCTGCACCACTCAGAAGCTTACTGCTCCCTAAAGCTTTACAGTGGTCCTGGAAGCCCTGGGGAACTATTGCTCCCCAAAGCATAATGAAATTTGTGGAGTGACAGTTTTTTCCACTAGAGACCAATCCAAAGGGGCAGGGATAGACCCCTATATTACTGCCTTATGCACAAGGGCTGCTACGTGCAATTTTGGGGACTTAGACTCCCTGACTCAGGACAGGACAATCTGCAGCACTTGGGATCACCTCCTGTGGAAGCAGGTGGGCCAGGAAGGTGATCTTACATTAGACAGATAGTTAGACATAATGTGTACAGCAAAAGCATCAAAAGGATGAAAGCCCTATGAGGCACAACATCCCCAGAAGAACATGCAGTGAGACAACAGCAAAGGAGAGCAGGTGGCCAGGGTTCCATACCCACAGTGAAATGCATTTACTGCAGGAGAAGGCATGACAAGATAAAGGAGAAGTGCCCTGCATCACAATTCAGAGCTCCTGGGATGATATAGTTGGGGATTGGTCCTGCTTTGAACAGGGGGTTAGACTAGATGACCAACCCTGATATTCTAGGATTCTATGAATTCCCCCTCCACGATCCAGTAAGAACACCCACTCGAGACTCCTTGCTCCTCTGCTGTCACCTCTCTGTCCCCGACTGGGCTTTTTCCAGGCTGCACATAACTGCCCACAGTTGTACCTTACCACACAGTCCTTTCTAAGCATGCACATTTATTCTTAAAGTGAAATCATTACACAGAAAACAAAAAAATAACCAGGCATGCTCATAAGTTTACCAGAGATTATCCCAATCTCCTACAAGAACTGTGGTAGCTTATCAGAATTTCAAACCCCACATAGGGGCTTTTCCTGTGGTTACAAATTCATGAACTTTTTCTCAGAACAAGCACCACCAAGAACAAAAACTCAAGGTCCCTTCCAGCCCTATGATTCTATGATTAATAGTTCATTCTTTCCTTTATACGGCATGGCCTTGATTTTGGCCTCAATTAGCAGGTGATCCCAAATAGTAGTTCTCTCCTGAGGGTGTAGCTTCAAAACATCAGGACCAGAGGTGGGAATCTGCATTCACCTCTCCCCAGGTATTTCCTAGGATATCCACTTAACTTTGTTGGTCCCCAGAGTTCCTCCTTCTCTGGTACATTGTTTAAATATTCCTTTGAAGCTCATAACACTTCCCAAGGTTTACACTGGCCAGGTCTCCCTGCAAAGAAGTTACATACAGGCCCACAATAAAAAATAAACTTTGCATTTAATACAGCGGGCTCCAAAGATAATTTAAATTATTTCAGTAAGGTTTTTCCCCACACTAGGACAGCATTGCAAGTTGAATCATTTTAGCAAAGTGTGCAAGAGCAGAGGAAGATTCCAGAAAGATTCAATCAGATTTGTACAAGAGGGGGATGGCACATCAGACAGCAGTGACGATATCATGACTCTCTCCTTAACTCCAAGAGCACATCAGCTTCACTCCAGCAAGACAGAAAAGTAACAAGGAACAATACCTATATCTGTGCATTGAACTATGGTGATAAGGCAGAGGTGGGCAAACTACGACCCATGGGACCATCCTGCCCAGCCCCTGAGCTCCCGGCCGGGGAGGCTAGCCCCCAACCCTTCCCCTGCTGTCTCCCCTCCCCCGCAGCCTCAGCACACCACACAGGTAGCACGGGCTGCGTGCCTGGCTCCGGCCAGGCAGCAGGGTCGCAAGTTTCTGCCACTCTGAGCGGCATGGTAAGGGGAAATGGAGCAGTCGGATGGAGCGGAGGTTCCAGGGGAGGGGGCGTTCAGGAGACAGGGAGCAGGTGGGGTGGATAAAGGGTAGGATTCCGGGGGGAGAGGGGGAAGGGCGGTGGGTCCCAGGAGGGGGTGGTCAGGGGACAAGGAGCAGGGGGGGGTTGGATAGGGAGTGGGGGTCCGGGGAGGGCGGTTAGGGGCTGGGGGTCCCTGGAGCAGGTGGTCATGGGACAAGGAGCAGGGGACATTGGATGGGTTGGGGGTTCTGAGGGGGGCAGTCAGGGGGCGGAAAGTGGGATGGGGCAGATACGGGGCGTGGGCCAGGCTGTTTGGGGAGGCACAGCCTTCCCTACCCGGCCCTCCATACAGTTTCGCAACCCCGATGTGGCCCTTAGGCCCATCCCTGTGATAGGGGAATGCCCAATGCCATTTCAGCTGGATAGCAGGGTCTCCTATAACGTGATTCCTTAGCGTGAACTGGACTCCAACACACCCATTACAAAAGGCAGTTGTGATCTAATAATATAGGAGAGCTTAACGCAGCTCAATCGGAAATTGTGACCTCATAGTAACTAAGCTGAAAAACAACAGATGGTACCAACTGAAGTTTGTGCTGGTGACTGGTAAGCATCAGAGACCCCTCTTTGGGAATACAGCCATACCAGCCATGGATCTGATCAGGGTGCAGTATCAGACTTTTATAGCTGCAGTGCAAGAAGCAAAAAAGGAAGAGAATTTTAAAAGAATACAGGGATGTTTTCAAAGGCAACAAGTACCTTAAAGGAAATCTGCAACTAGAAGTAGACTCCACAGTGGAACCTGTGTGCTTATCACAAAGGAAAATTCCAGGGCCAATACATAAGGAGCTCAAAAATCTGCAGAGTATGGTATCATTACACCTGCAGAGGCCAGTACAGGCTGGATAAGTAGCATGGTGGTAGTAAAGAAGTCATTAGGCAAATTACTCATCTGCACAGCCCCAAAGCTACTGAATCAGGCACTGAAAAGATGCCACTATCCATTGCCAACAAGTGATGACATCTTGGCAGAACTTTCCAAAACCAGAATCTTTACGGTCTGTGATATGAGGAACATGTTTTGGCACACAAGCCTGGATAAAGAGTCCAGCGTTCTGACAACCTTTGCTTTGGTTTCTACAGATTGCTGCCAATAGGCATAAGCCCAGCACCAGTAATGTTCCAGAGAAGATGCACCCAAGCACTGAAAGGACTGAATAGGGGTGAAAATAACTACAGATGATATCTTCTTTGTGGATAAAGGGAGCAATGACACCAGAAGTTGAATGAGACCATGACACAAAACTACAAGTTTTTCTACAGCAAAGCAAGAACACAAGCATAAAACTGAATGCAGAAAAAATGGGACTCAAACAGAATGAGGTGACATAAGAACAACCATACTAGGTCAGCCCAATGGTCCATCTAGCCCAGTATCCGGTCTTCCGACAGTGGCCAATTCTAGGTTCTTCAGAGGGAATGAACAGAACACACAATCAAGTGATACATCCCAGTTTGCCCATTTGCAGCTTATGGCAAACAGACATAAATTGGACGTCTGCTCATAGCAGAGGGAATGAAAGCAGATACCAACAAGTTCAAGGCAGTGAGAAACGTACCAACTCCAGGGTTGTGAAACGGGCATTCACATCATTCAGAGGAATGATAAGTTTCTATCCAAGTTCTGTCCACATGAGGTTGCAGTAGCAGAACAGATATGTTAGCTCACAAGGTAGGGTGTTAAAAGGAACTGGGCAGGTCAGCAACAGCAACCATTTGACACGCTGACACAAATGATAACGGATGCCAGTGTCCTGAAATGCTACCAGCCAGGAGAGCTGCTAACGTGCCAGGGTGATGCATCAGAGAAAGGGGCAGGTGTAGCTTTTTGCAGGAACAGTCAACTCCTTATGTCAGCAGAGACCTGTCAGAGTTTGAACTGGGGTACACTCAAACAGAAAAATAGCTTCTGGCGTGATATCTGGCATGGAACAATTCCATCACTTTACCTATGGCCACCCAGGAAGAAAAAGACAATCATGGCAAAGCCCCTTTATAGCGCTCCAAAGAGAGTGCAGTGCATGCTGGTGCACCTCCATCACAACAAAGAAGAGATCAGATATTGTCCAGGACAATTACTGGTGTTAGCTGACATCCTGAGCAGGGCATATGTACCCACCAACAGTGAACTGGGGGAAGGGAGATCAGGACATAGTACAGCACGTTAACGGATTCAATCTCCCAGTTTCAACAATGAAACTGATGGAAATCAAAGAGGCTATAGAAAAGGGTATCCAGCTGTAAGCAGTCAAGAGAGTGATACTAGCAGGATGGTCAGAAAACAGAAGCCAAGTACCAGTAGGAGTTAGAACCATATATTCAAATTGAAGATGAGCAGCATAGAATCAGATTTTGAGGACAGAGTTATCGTTCCTTGTTTATTCATGAATAAATCTCAAAGGACTGTTTTTGATATATCTGGGGGTGCAAAGAGACAAATAGGATCCTTTACCTAGGGGACAAGCTCGCAGAATATTTTGCTTCATGAAAAAAAGGACTCCAGCCAGATCTGGCTGAAAAAACACTGGCAGGACTTTGGGGTGAGCTTTGCTCTAAAAGACATTAAAGTATCTAGTTAAATTGGTCTAGGTTCTAGAATGCATGGTAGGATTTTATTTTATATACAACCATTTCTTTCCAATATTTCTACTTCCTATCATTTGAATCTCTCCTCTTGGTTAAATAAACTTCTGCTTGTTTTCTCTGTAACCATATCAAAGTGCTGTGTGTTAAACAAAGGGGTGATTTTAGGTGAAGCTCATAAGCTGCAATGTACTGATTCTCGGGAACAGTGAATCTGTGAACACTGAGTGTCCAGTGGAACTGGGGCTGGACATATCAGGGAGACACTCAAAGTGCTCAGGAGTTGGAGTGTCCCTATCACTAACCTGCAGAGGGACAGCAAAGCTTGCGTAGGCTGAAAGAGGAGTGCTTGTGTTCCCTGTGGCCAGTGAAGTCAGGGAGCTGACCCACAGCAGGCACAGATAAGGCTCTCTCATGCTAAGGGCAGATAGTAACAAGATGTTTCACAACACTGGGTACCACAGGAAGAATCACAAGGATGTCATGCAAAAAATACCTGCCTCACACCATGGCATTGACAGCTGTCTTAGAAGGACTCAAGAGTGCGTTTACTTGCCAAGAATCAATACACAACTCTGCTCCTTGAACCCATTGTCTGATAACCACCAGCAGAAAGAGACTCTGTTACCACATGAGCTGCCCACCCAACTCTGGGAGCAGGCTTATTCACCTTCAAGGAAAAGCAGTATTTGATTACAGTGGACTGCTATTCAAATTTCTCAGAGGTCAAAACCCTGCCTGATTCAAGAAACAAGTCAGTGATTGCCAAAGTGAGGGCCCACTTTACAAGATAACAGCATTCCGGAGACTTTATTCACTGAAATCAGACCCCAATTTGCCTCAGAAGAATTCAAGGAATCTGCACACAAATGAGGGTTTGGCCACCACACCACCTCCCCATTCTGTATACCTACAGAATAATGGTAACTTGGAATCAGCTGTGACAACAGCTAAGAAACTGTTACACAAGGCTATTTCTTCTGGTTCAGATGCCTTGTCAGCATTTTTGGCACACAGGAATGCCAAAACAGTCCAGCACAGGCACTGATGGAATGAAGGATCAAAACCCTACTACAAATGAGGGGAGATCTGTTGCAGCCAGAAAAGATGAGCACACTGCCAAGAGGAGATGGCTAACAATCAGAGAAAGCAGGCCCCAGAATACAAGGACCTACTGGCCCTGGACACAGGCACTTCTCTGAGGATCTAGCCCTTAGAGAGGCAGCAGAAGGAGCGAACGAAAGGGGTCGTGAAGGGTGCAAAGACACCTAGATCATACAAAGTGAATACACAAGAGAAGTAAGTGATCCGAAGGAAGAGGAGGCACTTATGAGCCAGCAGACAACACCCAGAGAGAGAGCCTACAAAGATCATCACAGAATGGAGAGACAGAGGTGACAGGAACACAATTAGGTCACTCCCGGTATGATTACCTGTTGAGGAGACCAAACTCTCTCAAAGATTATGTAACCAGGTGAGTCTAGGGTAAAGATGAGACTCCAACTTGGCAACAAGCTAACAATCTCTGACCAAAGGGATACGGGGTGGGAGTCTGGGTATCAATTATTTGTTTTTAATGCTTATATTAAAATGTTTGTAAAATACGGAAGATATATCATGATCACTGGAATTGGAGTTAAAGGTCAATGTTCCCTGAAGGAATTGTTATTGAGGGGAAACAAGGAATATGAAGAGTTGGGCTGCAAGCAACTG
The DNA here is from genome assembly GCF_965140295.1 of Lepidochelys olivacea. Classification (NCBI taxonomy): domain Eukaryota; kingdom Metazoa; phylum Chordata; order Testudines; family Cheloniidae; genus Lepidochelys; species Lepidochelys olivacea. The sequence goes on along the minus strand of NC_140412.1, from coordinate 161,004,599 downwards.
ACATGGACAGAGCAGTCCACAAGGTTTAATAAAGCTCCATTTGTTCAGCTTAACCTGCAATCAGCACTACTTTTTGCAAATGAAACAGACACCAGCGGCTCATACCAATTTAATTACATGGGTTTCTAACCTGATATAGTTAAATTGGTACAAAAAGCGTGTAGACATGATCTAAATCAGAATTGTATAGTTCTGATCCACGGTTAAGCCTTAGAATAAAGCAGTTTTCCCTTTTTGTGATGGATTGAGTTTAAGGGTCAGAATTACTCCCTAAATACTATATGAAAATGTTTTGAACGTAAGAAAACAATACACCAGCCAAATACTGTAGGTAGTCGGCCTTTCAGATGCCAGGGTTATAGGCAAAGGTGAGGACTTGGAATACTATTTTCAAAGAAATTGCCATAGGATCTTTACCTTACACTTGGGTAACAAAGACAGGGAGACATTCACTGTGTCTCATTTTAAGGATTACATCTTATTTTTAGAGCACAGTGGCACATTACTTAGAAATAAATCATAGGCCCTCAAAATCAGATCACAATCTAAACTAACTTAAAATTAGAAATTCTACTGTTACCTCTGAATAGCTACTTTAGTAAACTTCCAAGTGTAGACAAGCCCTTAGAATGGAAGCGTCCAGACAACTTTAACCACAACCAAGGCTATATGCATAATGAGATTATGATTTTGCAAACTGCCACATTGTGTTTTAAATATTGTATACTTGTGCTCCAGAATTTCACCTACAGTTTAAAAAATAGGTCACAATCCTTTTATGTTTGGAGACATAACCTTCCAAATGTGAAATGAATGTAACTGAATGCCTGGGTCTGCAGACAGCTTAAAAAAAAATAATGGCAGTATTAGCTGCTCCATTTATCTCAGTGGGGTGTTGAGTGATGTCCAATGAGGGTGATTTAAGTGAAAGCCTTGCTAACTATTTAACTGTTTCTTATTTTAACAGAAACATCAAGCTAATATACTTCATCACACAGATGTTTGATGGGTGCCAGATACTGGAACAGAGTGTGCAGCCAGTTAATTGCTGCCAGAATTTATTGGGGTGGAAGGAATGATGGATTCAAACCTCTTCCCATCAACATAAAGTCACCTCTGCCTCTACCCAAAAAGAGGAGGAAAAGACAATATGCATCTCCTTTTTAGTACTCAAAAAACAATCACTTCCTGCCTACTAAAAAGAAAAGGAGTACTTGTGGCACCTTAGAGACTAACAAATTTCCCAAACTTCAAGCTACTTGAAATACAGCAGTTTGAAGGAATGTGTTTTCAGTTCAAGAATGTGCAAAGAAAATTTGGGTACGACGTATCATACTTTGAACTAACATCCAAGTACACAAACAGAGAATACTGAAGTGAGAGTAGTGTATTGACTAGGGCACAGCTGCACTGTTCTGGGATTTCTGCCACAGAATTTTGGACTAATGTACCACATAAGACAGCAAGCCTTGACTAGAGCAGTCCCTCAGGGCCTATCTTTAAGTATATGCACTTTTTTGACAACTGCTTCATAGAGAGACCGACCTTGTTGGTTCATTCACCCAAATCTACAGACACAACAAAAATAGTTTATGGCTAACTACAGACCTATAAAATATTTCTTCAACCGTGACTACAAGTTGAATTCCCTAAAAAGTGTAGCCTCTTCATTAAAAAAAACTATTGTTAATATAATACGTGTGTAATCCACAGCTGCTTCCTCAGGTAAGAAATGAATGGCTCAAAATGCAAAGCAAAACATTTGAAAGTCGGATTTTCCTCAATTACACCTGGGATGTTCAGTGAGTTTCAAATCATTTTCAGACCCAAAGTATTTAAATGCTTCTGTTTTCCATTCAGATGGTCTCCATGCTCATGGTAAAGTATTTGTTTGAATTACTCTACTGAGTCCTTCAATTAGGCAAAAACAGAAATAGTAAAGGAAACAGTCCATACTGATGGACAAGACTTGCAATATCTACCAGCTACAGCATTACAAAAATGGACAGACTTTGTAGAATTCCTCAGAAAACAGGAAGTCAAACAAGCAACATTAAATTGCTAGTAGCTTTTTCACATTATACAAAACACACACTTTACTACTTGTTTCCAAAGAAGTGTTAAAAAAAAACACACAAAAGGTTTTTAGTTTTATATTTTAAAGATATATAAGTAAAATAGGATCTTCTCGTAGAAACATGGTATAGGGGTATGGCTCATACGAAAAGATACCTGGATTAGCGTAATGCATGAGTAAGGCTATGGCTGATTCATTAATGGAGATTGCAGAAGTCACGGAATCCATGACTTCCAGGGACCTCTGCGATTTCAGCCCGTGGCAGCTCGGAGCTCCGGGGTACCGCTGCCAGGGGGGTACCCTGGAGCTCCCTGCCACTGCAGGGGGTACCCCAGAGCTCCCAGCCGCCATGGGCAGTGGGGCCCCTGGAGCTCCGAGTCCCCGCTGAGTGGGCGCCCGCACTGCCTACCTGCTAGAGGTGGTGTGGGGACCCCACCGCTGAGCTCCCCATTTTGTCATGAATATGTTTAGTATAAGTCACGGATAGGTCACAGGCGTCTGTGAATTTTTCTTTATTGCCTGTGACCTGTCCACGACTTTTACTAAAAATATCCGTGACAAAATCTTAGACTTATGCATGAGACTGGCTTAAGTACAACATGAACTACTTCCAAAATGAAATTAACTCACAATTTCTTTAAAAGGCCAACAGTAAAGTTGTTGACACTATGCCTTTTAGCAGAAACCAAAAGACGACATAGCCAAGGAGAACACAAACATAGAGCACATAATAGGGTATGGATCTGGAAAATAAGTTATACCCTTTTTTCTTAAGAACATCCAGTGATGAATGGGGATGAGAAATTACCACAAACCTCGAATGAAATTCCAAATGAACAAGGGTGCAGCAGCAGTAGTCGAGTGATTTGAGAATATGACAGCAGAAGGAAATCTAGAAGTACCAAAGAGAGGAAGCAAAGTACAAGTTTTTGAAGATTTCCGATAACCTTAAAGACCTGGGCTCCATAGAAAACTAAGGAATTCCACTAACATTTTAGACCAGAGGTGGGCAAACTACGGCCCACGGGCCACATCCAACCTGTGGGACCATCCTGGCCAGCCCGGGGAACCCCTGGCCCCTCCCCCAGGAACAGGGAGCACTGGATGGGAGTGCAGTCCTCTGGGGGTGGTTAGGAGCAAGGGTCCCAGGAGGGGGCGATCAGGGGACAAGGAGCAGGGGGAGTTGGATGGGTTGGACTAACAAACTTTAGCGTGTAGAAAAGGTTTGCTATACTTTGACATGTGCTAGCCTATCTTCAACTTGATTGAAGTACAACAAAAACTAGATTTTTAGAATGCATTATTTAGAACTTTAGCTAACACCCCACTCCCAGCTAACACATTAAAAATGTTATCCTATTCAAAATAAACCATCAGAGCTAGCATGTTCTGTAACATTGATACAGCCACACAGATCAGAGGGCCTGCAAACACTTACATATGCTTAACTTTAAGTACATGTGAAAGACTTTGCCTAGAAGTACAACTTTTGCATCCAATTATAATGTTCTAATTAATGCAGTATAATCCTCTCGTAGCGCGTACATAGATATATCTGTATTAAACCAGTAGAGTAGTATAGCTATTCTCTTGTGGGAACAGAAATAAGTTATAACAGTATAAATAAGCCCACTCTAGCATGTTTACCTGTGTAACTATTAAGGAAAAAAATAATCATACTCCTTAAAAGAAATAGTTATATCAGTACAAATCTGTGTGTAGACCAGGCCTAGGTGTTTGCAGAATGAGGGCCACAGATTTGAGTTCATCAATATTGAAGAACAACACATTGTCATCAGCAATTGTAGCTAAAACAACGTAAGGATCATTAAAGTACACAGAAACAGTAAAACAGGTCAGAGCTCAACTTCCTGCAATTATTGACCAACTTCAACATTATGAGTAAGAGAAAGCACTGCCAGGCAAGAGTCACTAAATAACTAGTGTAAAGAGTTGTCACTTTGGATGGGCTATCACCAGCAGGAGAGTGAATTTGTGTGGGGGGGTGGAGGGTGAGAAAACCTGGATTTGTGCTGGAAATCACTTTAGATAAGCTATTACCAGCAGGACAGTGGGGTGGGAATAGGTATTGTTTCATATTCTCTGTGTATATATAAAGCCTGCTGCAGTTTCCACGATATGCATCTGAGGAAGTGAGCTGTAGCTCACGAAAGCTTATGCTCTAATAAATTGGTTAGTCTCTAAGGTGCCACAAGTCCTCCTTTTCTTTTTGTAAATAACTAGGATTATCTAGAAGCATTAGAAACAACAAAAAAGCAGCAGGTACCATGCATTTTGGATTGCATTTATATAGACTAAACTCTTAAGGAGGTTACATAATTTTTTAAGAGAACTTATGTTATAAAGATATCATCACAGGAAGGCCAATAGCACATAGCTTATTAGGATTAGTAGCTGTGGCTGGGAAGTTTAGTACCTCTTTTCCTCTTGACTTCCATAAGTGTGTGTGTGATTAAAGCTTGGGAGATTCCTAGGTTAGCAGGATGTGCCTTGGCTGTTTTAGTACATTAAGGAGATACACATAATCCATCATGTAACATAATAATGAAATAATACTTTAGTCTGTTTCATTTGTTCATATAATTGCTCTCCTCCCTAAAACTTATTTAAGTCTTTATTAAGTAAAACTTTTCCTGATTAATAATGTAAGCCCCAGAGCTAGGTGGCTTGAAAGGAAAAGCAGCTCTCCACTCTCAGTAGGAGAATAAAGAAACTAGCGGAAGTGTTAAAGTTAGAATTGGTCGGGAAAAAAATTGATGGAACCATTTCCCATAGAGAATGCTATTCCAGAGTCAAAATGTTTCATAAAATTGTGACAAACTTGACATGAAAAATATTGGAATAAAGCATACTGATTTTTTGTTGTGAAATGACTCATTTTAAAAAAAAATGAGTTTCATATCATAATGCAAAAGCAAAGCTGATATAAAAGATGTTGATTTTGTTGAAACATTCTGTTCCAATTAACTAAGATTTTGGGGGGTAATTTTCTTTTGTGGAGAATTTAAAAGTTTTCCATGTTGTTTCTAATCGGAATGAAAACAGATGAAGACATTTTTAAATCCTTTGTGATGTCCCCTGCACAACAGCTCTAGTTAAAATTGCTAGTTATACCCTTCTAATTTGGTTTCAGAACAGTGTGCACACACAGGGGTGAATTAAACACTAATCAGTAGTCGATAACCTGGATGGTCTTCCACTCACATAGAATAATCCTAGGACAATATGCTGTCTGAATCCAAGGGGAACCAACTTTACCAGTTTGATTGCAGGGGTCCATAACAAAGCAATGGATCACCTGACAAGGGAGATGAAACCATTGGGAACGGTCATCTGACACAGAGGGACCAGAACTTCATACAAGGAAAGCTCTTATAAGCCATTATAGAGACCAGACCAGATGTTAAGGCTGTGCAGAAGAAGGATAAAAGGAGGGTCCCTGGGACCCTATAAGGATACTGACCAAAATCCAAAGAGTTGTGAGGAAACTGAGGCAGAATTTACATGCAGGTATTATAATTTTTCTACATATCTATATATTTCTTGTGCTGTCTAAGAATAAAGCCGTGAGGATGTTTAGAAATTCCTTTGGTAAGTCTGCATGTTACTTACTTTCACTGCCACATAGACTGAAAGGGAAAACAGTAACTCAGAGGATCCACAACTTCAGTGGAACTATGGAAGGAAATCAAAGCACAGAGCTACTGGGGAGACTTGGGGGAGCTGGTAACTATGGCCCCAGTCCTGCAAGATGATCTATACAAGTTGATTTCCGTGCCCATGCAGTGCCCCATTGACTTCAAGGGGCTGTGTGCAAATGGACCCTCACACCTGTGGAAAGCTCTACAAAGGCCGCTGGGCTCTGCTTGGGGACAGAGGTCCACTCATACAGATCCATTTGTAGGATTGGGGCTCTCATTTCTACAATTCATTACTTTCTATTACTCATTCATCTGAGATGCCACATCGTAAAATTACTATGTTTCTTGTACAAGACATCTACTTCCTTTATAATCTAGTTACTAGGAAATTTAGCTATTTAACTTGTTCGGATCATCTCAAAGGACCCAAAGGAGAGATATATTAAAAAACAAATATCAAGTGTACACTAAACGATGAAATCTGTGAAAATAAGAATACAGTCACAAAAGCATCAGCCATTACAAGACAAAAAGAAATAAACTGAACATTTCCCATCACTTAACAAAAGCGTAACACCAAAGTCTTTAGCTATATTAACATTTAGGGAACATGCACATTACAGCCTGTTACAAATTTCTAAAAGTAAGGTGGTATAGCACAACACATGTTTCAACTTAGCCTTGTGTAGCTGACAAGTATGTTAAGGCATGAAATCATAGCATAAAGTTAAGTTATAATTCAAGGCAAAAGCTATTTATGTCATCTAAGTATTATAAGCCTTGGAAATAGAGGTATACTTTAAATTGGTAGATGGAACATTTTCAAAAATAAGGAGGCATCAATATCCCCTTTATAGGAAAAGTCTTCAAGACTTGGAAAAGAGTCTGCCAAAAGCAAAGTAGTGTGAAAGTAAGAGTTAAAAGAGAAGGACTGTATACCATACAAGTCACTCATTAAAAAGTATTTCTGAATGACTTGTTTTCCATCAAATGTTTTAAATGCAAGGAAGAAATAAATAAATGCCATAATGTTTCTAAAACATGCTAGCCCATTTTCTTTTGATTTCCTATATTTAGATACTTACAATGCTAAGGAAAAAAAACAGATTTACTCTTTGTAAGCTTCATATCAGTATGTACTGAACCTAACAGTATCTAAGCTCTTCATTAAACTCCATTATAATTATTAAAAACATAACACCTCATCATCCTTAAAGCAAGGTGATTATATTCTGAGAGGTAAACTGTTCGCTGTTTCTTAGGGGTCTTCACATACATATACTTAATTTACAAATAAAAAGGATGGGGTTTTCCCCTAACTACTAACTGAGAATGCAACATAGGATTTTAAAATTAAGCTACACTGTTTTCTTCTCACACATCACCACAAGTGACACCTGGTAAATCCTACAGACTTTTGTGAATTTGCACAGATGGATCTAGTTAGAACTTAGTAAACAATACTGTTTGATGAAGAAGGAACCGAATCCAAATCACTCTACAAAAGCACTCTGCTGCATTAACAGGAGCAAAGAGCAGAAAAACCTTATTTTTTTGTCAATGAATACACACAGGAAACTGATCCACTGGTTATAAATGTGTCATTTTTACAGTGTTTTTTTCAGACTAGAACTTTAAGGCCAAACCTTGCTGTTCTATTTATAGCATTCCCACTTACATTGTGAATGTGGCTCTACTACTGTGTCAGGCAAGAAAAGGGAACAAGATAATCTAAGCTAGACACTATTATTATTATTATTACTATGTTCCATACAACTCAAATATTCAATACCATCATTTAAATCCTCTTTCATTAATATAATTTATTGTGGAATAATTTTCCAATTTGCAATTTCAGCATAGGATAGTTGTGAAAAACATCAAGACCAGAATTACTTGAATCTTTGTTAGTGACAACCCAGACTGCTAAAGTAAAAAGCCATGGGGGATAACAGCAATATAATCAGAATTGCAGAATGGAGTGTAACATTGGACTCTCTTCTCAGACCCTACGCTACCAGCACTCCTAGCTATCTTCGAGACACCACCGACTTCCTGAGGAAACTACAATGCATTGGTGATCTTCCTGAAAACACCATCCTGGCCAACACCATCGTGGATGTAGAAACTCTTTACACCAATATTCCACGAGGATGGACAACAAGCTGTCAATAACAGTATCCCTGATGAGGCCACAGCACACCTGGCGGCTGAGCTTTGTGACTTTGTCCTTACCTACGACCATTTCAGATTTGGGGACAACTTATATCTTCAAGACAGCAGCAATGCTATGGGTACCCGCACGGCCCCACAGTATGCCAACATTTTTATGGCTGACTTAGAACAACTCTTCCTCAGCTCTCGTCCCCTAGCACCTCTCCTCTACTTGCGCTACATTGATGACATCTTTCTCATATGGACTCACGAGAAGGAGGCCCTTGAAGAATTCCACCTAGATTTCAACAATTTCCACCCCACCATAAACCTCAGCCTGGACCAGTCCACACAAGAGATCCACTTCCTGGACACTACAGTACAAATAAGCGATGGTCACATAACCACCACCCTATACCAGAAACCTACTGACCGCTATATTTACCTACATGCCTCCAGCTTCCATCCAGGACACATCACACGATCCATTTTCTATATCCAAGCCCTAAAATACAATCGAATTTGCTCCAATCCCTCAGACAGAGACAAACACCTACAAGATCTTTATCAAGCATTCTTAAAACTACAATACTCACCTGGGGAAGTGATGAAGCAGATTGACAGAGGGAGACGGGTACGCAGAAGTCACCTACTACAGGACAGGCCCAACATGGAAAATAAGAGAACCCCACTGGCCATCACATACAGCCCCCAGCTAAACCTCGCCAGCACATTATCAGCAATCTACAACCTATCCTGGAAAATGATCCCTCACTCTCACAGACCTTGGGAGGCAGGCCAGTCCTCGTTTACACACAGCCCCCCAATCTGAAGCAAATACTCACCAGCAACTACCCACCACAGAAACACTAGCCCAGGAACCTATCCTTGTAGCAAACCTAATTGCCTACTCTGTCCCCATATCTACTCTAGCGACACCATCGGAGGACCCAACCACATCAGCCACACCATCAGGGGCTCATTCACCTGCATGTCTACTAATGTTATATATGCCACCATGTGCCAGCAATGCCCTTCTGCCATGTACATTGGCCAAACCGGACAGTCCCTATGTAAAAGAATAAATGGACACAAATCAGAGATCAGGAATAGTAATATACAAAAAGCCAGTAGGAGAACACTTCAATCTTCCTGGACATTCTATAACAGATTTAAAAGTAGCTATACTTGAACAAAAAAACTTCAGAAACAGACTTCAAAGAGAAACAGCAGAACTAACATTCATTTGCAAATTTTAACACCATTAATTTGGGCTTGAATAGGGACTGGCTGGCTCGCTACAAAAGCAGCTTTGCCTCTCCTGGAATTGACACTTCCTCACCAATTATTGGGAGTGGACTACATCCACTCTGATCGAATTGGCCCTGTCAACATTGGTTCTCCAGTTGTGAGGTAACTCCCTTCTTGTCATGTGTCAGTATATAATGCCTGCATCTGGAATTTCCACTCCATGCATCTGAAGAAGTGGGTTTTTTACCCACGAAAGCTTATGCCCAAATAAATCTGTTAGTCTTTAAGGTGCCACCGGACTCCTTGCTGTTTTTATAACAGACTCTTTCAGTGAATGCATTGTAAAGACAAAACAACTTGTTTCAAGTACTATGGGCTAGATCAGGGGCAGGCAAACTTTTTGGCCTGAGGGCCACATTGGTTTTCCAAAATTGTAACAGCCAGGTGTGGCCTGGCCCCCGCCCCCTATCCGACCCCCCCTGCTTCTCACCCCGACACCCCCCCCAGGACTCCTGCCCCATCCAGCCAGCCCTGTTCCCTGACTGCCCCCAGAACCTCCCACCCAACTGCCCCCCACAGCCCCATCCAACCCCCCCCTCCTTCCTGACTGCTCCCCTGGGACCCCTGCCCTCATTCAACCCCCCTGTTCCCCGCCCTCTGACCACCCCAACCCCTATCCACACCCCTGCCCCCTGACCACCACCCCAAACTCCCCTGCCCTCTATCCAACCCCCCCTGCTCCCTGCCCCCTTACCGCGCTGCCTGGAGCACCAGTGGCTGGCGCCACTACAGCCACGCCGCCCAGAGCACCAGGAGAGCCAACCGTGCCACCCAGCTGGAGCCAGCCACGCCACTGCGCAGCCAGAGCACGGGTCAGGCTGCAGCTCTGCAGCTGTGTTGCCTGGAAAGAGCTCTCAGCCCTGCCGCCCAGAGCACTGCACCAGCGGTGCAGTGAGCTGAGGCCGCAGGGGAGGGGGAACAGCAGGGGTGGGGCCAGAAGCTAGCCTCCCGGGCCAGGAGCTCATGGGCCAGGCAGGAGGATCCCACGGGCCCTCTGAGCTAGATCCACAAAACGACTTAGGAATAGCCATGCTCAACATTACAACATCTAACTTTTAGGAGCTCTGCTGCCAAGTGAAATCTTTAGTCTTGAGTTAGTCACCCAGCCTCCCTGTACCATCCACTGGGAGAGTTAAGCACTTGAGGACGGGATTCACAGAGGATAACATACTGAACGGGGTGCTGCCCTAGACATCAGGAAATGCTGAGGAGCGGAATCTAAGCCCCACTCCTCAAAGGCAGTTAGGTACCTAAGTCTGGCCCAGAGTTAGTCAGTCTATGGCCCGCGGGCCGGATCCGGCCCATGAGCTGTTTTAAGCCAGCCTGCAAGCCATGCCAAGCGACTCGACCCCACTCCGGCGCTCCAGCCAGGGTGCTGTGTCAGGGGCTGCACCAGACAGTTTTGACCTTCTCTGCAGACACTGGGTCAGGGGCCACACCATGTGGCTTGGCCCTGCTCTGGCTGGGGAACTGGGTCGAGGGCCACACCACATGGCTCAACCCCAGCCGGGGTGCAGGGTCAGGGGCTGCAAAATGCAGCTCCCAGAAGCAGCGGCATGGCCCCACTCCAGCTCCTATGCGCTCCAATGGGAGCTGGAAGGGCGGTGCCTGCAGAACCGCCTGGCTGCACCTCCGTTTAGGAACCGGAGAAGATACATGCCACTGCTTCCAGGAGCCACTTGAGGTAAGTGCCGCTTTGAGCCTGCACCCCTCAGCCTCTCCCCACGTCCCAACCCCCTGCCCCAGCCCTGATCCCCCTCCCGCTCTCCAAACCCCTCAATCCCAGCCCGGAGCACCCTCCTGCACCCCAAACCTCTCATCCCCAGCCCAGAGCCTGGGCCCCCAGCCAGAACCTGAACCCCTTCCCACACTCCTGCCCCAGCCCTGATCCCCAGAGCACGCTCTTTACACCCCAAGTTCCTCATCCCCAGCCCCACCCCAGAGTCTGCACCCCAACCCCAATTTTGTGAGCATTCATGGCCCACCATATAATTTCTATTGCCTGATGTGGCCCTCGGGCCAAAAAGTTTGACCATCCCTGGTCTGGAGTGATTATCTCCACTCCAGATTCATAGCCATGAATCCATTCCTGGAATTAGACACCTTAACCACATCTCATAAGCACACACACACACACACACGCCACAGAGAGAGAGCACAAGCAAAACCTCCACTCCATTATAGTCAATAACCTGGTGGTCAAAGCATTTACATGGGATGAGGTAAACATGGGCTCAAGTCCCTGTTCTTAAACAGACAGAATGGGAATTTACAAATAGGTATCCCACATTGTAGATGAGTACTCTAAACCACTGAGCTATTGGCTATGTATGTACATACGTACGCACACATCCACTTCAAAAAATTCCCAATCTGCTCACACCTGGCTGTCCTGGACTGGGCCTGATCCAGTCAACATGCCATGAAAATGCCTCCCAGATCAGATCCCACAGGCAAAACAGACTGAGGAACACCTAATTTGAGAATCCCAGTGGGGCTGTGAGCTGCTCAGCAACACCAGGATTTATGTGGCTTTGTGCATTCACACCAGCAGAAATTTAGCCACCACAAGGAACCTCCAAGGTTAAACAGCAACTGCGAGGCAGTTTTAAGGATCTCAGAGAATGCCTAAATGTTGGACTTAGGCATGCCTAAAGTCCCTTTGTGGGATCGAGCCCTGTGTGTCTTATACAATAAAAACTACGACTTGTAAGATAGCTTGTTTTTAACGGTGCAATGGGACACTAGATGGGGAGGGCTCTGGTTTACTACAGAGAATTCTTTCCCAGGTGTCGGCTGGTGAATCTTGCCCACGTACTCAGGGTTTAACTGATCACCATATTTGAGGCTGAGAAAGAATTTTCCCCCAGGTCAGATTGGCAGAAATCCTAGGGTTTTTTCACCTTCCTCTGCAGCATCGGGCACAGGTCACTTGCAGGTTTAAACTAGCGTAAATGGTGGATTCTCTGAAACTTAAAGTCTTTAAACCATGATTTGAGGCACTCACTAACTCAGCCAGAGGTTAAGGGTCTATTACAGGAGTGGTTGGGTGAGGTTCTGTAGCCTGCAATGTGCAAGAGGTCACACTACATGATCATGATGGTCCCTTCTGACCTTAAAGTCTATGAATCATTGATTATACAAATTAAGTCAAACACTCTGATTCCCAATAATATAAAAACAAAACAAATTATATATTTCTTCAAGCTTCATGAGCTATCAAATAATTTTTAAAATCCTTTTCTCTCAATCTTCTACTCTAGCACTCTTTCCAATAGAAGAATTGTGCACAGTTGTCTCCGATATAAAACTGTTCTCATAAATTCAGTCGATGTAAGGGAACACTTCCGCACAGGACTGAGGGAAAAGAGGGCTACAAGCGCTACACAAAACTCTTAATATAGACACGTATGTATTACTATCTTTAAAAAGATGGATTGAAACAAATAAGTAGTCTTAAGTGTCTATTTAGGGTCAGAGTCCCCTTTTTTATTTGTAATCTGATAGTCAAATCCATAGCTACTACATGTTGAAGACCATCAGCAAACAAATGGAATAAGGAAATATAAACACTGATATCCATATTGTTGTTTAGTGTACTTAACACAATTCTTTGGCTTTAATTACTTTTGTATACATGAAAATTCTTGAGCTGGTGAAAGATTATTGCTACTGAGCTTCATAGAAAAACTGCACAGGAACATATTGAAAAACTGTTTATGTATCACTGAAGTAACCCAAATTTAAAAAACAGGAATCTTAAATTTAAGTTTTGCTTTCAACATACTAGAGTAGGTGAGGGAAAACACAGATTTGATGTGTAAAAGTAATCAGTTTCCACAAAGTATCCACATTATCATCATTGTTCTGATTTCATTTATTAAATTTTCCATGTAAGAAGTGTTATTGGCCTGTCTCTATGTTATAGGGACTGATCACTTAAAAATTCACTGCGGAGACAGTTTACCAGTTTTCCAGATAAGTGATTGTTAAATTACAAAGTTTAGTTTGGTCACTTCAATCTAATTGCTACAGCAGTCTTTTCACATTGATAATGTTTTCTGAAAACAAGATAGATATTCTACAGGAATTCAGTTAATATTAGAAAAACATTCTGTGTTCTCTTCAATTAAAAGTGTGAATTAACTGCCCCAATTATAAAACATGTAAAACAGATGATAAAATTATAGGCCCCTTATAAATGCTTATAATTACAAACCTCTAGCAAGTAATTAGGTGTTAAAGAATCTGCATAAATAAGGATCAAATATGTCACTAATATTAAGTGTTTTATGAAACAAAAAAATAATTTCCTCAACAATCTTATCAACACAAGACAGTTCTTCAAATAAATCAATTTGTAAAATACTTTGAAGAGGTACAGTGCTATATATGTGATAAGTATTCCTACTATTTGGCACATGTTCCTTTTCCAATATATTTAAAATAAGAAATGTGGTTCTAAATGGATGTGTTAAACATGATTTGTCTTCTCCCAGTCAAGATTTTTTCCCAAAATAAGACAGTGCTTGAAGAAGTCAAGTGTCACCAAGACTGTATTATTTGTATTTTATTATTCAGAATTCACTAGTTACAATGGGATCTCATCTTTCTTTTCTGACTCCTGTTTGTTAGCAGTTTCCTTTGGAAGTGGAACCACCCAACTATTAAGACAATTTGTTGTTGCTTACAAAAGTTTAATACTTTTTTTAAAGCAACCAATTAATGATCCTCCTAAATGTGAATGAGTATAAAAAATCTGAACACAGTTATTGAAAAAATAAATGTTAAGAAAATGATACAAAAGTTCTGCTATATCAACACTTACATTTAAGACTTTCAGTTATAAGTGTAAAAAGAAAAGGAGTACTTGTGGCACCTTAGAGACTAACAAATTTATTTGAGCATAAGCTTCCGTGAGCTACAGCATCTGATGAAGTGAGCTGTAGCTCAGGAAAGCTTATGCTCAAATAAACTTGTTAGTCTCTAAGGTGCCACAAGTACTCCTTTTCTTTTTGTGAATACAGACTAACATGGCTGCTACTCTGAAACCAGTTATAAGTGTATTACTACAAGTAAGTAATGTTTCAAATGTCAAATTAGCAGTATCTGTATTTAAGGCTATCAATGTGTCAACTAGTTTTTAATTCTATTATGTATTACAGTAGTGCCTGCAATGTACTAGGTGCAGTACAGACATACAGGGAAAAACAACCCATGCTCCAAAAAGTTTATATTCTAAAAAGAGACAAATGAAGCTAAGAATGGAGGCAAAAAAGACAACATACAAGTAGTGTGTGTATTTCATAAAGCATACCCTTTACTTTCAACTGCCCTGCCTCCTCCACATTAGATGGCTAAATTGTTGGAGACATCACAGCAAAGGTGAGGTCATAAGGAGGATTCCAACTGAGTGGAAATTTCACACTTTAAAATCTAATGTATTTTACTTTCTTTGCTGCTTAGTTATGGCACCAAAAACCTGTATACATGATACAAGTCAGCACGCAACATGCAGAAAAGAACTACTGAGGAAAACTGGCACCCTTTGAGGTGGTTTCTATTATCTATGAAACAGCAAATTAGGAAATATTTAGTAATATGGCAACTAAAATGAGATTGCAATTTTTTGAAAAGTTCAAGTCCATTTACCTTTACTACTCCAGAAATAAAGATGACCAATAGAAAAACACAGTTAAAGCAACTCTGTTTTAAAAACAATACTACACACAAACTATTATTCAATGTATTTTGTGATTGACTTGGAGAGAAGAGGCCAAGGTGAAAACGATTAAACGAATCAGAGTAGCCCTATAACAAAAAAAAACAACCACTTCTGCAAGTTACACTGCAACGAACATCTGTCAACTTTTCTTAGCTATGTGAACTTCTTAGGATATTTACAAAGTTTGCAAGAGTTTCCAAGTCATTTATAGCCAGTTTAAATGCAGCTGGAAACTAAACTCGGAGAAGTGACTTCATAACTGAAAGATCATCCTAGCAGCGCTTGGCCAGCCTCCCCAGAGCTGCCGTTCAGAGCACCTCACCTACTCGGGGAAACACGGTGTATCCCAGCGGGGCACAGACTGGAGCTCGTAACAGCTGCTCGGAGCCTGGAAGACACCATCCTCGAAGGACACTAGCTATGAACCAGCGGTGCCCGGCGTCGGGCTGGAAGATGCTGATCAGCTTCCCCTGCCCGGCTCAGAGCCCCCCAACCTCGGACCCCCCCCCCACCTCGGGACCCCGCCCGCCAGCCCCCGCCCCTCGCCCGGGGCCACCCCTCGCGGACAGCGGCCAAGCAGACCGACCCGGGGCCGGGCAGCCTCCCACGAGGCCCCCTACCGCCCACACCCCGCAAACTTTCGCCCCGGCCCCAGCGCAGCGGGCGGCTCCCCGGGCAGCGTGCCCCCGCCCCGCCCCCGCTCGGTACCTGCCGCACCATGGGGCAGCGCCGCCCCGCTGCTCCCGGCCCGGGGCGCCTCTCTCCCGCGGGCCGCGCCGAGCAGGTGCCGGGCTCCCCGCACGCGACCAGGAAGCTGCGCCGGACTGCGCACCACGGACCCGCTCCCAGCGCCGCCGCCTCCCCGCTGGGCTCGCCCGGCTGCGCCCGCAACCGCCCCCTAGCGGCGCCCGCGAGCCCCGGCCCGCCGCTCGGCAACCCTCGGCCGCTGCCGGAGGGGGGAGGGGCGCGGGCCGAGTGACCTCACGGGGTGGTGCTCCACCCACCCCCCCCCCCGCAAGACGCGCCTGCGCAGTGGAGCCGCCCCGCGCCCGCAGCCTGGGGAGGAGCAGGTGGCCGAGATCCGCGCCGAGCCCCGCCTGAGGGCGGGGTGCCAGGGGCTGGCTAACGCCGCGGGGGAGGCGGCCCCTGCCGCTGCCCGCCGGGGTGTGAATCGTCCTTTTTGCCCCGGCACCACCAGGGTGCGTTGAGCTCTCCGCTTGCAAACCCGTGTGCCTGGGAGCGGCCTCGGGAGGGGCGCCTAGTGCAGGGTTCACCCCGCAGCTGGTGCTGGCAAAGGACCGCAGGGTAGCGTCCCCCCGCGGCTCACGGTTGCCCACTGTCGAGTCCCGCCAACACCCTCGCCCTGGCCCCTCCCCGGCGCTGCTCGCCCTCCCCGCCCTCCCCGCCACACTCTCACCGGGCAGGGGGTTGGGCTGCACGGGGGGCACCAGCTCGGGGAGGGGGCTCAGGGTTGGCAACTTTCCACTGGCTCAGAGCCAAACACCTTTGCCCTGCCTCGCCTCTGAGGGGCCCCCGCCCCCGGCTCGCCCCGTTCCGCCCCCGGCTCGCCCCGTTCCGCCCCCGCCGCTGGCTCGCCCCCGCCGCACTCGCTCCTGTTCACCGGGCTGGCGTGCGGGAGGGGGTGAGGGCTCCGGCTGAGGGCGCGGGCCCTGGGCTGGGGCCGGGGGTGGGGGGGTTTGGGATGCAGGAGGGAGCTCCGGGCTGGAGGGTGGAGCCGAGGGGTTCGGCGTATGCGGGGGGGCTCCGGGCTGAGGCAGGGGGTCGGGGTGTGGGAGGAGTTACGGGCTCAGGGCTGGGGGTGCGGGTTCCGGAGTGGGGCCAGAAATGAGTGGTTCTGGGCACGGGAGAGGGCTCTGCGCTGGGGCAGGCAGTTGGGGTGCAGGGTGAGGGGCTCTGGGGTGGGGCTGGGGATTTGGGGTGCAGGAGGGTGCTCCGGTCTGGGTCTGAGGGGTTTGGAGGGTGGGAGGGGGATCAGGGTTGGGGCAGGAGAGCTCCGGGGTGGGGAACCTCTTTTCTGTCACAGGCCATTGACCCACATACAGAAATTAATCGCGGGCCATTCACTCACCCGCCCAAGGGGGCGCGGAGGCTCAGAGCTTCCCCCTGCAGCGGGGTGAGCTGGTGCTTGGGGTGGGGCGGGGCGGGAAGCGGAGGCTCAGGGCTTTCCCTGCTTGTGGCTCCAGCCCCGGGAGGGGAGGGGGACCAGAGGCTCAGGGCTTCCCCCCACTCGTGGCTCCAGCCCCACAGGGGAGTGTGCAGACGCTCAGGGCTTCCCCCTGCAGCGGGAGGAGCTGGCACAGGGGAACCCCGCCGGGCTGGATGAAATTAACCCCGGGGCCAGATTTGGCCCCGGGGGCTCTAGGTTCCCCACCCCTGCCCTACGCATAGGAGCCGGAGGGGGGTACATGCCAACTGCTTCCCAAGAGCCACGAGGAGCATGGCGCTGCCAACTGGAAAGTCAACGGCCCAATCAGCAGTGCTCACCGACTTACCGGAGTCGAAAACCGGACATCTGGTCACCCTAGGCTGGGATAGGGGTTTAGGGTGCGAGAGGAGGGTGTGGGCTCTGGAATGGGGCTGCGGATTGGCGTACAGGATGGGGTGAGGGGGTGCAGGCTCTGGGACGGAGTTTGCATGCTGGAGGGGGTTCAGGGCTGGGGCAAGGTGTTGGGGTGCGGAAGGGGGTGAGGGCTCCGGCCAGGTGGCACTTACCTCAGGCAGCTCCCAGTCGGTGGCGCAGCGGTGCTAAGGCTCTGGCATCGCACCTCTCCCGGAAGCAGCCAGCACATCCCTGCGGCCCCTGGAGGGGTCCCAGAGGCTCTGTGCTCTGCCCCTGCCTGAAAGCGCTGCCCCTACCTGCAGGCGCCACCCCCACAGCTCCCATGGGCTTCAGTTTATGAAATTAACCACGGGGCCAGATCTGGCCCGTGAACTCTAGGTTCCCCACCCCTGCCCTACGCGTAGAGCCCCCTGGCCCCTCCTCCAGGGGCAGCAGGGACCTGCCGGCCACGTCTGGGAGTGGCACAGGGCCAGGGCAGGTAGGGAGCCTGACTTAGCCCTGCTGTGCTGCCAGACTTTTAGCAGCCTAAAATCTCCTGGTTTGGTTTAAGTAGCCTCCGGGAGATAGAGCCCGATTCTGGGAGACTCCCAGTGAAACTGGGAGGGTTGGCAACCCTACCTCAGCTTGACATGAACTAAGCGGTCCTATAGACTCTCTAGGGGCCCAATTCCACAAAGTATTTAACTGCATGCTTACATCTGGGACATTCTTTGACTCAGTCTCGCCGCCCCTTGTATGAAATCTATGTCTTGCTTATGGATGTATCATGTATTAACATCTTGGTGCTCAAAGTTTAGGATCTATCCAATCTCTGTACTACCTGACTTGCTATACAGGTCAATAACCTGAGCCGTCTTACAGACTCAGACTTTAAGGCCAGACAGAATCATTGTGATCATCTAGAGTGATCACTTGTGCATTGGAGGCCACAGATCCTCACCCACCCACTGCTGTAAGAGATCCAGAATCTTTGAGTTACTGAAGTCCTTAAATTTTGTTTTAAGAGAATCCACAGTTTACTCTAGTTCAAACCAGCAAGTGACCTGTGCCCCATGCTGCACAAAAAGGTTAAAAAAAAAAAAAACAGGGTCTCTGCCAATCTGACCTTGGAGAAAATCCCTTCTGACCCAAAATATGATGATCAGTTAGACCCTGAGCGCATGGGTGAGACCCACCAGCCAGACACCTGGTAAAGAATTCTCTGTAGTAACTCAGAGCCCGCCCCCTCTCTCGTCCCACCTCTGGCTGCTGGAGATATTTGCTGCTACTGTAGCAGTTGCAGATGGGCCATATCCCATGGTAGGAAACTTTCTCATATCATCCTCTCCTTGAATGTATCAAGCTCAGTCTTGAAGCCACTTAGGTTTTTTGCCCCCACTACTTCCTTTGGAAGACTATTTCAGAATTTCACTCCACTGATGGTTATAAACCTTCCTCTAATTTCAAGCCTAAATGTATTGATGACCGGTTTGTTCCATTTGTTCTTGTGCCAAAATTTGCTCTTAACTCCTCTCCTTCCCTGGTATTTTATCCCTCTGATGTATTTATAGACAGCAATCATAGCTCCCCTCAGACTTCGTTTGGTTAGGTAACCAAGCCAAGTTCAAGTCTCCTCTCATAAGGTAGGTTTTCCAGTCCTCTGATCCCTAGTAACCCTTCTCTGTACCTGTTCCAGTTTGAATTCCTCTTTCTTAAACATGGGAAACCAGAATTGAACACAGTATTCCCTATCAGAGAGGTTTAGATTGGAAATTCAGAAAAACTTCCTAACTGTAGGTTAACAGACACCCATCAGAGATGATCTAGATAATATTTAGTCCTGCCATGAGTGCAAGGGATTGAACTAGATGACTTCTCCCGGTCCCTTCCAGTCCTACAGTTCTATGAGGTCTCATCAGTGCCTTGGATAATGGTGGTACCGCTTTCCTATCTGTAGGAGAAATATCTCTCCTGTTGCATTTTAGGATTGCATTAGCTGCATCACGATAGCAGTTCATAGTCCTCCTGCGATCAACCACGGCACCCAGGTCGTTCTCCTTCTCTGTTGCTTCCAACTGATAGCAAAGATTCTTGTTGTTAGTCTCAATGACCTTGCAGAATTAGATACATACAGTCAGTGCTAAATCCTGAGTATAAAGTATTTTGATTTTGTGTGAAATATCACAATCTCAAAGAGATCTGACCTTCCTTTGATTGCTCATTCTTCCTTAGATTGCTCATTCTATTCAAAAGCGGGGTTATATGCTCTTCAGCCATGCCACCAGGGTAGACAAAAATACCCCAGCACACCGTGCTCGCAAGCTGTCAATCAATGCACAAAGGGATGCATGCCCTGGCCCTACATGGGGCCTCCAGTGGGGCCACCCCAGAGATTCATGTATTGGCAGGATTGAGCCAGACCTAGGAACTTCACTACATGATGCCTGGTGCGATGCCATGAATCATGGTCACTCTAGCTAGAGCAACAGTCCCCAGTAGATTATGTGGGTTTGATGAGTAAATCCAGCCCTATCCAGGAAAGTTAGGTGTATGCTTAATTTTAAACACAGGCTTGAGTCCCATCTGCATCAGTGGATCAAGGCATAACTAGAAAAGGCAGACAAAGTTTGGGAGGGAATACAGAGGAACACAGATGAGACAGGATTAGCCCAAGGTCACAGAGTACTGTCACATTGTCTCTGGGTACATGTGTATGAACTTAATTTAAAAATGTCAGTCACTTGACAAATGACAACTAAAACTAAAAAAACTCAACCCCATGTGCAATGGCAAAATATTACATTCCATCGTCGAAAGCCTGAGTAAATAGTTGGACTCTACACCACGCAACAAACTATAGGACTGTGGTACTATAGGTGGAAGAAAATTCTACAATTAAGCAAAGTTCATTGAAAATATGTTCTTTTTACAAACACATGAATTGTCACACATGATCAGATCAGGGGTCCATCTAATCCAATAGCCTGTCTCCAACAGAGCCACTCCTTCTTTAGAGGTCCCTTGTGAAGGACAGGATTCCCTACTATAATGCACTTTTCTGCTGCCTTTAGAAAAAATTGAACCTCCTTAAAATAATACTGTGTACTTTCTGAAGTACTCAAAGTACTATATAAACATAAATTAATTGAGCTCCACATCTTCCCTTAGCAGTAAGGAAGTAACATACCTATTTTACAGACAGATGAAGTGAAACACGTATTAAGAGTCAGAATATAATACTCTTATTTATGTAGAGTAGTACCCTGCACCCCAAGCAGTCTACTGAAGTCCATGGGACAACTGGTGCAGTAACATTCTATTCAATGTAAGGTATTCACAACCTGACTCTGGTACCAGCCATTTTCAGGATACAGGACTAGATGGACCTCAGGTCTGATTCAGTATCCTATCAAACTGCAGCAGTATTATTGGACAATTCTTTCATTACAAGGCATGCTGGTCTACCTGGAAGAAATTTGCACCAAGTTATAATCCTTCCACCTGCAAAACTTAACATCTGAAGTACGGAGCTTTCAGCCTGATCAGTTGAATATTAAGATCACACAATCCATTTTTCTCAGTTGAACAAGCTGTTGAAAGACCAAGGCTGGAGCAGTAGATTTTACAAAAACTAAAAAGCTTTTAATATGTGCTGCCACTTAAGCCTATTCAAGTCTATCCTTCAGAACTGTATTCCCAAAGACCTCAGCTATGGAGAAGGACAGAGAATCATATTGATTTAGAATTAGGAGGGGAAGAGTGAAAGTAAATAGTTATGATTCAAGTACTAAGCCTATTGTAGAAATGGATCAACAGCGCTAGTGGGCTCTTGACTATACAGCAGCAGGTGACTCCCCCAAATATGATTCTGTATCTGCTAACCAGCCAAACACCTAGGTATGAAATACACAGTTGTATGGATGTTGCTGTAGATTCTCTTACATATCATATGACATTTGTTTCAGTTATGGCAAGGTGGAATCTAACAGTGAAACACTAATCAATTCTATCTAATTGGGTGGTTGTAATTTTGTAATAATTATTTTAAAATTGTAGATTATATATAAATGTACAAGAACTATGTTAAAAATATCAAGGTTGCAAAGTCAAGCACTCTGAAGTTAGAAAAGGCCATAATTAAGATATATATGCAACCTTAATTTGGCCCCTTTTGTATATATGTATAGGTACTGTATTATGACAGTTTTTACATGGTCATATATTAGTCTTTCCCTGCCTCATTCAGTGCATAGGATGGACAGTTCATACATCATGAGTAGCTATTCAATATTTCCTTTTATCCACATCATTCAGTGTGTGGCCCCATGTCTTATTTTCCACATGCAATCTTAAACTTGCACGAATAGCAGAATTTTTAATTTCTTTGTGGGCTTTTTTACAGCATTCATCACTATAATATTTTAATGCTTCATAACATTAATTTATCTTCATAACACGCCTGGGAGGTAAGATGGGTATTATTTTCCCCATCTTACAGAAAAGGAACTGAGACACAGAGAGATTAAGGCCCAAATTGTCAAAAGTATCCACTAATTTTGAGTGCCCAGTTTGAGATGCCTAGCACTTGATTTTTCTGAGAACATCAATTATATAGCACTTTATATGTTCAAAGCACAGCTCCCATTTAGTTCAGTTGTAGCTTTAAGTGTTCAGCACTTCTGCAAATCAGATCCCTGGATCTCAAGTTCCAAAAATGAGGAACACAATTAATGACCATCTGAAAAGTCTGGTTTGGGTGACTTGCCCAGTATCACATAGGAAATTCTGTGGTAGAAGGAGGGATCCAATTCTGCGCAGCTTTCAACTCCCTTAACCATGAGAACATCCCTTCTATGCCTGCATTCCCCTGCCTGATTCATCACACACTTTCCAGTTTCCATAGCAAATGAGGCAGGGGTCTTACAAACAAGAGTTTCCTTCATATCACATCTCAGCTTCATTCCCAGAGCCTAGTCTGCCCTGTACACTGGATGAGGCAAGGTCCTATGGAAAAAATGTGATAATGTAATTAAAGACTGTCTTATAATGCAGATACACAATGGGGGTGAATTAGAGTGGCACAGGCAATCTTATTTCTGGGATTTTCTAACTTTTGGGTGTTTGATTTTACAATCCTAACAAAGGTTATTTTAAGTTATTTCCTAGGCATTAAAAAAAAGCCAGTAACCCAGACATATCATTCCACAGGACCATACTGACCATCACATGGTTCATCAGCAGAGTTGGAACCTTTAGATCGACAGCACTGGCTTCTACCATTTGAGCTAATGCTGTAACCAGTAGTAGTAGCAGACTGTTAACCTCTCTGTGGACCAGCACTAGAGCAGGATGAGACATATGCTTTGACAAAGGGTTTCACAGTTATTTGCTGACAGCACGGGAATGCTAGGTCTCAGGAATCCTACGTTCTATTCCAGATTCTGCAGGCGACTGTGTTCTAGGGGTTGTAAACCCTTCTGCCTGCTTCCTCCGCTGAGTGTGCATCCTGCTGCCCCATCCACTCGCATGTCGTCCCCTTTAGCCCCTCTCCTACCAGCTCTTACTCCACTGACAAGCTTGTACCCTTCCCCTGTATTCTTTTCTCCCTCTCCTAGCCTGTCCAGTTCCCCTTTTTCCCATCCCGCCACCATTTTGTCACCCAGCCTGCTGCTGTTCTCCCAGCTCCTGTTCCTACCCACCCACTCCCACGCTCCAAGGCATGTATCCTCCCATTCCCACTGTGTTCTTCATTTTGTTGCATCTGAGTCAGATTGCTTCCTTCCTCAGCTTCGCGCTGCCCGGGCAGTAGTGGGTGGAGGCTGAGATCACTGCTCTCAGTTCACGGAGGGGGTGAAACATGCTGTGTGGAGACAGAATGTTCTGAGGCTTTTAGTGCCAACTCCAACAAACCTCTCCCGCAGATGTAGATTTTCAGAGGCTTACAATTTAGCCAAATTTGTGTGAATTTTCACAGGGTCAGCAAAAGGCACCACCCTGATCCCAGAGTGAGCCCCCTGCAATATTTCAAATCCTTGTTCAAAACCATGGAAGTGCTAGAGCTTCTCCACACCGTGATTGTAAGAGTTTGTTAACATGGGCAAAACACCATATTTCCCCCAGCCCCATTCTCACAAGTGGCAGAGCTAGGCTTGCTGGAACCTTCCAAGATATTGAGGCTGAGGCAGAAACCCAGCAGGGTAATTTTTGTCCCAGATGGTTAAAGATTGGCACAGCAACTGAAGACAGGGTCTTATAATGGAAATTTTTTGGCAACCTTAACTATGGACATCACTTCTACTGTCACATCACTTAACTATCACTTCTGCCTATAACAGATATGCATGTTTGGGCACACACAGAGTAATGGTCATTCCAGTTCTAGAGATATTAACGTTCCAGGGACAGTCCCTATTTTAAGTTCTATTAAATATTTCTGAAACTTGCAATATGGCTCAAACTAGAATAAACAGTGGAATTTTCAAAATAATGTAAGCAGGTTAGCGGCACAAATCCCCATTGAGTTTGTGCACTGATGTCACTTAGGCTGGAGTTTTCAAAAGTGCCTATATGTTAAGTGTGCCATATGAAGATACAGGTAGTTATACATATGTACACACCCATGAAAGATGTCATCCTTATAATTAAGCATTTGTTCACCCAAATAGAAGAGAAGTTGAGGATGGGGGTGAGGAGACTTTGGTGATATCTCTACAGTATTGTATGCAGTTCTAAACAGTGTAAGTTCTATGAACTGTAAAGCTGACTTCCAATAGAAGTAGTGGAACTTTCATTATTTCAGCCGTTTAAATAATGGACAAAGTAGTTCAGATTATATTGTTGGGAACAGTTCTATGCAGGCATAGAAATGGGATAAAATTAACTAGATAATCTTTTCTATCATTAATTTTATTATCTGATTACTATCACATGTGTGGCTAGGAGAATGAATATGTATGCATGAAGAAAAGCATTTTGGACATAAAGAAACACCTCTCTCAATTTCCCCTTTGGTTCTTTCTTCATTTGCTTCAATCCAAGAGCCGCCCTTTGATTTGCTACTATCTCAAATGTTATATTAAAGTGATAGAAAACCTTGCTTAAATTCACAGATACATTTTTATTGTATATACCTGTAGTTCTGTTTCCATATTTCAAGATACAATAAAATTTCTTCTAAAAGAAACAAAAAATATATCATTTTAAACATTTCTATCGTTTTTACTTTGTCTGATGTTGCTATCATGTGCCCTATATTTGGCTTTTAACATGTTAAGGGATATTATCACATCTCCATAGATCAAATTTGAATGGATCTTATTGAAATGAATCCATTCTATGCTATATTTTCGTAAGAATAAAACAGTGCTATGTGAATTCTCTATTAGGTACATTTTATCTTACAATTACCACTCCCCAAAGTGCAACAAAGGGCTCGTTATATGTTATAGAGTATTTGAATTTAGAGAGGAAGCACTAAAGAATGATATTTTAATTGATCCATTTCATTTGCCTGTCTTTTGGTGAGGCTTAAGAGGTACAGAGTGGGGCCTTTAGGGAGAGTGGGGCACTTTTCTTGTCCATCTGATTGATTGATTTGCATGATGTGGATGGGGTGCAATGTTGATTTGGCTATCTATTTTAATTTGTATTAGTTCTGTAGATTTTAAAGTTATGTATAAGAATATAAAGCTTTAGAAAAGACACTTTGTCCCAATGATGATATTTAGCCACCTAACTCCCATTAAAATGTAAGTTAGGCATTTTTGTTGAGTGTGAGCGTAGGGTTGCCAATTTTGGTTGGATACATTCCTGGAGTTTTCATCTCATGATAATAGTTAATTAAAGATTAATCTTTAATTCCTGGAGACTCTCGGACAATCCTGGAGGGTTGGCAACCCTATGTGGGCCTTTATATTATTTAAAAAAAGTAAAATACTGAGATTCTATTGAAAAACAATATATTGAACTGAATTCAGAACATAATACACTTTGTAACATTGCACTATTACAGCAAAGGATTGTTTTCCCTTACCTGGGCCTTCTATTCACATTTGTATACATTATGTGAAACAAAACCCTTTAAACATAGAACAATGTCACTTTCTCAGCCCCATAAGGAATATCGGTCTGAAAACCTGACTCTTAATACATTGTAGTGAAGGGACTTGATATATTCCTTATGAAAAAATACAAAATATATTTTACCATTTGGACTCTACTTTCAATATATGCCAAATCCAATCCAGGCCAAAGTGTTGTTTGTGCTTTATTGATTTGGGGTCAAAGGAAAGACTGTCATTCACTCTAATAGGAGTTGGATCAGGCTTGGCATTTCTTTCTATACTTGAATTTATTGTAATCCATCTTTTGTTTTTAATTTATGTTTGTTTATTAGTTGTGTCAGAATCAGTGCCTTGAGTTCTTAATCTATGTGACCACTCATTCTACATCGTTTGTGTTGCAATTGTCAGGGCTTATGGAAACAAAGAATCCCTTCCAACAGATGGTATATTACTAATCAATAACATTAATATTTCCATGTTATCTGGCACCCTACATACAGGAGAATAAACAGCACCTACAAGAGGATCTGATATAGCCCTAGGTTCTGAAAGCAGCCGAAACACCACAATGTAAGAGTAGTTAACTCTTTCAACGGATAAAAAATTAAACCACTTCAGGAGACTAATAATAGAGCAGCTTCCATCTGTAGGTCACAATTAATGTAAATAATAGAACCTTAGCTATATTTCTTTTATGTGGTTGTTACAGGAATATACAGATGCTGCAGCATTCTCTCATTTACAGTACAGGTCAGCCCTAGTGGCCTGCAAGGTTATAAAGTACCCATAGGGAAGGAGAATAAATAATTAGGTCTGGAGTCTGGGGGATCAGAAAGGCAGCAACTGGACTAATTGATTTTCAGATTGATATTTTAAAATATATACTGAATATACTGATGCTGTTCTCTTTTGGTGGAGGAGGGAATCAGAAGAAGGTTCTGACTGTATACTGCTACATTTGTAATAACTACAAGTTCTCTTAGATCCAAACAATGTCACACTTAAGTAGTAAGGCACACTGCGAGAGCCTTTGTTTGTATAGCTGAAAACAACATAGATTTTGTAATGAAGTTATGAACATCTGGCCCTTTTACTCCACTGACATACACTAAATGCTAATCTCACTTATACTAAGTCTCAAGAAAAATTGTTTTAAAAGTACTGAAAAACTTCTGCCATTTTAAACATTTGAATTATAGAGACAAAGAAAAATATGTTAAAGAACAGTAAGGTTACCAAGGCGGGCCCTCAAAAATTGGGAAATGCCAGAATTAAGGTTGCCCATGTGACCTTGAATCAGCCCTATTGGCAGCTATGCATTAGATACAGTCTTTAATTACATGATCTCATACTATTTTTCCCCCAAAGGAACCTCTATCATGATTTTTGCTCGAAGGGGATTCGAGACCCCAAAGCAGATGGGACTGATGGGGATGTTGCTTTCTTAGATCTGCTACTTTAAGATCTTGGGGCCAAGATTACTGCTCATCGCATCCCTTCATATCTGTTCAGTGGAGGTGAGGATGTGACCCTTAGATATATATTGTGCCACCCAAGGATATCTAGAATGTTTTCTACCTGAAACCCACTGGGTGCAAAACAAATTGCACCGATTCATCTCCATTGACTGGGGTTGCAAGTGTAAATGCAGAATTGGCTCAATTTCATTAAGAACGTGTTACAAAGCAGCCACCTGCAACTTTTCTGAAATTCAAGGACATGGGCTACTTCAATGAATATTTATGGTCGTACCTCTGTTATGGCAGCAGTTTTAATGCTTTAACTGCAACTCACAGTGTAAACATGTAAAAAGGAGAACTTCCTTTCTCCTCTTTCCTCTTGCCATATTTGTAAAGCTAATTATTTTATTTTAACAAGGTGGAATAGTATTCTCTCCGGCTATCCATCCATGTAAGTCCTTGCTTCTGCTTTTCATGGTTAAATTAGAAAAAACATGATTAAGAGAATGGTCTTATTAAAATTCTTAACCAGAAATTAAAAGGAATATGAATTAATTATAAGCAGCCAGGTAACTGTGAATCATGCCATTATATTTCCATTAAGGGAGTTCTAGTGATTTTATAAACCATGAGAATGAAGCCTGAATGGTTTATGTAGTCACAAGAAACCCTGGGTAGTTGTATATTCATGTCTTTTTTTATTTAATGGGCTATATTTGCCCTTGGTTGTGCAAAGAAGTTGCCTTTTAGAAAGTGGGAACGCTCATGTCCCACTTTAAAAAAAATTCCTCCGGTGTTACTGAATGAAGCTGTGACAATTTATACCAGCTGATCATTTGCCCCTTAGCATGTTGATATGGCAGAATTGCTTCCTTTGCTCATCTCATAAGATTAACTGCATTGAGTTTAAGGCCAGAAGGGACCATTAGATCATCTAGTCCGACCTCTGGTATATCACAGACCATCAAATTTCACCCAGATACTCCTATATTAAACCCAATGACTTTAGTTAGACTAAAACTTTTCATTTATCAGGAAACTAAACTGTTGTGTGTTGCAGGCAGAGAACAGGAGAGACAGATTTCAGAGTAACAGCCGTGTTAGTCTGTATTCGCAAAAAGAAAAGGAGTACTTGTGGCACCTTAGAGACTAACCAATTTATTTGAGCATAAGCTTTCGTGAGCTACAGCTCACTTCATCGGATGCATACTGTGGAAACTGCAGAAGACATTATATACACAGAGACCATGAAACAATACCTCCTCCCACCCCACTCTCCTACTGGTAATAGCCCATCCAAAGTGACCACTCTCTTTACAATGTGTATGATAATCAAGGTGGGCCATTTCCAGCACAAATCCAGGTTTTCTCATCCCACCCCCCCTTTTTCCAAAAACCACACACACAAACTCACTCTCCTGCTGGTAATAGCTTATCCAAAGTGACCACTCTCCTTACAATGTGTATGAAAATCAAGGTGGGCCAGAGGCGTCACCAAAGCCTGAGGGCCCTGCAATGGCAGGGAACTGAAGTGAGATATACCCAAATGATCCTAGCAGCAATCCATGGCTCATGCAACAGAGGAAGGCATCCCCACCCCTCACCCCCAAGGTTCCTGCCAATCTGACCTGGGGAAAAATTCCTTTTTGACACCAAATTTGGCAGTCAGTTTGACCCTGAGTATATGAGCAAGACACACCAACCCAGCATCTAAGAAATGTTTCTCTGTACCACCTCAGAGCACTAATCTATCGCAGCCACTGTCCTGCCTCCAGCAGTGGCCAATCTTTGATGCTCCTGAGGAAGATGAAAAACAACTCCAGAATTCATCTGGGGAAAAACAATCCTTTTTGACCCCCCTTCCACCACTGATGTCTTCCAGTCCCACTCTCCTTGACTAACCAGTAAATCCCACTCACAGGTTCTCTCTCCTCACAGCTCCAGTCTCAGACTGCTTGATCCCATCTGCTTCTATTCCACCCTGCATTCAAATCAGAAAGCTTCCTCTTCCCCACTGCCTGGGTCCCAGTGGTGGGCGGGTCACTGAGAGTCCAGGAGAGAGAGGTTCCATGCTGTCAGTTCCAGTGCCTAGCCCTGCCCTGATCCAGATCAGCCATTGCAAGGAAAATCCAGCTTCTAGCCCTGTAGCCCTGGACTGGAGCATGCTCAGTCGCTCTCTGGGGATAGGTTTCAGAGTAGCAGCCATGTTAGTCTGTATCTGCAAAAAGAACAGGAGTACTTGTGGCACCTTAGAGACTAACAAATTTATTT
Organism: Lepidochelys olivacea; assembly: GCF_965140295.1. Lineage (NCBI taxonomy): Eukaryota > Metazoa > Chordata > Testudines > Cheloniidae > Lepidochelys > Lepidochelys olivacea. The sequence goes on along the minus strand of NC_140412.1, from coordinate 160,975,316 downwards.
GAGCATAAGCTTTCGTGGGCTACACCACACTTCAGTGGATGCATGCAGTGGAAAATACAGAAGGAAGATTTTATATACACAGAGAACATGAAACAATGGGTGTTACTATACATACTATAACGAGAGTGATCAGTGAAGGTCAGCTATTACCAGCAGGAGAGAAAAAAAACCAACCTTTTGTAGTGATAATCAAGACAGGCCATTTCCAGCAGTTGACAAGAACGTGTGAGGAACAGTGGGGGGAAAAATAAACATGGGGAAATAGTTTTACTTTGTGTAATGACACATCCACTCCCAGTCTTTATTCAAGCCTAATTTAATGGTGTACAAATTAATTCCAATTCAGCAGTCTCTCGTTGGAGTCTGTTTTTGAAGTTTTTTTGTTGTAATATTGTGACTTTTAGGTCTGTAATCGAGTGACCAGAGAGATTGAAGTGTTCTCTGACTGGTTTTTGTCAAGAATTATAACATTCAAAAACCAATCGGAGAACACTTCAATCTCTCTGGTCACTCGATTACAGACCTAAAAGTCACAATATTACAACAAAAAAACTTCAAAAACAGACTCCAACGAGAGACAGTAGGAGCTGTGAGAGGCTCAAGCATACTTAGTAAGGTTGGAATCTTCAGAGATTTTAGTTAAGTCAAGTCTCTATTGGGCATGTGCAAAACTGAGATTTTTCAAATACTTATAACTTAAGCCAGTTTTGCAGATTTTCAGAGGGATGGCAAGAAGCATATCCCTGACAGATTTCAAGGCCCTACTCCAAAGCATGGGGTGCTACAGCATTCCAAAGAAAAGTTCTCATATATATTTTTTTAACATGGGCAAAAAAAAAAAAAATCTATTTTCCCCTAGCCCTGTTCTTGTAAATGACTGAACTGTTTTGGCTGAAATTTTCCAGAAAAGTTCTGCCTGAGACAGATACCCAGTATGGAAAATTTCAACCTAAATACATAAAGTTTGAAGGCCCTGAAAACAGAATTTTATAATGGGTAGTGTCAGGCAACCTTAATAATAAGGCGGTACTACGAGCCCCACCTATAATGAATGGACAATCAAAGCAGAATAATTGTTTGAGAAAAAAGTGACTTTTATTCTAGAATAGTGTATCCACACAGGGGGTTTATTCTGGAACTAAATGCAGAATAGCTTTATGAAAATAGGGAAAAGAGAGAAGTGATGTGGGCATGGCAAATGAACAGTAATATGGCTATGTCCTATGTTTCAGTTGGCAGGAGTATGGAGCCAAATGCTCTCTTTCCTCTATCAGTTATTAGCCCCCCTTCTTTACCACCTCTTCCCGCCTCTATCTGTTCCACTCCCATTCCCTGCCACTACATCTTCCCACCATTACCCATATTTGCAAACAACTTTCAAGCAGCTGGATTTTGCAGAATATTGCACGCTGAGCTCAGATAATTTAAGGCCAGAAGGGACCATTGTGATCACGTAGTCTGATCTCCTGTAGAACACAGGCCACTAAATGTCCTCAACATAATTTCTAAAGCATATCTTTTAGAAATGGATCCAATCTTGATTTTAAATTGGTCAGTTATGGGAAATCGACCATGACTCTTGGTAAATTGTTCCAATGATTAATACTTTTATTGCCATGACAGGCAAATCTGTGGAGGAGCCACCATTCCTTCCTACAGGACTTTCACAGAGTTTGTTGCCATGGAATCATTGCAGTCTGCTCTCATCTCGACTGACAGCATTTCAGACCTTTCATTACTGTGCTAAGGCTCTTACCCACAACCCTTGAAGGTAGTCAAGTATTAGCCCATTTTACAAATTAATTAATGGATAGGATGCACCAGGTCACTTCAGAGAAAGGTGATAGTAAAAATCTGCTCTTTAATATAGCAAACCCAAGCCTAATCACACTGCCTTTCAGAATGAATGTGCTAACTTTGTGTGTTTTGATTAGCTTCTTTTTAACCAGTTGACCGCATTCCCAGTCTGATGTAGGATTAGAACCTAGCATTCTTGATCGTCAAGATTCTACCCAAATAGATTTTTCAAGTCCTGATCCACTGGCTGGGAATAGGGATAGTAAAGACTCTTGCAGCTCAAGTAGTAAAGGTTTATGCTAGAAAGCAAAAGCCTGAGAATGCAAACCCTGCTGAGAAGCCATGGTGGGAGGACCTTATGGTTGCATGTGATACAATTGGCTTTTTCCAATTTTCTTTTTAAAAAATCTAGTTAATTCAATTCCCACCAATCAGAAAATATACTCTAATAGTCATTATGATGCATTATACTCTAAAATGCATTATACTATAAAATATACTCTAATAGTCATTATGATGCAACATGCAACAAAACACAAGTATCCCACATTTTGGTTATTGATCACATATTTTGGATACTAGTATCACTCTTCAGCAGGCTTGAAGGCTGAAAATTATGCTCCTAATTTTTCCTCTTTTCCTATCCACTGCCTAGATTTATCAACCTTCCACTGCCCCATCCCTTCTCCACTGCTGTCTTCTCTTTATTTTTTGCCCTCCCAGTTATTAACCCTAATCTTGCTGCTGGAGGGAATCACATTTCCTGTTCAGGCAAACTGGTCTTCATGCAGGAGGGACTTCCCCTCCCACTCTGGAGGCCTCTCTGGTTGGGCAGAATCACATTATTCACAAGAGTGACATGAATTTTCTTCCTAGCCTGTTTAGAGTACCAGTAGAAATAAGTTAAAGTATTCTCAATCGCTATGATTTTGTGTGTTAAGAGAGGGAACGACTCTGTGGCAGGGCACCCACCTACGAGGTGGGAGAGCATGGGTCCAGTCCTGTCACTCATTATTTAGTCACAGTGGAACAGCTCCAACAGGAGAAATCTGGGGAGCTCCACCTCAGACTATCCCCATATCCTAGTGGTTAGCACACTCTCCTGAGCAGTGGAAAACCCCTGTTCTAATCCTTTCTCCTCCTTTGATAGAGTGGGGAATTAAACCTGCATCTCACACAGCCCAGGAGAGAGTGTTCTAAACCCTGGCGTTATAAGACAGGTACCACCTCCTCTGGGCCTGGGTATGGAGTGAGGCAGGTACCTAACTCATTCCAGTAAGAAATGCCCTAAACACTTAAGCCACCTGACACCTATGAATCACTAAATCCAGCTAGGTGCCTCCCTGCAGTCTGGATTTAGGCACCTATCTCAAAGAGGGGAGAGGCTTAGCACACACCCCTCTTGTCAGTATCTCCCATTGGCTAGTTTAGGCAGCTCTCCACCTAGTGTACTTAGCTTTTGTGGATCATAGTCTAAGGTGCCAATCTCTCCCCATTCATGATATAGGGAGCATAGGGATCTAATTTGTCTTTGTGGATCACAGTGTTGTTCCTGTGATTTTCTAGGTGCCTAAAAGCATTGCAATACCCAAATCCCTTTGTGTATTCCTCCCACAATTGCCTTGAGAATTGTAACAAACAGTTTTATCATAAACATAAGAGTCAGATTCAATCCAGAATACACAAATTCAGAAGATGTATTTACTTAAAGGTACAACAAAGAGAACATACAGAAAATAAGAGAACCACCATATGTTGTGCATTTAGACTACTACGAAAAACTTTATAATCACTAGTTGAACTCTAAAGGAAATATTAAGTTTCAAGGCAGAGTCTAGAGAGTTACCTTGATCCAGTTTGTATTTGGTTTTTTTAGTCTGTGTCCTTCTAACAGATCATGTGATTGTCATTATGGCAAATCCCAAGCAGACAGTCTCCTTACTGATCAAGCACTGGGAATGATCTCTGGCTGGGTCCTGAAGGTGGTCTGGATATTCAATTTATGGCCATCACTGGGAATCATACTGTGCCATTAAAGCTTTGGGTGCCCATGTAAGCACCACCCAGATTCCTTGGTAAACACCCTTTAGAATTTGTTGGTCTTCTGTTTTAACAGCAAAAGCCGTCCTCTTCAGCAAGCAATTGAGAAACCTGAATATTGTTATCTGCATTTTATCTGAAGTGCACTGGCCAGGAAGTGGTGTAAAGAAATTGGAGGACCATGCATTTTTCTTTTCAGGCCACCCCAATAGGTTGTTCCAGCAAGGGGTGGCTATAGTACTTTCACCCAATGCCTGATGGGCATTGCAGGGTTAGCAGTTGTTTAATGAGTGACTTATCAGTGTCTGAGTCCGTACTGGCTATGGGCATCAGTGACTCTTGCCCTTAGTGTGAGGAAACCTTGTCTGTGCCTGCTGCAGGGTCAGCTCCTTGACTCCATCAGCAATGGGCAACACACATACTCCTCTCTCAGCCTACACAGGCTGCACCATCCCTCTGCAACTTAGTGATAGGCACACTTCAACCCACAAGCCCTTCAAGCGTCTCCCTGCAAAGTCCAGCCCCTGTTCCCCTCATAGGCGCCAACTTCTCATGGCGCCGGTGGGTGCTTGTGCTCCCCCACCCCGACTCCACCGCTGCCCTGCCCCCATTCCAATTCCTTCCCCAAAGTCCCTGCCCCAACTCCACCGCCTCCCTGCCCCTATTGGTCCCCTTCCCCAAATCCCTGCCCCGCCTCTTCCCCGCCTCCGCCCCTAAGTGCGCTGCATTCCCACTCCTCCCCTCTCCCAGCTTGTTTTGCAGCGTCAAGCGCTGGGAGCTAGGGGGAGAAGCGGGGAAGGCGCGCTCAGGGGAGGAGGCAGAGGTGAGCTGGGGCAGGGAGTGGGGGAGAAGCTGCCAGTGGGTGCAGAGCACCCACCAATTTTTCCCCATGGGTGCTCCAGCCCCGGAGCACCCACAGAGTCGGTGCCTATGGTTCCACTGGATACTCACAGTATTCACAGATGGCTACTCCCAAAGAAACAGCCCAGCTTACGGGTTCTACCTCAGATCAGCATTCCACTTAATGCACAGCACTTAGATATGTTAATAGTGAAAACAAGTATAAGTTTATTTAAGAAAAAGTAGAGATTTAAATTATAGAATTCCAAAATATTGGAAACAAATGGTTACATATAAAATCAAATCATGCCATGCATTCTAGAACCTAGACTTATTTAACTAGATACTTTTATGTCTTATACAGCAAAGCTCACACCAAAGTCCTTCCATCTTACTACAGTCTGGGTAGTCTGGGATCTTCCATTTATGAGTAGGTCCCTACCAATTTCACGGTCATAGGAATTTAAAAATCATAAATTTCATGATATCAGCTATTTAAATCTGAAATTCCATGTTGTTGTAATCATAGGGGTCCTGGTGGGCGGGGGAGGTGTCACAATGTTATTGTAGGGGGGGTTGCGGTACTGCTACCCCTTACTTCTGCACTGCTGCTGGCGGCTACCATGCTCTGGCCACCCATCTCTGAAAGCAGCAGCACAGACGTAGGTGGCAATACCGTGACCCCTCCCCCAAAATAACCTTGTGACCCCCCTGCAATTCCCTTTTGGGTCAGGCCCCCAATTTTAGAAACGCTTGTCTCCCGCATGACATCTGTATAGTAAAGGGTAAAAGCACACAAAAGACCAGATTTCATGTCAGGAGACCAGATTTCATGGTCTGTGATGCGTTTTTCATGGCCGTGAATTTGGTAGGGCCCTATTTATGAGACACGTCATGTTGTCAGCTTGCCTCCTCAGTGGAAAGATGCAAGAGGTACCTCTGCCCCTCAGATATGCTTCAGCAATCCATTGCCTTTACTCGTGAACAGGATCCATTTCTGATGGTTTATTTCTTCCTGTAAATTTTCTCTCTTGGAGATTTCATCATCTCTTAATGAGCCTTTTGGCTCAGTGTGGAAATAGAATTATATTGTGAAGTGCGCAATACACAGTGCTCAGCCAAGACAATAAGCATCTATTACTCCCTGGCTGGAAGGAACTGGCTTGAGGCATGTTACCTCCTGTTTACTTGTTGCCTTAACTCCAAGGCTTTAAGAACATAATTTCCAGTATGGATATCTAACTCTGTAAATATTATCCACACATACATTTTGAAATGATTATGATGACCAGTGGGCTAGTGGCTCTCAGCAGAGGTCTCACATGCCACCCTTTGGTGAATTATTGTGCATATACTTGACCCGGGGGACCCCCTGTGAAACTCTCTGCCCCGCTGTCCTCTGTGCCAGTTGGAACAAAGAGGCTCCTGGAGCAGAGCATCTTATCAACAACCAGGCCAATGATGCAGCTGCAGATAATTTTCATCAGCATTTGCAGTCACTCTTTAATGAAACTCTAAGAAGAGAGGTCATCGTGATCCTGGGTAACTTTAATAAACAAGTAGGAAAGGATAACAACACCTGGGCAAATAAACTCAGGAAGTTTGGTAGCTAGTGTACCATAGTGTGGTGTTCAACTTCATTTAGAGATTGGAATGCCCTGGTTTGCCTGAGTCCTTAATCATGTATATCTTAACACTTCCTTTGTAGTTGCTATTGAATGACTAAATTCTGTACTGCAGCAGTAATATACTTCTTAGATTAGTTGCAGAAAAATCATTGAGCTAAAGTAATCCCTGGTGTAAATGTAATTTATATTAATCAGGATATTAAGTGATACCTGTTATAAATTTCCACCTGAGGAGCACTGGAAGTAATTGCTTTCCTTAAGTGATATTTCCAGCAGGGTCAGGGGTAATCTAAAAAGTACCTAATCATGTTGGTTTGTGTGTGTGTGTGTGGAGGGGGGGGGGGGATGTGATCAAGGCTTAGCCTGATTGCCACAGGTATATAGGAGTGGATGCTGAGGTATGTGGACTTTTTTTTTTTTTTGGTGAGGAACTGAAGTTTCCAAAGTTGAATGTTTTTGTGGGATCTGAGATGGGGGTTGTTTATGTAATTGATGGCTGGCTGTTATTTTGTCCGTGGCCCAGAGGGGATTGCCTCTGGCTGTTTTTGCAGAATAGGACTTTGATGACTTGCCAGGGCGCCCAGAGCCTTTGCATACCATTTTTTTCTTTTTTAATCTCTCTAAATCAATATTTCCATCACTTCCAGCCACTGCCAGGTCTCACGAAGGGATATTCCCACCCACCCCCCATATATTGTGGGACACTGTTTTAAAAAATATCCTCTCTCTGAAGTATCAGGGATGGCCATGGATGGAGATAGGATACTGGGATGGGGATGGTCGGGATTCTGAGGTGGCCCCGAGCATTCTCCTCTCAGGTGCTTGGCTGGTTGGTTCTTGCTCAGATGCTTGGGGTCCAACTGATCACCATATGTGGGAGTGGGAAGAAATTTCCCCTCAGGTTAGATTTGCAGTGATGGGGGGGGGGTTCACCTTCCTCTACAAAATACAGGTCACTTGCCAGGTTTATCTGGGCATATTTCAATCATTTCCCTGCCATTTTGGGGGCTTCAGGCACTGATACACCTTGGTCCCTCCTGTTCTCCGCCTGTGGCACATAATAGTTTAGTCTCCTGTGGGCTGTACTACTTTCATCTAATTTCAGTTGTTGGGTTTGGTGTGTGGATGCTGGGTGGTTTTGGTGGCCTGTGATATACAAACGGTTGGACTAGAGGACCTAGTGGTCCCTTCTGGCCTTAAAGTCTACGGCTTTATGACTTCTAAATCAATATTAAAATGGGCCAGTTGTGTTTACAAGCCTGTGTGTTGGGTACACTAAGAGGACTGATGTTCTAATCTACACAAGACAAATTCACAATTCTCAGCTTACAAGCACAATTTAATCAGACACTTCTGTTTGTAACCCTGGTAATCTGGTTCTGCAGAGACAATAACAAAAACTATTTTCAAAGCAGAGTTAATATTATTGCTGCTGCTTGTGCACAAAGATGTTTTGGTATGATACAATGCGGCATAAACTGAAATGTTTGTCATTGGAACATATCTGAAGTTTTCATCTCCATTCAAAATAAAAGCAAAAATAACTTTTTTTCTCCTGGCCTGAAATGGCAAAGCGAGTGGATTTAAAAAGTATTCAGGCTGAGTATTAAGTATTAAGAGAGTATTAAGAATATGGATAAGAAAAGCATTAAACCAACAGAAGTTGGTTATTGTCCCTTTATAAAAAAAAAATTAATTACTTGAAAACAACAATGGTTGCTGTCCCTCTCTCTTCTCTTGTGTCTATTACTACTGTTCCATCCACCTCCACTAGCGCCAGAGAGCCTAATTCCAAATGCTACTGCAACTATGCACATATTTCTTGTTGTCATACGGAAATTTTGGAATAGGCTTTCTTTAAAAAGCCAGGAAAGAATACACTGTAGAACAAAGGAGGAATATTTCACAGTGGCTTATGGAGTGGTATTTTATTAAGAGAATTATTGAAGTAAAATAATTATATTGTTTATAAATATAGATGTATAATGGGAATATTATATATACACACACATTGATCTGAACTATCCATAATTCCAACAGAGCCCATCAGAGGACTGAGTCATCCAGTTTTAAATATACTTCTTTGCTGCAATAGATTTATCATCAAACAAGACTCCAATTGCAGCAAAAGAGTATGGCCTGTGGGATTAGGTCCTATAATTGTGTCTGCCAGTGGAGAAACTGAGGCACAAGATGCCACTAAGAGGTTAAGGAAGTAGCTTCTATTATAGCTCCTGTCACAGAAAGCTGTTTGAAATAGGAGGCCTCACTCATCTGATGGCTAACTGACTCAGAGACAGTAGTTGGGAGATATAGATTTATAAAAATAAATCAAATTATCCAATGACCTTTCCCATTTCATCAACAGTAACATTATTTTTCTTCACAATATATTTATTTTAACAGTAGCATTGACTTCAATGGATATTTTGTCTGAGTGAGCTTTAGAGGATCTGGACCGCAGAATGCTCCTTGATTTGAAAGCTGGCAGAGAGAGGCTAGGAAAGTTATACATACAGAATACATGACGGTTTGCGGTACAAAAGTTTTACTGTCATGAGTTGCGATGCTACATTACTCTTATGATGAGTTAGTCATGAGTTCAATGAAGCTTGTATAGAGCTCCATGACATCGTCTAAGCTATATGTGCACTTATATAACAGATAGTGTGTTCTAGAAATGTTTGAGATGGTCTTGAAACATGTTGTTGGGATATATTATATATAAATAAATCTTTCCACTTGTAAAACCAAGCTCTATTGCTAAAATGACCCCAACAATCTTTGGGTGGTGGGGAGGGGAGGGGCAAAATCTTACTAATACTGGTTAAAAACTTTGAACAATGACCGAAACCAGCTTTTCTATGCGTAAAAACGTCATGATTTCAAAGCATCTGATATCTTGGAATTTTCTAGGACCATAAACCAGTGCAGTATGTCCCTCTGGTCAGCTGCTAATCTCCTGTTTCCAGTGATGCAAAACTCCTATTTCTAGTCCAGAAGGAATCTGAGACAGCCCTCAACCTTAATCGCATCACTAGTCCAGGGCTAACTGTTGTCCATCTTGGGTCTTGGGCCAGTGTACTTTTGGGAGGAAAATTCCACATTTAACGTTAAAGCAGGACACATTTTTGTGGGAGGTATATATATATATAGTTAAATGGCATATGATTGAAGGCACTCAGATATCTGGAATGTTAATCAACATCTAAATAGTGGAGAGGGATCAGGAGGCAGAGTGCAGGCAAGACAGTAAAACAGGAACACCATGTGTTAAATTGCAGCTACCATGCATCTTTGTGAATATATTATATATAGTGTATGTAAGAGTATGTACTGAGAAAGAGGAATTTGATTTAGATTGATCAGTAAATTCTTATAAGCAGATATCCTTTTAATTTAATGCCAGACTTGGTTACCTGCTAAGATATAAAGTTTGCATTTTTAAAGATAATGGTTAATTAGTAACCTACAAACAGACTGCCTTGCATAATGACAGGTTTCAGAGTAGCAGCCTTGTTAGTCTGTATCTGCAAAAAGAAAAGGACTACTTGTGGCCATTTAGAGACTAACAAATTAATTTGAGCATAATAGCTCACGAAAGCTTATGCTCAAATTAAGTTGTTAGTCTCTAAGGTGCCACAAGTCCTCCTTTTCTTTTTACAAACAGACTGGAACCCTTGTATTTCAGCAGCTGACAGAGTCAGGAATTAAATGAAAAGGGTCAGTGTTGCTAACACCTTAACGCAGGTTAAAGGCCTGTTCACTGCATTTTACTTCATAGTAAAACCATAGGAGTAAAAAGGCAGACAGAAGAATGAGACAATTGATTTGTAAGAGTTCTAGTATGTCTTACAGTCAGATGGTTAGCAAAGTACAGTCATAAAGGAAGTGGACAAATAAAACAGCAATTACTTTTCCCGCAGTCTGTTAGAAAGCACAATCAAAGAGGCAGGTTGCCCTTCTAAGTTGTACTTGTAAAACAAGATCCCCGGTCTACCCTGCAGGCCTTTCATCTTTTAGAGGTTGTCAAGGTTCCTTCCCCACTCTGAACTCTAGGGTACAGATGTGGGGACCTACATGAAAGACCCCCTAAGCTTATTTTTACCAGCTTAGGTTAAAACTTCCCCAAAGTACAAACTGTTTTACCTTTTGTCCCTGGACCTTATGCTGCCACCACCAAAGTGTCTAACAAAAATAACAGGGGAAGTGCCCACTTGGAAACGTCTCCCTCCCAAAATAGCCCCCCAAGCCCTACACCCCCTTTCCTGGGGAAGGCTTGATAAAAATCCTCACCAATTTGCATAGGTGAACACAGACCCAAACCCTTGGATCATAAGAACAATGAAAAAACAATCAGGTTCTTAAAAGAGAATTTTAATTAAAGAAAAAGTAAAAGAAAAACCTCTGTAAAATCAGGAAGGGAAATACCTTACAGAGTAGTCAGATTCAAAACAAAGAATCCCACTAGGCAAAACCTTAAGTTACAAAAAGACACAAAAACAGGAATATACATCCCATTCAGTACAACTTATTTTATCAGCTATTTAAACAAAACAGAATCTAATGCATATCTAGCTAGATTGCTTACTAACCCTTTACAAGAGTTCTGACCTGCGATCCTGCTCTGGTCCCGGGAAAAGCATCACACAGACAGATAGGACTCTTTGTGTCCCCCCCCAGCTTTGAAAGTATCTTGTCTCCTCATTGGTCATTTTGGTCAGGTGCCAGTGAGGTTATTTTAGCTTCTTAACCCTTTACAGGTGAAAAGGTTTTTCCTCTGGCCAGGAGGGATTTAAAGGTGTTTACCCTTCCCTTTATATTTATGACAGAGGTCATTTCTGTTGTCAGTCATAGATTACACAGAGGGGAAAGTAATTCACATAACCTGATAAAGAGTTTGCCTTGAAAACAATAAGGTGCTACAAGAAAGCTTTGTAAAGCTACTCACAAGGCTGGGGCTAGTCTTTCTGCTACTTCAAAGGATTTGTGTTTACTCTTCTTAGAGCCATTTGAAGGAAGGAAAAGAAACTCAGTAATCACAACCTATACAAACCTATTTCCTCTCCCTTGCCTCTTTTTAAAACAGCCCATAGCAAGAAACAGACTTGGCATAGATTATGTTGACCTGGCACATGGAGACAAATTTAAACAAATTAAATGAAAAAAAGGTCAAACCTCACTCCATAGAAACGTTGGTCATAATGTGCTGGTACAGAACCACAACAGATATAATACCTGTTCCTGCCACCTTTCCTCATCATGCACATAGTCCCTTGGAAGCAAGCGGGATTACTCTTGTGCGTAATTACAGAGTCAACCCTTAAATCATGATTTAGTTCCCTCCCCATCAAAGCAATGTAAATCAGAATTTAGGATGACGTTCAATTGTTAATTTACCACAAACTGATTGTAAGGTTTATGAAAATTTATAAACATAGCACAATCTTACATCATATATGCTGCAAACCCAGCTACAAGGAGAGTGATTAAAATTTCCTTCAGCTCTAACTGTGAATTGAGTTTGTTGGTAATAAGACTTTTGAGTTGTATCGCCTACTACAGGAATGCATAATCACAGATCTTTAAAACGTATACCTGGCATCATCTCCTGTGCAGATACCTATAAATAAATACGTACATGATTTACCAGTAGAGTACAATAGACACTGTCATAAATATAAAGGGAAGGGTAAACCCCTTTGAAATCCCTCCTGGCCAGGGGAAAACTCCTCTCACCTGTAAAGGGTTAAGAAGCTAAAGGTAACCTCGCTGGCACCTGACCAAAATGACCAATGAGGAGACAAGATACTTTCAAAAGCTGGGAGGAGAGAGAGAAATGAAGGGTCTCTGTCTGGGATAGACCAGGAATGGAGTCTTAGAACTTTTAGTAAGTAATCTAGCTAGGTATGTGTTAGATTATGATTTCTTTAAATGGCTGAGAAAAAAACTGTGCTGAATAGAATAACTATTTCTGTCTGTGTATCTTTTTTGTAACTTAAGGTTTTGCCTAGAGGGATTCTCTATGTTTTGAATCTAATTACCCTGTAAGGTATCTACCATCCTGATTTTACAGAGGTGATTCCTTTACTTCTATTTCTATTAAAAGTCTTCTTGTAAGAAAACTGAATGCTTTTTCATTGTTCTCAGACCCAAACTCTTGGATCTGAGGTCACCTATGCAAATTGGTGAGGCTTTTTATCCAACATTTCCCAGGAAAGGGGGGGTGCAAGTGTTGGGAGGATTGTTCATTGTTCTTAAGATCCAAGGGTCTGGGTCTGTAGTCACCTAGGCAAATTGGTGAGGCTTTTTACCAAACCTTGTCCAGGAAGTGGGGTGAAAGGTTTTGGGAAGTATTTTGCGGGGGAAAGAGGTGTCCAAACAGCTCTTCCCCAGTAACCAGTATTTGTTTGGTGGTGGTAGCAGCCAATCCAAGGACAAAGGGTGGAATATTGTGTACCTTGGGGAAGTTTTGACCTAAGCTGGTAAAGATAAGCTTAGGAGGTTTTTCATGCAGGTCCCCACATCTGTACCCTAGCGTTCAGAGTGGGGAAGGAACCTTGACAGAGACATTGTTTGCTTCTTTGGTTAATTTATCTGTTGCCAGCATAAAGAAAGTTGCTGCAATCACCTGGGTAGTTTGAGTCAATATTTTGAACCAAATTAATTCCTTACGGAACTCCATTGACTTCAGTCATTAAGACTTTGGACTATATTTTGAAAAATCTTTTTGTCCAGACATTAGATTTTGAATGTGCAAGTCAAAGTAACAGAAAAGCAGCTGTATCACCAAAAGATATAGGGCACAAAGTGAGTGATGAAAGACTCACTAACTGCCTGCATGAATTTATTTAACCATTTCTAACATCAGCCATGCATCTTCTGCAAGGCATATGCTATTCGGAACCTCTGAAGATTTGTGGCAGGCAGTTTTATATATCCTTTCAGTTCTAAGTTGTACAGTTATATAGAATTAGCTAGCAGATCTAAAGTTGCTTTGTGATTACATACCACATTGTGTATTCCATATACTGAGGTACTATGTAAGGTATGTATCCCCGAATACAGTATTGAATGTGTATTTGTGACATCAGACATATACCCAGAAAAAGCTACGAACATGTTTGTTACTGTATATACAAACACTTTCAGTTTATCTGCCTGCAAAACCTCATATGTTGCCATATTATATAATATAAGGGCTTCTGATTTTAAGTTTTAACCAATAAACTCTGATAAAACACCCCAATACACACACAAAAAATCAATAATAAAATCAGTGTTTAGCCAACAAACACCAGAAAAAACACTAGAAATGGTTAATTGCAGCTAAAGCCTTGTCTATATAGAGCAGTAATACATTCTATGGGAGTGTGATTTCCATACCACACTAACGGATTGTGCATTAATTGGTCTGTGTAGATCCTGCTAGCTAGTGCGCACAAAAGGTTCCCTAGTCCTTTTTCATGTAGTGCTGTCTGAAACTACATGAAAGCGTGCTAAGAAACATTACACAGAGATTATTCATTACAGTACTTAGCACAGTAATGAGTAACATACATAATATACATTACTTGTGACAGTATATACAGACAGAAAGCCCTGAAAAACACTGATTTTTGCACATCCACATAAAATGTACATTGCTAAAAATAAACGCTAAAAAAATGAAATTAATAAACCCTACAAACCAGAAGCCTAAAATAATACTGAAATACAATTTACTGTAGTTGACTGACAATATGGATCCAGAGGCCATAGAAATAATTTGTAGGTAAAGTTAAATATAGAATGAAATAGTAATTACCTATACAAGACGAGACTCTGTGGAGGAGCTGGACTGTTATTCCGATAATATCAAGCATTGAAAAGTTACTCCTTTTATACACAGATAATCACTCTAAAGTGTAAGAACATCTAGACTGTAAGAACTCTAAAGTCATATTCAAAATCCCTTTACCAGATAATGTTGCAGGACATATTTATAGTTAAAGTCTAGGAAAAGTCGTCTTCCCATTTTTTCTGGTTTCCGTAAAATGATTAAATATAAATATATGTTCATTAAATATATTTTTTATAAAATTATTATGCAAAGCTTAGGAAGAGTTTGCAGAATTAGCCATTAGGAAAAAAACCCCATCTTTTTACTTATAATCTGAGTAAATTTGATCTGGAAATCAATAAAGCAGAATAACCATGCACACTCACAATGTCATTTTCCCACCATAATGATAAAAGTAGAATCATATATTTTTAAAGCATCCGTGTATTTTTTCTCTTGTTGAATGGAAAATGTTTTAAACACAATACTCTGCATTTGACAAAAACATTCAGGTGAAGAAGTGAACCATAACATGATAGAACAACGATTTTTCATTCAATTTTGCAGGCACATAGATCTTGGTATGAATTAGGGGTCAATTTCCCTTCTATTCAATTTTATTTTTTATTGTCATGTGTTTCTCTTCCAATACAGGAAACTAATAAGGAGCCCTCTAGTGGCTAACGCAATACCTCTGAATTGAAATGGTTGTTAGAAGGAGAAAAATATACTTCTTTCCAGCCCCTAAACTGCATACACAACAGTGCCTAACTGTATGTACATGAGTAATCCCATGGAAGCCAGCGGGATTACTCACATGTATAAAGTTAAGCACAAGTTAAGTATTTGTAGGCTCAGGGCCTCGTCTAACAGTTAAGTTAATTATCCATAGTTTTTCCCTATGGTTTTAATGCTCATGTTTCCAGTGGAAGTACAGTAGTATTCTCAGCACCTATCATACAGCCCCTTTTATGTCAGCCAGAGTAACACAGTCCAACAGAGTTACTTTGCATCAAGGAGGGAGAGAGAAAAAGGGGAAGAGGAAAGAAATGCAGGAAGTCAAATCATTGTCAGGCCAGACAAGTTGTTGGTTTGGGATATGATTGTAGGGTTGGTTTTGTTTGTTTGTTTGTTTTTTTTGAGTATCAAAACTGCTTTCTTCAGATTAGATTTCAGCCGATGTTCTTACATTATCGGTAAGGAAGAGACATTGGCGGCCTATACGTGGAACCATAGGCTTTCGATGACAATTTGGAAAGGGCTAATAAAACAAAGTGAAATTAAATTCGCCTAAATATTAAAATCCAAATTACTTTCTCAAGGGCGATCACAGCCACAGCTACCCTGAAGTGGACAGTTATATCACTAGCTGCTCGGGGAAGGGACCTCAAAATATTGGAGAGGGCCAAATCACTTACTGAGACAGAAGAAAATTATACGTTGTTAATTTACGTAGTGCCAAAAGTGTGCCAGGCACTGCACAAACAGGTAAGGTCGGGCTTTCCAAACAGTCCTGAGGGAGTAAAGTATGCAAGTCTCATTGAAAGTTGATGGGAGTTTGGTTTGGATGTCTGCAAATTGAAAATCTCAGCATAAAAAGAGAGACAATGTTCCTGATCCTGTCCCCATGAGGCGACTGACGACATTCTAACGTCTGAGAGAGAATCTACAGAATACCTGGCCATGCAGAAAAAGCCCAGAGGCAGGCATCAGAAATGCAGAAAATGAAGCATACTTTTTTCTGTTGCCTTTTCAGTATTAAATATCACCAGTGTGGCACATTACTTTACGACTACACATCATTTTAAAACATAAGTATTGTAAATGGAAAGCAAGTTCTTCTTCACAAATTATGTTTCTGATTCACTTTGTCATTTACTCAGCTAAAAAAGGAAAGGGGCCTAGAGAGAAAAAAAGTCTGACTTGCTTGGAAGAGATCAATGGGATTCTGGGTGGGACAAAGACCTAGCTTTCCCTTTGCTGAAAAAGTTCAAGCCTATATAATTAACAGAACATGGTGTATTCTACCGGCTACAGTATCTGATTCATACACTCTTAAAAAACACACTTCATAATTTTTTAAAGAGCAAATGAGAGAAAACCAGTATTAGTACAATGGCACATAAGACGGGTCCATGATTACACAGCCTGGCTAATAAGAAAGACGAGGGACGATGTTTAGAGAATAGTGTTTCAACTATTGCGAGTGAGGGCACAGAAGCAGGTCTTTTAAATTGCTATTATTAGTGCTACAAAATCTCAAAGGACAGGGTGTCTTATCTGACTGTGCTCTAGTTTGAAGTCCCCTCAGTAAAGTCAAGGAGTGGAAGCAAAACTAGTTGAAAGTCATTCGTATTATGCTAGCATCCACTAACTTTTCCATAACGAAGATTCTGATCCCAGGAATGGTGTTTGAAATGGCTACTTACCTATTTCCAAATATAATGTGATCTTAAAGCATTCTGTCTGGCATTTACCCTTCATTTATTTAGGAAGCTTTTTATAACCTTAATGGGAGCTGGGAAATTTCTTCACTATACAGTTTCTGTGTATAATAGAACACTGCTGTATTGTATTTGGATCACCATTACACAAGCATGCTGTCTCACACTTAGCTTTTGATTATGTTAATCACAGGTGCCAACTTTCCTTGCCCCCGCCCCAACTCCACCCCCTCCCTGTCCTTATTGGACCCCTCCCCAAATCCCCGCCCTGGCCCCGCCTCTTCCCGAGCATGTCGTGTTCCTCCTTCTCCCCCCTCCCTCCCAGCGCTTGCCCCGTGAAACAGCTGTTTCATGGGGCAAGCACCAGGAGGGACAGGGAAGAAGTAGGATGCGGTGGCATGCTCAGGGGAGGAGGCGGAGGCAGAGCGGAGGCGAGCTGGGGCAGGTGGGCGGGATGGGGAGCTAATGGTAGGAGCAGAGCACCCACCAATTTTTCCCCATGGGTGCTCCAACCCCGGAGCACCCACAGAGTCGGCGCCTATGATGTTAATATGCTGGTTGACCTGTTTAAACCGGTTTGATGAAATAGAAAAGACAAAAAAAATGCATATATTTGTAAGCCATATATTAAGTGTGGTCTTTCTTATTCATAAAATCATGCTGTTAGAAACAAGTCCAGAGACAGACTAATCTGATCAAGTGACAACTATTCCTCTGTGAGAACCTGTCCCCCCACACCCCTTCCAAGTTGCCAGTCCTTTGTCAACTGATTGGGGATACTGGGGGGAGAGTTATTAGAAACATATGGTGATAAATGTGGCAAGCACTCTCTCAATAAACAAGTTTGAAACCATAGTATAGTATCTCATAGCATGCCACCATGTTTACTGCAACATAAATGTTAAAAAAAAAAAAAGACACAGATCTCATTCTTCTCTGACTGCTGTTTTGAGCATGGGATGCCACCAGTGACTTCAATGGAGAAAATGTTGGAGTGCAAAATATGGAAATCAAAGCTGTTACTTTTTTATTACACTCTGATATGGGGCTCTCTAATAAGGTGAAAAAGAATACATTTAAAGAAACAGTCTCCATCTGTTAGTACCTCTATGTCAAAATAGTTCATAGTCACTCTCTTTTACACATAAATAATGAAAAATAAACAAGTATTAGATATTAAGTTCAGAAGGGCCCATTATGATCATCTAGTCTGACCTCCTGCACAATGCAGGCCACAGAACCTCACCCACCCACTCCTGCGATAAACCTCTCACCTATGTCTGAGCTATTGAAGTCCTCAAATCATGGTTTAAAAATGGGATGATTGTCAAAAAATTGCAGCTATGTTGCAAACAAACCATGGAAAATCGCAAAAAAGTAATAATAGACCTTATTATTTGTGGTAATAAGTTCCATTATTGCTTTTCTGTGATTTTCCACTTTCAGCTGCCTGGGGATGAGAGTTGGAGCCCGGGGCTCCCACTGTTAAAATTGCAGTGGATGCCGAATATTGCAGGATCCATAATATTGCAAATTAAGCAGGGCCTTAGTAAAGCATTCTATTTTTGTTGGCCAGAGGCTACAGCTATAATAGCATAAACTTCTGCCAACCTTGTCTTTCTAGGTTTGTGTTAGTCCATATTGTCCCCACCCTCTTGCTGGCTAGTTGTCTCTGAACACAGACAAGGTGGATTTTCTAAAGGCACGACCAAAGTTAGTTAGCTTGTTGAGGATGTTGAAAAGTACATATATTGTCTCTATGGAAAGCATCATCATCTCCTTCATGATGTACTGATGGATTCTTATTTCAATCCATGTGGTTACCTGCTATTTAAAATGTACATCTACGCTCGAAAGCAACAGTGTAAATATGGCACATGGGGGGTTCATGTTCATTCTCTCAGTGACTTCCAGATCAAATTAGTACAGTTTGTAAGTTACTTGTTATCCACCGTGTCTACAGCCAGGCTTACCAACTCATCCTGGGCAATGAAAAGTAAAATGAATGCATTCTTGGTTGTAAGAAGGTTCTTCGGAGCCAAATTCTGTTCCTATTTACACCAGGGGAGTTTCTATTGTTTTCAGTGGGATCACAACTACACACGATGGAAGAATTTAATCTTGCACTTGGAACCTGTTTAACAATTGTTGTGGTGTGAACTAGAACAGAATCCAGTTCACGTTCCCACAGCTTTATGGGCTTTGCAGCCCTAGCAGTAGTGAAAAAAATAGGACAACCTTATCTGAGCTTTTTGTGATCAAAGTAACTCCTACAAACCTAGGCAATAAATCTGTTGACTAAGAATGTGTCAGTCTTACACATTCTTGTCAGAGTAAAACTGCATTGAAATGTGTGCATTAACAAGAGACAGTACTTGTAATTTCCACGGCCAAATATCAGAGAACTGTGACCATGTCATTGAACAGAACACAAAAGTCAAGTCTATTGACAGGGAGTAAAATTTTCAAAAGCTCTTAACTGACTCAGGAGCCTAAGTCCCATTTTCAAAAGTGACTTAAACAAGTCCCATTGAAAGCCAATGGAATTTAGGCTCCTAAGTGACCACCCATAGACGCTCAGATTCTAAGGCAAGAAAGCACCATCATGATCATCTACTCTGACATCCTGATGCTGTATGCCACAGAACCTCACCCACCAACTCCAGTAATAGACCCCTAACCTCTGGCTGAGTTACTGAAGACCTCAAATCGTGATTTAAACACTTCAAGTTACAGAGAATCCACAATTTACTCTAGTTCAAACCAGCAAGTGAGCTGTGCCCCATGCTGCGGAGGAAGGCAAAAACCCCTCAGGGTCTCTGCCAACCTGACCTTGAAGAAAATTCCTTCCCAACCTCAAATATGGTGATCAGTTAGACCCTGCCTGAGCATGTGGGCGAGACCCACCAGCCACGCACCTGGGAAAGAATTCTCCATAGTAACGCAGAGCCCTCCCTATCTAGTGTCCCAACTCTGGCCATAAGATATATTTGCTAATAGCAATTGTGGATGGACCATATGCCATTGCCTTGTCATACCATCCCCTCCATAAACTTATCAAGCTCAGTCTTGAAGCTGGTTAGGATTTTTGCCCCCACAACACCCCTTGAAATTCTGTTCTAGAATTTCACTTCTCTGATGGTTAGAAACCTTCCTCTAATTTCAAGCCTAAACTTGTTGAAGACCAGTTCATACCCATGTGTTCTTGTGCCAACACTGGCCCTTATCTTAAATAACTCCTCTCCCTCCCTGGTATTTGTTCCTCTGATGTGTTTATAGAGAGCAATTTCCCCATAGAACTTCATTTTGTTAGGCTAAACAAGCCAAGCTCCAAGAGCCTCCTCTCATAAGGTAGGTTTTCCAGTCCTCTGCTCATCCTAGTAGCTCTTCTCTGCACCAGTTCCAGCTTGAATTTCTCCTTCTTGAACATGGGAGACCAGAATTGCACACAGTATTCCAGATGAGGTCTCACAAGTGCATTTTACAATGGTACAAATGAACACTTCCCTATCGCTAGTGGAAATACCTTACCTGATGCATCTTAGAATTGTATTCGCCTTTCTCACAGCCATATCACATTGGTGGCTCATAGTCATCCCATGACCAACCATTACACCCAAGTCTTTCCTCCTCTGTCACTTTCAATTGGTAAGTCTCCACCTTAAATGATATTTAGGATCCTAAATCATGAGATACAAAAAGATTTGGGGTAAAAATTTCAGAAGTAATTTGTATAAAGGGAAAGAGAACTGGGTATAAAAAAAGCTTATATTTTTTCTGAAGAAAAAAATGATACTTTTCAAAGAGCTGCTCCTTAGCTGCTCACATATACTTTAGACATAGTTATCTTTTATTTTTTCATTTAAAATTGGAAATAAATCATTAATACCCTTCTCATTTGTCATTTCAAAGAAATTTTCACTCCTGTGGTGTTTTACAGATCCTTTGGTGCTCTCTGGTGGTAAATTACAGTGTTGCCCTATTTTAAATAATTCAATCTATAGCAAAGCTTAATGGATACTAAAAAAAGTATTGGAGAAAATGTAGATACTGCAGGAATAGAATACCTATGCTGTCTAATTCTGAATTAGTCCTATTTTTTCCTGCTCATTATATTGTAAGTTGACTACAATTCTGTGTTCTTGTTCATTCTGCTAAATGTTGGTATTTAATTTTTAGCATGTGTACATATACCGTACACACACACACACAATACATGTCCTTTAAATAGAAACATCTTTATTTGTGTCCATGTAGGCCTTTTTGTGGCCTCTGATTTTTCCTTATCCAACTAAAATGGATTAAGTCAAGATCAAATGTATAGAACTTTAAGCCTTCTACTTTTCCTTGTGATGTTAAAATAATAGACTTTAAGGTCAGAAGGGATCATTATGATCATCTAGTCTGACCTCCTGCACAACGCAGGCCACCGAATCTCACCCACCCACTCCTGTAACAAACCTCTAACCTATGTCTGAGCTCTTGAAGTCCTCACATTGTGGTTTAAAGACTTCGAGGTGCAGAGAATCCTCCAGCAAGTGACCCATGCCCCACGCTGTAGAGGAAGGTGGAAAACCCCCAGGACCTCTGCCAATCTGCGCTGGAGGAAAATTCCTTCCCAACCCCAAATATGGTGATCAGCTAAATCCTGAGCATGTGGGCAAGACTCACCAGCCAGACACACAGGAAAGAATTCTCTGTAGTAACTCAGATCCCACCCCATCTAGTATCCCATCACAGGCCATTGGGCATATCTACTGCTAATAGTTGAAGATCAATTAATTGCCAAAATTAGGCTAGCCCATCATATCATCCCTTACATAAACTTATCAAGCTTAGTCTTGAAGCCAGATATGTCTTTTGCCCTCACTGATTCCCTTGGAAGGCTGTTCCAGAACTTCACTCCTCTGATGGTTAGAAACCTTCGTCTAATTTAAAGTCTACACTTCCTGATGGCCAGGTTATATCCATTTGTTCTTGTGTCCACATTGGTACTGAGCTTAAATAATTCTTCTCCCTCTGTGGTATTTATCCCTCTGATATATTTATAGAGAGCAATCATATCTCGCCTCAGCCTTCTTTTGGTTAGGCTAAACAAGCCAAGCTCTTTGAGTCTCCTTTCATAAGACAGGTTTTCCATTCCTCGGATCATCCTAGTAGCCCTTCTCTGTACCTGTTACAGTTTGAATTCATCTTTCTTAAAGATGGGAGACCAGAACTGCACACAATATCCAGATGAGGTTTCACCAGTGCCTTGTATAACGGTACTAACATCTCCTTATCTCTACTGGAAATACCTTGCCTGATGCATCCCACGACTGCATTAGTTTTTTTCACGGCCCTATCACATTGGTGGCTCACAGTCATCCTGTGATCAACCAATACTCAGAGGTCCTTCTCCTCCTCTTACTTCCAAGTGATACATCCCCAGTTTATAACAAAAATTCTTGTTATTAATCCCTAATTGCATGACCTTGCACTTTTCACTATTAAATTTCATCCTATTACCATTACTCCAGTTTACAAGGTCATCCAGATCCTCCTGTAGGATATCCCGGTCCTTCTCTGTATTGGCAATACCTCTCAGCTTCATGCCATCGGCAAACTTTATTAGCACATTCCCGCTTTTTGTGCAAGGTCAGTAATAAAACGATTAAATAAGATTGGTCCCAAAACCGATCCCTGAAGAACTCCACTAGTAACCTCCTTCCAGCCTGACAGTTCACCTTTCAGTGTGACTCGTTGTAGTCTCCCCTTTAACCAAGTCCTTATCTTTCAATTTTCTTATTGATCACCATCTTTTCCAATTTAGCTAATAATTCCCCCTGTGGAACTGTATCAAATGCTTTACTGAAATCAAGGTAAATTAGATCCTACCTCATCATTATATTGAATGTGTATATACCGTTATAAAGAATTTAGGGACCAGTCTTGAAGTTCTCAGTCAAGCAAATATTTTGAAGTGAGGTATTCAGGATCAAGCTCTTACCAGAATTCTTTCTATGCCCATTGTTTTCTGAATACATCTATGATACAGTAATAATTATCGATGACTTTTGGAGATGAGGGTGGGTTAACTTTAAAAGAATAATGAAATTCCAAAATGCATTAACCATTTAAATGGAATTAAGTTTTGCTAATTGCTTACAATTGTCAAGATGATGGAAAGTTCATAATGAAATCAAGCATGGTAATAGCTAAAATAGAGCCAAAATTAAATAAAACCCCAAAGTGCAACTTCTTTTTCCAGTTCTGCATCCCTTTTCCCTAAAGCCTACGTCAAGACTGCAGTGCAAGAGAGGAAGAAGTTCTACTTAGTGACTGTCTGAATCAGGAGATTTGTCTGTTTTGCATGGAAATTAGCCCTCCATTTTCTGATGATGCTTCCATCTGTTGATGCCTTTGTATTATTTTTGTTATTACTATGAATATAGCACTATAAATGAATGTGCTTGAGCTTCATAATGCAGATTCCCCTCTCAGAAGATCTTATAATATACATTAATATAAGGACAAACATGAGAACAAACACACGATAGATGTTAGTAATGTCACTTAATGCTCTAGTGGAAGGCACTCACCGACAGGTGATGATCATGGTACAAGTACCTATATAGAATAGGAGACAACATCACAAGCAGGGGTAGGATGCGGGAAGGAGAAAACTGAGGGTAATATGATTAACTAGTCACATGGCAGGTTATTGCTCATGTCTAGAATGATGCGGGTGTTGTGCGAGTGAGAAAGGCCTATTCTGTACTCTTAGACATACACTAGCTTACGGCAAAGAGGATGTCAAGGCATCAGCAGTAGTAACGGTAGGGTCTGTTAGGGCAATCATCTTACAACATAGCAAGTCATCTACATTGTCCTGGCTACTGTAGGCTGTTTACTTTTTTCAACGAATGAGGTGAAAAGCTCATTCTCCCAAAAGAATTGCATTATGACTTCCTGAGGATCAGCTAAATTGTTTCTCCTATAGGTATTAGGAAAGTGAGTTTGGATCATTTTTATGTTAATGCCTGAGTGTAAGTTTTGGTATATATCCAGGGTTTGCTGTGATAAGTACTGCAAAGATACAGCAACCACATTAATATGTTGTGAATACAATTTGATGAACAGGTCCCTTCATTTTGAGCAGTATTGTCAGCAAACTTTTATAATCACCACCTAAAGTTAATATGCAATTGTGAAATTATTTATAGGGTTACAGCCAGTTCAGAGAGCACTAGATTAGACAAAGTAAGGCAGATTCATCAGCAGTGGACTTGACAACAATATTTACTAAACCACTATGTCTCTTATTTTCCACTTTTATTTTCCTTCCTCCTCCTAAAAGTCTCCTAAAATGAACAGACTTAGCTAGATGAACAGATGTTAAACACATTGTCAGTCTGAAGTAATGCTTTAGAAGTTAAAAATTTGTCAAATTGAGGTTGATGTTACCAACTAAATATGGAAGATTAATTTATTTATAGTGCTTTCTTGTGAAACTGCCTTTCATTTGTGAATCTCAGGACCTCAGTTTTCCAACATGAGTCCCTAAAGTTAGGCACTTAGACCCCATCCTGCAAACACTTGACACACCAGCTTACTTTTGAGCCTGTAAGTAGACCCATTGACATCCATGCATAAATGAGATGCACGATGAGATGAGAGGTCACCAGATTAGGGCCTTAATCTCTGAAGTGAAATCTCTGTTGAAATCAGAGGGAGTTTTGCCATTGATTTCAATGGGGTCAGGATATGATCTCTGTAAGACATCTAAGTAAGGAAATTGGAGCTACCAGGAATGTTCACTGGTGCTTCATATAACTCCATTGCAAAGAGGCTTTTGTTTCCTTTTGACAGAAACTATCCTTTAGTTCAGATGAGCATCTCTTGAAGGTGGAGATTGAAATTGTCTCTCTCTCATTTATTGCTACCACTATCCTCCACACTACCTCTGCACCCACCTCTATTACCTGGAGACATTAAAGAAGGTGATCAAAGCTACTGTGACAAAATTCCTCCTCTACCTTGGTGGGTCTTGCACTTATTGGCAGATTTGCTTGCCTTGGAGCTTCACGGTAGCCCTCAGCTTGGCTACTTTTGTGAACCCACAGTCCAGGTCAACTCCTCCTGTGTCTGATCAGGAGCTGGGAGGTTTGAGGGGAACCCGCCCTCTACTCCTGGTTCCAGCCCAGGGCCCTGTGGAATGCAGCTGTCTAGAGTGCCTCCTGGAACAGCTGTGCAACAGCTACAACTCCCTGGACTACTTCCCCATGGCCTCCTCCCAACACCTTCTTTATCCTCGCCATAGAACCTTCCTCCTGGTGTTAGATAATGCTTTTACTCCTCAGTCCTCCTACAGTACGTGTTCTCACTCTCAGCTCCTAGCGCCTCTTGCTCCCAGCTCCTTACACGCGTACCACAACCTGAAGTGAGCTCCTTTTTAAACCCAGGTGCCCTGATTAGCCTGCCTTAATTGATTCTAGTAGCTTCTTGATTGGCTGCAGGTGTTCTAATCAGCCTGTCTGTCTTAATTGTCTCCAGAAGGTTCCTGATTGTTCAGGAACCTTCCCTGTTACCTTACCCAGGGAAAAGGGACCTACTTAACCTGGGGCTAATATATCTGCCTTCTATTACTCTCCTATAGCCATCTGGCCCGACCCTGTCACAGTACATTATATAACTATATTTTGTGCAAAGCATTTTTCAATTTTAATCTATGGGCCAAAAGGCAAAAGACTGTAATACACAAAAACCAATATCAAATGACTCATCTGCTTGCGCTATCCAATATTATAACTATTAACATTTTTCTTTATTGTCACAGTCTCATGATGTACATGAACATCAGAATGAACTTCGGTAATCAATAGTTGCTGCTTCTGATGATGTTTTAGTAAAATTTCCATGAGTTCGGCTTTAAAAAAAAAAAAAAAAAAAAAAAAAAAACCTTCCCTGTTACCTTACCCAGGGAAAAGGGACCTACTTAACCTGGGGCTAATATATCTGCCTTCTATTACTCTCCTATAGCCATCTGGCCCGACCCTGTCACACTACCTACATTGGGCCTGTCATAAATACAAAGGGAAGGGTAACCACCTTTCTGTATACAGTGCTATAAAATCCCTCCTGGCCAGAGGCAAAGTCCTTTTACCTGTAAAGGGTTAAGAAGCTCAGGTAACCTGGCTGGCACCTGACCCAAAATGACCAATGAGGGAACAAGATACTTTCAAATCTGGAGGGCGGGGGTGGGGGGAAGGCTTTTGTCTGTCTGTGTGATACCTTTGCTGGGAACAGATCAAAGATGCAAGCCTTCCAACTCCTGTAAAGTTTTAAAGTAATCTAGCTAGAAAATGCGTTAGGTTTTCTTTGTTTTGGCTTGTGAAATTCGCTGTGCTGGAGGAAATGTGTATTCCTGTTTTTGTGTCTTTTTGTAACTGAAGGTTTTGCCTAGAGGGATTCCCTATGTTTTGAATCTGACTGCCTGTAAGAATTTCTTCCATTCTGATCTTACAGAGTTGTTCTCTTATCTTTTTTTGTTTTTCTAATCAAGTTCTGTTTTTTAAGAATCTGATTGGGTTTATTGGGTCTTAAAAATCCAAGGCTGGTTTGTGCTCATCTGGTTTATTCTCAAGACTCCCCTGGAAAGGAGGTGTATGGGCTTGGGGGAATATTTTTGGGAAATAAGAACTCCAAGTGGTCCTTTCTCTGATTGTTTGTTTGTTAAATCACTTGGTGGTGGCAGCGTTTTACCTAATCCCAGGGCAAAGACTTTGTGCCTTGGGGAAGTTTTAACCTAAACGGGTAGAAATAAGCTTAGGGGATCTTTCATGCAGGTCCCCACATCTGTACCCTAGAGTTCAGAGTGGGGAAGGAACCCTGACAGGGCCAGATTGAATTTTTGAGCTGCTGCAACAGCACAGGGATCACTGTCTTGTTGACTTCATGACTTCAGAGACAAGTTTTAGGTTTAATTTTAAGCACAAACTCTTTCAGTTGTTAACGCTGAGATGGCACACATTATATACTCCATTTTTGTGCACAAATCACTTTGGTGCTGACACCGGGAGTACTTGGTTTCAGCCTGAGAGTAACTCCTACCCTACCCTACCTCCCTAATCTGATTTAGCTGTTTTGAATCTCAAGAATGCAAAAATCCCCAGCAAACCACACCCAAAATAGAAATGCACATTTCTGAAAGTTTCAGATATTTGTTTGCAGTTGAATAATTAACAATGAACTCAAAGCCAAGTGTGGGAAAGGAGTAATCATTCTATTCCTGATCAGAAAATTACGTACCTAAAACACAACTTTGTAAAAACATTCATAAAAAAAAAAGAGAAAAAAAAAAAGAGGTCAATTCAGAATGAGGTGATATGCTTTAATTTCCTTTAAGTCGAATTTATAATAGCATCAACGCTAGGAAATGCATAATTCCAGGCTCCCAGCTCTGATGTTGGAAAAGAGGAGGAAAAGAAGCCTGCAAATGCAATCTTTAGATATAGCAATATGTAGTTCAACTCCGTCCACAGTTTAACAAGAGCTGTGCTAACCACAGTATAACATGGTTAAACACAATTATTTCTATAGTGGCAAAGTTCTAGGTTTACGTTTGCTGTTGACTTCTCTGGAATACTTCTCTGCAACACTATTGCACTATTCATGGTTCAAATCCATTGGTGGTGCAGACTTGGGAATGCTAGGGGGAGACGTGCCACCTGTGTTTTTATCCCCCATCATCCAGTGTCACTAGGAGCAGGTCTAGATGACAGGTTGGCAAAAATATCAGTGACTGCCTGAGCCCTAGTTATACTGCAATTGGTGGTGATGCACCAGTGGCAATTCCCTAATTAAGTTGTATAGCCAAGGCCTTGCATGCTTTTCCTGACCAGTGTGGACAGGGATTTTATTTTGTCTGAGATCCATTTTATAAAGCCATAAACTACCTCTTGGAGTAGTTTATAGGCAAAGTTTGGCTAGTGGGGCTCTCAGAAAAAAAAATCTCCCAACACTGGCTAGGGAAACTATGCTAGAACTCTTGCTAGCAACAACTATGTTTAATTATAGATTTAGTAATAGTGGTTCTTCTTCCTGTGTGGAGTGCACCTTATTTCTCCCTACAGAATTCATAATTTCTACCTAGGACATAAACTGCTCAGCACATTTGTCCAGCGACAGTAACTCCTTCTCTGCATACAGATGTTTATAAAGCTGCAAAACTAATACTAACACAAAGCAAAACAGATCTGAAAAAAGTGTGAAGTGTATACTTCCTCCTGGGAGAAATAAATTGTCTGACTCACAGCAAATTGCAATAACAGAGGGTGTTGAAGTTTGGAGCTGAACAAGGGTATAACTGTCCTGGCCTTTTAGGGACTGGATGCTTGAAGGAGGATGTCATTGCTTCTACTGCAAATGTTAATAGATATTTTCCCCCTTCTTTCTAAAGCTTCTTGGTCTAAGGCCCAGCAGAAAGGGAGCTCCATGGGGGATTAGCGCTTCCCTGAATGCCAGGGCTGTAATCCTGTCTGGCCCTCATATGGGAACAGTGCAAAGGAGGGAGTTCTTATACCCTCTCCCCATACCATGTGCCCTCATAAGGGCAGGGTGCAACCTCACCCTGGGGGTCTGTTCCTACAGGGTGCCAAATGCCCCCTACACCCAGTCAGCCCAATGTAAGGGGGGGGCCCAGCACCTTACAGGATGCCCTCAAGTGCCTCACAGGAAGAGGCCCCAACATCCCAGTCGTGCTGCAAGTGAAGCCAGGGCGAGTTGGACCTTTGCATTCAATGGGGGAGGGATTTGGCACCAAGTATTTTGCTTTACTTTCTATAGGGAATCTTTATTTTTAGTGTATGCTTTAAGAAATGTTTTTTGTAGGCTGCTGCCATTCATGCAAAACTATTATAAAAATACACCGGTAAATCTATTGACCACATTCACCAAATAGAATTAACTCAATGCATTAAGGTAAATAAAACAACATCTTTAAAGGCAAGTAGCATCTATAAGCCAATAATATTGAAATATCTTTCTGGAAAAGGATGGCTGCTGTAGATATACTAAGCTCCCTGACAACTCAGAGGCTTATGCACTGGAAATATTCAAGATCTGGTGAAATAACACTTCATTGCATTCCTGAGATACTGCTTGATATTGCAGTTCTACCTGTACATACAGGTCTCTTGAAGCTACTGCAAGTGTCTGGAGGCCACTGCTAGACTTGGATAGATTCCAGTTTTTAGTGGCTTTGTGCCACATAAACGTCTGATTTCAGTCCCTTTCAGGTCAAAGTGGTTCTCCTCTCCATCCATTTCTAAACACTAAACTACAAATGGATTCAGAATGGATTGTCTTGTTGCAGCAACCAGGGGTTCATTGTACAAGTAGTACTAATGTGCTGCACAGTCCTGTGGCTCTTTTTTACTCTTGGGAAATGGAAAGAGAATGTTCCAGAAAAGAGGGGGTTGGGCCTAGGCACAAGAGCAGACCCTGCCCTTGCAGAAATCAAGGGGCATGCCCAGGAACACAAATCATCCTGAGATTAGATAGTGAGGAGGCTGGGCTGTGGTCTCCCAATTATTCTGCTCCTGCCTTGTGAGCTGACCAGGAATACAAGGGAGCATGTGGCTGAGCAAAGGGATGGCACAGCACATGCATTTCCCCTGCATGTTACCAGGGAATTCCAGTACAACTCCTCCTGGGGCTCCCCGGAAAAAGTATGGTTCTGCACCCTCCACCCTTCAGATTGTGTAAACTACAGGATCTGACCCAAAGTTTGAACTGCCCTGACACAATAAAAAGTAACCTTACAAAAACTGTGACATTGCTACAAGCCAAATATTTATGAGTATCAACAATTCCTTCAACATCGCTTCATAGCAAACCACAAATCTAACCCAAGCTGAGGCAGGTTGGGACAGTCAGCAAAACTCCACCTTCTGAGGATCTGACCCCCTGTACCTGATGATGTGTTGAAAGATTATATCCGCATGGGTGGAGGGAGGGTGGGGGAACACACCAGAGAACTGAACTGGACACTTAGACTCTGACTTTCTTTACTTTTGCAGGTTTCTCTCTCATATTAACATGGCCTTAATTAATTTCTTTGCAGCAAACAGTATGTCTTATGATTGTAAGGATTACATCAGCCTTTAATGAAGTGATTTTTGCTGCTACTGCTCAAGGGTATTCTATTAAGTGAGGTGTAGCATCTTAATGAGTTTTAGTCAGATTGGAGAAATCAGAACAAATCCAAAATCCAAAAATAATTTTAATTATGCTAGGATTGTTCCCAAAGTGACCGTCAAACAAGGAGGGTGGCTGGTACAAGAACTTGGAGTTGGAGAATTCATTTCTCATAAGATGCAATAGGCATAGCACCAATTAATTAATGAGGCTGATATTAACATAACTTTGGTACAAAAACAGATTCAAGGCAGTTCATTCATCAGCATTAAAAACACAAACAATCTAAAATAGAATCTAGAGTTGAGTGCCAATTTTATTCTGGAACACCATCATAAATCTAGAGTAACCTCACTGGTAACTTCAGCCAGTGTAACACAGTAGAGCCTATAACAGCATTCTTGCATAATCATTCCTATCTGGAAAAGTTAAGGAGACTATTTGAAAAATACCATAGACCAGCTCTTCAGCTGGTGTGAACTGTCAAAGCATCAATGGAGTCAGTGGAGCTACATAGATTTATACCCATAGAGATTTGGCAAAACTCTCTCTCTCTCTGTACACACACACACATTTTATACAGGTTCCCTACTTTGCAAACTAGAGGCTGAATCTCAGTAGTTGAAGTGGCTCTCACTAGTTCGAAGATGGGCCAAGTCTGGGTTTGTTCCCATTAATCCTTTAAGGCCCTGCTGTACTTTTTTACCAGTTCAATTTTAACATTGCTTTTCACATCTGGCAAGAAGTGTGGTCATTTCAGTTGGCTGAAGTAACTCAATTGAGTTTGTTTTTACACAGCAACTATTCCATGTTTGTACATGCACACCTACCATGACAGCTACATGACATGTGTTTGTGTATCAAGGCATTCTAGCAAGAACTGGACTGCTATTTTGAACCAGTGGGGGACAGAGAATCCCCAGGATAAGAGGTCAAGGGGTGTGATGTAAGCTGGGAATTCCAATCTAACAAGGACTTCAGAGGGAGGAGGACTGGCCAAACTGGGGATGACAACATGGTTAGAGGGGTCCAGTCCACATTGCTGCTGTGAAAATAATATTTAATAGGTAGGAGATGATGCCTACGCAGTTAGGCTGCATAGATGATGGCTCTTTAATTCCTCATCTCCAAATTCACTTACAGCAGGGGCTATGTTATTTCTCTGATGCCAACAAAATAAAATGATCTGATGTTAAGTTTTGTTTTCAAATGGCACGAAGCATGCTGGGTGTGGGAGGAAGAAGGCAGCCAAGAGGAAATCTGAGGCTTTGTAGTTTCCCATTGTAGGCAGGTATGCATAGATTGTAACGCTTCCAAAGGCGTATGCTGCAAATATGTTTTAAGAATAGCTCACAAAAATGTGGCCAAACCTGTATAAAACTTATGAAGTCCATTCCCAGCACACCGTGCGCCACCACCAAAGGCCCCACTACAGTGCAGCCTGAGGGTGTTTAACAAAACCCAGCAACTGCACATCTCACAAACAGTGTTTACACTATCAGTTCCTAAAGGACCCCAGTCCAGAGAACGGATAGTGAGTGAATCTGCATGTCAGAGGAAGCTACTGCAAACTGAGTTTACAAAAAAAAAAAAAAAATCTTTCCACTGTTTGGAAATGTATACTACAGCACTCCTTGTGAAAAGCAGAGCTGAATTACTGTATGTATGGAACACCAATAAAATGGTTTGAAGTTGGAAACATGGCTAAGATAGGAACTACTGACATGTTTGTTATGCTCAAGAGTGACCATTATAAACAGATTAAAAAAGAAAAACCTGGATCCCGATAGTAATAAAGCCAACACATTATGTTTCATCTGTTCTTCATCTATATGCTCTCTTCAAATCTTGGCCAATGGATGAGACGTTAGCTAAGAGGGTTCAGTTGACGTGACATGAAGAACAATTGCTGGGCCTAAAGGAACCATTGCAGCTGTATTATTGAAAACTGACAATTCATGGATTGGTATGTGAAAATGTCTTGCCACCTGGGGAGTAGTTCCTTTATATTCATTACTAGAGCTATGTAGAGAACAGAAGTTCTATTTCATGAAGGATTTTGAGTTTTGTTTTAATTCCAGTTAGGAACTAACCTCTCACATTTTTGGGGGGGTGAGGGGTTTTCGGTTGACCCAAGTGCTTTTTCAAAACACAAAAAATTGACTTTTAAAAATTGTATATGCTTGCGGAAGTGACCATTATAAACATGCAAACCAAAGTTAGGCTATGTCAACATGTTCCTGCAGTTGAGACTATGGGGGCATGAACTGCAGAATGCCCTAGTGCGCTGCACAGTAACTCCCCCATATGGATGCTGCAGGCACAAAGTAAAAGGGACCTCGTTTGCATTAAGGTAGTTCTATGTGTGTGTTTAATGCTATTTGCACACACGCTCATTTATTAACCCTTTTTCCTATTTGTGTGCACGAGCAATATTAGTGTGAATTGTGTGCATGCACTGTCAGACCTAAGTGGAGACAATGATATTAACTATTTAATGTGAGGACTACAGATCCATTTTTCAAGCTCACTTTAGCAATTTTTTATCTAGTAAAATACTCAATATCTGATTTTACAAAGTACATGGTATGGCAACACAAGATTGCGGAACAGATTAAAATACAGCCCTAAATTTTCACTGACGGCAGGTAGAGCACATTTGTCATTTGCTTACTCATCACAGTAATTAGTTTGTTGAATCTTGCCATGTTTTCAATATTAGATTATATGAGCGCATGAAATCAAGCTGACTGAATGAGTCGTCTGATGGATCATTGCCTAGTGAAGAAAGTACAAGCTTGTGGTTATATTTGCCAATAAAGCACCATGCCCACCTATGGGGCTGTAAACATAACAATAAACTTGATTACTAGTAATATGTTGTTTCAAATATCAAATCTACAGTGTATTTGCTTTACATAATTTTGCTTGATTTCTCGGGCTGACAAAATACTTAGAGAAATCCATCTGATTAAAATAATTTTATCAACCTTATTAAAATTCAGGCAATAATGAAAGAATAGCAATAAAGTTATTGTTTAAAACAAATGGCAGATTTGGGGCATTAAACATGTCATCAGCACCAAGCTTCCCATCTCTTCTTGAAAGCAATCAAACAAATTAACAATGAAATTGCACACTTGAGGGTTTATAAAAGTACTATGGTTAAGGTTGCAAAGCTGCTTGTTTACTTTAAATAATGGGCACATTACTTGCTTTTTATAGAGGTGGAAAACAAGAGCTCCGTTTACAGGTATGCATTATGTATTGGTGGAGCAGTAGGTAGAAAGTATAACACACAAACAGTTTAACATTGCACACTGTTTGGTTCTGCTATGAAATTAATGTCCTGTAATTGCTGCACTTGCAAAGCCTGTGCATAGTTCACAACAACAATGAAAGTCATTGGCCAGAGAATAATGAATAGTATTCATATTAAATTATTGGTGTGTATGGAATGTAGCATTAGGTATTAGCCACTTCATTTCTGACATGGAGCCTGGCGTGCCAATGGTGTTAAGCTCAGGAGAGCTGTAATAGTGTGACACTATTACGGAGTTTTCCCTGGGAAAAGATTGAAGGACCTCATGCTGCTCCCAGTGAAGGCAATGCAGGTTTTCCCATTCATGTGAATGAGTGAAGAGTCAAGCCCCTAACGATCAGTGAGTTTGACAAGACAGACTTTAGCAGACAGTGAGATGTCTCCTGGATGGCAGAATCATCTCTCCCCTACTTTTGGCCATAGGATAGTTAGTTTCAAATAAATAATAAATAATAATAAAAGAAATAAAAAGCGATCTTTTGAAAAAAGTTAGGTCAAGAGCCTCTGCCATCAATGACCAAGAGGGGCTGATGGTCAAGCTGCAGACTTCAATTTAG
The DNA here is from genome assembly GCF_965140295.1 of Lepidochelys olivacea. Lineage (NCBI taxonomy): Eukaryota > Metazoa > Chordata > Testudines > Cheloniidae > Lepidochelys > Lepidochelys olivacea. The sequence goes on along the minus strand of NC_140412.1, from coordinate 160,941,687 downwards.
CTATGTCCCAGCCCGGGGGTGGGGGGGGGTGGGGAAGAGGATGTCAGCTTAGTGATAAAAGGTGAAAAAATTGAAAGCAAACCCTGATGGTGATCTGTAGAAGGAGGAAAGACCAGTTGCAAGAGCCCCCTCCCCTCAATTTTCTGGAGTTTCACACAGTTTCTTGCTCCATCACAACATATAGACAAATAACTCCACAATGAAATACCATAAAAGGACTGTTATGTAGGCAATATTGCCTAGTAGTCAGAGCAGGAGTCAAGTCTAGTGGGCAGAGCAGGTATCAAGATTGGGGAATGAAGCCAAGGGTCAGCACCAGAGTCAACAGCCAATTACCAGAGCCAGGGTCAAGCCAGAGCCAGGGTCAGAAGTCAGAAGCTGGGGTCAGAGCCAGGACTGGTAACTGATGATTGGTGGAGAGGCAAGTATCAAGCATGGAGCAGGAGCACAGCCAGAACAGGAGCAGAGCAGGAATCATGGATTGGGTTGGGTGTAGGAGGCAGGCACAAGCAGGGTCCAACACAGGCACAACAGGAAATCACCTTGTTGCTCAGACAAACGTCTTGTGCCTCCTTTTGGCTTAAATAGCATATTTGGATCAATTAGTGGAGCTGGGCAATCCTCCAGGCAGGGCTTCTGCAGGTGGTGCCTTGGCTGAGGCTATAGTCCTATTAGCTTCTCAGCTCACCAGTTTCAGCAGATGTTAGGTGGAGGCCAGAATGCAGTGGCTGCCTGAGGATCGCAGTGTCTTAGTCCATCTGGATAATTTAGCTTATTTTGTTTGTGGTGTTTGTTTACAGAGTAGAGACAGAATCCCGAAGAACCCAGCCGGCTCCTCCACCCCATCCACCCAGCTTTGCAAAGCCTGAGCCCCAGAGGCTCTTCCATGGTGCTCTGCGTTCAAGACCCAGGACATCACACTAGTTAGTTTTTGGCAGAATCAGAAAGGAAAGAGTAGAATCAATTACCATGACTTCTGGGATCTTTTCAATCATGGAAGCCATAGAGCAGTCTTATTGGAATACGACTCCCCATGTTTTTAGACTGTCACAAAATAATAAACATAGGAACTGCCAGTACTATCTGGTCCTGTAGCCTCTCTCTGATAATCACCTGTAGATGGTTCTCTAAGTTTTTACGTAAGCTCCGCTGATGTGCTACTCCTTAATTTCCTACAGCAATCCTAACAAATATTTCAGCTCCTTCTACAGAACCAGGACCTTCTCTCTCCCTTGGTGAAGACACAGAAACATCCCCAAGGATCTGCTCCCCCGAATACTAGCTTTGTCTAAGTCTGTGGTATTGGTTGTGGAATAGCTAGGCAGCTACTCCCTGCATGATTATGGGGGGAGTATTGCACACTCTGAACCACCATGTAAGCGCTGTGCACATTTATTTGGGATTTGTCCTTGAGCCCAGGATTTAGCCCACAGTACACACCTATAACATATCATTTTAATTCCATCTTGAAATTTTTTACAAAAGCTCTTCAAAAATACATCTACAAAATCCAGGAGGAGCCTGCCCCCCTCCAAAAATTTTAGATAAACTTTTAAATTTTCCCAAGACACCCCTTGTTGAACTAAAAAGAGTTAATGAAAATCATTTCTGGATCTAGAAAGAATTCTACATTTGCTAAATGGAAAAGTTCCAAAGATCAGAGTCATAAAGACTCTTTGGCATTTTGTCTTACAGAAGCACAATAAGGAGAACAAAAATGTTTAAGTAAGAACACCATGACTACTAAATATATGGGCAGCCAATCTGGAATGGGCAACAAGATATGGCCTATTGAAATAGCATAGCAAATGGGGAAGAGAAGCAGACTTTATATAACAAAGATTATAGGCATAGCTATACACAACTGTTGTATCAATATTTGTATGAAATAAGAGATATGGTTCAGATTCTGCTCCCATTGATGCAATTTCCAGTGGATATTTTACATCTTCCCTTCATCCCTTCTACCATAGAGTGCCTCAAAGTTCCATTCTTAAGCCTCTCTGTCGCCTATCGTCTCCCTCAGAACGTCCATTGCTAGTTTTAACTTTGGAAATGGTTTCCATAATGGGGAAATTGACAGCATTGGTCTGTTGAGTGCAGGTGTATATCCCCCATCAGTGGTATATACTGGAAGTTTCAGAGGAAGGTTTTGTTCATCCAGGTGATTAGCTATAATCCAAAACATGAGATGTAACTAATCTTTCTTTTGCTTTCACAGATGCAAAAGTTACTAATGGGCCACACAATTATTCAGCTACAGTATTTCTTCTTCTGACTCCCTGCAGTAGTAATTACAATACAGTATGAAGTAGTATTTCCTTTTATATTTTGTAAATGTACAGACCCTGGATTTCACATCCCCTTTTTCATATATCATTCTTAGACTCATTCTCAGCTGCCTTTCTCTCCCCTCTATTATCTGCCTCGTTCCTAGATACGCCGTAACTTCATACCATTGAATGATTCAAAGAGGAAAAATTCTCTTGCTAGATTACACTATTCAGTGTTCCATTTGTTTCACATAGCCATCACTCTCCTCAAATATTACTTTAATTTGCCCCCACAGCCAGAAATCCTGATATTATCTTTGGTCCTGATCTCCTTTCTTCTCTGCCTTCGTTGCCTGTGAAGGGAATTTTCCTCTTCTTGTCTCTGGAAGTGCTAAGTTTTGTCAGCACCTCTTCTCACTGCCCTGGTAAAGATTGTTATGTCTGCCTTAATCATGGCCCATTTTACTCACGGCAATTCCCTGTCTGATGCTTTTTGAATAGCTGTAGAAGTCTCTAGAAGATAGGCTCTGGATTTGCAGGAAAGCATATAAACCCCTAGCATTTTATTAATCCCTTACGATTTATAAAACTCATAATTTTTTTAAACACACATCAGCACAGGAATGAGAATCTGATGTGACTGTTTTCTTATGAGGAAGCACCCCAGCCTACAGAACATCAAAACATTGGTCTGGTAAAGGCTTAGAGTCATAGACTATCAGGGTGGGAAGGGATCTCAAGAAGTCAGCTAGTCCAACCCCCTGCTCAAAGCAGGGCCAAGCCCCAATTTTTGCCCCAGATCCCAAAATGGCCCCCTACAAGGATTGAACTCACAACCCTGGGTTTAGCAGGCCAATGCTCAAACCACTGAGCTATCCCTCCATCCCTTCTAACACTATTCCACAGTTTCACTCTTCCCTGCTGTCCACTATCATGTACGCTCAATATTCTCTCAACAGATGACCTGTTCAAGGAAGTGCTTATTACCTCTTGTAAGGTACTCGGACTCTGAGGGCTGGGAGGTTCCCCAGAGCTCAGGCTCCAGACTGAGCCTAGAAGTCGACACAGCAATGAAACAGCCCCGCAGCCCAAGCCCTCCGAGCCAGAGGCAGCTGGTGGGGGCCAGCAGCAGGTTTTTCTTTTCTGTGTAGACATATCCTGAATGACCTCAGTGAGATTGTTCAGATCTGACTTGGAGAGAGCCCTGCTGAGTTGTGTGAAGGCCAATGACAGAGTGGATCATCTTTTGCCAGGCTCTCTGACCTTTGAACTATTGGGCTCTGGTATTGAGGGTGTGCCCTACGACAAAAGGCATGAAATATGAACCCTCTGGCTCTGAGCAAAATAAGTATAGTATTAGGGAAATCTTTGACCCTTATTCTGGTCATATTCAGTATCTCTGATTCTAGTACAGATTTTGTAGAGCCTAATGATTTCTGTGCAACACAAACACATCCTGGATGGCTATTATGGGAGGAAGGCTGGTTTTTCAGAAAGATTTACATGATTCTCAGCTTGGAATACAATTGTTTATGACAATAAATCAATGGACTCCACTGATGCCGTGCCATGCAAAATGACTTTGCAAGTTGGGGGAAAAAAGTTGTACAGAGAAGAGAAGGAGCAATAGCATTTCCCAGGCTACTTTGACCTTCTGAACAAGAACTGGAACTGGCATAGTAATTTAGATTCTAATCAGACTATCCAGTGTGTGGGCGTGCTCTGAGTCACAGCCATGATGTGCACTCACTCCTAAAACAGGGCTTCCTAAATGTTTTTGTCAGTGTAACTTTGGTTTAGCAGAATCCCACGCTACGAATGGCTAAAACCTCAAGTGGGAACCACACCTTGTGGACGGAGCTGCTACCAACAACTTTGAAAGTTTTCAGATTTTTAATGAAGAAACCACAACTCAAATTAAGAGGTTTATTTTCTCTCAACCAGTTGCCAACAGCCACATCGGTCAGGCTTCAAGTGGTCTTTGACAAAAGTTTGTCCATGCTGCAAATAAAAGTCTAATTTTTCCCGCTTGGCATTTACTGTATTTTTTAATAGGTGCCTAATTACAAAAGACAACACACAAACAATTCCAGGGGCATTTACTGAGGACATTTTAACCAAATGTAACTGCCCAGGCATTGTGCAAACAGGATATATTGACCATGGATACAGTTAATGGCAGCAAAGTACTTCAAGGAATCCTGCTCAGAGAAAAGTCTTTTTCTAGTGTTGTTACTATTACATAATTGGAAACAGAGAGAAACAGGCTTCAGTAAAAATCAGTTCACAGGTGCCACACACTGCTTTCTCTCTTTGAGATCCTGTTAATGGTGGTGATATTACCTTCTGCGTTAGTGAAATAAGCTTGAAACAAATCCACTCAATCTATTCTGTAGGAGTAGAAAGGAATGAATAACTCCACAGGCCATAGATCTAAGCTGGACCTTCCCTCCAAATGAAAACAGTGGTTCAAGTTCTGCTCTCAGTTACCCCAGGTAAATCAGGAGTAACTCCAGTGACATCACACTAGAGTAACTGACAGCATAATCTGGCTCCAGGTGTCTATAGCAGAATCCTTTGCCAGATGAAGTGCCATGTCATAGCATGGTGAGAAAAAAAGGCAAGTCAGCAGAAGAGTTACGATGTGGACAGTACAGCAGACTGTACTAGTTGCTTCACTGCACAGCCAACTCTGCAGAATCAGCATGGGGTGTGATCAAGAAAACGTTGACCCCACCCACAAAGGGTGAAATACACCACAGAGAAGCAAGTCTTTCCAGTACTCCCAATGCAGGAGCTCAGTAAATCTGCAGAACAATAAGAGCAGCAGGAAACAGATGCCCACCTGTACTATGTGAAAGGTATGCTAGGAAGGCTAGGAAATAGACATTCATGAGCCCACATTTCCTCATAGGCTCTGTCTACACTATCGTTTTTTGTTAACATTAGCCTTTGGTGTTGTCAGGGTCCCATCCCCCCTGGCCTGAACTCTGAGGTACAGATGTGGGGACCCGCATGGAAGACCCCCTAAGTTTATATTCTACCAGCTTAGGTTAAAACTTCCCCAAGGCACAAATTCCTTTCCTTTTCCTTGGAGTGTATTGCTGCCACCACCAAATGATTTACACAAAAATTCAGGGAAGGGTCACTTGGAATCCCTGTCCCCCCAAAATATCTCCCCAAGCACCTTCACCCCCTTTCCTGGAGAGGCTTGAGAATAATATACCAACCAGTTGCCTTAGCAATGTGAGCACAGACCAGACCCTTTGTCTTCACGACACTGAAATCAATCAGGTTCTTTAAAAAAGAACTTTCTTTAAAAGAAAAAAGTAAAAGAATCACACCTGCAAAATCAGGATGGAAGGTAACTTTACAAGGTAATAAAAAGATTTAGAACATAGAGAATTCCCCACTGGGCTCAGCTTAACAGTTACAAAAACAGGAATGAAATTACCTCTGTAGCATAGGAAAATTCACAAGCCAAAACAAAAGATAACCCAACGCATTTCCTTACCCTGCTCACAGTTTCTGTGGTTTTGGATGGATTATTCCAGGTATATTTTCAGGAGATATTGTACCTGCTTAGCTTCTCCCTCCGTCTGGAGAGGGAACAAAACACAGAACAAAAAAACCAAATCCTTACCCCCCTTCCCTTCTTTCCTCATTGGTCCTTCTGGTCAGGTGCCAACTAGGTTATTTGTGGACTGTTTAACCCTTTACAGGTAAGGCAATCCAGTACAGCTGTTAAGGAGGGATTTTATGCGACTACATAGATAAAGGTTGCTATGCTTCCCCCTATTCCTGACAGATGTGAATCTAGTATAGCCTGGCCACTGGCATTTTGAATGCTGTGTGACCCCTCCGCCCCGCAGAGCAGGTGTTAATGACCTGGTGGGTAAAACACAGGTGAACGTTGGTGGCCTGTCTGCACTGGCATTCTCACCCTTGCTACCATCAGAATAGGTCTGTATTGACAGGAGCAGCAGCAGAAGATTTTTAAGAAAAATGTCTCGTGCAGGCAAGGCCCCTGTATCTCCCATATCCTTGGGGTATCTGGACAAAGTATGCACAACCACAAGTCCCTTGGGAGGACTTTGACACTGCCTCAGAGTCCTTATCTGGCCATGCTTGAGCCATCTCTTTAGGGCAAGTACAGTCAGCTTGTCTTCTGAGTGCATTGAGCAGCCGGTATTGATCACCTTAGCCTCAGATGTTTTTCACAGAGGCATGTCAATGGCACTTCATGCAGAAAGAGTCAACATTACTTATGTTGTCTGTCCAATAATATTTCTTTGCAATCTTTGAATGGTAAAATATTCATTGTGCTTCCACTTCGGCTCCGCTCCACCCATTGAGCATGCCCCTGTGGTTATAATCGGGCCTACAAGTTTACCCTAATTGTGAGTTCAACCATGAAAAGTGAACAAGAGATCATAAAGTATCACAGTAATAAATAACTACATATGCTGATTGGGAAAGTTACAAAGGGGAGAAAAAAGAATCAATTAACCCAAACAAGGCGGTCTACTAATATAGCACAAGGATTGTGTTAAGATTATTCCTGGCAAACTAGAGAAGTGTGGGACCAGAAATCATTGAATCAATTGGTGTCAGAAATTAGATCTAAATGGTGGACAAAATACTGGATGGGCTATTCTGCCCATCGCTCCCTTTTGGGGTTCTTAAAAAGGGAAGACTTTGGGGGCAAGCTGGTTACCATGATACAGGCTACCTTAATGACCAAAGAAGGGGAAGGAATGTCAGCCCTGCACCGCTGATCTCCTGGGACCCTGTCTCTAGCTATATCTTCTGTGGCCCAGCCCTCTGGCCAGGTCACCTCTTTCCAGTTTTGTCCCATTTTTGGCATAACAAGAGTCCAGCTAAAAAATCCACACACCCATCTAAAGGGAAGATCCTTCTATCTCTCTTGGGCTATGCTGAAGTTCCCTGCTTTTCACTCTTGCTCCTGGGAACTGCAGAGTTCTCTCTTTGCTCATTAGGCTGAATACAGCCTCCCAGGGCATTTCTCTTGGAGGTCCTTCTTGCCTGTAGTTCCCTCGAGCCTGCCTTCACCAGGGCCCTATTCACAGAGAGGGTACTCTACTGGCTCCTCTCTCCTGGATCTCTTCCCTCTCCATGCACTTCTTCCTGACCCTTCCACAGCTGGGATCACTAACTGTTATTGAGTTTTCAGATGAGGATCAGCTGGGGGTTAACTGCTATGTCACAGGAAAGGCTGAGACCAACTCCCTTTAAAGGGCCAGCCAGCTGGTAGCATGGACCAATGATGAATCTTTTTGGAAAAACTGAATGAAATCAATCATTTTTAAGTTATGTGAACATGGGGAAAATGTTGCGTCTTTTAAACAAATTCTTGGGTCATTTTTTGTGTTTTGGTAACTCAAGTTTTTGGTTGGTTGGTTTTATAGAGGGCTTATTTGGTCTGTTGCATTTTTGTGATCTATTCTCTTGAAAATACAAAAATATACTTCTGGCACCTGCAATATAGGGGTTCTGTCATGCAGAACAAATGAACAGAGAATAGTGCTATAAAATAAATCCAACGATTACTAGTTAAAAGCTATCAGTAACTAAAACACCTGGCTCTGCAGGAGGAAAAAATAGAAGAAACATCCCAATATAATTTTTTAAAACTCTAGAACATCCATGAAATAGCTTTTCATATAGATACCACATGGATAATACAGTCTACAAGATTCTGTCATGTAGTCTAAAGGATTTATTGCCACTCCTTTAGAAGGAACCACATAACTCTGTTGTGACTTTGAGAAGATCACATTGCACACAACAGCAGCAAACTCCTGCTGTTAAAAGCCTTTATACCCCATAACACAATCACATTATCTTTCTCTTTCCTATAGCCATTTTTAACGAATCCTAATTAATGGAGGGTCAATGTTCTCTGCTATCATGATTCTACTGATATACATTGCCACACACACACACACACACACACTCTGCTTTCTGAGTTACTTAGAGTTCTTGGTAAATATTGCTTCGATACATTTTTTCATTCCATTTAAATTCCATTTCTCTCAAAAGAAGCCTGGCTGGCAGGTTCAAAGGGGTGAGGAGGAAAGGGGTGGTTGAGACAGAGGAGAGTGCTGTGTTTTCAATTATTCTCAGATTCTTGGTTGCCCACACATAATTCCCCCTTTGAAGTTTTGATTCAGCAAAGTAACAATGGTGACAACAGTAAGAGTAGCATGAAAACCCTGTATTTTAATAAATAACTAGCAGTCTGGATGAGCCTTGTACTGTAATTGTGCCTGAATGCGATGTTTGCAATGCGCAGGGATTTACTTTGGCATTTAACTAGTTTTGAGGCAACAAAGGCAAGAAGAGATGCTGAAAGCTTAAGTTCACTGCCACTGTTCCAGGACATTTTACCCCTCTGCTCCTGTCATACTTAACACACAGGTCAGTGACAAGGGCAAGACAAATATAGTGCAGGCAGCATTTATCACTAGAAATTCCAGGCACAAACATGTCCCCAGCCTCCCAAAATAACGCATGAAAGAAACAGAATGACAGATCACAAAACTGCCTGACTAAGATTTAAAGAGACAGGCAAAGTTGTCACCTTTTAGGTATGATTTCTCTCCCATGTTCTTGCCCTGTAACATTGTCTAACAGTTTTCTCTATGTGGAGAAACATCCACATACCTACGAAAACCATATCCCCTGATTAATCATGTGCTACGTTTCCAGTGACAGAGCCCCCTGTGTCTGGCTGCATTAGGGTACACCGAGGAAGGTGGACAAATGAAGTGATTACCTTCAGCAAAGAGGTTTAGCTAATATGTTGTTCTGAGATAAAGAATGGTACATAGAATACACATGGAAGTACTTGATCAATACCAGAAAGACCCTACATTTCATATAATATATGCCATCATGTGCCACCAATGCCCCCCCTGCTATGTACATCAGCCAAACTGGACAGTCCCTACGTAAAAGGATAAATGGACACAAATCAGAGATTAGGAACAGCAATATACAAAAACCTGTAGGAAAAGACTTCAATCTCCCTGGACACACAATAGCAGATTTAAAGGTAGCCATCCTGCAGCAAAAAAACTTCAGGACCAGACTTCAAAGAGAAACTGCTGAGCTTCAGTTCATTTTCAAAATTTGACACCATCAGCTCAGGATTAAACAAAGACTGGGAATGGCTAGCCAACTACAAAAGCAGTTTCTCCTCCCGTGGTGTTCACACCTCAACTGCTAGAAGAGGGCCTCATCCTCCCTGATTGAACTAACCTCCTTATCCCTAGGCTGATTCTTGCTTGCTTATTTATACCTGCCTCTGGAAATTTCCACTACATGCATCTGATGAAGTGGGTATCCACTCAAGAAAGCTTATGCTCCAATACGTCTGTTAGTCTGTAGAGGTGCCACAGGACTCTTTACTGCTTTTACAGATCCAGACTAACGTGGCTACCCCTCTGATACCCTACATTTCAGGATACCTGGCTTTGAGTTTTCCATCAATTATCACTAGCCCTGTTTGTTCTCCACAGCCATTAATGTTTTCCTTTACAGTTTTGATGAGAGGAACTCAGTTTAAGGAGCATTACCCCACTTAGCACTATACACAAAAATAAGGCCATCGTCCCGAAGAGCTGCATACTCCTAAAAACTTAAACTGATCAACCACAACAAAAATATCTTCTTTAACACACTTAGGCTATGGCTACGCTACAAAAATGATGTTGCTCAGGTGTGTGAATTAGCCACCCCACTGAGCGACATAACTTATGTCGATTTAAGTGCCAGTAAGGACAGTCCTATGTTGGTGGGAGAGCTTTTCCCACTGACATAGCTACCACTGCTCACGGGGGCTAGAGGAATTAAGCCAATGCGAGAGCTCTCTCCTGTTGGCTTGGAGCAGCTACACTGATACAGCTGTGCCACTGTAAACTCTAGTGTAGCCATAGCCTTAATCAGTTATCCTACAAAGTGCTGATCGCTGTGGCTCAATCCAGAAAGCACTTAATTTAGTGCATAACTGCTTTTCTAGATCAGGTTAGATTGCGCTGCACCTTGCAGGACTGAACACTGTCCAGCTTGATTTGGAATATTCAGTCTTAATTTTGTTTTTTAATTGATTTGTCAAACATGCCAACTCCCTTTTTAAAAAACCAAGTAACTCCATTGACTTCAGCGGAGTTACTCCTGATTTAAACCACTGTGAGCACTGGAGGCTCCATGTATTTCATCATTTGGAAGAAAAGGGTTCATTCCTCCATCAGTTCACTCCCTTTTGGTGCAGTCCTTGCTATAAAGATTTCTCCATGTATCTGCTGCAGATTCTACAGTGCACAGCATGTTGCAGCAGGCTTGTTCTTATATAAAATATTAATTCAACTGAGTGCCAGGATTGAGGCTGGATAATCATTCACACTCCTTCGCAAGTTATATATAATACAGAAAGTTGAATAATTTAATAATTTCATTCACGTTCTCTTTTCAGTAAAAAGCAGTCATATAATTTCAGCCCAATGTGACCCTTAATCTAAACTAAGGGGAACAACAACGAAGGACAAAAGTAAACTCTTCAAGGAAAGAGCACGACATACACATTTAATTTGTACTGTACAGGCTGCAGCAGAAACAAAACAGTCATCGCCCCCAGAAACACTGATTTCATAGAAATGTAAAAGGTGCAATATACAGAAAAAAAGATCAAGAACCATAGTTTCATAGCCACAAATACCGCAACTCTAAATATCATTTGGGGAGTCCTGAAAACATCCATTGCATTCACTTTACATCAGTTCCTACTAGGGACTGGATCCTTTGCCAGCCAAGCTGAGCCTGGTATAAGACTAATATGGGGGCAAAGAAGACTTAATGCTGCCTTTTTAGCTCCCTGCTCTAGAGGCTTGCCAGGGAGCTCCAGGGATTGGTTCAGTCCCCATAACATCCCCGGTCTGCTCTAAGTTGCTTCCTACTGTCTACGGCACCTACGGGGCACTTTGTCAGTTGGGGACAGCTGTACTCTGACCACACCTCCTTGTGATCAGCCACATCCCCTACACAGAGGCCTGAGAGCAGGAGAATAGCTATTGAGTTCTCCTAAACTTTCCCTATGCAGGGATTATCTTTAGGAGGCCAGTTAAGCCAGATTTACAATCACTTTGAGCTGAGTGATGCAAAAGGGCTGAGGATCTGGCCCTGAGTCTTTCCCTTTGGGACCTATAAAACCTTCAGTAGTGGGTGCAGAAAGACTCTGCCGACTGTCACGAACAAGACAAAAGTACAAAACAATCAGGGAGGATCCGCCTCTTTAATGACATCCTTATCTGATTCTCTTCTTATTAATCAATGTAAAGAAAAAAATCTTTCAGGAATTTGGAAAACCCCAGAGAACATGAAACAAGCTACATTTCTATTTTCAGAACCAAGCTGATCCGTCTCCTAGAAGAAAATTTTAACTTAAGACATCCTACTTAAGCTGCCAAACCAAACAAACCAAGCAATTTGAAAACTTTTCCACTCTTTGCATCAAAGCTCTACTGTGGCAGCATGTTCAAGTGTTTCATCGGCACACCAGTTCCAAATTCCACCCTGACTGTTTGGTTTAAACAGCTCCAGTTCCAAGTTATTCAACCCACATTCACTAGTTTGCAGCCAACTAATGCTTTCAGCTTCCTGCTACATGCTTAGTTGACGGTGCCTAAAATTCCCCTTGCTGTTGCCTGAAAGAGGGTTGATTCCCTAACATTAAAAACAAAAACAAACAAACGATTTTTTTCATTCACAAATTGTTTAATTTTTCCCATAATAAAGGAACTATTACGGATTGGCCGAGAAGCTCTGTAATGGCACTTTTTTCCTGGATCAATGTAAGACTCCTGTCATTGCACTGTAATTCTCAGCTGACATTTGGACAAGGTGAAAGAGAGCTTGCTGGTGACTCAGAAAAAAAAAAAGTTTTGTTTTTTTTTAACAATGCAAAGACAGACATTGCATGTTTAAAAACACACTGTTGCTACAAAATGCTCCCACAGCACTTCAGTCTGTCACTCAAGTTATTTAAACTCATTGTTCAAGTCCCCTCCACTGAAGCAGTCACTACATTACTGTTCTTTGCTAATACAAGCAGTAAGTCCAACAATAAAAAAAAAAAAACCTTTCAAGATACTTCACACAAGAGTCCTTCTCTTTTGTAAGTAAAAACCCTGGTCATATTGCAAGCCTAGAAATATAAAGTTAATTGTTTTCTTCTTTACTCATTTTTAAGATTTCCCCTTTTCCTCCCCCATGTCTAATTAAATTGTTTTTTTTCATTTCATCTATCCACATCATGTTTTTGTTTCTTACACAAAAATCAAATGTGGTCACTTACACTTTTCTTGAGGACAAACACATCTTGATAACATCTCCTGCTCCACCATGATGTGCCTATTGGATATTGCAAAGATCCCTTGAATAGCACTTTGAAAAGCCAAGCTCACTTATGCAAACTTCTGCTCTTCTCTGATACGCTTGGCTCCTGTGCGTTGTCACATTACAATTCCTAAGTTGTTGTTATTTTCCCTCCTCAAAAACCTGTGAAACAGGTCCAGGAACACACATCTAATGTTGCAGAAGAGGTTTTAATTGATTCATTGCAACAAATAGCCACCCTTAACAAAAAAATGCTCTGTGCAGTGTGTTGTTAAAGGGAGTAGTCACCTAACACTTCATCTGAAGTTCCACAACCCACAGAGTCTAGCAGCTTTGCTACTTTAAAGGGAAATTAGTTTAAAATTAATTTCTGGATTTGTGAAAAACACAGGAGAGAATTTAAAATAAAAATCACATACTGAATAAACTCTATCCATCTGCATATTACAATAGGTCTGCTCTTTCTGTTATGTAAGTATTTGGGTGCTTGCTTTCATTAATGTTGCTTTGTATATGTCACTGGAAAACAGCCTTGTATGTGCAGTTTGGGTGTATGTATTTTGGTTGTGCTTGGGTACAAATGAAAAATACAGACAAATTAAAAAGCTATTCAATCATTTAATCACTTTGTCATTCTTAATGTTTGGTATTTGTCCGCTCTTCTATAAACGTCTGTCTCTTTTCTCCTAATAAATAGTGTTCTGGGGACTTAGGATATTTTGCTGCTGTGGAATAATTAATGTTTTTTCTCTTTTAACCCTGGGCTGGTTTATTATTACATTCATGGAAGCACCTTACTCCCATTAAAGCCTCAAATGAAACAATATGACTGGTCAATTAGTAGAGGTTATGCAGCAGTAAATGCTTACACTCATTAGTAAAATGATCACACTGAGATAACAACATCATATGTCTGTGAAGTGCCAGGCACAGATGGGCACTATGCAAATAAAAAGTGAATACTGAACAACTGAAAAAGGCCTCTTGGTTTTTCTTAGTTACGTTAGATGATACTTTTGTCATTTAGAAATAGAGTTCTGGATTGTTGTTTGCTCCTGAGCAAGTAATTACGGTGAAGACAGTGGTATGGAAACTTCCCTACCACTTATAACCCCATCTCTGCTGAAGCCAGTCCCAGTAGTCTGTACCACTACAGAGTGCAAGGCGAGCTCCTTGCTAGGGGCTCCTGGGATACACCTCTCTCTCACCTCTGCACCAGACAACAAAGGTGGCTGGCCAAGGATGGGACAGACTCTGCATCCTCCTAAGTGGTGGGAGAGCAAGAGCCTCCCTCTGTGAGCCAGGGAGAATAGAGTGGGCATTGTGCCAAAGATACAATGTCTCTTGGGGCAGAACAGCGGTAGACCACCCCAGCGCAGTTCTGTGCCTTAATGGCACAAACTGTTCTTGAGTGATTTGAGCATCGTGGGCCCAATTCCATCCTGCATCTCCTGGGATAGGCAGCACAAAAGCTTGCAGTCCAAGGTGTTTTTACACCACCTTTGCATCAAAATGGACCCTGGCATAACTTAGAACAGCCTCAAGGGCTGCTTTTCCTTATAGTAGCCTTGGCCTCTGCTGTGCAGCCTAGCTGTACAGCACTGAATGCTTCATCTACCCCCCGCCTCCTAACCATTTCCATGCCCCTTCTCACTATGGTATGCCCTGAGTATACATCAGCCATAGGGTGCTCCTGCGCTGCGGGAATTCTCCTCCAGTCCAGTTATGGCCCCTTTCCTTTGCCAGAGTTTTCATAGAGGGGCCAGCGCAGGATCCAGAACTGGCCCCCACGAAGACTGTATTCATTTATTAGATATAATGCCCTGCTAGACTGATTTTCTAACTGCAAGCAACAGCCAGTAACAGCCTCCTACCTCTGTTGCTACTGCATGCTTGTCCATACCATGCCATGTTGAGAGGGAGGCAGTACAGTTTAATGGTTAGCAGGTAACTGGAAACCAGGAGACCTGAGTTCTGTTCCTGACTCTGCTTCTAATTTGTTCCGTCACCTTAGGCAAGTTGCTTCATCGTTCCATGCCTCTTTGCCTAGCTCTACAACAGAGATAATGATAGTTCCCTCCCTTTGTAAAGTGCTTTGAAATCTCTGGATGAAAGAAGACATGAAGGAGCCAAGTGATGTAATTAGTCACTTGCAAAACATTATGATGAGTCAGACAACATCTCTGACTTTAAACACATATATAAAGTGCTGTGTTTAAAGAAAAGAAATTAGCAATGGAATGTGACCCTATCATAATAATACTAAAAGAGATACTGGGTAATTTGGCAAATGTTCAATTTCTGTTCTCACCATGGAACCCTGTCAAACAAGCTAAATCACTTGTCACCTCTAGGAACAATAAGTCCTCATGGAAATAGCAAGTCCATTGGAGGCTGCTCAGAGGAAAATGACATAATATGGCAATTTCCTGACTTTATCTCACCTGGATAAATAAAATCTCTCATTTTTCATATGGCTGGTGCATCACATTCTCCAGATATTGTCTGTCTCACTGAAAAACAAATACTCAAACGGTTATTTTCTCGTTTGTGGATAGTTTTGAACAGATATATTCCAGTTCAAATAGGTTGTGTGGCTGGACTTAATTTCATGTGAGCATTTTACTTAATACTTAGTAAACAAAGTAGACGAGTTGTTTGTATTTAGTCACATTTTGATGTGACTGCTCATAGAGGACACCCTCCATAGTTAAGAGTTTTGTAAAGAAAATATCAAGGTATCATTCACCCTTGCAGGCATAGGTGTCAACTCCGTGGGTGCTCTGGGGCTGGAGCACACATGGGAAAAAAAAAGTGGGTGCTCGGCACCCACCAGCAGGCCCTGCCGATCAGCTCCTCCCCCTCCCTCCCAGCGCCTCCCGCCCACTGAGGATGGGGGGGGAGGGATGGAGCGAGGGCAAGGCACACTCAGGGAGAAGGAGGAACCGAGCAAGAAGAAGAGGGTGGGGGGGTTGAAGCAGGGGTGGAAAGAGGTGGGGTGGAGGCAGAGCAGGGGCAGGAAGAAGTGATGCTGGGGTGGGGCTTTGGGGAAAGGGGTGGAGCGCGGGTAGGGCTTGGGGCGGAGACGGGGTTGAGCACCCCTTTGTCAGCTGTGTTGGCCAGCCCTGAGCTAGGATTGCAGGCATCTTGCATCATTGTACAGCCATTCTGAGACAGAGTTTCTGCAACCAAGGGCCCACAGCCTGGGTTCCAACTGCAGAGCTTACTCCTTAATCTCCACTTTAGACTCCTACACAAAAGGCGTTGTTAATTTAGGATTAAGTTTGCTAGACTTCATATCCCACCAACACAAGGAAATACAAAGTTCACTCATTCAATATCCCACCTACACTCTACTCATCAGTTACCTTTCTCCAGCCCACTCTCCTCTTTTCTCCTCTCCACGGCCCAGGCACACTCATCCTGAAGAACCAGATGACACGCTTAACTCTGCCATGATGTGCTGATGATTCACATAGGGCTGATAACTAACTGAGACAGATTTAATTTGGCTTTCATGAATTGCATTGCTTGTAGAGTTGTGCTGTTGTATTTAAGGGAGCAGGGTGATTCATTGTGCCCTTCTCCTCCTCCCATACTCACTAAACCAATTCCAAATATAAATCTCTTTATCGTTTTCCTCTTCTTTTTTATGAGCTAAAATGCTGGAGAATATATTGAATGGAGTTACATCAGCCTAACACTAGAGTAACTCAGTGGTGAATCGGACCCTCAAAATACAAAGGTCTGTATTTGAGCCTTTTGGCATTATCATTGTATGCATTGGTGAATGCTGACTGTGCAAAACACTTATGGGAAAGACTATATGGAAACATCTTTTCAGGAAACTCTCTCATTGTTTGCAAAATCACAGTGACCCATCCTGGAAGTTTGCCTTGCATCTTGATACAAAGCCCTGTACATGATTTAGCATGACTGGTCAGTTTTATTACACAGAAATGGAAATGTATAACGTGTTCTTTTCTTATTTCATAACCCATGAACTTCAGAGTCGGACTCTAAAGTTAGAGAGCTAGCATGTTACAGTAATTTTTGATAATGAGCGAATCTCTCTGCCTCTGTATGCCTCAGTTTCCCTGACTATAGAATAGAGCTAATCAAGGATTTATTTATTATCTGCATTTTACAGGGTGGGACACGGAGACACAGTTGGGGTTTATCAACACTCTAGGTCTGTAGCCCATTTGTAAGCCGCTGACTCCCACGTGTTGTTCAGATCCTATGCATAATACCACTCAAAGCATGTGTTCTGTGCTCAGCCCCTATGGAACAGCTGGGCTGGACAGTCTTTTATCACTGTGCTGTGGGGAGCAGGTACTGGGCACTCAGGATCTGAAGAGGCTCTCAAGGTTACAACCCGTATAGGAAGGGGAGAGAGAATAAAAGTGGTGGGCTCGTGGCACTTGACATTAGACATATCATTACCTGTTTACAGTTCTTGGTTATTGAGAACCCCAAGACCTTGAATGGACAGGGGTCAATCTGCTAACTAACCCAGCCCAGCAGGGGAACCAGTGGGGGCTGGTAGAGTTCACTGAATCCAAACCAGGGAGCAGGTTCAGTTTCTCCTTTAGCACCAGTCTGACTTGTGGAAAGGTAACTGGGTTCACATGGGGCACTTCCTATTGGGAGACAGACTGGGGAAGTCTCACATAGCCAGTAGTAAATGATCCTTGGAGATTTTAAAAAATAATAGATACTTTTCTAACACAAAGTTTTGGACCCGACTAGAGGTGACTGTCTTTTGGGCCTCATTGTGGTGGAGAAAGATAAGCAGATCACTGGACTGGGTATAACAGAAGCAGGTCCCTTCTTCCCTCAGGGAGGGACCTACAGACAGTTGCTGAGGGAGAGCTCCTGCCTTCATTCAGGACCTGCAAGGTAGAAGTCCTTCCTCTTGCCTGGTCTGCCCACAAGTAAGCTGTTCTGCTCCCATCAGGGTTCCCTCTCAACTGTGAACTCTAGGATACAGATATGGGAACCTGCATGAAAGACCCCCTAAGCTTATTTCTACCAGCTTAGGTTAAAAACTTCCCCAAGGCACAAATCCTTTCCATGTCCTTGGATAGTATTGCTGCCCCCACCAAGTGATTTAGACAAAAATTAGGAAAAGGATCTCTTGGAGTCCCTAGTTCCCTAAAATATTCCCCCAAGCCCCTTCACCCCCTTTCCTGGGGAGGCTTGAGAATAATGTGAGTACTGACCAGACCCTTTGTCTCTAGGACACTGAAAATCAATCAGGTTCTTAAAGGAAGAACTTTATTTAAAGAAAAAGTAAAAGAATCACACCTGCAAAAATCAGGATGGAAGGTAACTTTACAGGGTAATAAAAAGATTTAAAATACAGAGGATTCCCCTCTAGGCACAGCTTCAAAGTTACAAAAAACAGGAATAAAACTCCCTCTTAGCATAGGGAAAATTCACAAGTTAAAACAAAAGATAATCTAGCACATTTCCTTGCCCTTACTTACAATTTTTGTAATTTTAGATGCTCATTTCAGGTATGTTTTCAGGTGATGTTTTTCCTGCCTGGTCTCTCTCTCTCCATCTAGAGAGAGGGAACAAAAAAAGAGAGCACAAACAAAACCTCCTCTCCCTCCCCCAATTTGAAAGTATCTTCTTTCCTTATTGGTCCTTTTGGTCAGGAGCCAACCAAGTTATTTGAGCTTCTTAACCCCTAACAGGTAAGGATTCAGTACAGCTGCTCAGGAAGGATTTTATGCTACCCTTAGCTGTATTTTTATGACAGCTCCCTTTTAAATCCTCCCCCAATCTGTGCATCCCCAGCAGGTGTGTTGGGGCGGGGCTCAGCTCCTTAAGCCCTTCTTGGCCAGTGTGAGGTTTGTATTTCCCATCACAAG
Source organism: Lepidochelys olivacea (assembly GCF_965140295.1). Classification (NCBI taxonomy): domain Eukaryota; kingdom Metazoa; phylum Chordata; order Testudines; family Cheloniidae; genus Lepidochelys; species Lepidochelys olivacea. Next base: position 160,923,116 of record NC_140412.1, on the reverse strand, counting down.
TCCAAATAGAGGGGAAAAAAACCTTGAAATTACAGCTTTCCATACTGTTAATGGCTAAGAAGCCCAGCAGGCCTGAGGGCCTATTTTGGCAAGTGGAGCTTTTTGTTATATTGGGTACATTGATCTAAAGCGGTAGATGCATATTTTGAGTAGCAAGCTGTTACCGCACCTAGCAGTAACAATGTGAATTTTTTTATCCTGGCTTTTCCTTAACTCCTTGGAAGGTGGCTTTAGATGATGCTTCATGCATCGGGCATTCTTTTGCCCTATTTTGTCCTAGCTTTTCTTTTGCTGAGCTCGGGAGGAGGGTTTGGGAGAACCCACTCTGCTGCATGCAGAAGGCTGCCTTCTAATCCAAAAGTTAGTTAATTTTGATCCTTATTTCCTTCCTCTCGTGGAAGGTGATGTTCAGAAATTTTCCATGGAGCATGAATTCTAGATGACTTTTTCAGATTTCTGGGTAGAGAGAACTTTTGTAGACCACCCTCCCCTTGTCCCCAGTAGCTTAATAAACCATTGCACTCATTGATGTGCTGTTCACACATAATTTCCATGAATAGATCCTCTGCATATTTTGCCTGGAAAATTACTAGGTTTTCCAATATTTCTAAAATATTAAGGGGTTCCCCTGCCACAAAGAAAGTCAGAGTCAGTATTGGTAAATGTCCCCAAAACACAACTTCAGCCTACCCTGCATCAGCCATATCCAGCTTCTTAAGTTTTTCGTATTGATTTAAAGTAAAAATCAACAAGTTGATACACAGTCAACCTGTGGAACTCTTTGCCAGAGGATGTTGTGAAAGCCAAGACTATAACAGGGTTCATAAAATAATTAGATAAATTCATTGAGGATAGGTCCATCAATGGCTATTAGCTGGGATGGTGTCCCTAGCCTCTGTTTGCCAGAAGGTGGGAATGGGTGACTTGATTATTAAGATCACTTGATTAAGATCACTTGATTATTACCTGAATGAACCTGTTCTGTTCATTCCCTCTGGGGCACCTGGCATTGGTCAATGTCAGAAGACAGGATACTGGGCTAGATGGACCTTTGGTCTGACCCAGTATGGCTGGTCTTATGTTCTTATGTAAAATCAGGGTTACTCACACACCTGCATTGGGTGGGCTTGTGCATGTGGGAATCTTCCAAGGGCAGAAGCATTCCAGAATGTTGCAAATCATGGCCTTGTGGACAGACAGAAAGCAAATTGGGGGATTCTTTCTCCCCCCACACCCCATGGTAATAGAATGAGTATTGCCTCTGTTGCATTCCTTGGAAGACACTCCAGTACCTGCTGGGCCAAGCCTACTGCCTGAAACTGTGGGTGCAACAAGTGGCCAGCAGTGGGCCAGAAGGAGGAGGACCATGCATGAGCTTTTGGAGATAGGGGCAAGGAGGAGCAAAAAGCACCTTGCTTTCAAAAGAGCCAAGGAGGAGAGGGATACGGTCCATGAAGAGAGACTGCGCCGGGGTTCCTGGAGGAAGAGAGGAAGAGCAGGGAGCAGGACCCATTGCTCAGGGAGAGAATGCTGGATATATGGGCCAGCAGGGTGGTTCGTCCAGCTCACATCACAGCGCCAGCACCAGTGCATGGGCCAGCTGCAATGTCTGCAGGTCCACGTAGACCTGACAGTGGAATGGTGTTCCTGGACCTGGCTCCCAATGGGTGGAGGGTGGAGTTTGCGGCAGGGGCATTGAGCAAAATAGCAGATGGAATTTCTGTTCCAAACTATTGACAGTTGTGTGTCTGAGAGAAAGATCCTCTAACCCCTGTCGAAGAGACATACCTGTCTCCAAGACCAGTGAGGTGGCAGAGTGCATACTGGTTTATGCCATATACTACACCTTTTCTGACCAGCCCATAACTCTCCAATGCCCTGATTAATGTTCTTCTGACACTTAATAGCCTGTATATTTTTGCCATAGCGATTATTCAGATGCTCAGCAAAATCTGCAAGGTCCTGCTCCCACGTGGTGCCTTACTTTCCCCCTCTCTGAAGTGGGGAGAATCCTGATCCATATGCAGAAAGTGTTTGATCCTCTGTTTTTGCTTCCCAAGTCCCTACCCTCCTTGCCCAACCCGGCTTCTGCCCTATTCCCCAAACTTCCATGCCCACATTAGTGCTTCTCTCACTCCCAAATCTGCAAGGTCTCATACAGAGTCCTTGCCAGCAAAGGGAAGCTGCCCTTGGCTCTGGAGCTGCAATCATATGCCCTGAGCACTGGCCTGCACCATATTCACCATGTGCAGATAGATCATCAGCTTCCATCTCTATCCCAGGTGCAGGATGGCCTCTGGTCCTTGCTCCCTCAGGCAGCTGGAGCTGCTGAGATAGGAGTGGGGTTGGCAGAGCATGGGAACAGACCATGAGGTTAAGAAATGGCAGGGAGATCCTTTTCCCTCCAGGGGAGATTACTTTGTCCCTCCATGAGAGGTCCTTTCTTTCTTCATCCTGTGCTTTGGTTCCTGACTCAGCCCAGCGCCCATCCCTCCCAACTTGGCTCTTCCATACTCTGCTGTGCACCTAACCTTCCCTGTCTTTCTCTCCTAGGGTCTTGTCCAATGTGCTCAGCCTGGCCCCTTCCTGGCTTGTCCCTGACCTTTAAAGGATTATCCAAGCCCCTCCCAGGCCTGCTCCCCTTGGGGTCTCTCTCCTGGCTGAGCATACGCTGCCCTAATATCTCCCAGCAGGCCTGGTTCCTAGTCACATGCTGCTCCTTGTCACGTGACCCCTGCACTTATTTCCTTCACCTGGAGAGCTGCATAACCTGAGCTAGGTGCAGTTGTTCTCCAGCCCCTTTAATGGCCTTCTCACCCTGGGACAGGCTGAAACTGGAAGCCTGTGGGATAACAGTAACTGTTTGCTATGAAAGGTGCAGAAGACACAATGGAAGAGGAAATCCTTTGGACTGGATTTAAATTATTCCAACCAAAAGTGAATGAGGGAAAATATATCCAGACTTATCTTCCTAGCAGCAGAAAAATATTAAGGTACGAAAGGACCATTATGTCCATCTGGTCGGCCCTCCTGTACAACACAGGCCCTACAATGTCATCGAGTGGTTCCTCCAGCAAACCCATGACATGTGGCTGAGCCAGAGCACGTCTTTTGGAACGACATCCACATGCATTAGAGCCAGCTGGCTGACAGAAAATCTTTCTTCTGCAGTGACGTGAAGTTGAAGGAACATGGAGAAGAAGAAAACCTCTACTCAGGCTCTGACTGAAGATGGAGCAGAGAGGCCAAGATAACCAGGTCTAGGACCCAGTACTCACTATTAGCAGACCTGCCATTTTCTATTCCTAGCTTTTTGACCATGAGGGAATCACTTCCCCTCTGTGTGCCTCAGTTTCCCCAACTATAAAACAGAGCTAATCAAGGTTTTGTTTATTATTTCTGTTGATCATTTGATATAATAAGTGATTTTAAATGTTTAGGATAGGTTTTTATATTGTTTCCCCTCATCCATATGGACTTTGGTACTTTTCAATATGGAGTCAAATCTCCATTTTGTCCCCAAAGCAGGGAAAATTAAGGCACCAAAGCTGTGGCATGAGGGCTGGTTCAAACCAGTTGGAACTGACTTGTAACTGCCATCTCCTCGGAACTTTCCCGCCACTCACTCCTTATAAGGAACTGTGCTACGTCATCACAGGGCTATCCGTCCGGGGGGCAGCCGTGTGCGGCTGGGGTTTTGCTTGGGTCTCCGGATCAAGAACTGTGAAGGATCCTGTGACACTATCAACGTACCTGCCATCCAGGGTTATTTGGTTCAGCAACTTCAGGTCCAGCAGCTTGTCACTGTCCAGCAGCCGAGACCCAGTGTTCCTCCCCAAAGGCCAGTGTTTGGCCGAGGGTAGAAGGTCCTGGATCCACCGCTCCCTACCATCTGACCTGCCCATAGATGACATCTGATTAGCAGTAGGCTATACTTGGGATTTGTTATATTCTTGTTGCCAAGGGAGGGGTAAATTGGGTCTGAGCTTCAAGCTCCTTTGTTGCAGTCCACTGTTTGCTGAGTTTTACGTGTTTACTTGTGGTTTTCCCCTTATCCCTTAATCAACCCTTAATACGCTACTTACCTAATTCAAAAATAACTTTTGTCTCTCCTCTTTCCTACACCACACTTGTGGGGTAGGGGGTGGGACACAGGAGCTGCTTCCTCAGGAGATAGACCCTGATAATAAGACCAAGAACCTGTACCTGTAAAAGGCAAACAGAGAGGCATACTGGGGTCAATTTAGTTTTAAGTTTCCCTGATTACATTCCTATTTATTAGGGTGGGAGACTGAGACACGGTTGGGGCCTGTCTACATTCTAGGTCTGTAGCCCATTTGTAAGCTGCGGACTCCCACATGTTGTTCAGAGCCTATAGACGACACAACTCCTAAGCGTTTCTTTGTTCTATGCTTAGCCCTTATGAAACAGCTGGGCTGGATGGCCTTTTCTCACTTTGCTGTGGGGAGCAGGTATTGGGCACTCAGGATCTGAAGAGGCTCTCAAGGACTAATTCTTGAAAATAATTGTTATCAATGAACTAGAAGACACTATAAAAGCACTGCTGATAACATTGGTGGGTGACAAAATACTGGCAGAGTGGTAATTACTGATGAGGACAGGGCAGTGATACAGAGCAATCTGGGTCCCTAGGTAAGATGAACCCATTCAAACAAAACAAGTTTGACCAGAGCCAAATGCAGGGTCCTATACCTAGCAACAAAGCACGCTGGCCACGCCTACGGAATGGGGAAGTGTATCCAGGAAAGCAGTGACTCTGAAGATGATTGAGGGGCCATGCGGGGCAAGCCATTCAACATGAGCTCCCAGTGTGATGCTGTGGTGAACAGGGCTAAACCCATCATTAGATGGTATAAACAGAGCCGTGAGTAGGATAGGGAGGTGACACAGCAACACTGAGACTGATATTGGAATACTGCATCTAGTTTTGGAGTCCACCTTTGAAAAAGATGTTGAAAAATTGGAGCTGGGGCAGCAAAGAGCCACAAAATGTTTTGAGGGCTGGAGAAAACATGCCTTCTAGTGAGCTATTGAAAGAGCTCCACCTGTTTAGCTGATAAAAGATCGAGAGGTGACTTCATTGAAGTGTTGAAGTGCCTTAAAGGAGAGAAAATATCAGGTCTTAAAGGGCTTGTTAATCTAGCAGAGAAAGGCATAACAAGACCCAGTGGCTGGAAACTGAAAAGAGCCCAATTCAAATTAGAGATAAGGCACAAATATTCAACAGCCAGGATGATTCACCCCAAGAACAAAGTACCAAGGAAAGTGGTGGATTCTCCATCTCTTAACGTCTTTTAATGAAGATGAGATGCCTTTCTGAAATGTGTTTGGTCAAAAAATAGCTACTGTGCTATAAAGGAGGCCTGTGATAAGCAGAGACTCAGATTAGGTGCTCTAATGGTCCCTTCTGACCTGAAAGTCTACTAATTTATGAAAACTGAGTGGAGCATGGGGAGCAGCCTGTGATGTTTTAATGTGTAGCCTGACGGGTTCCCAGAATCAACAATCATTGAGTGGGGTGATCCACAGGGAGCAGCTCAAACATTCAAGGGGGCTGGCCAGGGGCAGGACATTTGCCCTGAAGGGGAGGAGTGGGTGTGGCAGGGACCTCACAAGGGCCATTGGCAGGACCTCAGCCTATTGGGCAAAGGTCGTGGGGAGATGGTGACCTCACAGAGAGATGCTGACATCAGCCAGGCAGGATGGGGCACAGGGCCAGGGAAACCTGAAAGACCCCTGTGGCTTTGCCTCAGCAAAGTTTCCTTCTCGAGGTCTCTCCTTGAGGACTGAGAGAGAATTCTGATTCTCGTACAGGCGCGCTAGGAGGACCCTCTTTGGAGTTTTCTCCTTTCTTCTGATTTCACTAGAAAACAGATGTCCCTGTTTGAAGGTAAGGGCCTCAGAGAAGTGTGGAACCTGTTCGGTCTGATCCATCTGGTACCAGCTGAATTCTAGGCATGGAGAACACTAGGTTAAGGTGGCAGAATTTTATTCCCCACCGAGGACTTTGTCCCTTAGAATCACTGAGGACATTGGGGTTTCTCCTTTTTGGTTTCCCTTTTCCTCCATCCCTTCCTCTATTTTCTTCTTTTCTTGTCCTTTTCTCTGCTCCCATCCTACCTCCAGGAGCTGCCGGGCTGGGGGAGTGCACTGCAGCTCTCATTCTGGGAGGCCCACACAAAAAGGTGGGGCTGGAATATTTACATCTACAGTGAATCCCTGTGACAGTGACCTGGGCCATCCTTTGGGCTCTTTGGTGAGAACACAGCCTCACACCACTCAGTCTCTACCCTGATTGGAGGAGCAGGGGGCTATTGACAGGAAGGAGACTCAGGTCTTAGTTGTTCTCTTTTAAGACGAAGCAAATAAGTCATAACCAATTATATGTTTGACTAATTTTGATGCTTCTCTGCATTCATTGACTCTGAGCAGTTCATGATTCTCTCTAACATTCCAGTTCTTCTAAAATACTTGCTGAATAATTATTAGGAACAATTGTTGGTCTATAGCTCATTTGAGAGCACTTTCTTCTGATCATTCAATGTGTGAAATTCAAGATATGATGGTTAATTTGAAAGTCAGGACTCCTGGGTCCTATTCCCAATTCTGCCACTGACTGGCTGTGTGACCTACAACCAGTCACTTCTCCTTTCTGAGCCTTAGTTTCTCCCTCTGTCAAGTAGAGATAACAATCCTCTCCTACCTACCTCATGGTGGGTGGAGGATGGGGATCCATTGGAGAGTGTCACTAGGAGCAGTGCAGAATATGAGGTGTCCCATCATGTTAAGTCATATCAGATTATGACCTAATATAATAGCTGAAAGATTCTATTTTATTTGTATTTTATTATTTTGAAATTATTAAGAGCAGCAACTACTTAGCTTAGACTGAAGCATCTCATCTAATTTTCTAGATCACAGTGTCTCCTCTTTGTGTGCGACGAGACAATTTAACACACTGTGAGGAAGAGGAGATGCTTTTGTATTGCAAACAAATATTTTTGCAAAGAATTTTCTTCCAACTCGTTATGATTTCAAAAAACAAACTAGTTTAGTCTGAATGGAATTTCATGACAGAAAACTGTTTCCATGAAAATGTTCCCACCGTCTTGATTCCTAGGCCGTATCCCTGCCTCTGCGGGGTTTCTTGTCTGTTAGTTAGAACAGGAGTCAGGACTGGTGGCTTCTCTTTCTGGCTCTGCCACTGCCTTGCTGTGTGGGACCTGGGGTAGGTCACTTTCCTTCTCTGTACCTCAGGGAATAGGGACAATTCTCTAACTCCGGACAGCAGTGAGCCTGGGTGAGATAAGGGGCATTAGAGCCCTCTGAGAAGGAGAAAGGGGTGTTTCAAGATGTTGAGTGACAAGGAATTTTAAGCTTTGCTAAAATGGCTGGTCTGTGGAAAGAAGGAATGGCCAGGGCCAAATTTTAACCATTGTCTTTTTAAAACCCCTTTCAGGGATGTGAATCCCGCTATTTTAGTTACCTGGGGCTTTTTGCCAGGAGGAAAGAAGAGGATCCTGCCTCAATTTTTGTGGCCTTAATAAACCAGTTCTCTTCTGAGCTCCCAGAAAAAGAACATCTTCCCATCCATTAACAAAACAGGACCTATCTTTAGAAGGGGAATAAAGACAACCCTGGGACTTACAGACTACCCAGTCTCACTTCCATGCTTGGAAAGATACTGGAACAAATGATTACTCAATCAATTTGTAAGCACTTACAGGATAATTCGGTTATCAGGACTAGTGAGCACGGCTTTGTTAAGAACAAATTGTTCCAAACCAAGCCTATTTCCTTCTTGGACAGGGTTACTGGCCTCGTGGAGGTGGGTAAAGAGTAGACGTGACATAGTTTGGTGTTAATAAGGCTTTTGACACAGTACGATAGGACATTCTCACAAGCATACTAGGGCAGTGTGGTCAAGATGCAATCAGTATAATGTGGGTGCACAACTGGCTGGAAGCTCATACTCAAAGAGACCTTCTCCATGTTTGGCTGTCCAAAGGGTGTACCTAATGGGTCCGGTAGGGATCAGTGGAGAGGGTTTACCTAGTGAGTCCGGCAGGGATCAGTCCGGGATCTGGTACTATTCAATATTCTCATTAATGATTTGAAAAATGGAGTGGAGAGAATGCTTATAAAATTTGCATATGACACCAAGCACTTTGGAGCACAGGACTGGAATTCAAAACACCCTTAACAAATTGGAGAATTGGTCTCCTTGAGCCAAACTCCATGGCTGGACCCTTCTCCCAGCACTTTACTCTAGTGGAAAAGTATTAAATCCCCATTTGACTGCTGGGGTCAGAGCCATAGATAGGCAAACAACTTGCCCAAAGTCCCACAGGTCAATAGGAAAGCTAGCAATGGAACCCAGGCGTCCTACCTCCCAATGGCCTGGTCCAGTCACTACAGCAGAGCACACACCCTCTCAAAGGCAGGGGGACCGGACATGAGGCTTGGTTGTAATGGCCAGCAGTGGGAGGGAGTGTGCAACAGTGTTTAGTGAAGGGGCCTGGAAATAAGGACTGCTGGTCCCATCCATGGCTCTGACACTTGGTGCGACCCTGAGCCAGTAGCTTCCCCTCCCCAAGCTCTGTTTCCCATCGGTAGGGTTGGGGTCCAGTCCCTACAGCCCCAGGGGTTTGGGAGGCTTCATGAAGGTGTGTAAAAGACAGTTACCTTTTCCGTAACTGGTGTTCTTCAAGATGTGTTGCTCATGTCTATTCCACAATAGGTGTGCATGCTCGTCACGTGCACCTGTACCGGAAGTTTTTCCCCTACCAGTACCCGTAAGGGGAGTGCCCCAGCGACCCCTGGAGTGGCGCCTCCGTGGCACGGTATAAGGGGAGCTGCGTGCTCCCCCCACCCTCAGTTTCTTCTTACCAGACAACTCCAACAGAGGGGAAGGAGGGCGGGATGTGGAATAGACATGAGCAACACATCTCGAAGAACACCACTTACGGAAAAGGTAACTGTCTTTTCTTCTTCGAGTGATTGCTCATGTGTATTCCACAATAGATAATTCCAAGCTATATCTGTTGGAGGTGGGTAGGAGTTCACAAATTCCCGGGATGGAGTACAGCCCTGCCGAACCCAGCGTCATCCCTGGTTTGGGAGACGATAGCATAGTGTGAGGTAAAGTGTGAACCGAAGACCACATGGCAGCCCTACAACATCCTGGATGGGGAAGTGGGCCAGGAAGGCAGCCGACAAGGCCTGCGCTCAGGACGAGTGCACCCTCACAATTGGTGACGGGGGAACACCAGCCAGATCATAACAGGTGTGGATGCACAAAGTGATCCAGTTGGAGAGATGCTGAGTGGAGATCGACCAACCCCTCATGCGCCCAGCCGAGGCGACGAACAGTTGTGAGGACTTTCTGAATGGCTTTGTCAGCTTGAGGTAGAAATCCAGAGCCCTTCGCATGTCGAGTGTGTGGAGGTGGTGTTTCTCACTGGACACGTGAGGCTTGGGGCAGAGGACTGGCAGGAAAATGTCCTGACCCATGTGATAGGCGGAGACCACCTTAGGGAGGAATGCAGGGTGTGGGCGGAGCCAAACCTTGTCCTTATGAAAAACTGTGCACGGGGGCTCAGAGGTCAGGGCCCTGAGCTCCAAGACCCACCTGGCCAACATAATAGCGACCAGGAAGGCCACTTTCCACGAGAGGTGAGACCAGGAACACGCAGCTAGCGGCTCAAATGGGGGCCCCTTGAGACGGGATAACACCAGGTTCAGGTCCCACTGCAGGACCAGGGCCTATCATATGGGAAAGATGGTCCAACCCCTTGGGGAACTGGCCAGTCATAGCATGGGGGAATAAATACCATGCGCCCCTGTACCGGTGGATGGAAGGCCAGTGTGGCCGCCAGGTGCCTCTTGACTGACGAGAGTACCAGGCCCTGGGCTCTAAGGTGGAGAAGGTAGACCAGGATAAGCTGGATCGGGGTGGCCACCGGGGAGACACCCCATTCGGCCACCCATCTGGAGAACTGGGACCATTTTGCCAAGTAGGCACGGTGTGGAGGGCCGTCTGCTTTTCAGGAGGACGCGCTGGACCCTTTCTGAGCACGTCCTTTTCCCTCTACCTAACCATTGAGCAGCCATGCCGTGAGGTGGAGAGCTGTCTAGGTTGGGTGGAGGAGGCGGCCCCGGTCCTGGGAGAGCAGGTCAGGGCGGAGCGGCAACAGCCAAAGTGGAGCAACTGCCAGGCCCGTGAGGGTCCCATACCAATGTAGCCTGGCCACACTGGGGCAATCAGGAGGATCTGTGCCTTGTCCACCTTCATTTTTTCCAGGACCCTGCTGATCAGTGAGAATGGGGGGAAGGCATAGAGAAAACTGGCCTGACGAGGACAGCAAAAGGCATCGGAGATAGTGCCCTGTCCCAGGCCCCCCCAGAGCAGAAGCAGGGACAGCGCCGGTTCTGCCGCGTCACAAACAGGTTCAATTGGGTGTTCCCCACATGCGGAAGAGCTGGTGAGCCACTTCCGGGTGGAGAGACCACTCGTGTTGGGAGGAGAAGTTCCTGCTTAAGCGATCCGCCACGTGTTCCAGGTGCCCGGCAGATGGAAGGCCCTCAGGCAGATGTCATGGGCTATACAGAAATCCCACAGCCTGAGGGCTTTGTGGCAGAGGATCAGGTCCCACCTTGCCTGTTGATATAGAACATCAAGGCCGTGTTGTCCATAAGGATCCTGACCACCTTGCCCTGCAGGTGCGAGCAGAAGACCACGCACACTAGACGTACCGCCCTGAGTTCCTTGACGTTTATGTGTAGGGACAGATCCTGCGCTGACCACAAACCTTGGGTCTGAACATTCCCCACATGGGCCCCTCCAACCCAGGTTTGATGCATCGGACATCAGCTCCAGCAAACGGGACGGGAACGGAACGGGACCCCTTGGAGCATGGTGCTTGGGGTGGGCCACCACCGCAGTGAGGTGATCACTGAGTCAAGCACAGTGAGGACCTTGTCCATCCTGTCCCTGCCCTGGGACAACTCCCAGGCCAGTCAGAGCTGGAGGGCCCTATTCAGAGTCTGGTGTGGCGGTCCACGTAGGTGCATGCCGACATGTGACCAAAGAGCTGGAGGCACGCTCTGGCCGTAGTCACCAGGAACCTTCTGACCGTGTTGATGAGCCTTTTAGGGTCTCGAACCTGTCTGATGGGAGGGAGGCTGTGGCCGACGAGTTCTCCAGGAGCGCCCTGATAAATTCTATGCATTGGACCGGGACAAACGTGGGCTTGGCATCATTTACCGTACCAATGTACCAACTAGGGGCAGAGCTCTTCTTGACCTGCTGCTCACAAATCGGGAAGAATTAGTAGGGGAAGCAAAAGTGGATGATTACCTGGGAAGCAGTGGCCATGAGATGGTCGAGTTCAGGATCCTGACACAAGGAAGAAAGGAGTGCAGCAGAATACGGACCCTGGACTTCAGAAAAGCAGATTTTGACAACCTCAGGGAATTGATGGGCAGGATTCCCTGGGAGAGTAACATGAGGGGAAAAGGAGTCCAGGAGAGCTGGCTGTATTTTAAAGAATCCTTATTGAGGTTACAGGGACAAACCATCCCGATGTGTTGAAAGAATAGTAAATATGGCTGGCGACCAGCTTGGCTTCACAGTGAAATCCTTGCTGATCTTAAACACAAAAAAGAAGCTTACAAGAAGTGGAAGATTGGACAAATGACCAGGGAAGAATATAAAAATATTGCTCGGGCATGCAGGAGTGAAATCAGGAAGGCCAAATCACACCTGGAGGTGCAGCTAGCAAGAGATGTTAAGAGTAACAAGAAGGGTTTCTTCAGGTATGTTAGCAATAAGAAGAAAGTCAAGGGAAGTGTGGGCCCCTTACTGAATGAGGGAGGCAACCTAGTGACAGAGAATGTGGAAAAAGCTAATGTACTCAATGCTTTTTTTGCCTCTGTCTTCATGAACAAGGTCAGCTCTCAGACTGCTGTACTGAGCAGCACAGCATGGGGAGGAAGTGACCAGCCCTCTGTGAAGAAAGAAGTGGTTTGGAACTATTTAGAAAAGCTGGACGAGCACAAGTCCATGGGGCCGGATGCGCTGCATCTGAGAGCGCTAAAGGAGTTGGCGGATGTGATTGCAGAACCATTGGCCATTATCTTTGAAAACTCATGGTGATCGGGGGAGGTCCCAGACGACTGGAAAGAGGTTAATGCAGTGCCCATCTTTAAAAAAAGGAAGAAGGAGGATCCTGGGAACTACAGACCAGTCAGCCTCACCTGAGTCCCTGGAAAAATCGTGGAGCAGGTCTTCAAGGAATCAATTCTGAAGCACTTAGAGGAGAGGAAAGTGATCAGGAACAGTCACCATGGATTCACCAAGGGCAAGTCATGCCTGACTAATCAAATTGCCTTCGATGACGAGATAACTGGCTCGTGGATGAGGGGAAAGCAGTGGACGTGTTGTTCCTTGACTTTAGCAAAGCTTTTGACACGGTCTCCCACAGTATTCTTGCCAGTAAATTAAAGAACTATGGGCTGGATGAATGGATAGAAAGCTGGCTAGATTGTTGGGCTCAATGGGTGGTGATCAATGGCTCCATGTCTAGTTGGCAGCCGGTATCAAGTGGAGTGCCCCAAGGATTGGTCCTCGGGCTGGTTTTGTTCAATATCTTCATTAATGATCTGGAGGATGGCATGCATTGCACCCTCAGCAAGTTTGCAGATGACACTAAACTGGGAGGAGAGGTAGATACACTGGAGGGTAGGGATAGGATACAGAGGGCCCTAGACAAAATAGAGGATTGGGCCAAAAGAAATCTGGTGAGGTTCAACAAGGACAAGTGCAGGGTCCTGCACTCAGGATGGAAGAATCCCATGCACCGCTACAGACTGGGGACCGAATGGCTAGACAGCAGTTCTGCAGAAAAGGACCTAGGGGTTACAGTGGGAAAGAAGCTGGATATGAGTCAACAGTGTGCCGTTGTTGCCAAGAAGGCCAATGGCATTTTGGGATGTATAAGTAGGGACATTGCCAGTAGATCAAGGGACGTGATCATTCCCCTCTATTCGACATTGGTGAGGCCTCATCTGGAGTATCGTTTCCAGTTTTGGGCCCCACACTACAAGAAGGATGTGGAAAAATTGGAAAACGTCCAGCAGAGGGCAACAAAAATGATTAAGGGACTGGAACACATGACTTATGAGGAGAGGCTGAGGGAACTGGGGATGTTTAGTCTGCGGAAGAGAAGAATGAGGGTGGATTTGATAACTGCTTTCAACTACCTGAAAGGGGGTTCCAAAGAGGATGGATCTAGACTGTTCTCAGTGGTAGCAGATGACAGAATGAGGAGTAATGGTCTCAAGTTGCAACAAGAAGTGGGGGAGGTTTAGGTTGGATATTAGGAAAAACTTTTTCACTAGGAGGGTGGTGAAACACTGGAATGCGTTACCTAGGGAGCTGGTGGAATCTCCTTCCTTAGAAGTTTTTAAGGCCAGGCTTGACAAAGCCCTGGCTGGGGTGATTTAGTTGGGGATTGGCCCTGCTTTGAGCAGGGGGTTGGACCAGATGACCTCCTGAGGTCCCTTCCAACCCTGATATTCTATGATTCTATGATTTACCAAATGCCCGGGGCTGCTCCTGTGGACAGTAGAAGTGTCATGTGATCCCTTACCTGCGACCGGGAGCTGACCGGGAGCCAATCATCCAGATACGGAAAGATCTGGACCCCCCGGTGCCTGAGGTAGGCCGCTGCCACGGACATACATTTTATAAATACCCTGGGGGCAGCGGATAAGCCAAATGGGAGGACTGTAAACTGGTAGTGATTCTGCCCACATGGAAATGGAGGAAGCGTCTGTGCCCGTCAAAAATGTGAATGTGGAAGTACATGTCCTGCAGATCGAGGGCAGCGTACCAGTCCCTGGGGTCTAGGGAGGGAATGGAGGCCAGCGAGACCATGCAGAACTTGAGCCTCACCATGAACTGGTTTAGATCCCGCAGGTCCAGGATGGGCCTGAGTCCTCCTTTGGCCTTTCAGCCGTGACCACTCTGGGAGGGAAGCACACAACCAATTGTAGAAGGGAAGCTTCATTGAGCGGTGGAGGATCCCTGGGGAGAATTGGCCGGGTGCCCCCAAACGTCCCGTCAAAACCGCCTTTTTCCTGCCTGTTTGCCCTTGGAGGATCCAAGTTGTGGGACAGGCTATGACTGCCTTTTATAGACCCTCGACTTGTTATAGGCAGTGTTGTACTTCGGCTGCGTGTCCTGAGTGGGAGCCTGCTGTGGCCTGAACTTGGATTTGGCCGGAGCTGGGACATAGAGATCCAGAGTCTGGAGGGTCGTGCGGGAGTCCTTCATGCCATGAAGCTTTGTATCTGTTTGCTCCGCAAACAGAACTTTGCCATCAAACGGGAGATCCTGCATGGCAGCCTGCACTCCACTGGACAGCCCGGACAGCAGGAGTCATGATACCCTTCTGATGGACACCACCGAAGCCATGGACCGTGCTGCCGTGTCTGCCACATCTGAAGCTGCTTGCAGGCATGCTCTGGCAGCTGCTGTACCCTCCTCCACTAGCGCCTTGAACTCTTTCTTATCATGCTCCTGGAGGGAATCCTTGAACTTGGGCGGGGAACCCCACAAATTGAATTCATACCTGCCCAGGAGCGCCTGGTGGTTTGTCACCCGCAACTGAAAACTTGAGGGAGAATAAAGCCTTCTCCTGAAAGAGTCCAGCCTCCATGAATCTTTATTTTTCGGAGTAGGGGCTGGTTTGCCCTGCCGCTCCCTGTGGTTGACGACTCGACCACCAGGGAGTTGGGTGCCAGGTGGGTGTAGAGGTACTCGTGCCCCTTGGCGGGTACAAAGTACTTGTGTTTCGCCTTCTTAGAGATGGGGGCCAGCGAGCTGGTGTTTGCCACAAGGCATCTGAAATTTTTGCCACCCCTTCATGGAGGGGCAAAGCTACCCTGCCCAGTGCTGAAGAGGACAGCATGTTGAATAGGGAGTCCAAGTGTTCCTCCAACTCCTCTACCTGGAGGTGAAGGCTTGATGCCACCCTTTTAAAAAGTTTTTGATGGGCCCTAAAGTCCTCCTGTGGGACAGAGGGGGGCAGGGCCATTATCGCCTCATCCGGGGAGGGCGAGGAGGCCGGCACGGTGCTCTGGGTGTCCGTTGGCACTGGAGGATGCACCACTTGGTCAAACTCCGGGCATGGTACTGAGAACGTATGTCCCACCGACCCCCCTCCTCGGAGGTCTGGAGAGGGAGGCCAACGGTGCCTCTGAGGCTCTGGCTACCGAGTGGGCCCCCACCGGGGGCACTGTGTCGGGGCCATGGTGCCCACGGGCTCTGGTTGTTCGTCCTGGCTGGCCTGTCCCATGGAAGGGCGACTACAAGTGGAGGCCAGGCTGACGAACAACCTGCGCTGTCTCGGGACTGGGAGGAACGGCGGTACTGGGAGCGACGTCGCCCACAGGACTGTAACCTCGATGTGGAGGTACAGTCTCGATGTGGAGGTACAGTCTCGATGTGGAGGTACAGTCTGTAGCTGCTGCTCTGCGATCGGCTCCAACAGGTGGACCCGCGACTGTGAGGTTCCGGCGATCAACGCCCTGGCCTGCGGAGGCAATGCCTTGGCGGAGTCTTGGAGCGGGATTCCAAGCGGGAACAGAATCGACGTCCGTGCCGTGACCAGCCATGGTAATCCCTATGAGACAAGGACCTTTGGTGACGTTTGCCTCGGTCCCGTTGGTACCCCTCGAGGGGATCGAGGACTGCTCAACATGGGTCTAGTCTCTGCCCCTGGATTCCCTCGGTGCCGCTGCAAAGAAGGTGTTTCCTTTTGCCTTCTGATGCCCTGTGGACGGGGAGCAGTGCCGACTGGTCGAAGGCGCCGGAAGGTCGCCATGCACCGATGCTGCAGTGCCCGGTGCCGACTTGGAGCGACGCACCGGAGTTGGGGTCAGCGCCGACTCCATCAGAATAGCCCGGAGCCTAATCTCTCAGTCCGAGGTTTAAACAACTTGCAAATCTTGTAACGATCGCTGATATGGGTTTCTCCCAAACAGCGTAAACAGTCTGCTTGCAGGTCACTCCTTGGCATAGATCGCCTACAAGTGTCGCATGACTTAAAACCTGGGGCGTGGGGCGTGCCGGCCCGGGCACTCTAACTAACTGAACTAACTGTAACAGCTAACTAACTACAGGTACTAGGACTGAACGAACAAAAAGTTCTGGGGACGAGCAACAGCAAAGCTGGAGCAGAGTAATTCCGATGCACCTTTACTGGCGGCAGGAAGGAACTGGGGCGGCGGGGGCGGGGGGGAAGAAGAGTGCAGCTCCCCTTATACAGCGCCATGGAGGCGCCATTCCAGAGGTTGCTGGGGCACTCCCCCTATGGGTACCGCTAGGGGAAAAACTTCCTGCACCGGTGCACGTGGTGAGCATGCACACCTATTGTGAAATACACATGAGCAATCACTCGAAGAAGAAAGTGCCAGGATGTCAGGAGCTGGGAGGCGCTGTCACCCCCACACTAGCGCAGTGTTCTGGGCCCACTACTGCTGGCCGATTTTCTCCGTCCTTTGGCAATCAGACAGACTCTTTTTTTCACAGCCAGTCAATCGCCCAGTGTCATCACCCTGCTTGCTCGCTGGGCAGGGTAACTCCTCAGGTCACCACCCTCTCCAGCCTGTCTTGGGCTCGGGGAGTGAGGAGGAGGGCAAGGGGCAGCTGGCAACACTGAACATCCTCCATCCATCGCTCCATCACCTACAGCAAGTGAGTGGCATTAGGGTTCCTCAGTGGCTTCCCCATCTGTCTGGGAGAGGCAGAAATAGGGGGAGAGAATCTCTCCCAAAGGAGATTTGATTTGCAAACAGCTCCCAAGAGCCCCTCACTCTGAGACCTGGCAGGGGCTTCTCCAGAGCCATCTCCGGTGTGTTTGGAAACGTCCCAGCAATGGGGTCCCAGCCCTTCCCTTGTGGGAGATGTTCCCCAGGCTGAGAGTCTCGGAGCAGGGCCAGACCCTGTGAGCTGCTGAGCATGGAAATCAATGGGAAACAAGGGGGCCCTGGGCTTCCTATGACTTGGGACTTTGTAACATTGATGTGGGGAATGGTTTCCCAAGAGAAGTCTGGACCCCTGGGTTCTGTTCCTTCTCTAGTCTGGGGGTGGGGAGTGTGGCCTGCTTCTCCAAAGTAACCGACAGTCTTTGTGACTGACCCCAGTGCTCTAAAGGGAGGAGATTCCCCGGGTATTGCAGCACCAGGGATGACGAGGGGCAATGATGGGAGCAGACCATACAATGAACTCCTGCCAGTGTGTGTAGCTTGCACTCCCTGCACCCCTGTGTGGGGAGAAGGAGCTGCTCTGGCTGGGGCAGGGATGGGGCGGCACCAAAAAAGGCCCGTTTGTGAGAGACTGCCTTGACCCCAGACTCATGCCTGCTCCCTGCTCGGTTCCAGGATGGCCAGGCTCCTGAGGGTCTTCAGGAAGAAGCTCTTCAGATGGCCCCAGAGCCTGAGGGAAGCAGGCGCCATCTTTCCTAGGAGCCGAGCAGCCCCTTCGTCCCCACTGGCGGGGAAGCAGGTCTTGGCCAGGCCAGGAGGTGGAAGTGCCCAGCCTTCTGGCAGAGGAAACCTGCTCCCAGCGCAGGCGCCGAGGCAGGAGAGGAACCGGCCAGGCCACAATGGAGCTGGCCCAGGATGCGGCTGGGCAGGCGGGACTCAGCTCAGGAGGGGAGCTGGACAGCGTGGCTCTGGGGCTTGTTGTGTGGGCAGCACTGGCCCCAGGAGCCCAGCCCTGATTTCCAGCAGGAGGTATCGCCCTGCCCGGTCACTGAGGACCTTCCAGCCTCCCCAGGGCAGGAGGTGGAGGATCCCTGTCCCCCAGCACCAGCAGCTCAGCATGGGACAGCAGCAGCTCCTGGGACCCTGGCAGCAAATAGGCTGATGGGCGCCGCTGCTTTGTTCCAGGTGAGGAGCTGGGCTGGGCTCAGGGAGGGTAGGATGGGTCTGTGAATACCCTGGGCCCAGGTGCTCTACCAGTGCTATTGGGGTGGGTCCCCAGACCAGGTTTCTGGCTTGAGGCACACGAACCCCACTGACACCAGCAGCAGTCACAGAGCTGCCCCTGCAGGAAGGGAAACTGGGGGGTGGGGGCAGCTGCTATCACTTTGGTCCCTGATGCTCCGGGGAGAGAGGGGGCAGACATCTGCTAGGGAGTCCAGGACAGTGCGGGGGTGGAGGGGGAAGCTCTCTGCTATGGGCTGCTGAAGCTGTTGGGGGCTGAAGGCACATTGCTGAAAGGAGGGAGTGTGGGGCCCGATCTGCCCTGGGTCCCTGAACTGGGAAGAGGGGACATTAACCCTACTCTCCCCACCACACCCTGTCCTTCCCCTGAGCGGCGGCAGGAATCACCCTGTCCTCTTCTGTCCCTGTTGCAGGGACCCCCAGGGACTCAGGGGACGAGGAGGAGGAGGAATGGGTGGACATGGCAACAGAGGACTCTGCTCTCGAGGTCATCAGAGAACAGCTCCAGGGCCGAAAAAGGTACAAATGTTCCCCAACCTGGCTGGAACCAAGATTGTCCTGCCCCTTCCCAGGATTCCCACACCCTGCAGAGGGTCTTGTCCCGAATGATCCACCACCCCTAATGGGGACGTTTCTTCTCCATGATCAGGGACCCCCAACATGGAGGTGTTTGTCACACACCAGCCAGGGTCTACTCCCCCCACAGGCACTGTCCCAGTTCCTGACTCTGCTTGTGTAGGAGTTGTGGCTGATCTGAACAATGGGTGGGTCACCAGTAACCTCCATTGGGGCCTGAGCCCTGGAGCTGGTGTGGGTGGGGCTGGGAGGTCCGTGGCTAACAGTCCATCTCTACCCTAACCCCACTCCTGGTGGGTGCAGGAGGAGGCCCAGCAGCTCATGTTCCTGTACGCCATCCACTCTGTGTGTCTCACTGCACAGCAGAGAGGGCAGGACACACAAGAGCTGCACTGCTGCAAGGCAGCTGTGGTGGAGAGGATTGTGGTGAGCGAGACACAGAGCCTGGGACAGTGGCGGGGGGGGGCTCTCTGGAAGGAGGAGAGAGACATGGAACAGGCAGGGGTTTCCCCAGGCCAATGGATGGGGGCTAGGTGGTGCTGGAGGGGGCAGCAGAGGGCAGGGATTGCTCGGGTTGAAGACTGGGGAGAAGGGATGGGAGAAATTCTGAGATTGGTCACTAGTGGGCAGTGGGGGAATCGCAGGGCCGGAGGGGCAGCTGAGGCTGGGGGAGAACGAATCAGATGGTTCCAGCTCAGTAGTCAGGATGGTGTGGGATGGGGGCAGTTTTGACATGGAGGAGGGAAGAAGGGGAATGGGGCCAAGTTTGATGGGCAGGAAGGAATGGGAGGAGCAGGAGGCGGTTGGGGGGGCGGGGGGAATCCTGCTGTAATCTCCTCACGGGGAAATGTCAGTGGGACCCGAATCTCACATGCGCCTTTGGGTCTCACAGGAGCTCATTAAGGAGCTTTCTGACAACTCTCCGCCCACTGGAGTCATCTTGGCCAACTCCCTGATCGCCGTGGGGAACCTCAGGTACCGAGACCTCCCTGCAGCTCCCCTAACCCCAGTTCTGCTCAGGCCCAGAGCTGGGAGTCACTGCCTCTCCCACTCCCAGGTCACCTCCCAAGGGTGGCTCCTCTGGCAGATGTGGCGGAAATGTCAGGGTTCCCTCCCCACTCTGAACTCTAGGGTACAGATGTGGGGCCCCGCATGAAAGACCCCCTAAGTTTATTTCTACCAGCTTTGGTTAAAAACTCCCCAACGCACAAATTCTCCCTTGTACCTTGGATTAGGTAACGCTGCCACCACCAAGTGATTCAGACAAACTCAGGGAAAGGACCACTTGGATTTCCTACTTCCCCCTAATATTCCCCCAAGCCTCCACACCCCCTTTCCTGGGGAGGCTTGAGAATAAACAAGATGAGCATAGACCAACCTTGGGTTTTTTTAGGACACTAAAAAAAACCCCAATCAGATTCTAAAAGAAACAGAACTTTATTATAAAGAAAAAAGGTAAAAGAAGCAACTCTGTAAAGTTAGAATGGAAGATAATCTTACAGGGCAATCAGATTCAAAAACACAAAGGATTGCCCTCTGGGCCAAACTGTGAAGTTACAAAAAGAAAACCAGGAATACACCTTCCTCTCAGCACAGGGAAAATCACAAGCCAAAACAAAAATAAAGTAACGCATTCCCTTGCTAGTACTTACTAATTCTAATGGAGTTGGATTGCTTGCTTCCTTGATCTGTGTCCAGCAAGAACACAGAACAGACAGACCAAAACCTTTCCGCCCCCCCACCTCACCCACCGGGCCCCAGATTTGAAAGTATCTTGTCCCCTTATTGGTCCTTTTGGTCAGGTGCCAGCCAGGTTACCTGAGCTCCTTAACCCTTTACAGGTAAAAGGATTTTGTGCCTCTGGCCAGGAGGGATTTTATAGCACTGTATACAGGAAGGTTGTTACCCTTCCCTTTATATTTAAGACAGGGAAGGTTCACTCTCTCCTGGCTGGGCTGTTCTTCTGTGGGGAGACAGACAAAGTCAGAGCAGGGAATGAGTTAGGCTTGAGTCAAGTTCTTTTCCTGGTTAAGTGGTGACCCCAGCCCTTTAAGGGGATCATGCTCCAGCCCCTGCTCCAACCAAGTTCATGCCTGGCCTTCGGTCCCTTCTTGCCATCCTGGAGCAGTTCTAGGCTCCCTTGGGGGCAGAGAAAATGAAGGGTCTAGCTCTAGCTTCTCTCCCCCAGCATCTCCTGCAGAGGGGCTGAGGGGAAGGAGACTCCTGGCCCAGGGGGGACTGGGAGCTGACAGAAAAATGCTGATGAAGTCCTCTCTCCCTCTCCCTTCCATTGGAACTCAGCAGAATTCCCTAGGATGGGTCACCATGTGACAGCTGGCTCTGTTTGTCAGTGACCCAGATAAGGACATCAGCCGGCAGGCCAGCGAGGGACTCTACCAACTGCTGCTGCACCACAGGGGTAAGGAACCCAGCTGGGAAATGGGACCCAATAGGAGACTGAGAGTGACCGTAGCTGGGTAATGGGACCCCAGCCAATTTATCTCAGACTGACCCCAGCTGGAGAATGAGTCTCTCTGTCTATTTCTCTGTTCTCCTCCACCCTCTGCAATTCTACTGGACCAGGGATGCAGCGAGGACTCTGCCCACTGTGCAGCCACCAATGGGATTGGAAGGACACAGACACTTCAAGCAGAGTGACAAATGTGTGTGTGTCTCTGTCTCCCAGCGCTGACCATCCATGAGGCGGAAGACCTGAGGTGCTGGGACTGGCACCAGGACAGTAGGTTTCTGGGCTACAGGAACACAGCCAGGGTGGGGGAGGTAAGGACACTCTGTCAGGGCATGACACGGCTCAGGGAGTGGGGCTGGCTAGTTCCCAGCAGTGCCTACCTACTGGAGACAGGACAAGAGCCCACTTCTTATTTCCAGCTCAGAGTTCCTTATCCAGCACCCAGTGGGACAGGCTGGTACTAAAGGTCCCATGTTGGAAACTCGCTAGTTACCCTGATTTGTTTGTCTGACATGGATCTATTGCTACATGGTCTAAGGAGAATCCCCAGTGGGTGAGTTAATGTGGAATTATGACTCTGGGTGTGTCTCTGCTCCGTGTCTCCTTGGCTGATACCCAAGTCTGAGAGAAGAGCACTGGGTCAGTGAGTCACTATTGCCTGTCCAGACCCAGCACTTTAGCAAGGCTAATGAATTACAAGTGTTACCTCATCATGGACTTATATTCTTAGGACATGGTGCTATCGCTCCTGGGAAGGGCAGGAGAGTCCCCTAAGTGCTCCCTGTGAGCCTTTCCTGCCCGCCTCACAGGGCTGCACCCAGTTCCCTGTGGCCTAGTGTCCATGTCACCTGAGCCACCACCCAGAGTTGCTCCCATCACTGGCAGCCTGGCAGGCCAAGGACTGACTGGTGATGGCGACTGACCAGGCAGGGCTGAAGCACATGGAAGGGGGAAGCTTGCCCTGCTGCTGGCAGGGCTGGGCCTGCTCTAGAGAGAACCAGAGGATTCAGTCAGCAGGGGCTGCCGAACTGCTCCATTCACGAGGGCTGCAATCCTGTGGCTTCAGCATTAGTCACTGGGATGATCTGGGGAAAGGCCTCAACCTCCACCCACCCCACTTCAATGTCGCCACAATCCCTCCTGCACCCCCTGCTAGAGCCCTCTCTCTGCCCTACCTGGGTGGGGGTGGGGGTGGAGGAGAGGATTCTGAGAACTTGAGCTGTGTCCCCAGGTCAGTTGGAGATGGAACAGCTGTCAGGGGCACTGAGGGGGAGGTGGCAGGAGCTCACCCTACAAGGAGGGGGGTTGGCACTGGCGGTCACTGGGGAGGACAACAAGACTCCATCCTAGGGGTCAGGAGGATGAATCCATCCCTCAGACATGGGCAGCTGTTGGGGTGAAATGCTGCTGGTTCCAGGTGCCGTTAATCCTCCCTGATTACTGGGGGGTGTCTGAGTCTATGACAGGTTCTCATTCCCTTGCAGTAGGAGGACGTCATGGCCAATGTGATGTGCCAGCTCCACATCATCTGGCACTTGCACCAGGTGCCCGAGGTGCTGCAGGGACTGTGCCTTGCCGGATGCCTTTAAAGATTCTCCTCCCATGTTCAGCAACTCCCGCTCTCTGCTGCAGGTACTGCTCTATCTCACTGTAAATAGGGGGCTGGCGGAAGGGGAAATGGAGCCCCTGGCACTAACAGAAACTCTCTCCCCTTTCTGTGGAGCAGGGTCCTTCTCTTTGCCCCCAAAATTCCTTCATCTGGGACAGGAGCTCCCCTCACTCCCATTCCCCTCCCCCCATTTTCTTGGCATGACCCCCATTCCATTCCCCCTGCTCCCAGACAGAGCTATCCCTGCCCCATATGGTGCAGAAGGCCCTTTGTGTCAGGGCTACAGCACGTCTGCCCAACTGAAGCTCAGAAAGGCCCACTTTTGAGGAGGTGGGGATGGGACAGAGGCTCAGGGCTAGCTTCACCTCCTGCCCTTTATTTTCCACTTGGCCCTTCTACGGGGTCTCAGATTGTGAAATGAATAGGAGCCTCCTTCCCAGCTGTCTTCCAGGCCCTGGGATCTGTCACAGCCTCTAAATGGGCACAGCCTGCAGCTGAGACACCTCAGGGAGCAGTGGGGGCAGGTCACCTTGTCCTACCAAACCAAGCAGTGCTGAGTCTCAAAGAGGCTGAGAGGAAAGACCTTGCTCCTTCATGGAGGTAAGAGCCATTTACTCCTTGGGGCATGGGGGTCTCTTGGGGGAGAAATGGGATCCCTAATACATAGCCTGGCTGAGAGCTTCCCCCGTCTCTGGATCCCAGCCCTGGGACAGAGACGTCTCCATCAGTGTTCCACGCTTGGTTTTTTCCTATGAAGAGGCTCCCCAGACATGTCCTTCTACCTGGACTCCTGAGAGCATTTCTGGAAGGAGGCTCCAGCCCCTCAAGCATGAAGAGAGCATCATGCAGTCTCGTTCACATGGCATCTTGGTCCCTTACCCCAAACTAGTCATGGGAATGTATACTGTTTAGTGTTAATTGACCCCTTCACCAAATGGATAGAAGGGTACCCGACCAGAAATTATACTGCCAGTACTACACTAAAGATGCTATTAGAAAATGCATTTAGCCAATTTGGTTTTCCCTGGATCATAGATTCAGATCAAGGCATGCATTTCACAGGAGAATTAACCAGGCAGCTGTGCATAGCACTGGGAATACATCAAAAATTTCATGTAGCTGATCACCCCCAATCTTCTGGCTTGGTAGAAAGATCAAATCGTACTTTAAAACTGCGCTTAGAAAAGTAATCGATTCATCTGGAAAAAACTGGCACAAACATCTACCTCTTATTTTGATGGCAATTAGATCTAGTGTAAGTGTTCATGGATTTACTCCATATGAAGCACTCCTTGGAAGGCCTATGTTAACGCCTGAACAATGGTGGATGCCAGGAGGGGTACACCCTGACGAGTACCGCCCCAGAACTGTAATGGACAATTACATAAAGTCAGTTTTGAATACTATATCAGAGGTGCAGAAAGCTGTTCCGATTAACTTGAACGGAAATATCCACAAAGTAGACCAAAGGTTAAATAACAACTTGAAGCATGTTGAATGGAACGTAGGGAATCACATTTTTTTCAAGTATTTCTCAGAGAAAAATCATCCTCTGAGTCCTAGATGGGTTGGGCCAGTAACCATTCTCAATAAAACCAGCCCAACAACTTACCTGCTGGAGTTAAAGTCTGGAACACACCGAGTTCAAAAGTGGCTTCATAGCTCACAACTAAAAGCATGGAAAGGAAACAACCATGCTGATCCCTCTGAAAGAGAAAGTAAAAAGAAAAGTGATCAAAAAACACCTTGAATTAATGATTAACACTCTCATGTCTTTCCTTTCACAGGTACCATAGGAAGCATGAGTGCTACTGGAAAACTTCTATTGTATATAGTTACAACATGGCCATACCTGTGGGCCAGTCAAGGTTTAACCATCAAAGAGAATGAACACTGGTTCTGTAAAGTCAATGAGAACCTAATTTACAAATGGAAGGTTCCCATTTTTGAATACAACGAATATGATCAAGAGGATACAAAAGGACAGGAAGAAAGAATATACACCCAAGAGGATTTTGAAGATGAGGACTATAATGAAGATTATGAGGAGGAATATGTTGATGGTTACAAGAATCATAAAGGAAGTGTTCAAAAGATATCTGAAGTAAATCAAATGAGACCAAGGGTACCACTTGAGACCCCTACAAAGCCATTTCCAGAGTAAGGCCAGATGAAACGACAAGCTAAGTGCCACCAAGGGTACGCATACCCTTTAGATTTGGAATGGGGAGGGGACGAAAAGATGTGCCCGTAACTAAAGTTCCTCCCACACCTGCATATTGGATCATACCTGAGGATGTAATGATTGGCTTGGCCACTATCTATGCATATGTGGCAGAGGGATACTGTTACTTGGTAATAAAGGAAATTAAAATAACAATTCATTGGTATCATTCACTCTGCATGGCAACCGAGTGCATGACCCAACAATGAATCCAACGGGGCAGCTGAAGTATATCAAAAAGTTATCCTATGGATGTGGTTGGATGTTGGATTCATCCCTTTTTTTAGGCTGCTCACAGGATGTAAAAGATTGGGATTCATCCAAATGCCTAAATCTTAAAATTAATACACCTTCTACAACAACTCCAGGACTCATAAACATCACTGCCATTTTGCACCATCATAATCTCTCATCTACCTCAGTCAAACTGTATATCCTCTGCATGATCATGAATATTTAATTATGAATCTGTCCTGTCAAATTTGCAGAAAACAATGTTCTATCTCATTACATGGTTTTATTTCATCCAAGTTTTGTAAGTTAGGCGATTCAATAATATACCATAACATTACTTGCATGGACACTTTTATGTTCAATGTTAGCACTTTGCACTCCAGACAATGGACAGTTAAAGGCCCATTTCAAGTAGAAACATTGTTTAAGCTAACTATTGCTCTGCCTCTGCAAGTTAGCTATGTGGGACCTTTTGTTATTAAAAAGGATGTGGCAAGAGTCATGATGATAGAGCCTCAATTTGCTCTAAAGAAAATTATGTCTATCCAACTTTCCATCATTCCACTGCACCTGCCTTGTGCACCTTACGTGACACCTCTGCTAATGGGATGGAGGGCATGGTTACAAGGGATTTTGCCACCCTCCACACAACAGAGGAAGCGAAGGGATGTTGTAGTAAAGGTACTTGTGGGTGTAGGGGCTGGTCTCAGCGTAATTAATGCAGTGGATCAGAACTTCCTCACCAAGAGAATAGGGGATCTAGGACATGACGTTTCCATCTTGTCAGAGCCCTGTCATTGGCATTGATGGTGCTGAATTTAATATTGTAAACATCCTTCCCTGCTGGTTAGATATACAGGAACAGGATCATCTGCAAGTATTGGGAGCTCTTGGCATCCTTCCCTTCAAACCTGTCCAAGGCATTTGCCTGTGTGGAAACCCAGCAATGGCTGTTAAGTGTAGCAAAATCAATTGTGCAAGATGGCCTAAATGGAGACATGCCCTTGGAGTTAAAAGAGAATCATCGGAAGTAACTCCAATGAGTTTGAAATAAATCATCAGAGGTGGTGGAAACTCGTTCATTTTACATATTTCCCCCACAATGAACCTATCATAGCACTCGTACTTACATTGAAGTCAGCAACCGAGGAGACCATCAACCCTCTGGTTCCATTAGGACGCTTCACCAATCAATCCCTACTGCTGCCAATCGATGATTGCAAATGGGTACATCTCAAAGGCAAAGAATATAAGCCAATTAACCTACAAGCCTGTACCGAGCAGAAGGGGTTGGGGTACACTTGTACATCTGGAATATGGGAAGAAGCCCATGTGTGCCTAAACTCCAGTCAGGGCCATGTAATTATGAATTGCACCAGCACTCCCTTAATAACCAGTCCGCCACAGTGCAAGTAGATAAACATTGTTTATGCATAAGAAGTTTGTGTCCGGTATTTACTGTAAATAGATTCTATAAAATTGTTAATAATTTCACTGTAAATATATGTTCATGCCAAATGTTTAGTTTAAGGGGTTGTGACATAAATGTCACCTTGCATGATTTAGAGTCGGAGGTTATTCAATCAGAATATCGTTTGTATGACTAAATTGAGCCCATACATATTGGAGCTGACCTAGAAGCAATCAGAAGGTTATTACATCATAAACAGCTCACGTATTACATCAACGATTTAAGGACAGAAGATCTTAAGACCCTCCTTACAGTCCATCATTCTGTAGCTAATATAAAGCGAATCCTTAAGAAGGTAAAGGAGGAAACTTCACCACCATGCTGGTGGGAAGGTATTTTTAGTACAGATGCAGGTGAGACACATGCTGTTTGGTTCATAATGCTTCACCTGATCATGGTACTTTTAATAATTCAATTTCTTCGGATCTTCTATGTAATTATATTAAATGTTTGTCTGTGCAGGCTCAAGAAAGCTAAGAAAATATCTAAACAAACCCCTTTTGATATTTCAGCACTTAACGCTCTGATATAACAGCTTGTCTTAAAATACACGCCTATCCTCTTTTGTATTTTATACATAATGTTTTTTGCTAATATGTATAATAATGGGGTGGTTATTGTGATTGTTAATCTCAAATACCACCAAGGAGGGGATATGTTAGGTATAAATAAGTAAAGAATGTTGGTACTTTTCAATGTGTTCAATTTGCTGTCTTAATTGTATTTATGAGGTAATGTTATGTGAATCACTGTTTTTAATTAAATCCAACATGGAGTATATGAACTGTGACCCTTAGATTCCATCTTTGAAAGCTGACTTGTTTACAGTTAAGACGCTGGATTCCCCTGGCTCAAACCGGACAGAACCAGCTTTTCCTGCCAGAGCCAGCCCCCAACATTCCATTCCCTCAGAACTTTTCCCATCACAGAGACTATATGAGATCTTGTTCAGTGCCTGCACGGGACTGTCCATTCCACTGGCAGCGCGTGTACGGTCAGGTCTTCCCAACTCTCCAGAACCAGTGAGAAGAACACCATCCATCCTGTAGCGAGACTGAAGAAGGAGAGGCCTATCATCACCATCCCCACCACAGCAAATCCATCTTACCTGTGAAGGGTCCTGCTGCTTTCCTGTGATCAGCATCCCAGACGGTCTCTCCGCCTGTGACGAAGTCCATCAGTTGTCGGGACTCCCCAGTGGTCCTCTTCAAAGGCTTCCAATTAGCCAGAGAGAACATAAGAACATAAGAATGGCCATACTGGGTCAGACCAAAGGTCCATCCAGCCCAGTATCCTGTCTACCGACAGTAGCCAATGCCAGGTGCTCCAGAGGGAGTGAACCTAACAGGTAATGATCTAGTGATCTCTCTCCTGCCATCCGTCTCCACCCTCTGACAAACAGAGGCTAGGGACACCATTCCTTACCCATCCTGGCTAATAGCCATTAATGGACTTAACCTCCATGAATTTATCCAGTTCTCTTTTAAACCCTGTTATAATCCTAGCCTTCAAAACCTCCTCAGGCAAGGAGTTCCACAGGTTGACTCTGCGCTGTGTGAAGAAGAACTTCCTTTTATTTGTTTTAAACCTGCTACCCATTAATTTCATTTGGTGGCCCCTAGTTCTTATATTATGGTAATAAGTAAATAACTTTTCCTTATTCACTTTCTCCACACCACTCATGATTTTATATGCCTCTATCATATCCCCTCTTGGTCTCCTCTTTTCCAAGCTGAAAAGTCCTAGCCTCTTTAATCTCTCCTCATATGGGACCAGTATGAAGGTCCTGGGCCTTGCATCCGTATATTGTGTCCACTGTGCCTAGAAATAGTAGGGAAAGGTTTCTGAATTGGAGTATTGTTTGTTGTTTTCTCAAACACCAAGGGAGGTTTTGTGGGTCTGAGCTTTACGCTCCTAAACCAGTCAC
The DNA here is from genome assembly GCF_965140295.1 of Lepidochelys olivacea. NCBI lineage: Eukaryota > Metazoa > Chordata > Testudines > Cheloniidae > Lepidochelys > Lepidochelys olivacea. The sequence continues at coordinate 160,894,569 of NC_140412.1, read as the reverse complement.
TGATTCACTGTTTTGTTTATGCTCATGTTTCTTCCTCCTATTTTACCCTGTTTCTGTACTTTTATCCTTAATATACTTATCTTTGTACCATATTACCTTGTCTTCTCTTTATTTTCACTGTACCACACAGGGAGGGAGGGACACGTCTATTGTCAGCAAATCTAACCGGTGACCGACACGGAAGAGAGTCGAATCTGCCCTTCTGAGAAAAGGGGCTTTCCTTTTCTATTTCCCCTCCTCTACCATTTCTAGAGTTTTCCCTTTTGAAGCGTTACCTTATTCCCCTTGCGGTAATAGCTCCCCAGCTCCACTTCTCAGAGCAGGACAAACAAACCCTTCATCTCCCAGAGTCCCGACTCTTTGACCTTCTTCCGATCAGCAGTGGGGTTTCTCCAGCTCCCTCCCCACACCTGTCAGCCTCTGAATGATGAAGGGCCTGAATGTCAGAGTCATCAGAACAAGCAAACTCCAGTTCCAGCCAGTGGAGCCTGTGCTTCCTCAGCTTGTCTAGATGTGCCCTCAGGAATGTGTCTGTCAGGGCCTCAAGGCATGCTCACTCTGAAATAAACACATCTGGTTAATTGATGATCAGAAAGAAACCTCTTGCTTGACCTTTAAAAACTGCTTCCTTAGCAAGTTTTCTTTAAGTGACATGTCATTGTATTACTAATGTATACATAAGGAGAAAAAGTTTGAGGTAGTTGGACTCTCCTGGAGGGACTCTTCAGGGACTCTCCCTCTGGGTGCATCTTGCGGTCTCCACTGGCAGACGTGCCACTCGAGAGCCACACTCAGCTTTGGTAATTATCAAGGGTTGGGGGTGTTTTACTAACCTGTTGTGGATGTGTGTAAGTGTTATGAAACTAAGTAAAGCTTACCTTTAAGTGAAAGCACGCTTGTGTTGTCCTGTTTGTGTCAGCCATCTATCGGTCGGATGGCTGTGTCTCCCTTGATTTATTTCCTGACACCACCTTGCACAGAGTAAAAGTTACCAAGAGCTTTGGGTTGAAAGAACCCAGGGACCATGGGTAACATGGTAACATGTTGTAACAAGAGGGACCATGTACCTTCCCCTAAAGAGCCAGATGTCTATACTGAATTTAATGTATTTTTAACATATAGTTATAAGGAACTGTGTTAATTAAGGTAATGTGGATAATGGACCCTCTGATTCAAAAGGGAGTCTAGACAATTAACAGCTCTTAATTCCATATTTGTCACCCTTCTTCTTGTCATTGTGCCAAGGAGTAACAGTCACGAGGCGTCCAGTTCAGACTAGGAATGTTCACACCATAGAATGTATAAAAAGACTGCACGCCCGAACCGATGGGCTGTTCATCTGAGAGGCAGCCGGTATCAGACTTGTTTATGTGGGCTACGAGGATCACCTCTATTGGATCAAGATCTACCCTATAGATCTGGACGACATCTTACACCTGAGTCAACGTCATCTAACACCTGAGACAACCTACCTGATCCTGGTTCCAGCATTGCTATTGCCTGGGTTCCTGTATGTGGATGGTCTGGTGTTCCTCCTGCCCTCAGCCATAAGGTCATCCGTCGTGACACAGTATAGTTTTGGGGTATTTTGTTTAGGGTTTATTCTGTTGGAAATTATTGGGTTTATTCTGTTGGATGTAACAAAGGGGTTGTGAGGGACCAAGCTTCACGCCTACCTTTCTGGGGCAACCACAATTGCAGTTTATTGCTTCCTTAATAAATCTTTTAGGTGTTTTCGAAAAATATCTCTTTCTGTCTTTTCTTTATTAAAGTTAAGAGGGTGGTGGGAGGGATTGACATCTTTACTCCACAGGTGATAGATACTGTAGGCCAGCTCAAGTACCTGACCTCTGTCTACTAGTTTGAACGTAACAGATTCTGATGACTGCGGCAGGACTGGCAGAGGAGTAGCTAACCTTTGTCAATCCTGACCTAGTGATTTTATTTAGTTTACCCTTTTATTTTGCATTGTGTTTGCAATCGGCCCAGTGACTTGGGGAGGGAATTCTACAGAGGGGAGATCGGCGGTTTGGATAGCTCTGTGGGCAAGCAGGCATCAGCTCAAATAGTTTGGTGGGCCTGACTTGTGGGCAGACATTGGGCCGTTGGGTGGCTAAGGTTGCTGCCACCCTTCCCAAAGCAACTGGCAATTGGGACTAGTGACCCTTTGAGGTTACTGGAAGGTAGTCCCAGGGATTGCCTCACAAGGTGGTGAGGAACGATCCCGTTTGGAGGGAGCGGACTTTCCTCAAAGTGGGAGGAAGCAGTCTGGAAAAAAGTCCCAAGTTTCAGGGAGAGGCTTGGCCAGCCATCTGTCCCAGGGAAACTGAGCAGAGGCACTTTACAAGCGAATCCCCTGCTTGTGCCGTTAAAGGGTCTCGGCTCATAGGAGTCTGGGTACACGGCTGCAGCTAGGGTCCTCGACAGGACCTGGGGAGCTGTCAGAAACAGTGAACTTTACTGTGTTAGTCGGCGATAAGATGACTAAGGAGATGGAAAAAGTCTTCAGGATCTCGGGCTGGACAAGGCAGCTTAATAATACCTCACTCAAGTACTGTGTGTCATTATTTGGGAAAGGGTAAAACCCATGGCAGGACGGGTTGCTCTCTGGGGAGGACTCCCTCCAGAAGTTAAGCAAAACATGGGAAAGATACATGGTGTGCAAATCACAACCTAAAAAGAAAGCACCAAAAAAGGCTCTTATTTACAGTCTAGCCATGGTGAGCAAGGAGCTTGACAAACAAGCAAAATTGCTTAAAGACTCAAATGATCAAGCTCAAAATAAATTAGTGAGTAAAGTTCTGGACTTAGAAAAGCTGGCGATGAAACACAATGCCACAGCTGCTCAAGTTACTAACCAAACTATGCAGCTCACACAGTTGGAAGAACAGCTGCGAGACCTTAATGAGAAACTGATGACAGCTGAGCAGGAAAGCTTTGTCCTCAGTAAAAATCTAGAAGAATCCCAAGCCACTGTAAGTCAGCTGTAAAAAGAAGCAAAACAGTCTGGTGAGAGCAGTGCTAACTATGATGCCTGCCAGAAGAAGCTGCAGAAGCTAAAACAACAGCTTCAAAAATCATAAGGGGTAATTCATGCCTTTGAGGCAAACTCTTTGGCTGGATTTGCCTCTGATGGGTCAGAGTCAGATGCAGGCTCTGAACATGAATGGTTACCACCAACCTACACAGAGTATAACAGCTCGTTACCATCAGCTCCTATCAGCCATGAAAAGAGCCAGGAAGGGAGGCAATGACTCCCGTTCGCTCCGATAACCACCACAGTGGTTCAGTATAGACCAAATCGGCTACAAGAGACAAAATATGAGATTAAGGTTTTGTCTCCAGAACAAGTGAGAGCAATCAGGAAGCAAATAGGTCCCCTTAAAGAAAGTGCATTTGATTGGCTCGCTCAGTTGAGTAGTACTCCTAATCTCAGCCAGGAAGATGCAGTGACTATTGTAGTATATGGACGGTGAGGATTTCAATGCATTGCCCCATGAAATACCTCTGGGCAACATTAATGAAATGATTGACATTTATTTGGGGGTAATTAAATTGTTTTTCCCTTATGAAAACCTGATGGGGAAAGCATACGCAGAGATGCAGAAGCCCTCTGAGCGCCCTGAGAGCTATTTAGCCAGAAAATGACTTTTCTACTGGCTCACTGGGTTGGCTCCTGTGGTTAATGGAATAGTCAGTTATGATGCCCCTGAATTCCATGAGCTTTATGTACAAAGTTTGTTGCCAACGATAAGTCTGGCAATGGGTCTAGTGAATTCATGTGTGGTAAGCCTCAGGGAACTAGAGGCTAGGGCTCATGAAGCCTATGAACTGGGTAAGGAAGCTCACCGGGATCAGGTGGAAAAAGGAAAATAGCAGCATTTAATGCCACTGCTAAAACACAGGATGCAAGGAACAAAAACCCTAATAGCAACAAGGTTAATTCCAACTATAAGGAAGGGTTTAAAGAGTCTCCAACACCAAGAGTCCCAAATACAGATGGTGTGTTTCAAGGCACTCCTGTGGAGTTGCGGGTGTTCAGAAACACGTTATGGACAAGGCTATTAAAACATGAGCCATGGGCACAGATAGACAGTCTACCCATGGAATAATCCTTCCTAAAACTTTCTAAACAGGAGGGAGCACACAATGAGGGAACAGTGCCCACTATAACCCAGGGTCACCATCTCTTCAGCATGCCTTCTGAGGAGGCCAGGTTCTCCCTCCCCACTGACCAACGAGAAATGGGGGAGGCCAACAACAGATATCACATTGGCTGGAGAGTTTGGTGAGTTTCAGCACAGGGTGCTGGTAGACACAGGGGCTTCAATGTCTCTTATTTGTACACATGCTGCACCTCAAGCTGGAAAGATCCCCATAAAGAAGATCAAGACTTTAGAAAGTTATAATCACAAGCAAAGTGTGGTGCTATTTATGGTGCCATTAACATGTACTGTGGGCTCGTTTAAAACTGAAGCTTCACTGGGTTTATAGGCCTTGGATGGCTATGGCATACTGGGAGTTAATATCCTAAAAGATCTAAAGGTTATCGTAGATCTGCCTAACAAAATGTTGTGTAAAAGCCCTAGTGAAGATTATGGACTTGTCATCTCTGAGGCACATAGGGTTAGCACCCTAAAGGTGCCAACCAAACTAGACTTACCAGACTGGACAATGACATAATGATCGTGGTCAACAAGCCCAGGTAAGTTTTTGCTAAGGACAAAATGAATTGTGGTAAAATAAACGCTGCCATTAGGGTAGAAGATCCTGATCCTGAGCACCAGCAGCAGTACAAGTACCCGCTGGAGGCAAAAGAAGGCATAAAATCCACAATGGAGGCACCTGAGGCACAAGGAGTGCTCATTCCATGTGAAAGTATTTGCAATGCACCCATACGGCCCAGCTTGAAGGCCAACAGGAAGACGTGGTGGTTAACAATTGATTATAGAGCTTTGAATCATGTCACTCCACGCCTTGTCCCAGTTGTAGCAAAGTTCCCTGAAATTATGTCCCTAATTACATCAGGTTCACAATGGTTCTGTGTTTTTCTCAATTCCCCTCCACCCTGAATCATTCTACAAATTCGCATTCACATATAATGATCAGCAACTGACATTCACGAGGGCAGCCCAGGATTACCACAATGCTCCCTCGATATGTCATAAAATAGTTGCTGGAATGTGGAAGGACCTGCCACATAAAAATAATATCATTAGTTATGTGGATGATGTCCTGGTGGCAACAACAATCAGAAAACAGAACCTAGAGGCACTAAATGAGGTATTGCAGAGAATAAAAGACACTGGGTTTCTAATTAATCCCCCAAAAGCTCATCTGGCTCAACAAAGGGCACTTTACCTTGGTGTGGAACTGGACACTGAGGGAAGGAGGCCTGATGCTGCGAAGGTTGATTTAATTTGCAAACGTCCTGCATCAACAGATGTGTCAACGTTGTGCTCGTTCCTCAGGTAGTGGGGTTCTCTCTGAACTTTATTCATGGATACTCTGAGATGACATGGCCACTTCGTTTTCTTCTCAGGAAGAACCAGCCTTGGAAGAGTGAAGAACCAGAACAACAAGCAGTTTTTGACCTGAAGCAAGTGTTGATGCAAACCCCAGCACTCACGTACCCGCATACCACATCGCCATACCACCTGCAGCTTGCCACAACAGACAAGGCCATCAGCGCAGTGCTGTTGCAACATGCAGGTACCTCTTTAAAACCAGTAGCTTTCGGTTCTAAAAATCAGACTGAGGTAGAGAAGCAATTGTCTGCATGTGAAAAATAAATGATAGCTGTGGTGTGGGCCCTCCACCACTGGAAATTCATAATAGGAATGTCTTCCATTATACTCAGAACGACACATACCTCTGTGCAATATGTACTGTCTGACAAAGCCAACTCTGGCAGGGTGTCTAACCCAAGGCTTGCCGGGTGGACTGTGAGTTTATTAAATCAGGAGGTGGAGGTCAAGAAGGTAACAACATTAGCTGCTATTAGCTTGCACTTCTTATACAAGGTCAGAATCATGAAAGCCCGTTCCTGGATGTCAAGATACCAACAATCAGGTCACCACTTAAACTAGAAACATGCTATGAGTCTGTCAAGCAAGCGGAGCGAGAATTATGGGCGGTGGATGGGGAGTAGTTTCCATCACGAGGAAAGACCAGTGACAGGATTTGCAACATTGCAAGAAACAACAGGCAAAGTCAAGCACCATTCAGCAAAGGCAGCAGAGGTAGTGGCTGTGATTGCGGCTCTCGAGTCTGTTGAGCCAGCCACTAATCTCATGATATGTACAGACTCAGATTGGGTGCTCCATGCTTAGTCGATTGGATGACAGTTTGGAAAGAGCCAGGCATGACATCTTCGGACAATAAACTGATAGACTATGCTGGGTATTTGCTGCATGTCTGGCACCTAGCTGAAAAACGTACTGGGGATACATTTATGTTTAAAGTAAGGGCACATCGACGCAACCAAGCAGAGCTTTCCTTACTAAACAACCAAGTGGACAAGCTGGGACCTGACAGTCTATAGGACAAAGCAGATAGCACCATCAGTCGAGTCAATCAAAGCAACATCCCAAACCAACTGGACATTAAGCAGCTCCAAATGAGAGACACTGAAGTTAAGGAGCTTCTGCAAAAGCAGCAGTGCAGAGCTTATGAGGTGTTTCAACATAAGAGCGGCTTAATAATGGCAAGAAAAAGAGATAGCCAAGACAAAATCCCGGTGTTGGTCATACCATCCTGTCTTCAAAAAGAAATGCTAACTTTGGCCCCAAGAAGATGGCTCAGCAGTTGCTGACCATCAGCTGGTGGCCCAGCATTGCAAAGGACATTGAGGAGTTAATCAACAACTGCTTAAGATGTGCAGAGAATAACCCCGATTACCGGGTAAGGAAAGGTCTGGTCTTGCACCAGCCAGTAGATGGACCTTGGCAGCGAATACAGATTGACTTTATAGGGCCATTGCCTCTTCAGAGGGTCAATCTTTCCCTGAGACAGGGGAAGGGGCCGGGTAGAAATGCTGCTGTTTCTGGTTGCTATTAATCCTCTCTTATTCCTGGGGGCATCCAAGTCTTTGACATAGTTCTTATTCTCTTGCGGCAGGAGGACGCTAGGGCCAATGTGATGCATCAGCTCCACACCATCCGATCCTTTCACCAGGTGCCCAAGGCTCTGAAGGCCTGTGCCTCTTAGGACACCTCTGATGGGGTATATAAACCCCACATTGGGCCAGGAGCAGGGAAGCTGGAACAATTTTTATTGTGGGGGTGCTGAGAGCCAGTGAGCCAAACTGTAAACCCTGTATATGATGGAAACCACTTCAAGCCAGCGGGTGTAGCAGCACGCCTAGTTCCAGCACCTATAGCCAGGAGGAGTTAGAGAGCAGTCCTGGGCCACTGTGATCCCATCCCACTACACCTGCAGAACCTACTCAAGCAGGAGGAGGACTTTAAAAGGGAGCCTGTCATGGGGTGTATGTACCCTATACTAACCCTGCAACCAAAGGTTAGACTGATTGGCAGTCTAACAGCAGCTGGGGACATAAAAGGGCTGGGAAGCTGGGCGGGGCAGCTAAAGAGGAGTGAGAAAGCAGGAGAAAGGAACTCCTGTCAGCAGACTGGTAGAAAGCCTCCCAGGGACAACACCCCAGAAAGGGGCGAAGAGGCCTGTGATGTGTTGGACCCCTTGGGAAGTCACCTGATGTGCTGAGATACCACTGAGTCTACCTATTCTGCCAGCATGGGCCCCCTTTTACCTATCTTGCTGAGCCAGGCTCTTAAAACTTTCTCTAACACATGTTAGGGAAAAAGGGTTTCCCTCCCGTCTAGGGTTGGGAGGGTAGCCTTCCCTGGACTTCTGTATTAGCCAAACAAACACAGAGTCAGGACTCTTAGATAAAATGAGGTACTTTAATGCTAGCAAGTACGACAGCTGAAGGGCTCACCAATTCCTACACAGAGGAATATGGCGAAGCCCAGAACAAAGAACAAGGTAAAGCTTTTATAGCTTGGTTCAACATACTTTGTGATATCTCTTTCAGTTCAAACCGGTCAACCCCTGTTGGTCTGAGTCCTGAGATATGAACATGGAGGCCCATCTGTATAAGGAATTCCTTCCCCAAACGGGGAGTACAGGTTACACATAGTTCAAATTCTTTCTACCCATAAATATAGGGAAAGGACAGATAAGCATAGAAAAAAGACAGAAGCCTAGCTTTACATGATTATAGGGTTGTTTTCTGGTTCTTTTCTTTATCACACACACACAGGCAGGGCCACACCCAACTGCAGATCAGCTCTGGGAAGACAAAGCTTAATGGACTCGCTTCAGCACTCAGATGGAGTGCAGCCCCAACGATACATTATATTATATTTGTCTCTTCCCTCAATGTGGAAGAAGGTAAGCACAATTTCTCGCCCTCCCCCCAGTTACAAATCACATAAACTGGGTTATATTATAAACCAGAAATAAATTTATTAACTATAACAGGTGTAGTTAAGGAGGTAACAGACAGAACAAGACAGATTACTAAGAAAATAAAACAGAGCATGCAAACTAAGCTTAATTCACTAAAGAAACTGGTTACATGTGAGTTCTCACCCTAATTGTGGTTCTAATAATCTTTTTCACAGGCCAGATGCCCTTCCAGCCTGGGCCCAGTTCTTCCCCCTGTTCAGTCTTAGGGTTTGTCTACACTGGCAATTTACAGCGCTGCAACTTTCTCGCTGAGGGCTGTGAAAAAACACACCCCTGAGCGCAGCAAGTTTCAGCGCTGTAAAGCGCAAGTGTAGACAGTGCCCCACCGCTGGTAGCTACGCTTCTCATGGAGGTGGGTTTTTTAGAGCACCGCGAGAGCTCTCTCCCAGCACTCTGCCGCGACCACACAAGCCACGTTAAAGCGCTGCCATGGCAGTGCTTTAGCGTTGCCAGTGTAGACTAGCCCTTAGTAGTTTCCAGCAGTCATCCTGGGTGGGGTAACAAGGGAGAACTGAGGACCAGGATTACTTCACTCCCCACCCTTAAATGGGATTTGCATAAGGCAGGAGTCCATTCTTCACAGGCTGACCCCCACATTCACTGGAAGACTAAGCTCTTTTACAAGCCATTGTCTCTTGCTAATGGGCCATTAGCCCTGTCTGGCTTCTCCATTGTAGTACCTGAAGTGTCAGCAGTGGGAGTGACCCAAAGCAGCAAATAGGAAATACAGATACACAGGTCAAAATTCCTAACTTCAGACACAAAAATGATATATGCATACAGATAGGATAATCATATTCAGTAAATCATAACCTTTCCAATGATACCTTACATGAGTCATTTTACATAGAGTATATCTCAGTTATGGCATATTGATAAGAAAAGCATATTTTCATAAAACATATGGAATGCCATGTCACAAGGCCAACAGCCTGAAAGGCCTACAGTGGTCCAAGGGAAGGTAGGAAGGAGCTCAGGGCACCATCAGAGTCAGCATAGCCTGACTCTCATTGTCTAGCTTGAGAGCCCAGAGCTAGAACCCGATACAGTGGGTGAGCCTGGGTTCCCCTACTAACCCTCTGATGGACCTGAGAACAGAGAGGCTGTCCAGATTACTATACACCAGGAATGGACTGACAACCCCACTGAGCTGAGTGAGCCAGAGCCATGTCCCCCATTTCACCAGGGGAGGCACCTTTAACTGACGCACTGCCTCACAGAGCCTGGCAGCTCAGAAGCGGGAGAGACAGCAGAGAACTAGATTTACCTCAGGAGCTCCTGAATAATGATGCAGTAGGAGTCCTGGCTGCAGGACAGAGTCTGTTGGAAGCAGCTACTCCAGGCGTCAGAGGATGGGCTAACCCTTCCCTAAGATGAGCAAACCCTTTGCTCTAACTTCTGGAGGATCATAGGTGAGGCATTTGACCATATGTCCAGTGAAGGGAGAGGGCCCAGGCTCCCCTACCAATCACCCTTTTCATGTAGGGGACATAAAACCCTTTCCCCGCCCTTGGAGAGGAGGAGAGGATAGAGACATTATCAGCCCTGAGTCAAGAGTGTACCACTCACAGGCGACCAGAGGTGGGCTGAAGACCCATTCTTATGTGGGGACGTTGAACTGTACACATTTTGTTGGACTCTGTTAACTCGGAACTCAATTGATGAACTGTCCAGAGGACAAGGTCGTTACTGGTGGACTGTCATTGTGTTAGAGTGATTGTTGGCAAGGGAGGTCAGACACAGGGGACAGTTGAGACCTAGTGACCTAGCCACCTAGTCCACATCACAATATGGCAAAGAAAGCAGGCAACATCCCAGACCTGCTGTAAGGCCTATAAAGGAGAAAAAGGGATAGGTGTGGAAAAAGTACTGAAGTGGTTGTTGGACAAAAAAACAACAACAGGAAGCCCAACAGTAGTAACAACAGTATCAGCACTTCCAACAAATGGCTGCCCAGGAACAACAATAAGCGACACAACAACAGGAGCAGCTCATTCAGAAGTTGAGTTGACAGTGCAGCAATAAGAACAGCAACAACACCTAGTTAAACAAATAGTGACCTTCTTACAACCAAAGGGGTGAAATGTAAATCCTGCAACAAGACCTTCAAACGCTACTCCAGCTCCAAGTATTCCGATAAAACTCACAAAAAAGGGGCCTGAAGATGACCCAGAAGCCATCCTCTTCACCTTTTACCAGGTCGCCACGGCTGCACAGTGGCCACCTGAGCACTGGGCTATTTTTCTGGGAGACAGACCCACTGAGAACCTGCTCTCGAGCAGTGGCCCAGAACCTTTAGAAATGAAAGCTCTGGCTCCAACCTGAAAGGTGATCTGGGCAGCAGATGGCTGCTCACTACTGCCTCTCCTAGTGGTTCAAGAACACTTTGAGAGGATCGGTATGGATCATCAGGTGGAGCTGCTTGGAAAGAAGCAGATACCACCACATCTTGGTGATACTAGATTACACCACACCATATCCCGAGGCCATCCCCTTTGCTCAGTATTCAGCAGCCACCACTGCCACACTATTTTGAATCTTTGCTTGGGTGGGAATACCGAAGGAGATAGTAACCAATCAGAGGACCATCTTTACTTCAGAGCTAATAAAGGAATTGTGTGGTCTGTTGAAAAATACTAAGGAAGTTTCTGGCCTCAGATCCCCATCACTGGGCCTGGCTGATCCCACCCCTCCGATTATCCCCATTTGAGCTACTGTATGGGAGGCAGCCCCAAAGGATCTAGATCTCTTCCACGAGACATGGGAGGAGCAAGACCCAGGAACAACCAATGTGGTACAAATACAATTTTATTTGAAGGAAAACTTAGAGACCCTGAGGGTTTTCTTGAGACAGAACCTGCTGAAATCTCAGTAGAATCAGGAATGGGCCTACAATAAAGGGGACAGGATGTGAAAATTTAAGCCCCGTGATAGGGATGGTTGTTATTGCCAACCTTGAAGTCAAAACCGCTGGCCAAGTGGCAAGGACCATTCAAGGTTGTAAAAATGGCAAGAGTAGTTGATTATGAAATCCATCATTCAGGGAAGAGAAAAGAGACATAGTCATACCCATGTGAACCAGCTGACAGCTTGGAAGGATTCAAGAGCATCCCCTCATAACACCTTTTCCACTGGAAAATGAGCTCCGTCCACAAGTGACTTTAATCCATTATTCTAGCCTGAACAGAAACAGAAAATACAATAGTTAATCAAAGACTTTCCCTCGGTATTCTTATCACTGCCAGAATAAACCCACCTAGCTTACCATCATGTGGCTACCAAGACTGGGGGGGGGGGGGGAAGGTCCTTGAGAATCTGTGACCCCTTCTGTGGAAATTGTGGGAAATGGTCTGCCAGAAACTACTGGCCGTGTTGGACCTTGGGGGTCATTGGGGAATCTCCTAGTACAGCCTTTTTCAAACGTGGGGTCCCCACCCAAAAGGCTAGTGCAGGGGGATTGCAAGTAGGGTGACCATATGTCCAGGTTTCCCCAGACATCTCTGTTGGGATGGGTTTCTGAAATATGAAAAAATGTCTGTGATTTTGCCTTGCCTTCAGAGCTGGGCATCTGGAGTGTGGCAGCCACTGACCAGGCACCTAGCTCTGAAGGCAGTGCAGCGCCAAAGGAAGGGTGGCATGGTATGGTATTGCCACTCTTCTTTCTTAGCTGCTGCTGATGGCAGCACTGCCGTGTGATCTGCATGGCCATAGAGTGTCAGCTACTGGCTGGGTGCCCAGCTGTGAAGGCATCACTGCTGCCCGCAGCAGCTGAGAAGGGTGGCATGGGATTGTATTGCCATCCTTCCTTCTGCGCTGCTGGTGACGGTGGTGCTGCCTTCTGAGCTGGGTAAGTGGAGAGCGGTGGCTGCTAGCCAGGTGCCTAGCTCAGAAGGCAGCACCACTGTCAGAAGCTGTGCAGAAGGAAGGGTGGCATGGTATGGTATTCTCACGCTTCCTTCTGCTCTGCTGCTGTCGGTGGCACTGCCTTCCGAACTGGACGGCTGAAGCATGGTGGCCGCTGGCCAGGCTCAGCACTGAAGGCAGTGCCAGCACCATCAGCAGCAATAGTATTACCATCCTTTGTCCTGCGCTGCTGCTGGTAGCGGTTTTGAGCTAGGCAGCTGGAGAGCAGCTGCCGCTCTGCAGCCACCCAGATCTGAAGGCAAGGAAAAATCATGGACATTTTTTCATATTTCAAAATTCCGCCTGGACAGAGATTGGAGGACCAAAAAAGAGGTCATGTCCAGGAAAACCTGGACATACGGTCACCTTACTTGCAACCCCCCTACACTAGCCTTGCAACCCCTTTTTGGGTCTGGATCCCCAGTTTGAGAAACGCTGCATCAGGGGATTCCCCAACGACATCTAGGTCCAACACAGCCAATAGTTCTTGGGGGACTGTTTCCCACAACTTCCGCTGAAGGGGTCGTAAATTCTCAGAACATTTTTTCATATTTCAAAAATCCACCATGATGGATATCAGAGGACCAAAAAAGGTCATGTCCAGGAAAACTTGGACATATGGTAACCTTATCAAAACAGCAGAACCCCTCGCATTGCATCCAGATAGTTTTTTGTATATAATTGTGTATAAAGACACAAACCTTGGACAATGTTATGATGATTACTACATATTGGACAATGTTATGATTATTGCCACAATCACTGGTAAAGGCTTCCAATTCCACAAACTGTATTCTGTTGTCCACATTTTTTCAGAAAACATGTTTCTTAAATATCCATGTATTTATTCCTGAAAATTGTTGCTTTACACTTTTTGAAAGACTTCAGAGTCTTTGACTGCAGGGATAATGATTACATGCTTCATTTAATGGTCCTATAAGTACGTACAGTAATATACTATCACTTTTTCTTGGGGGGGGGAAGTCACAGTCTGAAATATTTTCAAAGTGTGACCCAGCAAAAAAAGTTTGAAAATCCCTGCCCTAAAGGGACCAGAAACCCCATGACATCTTTGCATTTACATTCATTATTTTACATGGCATAGGGAGCTATTTATGTAGGTTCTTCAGTTGATACTCATCACCCTAATATCTGAGTGCCAATCACCTGAGTGTTGGATATATGCCCCAGCCGACCCAGCGCCCTCTCAGTTCCTTCTTACCGCCTGTGATGGTCGCTGGAACTGTGGAGTGCGGCTTAGCTGAACTCCACTTCCCTAGCTTCTCGTGTTAGCACGCGTTTATAATTGTAAATAGTTTTAAATAGTTGTTATTAATTCTTTAGTAACAGTTAATAGTTATAGTTCTTAGTGTAAATAGTAGTTGGGAGTAAGGGGCTTCTCCCCTCCCCTCCCTCCCAGTATCCGGGCTGATGCCTAGGTCTCTGGGTTTCAAACCATGCTCGGCCTGCCTTAAACCTATGCCTATGGGAGACCCCCACAACTCCTGCTTAAAGTGCCTGGGGGAATCCCATCAATCTGACAAGTGCCGCATTTGTAAGGCATTCAAGCCTCGGACTAAATAAGAGCAGGACTATCGCCTGAAGCAGCTCCTTATGGAAGCGGTTCGTCAGTTTGGAGCACGCCTGCGGCACCGGAAGGGTCAGCACCACGTCCAGACACCGGCAAAGACTCCCAGCACAAGGCGTCTCCGGCATCCCTACAAGCGCGGTGTTGCTCCCTGTCTCTGGGACCAAAGAAGCAGCACCAGCAATCTGCTGCCTCTTTGCAGTCACCGGTGCCTCTTGTGCCTCCCTCGTTGCAGCGCCCAGCAAAGGCATCAACCCCGGCACCGTTGACTCTGGCGCCCCAAGGGCCCTCGAGTCTGGTGCACGTAAGCTCCCCAGTGCGCCCAATGAGGGGTAGCGGGTACGTCCTCCTCTGGCCCCCCACCTATAGACCTCCATGCTCACCAAGAGCTGCTCCGCAGGGTGGCGCAAAATATGAGTCTCCAGGTGGAGGAGGTGGTGGAGGTTGAGGATCCGGTAGTAAACATTCTGTCTGCCAACACTCCAACCAGAATAGCCCTACCCTTTATTCGGACTATTCAGGCTAATGCTACTACAATCTGGCAGTCTCCGGCCTCTATTCCTCCTACTGCCAAGGGGGTAGAGAGAAAGTCTTTGGTCCCCTCCAAAGACTACGAATACTTGTATAGTTACCCCCAGCCGTGCTCCCTTGTTGTACAGTCTGTTAACAAGAGGGAAAGACATGGCCAACAAGCTCCCGCGCCTAAATCCAAGGACGCTAGATGCCTGGATTTATTCAGGTGAAAAATTTATTCCACTGGCAGCTTGCAGCTCAGAGTGGCTAACCAGCAGGCCCTCTTAAGCCGATACAATTATAACACCTGAAACTCAATACAGAAGTTCAAAGAGCTTAGCCCTCAGGAGGCCAGGGAGGAGTTTGGGACCCTACTAGACAAGGACAAGAAGGTAGCCAGGACATCTTTATGAGCCTCAATAGACGCGGCAGACGCAGCGGCTAGGACTCTAGCCTTGGGTGTAGCTATGTGCCGCATCTTCTAGCTACAGGCCTCTGGTCTCCCACCAGAACTCCAGCAAACTATACTATCCAGTTTGACCAATGTACATGGCAGAGGGACATTGCTGGCACATGATGGCATATATCACATTGGTAGATGTGCAGGTGAACGAGCCTCCGATATTGTGGCTGATGTGATTAGGCCCTATGATGGTGTCCCCTGAATAGATATGTGGACACAGTTGGCAACGGGCTTTGTTGCAAGGATAGGTTCCTGGGTTAGTGGTTCTGTTGTGTGATGTGTGGTTGCTGGTGAGTATTTGCTTCAGGTTGGGGAGCTGTCTGTAAGCAAGGACTGGCCTGTCCCCCAAGATCTGTGAGAGTGATGGGTCGTCCTTCAGGATAGGTTGTAGATCCTTGATGATGCGTTGGAGAGGTTTTAGTTGGGGGCTAAAGGTGATGGCTAGTGGCATTCTGTTATTTTCTTTGTTGGGCCTGTCCACCTTCAATTTGTTCCCCCCCACCCTCCCTTTCCGTCCCTCTTCAGGGACCCTTCTCACGAGCAACTCCTTCTACAGGAGATGCAAGCACTCCTAGCTATCAGAGCAATAGAGGAGGTTCCAAGGGAACTGACAGGCAAGGGGTTTTACTCCTGTTATTTCTTAATCCCAAAGGCAAAGGGGGGGCTATGGCCCATCCTGGACCTGCGCGGACACAACAAATTCATGGTAAAGTTGAAGTTTCACATGGTTTCCCTGAGGACCATTATTCCTTCCCTGGATCCTGGAGACTGGTACGCTGCCCTCGACATGAAGGATGTGTACTTCCACATAGCGATTTACCTGCCACACAGACGTTTCCTTTGCTTTGTGGTCAACCAACAGCACTTCCAGTTTACCGTCCTTCCCTTCGGTCTATCCACGGCACAAAGGGTCTTTACAAAGTGTATGGTCCTCATAGCTGCCTCCCTTTATCGACATCAGAGCCAAGTGTTTCTGTACCTCGACGACTGGCTCATTCGGGGTCACTCCAGGGACCAGGTGCAATCTCATGTTCAGTTCACCATGACCTTCTTTAGACAACTGGGCCTGCTGCTCAATGTCGGGAAGTCCACTTTAGAGCCAACCCAAAGAATAGACTTCATCGGAGCAGTCCTAGATTCGAGACTCTCCTGTGCGTGTCTACCGCACATGTGCTTTCAATCCTTGGTGGAAATCATCCGCTGCCTCCAAGGCTTTCTGACCTCAACAGTATGGACGTGCCTAGGTCTCCTGGGACACATGGTGTCTTGTACCTTCGTGACCAGACACGCCAGTCTGCACCTCCGCCCACTTCAAGCCTGGCTCTCAACTGTATACCACCCACGCCAAGACAGCATGGGCACAGTGATCACTGTACCACTGGAAATCTTAACCTCCCTGGACTGGTGACTGAGCCCCAACTCAGTGCGCGAAGGAGTCCCATTCCATGCCCTACAGCCCTCCCTGGCCCTCACCATGGACGCATCATCTTTGGGTTGGGGCACTCACCTTGCGGACCTTCGCACGCAGGGCCTTTGGTCCACACAAGAGATAACCCTGCACATCAATGTACGGGAGTTGAAAGCAGTGCGCCTGGCTTGTCAAGTGTTCCACAAGCACCTTCAGGGCCATTGTGTTGCAGTCTTCACAGACAACACAACGGCTATGTTTTATATAAACAAACAAGGGAGAACGCAATCTTCCCCTCTCTGTCAGGAAGCCGTTTGCCTGTGGAAATTCTGCACAGCCCACTCGATCCACCTGGTGGTGTCGTTTCTCCCAGGAGTCCAGAATTCCTTAGTGGACCGCCTCAGCAGATCCTTCCAGGCTCACAAGTGGTCAATTTGCCCGGACGTCATCCACTCTGTCTTCCGGAAGTGGGGGTTTCCCCAGATACACCTATTTGCCTCTCGCGAGAATTGGAAGTGTCAGGTGTTCTGCTCTCTCCAAGGTCACTCCCCGGGCTCCCTGTCGGACGCCTTCCTCATACCGTGGAAAGACCACCTGTATTTACGCCTTTCCTCCATTCCCGTTAGTCCACAGGGTCCTGCTCAAGTTGCAAAGGGACAGAGCCTGCTTAATATTGGTCGCCCCGGAGTGCCCCAGGCAACACTGGTATACCACTCTCCTATAGCTATCGGTGGTCACTCCAATTCCACTTCCATTGCGGCCAGACCTGATCGCTCAGGAACATGGACGATTCTGCCATCCTGACCTGCAATCCCTCCACCTCACAACGTGGATGCTGCATGGCTAACTCAATCTGAGCTATGTTGCTCCCGCTCGGTACAACAGGTCCTTTTCGGTAGCAGAAAGCCCTCTACCAGGTCCACGTATTTGGCCAAGTGGAAGTGTTTTTCCTGCTCATGCACCCCGAGCAATACTGCCCCCCTGCAGGCATGAGTACCTACCATCTTGGACTACCTCTTGTCCTTGAAACAGCAGGGCCTGGTGATTTCATCCATCAGAGTACACCTAGCAGCGATTTCAGCCCTCCACCCGGGTGAGAATGGGAGCTCAGTCTTCTCCAATCCCATGATTAGCAGGTTCCTCAAGGGATTGGAATACCTATACCCACAAATTCGGCATCCGGCCCCTACGTGGGACCTCAACCTGGTCCTATCCAGACTCATGGGTGCCCCGTTCGAGCCAATGGCCACCTGCTCGCTCCTGTACCTTTCCTGGAAGACAGACTTCCTCATAGCTATCACCTCAGTGAGGCATGTATCACAATCACTATCAGTTCACACTCCTTTCCTTTTGGCCTCTCGGGGTACCTTGAGTGTTTACCAAGTGCATGGTAGCCATAGCTGTGTTCCTACACAAGCACCAGGTGCTGGTGTTCCCATACCTCAAAGACTGGCTGATCAAGGGCTGCTCCAAGACACAAGTGGAGGCACATGTGAGCCTCAAAAGAGCCACTTTCAAACTGGGCCTTCTATTGAATGTGTGGTAGTCAACCCTATCCCTTTTTCAGTGGACAGAGTGCGTAGGGGCACTGTTGGACTCAACACAGGAAAGGACATACCTCCCAGAGTCACATTTCCAGCCCTATGCAACATCATACTAGGTCTCAGGCAGTTCCCAGTCACCACAGCGAGGAATTGCCTAAAGCTACTTGGCCACATGGCTGCTTGTACTTATATAGTACAGCATGCCAGACTGAGACTCTGGCCTCTTCAGGTGTGGCTAGCCTCAGTGTATCGACCAATTCAGGATGGTCTAGGCAAGACTGTCACTCTACCCTGGCTGGTTTTTGTGTCTCTCCTGTAGTGGCTCAACCCACAAGTGGTGTATGCAGGCGTTCCCTTCTCCAGGCCCCAGCCATCCCTTTCACTGGTGATGGAAGCGTCAGTGAGGGGTTGGGGAGCACACCTGGGAGACCTCAGGACTCAGGGCCTCTGGTCTCAGGCACAGCTCAGCTTACTTCAGGGGTGGCCAGCCTGAGCCTGAGAAGGAGCCAGAATTTACCAATGTACGTTGCCAAAGAGCCACAGTAATGCATCAGCAGCCCCACATCAGCTTCCTGCCCCCGCTCCCAGCACCTCCTACCCACCAGCAGCCCCACCAATCAGCGCCCTCCCTCCCTGCAACTCCCGATCAGCTGTTTCATGGCATGCAGGAGGTTGGGAGTGGGGAGGAGCAAGGGCACAGCAGGCTCAGGGGAGGGCGCAGGAAGGGGTGGAGTGAGGGCAGGGCCTGTGGCAGAGCCAGGGGTTGAGCAGTGAGCCCCCAGCACATTGGAAAGTTGGCACCTGTACCTCCAGCCCTGAAGTCGGTGCCTTATACAAGGAGCCGCATATTAACTTCTGAAGAGCCTCATGTGGCTCCAGAGCCACAGGTTGGCCACCCCATCTTACTTCATATCAGCACCAAAAAGCTGAGGGCAGTCTGTCTGGCATGCCAGGCATTCCAAGTTCATTTGGAGGGGAGATGTGTATTGCTCATGACAGACAATACAACAGCGATGTTTTATATAAACAGTCAAGGGGGAGCATGCTCCTCTCCCCTGTGCCAGGAAGCCCTCAAATGGTGGGACTTTTGCATAGCTCACTCAATACACCTGGAGGCGTCTTATCTCCCCGGAGTTCAGAACGAGTTGGCAGACTATCTCAGCAGGTCCTTTCACAGGCACGAGTGGTCCATCTGCCAGGACGTTGCGAATGTCATCTTCCAATAGTGGGGAATTCCCCAAACAGATTTGTTAGCCACGCAACAAAACCGTAAGTGAGTACAGTTCTGCTCCTTCCAGAATCACAGCCCAGGCACCATCACATACACATTCCTCCTTCCCTGGAAGGGACACCTCCTGTAGATGTTTCCATCTATAGCTCTGCTCAGAAGGTACTGCTCAAAGTTCGAAGAGACGAGGCCTCAGTGATATTGATAGCTCCAGCCTGGCCCTGTCAGCACTGGTACATGTCTCTCCTGGAAATGTCCGTGGAAAACCCAGTCACCTTACCGCAGCTCCTGGACTTGATAACCCAGGATCACAGCTGCCTCCAGCACCCGAAACTCATATCTCTTCACCTCAGGGCGTGGAAGCTCCATGTCTAACCCAATGGAGCTGGTTTGTTCGGGTCCAGTCAGGGAAGTCCTCCTTGGCAGTAGGAAACTGTCCACTAGGGCTACCTGCCTAGCCAAATGGAAAAGATTCACAATTTGGTCTTTGGAATATTTCCCGTCTCCAAAACTCTCATCAATAACCATGATATTGGACTAACTCCTTCACCTAAAGTGGCAACGACTTTCTATGTCATCAGTAAAAGTCCACTTGGCTGCCATTTCTGCCTTCCATCCAGATGTGGAGGGCCAGTCAGTCTTTGCCAATCCAATAGTTGCTCGTTTTCTTAAAGGTCTTGACAGACTATATCCTCACGTGCGACAGCCGATTCTGACCTGGGACCTTAACCTGGTCCATTCCAGGCTAATGGGGCCACCCTTTGAACGGCTTGCAACATATTCTCTGCTTTACCTCTCATAAAAAGTGCATTCCTGGTAATGGTAACTTCTGCCAGGATGGTGTCTGAGCTCAAGGCTGTAACATCTGAGCCTCCTTCACAGGCGTGCGTATGGGGTGTGGCAGGTGTGCCCAGGCACACCCTAATGTCTTTAAAAAAAAGTGGCTTTGCATTTTAATTTAATCACATGATATGCTCTTTTAGTTTTAAAGTATGGATTGTTGTATTATGCAATAAGCACTGAACTGCATACTACAGATGTTGTAGAAATGTATAGAAAGCCCGTGTTCGCTCGCAGCATGGGTCCCCACTACTGCGGCACTACATTACCATTGGTTCTCCCCTTCCCCCTCCGACTACTATTCTAGAAAATTCTTTGACCTATATAAGCAGCCGCGTCAGGCGTGCCCAGTGCAGTGTCTACAGTGTTTGTAATCTTTGTCACATGTACTCTACTGAATAGCAAAACAAACCCGTGGCTTTACGTTTTAATTCAATCATATGATACCCCCTTTTAATTTTAAAATATGGATTGGTTTGTTGTTAAGATAAGAAAAGGAGCAGAGAAACTGAATTATAATGAATGTGCTGAAAGCAGTGCAAATACCTCGGACTCCTTGGTTAAGAATTTACATGAAGATAATGCCGCCACCAGTTCCAGTGCATGCAATAAACTGAGTAATGACCAACAGAAACAGATTTTGTCTCTTAGTTCAGGTCAGAGTAGTTCCTATTCAAAGCCATCAAACATTCCATCTAATGACCTGGTCTGTGATATTCCAAAAAATAGATTAGAACTTCGGTCTTGATTATCTAGAGGTCCTTATCAGCCTAGATTGAGTATGTTTCCTAAAAGTAAAATAGGGAATAAACAAAAAAGTTTTCAATCTGATTGGTATGAAAAGTATAGATGGTTAGAATATAGCCCATCAAAGGATCCAGCATTTTGCTTTTACTGCCATTTCTTCTCCTGTAATGATGCAGCAAACAAAGGTCACACTGATCCAGCATTTATTGATAAGGGATTCAAAAACTGGCATAGGGCTAACAAATGTTTTAAAAACCACCAACTGTCAAAATCTCATATTTTGAGCTGTTCTTCATGGTTTTAATGAAGGGAAACCTATTGATCTATTGTTGGATGCGGGCAAGCAGGCTTATCTGTCTACAAGAAGAAGAATGGTGCCATAACCGAAGTGTAATGGAGCGACTGATTGACATTGTTCTGTGTTTGGCGAAAGGTGAGAGACCATTCAGGGGTCACAATGAAAAAGCTGACAGTTTTGAGAAAGGTTTATTTCTAAATCTTGTCAATATGCTCCAAAAATATGATCCTGTAATGGCAAAGCATGTGCAACAATCTCCTCGAAACGCTACCTATCTGAGTAATCGCATCCAAAATGATTTAATTGTGGCCTTGCACAATGTTGGGCAACAAATGATTGTGTCTTCACTAAATGGAAAAATGGTCTCAATAATTGCCGATGACACTACTGACTGTGGACACCATGAACCGATGTCCATTGTGGTGCGGTATTTTGACAATGAAAAACATAGTCTAGTTGAACATTTTGTATCTGTTCAGAGACTATTAACAGTTGATGCTCAGTCTATTTTTGACCAGTTAAATGACGTCCTTGGCATTCTTAAAATTGACTGGTCATCAGTGATGTCTATCTGTTTTGATGGCACATCTACTATATCTGGATGTACTGCGGGAGTTTAAATGAAATGTAAAGAAAGAAACAGTGAAATACTCCATGTACACTGCTATGCACATTGTTTGAATCTCATCCTAGTAGGTGCATGCACTTCAAGTAAACAAAACAGAACTGTCTTTGATTTTTTTTGGTGTTATTAAGACTGTTTATGCCTTCATGGAGGGGAGTCCTGTACGACATGCAGTAATGGAGAAGATTTCACAAAAAGTAGGATCCCAATTGAAGACTTTGAAGTCATTATTACACACAAGATGGGCATGCAGAGCAGAAGCAGTGGCTGCTGTAAAACAAAACTACTCCATCATTTTACAAGCTTTAGAAGAGATTATTGAAACAACTCGCCTTGCTGACGCTAAAATAAAAGCCAGGGGCCTTATCCATGAACTAAATTCAGTCAAGTTCATCTTTGCCCTTCACATGATGCACCCTATTCTCCAGATGGTGGTAAAAGTGAGTAAGGCTCTTCAAGCTCCAGATCTCAACTTACTGCAATGACAGGGGTGAAAAGCATGCGTAACTCTTTGGCTCCGATGAGAAGTGGCCCAAAATATTTTCAATCTATTTTCAATGACAGTGTGAAAATGTGTGTAGAGAATGATATATCTATTCCCCCAGTTAAGAAGAGAAAAACGTCCACTTGTATTGATGACGCATTGGAGTCCCAGCATCACTTTGATACAAAAGACGAGCAGGAGAGAATAACTTTATTTTACCCACTCCTAGACTCAATGATTACTGGCATTGACCAGCAATTTGAACAGGAGACTTGTAAAATTGTGACTGCAATGGGAAAACTGCTGAGCTTAGACATTGGCAGGGATGATATGAGAATCATTGCCAACAAATTCAAAGTGTCCTTGGATGAGTTGGAAGCTGAAGTCGGATTGCTTCAGGGTTACGAAGGATCTGTTCCTAAAGATAGCACTACGTACACCACCAGAGAGTGGTTTGATTGGCTAAAGGAATCAGATCGGTCTTCCATGTTCCAGACCTTTTACAAATCTATTCAATGCTTTGCAGTCTTATCTGTTACAAGCTGTTCATGTGAAAGAGCCTTTTCACAAAGAGCCTTTGGGAAGCACTATGCCCAAAGTCCCACAGGTCAATAGGAAACCCAGCAAAGGAATCCAGGAGTCCTGACTCCCAATCCCCTGGTCCAGTCACTACAGCAGAGCACACTTCCTCTCAAAGGAGAGGGAATGGACATGAGGGCCTGGTTGCAATTGCCAGCTGTGGGAGGGAGTGTGCAGCAGTGGTTAGTAAGGGGCCTGGAAATAAGGACTGCTAGGTCCCATCCATGGCTCTGACACTTCCCCTCCCCAGGCCCGTTTCCCATCAGTAGGTTTGGGGTCCCACTCCCTACAGTCCAGGGGGGTTGGAAGGCTTCATGAAAGTGTGTAAAGTGCCTGGATGTCAGCAGCTGGGAGGCGCTGTCATCCCCGCTCTAGGGCAGTGTTCTACACCTGCTGCTGGCTGAGTTTTTCCATCCCTTGGCAATAAGGCAGACTCTTGCTTTCACAGCCAGTCGATCGCCCAGTATCATCACCCTGCCTGATGGCTGGGCAGGGTAGCTCCTAAGGTCACCACCCTCTCCAGCCTGCCTTGGCCTTGGACAGTGAGGAGGAGGGCGAGGGATAGCTGAACATCCTCCATCCATCGCTGCACCACCTAGAGCAAGTGAGTGGCATTAGGGTTCCTCAGTGGCTTCCCCTGTATGTCTGGGGAGAGGCAGAAATAGGGGGAGAGAATCTCTCCCAAAGAAGATTTGATTTGCAAACAGCTCCCAGGAGCCCCTCGCTCTGAGACCTGGCAGGGGCTTCTCCAGAGCCGTCCCTGGTGCGTTTGGAAACGTCCCAGCAATGGGGCTCCCAGCCCTTCCCTTGTCGGAGACTGTTCCCCAGGCTGAGAGTCTCTGAGCTGGGCCAGACCCTGTGAGCTGCTGCGCATGGAAATCAATGGGAAACAAGGGGGCCCCTGGGCTTTCTATGACTTGGAACTTTGTGACTTGGATGTGGGGAACTGTTTCCCAAGAGAAATCTGGACTCCTGGGTTCTATTCCTTCTCTAGACTGGGTGGAAGTGTGGCCTGGGACAGCAGGAGGGGGCTGATTGTCCAAAGAAACTGATTGTCTTTGTGACTGATCCCACAGCTCCAAAAGGATGAGACTCTCTGGGTATGGCAGCACTAGAGATGACGCGGGGGAACGTTGGGTGCAGATCATGCAATGAACTCCTGCCAGTGTATGTAGCTTGCACTCCCTGCACCCCCTGTTGGGGGAGGAGGAGCTGCTCTGGCTGTGGCAGGGATGGGGAGGGACTGAAAAGGCCCATTAGTGAGAGGCTGCCTTGACCCCACACTCACACCTGTTCCCCGCTCAGTTCCAGGATGGCCAGATTCCTGAGGATGTTCAGGAAGAAGGCTTTGCAGGTGGCCCTGGAGCCTGAGAGAAGCAGTTGCCATTTTCCCCAGAAGCAGAGCGGCTCCTCTGTCCCACCGGCAAGGAAGCAGGTCTTGGCCAGGCCAGGAGGTGGAAATGCCCAGCCTTCTGGCGGAGGAAACCCACTCCCGGCACAGGTGCTGAGGCAGCAGAGGCAGCAGCCAGGCCCCAACAGAGCTGGCCCAGAAGGGGAGCCAGGCAGAGTGGCTCTTGGGCTTCTTGTGTGGGAAGAACCAGCCCCAGGAGCTCAGCCCTGATTCCCAGCAGGATCTGCCCTGTGTCCTGAGGCAGGAAGGGGGGGACATTAACCCTGCTCTCCCCACCATGCCCCTGTTCTTCCCCCGAGTGGCAGCAGGAGTCACCCTGTCCCCTTCTCTCCCTGTTTCAGGGACACCTAGGGACTCAGAGGACAAGGAGAAGGAGGAATGTGTGGATGTGGCCACAGAGGAGGCTGCTCTCAAGAACATCCAAGAGCAGCTCCAGGACAGAGAAAAGGTACAACTGTTCCCCAGCTGGGCTGGAACCGAGATTGTCCTTCCCCTTCCCAGCATCCCATGTAGGGGACCTTGCCACCCCTAATTGGGACTGTTATCCAACATGATCTGGGACTCCCAAGATGTGAGCCTTTGTCTCCCACAATCTTGGGTCCCCTCCCCACACAGGCACTAACCCAGTTCCTGACCCTGCTTGTGTAGGGGCTATGGGTGATTTGGAAAATGGGCAGTTCCCCACCTTCCCCTATTGAGGCCTGATTCCTGAAGCTAGTGTGGGTGGGGCAGGGAGGTCTCTGGCTAACAGTCTGTCTCTCCCCTAACCCCACTCCTGGTGGGTGCAGGAGGAGGTCTAGCAGTTCGTGTTCCTGCACGCCATCCAACTCGTGTGTCTCGCTGCACAGTAGAGAGGGCAGGACACACTGGAACTACACTGCTGCAAGGCAGCTGTGGTGGAGCGGATTATGGTGAGTGAGACACGGCACCTGGCAGCTGGAGAGAGGAGAGAGACATGGGATGGGAGGGGTCTCCCCAGACAAATGGATGGGGGATTGCTGGTGCTGGAGGTGGCAGCAGTGGGCAAGATTGCTGGAGCTGAGGACTGGGGAGAAGAAATGGGAGAAATTCTGAGATTGGTCACTAGCGGAGAGTGGGGGAATCATGGAGCTGAAGGGGCAGCTGAGGCTGGGGGGACAAGGAATCAGACGGTCCCAGCTCAGTAGTTGGGATGGTGTTGGATGGGGGAAATTTTGACAGGAGGGAAGAAGGGGAATGGGACTAAGCTGGGCAGGAATCCTGGGCCAAGTTTGATGGGCAGGAAGGAATGGGAGGAGCAGGAGGCAGGTGAGGGGATCCTGCTGGCTGTGTGGGGTGCTGGCTGTGTAATTTCCTCACTGGAAAGTGTCAGTGCGGCCTGAATCTCACATGCTTCTTTGTCTCCTTTGTCCCCAGTTTTCCTAACTCTTACCCATGACTCTCCCTTGCTTTGCAGGCTCTGCACAAGGTCATACCAGAGCTCCTGGATGCCATGCTTGGCAACCTGTTGGCAGAGTTCCCAGGCACAGACAGGCCCCAGTACATCTTGGAGGTGACCCCCATGAGGAGGGGTGGGGAGCAATTTTACCTTAACTCTTAGGAGGACTGATAAGGAGAGACTGGAAGATCCACTTTCCAGTCTGTTCTCCTAGCTGGGCCCCCAGTGGGCCATCCTTGGTCAGGGCAGTCGGTGCAATGCAGTGTCAGGCCCTTCCTCCTTGAAGGACAGAGGAAGGAGCTGGGACTTCACCCAGAGCTCTGCCTGGTCCTGTTGAGCACTAACCACAGAGCCCCTAGCTGGCATGGGGAGTGAGAGTCTGAACCCCACCCACCCTGTGAGATCCAGGAGACGGTCCTCAGAGAAGAGGCACAGGTTCCTTCCTAGAGAAACAGGAGGACCCCAGGGAATCAGCCCTGCTCTCCAGTGGGCCCTGAGATTCCTGGGGGGATTGTGTTCACAGTCATGCCCTTCATCCAACCAACGACTTGAGAGCATGGGAGGGGGGAGGGGTCTGTCTCCTTCCTGGTGAGTTGTTCAGGAATCAGGAGTTCAGGGAGGATGGGATCAGCCCCGACACCGAATATTGTCCCAGTTTAGAGAGACACTGAGAAGTTGTGACCTGCAGGATACAAGCATCGTCCTGGGGGCAACAATCCCCTTCTGAAGCTTTGCGATCAATGACTCAGATATTCCACCCTGCGCACAATATCTCAGCCCCCTGGGGTGGGGAGGGGCTCATTAGCACAACACATGCACCTGCCCATTGATCCTGACCTGCTTCCTTCCCCCACAGCACGTAAACTTCTGGATCATGTCCAGGGGTGTCCCAGGAGAGAGCCAGGGCCATTAGGAGCAGCATGACCCTACTCTGATTCACCATCACCCTCCCTGAGTTTGATGTAAGTGACCTCTGACCCCAACTTCCTGACTCCAAGCGTGGGTGGGCTGGCACCGACAGGCTGTAGGATCTGCTGCTGCAGGGGCTGTGAGTCAGGAGTGTTCCTCTTGGGGAGGCAGAGTCAGAGCAGGGAATGAGCTGGGCTTGAGTTAAGTTCTTCTTTTTCTGGTTAAGTGATAACTGGGCATTTAAAGGGACCATACTCTAGCCCCTGCTCCAGCCAGGTTCATGCCTGGCCTTGGGTCTGTTCTTGTTATCCTGGAGCAGCTGGGAGTGCTCATGGAGGGCCCTGCCCACATCTCTTTGCTCCAGACTCCCTTGGCAGCAGAGAAAATGAAGGGTCTAGCTCTAGCTCCTCTCCCTCAACATCTCAGGCAGAGAGGCTGAGGGGAAGGAGACTCCTGGCCCAGGGGGGACTGGGAGCTGATAGAAAAATGCTGATAGAGTCTCCTCTCCTCTTTCTGCCATTAGAACTCAGCAGAGTTCTCCAAGACAGGGAACTTCATGGCTTAGCTGGATCTGCACATAACTGAACAGCCAAGGACATCAGCCGGCAGGCCAGGGAGGGGATTTACCAGCTCTATCAGCTGCTGCAACATCAGAGAGGTAAGGAACCCAGCTGGGAAATGGGACCCAAGAGAAGACAAAAACAGAGGGAAGCTGGGCAACAGGACCCCTGAAGAAATGACCCCACTCCCCTCCTGAGACTGACCCCAGTTGGGTAATGGGATCCCCGCTGAAACCTGCTGACTCCTCTGCGATTGACCCTAAGTTGATGATGAATCTTTCTCTCTCCTTGTTCCCCTCCCTAGTTTAGGATCGGACCCCCACAAGGCACCAAGGATGCTCCACCCACTGGAGGGAGCCCTGCTATTCCATTCAGGCAGGGATGAAGAAAGGGCTACTTCCACTGTGTAGCCCCCAATGGGACTGGAAGAACACAGACACTGCAACCAGAATAACAAATGTATCTCTCTCTCTCTCTCCCAGGGCTGACCATCCATGAGGCAGAAGATCTGTGATGCTGAGACTGGCACCAGTATAGCAGGATCCTGGGCTATATGAACACAGCTAGGGTTCGGGAGGTAAGGACACTCTGCCAGGGCATGACACAACTCAGGGGAGTGGGGCTGGCTGGGTTCCCTGCAGTGGCTGCGTCCTGGAGACAGGACAAGAGCCCACTCCTTATATCTAGCTCACAGTTCCCTATCCAGCACCCAGTGGGAGAGGATGGCTCTATAAGTCCAGGGTTGGAGCTTTGCTAATGGCTGTGGTTTCCATGGATCCATTCTTATGTGGCACGAAAAGAATCCCTGGTGAGTTATTGCAGGATTCATTCTCTGGGGATCCAGTTCCTATCCCTGTCTGCCTAGCTGACAAGTGAGTGGCTGACAGGGGAGCCGCTGGGTTGGTAAGTGGCCATGACACACCCAGCTATTGCCTGACCAGATCCTTGTTGGATTCCCTGCTCCCTGTGGAAGCCCAGAAAAGGGGTGGGGTTTGCCAAGTTCCATCACATGTCAGGAATCAGACCCCCGCCCACCCCCACAGGGGACTATTGTCTGTGTGATGGGATCACATTGATTATGTTATGCTGCAATTTGGATTCCCCTTGGAACAAATCCACAAACTGCAGACCCAGTTACTAGAGAAATCACAGAGGGGAGGGGAATAGCCCCACACCGCTAGCATCAATTTCCAGGAAGTATCTCTGCTGAAGGCAATGGAGGGTACCCTAACATCTCAGAGAGCTGCACTCCAGAGCGTACCAGCTCACCCACACAGATATATTCTCAGCACATCATGGCCCCTGCTGTAAATCCCACTCCAGAAAAAGCCACTAGAAGTTGCTGACCTCTCAGTGTCTGTGACTGGGCCACCAGACAGCAATACGATTCCAGTCCCAGGATTTGGAGCAGTCTCTGGGCAGTCTGGGCAGTCTCTGTGCAGTCATCTAAAGACTCATTTTCTGTTGTTTTTAGGTCTTTAGAAATATAGTCTCAGAGGAGCAGAGAAGATCGTTCCTCCAAACAGCTATGCTGGCCATCTATGACCCCCTGCTATGGATCATCCAGGCTGGTCTGGTCTTAGCCTACTTCATTCTGGGGGAAGCCGACCAGCTGTTGGGGGATGAGGTAAACACCTGGATTAGATTTAATGACCCGTGGCCTTTCGCCTCTAGACCAGGGAAAGTCATTCCCATTTTACTGCCATTTGGAGCAACAAGCCTGGAGGGAAATGAGAGTCAGAGTGGATGCCATTGGGAGGGGAGATTAATTCACCTCCATGACCAGGATGTAGCCAGTTTGTCCATGAACAGTTCAGAGCAGGCTCTTTAGCAAGGCTATTTAATTACAAGTGTAACATCAAGAGAGGAAGCTGCCATTGCTCATAGTAAGGTCAGGAGCATCCCCTAGAGATGTCTGTGAGCCTTTCCTACCCCATAGGGCCTGACCCAGTTCCCAGTGGCCTAGTGTCCATGTCAGTGCCACCATCCAGAGTTGCTCCCATCACTGGCAGCCTGGGAGGCCAAGGACTGACTGGTGATGACGGCTGACCAGGCAGGGCTGAGGCACATGGGCAAGGGAAGCTTGTTCTGCTGCTGGCAGGGTTGGACCTGCTCTAAAGAGAACGGGAGGATTCAGTCAGCAGGGGCTGCCGACCTGCCCCATTCACCAGGGCTGCCATCCTGTGACTTCAGCTTTATTCACTGGGGTGACTTGGGAAAAGGTCTCAACCTTCCCACACCCCACTTCACTGCTGCCACAATCCCTCCTGCCCTGCCTGCCCCCCACTACAGCCCCCTCCCTGCCCTATCCAGGTCGGAGGGTGGGATGGAGGAGAGAGTTCTGACAACTTGAGCTGCATCCCAAGGTGAGTGAGAGGTTGAACAGGTGTCAGAGGGAGGCTGAGGGAATGGAGGCAGAAGCTCACCCTTCACCAGAGTGTGTGTGTGGGAGAGGGGGGTGTTTGTCACTGGAGGTCACTAGAGAGGAAGACAAGAGTCCATCCCCAGGCTCAGGTGGGTAAATCTGACCCTGAGACATGGGCAGATGCTGGATGGAAATGCTACTGGTTCCAGTTGCCATTAAT
This sequence comes from Lepidochelys olivacea, assembly GCF_965140295.1. Lineage (NCBI taxonomy): Eukaryota > Metazoa > Chordata > Testudines > Cheloniidae > Lepidochelys > Lepidochelys olivacea. Next base: position 160,864,974 of record NC_140412.1, on the reverse strand, counting down.
TTCCCCTGATTCCTGGGGACCATCCCAGTCTCTGACAGGCTCTTGTTCTCTTGCAGCAGGAGGATGTCACTGCCAAGATGATGCGTCAGTTCCACACCATCTGTTCTTTTCATCAGGTGCCTAAGGTGCTGCAGAGACTGTGCCTTTTAGGACACCTGTGATGGGATACAAAAACTCCTCACTGGACCAGCAGGGGTTGGAGAGCAGTCTTGGACCACTGTGAGCCTGCCCCACTGCACTTGCATAACCTGCTCCAGCTGAAGGAGGAGTTTAAAAGGTAGCCAGACAGTTGAGAAGGGGTAGAGATAGCAGCAAACAAGAGACTTACCTCAAGAGCTCCTGAATAAGGGTGCAGCAGCAGGAGTCCTGGCTGCAGGAGAGGTTCTGCTGGCAGCAGCTACCCCAGGCTCAGAGAAGGGGCTAACCCTCCCCTAAGAGTAAGGAACCCTTTGCTCTAATGTCTGGAGGACCATGGGGGAGGCATTTGACCCCATGCCCAGTGAAGAGGGAGGGTCCGGGCTCCCCTACCAACACCCATTTTCATGGAGGGATCATAAAACCCATTCCCCTCCCTTGGAGAGAATAGAGACACTGGAAGCCCTGAGTCAAGGGTATACCACTCACAGGCGACCAGATGTGGGTTGAAGACCCTTTCTTTTGTGGCGATGTTGGACTATATACATTTTGTTGGACTTTCTTTCTCCGGAAGGGGGGTAACTAAATTGGTGACCTGGCCAGAGCGCCAAGTCACGTCTTATCGAAAGCTGGATGCAATAGTGTTGGAGTGATTGCTGGTGAAGGAGGCCAGAAACGGGAGAGTTGCGACCCAGTGACCTAACCACTAGTTGGAACCACTGGTAGTCCATCCCCCATCACAATTTGGCAGAGAAAGCAGGCAACGTCCCAGATCTTCTGTAAGGCCTAAAAAAGAGGAAAAGGGATAGATATGGAAAAATTATTTAAGTGTCTGTTGGACAGCCAACAACAACAACAGGCGGCCCAACAGCAGCAACAACTGTACCGGCTGTTCCAACAAATGGCCACCCAGGAACAACAACAGGCAACAAAACAGCAGGAGCTTATTCAGAAGTTGGCAGTTCAGCAATAAGAACAGCAACAATACCTAGTCCAACAATTAGTGACCCTCTTACAATGCAGGGGCCAAATGTAAATTCTGCAGCAAGACCTTCAAGCACCACTTCAGCTCCAAGCATTCTGATAAAATTCACAAAGAAGGGGCCTGAAGATGGCCCAGAAGGCATCCTCATCATCTTGATCAGGTCATCATGGCTGCATAGTGGCCACCCAAGTACTAGCATCTTGTCTGATGGGGCCAGTACAAGCCTCATATTGTGGCCTGGATGCCAGGCCATGCCTGACTATGGTCAAGGTGGCCATCTTTGACATCACAGCCAAAACAAAAGAGTGCTTTCACTGGGAGACAGACCCACTGAGGGCCTGATCTTGAGCAGTGGCCTAGAGTCTTTTGAAACACTGTTGGCTTTGGCTCCAACCTGAAACGTAACCTGGGCAGCAGGTAGCTGCCCACTAGTGCCTCTCCCAGTGGCTGGAGAGCACTTTGAGAGGATCGGTATGGTCAGGTGTGAAAGGTCTTCCTGACAGGAGCTGCACCCCGCTCCCCCACTGCAATCAAGAAAACACGGCATCCTTTCACCTGCCCCCCCAGACCTAAACCCGATAGCATCAAGCATGAGCTTTGTAGACAAACAAAAGAATGATCTGAAGGTGTACAAAAAACTCGCCCAAGTAAATGGTGAACTAATCGACCTGCAACTGATGGAGCAGTGGCCCAGTTCTGTTTTTCCCCTTTTAACTTTATCCAGAGACTTTCAACAGGGATGCCTCTTTTCTCTTTGTGGCCCTCAGAACAAGTGTATACATTCTTCAGGTATGATGCAATCTAGCCTCTCATTTTTCCCTACCTATACTTCAAGTTATACCCATCAATATCAATATTCTAGTTGCGCAATTTATCCCATCAACTCTCTGTGATGAAGACTAAACCATAATTTTGTTTGTGTACTAAGATTTCCAGTCTGTCCTGTTTATTTCTCATACTCCTTGCATTACTATATAGACAGCTAAGAGGTTTGGTAGGTTGTCCCATTATTTTCCCTCTTGTCTCTCTTATGACCCTACTGCAATTTCCCATGTTTCTGCCCCCTTTACCCTCCTCATCTTGCAGATTATTTTCCAGGGTACCATTTTTACTTATCTGTGGGCTTTTGTCACTGGCCACCTTCAACCATAGTTTAGTGAGCCCTCTTCACTAGGTTGGTGAACTGGAGTCCTAAAATGTCCTTCCCCTTCTTTGTCAAATGGCACCCATCTCTTCCCTGCATATGTCTTCCCTATCATGCGATGGTGTTCTGTGAATGCTAAAATGATTGGCTACAACCTGTTTATAGGAAGGACAGAGTAAGTAGAAGATGTGGGGAGGGTGGCGCTCTACATTAAAGACACCATTACGTGTCTTAAGAGTTATCAGTAGTTCTAAACAGCAGGATCTTCAATGCATATGGATTAATGTGCTAACTAACAAAGACCAGGAAAGGAACTGGTGGGGATCCCATGGAGATCACCAAATCAAACCAGAGAGCAAGACGAGCTTCTCCTTAAGCACCTGTCTGTAATCTGTGGAAATAAATAGGGTTTGACTTCGAGTACTTGCTCATGTAGCTTCCTATTAGGTGTGTTTGAATGCCACGTGCACAGCTGCCAGAAGGTTCTTCCTCTAGTGGTATCTGTCAGGTTGGCTCTGGTGCCCCCCGGAGTCACGCCCTCATGGTGCTGTAGGGCCCTGCTTACCCCCCACCTCTTCAGTTCCTTCCTACTGCCTGTGATGGTTGACCAGAAAGCTTGGTTCTCTCTTGCTTTCACAAGTGCTTCTCTAATAGACTTTTGTTTCTCACCTGTAGATAGTTAGATTAGTGTTAAGTTAGGACCCTGCTAATCAGGGTCACCCCCCCCCCTTTCTTTTCCTTCTCCAGGACCAGGGCATGCCTCAGTCTCCATGGTTTAACCCATATTGGGCTTGTCATAAATCTATGCCTAGGAGTGACCCCCCCCACACACACAGCTTGCCTGAAGTGTGTGGGAGAATCCCATCAGAAGGATCACTGCAAAATTTGCAAGGGATTCCATCCCAGGAATAAAAAGGAGCGAGATCAGAGGCTGAAGTTCCTCCTAATGGAGGCAGCCCTCTGCCCGCACTCGGAGCTGAGTTCAGCCAACTCTCCATGCAGCATGTCCATCCCGGTGCAGAGCACAGCAGCATCAGTGCCCAAGACTTCAGCACTAAGAAAGAACTCTGTCAGAGATTTTTGGGCCCAGCAAGGCTCTCCGGCGCCTAAGAGCTCCGCACATGGCACTGCTCTCAATTGCCAGTGCCACAAAGGAAGCAAAAGAAGTCACAGGGTGCTTGCCTACACCAAGGCCAGCAGGGTGTAAGGATTCGAGCGGAGTGCGCCCCGCGCCGGGCCACTCAACATCTGTACTACCCAGTGCGGTACTGTTGACTCCGGCCTCCATGAGAGGTCAGTTGAGTCCGGTCCTGCCAGACTCCCTTCCAAGGGAGACCCAAGGGAGATTTTAGAGCTTCGCTCCACACCAGAAACAACTGAGGTGACTATGGAGCTGAGAACCCTCATGGCACCACCATTTCCCACTAGAAGGGAGCGGGCACCAGACGACGAGAACACCAGCATAGCAAAGACCCTCGGTACTGTCAAGAGGGAAGCCAGCCATGGTATCACTCGCCCTTGGTCGCCTTCGGAGTCTGAGCCAGAGTCCTACACTTTGAGGGGGAGTCGGCACCTGTTGGAGCAGAGACATTCGAGGACTGACGTGGGGCAGCCCTTTCCTCCCATGCTTTGGCCTGCACAATGGCAAGTGCCAGCACAAAGGTTCTTTTGGACACCATGGGCGTTCCAACAGGCTCAGAGGTCGTATTCAAGGAGGTCTCTCTCAATGGTTTCGGAGAGCAGAGCTCCTCCCACTTCAGTTCAGGAACATCATGGCACTGAGCCAGACGCCAAGCTAGAGGAGCTTGTACCGTGTGATGCCCTTGGGGCAGAAGGACAAAAGCAAAGGCCTGTCCCTGTCTGAGCATCATCTTCCTTGTCCCCAGACAAGGCTGTGGTGGGGATACCCACAACACCCACCTTTGAGGACAGTAAGACCCACAAAGAGCTCCTGAGGAGGATGGAGCAGAACTTGGGGCTTCAAGCAGAGTAAGTCTCTGAGACCACTGACCCCGTGATGGACATCCTGGCCCCTGTGGGCCCCTCCTGGGTTGCCCTGCTACTGATTAAGACTATTAAGGCCACAACTAAAACTTTGTGGCAGACTCCAGCCTCTCTGCACCCCACGGCAAAGAGGATGGAACACAAGTACTTTGTCCCATCACAGGGGTTTAAGTATTTATATTCTCCCCCACCACTGGGCTCATTAGTGGTAGCAGCTGCAGATGAGAGTGAGAGGCAAGGACAACAGGGGCCCATGCCAAAGGCTAAGGACTATAAGAAGTTAGACCTCTTCGGTACAAAGGTATATTCTATCAGGAGGCTCAGGACTCCGCTTCCCAGATTGCCTAGAGTCCAGAGCAGAGACAGAACAAGCTGGAAGCTACCACCAGATCCAATCGTAAGCCAGAATTCAGAGACAAAGGGTTTGGTTTACTAATTACATTCACTTTTGGCTGTTGTTAGAATGGAGCAGAGAGAAGCATCACAGCCTGGGAGGTTCCCATTAAACTTCCCCTTCTGACCCAAGGGGGCTCTCTTGGTGGGTAGCTAGTGGGTCACTGAAGGATGTCAGCCCAGCAGAGACCTGCAACCCAGGAGGTTGAGAAGTGATTCCAGGTCAGGCTACTCAGAGCCGACCTAATTTTCCAATGGACTGCTGACCAGGGAGCCGCAGGATAATCCTACGTTTTAGAGTGAAGACCTTGTAAAAAAATCCCATGTTTGTTTATTTTGCTTGTGAGTTTTAAGCCAGCCAACAATTACAGTGCTGCATCACCCAATGAAGAACTGATTCTCAACTCACTATCTGCCTAGTCAAGCATTGGGACGGAGCTGGGTAACAAGACCCATTGTAAGTGTTTGTGACAGGTTCCCCTGGGGTGCAATCTGGAAGTAGGGTACCACTGAGCCCCCTGACCCACCAGCCTGGGGTCCCTCTCACACTATACTGCTGTGACAAGCTGCAAAGCCCTCCAGCCTGCACTTTCACCAGCATTCATACAGGTAGGGCCACACCCAGCTGCAGGTACATGCAGGCTCTCTGACCAGCCCCTGCATAGGAAGGCTATAGCAAAGGCAACTCCCAGCTCCCCATGCACGCACCTCCTGTGGCGTATAAACCCAAAATTATACCATCTTGCGCTGCACAGGGAACTGTACAGCTGTGAGGTGTACTGATACCTCACATGACTTATCTTGCATAAAATACATCATAATTATGTCATAATCGTATCATAATAACATCATTATGAAGAATATGGGGTGCAGTGTCACAGAGGGTTTAAGGTGTTGTGCTAGTGACTCCTATTCTTACATTATCCCCAAGCCTTTGTTCAATGTACCTAATAAAGTTCCCCTGTTGTTGTATAATTACTTCGGGGCTTGTGATAATTATCTTAATTCTTGTATGTTGAACTACACACCCAGCAGGGGTGCTGGGACAACATATATAGTGGGGGGTGCTGAGATGAAGTGAGCTGTAGCTCCCGGAAGCTTATGCTCAAATAAATTGGTTAGTCTCTAAGGTGCCACAAGTACTCCTTTTCTTTGAACCAAACTGTAAACCCTGCATATGATGGAAACCACTTTAAGCCAGGGGGTTCTCTCGCACCCCCAGTTCCAGCACCTATCACATCCCATATTTTAATTGATAGTAAACATTTTCCCAAGGGACAACACCCTGGTGTTCCAGGCACTGGGAGGGGCCCCCTTGAGTGGACGCAGGAGAAGCCAAGATACAGAACTCAGGGCCCATACCCCAGAGCAGAGAGGGGGAAAGCCACTCCAAGCAGCAGACAACTCGGAGAAAGTTTAAATCAGAACTGTCACGATAGTTATTGCAGCCAACAGGAGGCAAGTATTTTGTACCTCATTATGATTCTTAAAGATTCATTGATCACAAGACAGGAAGTTGGTGGTTGTTCAGGGACCAGTGATCATGACCTGATTATACTGAATATAGGCAAACAGAAGACAAGCCTAATCAGTAATATTTATACTTGGTGCGTCAAAAGGAGAACTTTCCTGAAGCTGCAGAAAATTATTAGCAAAACCGATTGGGAGAAAATATGTAGACAGAAATATGTGACTGAACATTGGAAGCTGTTTAAGACGTTTGCTGTATGGGCAAAAAGGTACAGTCCATAATCAAGAATGACAGCAAATTTGGCTAAGAAGTGTATGCTGGTTAAGATCAGAAGCCAATAGCGACAGGTTCTTGAGCGCTCACTGCTGCTAATGGGGGTAGGGAACAGCAGTATAGGTGCAAGCACAGCACATGGCTTCCAGCACAGCACAGAGATGACTCACGATCAGTGGGGTTGGGAATCATTTTTCTACAGATGATCAGGCCTTGTGGAGTTCCTAGCATACTAGAAACTGACCCCTGACATGAGGCAAGGGTATCTGCCTTTGGAGACTTGATCCAGGTCATGCAATATGTCAGGAAATAACACGCGCATTTCTTTGGATTGCACCAGAGGGCCTGTTTGTCAGGCTCTCGCTACATAGCTTTGGAAGTGGGTTCACGCCCACTCCTTCAGTACCCAGTGACTCCACTGATAAGCCTCAAAGCCAAGACACACCCCTACACACCCCTGACTCTAGGGAAGAATCTAGTTCTACCAATTACTGTGTCACCCTAAGAGGGGGGAGGATTTGCCCCTTAGGTACTATTGCAGGGGAAGCGAGGGCGAATAGATGGATTTTGCATTTTGCTCTAAATGTAGAAACATTAGTGGTCATTCTTGTTTAACCTGGTAGTGAGCGAAATTGTCTTTGCCTAGGTACTAGGAAAATTTGTTTGGTTGCCCTATTGGTATGCAGGTCGTTATTGCAATGGATCGAAGCTACCTTGTGAGGTTATTGTTACTGAGTCTCAGGGAGCTAGGCCCACTTTCACATGCAGGGCTTTGAAAGTCAGGACAGAGATTTTGAACTGGGCTCTGGGTGAAACAGTACCAGTGGAGAGATCAAAATATTGGAGTAATATGTGTTGCCAGCCAAACAGGTAGGCTGCTGAACTCTAAAGCACCAGGAGCTTTCTCAAGGCATCTCATTGCTAGATACAGAAAACTGCAGTATTCGAGTCTAGCTGTTATGGCCAAATGTGAGTTCAATAAGATCAGGCTCAATCTTCTGGCTAGTGCAGATGGCGATGACCATTCCTTAGCCCTGTGGTCATTCTGGTGGCCAAGAGCAATGAACAAGTCTAAAGGGATTGCAAGGCTTTGAATCAACTTCATCATGACCTGGGGGCAGGTAACTTTATTGTGTGGGCCTGTTACGGGGGTGGGGAGCTCTTTCTGTTACCATCACCTCAGTCTTGTTCATTTTCACTTTTGGCCATATGCCCTTTATGCATGTGCTGATTTCATCTAAGTACTGAGAAAGCTGGGAGAGGCTACTGTTAACACTGGAGGGAAAGGAGACAGTTGACATATTAATAACAAATTGAAAACCTTCTTGAAGGTCATGCTAAAACATGTTTTCTTCTACTAACTTCAATCTCATATTGTTTTGGAAATGTACCCATGTATAAGTGCTTCCTTAACCCTTGGCTTGCCTGTTTCTCAAAAGTCAAATTACAAACCATTGCGACCATTTAGCCAGTGTTGTTTGCTGCATATGAACAAAGTTGTGATGTGTTTGTTAATCTTTATCATCTCTAAAACAACCTACCAAACAGCACATGGCTCACTTATTTTGATGATCTAGTTTTGACTGAGAAAATGCTAAGTGTGTATATGCCTTAACAAATGCATTTTAACCAGCACAGCCCTGTTTTTGAAAGGAGGCCTCATGATGAGTCACAGTAGCAGTCTGTCCTTTTATTTTCACATTTAGGCTGGATTGAGGGAAATACAAGTAATTCACAAATTAGCTTATTATAGGTTAGACTGAGCTCATACAGGGAGCATTGCTGATACAAATTAGATTCCTTCATTATTTTAAATTATAGGTTTAACATAGCAGTTGCTAGCTAAATACAGAATTATGTATTTATAATATGACTGTGACCAAACATAGTGAGGCGATGTAAGCTGCTGAGTGGGCCAGCAGGTCCAGGAACAACAAGGATCTTTCACGAAGCGAGTCATTTTCCCTAAGGCTTTCTTGAAACCTAAAGAGCACTATTTACATTAAAAAGGCTTTTTACAGAAGAAGCCCAGCCTCCGTTATGACCAGCCGATTAACAACTAGGTGTGGAGCTCTCCCTCCCCTCAGGCTTCTTGTAATACCAAGGAACTCTTCCTAAAGTTCTCTGGTTTTGTCCTGAGTACCTGATCGGGTGTTTGGCTCTCTGCTTCATTATCCCTGCCCCAACCCTGTACACCTGCAGAAGATCAAGCCAAGAAATTAGCTCCTTGCCTCTTGGCATTCTGGTAGGGCTTTGTATCTTGTCCCAGGGTTTTTTTAAGTTTACTTTTTATTATATTGTTTGCAAATAGACAAGGAACAGTTCTCTTTTGGGCAAGATGAAGTTGTTGTTTCTAAGAAAGCAGCAGGAAGCACCCACTATGTACTAGACACTCAGGAGGACAGTCCCTGCTTTGAGGAGCTCACAATTAACCAAAGGAATGGGGAAATGATAGCAACAAGATACAGGTGGTGATCTGAAAGAGCAGATTTGGGATGGAGCCTACAAAAAACTCCATCCAGCCTTCTTCAGCAATTTTCTCTTCTTCTTTCTGAGAAAGTATATTTATTTTTTACTATCTGCTATCCTGAACACAACTGAGGATAACATATAGAATGGACCTGCAAAGCATAAGCTCATCCAGAAGCACAGAATTTTTTTAGAGCATCTTGATTAAATATTTAAAAGTATGATGCAGAAACATCACATAAATATACAGTACAATATAACCCAGACCAATCCAAGTAACAAATGTGATTAAAGTACCAGTTTATTTTCAAGCCCTATTCCAACTACATTTCAGACACCTCTCACATTATGTATATTTTTTCTTCTAAAATGGCCTATGAACTCAAGAACTATATGTAAGGGGACTCTTGCCCCCTTACTAATGTTCAGTGGGGGTGTTTTGGTTGGCTAGCTCCCGGTACTAAAAAGGGAAGGGTCTATGGAAAACCAGAACCCTGAGACTGATAATCCCCAGGAACAATGGGGAGAGGCCAATGCTCCAGGTCAGCCTGAATGACAGGGCAGACAGGCTAATCAGAGAGTCAGGAGGCCAAGGAGGTCTCGTTCTCCGTGTGAGCTGGATTTACCTGGGTCAGACAGAGTGGGGCCGAGCTAAGGAGAAAGCAGGAGCCCAAGCTGAGCTGGGGAGCAGAGCTGTGCCAGATCCAGAAAGAGCAGATCCTGTCCTGGGAGCAGAGCTGCAGCCCCAAAGCGAGAATCACAGCCCAGAGAGAGCAGACTTGCCCTGGGAGGAGAGCTGCAGCAACCAGAGGCAGAGGGGCCAAAGAAGCAGCCCAGGGAGCTGGAGGCAGAGCAGCAGCAGCAATGCTGAGACAGAGTGGTGGAGCTGGAGCAGTCCGGAGCTGGGTGCGGTGAGCAGCTTGGGAGAGCAAGGGGGACCCTGGGCAGCGGGCCCAGCACAGGGAGACACCTCAGCCAAGAGGCTCTGCAGGCCAGGCTTGGATTGTAACCCGGACAGGGCGGGGGCGACATTGGGCAGAAGGGTCCTACCACTTAGAGCCTGAGAGCATGTGGCCACCACCAGAGCAAGTGTCCAACCCACAGCACCCCTGCAGCACAGCCAGGGCCTGAGAAGGCGGCCTGGGACTTACAAGGAACAGACTGTGAACTACCCTGACATTCCAGAGACACTGTTTGTGATGTTCCCCGCCACAGAGCGGGGTGATGTGTTTCCTTTAACCTTTCCCATTTTTCCTTATTCTTTTTAAAATTAATTGTTGATTAAATAACTTGCATTTGCTTTAACTTGTGTGTAATGGTCAGTGGGTCAGAGAAGTGCCCAGTGCAGAGAGAGTACCCCAGAGTGGGGACACCCTAGCCCCTGTCCCAGGTGACCACAGCAGGGTTGGGGGTCGAGCCCCCCAGGAATCCTGGGCCCAGCCTTGCTGGGGTTACGAGGACTCTGCCAGACAGGAGAATGGAAGGGGAGTCCTCAAGGGCAGGGAGGCCACTGGGTAAAGGAAGTGGGAGTGAGGACTCAGATCCTTTCGCTAGCCCACTTCACCGGGGTAATACAGAAGCCAGGAAAGTTCCCCACAATAGCAGGACTATTCCCCCGCTTACATATACTTCTCTATTTATCAAATGAACGAATAAATGACCTGCTGGATTCTGATCTTATTTACATTGGTTTTATTTGTGTGACTCCACTGGCTGTCCTGAAGTTACTCCTGATTGATGCTGATATGAGTGAGATTGGAATCAAAGGCAAAATATTCACAGGAGGCTGCTTCCTGTCTACTGGGGGAGTGCATGAGGAGAAACATTTGAAGAGGAGTGAGAGTTGTGGCTCTGCTCATGCCCTAATCCCCATACACTGCTCATGCCCTAATCCCCATACACACTGAGCAGCGGAGTTGGCAAGTTCAAGGGCGATAGGTGCACTCCACAAAGGGATGAGGTAGTTTCCATACACTCCAGGAGACCTGACATTGTGTCCTGCGGCAGTGGGACTACAACCTTCCTAAACTCTGGTCTGTGTGTGTAATTTGCATGACCTATTCCCATGTGATTAGAAGCAAGCAAAATTAATTTCCTCAGAGATTTTCCATTGATGTTTGTGCCAGGATGCCAGAAAAATCTAAGCCATGAAGAAATACAAATGCTTCAGGACTCTGACTGCGTATTTCCCAATAATACAAGGGGAGGAATAGAATATAAATTCCCTGAAAATTGATGCATAGGGTGATCATACACATATCCACAACAGAATCATAATAAAAAAGAACATAAACATGAACTGTTCAGCTGGACGACACAAAATCTACAGCATGCATCACACAAAAGTCAGTAAGGAAATAAACCCTGAGCTCAGATCTCCCAGCAAGCACATGGCCACTCCTTCTGTCTCAGCATATTTTGCACAGAAGTCAATAACCTAATAATTTTCCACTCTGGCCATGGTCTTATTTCCCCAAGAAGTTTCCTGGAGTTGTCCTGGCTCTCTAGGATGTGACCTTGGAGAACAAGAAGTATGTCTTTATATCAGTTTTGTCATTAGGAACTCCCTGAATATGCAGAAAGTAAAGCCTACTGCACTGAAAGAGACAGTTATAATGCTAGCTACTTCTCTCTTCCCTGATGTAAAACCAAGGCATTAGATTGCAGGGAAGTGTGTAATGCACCACAAAGATCTGTGTGTGGTATGGTCTTATTTGACATCTTCACTTGTAGTCTAGAAGAAGGGTAAACAGCACATCAGTGTGACTGATAGATGATACTAAGCTGGAGGGTGTTTTGAGCCCTGGTGAGGGCAAAGAACCCATTTAAAAGGCCATAGAGAGAGATTAGAAATATGAGCAGGAAGCAAAATAGGATTCAACAGGCAAAAATGAAAGCTAAATCTATCTGTGAAACCAGAGAACCAGATTAAGGAAGGAAGCTTTGTGCGCACTGTTGTGCCACGCCCTATGAGGATGGATGTACTGTGTGTCACAGGGTCAGGGTAATTGCACCAGTATCCTTCCCTCCATGGTCCATTCCAGGAGTGCCAATTCAGGTCTCAGGACTCCAGACATCATCCATCTCTGGACGGAGACCCTTGACTAAGACTTTAAAAGCTGCACAGCTCCCTGCCTTACACTGTGATATCCCCAGCATGCCAGTCTGCCTAAAGGTGAGCAACTGTACTTTGTTCTCTCTTTCTGAGGACTATGAGCATGGTATTGCCAGGAGCTGCAAGTGACCACACAGCTCTTTCTAAGCAAGCACATCTATTCTTAAGGTAAAAGCATTACTGAGAAACATATTAAACAATAAACCGATTTAAACCCGCATGAAACATACCAGAGCTACCCACCAGTCTTAGGCTGCCCGAGGAGACCAAAATCTTTTTAATCTTTCTGCAAGGTCCGGGACCCCTTGGGCAGAGGAGTCCTGTCTGTTTGCTGGATCAGATCAGAAGGGCCTTTTTATTTCAAAAGCCCTTTCCTTGTTTGAATCTCTAGAAAACGCAATTTAAACCAGGGGTTGGTACCTCTCTAAAACAGTTTAGCTTTAGCAAGTCACCTTCATCACCCCACTGTTTTTAGTTCCTGAAGAAGCTGTGGTAACCATACCCTCCTGGAGTAGAACACAATCATACTTGAACCATTCATAAATGTAATACAACTGTACCCAGAGATACTGCACGGGGTTGCAATATCTGTCACAGCATGTCCACCTCATTGCCAACCAACATTGTTGCCCGGAGCAGCAAAGGATTATTAGCTTCACCCAATCATTCCTTGTCCTTTTTGGATGGCTAGTGCTTCTGGGAAGCCAAAAGGGAGCTCAGAAGGGCACAGGAACTTGAGCTGTGGCTGGCACAATAGGGGGTGAATAAGAAGAAAAGGCTCCTTGTGTTCCTGCAACTTGCACAGCTGCTAAAGTGCCAGCCACAATCTGGCTCATAATCCAGAGCACAGGTATGCACTGGGAAAAAGAAAGCTGGAAAGCTGTAATACTGGAACAGGCCTAGGAGTGATCATGGTTAACAAATTAGACATGAATGTGCAAATACAGTATGGCAGCATAAAAAGCTACTGCAAGAGGCATTGCTTCAAAGAGCTGTGAGAACCTTCTCACTGTGGCTCTGCTGAGACCACACCATCAATATTGCATTGAGTTCTGGGGATCTCATTATCACAACGATAATTACAAGTTAGAGGGAGTTCAAAGGGTACCAAAAATGATCTCAGGGCTGGAGGGATTGATCTGAGGAAAGATTAAGATTAGGTTAAGCAGTCACAAAGGGTATGAGCCATGATAATAATCTGCAGGTATTTGAAGGGCGTAAAAAGAAAGGAGGGAGACCGATTATTTAGGGCAGTGGAACTAGTATAACTGGGATAATTATTTATTTACACAGTGCTTAAAGTTTACTCAGATGTTTTATAGAACAAATAAAAATCCCTAGTCAAATCTACAATCTAATTGTAGACATTACACAACAAGTGACTAACAAGAAGAGGAGAAAAGGCAACAAGGAGGCTGAGGGTTGTAATAATAAGTAATGGGACGAAACTAAGAGAGGCCAAACTTATACTGAAGAACAGAATTAAGTGGAGATTATTAAGGTTGTGGAGATATCTCCCAAAGTAAGTGACAGACTCCATTGCTGGACTATTTCAACATGACTGGACAAAATACAATATGGATCAGAGTACAGCATTGGTTGGGAGATGAACAAGATGACCCCTGCTCCCTCCAAAAAGTTTACAAAGTAATTTCAGACACGTCACCTGGGGAAAGTGACAAGGGCAGCTTGGACAGTGGCAAGGACTGGAGTGGAAGAAGGTGCAAAATGTTTTTGAAAAGCCCCTGCCCCCTTCAGTTTTAAACACAAAGCTTAAAGTACTGGGCTGGGAATACATTCTTGTTTTCCTGATGAGATGGCAGACAGACATATGGGCCTGATTCTCCACTGCCTTGCACCCTGTGGAATCATGTACACCAGAGTGGGTATGAAACACTTCCATATCAGAATGGTAGCATAGACACTTTGAAGTTAGATGCCTAAACAGCTTTGAGGATCTAGGCCTTATTTTGTACTTATATAAGTGACTATACAAGTACTGGATTGTCAAGGCTTTATTATTTGTACTTAAGATTTATACTGTGGTAACACCTGAAGGCCACAGATCTGGTATCATTTTTATTTCATTGGATTTATGTCTAATTTACACTGTGGTAGGTTAGATCAGAATCAGGCCTCAGGGCTAGATTATCCATTTCTTGACTATATATCAAATTCCTTATACTTGCTGTTTAATGACATACCAGTAATGAAGTCAATGACTGACATTAATAAACAATGAGATTGTACGAGGTTTATGTGTGGCAAATACATCTGAGTCCAAAATGAGTGACACCCTTCATGATCACGTGCAGGGGAAAAGTTTTCATGAAACCTTGTCTTTGGTATAAAGAAAAGGAGTACTTGTGGCACCTTAGAGACTAACCAATTTATTTGAGCATAAGCTTTCGTGAGCTACAGCTCACTTCATCGGATGCATACCGTGGAAACTGCAGCCGACTTTATATATACACAGAGAATATGAAACAATACCTCCTCCCACCCCACTGTCCTGCTGGTAATAGCTTATCTAAAGTGATCATCAGGTGGGCCATTTCCAGCACAAATCCAGGTTTTCTCACCCTCCACCCCCCAACACAAATTCACTCTCCTGCTGGTGATAGCCCATCCAAAGTGACAACTCTTTACACAATGTGCATGACAAATCCAGGTTTTCTCACCCTCCACCCCGCCACACAAATTCACTCTCCTGCTGGTGATAGCCCATCCAAAGTGACAACTCTTTACACAATGTGCATGACAATGATTGTCATGCACATTGTGTAAAGAGTTGTCACTTTGGATGGGCTATCACCAGCAGGAGAGTGAATTTGTGTGGGGGGGTGGAGGGTGAGAAAACCTGGATTTGTGCTGGAAATGGCCCACCTGATGATCACTTTAGATAAGCTATTACCAGCAGGACAGTGGGGTGGGAGGAGGTATTGTTTCATATTCTCTGTGTATATATAAAGTCTGCTGCAGTTTCCACGGTATGCATCCGATGAAGTGAGCTGTAGCTCACGAAAGCTTATGCTCAAATAAATTGGTTAGTCTCTAAGGTGCCACAAGTACTCCTTTTCTTTTTGCGAATACAGACTAACACGGCTGTTACTCTGAAACCTGTCTTTGGTATAAGACTTCACTAACATCCCTTACAAATCATGTTAAACAACAAAAGGCATATCTTAAGGACTTTATATAACATCCTCTGACTTGTTTTCTAAACAAATTTACCTAGGAATCTAGGACTTGCCATTCCAGGGCTGACCGATGGCCCTGTGACAGAGGATGCTGTCTTCAGTGTGGCCAAGCTAGAATATATTTACTACTTTTGAATAAGTGACAAGATTCATAGAAAAGATCAAGTTTGCCATCTAGAGGCACAGTAAGGAAATCCACTTTCTCTTTTTTTACAGAGCCTGATGCTGAACAATTGAAGTCAGTTAGAGTTAGAAATAGGATTGGGCCCTGTCACAGGTGGTACCACTAAGATGCTCCGTTGGGGTGAAGGTGGACATCTCTACTGCCCCCAGGCATCTTTCTATCAGTAGGTATTGCTGTACCCATCATTTGGAATGGGGGTGCAGTCCTCTGACTCTAAGTCTTAGGGACACAGCTCCCCACCCTTCTGGTCATGTCTGCAGTCCACAGTGCTGTAGCACAAAATGTGGAGGTGTCCTTCAGGAGAACCTAGTGGCCCTCCCTTTCCATTAATAATATTCCTTTACCAATGTAATCAAAATATGCAAATAATGATGTGTGGCAATCCACAACTAGTAATTGACTGCAAATACCTTCAAAGAGAAATAAACAAACAAACAAACAAATAGCCTGTTTTACTTTTGTCAGTAGATAACTACTGGAAAAAAAGTATAATGAGTATTTTTCTCGCCTTGTTTATGCTGAGTAATCTGGGGCACTGGAATAATTTTTATCATGTGGGTGCGGAGAGCCAGTGAATCACACTGTAAACCCTGTACATAATGGAATCCACTTCAAGCCAGGGTATGTGACCCAGAGCACCCCTAGTTCCAGCATGTATGTGAGCAATAGAGTGCTGTATTGATGAATTGTTCTGTCAGGTCCTTGAAATCCAGAGTCTTGCAAATGTCACGGTCTATGGACAACGTAGCCAATCCTACCAAATGCTCTTAAGACATGGTAGACCTCAAATACCTTTTTATTAACTTAAGCTTTGAGAAACTTCTTTCTGCAGGCACCACAGATACTAGTGCTGTGAGAAACAGTTGCAGAGCAATACATGTGTTTGAGGACACCCTGGACAAACCACTCCAGAAAATAAATTGAAGCGTCTCAAGTGCATCCACAGACTTTGGCAAAACACCAGGAAGATGCTGGAGTTCACGTACCAGTAGACGTCTGCATCCATGATACTGCCATCAGAGCTGATTCCAGATTCCTGCACAAGTTTTCCAATTCACTTGTTGGAAAAAAATTTGCAATGTTCTACACACCACACAGGAATCCAAACACATTCATGTGTTCTCACAATAACACAAAACATTCTCCCAGCTTCATGAGAGCAGAGTCCATAGCAATACTGAAGAAGTCAAATATAAATCTCTTTTTTCCCATTGCCAATGACTTGATCCTCTGCTCTGTAGCTGAACAATTTCTTCTTTCTGCGGGCTTCTCTTTCAGCTAGCTCCGCATGCACTGATGTTTCTTCGACTATCTGTTTAGAAATTAACAATAACTCTTCAAATCCATTTGCATGGTAATTCCGTATTTCTGTCCGAGTAGCTTCAATTAATTTCCTGACATAATCAAAATCAAGCACTGAGCTCTGCAATTTTTTGCTTACAATATCAATTTTAAGCAGTTAGTTAAGCCAAACCACAAGTGAGACAATGAACTGAAATGAGGGGAGTTCTTCCACCAGTGATCCAGCTTCTGCATATATCCCATTATCTTTTGTCATTTCTCTCCATTTCAACGGCGCCGATTGCACATTCTGTGTCTGAAACTGCAGGGCTGGAGAGAGGCTTTCATTTTTTTTCCCCACAAAGGATTTCAAAACTGTCCACCGACTGGTTCAAGCTGCAAATATATTGTACGCTTCTTGAAGAGCACCACAAAAAGTTTTCAACCATTTGAGGAATTTGCTGCATCACTCAACACTAGATTTAAGGAATGGCATCTGCAAGGAACAAAATATGCCTTTTTGTTCTTTTGTACTAAACGAGCTTGCACACCTTGCTGCTGTCCTCTCATGTTAGTGCCATTATCATCTCTCTCTCTCCAGCAATTATCAAATGTCATCCCATGTCTGGATAACTCCTGAAGTATCTCATCTGATAGACGGCACATTTTCCCAAATCATTACAGGAGCAGAGGGCATGTCCAGCTACTGGAGATTTGTACATGCATTCTGGTGTATTCTAGACTTTTGCAAACATTAACTGCTTAATTGCACAGTGCTTAGCCACCTCAGCACAAGAGTGTTTTATAAATAACACTAATATTATTTACAAATAATTAGGGCTGTCAAGAAATTAATAAAATAAATCACAATTAATAGCACTGTTAAACAATAATACAATACCATTTAAATAGTTTTGCATACTTTCTACATTTTCAAATATACTGATTTCAATTACAACACAGAATACAAAGTATACAGTGCACACTTTATATTATTTTTATTACAAATATTTGCTGTGTAAAAAACAAAAGAAATAGTATTTTTCAATTCACCTAATACAAGTACTCTAGTGCAATCTCTTTATCATGAAAGTTGAACTTACAAATGTAGAATTTTGTACAAAAAAATAACTGCACTCAAAAATAAACAATGTGAAACTTTATAGAGCCTACAAGTCCACTCAGTCCTACTTCTCATTCAGCCAATCGCTCAAGCAAGTTTGTTTACATTTGCAAGAGACAATGCTGCCCGCTTCTTGTTTACAATGTCACCTGAAAGTAAGAAAAGGAATTCGCATGGCACTGTTGTAGCTGGCATCGCAAGATATTTATGTGCCAGATGCACTAAAGATTCATATGTCCCTTCATGCTTCAACCACCATTCCAGAGGCCACGTGTCCATGCCAATGACTGGTTCTGCTCGAGAACAATCCAAAACGGTGCAGACCAATGCATATTCATTTTCATTATCTGAGTCAGATGCCACCAGCAGAAGGTTGATTTTCTTTTTTTGGTGGTTCAGGTTCTGTAGTTTCCGTATTGGAGTGTTGCTCTTCTAACTCTTCTGAAAGCATGTTCTACACCTCATCCTTCTCAGATTTTGGAAGGCACTTCAGATTCTTAAACCTTGGGTTAAGTGCTGTAGCTATCTTTAGAAATCTCACACTGGTACCTTCTTTGTGTTTTGTCAAATCTGCAGTGAAAGTGTTCTTAAAATGAACAACATGTGATGGGTCATCATCTGAGACTGCTGTAACATAAATATATGGCAGAATGCGGAGACATGCAATTCTCCCCCAAGGAGTTCAGTCACAAGTTTAATTTCTTTTAATGAGCATCATCAGCATGGAAGCACGTCCTCTGGAATGGTGGCCAAAGCATGAAGGGGAATACAAATGTTTAGCATATCTGGCACGTAAATACCTTGCAATGCCAACTACAAAAGTGCCATGCGAACACCTGTTCTCACTTTCAGGTGACGTAAACAATAAGCGGGCAGCATTATCTCCCACAAATGTAAACAAACTCATTTCTCTTAGCGATAGGCTGAACAAGAAGTAGGACTGAGTGGACTTGTAGGTGCTAAAGTTTTACATTGTTTTATTTTGAGTGCAGTTATGTAACAAACAAACAACATGTACATTTGTAAGTTGCACTTTCAAGATAAAGAGATTGCACTACAGTACTTGTATAAGGTGAATTGAAAAATACTATTTCTTTTGCTTATCATTTTTACAGTGCAAATACTTGTAATCAAAAATAATAATATAAAGTGTGCACTGTACACTTTGTATTCTGTGTTGTAATTGAAATCAATATATTTGAAAATGTAGAAAAACGTCCACAAATATTTAATAAATTTCAGTTGGTATTCTACTGTTTAACAGTGTGATTAAACATGTGATTAATCACGATTAATTTTTTAATTGCGATTAAGTCTTTTGAGTGTCGCGTGAGTTAACTGCGATTAATCGACAGCCCTACAAATAATGTAATTTTTCTGAGAACATTTCTAAGCTAATATAGCAAGTCTGTACTGAAATCACAACAGACATTTTTCACTTTAAGATCTACCACTGCATAATTGGCCATCAAATTTTGTTAAGCTTCATGTCTTAAACTTACTCATTATTGGCCTTTCCAGGGTGCCCTTCCCTACTGGAACAATCCCAACCTAACCTACAGAAGATACAACATTTCCCCAAATTTGGGACAATACTACATTCTCCAACCTGAGGTCATTCAAAACTTCTGGTGGACCCTGGGCAGCAGGCCCAGCACAGGAAGACACCACAGCCAAGAGGCTCTGCAGGCCAGGCTTGGATCATAACCCTGACAGGGCAGGGACAACGCTGGGAAGAAAGGTCCTATCACTTAGAGCCTGAGAACATGTGGCCACCACCAGAGCATGTGGCTACCACCAGAGCAAGTGTCCAACCCACAGCATCCTCACAGCATCCCAACAGGGCCTGAGAAGAAGGCCTGGGACTTACAAGGAACAGACTGTGAATTGCCCTGACATTCCAGAGAGACTGTTTGTGATGTTCCCTGCCACGGAGCGGGTTGATGTGTTTCCTTTAACCTTTCCCATTTTTCCTTATTCTTTTTAAAATTAATTGTTGATTAAATAACTTGCATTTGCTTTAACTTGTATGTAATGGTCAGTGGGTCAGAGAAGTGCCCAGTGCGAGAGAGTACCCCGGAATGGGGACACCCTAGCCCCTGTCCCAGGTGACCACAGCAGGGTTGGGGGTCGAGCCTCCCAGGAATCCTGGGCCCAGCCTTCCTGGGGTTACGAGGACTCTGCCAGACAGGTGAGTGGAAGGGGAGCCCTCAAGGGCAAGGAGGCCACTGGGTAAAGGAGGTGGGAGCGAGGACTCAGATCCTTTTGCTAGCCCACTTCACCGGGGTAGTGCAGAAGCCAGGAAAGTTCCCCACAATAGCAGGACTATTCCCCTGCTTACACTTATTCTATACAATCCTGCTTCACACACATCTTCTTTACTTGGTTGTTGGCAAACAACGCAAAGACTGTAGGAAACTGGCATGAGACTTACTACCAGTTCCATGGTTTACATACAACTTTAACCACTGTGAGTGTCAAAACCACCACCTCATCTAACTACTGTTAGTCTATTCGTAAAAAATGCAATTACCATCACTTCCGTGTTAATTCTCTTCTAACTATTGTGCATTAAAAACAAAACAAATATTATAAGTATAATAATTATACAAACAAGTATAAAACAAATATTAAGAATGCAAGAAAATGAGATGATTTCACATATTACAGAAAACATAACTTCTGTGTTATGTTTAACTTATTTCTAATATTGTGATATAAGGATCACTCTTCTATAAAAAGTTGAATATTAGGGTTCAATAGATGTTAAAACCAAGATGTGTCTCTTCGCATTTCTGTTTTTAATAGACTAAAAGTGAATTATGCCAAGCAGTTTGATTTCACTAACAAGTTCATGCACATGCTGTTGGTATGTTTCTGGTTAATTTTGGTGGCCATATTTATTTGCAAGTCTGAGGGTCTAAACATCAAAATTCAGCTTGGTAAAAACCATTTTCAAAATCTGTAGGTTCAAATTACATTGAAAAAACTTGTTACTGACTTTGAAAAAAAAATTCCTTTAGACCTCTTACAGAAGATTGACTCAGAGTTCAATATAGCCTAGACCACACTGGCTGTTCAACAGCACTATGGTCACAACCTTTTTCCCAGCCACACCCTCCAAGACACCCTCTATGCAGAGCAGCGGCATACTGTTCACCTAATCGGCTAAGTCAGGTTTCCACCTACTTTGTGCAGCTGGAGCAGTTCAAAGCATATGGAACAGAGGAGCAGAACGGGTGTAAATGCCTACAAGATACAAGGCCAAGGAGAATCAGGCCTCCTGGCTTTAGAAATGAAAGGGAGCTTGAATGCTGGACTTTTCGGTAGGGATGCATTGCCATGTACCCATTTAAAAATGCCAAGTAACTTCAAATTACTTTTGGAGGCTTAAGAATCCATTAATTAAGCAATAGGACACAGCAGGGTAAGTGCAATGGAGTAATTATTTATGTCTAGGTGTACTGCTAGGCATAAGGTCATCCACCAATTAAAAGTTGAAAGCATTGTTCGTAAATAAAGCCTCTATTTCAAACTTTGGCTTTGCCCTCTGGCACACATGCTTCAAAGAGTTTGCCAGCAGAGTGAGAACTACTCCTGTTTCATTGGCTAGAAAGTAATATCTCCTTCCGGCTTTAGGCACAGCAGGGTAAAAGAGTAAATAGGGCTACCGAGTAATTTCCATTACATTCAATGAGGATGACTTATTCAAATTAAACAAACTGCTCCATCCTGCTTCTTTAGAAATCAAACATACTTTTATGATTTGGGCCCAAAAATAGCAGGAGAAAAAATGTTATGTTTGTGTTTGCCCTTTCATGGGCATATTTATATAGCAGAGGGTGATGTGGTTAAACTCTGCCCTGGGTACAACTCTCTGATGTTCTGCCTCGTTACACCAGAGGTAAATTTGGTCAGACTGTTTGTTAACTAATTAGCTTCCTGTTCTTCCAAATTTACTTTCAGGGATCAAGGATAATCTTGTGGTTAAGGTGTTTAAAATACATTGAAAATCTCTCCCTTCCAATAAGTACATCACAATGAGATACCTTAGGACCTGTGTCTTGCTTGTGTATCACCACTCCTTTGGTGTCAGCAAGCACTTGTGCTTTAGACTCAGACTTCCCAATATGGTGATAGCTCAACATGACATGCACCTATGGTTTAATCACACCATACTCCTTTTAATGAGTCTCATTTATCTTTCTTTCATGCTTCAAACTATTTCCTGTTTTAATGAGATTTATGATGAAAGACAGAAAAATGCCTCCTAAATGATTCTGCTCAGCTGGCGTATTATCGCTTGCAAAACCTCAATCAGCTGCAGTAAACATCTGCTTGACATGAATTTGCATTTTTATATTCTGTTTTTGAAATTTAAGAACAGCTAACTTTCTTCTGGTAAAAGGTATATGATGAGCAATTTAAGGCCCTAATTTGAAAAATAACAGATAAAAGGAGGTTTGCAGTAGAAATCTCACAGACGTCTGTAGGGTTTAAAGCTATAATAAGATTTAACTGGCCAAACTGGCAAGAGTCCTTTAATTAGCAGTTTCACTTCCCACACTAACCTTTGTATATGAGCTATGCACATAACATAGTTCTGGCAAAAATATGTTAGTGCAGAATTCAAACCAGCTCAAAAGTAAGCAGTAAAATGAAAGGAGGTTAAACATGGCTAAGTGTGCTGGCATCAGAAATCTCTTTCAGTCCCTTCATAGTATTCTTTCTGTGGCAAAGCACATTACTATATACTGGGGGTCAAATTTATCCCTGACGTAACTTTACTGAAGTCAGTGGTGTTCCACCAGGAACTAACAGACTTCTTGGGAATCTTTCAGGTTACCTGCTGGCTTTAAACAGATCCCCAGTACTTTCACTCACTAATCAAGTTATCAAGACATTTTAAGGGAGAAAAAACTCCAAACTAACCCAGTTTTGGCTGCTTTGGATAGTCCATCACTAGAATTCATTATATGACTGTAAAACACTAAGATGCACAGGTAAACAGACTTATTTTTAAACTTATTAAGCTTAGCTATTATTCCACCAGCATTATCTTACAATTTCTAAGGCTATTAAACCAGAAAAGGGAATGGCAAGGCAAATTATTTTCTAGCTTTCTCATTTCAAGCGGACAAAGGCTTTTGGTTCTGCATCCTCCACCCAATCAAGCAGTCCCAGTGAACCTGATCATTTACTTTTATCTTCTATCTTGTACTGATTATTTACCCCCAAGAAAAGTGACTGGAAAATGTGACTACATCAGAATTCTCCACTTACACAGTCGTAGCCTTTTATGCTCACTTTGCATAGGTGTGAACGAGCACACAAGGCAGTGACAAATCAGGCCCGTTGACTGTTTAATCCTTTTTTCATTTTCAGATAGTTTTACAGCTGCCACTTGTGTCTTATTTTTGTATTAACATATTCTGTCTGAACAGCACTTTTTGCACAAGAATATATGCAAAGATAAACATACAAGATATAACTTTCAACAGCTGTCACCATTTTGCCTGCTGACATGTGGAAAGTCTTATCATCTCCATTTGGATTAAGTTAATTTAATAAAATAGGAATATTGGCCAAAATTTTCAAAGGTACTTTGGGTGGCCAATTTGATACACCTTAAAGGCACCTGTTTTTCAGCAAGTGCTGAGCCCACACCTTAGGAAAATCAGACACCTGTAAAGTGTTTGAAACTGTGCATCAAAAAAATGGAGGCACCCAAATCACATATTACTTTTTAAATGTTTGAAGATCATTCACACCCTACTGAGGAAAGAAATAGTGATTAACTCCAGCCTTCAAATGGAGCCAGGATTTCATCCCATCAAAGTCAATGGGAGTTTTGCCATGGACTTCAACGGGGCAAGAATTTCACCCATGTACACCATCCCCATCCAACTGTATTGTTAGATACACGAAAAATATTTACAAAAATATGCTTTTTCTTATCTAGCTCTCCTGGACTGAGTTGAAAAGGGAAGCTGCCAGCAAGTTGGCAATAAGCAAATGAATATCCTGGATCTCAAAATGGGATAATGCTAAAAATGAAATTAACCCCATTTCTCAGTGTGAGTGAATTTAAAAGCCTATCTTGCCAGGTTTTTTAAATCCGGTAGGTAAAATGGAGATTTACTATTATAAATCCTGTTGCAATTTACTTTTTAAATTATCTGCTCAGTAGGTTACCTGTTTACTACTTCCATCAAAAAGAGATTATTTGAGAGAAATCCATGTACCAGTACCAGTGCAGTATGAATAACTACAGCCTTCATGAAACTTAATTTTTCAAGGAGGAAACAAGGCATGGGTGTTGTTGGGCACTGTTCAGTCTTTCCTTTCCCAGGCAATAGTTCAGGTTCCTTGCAGGTTCCTCCTGCAACCCACCTGGTTTGAGATATCCACTTCCGGAGTCTTTGGAAGGATTTAAACAATAGCTTTTATTAAGAAAGTAAAATCATTGACACTGAAGCTCTCTTGGACAGGCACTGCCACACTGCAGAAACCTGGCCAGCAAATAGCGCCTGGCCAGGCAATGCCAAAGAGCTGGTCACAGCATTAACCAATCAATACAGACTCATGTGGGAGTTATTGATAGGTTAACAGATTAACAAATCAAGAGCTGTTGCTGGGTAAACTAGTAACTGTTGCTGGGCAGAGTAAGACTAGTACCCCCACTCCTCAGGACAGGCGTTCCTTCTGCACATGTGCAGATCCACAAAGGTCATAGAGAGGACATTGTGATTGACAGCCCCTAGGCTGCACTCATACTACTGGCTCTATGCTATTAGCACAGCCTATAGGTGTAAATTTGGTGTTCTGTGCCTTTAAGGCAGCGGTCCCCAAACTTTTGAGGATCGCCTCCCCCCTCTTACCCTTGTCCATGCCCCTTCCCCCCCATCCCCCCCGGAGCTGGGGCCGGGAGCAGGGTTGCGGCTCAGGCGTGTGGGGAGGAGGGGACACGTGGACAGGGTTAAGTGGCCGAGTCTGGAGCCACAGCTGGGGGTGGGGGTGGGGCTGGGGCTGGGAGTGGGGCCACAGCCAGGGGCCGAGGCTGGGGGCAGAGGGGGGAGTAGAGCTGCAGTCAAGCCTGCGGCCAGGTGAGCCTCTGCTCCTGGCCTTGCCCCCAGCCTCGGCTCTGGGCCGGGAATGGAGCCCTGCCATCCCCTCCCAATGTTCCTTCACACCCCCTTGGGGTAGGGGGACGCTCCACACTTTGAGGACCTCTACTCTAAAGACACTGGGGATTCACAAACTTTTTCATTCCGCTCACCACACCTTAAGAGGCTCACCTTCCAGGCCATTTGTGATTACATAGCATCCTCTTCTGACAACTGTAGCAAATACTTATATGGAAAAAGTCATATTAGGAAAGTATGTACATATAATCAGTAATGTCAGTAGCAAGAGTTCACAGATCATCAGTCTCTCCATAATCATGAGATTGTCTTAAAAACTGTGAGATTCATTAAAAATAATTCATTTGAGATTTTGTTTCTTTGAGCCTTCAGGGTTTACTATATTTATGGCTTCCTGCTTTCTTCTGCACCCACGAGGGCTAGTAATTTACATTTTCTTTTTAATGAAAGCTGAAATTCTCCCCTAATCGACTTCAAGAAAATCAGGAAACATCATGAGTCTCATGATAAAATCACAAGACTTGGCAACACTGGTAAGTAATTGTCTCTCAATACAATTTCACACCTGGAAACTGGAAAAAACATCATCATATAGACCTGACAGCTCTCCCTATTCCGCCAGCAAGTGCACAGGACCACAGGTTAAGAACTTTTGGCTTAAATTTAAGATTTTCCCTGCTTTTAGAATTAATGCTCTTTTTATTTAAACTAAGAATGCACCCATACAAAAATTCTGCAGCTAGCCTTTGTTGACCTGTGGGAATCTTTGCAATCAACTTCATGAGCTTAAACAGCTCATCCCAACCCCATCACTGATATTCTTTATAATAGTTACTTGACCAACACTAGTAAGATTTTAAATAAGAGAGTGATTTTAGCTAGGACCCAGAAGTTAGTGAGTTGTAGTAATATGTGGAACCACAAAAATCAATAAACCTTTCTTTTTCATATCAGTGAATTGCATAGGACCGAGACGATTTATTTAGTTTCATTAGTCAGTTCCTTCTTTCTTTCTAATATTAATTTTATACCTTATTCTGAGGTCATTTGTCTTCAGGGACTGCAACTGATAGCCAAAAAATTCCATTATTTCCCTGTGTTCTGTCATTCATGGCCCCACACAGCTTTCCATTTCAATCTGTACCTGTATTGTGTAGCATAAAGCACACAGTTCACCATCAGAGATTTAAGAAAAATAACAGTGAATAATGCATATATCTCAAAACCTTCCTATTATGGGTGGTTTCTAAGAGAGATATATCTGTATGTAAAGAAAATTCTCTCCCTGATAACAGTCCTTGCCCCAGAAACATAATAACTATCTGAATGTCTGCCCAGTGACAATTGTATCATCCTTGATTTTCTTCTCTTTGATGAATGTCATGGTCATTTTTACAAATGATTGAACATGTAATATCAAGATTATGGTTAACCGCCAGATTTTAGTCTTTCAGCTCAGAAATTCTGGGCATCCTAGGGCCAAGGAAAAATGAAGTATTTTTATTTTTGACTACTCCAAGCAATATGTGGATTGTTGTTTTTTTATATTTTTGCATTTCATTACTCTACCATGGAGCAAATGGTATGAGAAGAGATGAGAAATATGACAATAGGACATTCTTTCAAATCAATAGGTTCTTATCCAAAGCAGGATATTTATTTAATACCATTCTGAATAAATATACCTATAATAGTGCCTGAGTATTTCATTGAAATTGTATTTATCTTTCCAAATAAATAATATTTTTCAATTTTTATTCATTTTTGCATCTAGAGAGAGAATCAGGAAGGAGTCTACTTGTTTCTTTTTTTTTTTTTCTTAACATTTCCACCAAGGCCCAAATATATAAAGCTCTCAATCTTCTTTGACTAATTTAACCAATTGTTTCAGGTTAGTCACTCAATGAAATGTCACAGTCTCTCTTTCCTGACATATTCTTCTCTTTACACTTAAATAGTTTCAAATTAACATGCACCACCTGTGGGAAAGGCATATGAGATTCAATGAATACCAAATGAATTTGTGACACCAGTATAAGAGTACAGAAAATAGTAGGACTTGACATAAAAGTGCTCCTCTAATACAATACATGCACAAATAACTAACTAAAATCCTCCAAGTTTTGCAAGGTAAATTAGCTACATCCATTGGCTTTTAATTGTAACAAGGATCTCTGAGTTAAGTATACACCAAGTAATCCACCATCCCAGCAGTCTCCCTCATACAACCAATGAAGCTGTTGGATGCAAGTTAGCTGTAGATAAGGGTGGTGATTGATTGAGTTACCTCTGATATCAGAATGGTCTAAGACTCTTGGAATGGCCTAGATATATGTGTTACTGTAGTGGTACACCTCACAGGTGTCATTCGTAAAATCAGAATGGTTGAGAACTTAAAAATTTGATGGTAATATGCTGCAAATCCCAGTGACAACTGAACCTCATGATATTCTCAACAAACAGAGCCTTCAGCCATGTTTGTAGCTGTTTCCATTACTTCACACTGGTTCAACAGACATTTTAGGCTTCAGTGTGACAGACACACAGCTGACAATCCTGTAATCTTACTATATAGATAATAATGCTCTACAACAACAGCCAAACCTCTGTAGTGACATTATGATAACCAGAGATAGTTCCTAACCAAAACTCTAGATTTGGACATCCCTAAACTTTGGTGTTGTTGGAAATCCAAACTCAGGTCTTAGCTTAAGCATTGCCAGATGCTCACTGGTTTATAAGGGGATAAACTGTAGCTTGAAAGTATGATTTCTTTGTTTTCTGTGTACTGAACTTTTACATTTCTAACAACTCTGCCTGTTGACAGTGACAGCAGCCATTTTGTTTTCAGAGTTGCTGCTGCCTGATATTAAAAGACACACTGTACTCTCATGAAGACTTTACTTTTGTTCTTTCCTGTTTTTTCTTGACTAAAAGAATATCGGTTTAAAGGGTTTTGCTCCTGTGGATGGAAACACACAACACCATGCAGACTCCCAGCACTGAACTCTGAGGTGTTTGAGATCTGGGTCTAAACTTTGTGGCTTGGGCCTTATGTCTAATTGTAAAGTAGTGTGCTGTGGCCCACTATTATAGAATATTGTGTGTTTATTCTATTCGGGACCCCCTGTATTAGAATACTTGAAAGTGTTTTCCTCAGACTACTCACTGGTAGGGAAAAAACAAAACAGACCAGGGTCTGTCTTCTCTAATTAAGTCAATATACTGAGTTTCACACATCAAGTCTAATGATTTTACAGTCAAATACTTAATCATCTGAACTGCTGAGTAACTCAGTGGATTTTCATTCCTTAACCTATTGATTAAGATACTCAACTGATAAGAGGCAAGTTCACTGAATTGTTTAAGGACCTAATTTATTAACATTTTCTAAAAAGACACCAAATAAGGGAAATGGGTAGGATGTGTCCAGAGCTATTTAAAGCTAGTTCAGATATAGCTAAACCCATGAAATGACAAAACAGTAATACACATCTCATAGCTAATTGAAATCACCTATCCAGAGGATGAATGCCTAAAATAAAGCAGTCATTGAAAACAACAGTATAATTTTCACTTTGAGAAGTGAAGAGAACAGAGTAAAAGCTTAAGACAGACATTGCAGGCCCTACACCTGTGTTTTCCTTTAGGAAATGAGAACTCCCGAACATTTAACAACTTGGGGTCATCCATACACGACACCTACCACATAGTAACATACTTTTCCCATAGACAACAATTTTTCAAACACAGTTTGGTGAAAACTGTGACCATGCCAAAGCAAAATGACAATTTGATCTTGTAACTGAGGGATCTTGTCTGCACCAAAACCCCTACCCAACATACTGTATAATCTAGACAGAATATTTATATACTTAGAAAAGTCAGTACAGAACCCAAGACAACCTCAAGGTTGGCATGCACTGATAATTCTTGGGAGCTGATGTTAACACCCTGTGAGTATCTGCATTCTAGTTCTCTGCTGGTGAGTGTTGGCTCTGTGTCTGGAGTTGACTGGCTCACAGCAGTAATAAGGATACCCAAATGAATGCAAGAGTGTGCATAATTACAGAATACATTTCCAGAACTGCATCTCTCCAGATTAGTCATGAAGCTGCAGTATGATGATCACACTAGGAACTTTCCCCAGTATTTTCAACTGTCCATTAATTAGATGGAAAACAGTAATTCAAATATGACCCACTCCAGTTTGGCTCAACTTGCATTCTAACATTATTATTGGCACAAAATGGGGATGGAACAAATGATCTTTGTGGAACCCCTTTGCCTCTCCATACATGTACCCAGGCTCCAAGACTACATATTAGTCGGGAGTGCTACTGAACCATTTTCATTCTAGTCATGGATTGTGTTGTGCAAATAGTGGCTGAAGAAAAATGGGAACTTTGCATTAACCATTTTTGCTGGGGTATTTCAAATTAGATGGGTTTGTGATGGGTTGGATCACAGAAACCCCCGGGGGGCTGCCAACTGATGTGCCAAGACTACTTCTGCCCATGCTTTCCTGCCCTAGCAGCTTGGGACTTCAGTGCCCTGCCTGGTTTGAGCCAGACCCGCTAGCCTGCTGCAAACCCAGACCCAGGTCTGAACCACATCCCCTAACAGATGTAGGCTTAATTGAAAGCAGCTTAAGAAGTGTTCCTGTCTTTAACACTCAGAGGCTCAACTCCCAATGGGGTCCAAACCCCAAATAAATCCGTTTTACCCTGTATAAAGCGTATACAGGATAAACTCATAAATTGTTTGCCCTCTATAACACTGACAGAGAGAAATGCAAAGCTGTTTGCCCCCCACCCCAGGTATTAATACATACTCTAGGTTAATTAATAAGTAAAAAGTAATTTTATTAAATACAGAAAGTAGGATTTAAGTGGTTCCAAGTAGTAAAAGACAGAACAAAGTGAATTACCAAGCAAAAATGAAATAGAAAACACAAGTCTATAGGACATAGACATACAAGTCTATGACACTAAACTGGGAGGAGAAGTAGATACGCTGGAAGGTAGGGATAGGATACAGAGGGCCCTAGACAAATTAGAGGACTGGGCCAAAAGAAATCTGATGAGGTTCAACAAGGACAAGTGCAGACTCCTGCACTTAGGATGGAAGAATCCCATCCATCGCTACAGACTAGGGACCGAATTGCTCGGCAGCAGTTCGGAAAAAAAGGACCTAGGGGTTACAGTGGACGAGAAGCTGGATATGTGTCAACAGTGTGCCGTTGTTGCCAAGAAGGCCAATGGCATTTTGGGATGTATATGTAGGGTCATTGCCAGCAGATCGAGGGACATGATTGTTCCACTCTATTAGACATTGGTGAGGCCTCATCTGGAGTACTGTGTCCAGTTTTGGGCCCCACACTACAAGAAGGATGTGGAAAAATTGGAAAGCGTCCAGCGGAGGGCAACAAAAATGATTAGGGGACTGGAACATATGACTTATGAGGAGAGGCTGAGGGAACTGGGGATGTTTAGTCTGCGGAAGAGAAGAATGAGGGGGAATTTGATAGCTGCTTTCAACTACCTGAAAGGGAGTTCCAAAGAGAATGGCTCTAGACTGTTCTCAGTGGTAGCAGATGACAGAAGGAGGAGTAATGGTCTCAAGTTGCAGTGGGGGAGGTTTAGGTTGGATATTCGGAAAAAAACTTTTTCACTAGGAGGGTGGTGAAACACTGGAATACGTTACCTAGGGAACTGGTGGAATCTCCTTCCTTAGAAGTTTTTAAGGCCAGGCTTGACAAAGCCCTGGCTGGGATGATTTAGTTGGGGATTGGTCCTGCTTTGAGCTTTGAGTTGGACTAGATGACCTCCCTTCCAACCCTGATATTCTATGATTCTATGTCTAATACAGTAAGAAAACTGAATACAGATAGAACCTCACCCTCAGAGATGTTCCAGTAAGCTTCCTTTTAGAGACTAGTCTCCTTCTAGTCTGGGTCCAGCAATCACTCACACCCCTGTGGTTACTGTCCTTTGTTCCAGTTTCTTTCAGGTATCCCTTGGGGGTGGAGAGGCTATCTCTTGAGCCAGCTGAAGACAAAATGGAGGGGTCTCGCACAGGCTTAAATAGACTTTCTCTTGTGGGTGGAGGCCCCCTCCTCTCTACTATGCAAAGTCCAGCTCCAAGATGGAGTTTTGGAGTCACATGGGCAAGTCACATGAACATGCATAACTCAGTTTTTACAGGCTGCCGCCATTGCCCACATCCTACCTTGAACGTCCTCAAGTAGCCTTCTTATGTGGATTGGAGCATTCCAAGATCCATTGTTCGTTAAGTGCTTCTTGACTGGGCATTTAATTTGCACATTCCTTTCTCAAGAAATTGACCAAATGCTTTACTAAGGCTACTTAAAAATCAAGCAAGTACACAGCCAATATTCATAACTTCGAAAACAAAAATGATACATGCATACAAATAGGATTAATAGATTTAATAGATCATAACCTTTACAGAAATATGTTACATGGCATATGTAGCATAAAACATATTCCAGTTATGTCATATATACATTCATAAGCATATTTCCATAAAGCCTTATAGGGTTCACCATCACCAGGCTCAACTGTGCCTATGAAAAAGGCAGTATTTGGGATTTTTTTTCATGTTCTATGTACTGCAATGGGTAGTATGTATTTCGGATACTCTTGCTGACTTTTTAATGGCAACTTTAGAGCTTGCTACCTCCAACCTCGATTTTAGCATGATCTTTCTTTTTTCTGAAGGCACTTCTCCTGAAAATGGTCCTCTCAAAAATGGCATGTGAGCAGTGGGAAGAACAATGACTTACTAGTACTGTGCTACACGTACATAGACGTACCACTATTAGCAGGATTTCTGCAAATGGCATCCAAATATAGGGAACCCTACTTCAAGATGGTTAGTGCCATCAGCTCTCAATGAAGTCAAGGTTAGCTGCATTCCATAATGATGAGTTTACTGCACCAATAGGCATGTCAGGTGTACTATATATTTTATTGATCTCATTTCTGAAAGTGAAGAAATGAGAAAAAGAAGAAGAAATGCCAAGCATAATCTTAATGTAAAGGCAGCTCCTGAGGTCCTTACTCAGTCCTTCATTCAGCTTTTATGGGAATTTTAACTGCATGATGACTTTGTGATTTGGTCCACATTTTATAAAATGCTTGTCAAAAACATATATACAGACTGTGTCTGACATGTCCTAATCGTGTTAAGGAACCGAAAGTTCGGAGGCTTAGGGTCAAAATACTGATTTCCTTTTAGCAATATTAGCCTCTTAGCTATTATTAGAACTTGTCATTATTTTTTTTTCTGAGATTTGAGAAGGAGGTAAGCCACACAGAAAATGGAATGCATGTGAATAATTTATTGTAAGGAAATATGGGTTTGGTCTTCCAATACATAGAGAACTTACTATGTACATTATTCTGGAAATACTTTTATTAGGTTGATTTTCTTCCACAAAGAGATTGAAGTACTGGTAGATATATATTTAAAAACTTATTTTTGCAGCAGCTGGAATACCTATTTGCAAAATTATATGTCCCCATGAAACTGCCTTTTTCCTATATTCTCAGAACGTGGATGTATAACCCATCAAAATGACAGTTAAATTCTATCTATTGACTATATATTCTACTGAGGTATTTATAGCTTTTTCATTACTGTGGGACTTGGCCTTGTACTATGAAAGGCTCTTTCTTACAATGTTTTCAAATTACTGTAAGGATACTCTCATATAAAACGTATAGGACATGTAATTTAAAAGGTTCTAATTTCTAGTTTTTCTACAAAGTGCTTGGTACCCTGCATAATTTGCCATCACTCATGGGAAAAACAACATCTTGGTGCTGATGTGAGGACTCCTCTTATTAGGAGGAAAAATACTATCGTCTGTTGAAGAGAGAGATTCCTTATGTGAGATCCATCAGTATAAAGCAGTGTGGAATTTTCTATCATCATAGCACAAGGATACGCCTTCTGCGAAATGCACAGTTATGCTGTTCAATATGTTCATATATCAGGGAAACTGTATGTTAAATTACAAAATTATTGTTGTTCTAATATTACTAAACTACAGGACAGATAAAGCATAATGGCATTGTAAATAATAGGTCAAAGTGACCAAGCATGACTTTTTTAAAGTTCAAATTCTCTCATCCTTAGTTATCTTACATTGTACTAAGGCTATTCACAACCACCAGTTGTCAAGCTATTTTGTACTAAAGTGACTTATTCTGTTGTATAGCCAATAACATGTGAAAGTGAGGCTATTTCCTTTTCTAATTCTTGTGCCATTTTAAAGAAACGGCATATTGGAAGGGTAAAGTCAAGCAGAAAAAGGTGTCGGTGATCATCTGAAGGCCAAAATACAGCAAGTCTTCTCACATGGAATCTAGCAGAACAGTACTGACATTGTATCCAATAAAAGAATGTTAAATTATTATGTTTGTTAAATATTATGCTATTATTCTAGCAAAAATGACAGTTTTGATAAACATAAAACACCTCTTTTTTTCTGAATATTAGGGAAGTTCCTACTTGCAAGAAATAGATACTGTCTTTCCTAATTTCCATCACAAAGCTTACTGTTTAGAGATTTATTACAGCCATTTCAGACTGAAATGTAGGGCTACGGATGGGAAACCAGTTCTTTAAAAGAATAAGAGCCCTCCTAAACTTTTCAAATCTACAGTGGTTTGGATACATTCCCTCTCTCCAATACATCGGATTCTGTGCAGGGCAGTGAACACCTAGCAACTAGCAACAGCAAACCTAGCAACTAACAGCGGAATTTCTGTGGGAGTTTGGCCTCAGAGTAGAATGGTAATTTTATGTCCTGACATGATCCAGTGTTTGCTAATATTGCTTAACAAGGGGGAAGTGATGATCTAGTTTGGCTTTACAAGCCAGTCACTAGAGAACATTGGAGCAGAGAATGGCTAGCAGTTTCAGCGGGAGTTTGAGGGTCAGGGTCGGGGGTTGTGACATTATGCCCCATATTCTTCATAGAGATGTGTTACAATATGAATATGGCATAACTAGGATGTGTTTTGTGCAAGATGAGTCATGTGAGGCATCATTGGAAAGGTTATGATTTACTGAATATGATTATCCTATTTGTATGCATGTATCATTTCTGTATCTGAAGTTAGGAATATTGACTATGTATCAATTACAAGTGGGTTTACACCTGGGGAATGCCCACCAGACAGAATGCAATCAGCCTGGATGGGCCATTAGGGGGAACAATAGGACTTTGAAGATCATAGTCTCCCACCTTCCTGAGAAGTTTCCTGGGATGCTGCAAACAACCTTGACTCATGGCTGCTTTGACACTACAAGGTCATGTGATTGTGTCACCTGGTACTGGATTCCATCTTGGACTACTAGTATTTTTCCACTAAAAGGGGATGGGGATCAAACTGGGAAACAAAGGATTCCCACCATATGTAAATCCTATTTAAGGCAGGGAAGTGAGTTAATTCTGGTTCATTCTTCACTGAATCCCCGCTCAGGATAACTGCTGGAAACATCTAAGAAACAAAGAGAAAGGGGGAGAGAAGGACTGAGCCCAAGCTGGAAAAGGTGTCTGGCCTGTGAAAGAAATGCCTAAAACAACATTTAGGGTCAGAAACTACTACTTGTAACCAGTCTTTTTAACGTATTAAGCTTAGTTTGCGTGTTTGTTTTATTTGTTCCTTAATGTGCTTTGATCTGTTTGCTATCCCTTATAATCACTTAAAATCTATCTTGTGTAGTTAATAAACTTGTTTTTGTTTTCTCTAAACCCAGTTTGTGGAATTCATAACTGGGGGAGGGGGGCAAAAAGCTGTGCATATCTTCCTCCACTTTGAGGGAGAAGGCGAATTTCAATTAGCTTATGCTGTACAGTTCTCTGTGCAGCACAAAACAATATAGTTTTGGGTTACACTCCACAGAGGATATGCACTTGAGTGCTAGGCAATTCCCTAGTTGAAAGCCTTCCCATGCAGTACTGATTTCAGTGGCTGTGTCTTTCTGCAGCTGGGTGTGTCCTTACCTGTGTGTGTGCTAGCGGAAACCTGGCTCAGCAGGGCAGTGTAAGGGAGCTCAGACTGATGGAACAGGTGAGCTCAGTGGTACCCCAGAAGGGGGGGGTCATCCTCTCTTTTTCTTTAGGAGCAGGGATTAGGAAGAGAAGACAATGATGGCTACTGAGGCAGCACTAGAAGTGACCCAAGGAGGGGAGGAGACAAAATAGATGGTAGGAGGCAGAAGCTGCGGGAGGTATATCATCCTTGAATGGGTATCTGATGGAAGCTACTTATACATGCTAGATGCATGATAGAGCTCAGGGCAGAGAAGATCCAAGGGTTAGAGATGCAGCTAGACACAGTGATGGAATTCAGATGGGGATTTGAAGATATAATGCATTAGAAAAGAAGAGGTGGTACAGACAACTCAAGATTTGTAAATGCCTGCTGAACAAAAGGATCTGAAAGGCAGAGTGCAGAACAAGAGTGTGATCCATGGAAAAACGTGATGCTAAGGACAAGGCAGAGGAAGAGACCAGCTAGTAGGGGTGCAATGGAGTAGAGAAACAGTTTTGCTGCATTGGGGCACAACAATGAGAAACAGGCAGTAGATGGGGTGGTGAAGAAGAAAAGAAATGAAGCCAATCCCTGCCAGAGAGGAAGAGGCAATGGAGATAGTTAGGGACCAGAGCATAAGAAAAAATGAGAATGGTGTACAGGGGACTGCGAGAGAGCGTAAAAAACAGATTGATACCAACACCAGGAAGAGACTGATCTATGTGATTGGATTCTCCATACTAAGAAGAATCAATGGTCTGTCAGCAGTCCATATTTAGAGAACAGAAGAGTGTGCTGTCAGGAGCAATGATACGAGATCTGGATGTGAGGCTGAAAAGGATCCTGATGGGAGTAAGGGGGAAAATGCCACTGACCATGCTGCATGTTGGGACGAATGACACTGCTAGGTTCTCACTGGAATGGATCAAAAATGATGATGCTTTGCCATGTAAGATGCTTAAAGAAGTGAAAGCTCAGGTGATCTTCAGGGGAATACATATGGTCCCTAGAGAAGGAGAGTGAAGGCATGACAAAATAATAAAGAAGAACAGATGGCTCAAGGACTGGTGCTACAAGGAAGGTTTTGGGATAATCAACCTTTGGGTGGTCTTCACAGAAAGATGACTTTTTTTGACAGGTGGAATTCACTCGTGTACCTGGGGCATTAACCTTTTGGGATCAAGGCTGGCAGAATGGATAAAAAAGGCTTTCAACTAGGCTTTCAACTATGAAGGGAGAAGGTTGGGAGAAACTCTTGAAATCTCCATGCCTGGCTTCAAGACCCAGAATTAAAAGTAGCTAAATGAAGAAATAGTAAGGGATAATGGAACATCATAAGGTAAGGGTATGGACTGCAAGGAGAAAGAAAGCACAATTATTGATTGCAGCAGTAGTCAGGGAGGTGAAAGGACTATATCTAATCTGTCTAGAAAACTGGGTGAGATCCGAGGGAAACAACTGAGATACTTGTCACAAATGCAAGATGTCTGGGCAATAAAATGGAAGAATTGAACTACTGGTGCAGGAGGTCAAACCAGATATTATAGGGATTACAGAAACATGGAATAGCACTCCTGAGTGGAATATAGATATTGATGTATATGTGCTGTTTAGGAGAGAGAGAAATAAAGGTAAAGGTGGTGGGACAGAACTGAACATCAACTAAGTGGTTGTGAGGGTCTGTACTCTTATGATCACCCTTTTTACAAGTCTATGATACATTTTTTAAAAAGTATGCCTTGTGAGCTATCATTTGAAAACTCAAACTGCTGAGCATTATTGTCCTGGTAAAATCTGTGTGGCAACACTGATTGCAAAATTATGAAATTCTACTGCATAAGGCATGTTCCAAGTCTGCGGAAACAGCTTCAGACCACTTCCACCGAGACAAAAGTCTAGCCAACACCTCATCTAGGTGTAAACATAATCAAATGAACTGTCACCTGGTTAAATGACCATTCTTTGGCAGAAAGAATGTTATGAGTGAGACATTTACATCTTAGCAAAGAAACAGACTTGCTGTCACCTGAACCCAGCTGGAGATGATTCTCAAAGAGGAGGAAAAGGTATAAAAATGAGGCACAGAGGCCCCCAAATCACCTCTCTTCTCAAGGCATTAATGACACCTAAAGGAACACTGAACTGGGGGAGGAGTCCTGACTGAAGGTGTTCAGCCAGTAAAAGCATGTGGTGAGAAAAACCTTTGCTTTGAATTCATTTATCTTGTTGTTAGGTATTAGTTTGTGTTTTACCTTTTATTTCTTTGTAACCAATTCTGACCTTTATGCCTCATTACTTGTAATCAGTTAAAATATTTCTGTAGTTTATAAACTTGTTTTATCTCAACCAGTGTATGTTTAGATTGAATTGTCTGGCAATCTCCATTTGAGATAACAGGTTTTGTGCATATCATTTTCTTTTAATAAAATGATGGACTTTCTATGAGCTTGTATTGTCCAGAAGGAAAGAGCCAGGCAGTACAAGAGGCACATTCCTGGGGACAAGTCTGGGACTGGAAGTTTACTGGTGTTGCTCTGCAATATAATTCAGGAGTAGCTGGCTAGAAGCACTCCTATATTTCAGCTGGGAGTGATTTTACTTGCTGGAGGCTATGTGTGAACAGACCAGGAGTGGACCAAAGCAGCATAAAAGCCACCCCAGGTTGGAGACTGAGGGGACACAGCTGTCCAACAGTCCAGACTGTACCCTGGGGAATGTCACAGCAGTAAATGGTAAAGAAATACTAAGTGATACCCTTGACAAAACAGAATCTGTTTGACTCAAAAAGATTCTGTTAGGATAGTGTTAGAGGTCTGCTCAGTGTCAGACTCGGATATGGCTCATCAGTTGGAAGTGGCAGAGAAGGAGAGAGTCCTGGGTGTATTGGTCAATCACAGAATGTCTATGAGCTTACCAATGTGATGCAGCAGGGAAAAAAAAAAAGGCAAATGTGATCCTAGGATGTATCAAGCAAGGCAGTTCCAGTAGAGATAGACAAATGTTAATGCCATTGTACAAGGTATTGGTAAGACCTCATTTCGAATACTGTGTACAATTCTGGTCACCCCCATTCCAGAAAGATTAATTCAAACTGAAACAGTTGCAGAGAAGAGCTACTAGGAGC
Source organism: Lepidochelys olivacea (assembly GCF_965140295.1). Classification (NCBI taxonomy): domain Eukaryota; kingdom Metazoa; phylum Chordata; order Testudines; family Cheloniidae; genus Lepidochelys; species Lepidochelys olivacea. The sequence goes on along the minus strand of NC_140412.1, from coordinate 160,826,855 downwards.
TCAGGGGAATGGAGGGCCTGTCTTATGAGAGGAGACTGGAAGAGCTTGACTTGTTTTGTCTAGCAAAAAGAAGGCTAAAGGTGGATGTGATTATTCTCTATAAATATATTGGGGGGGTACACACCAGGGAGGATGAAGAGCTATTTAAACTAAAGGATAATGTTGGCACAAGAACACATGCGTATAAACTGGCCATGAACAAATTCAGGCTGGAAATTAGAAAATTTCTAACCTTCAGAGAAGTGAGGTTCTGGAACAGCCTCCCAATAGGAATCAAGTGAGCAAGCAACTTAATTAGTTTTAAGAGACAGCTGGATACATTACAGACTGGGGTTATATGATGGGGTTGCTTCTGTTCTTAAAAGGACATGCTTGAGGGCTTTAGCCAGTCATCTGCAGAGGTCAGGAGTGGATTCCCCGCACTAGTTTGTTGATTGTGTATGTCCTTCCTCTGAGACATCAGAGAAAGCCACAGCTGGAGATGAGACTGGGTGGGGAGAGGTGGTACCAAGCATTCTCTCTCTCTCTCTCTCTCACACACACACACACGCACACGCTTAGCTGGCTAGTTCTTGCTTACATGCTAAGGATCTAATTGATCACCATATGTTGGGTTGTGAAGTGATTTTCCTGAAAGTCAGATTGTCAGTGACTTTGGGAGGTTTTCATCTTCCTCTGCAGCACGGGTTGAGGGTCACTTGGTATATCTGAATATATCTCAATCAATTCCTTGCCATTGCAGGGGCCTCAGACATTCATACACCTCAGTCCCTCCTATTCTCTGCCTGTTACACATAATAGTTTAGTTTTCTGTGGGCTGTAATACTTTGACCTAATTTTAGCTGTTTGGTTTAGTGTGTGGGTCCTGGCTGGTGTTGGTGGCCTCTGATGTACAGGAGGTCAGACTAGATGATCTGGCCTTAAACTCTATGTTAATAATTCCTGTTTCAAACTGACTGTTTGACATACGACTCTCAGCAGGCCTACTTTTGTGCTTTCAGGCTCTATTCAAATTTGAAATAACCAAGGGTTACCGCAGGTCAGAAGCCTTATATACAGCCTACGCCAGCTTTACCCCAGGGAAACCCCAGAGCACACCAAGTGGAAATTCTGACATTGACTTTGATAGGGCTGGAATTTCACCAACCATAATGCAATAAATAGACTGAGCAACCAGCCTAAAGTCAGTAATCGGACTTCAGACCCACTAAAAGGATGAGAGCATCCTTGAAGAGAATATCAGAAATGATTGGACTCATTTGAGGGTCAGGGAAGAGTAGATCTTCCCATCATTAAGATTTTTTTTTATGACAATGACATTAAACTTAGTATTGGAGTCATCCACCCTGCAATAAATCTCGCCCAAACCTGTTGCATCTTAAAGCAGCTGAGTAAAGAGAGTTGTTAGGACTGATGTAACATATTCACAGGAGGGTTTAAAAAAAGAGTTGGTGGTGTGTAATTACTAGGTATATAAAGACTGAGGATTCTAACATCTTCATCAAACAAAAAAATAATTAGAGTAGAATTAAATTAGAAGCAAATCCATGGAAAATTTTTTTTAATAATTACCAGATTTTTTAAATACATGTAATGTGTTTGTTAAAGAGCCTTAATTATGCATGTACAACTTGTCCAGCCAAGGACACTATCCTGATGTTTTTTCTTCATTGGATAGAGGACTTCGAATTTCTCTATCTTCCTTCAACACTGGAAATACCTGAGATCCCACTGACAAGATATTTGGAAGGGATGAGCACAGGGACTGGTTCATCAGATATATACCAAAGTTTGTCTGAAGAACAAGAAAAAATAATCAGTGTATGCCAAATCCAGAACTGTCAAATCTCCAGTAGATCTCACGACAAGGATAATGTTTATAAGAACAGTGTTGCTGTAAGGGCAAAACTACCAGCTCTATATTATTAAATAAGTTTTCATTAATTAAATACAACAGACTGGTAACCAAGAGCCAACGTCAGATTATTCAAGATACAGACCTAGAGAGTAATTGGATAAATAAAAGAATATTTCATCACCAATCCCTTAGTTTACCTATTTAATTTACATTCCCTCACAACCCGGTAATCTAATTGAGATTCTGGCTTTCTGAGCAATACATTTAATGTATTTCTGAGATAAATATCCACAAGCTAAACAGAGTAAGGATGCGCATATGTTGAAACAGTGAAGCAAAGTTTTGGATCTCCTGCTATGCATTATTTGCTTTGTTAATAGAACGTTGTTCTGACTAGCCTTTGTGACTGATCCCTTCATTTGTTTTTGTGAATATTTTGGTAAATTTTACTGAAAATATTCTGAAAGTGTGTTGATTAGTAACGCTGTAGCTTGGTGTCTGTCATTAGCTGTGAAGCTATCCAACAGATAAATATTAGAAATATTTATATACATATCCCTGCGATACATGTGAATACTGAACAATGGAGATAAATAATATTGCACAGCTGCTTCACTCATTGATAAGGCTATGGTTATGTCACAGGGGTCACAGAATCCGTGACTTCCATTGACCTCCATGATATTTTCTGTCACTTGGCTGGAGCTCCCAGCCAGAGGGCCCCCGCCCCATCTCCCAACCCCACAATGATGGGGGCACCCTGCAGTTGCCAAGCCGTGGCGGGCGGTCCTGGGAGCCCCAGCAACAGTGGGTAGTGAACCTGCCTCCCCATTTTGTCAGGGATATTTTTAGTGAAAGTTAGGGACTGGTCACAGGCTTCTGTGAATTTTTGTTTATTGACTGTGACCTATCCATGACTTTTACTAAAGATATCCATGACAAAAACGTAGCCTTACCCATTGACCTTTCATCTATCTGGTGTGCTGCAGTTTTGATTCTCTAAGATGCTGAGCAGTCTGGCCCCAGTCCAGCAAAGTACTGACCAAATGCTTAATTTAAGCATAGGAATAGTCCTATTGACTGCAATAAATGTTTGGATGTATTTTTTAAATGTTATGTTAAATAAACTGATCACTACTGAAGTGATTCAGGGTGTGTTTTCCCCAATATGCTTTTCTTTCCTAACTGCTGGTAATTTTAAAAATGTGCAAGAAAGGACTTGCTATCAGTCTTGCTATCTTGGACAAATATTCCCAGATCCTTAGAATAGTTTTAGATGAAGAAAATTGTCACTTGTGCATTAAAACTTTTTTTAGAGTGAAAGTTGAGTTTTAAACTAAATGAAAATTTTCACAGACTGTCTGCTTGACTCAAAATTTTTTGATTTTTCATTCGAAAACCAGAAACCTGAAAACAGAAAATTTTCCGCTGCAAACTGCAGTGTTTCATTTTTTATTGCAGATTTTGGTCAATTTTTTGGTTTCAGGCAGTCCACAGGCAAATTTTTTCAGTTTTCAATTTCTGAAAACTGTAAAAAATTCAGGTTGAGACATTTGACAAAAAGTCACAATTTCCCATGAAACCCCCTCTCTATTTTCTGACCAGCTCCATTATCAGTATTCAAATAAAGTAACTAAAATTGAGAAATAGAACAAACCTATTCAAGTTAATTAAATATTTGCTAAGTAAATGGGTCTTTAGTAAATAAGAACCATGTAGTAGCTGAATGTAGGAAAGTATGCTTAATACCTTTCTTGTCCTATGCAAGGAAGGTAACATGGAAATATACAATAATTTTAAGTCTTAATGCAGAATTAGTGAGCATGACTCAATGTAGAGGTCTTCTCCTTTTAGACAAGGTGACTATTGGACAGCAGGGGCCTGGAGAGTGTCTCATTGGGGCCTGAAACTCTTGTCTCAGTTTTTAATTTATAATCTTGAAAATAAGAAACACTGCATGGGATTTTTTTTTGTTTTACTCCTTATATATGTTCCCGCAGACTGGCTGGGATCTCACACATCCAGCAAGGCTGCGAGGACTGACCAGTGTTTACCATAAATGACTCCCCCTTGCCACCGGGGCCAATGCAGCACCAGCGCCCATGGTGTCTTTCCTCCTTCACTCTCAATGATTCGCTATTTAATGAATAATTGACATATGTGAATACTGTCTCTACCATATGTAAAGGTGAGGCCTGACCTAATTTGCACTCTGCTATTTCAAGTGTGGTACAATGGTAACATATTTGAGAATCAGCGCTGTACAGAAATTCTGAAAACCACTAAGGTAATAATGATGTATCAAGATGCTTTTCAAAAACTGGAGCTACCAGATCAGCCATAACATTAAAATTCAAATATTACTATCCAGTTTATTTAAAAATCTTCTATTGCATTAAATGATTACTCCCACTTGGCTTTTTCTGGGCAATAAACTGCTTTCTTTGGGGGCATCAATTATTTGTTTTCAGCCTTGTAGTTAACCTACTGGGAATTGATTTCTTTCCCCATAACATAATACAAAGCTAATAGTGTGCCTTAATTATATTACTTTCAAAAATCAGGTAAACAGAAACATAATATTGTAAAATGAAAAATATTAGGTTACAATGCAACACATTTCATACAAATTTCATTACTCCTCATTCTAAATAAACTTACTCTACTATTTATAATAAAAATCTATTTCTGTGTACATGTTATTGTATTGACTTCTTGGTTTACTTCCAGAATAGAATTGGACAAATTATTCACAATTTAATTTATCTTTTTTAAAATTTATTTTTCTGAATTATTTCAGACCCAACTTTGATTTTTACAAATTTGTTAATTAGCTGAAATTATTAAACAAATGGTTTATGTGAACATATTTCAGAATTTTGGATTGCTCAAACACTATTTCAAATACTCACCATTCAATATTTGCTGCTTGATCAGCCACCTAAGTGATATTATTTATTTATTTTGCTCCCTAATTGGATGACTTCCAAAGAGCTTTCAAGATGGCTATGTGTGAATAGTTGTGCAAATACTTATTTGGATAAGTAATGTGTGCTAACACAGTCTCATGCAAGTATTCCCAACACTTTCATTTTGTACACATTCCTGGGAATAAAATTTTGCCTCTGCTCACTAAAAGTAAACAAAAATACTTAATATCACTGACGCAAATTTACCATTTTTATTGAAGTTTTAAAAATATTAGATCAGCAATATTTTTGACAATGAATAGCAAAACAAGCCTTCCTAAAAAGACTTCCATGCCAAGCCAATTTTACTTTGAAGACCACAAAAACTAGGATTTTGTCCTTTTAACATTTTGCTATTAAAAAAATGAGGCTTTCAGTCCCTGAGATTATAGTTTGCAATCTTAATCTCTCTGTGTGGCTACCCCTTTCTGACTTCCAGGGCATTTTATTCTACACACCCCAGTACAATCCAAGAATGAAGCAGAGAGTGCTGAGCTGTGAGGTCTGTGGCTTTATATACTACTGATCTCAGCAAGGGAGGAGTAACATTAGCTTCCCAGGTTTCAGAGTAACAGCCGTGTTAGTCTGTATTCGCAAAAAGAAAAGGAGTATTTGTGGCATTTTAGAGACTAACCAGTTTATTTGAGCATAAGCTTTCGTGAGCTACAGCTCACTTCATCGGATGCATACTGTGGAAAGTGTAGAAGATCTTTTTATACACATAAAGCATGAAAAAATACCTCCTCCCACCCCGCTCTCCTGCTGGTAATAGCTTATCTAAAGTGATCACTCTCCTTACAATGTGTATGATAATCAAGTTGGGCCATTTCCAGCACAAATCCAGGCTTGTACTCTTGTACCCAAATCGCTTTCCACCTTCACATTCACTACCAATTTCCTCCCTTTTGATCAGAATCAAAATGGCTGCCCACTGGTTACTTCCTCCAATTTCTGAAACAAAAAGTTGTCCCCAGTATATTCCAAAAACTTACTGGAAATTTTATGTTTTGCCATATTACTTTAACTACCAAGATAGCTGTTGGAAAAGTCCCTCATTACTACCAGATTTTCTGTTTTGGATATTTCTGTTATTTGTTCTAGAAATGCCTCAACCACTTCCTCTTCCTGGTTTGGTGATCTACAGTATTCCTGTAACCATGACATCACTCCTATTTCGACCCTCCCTTTTTATCTTATACCCAGACACTTTCCATTATTTCCTTCTGGACCTCAGTACAAGTGTATATATTCTGGATGTATAATGCAACACCTCTTCCCTTTTTTCTTCCTGAACAAGCTGTGCCCCTTGTATTTCAATTATGAGACTTATCCCCACAAGTCTCTGTGATGCCAGTTAAGTCATAATGTAGCTTATTTCCACAATGCTAAAATATCTACACAACATTGCCTTTAATAACTTGGCTACCCGAGCTGCAAAAACAGTGCATTTATTTATTTATTATGTATTGATTCACCATGTAACAACTATTAACTTAAATCCTGTTCACTGTGTTTGCTTGTTGCACTTGTAATAACTATCCTATGGACAATTATTTACTACTAACACTTTGCTGGGGTTCTTCCACTGCATTTGTATCATTGTGTACTGCTAGCTTCCTGTGACCCTCAAAAATAAAAAAGTAAGTAAACACCTCTGAGGAAAAGAACAGGGTGAAGATGTGTGGCACCTGAAGTACCAAAGGAGCTGCACATCTTCAGTTGTGTAGGCATTTGAACCACCCTCTCCACTATGAATGGTGAAAGGTTCAAGAACAGGGGAGCAGAACTCTTTCCCCTTTGTGAATAGCAGCAATATGTTTTCCAGCTCTCTCTGCTTGCTACATTTCACTTATCAGATGCTAGGTTTTAAGGAGAGCAGATTGCTCTGTTTGCTTGAATTATGTGTCAATGCATTATTTGGTTCTAGGGGTACTTGTATCAAGAGAGCCTTTGATTCTGATTAAATCAGAAATGCAAACAGAAGCTTATCACTGCGGTGGGGAGTATGCAGGATACGCTTCATTTCGGTCTCTTCTGTGAGCTCACGGCCCAGGGAGTTTTTTTCTCTCTTGAGAATTCCCTTGAGTTTGGAAAGGATTCCCTCAATGGAGACTGAGTAAATCCTAGGGGCCACGTTGAGTGTGGGTGGCACTTGTGAGGTGGAGAGAGTCTTATCCAACACCTCCCTGCACCAAAGCTGTTATGCAGCAGGGCAGGATTCCTATCTGGTTCTCAAGAGGGCACAGTGCAGTGGCCCAGTTACTGCAACAGCTGCTCACCGTTACCCTAAGGAGCTCTTGTCCTGAGGCTTCGTGGTGTGGCCAGGAGCCCAGCTACTTAGTGCACATGATGCTGTCATCTGTATGTACTAGCTGGGAATACATTCTGCTCCTTTTCAAATCAGCTGTAAATTGTGCCTCGAAATGCATCCCCCCAACCTATCCTTTTTTAATCATCTTACTCTGAGCCAGGCAGGGTGGCTTTTAGAACTGACTGAACTGTTCATTGCGAAAAATATTCATGACAAACCTTGTTTGGTTAGTGAGTTGTTCAAAGTGATCCTGTTTTTTTCCAGTGAATAAATTCGTTTATCTGAAACGCTATTATCTGAACCTGTGCATTATCCAAATCCATTCCTTGTGCTCCAGCATGAGATATGTGCCCTCCATGGCATGTATCATATACTAGGGGATGAGGAGGCAATTTGGATAATGTGGAGGTTTGGATAACAGAGCAGAGACTCTGTCCAGGACAGCAAGGAAGGAGGAATAGCCCCCAGCTGCAGGGGAGGCCACCCTGCTGCTGAATGGCACCTGCAGCAGCGCAGGGAGCTTTCTGCAGCCCTGCTGTCACAGGTGTGAGTGAGTGACCATGGAGCTGCGGAGAGCTACCTGCACTGCCGCAGGGCTGGTGAGGCCCGATCCCTGCAGGCTCAAGCAAGGTGCAGAGAAGGCTGCGGACCTGGAGAAGCAAAGCAGAGTCCTGGCTGGTGGTCTCTGCTGTGGCCCACCAGGACCACAGCCTCCCCCCATACCTTGTGCCTGCAGAGATCAGGTATTATCAGCCCTGTGGCAATGCAGGGAGCAGGGCAGGGCAGAGCAGAGCAGAGATTTCGGGGCAGAGCAGAGACCCCTGGCCAGAACTGAGAGGAGAGGAATGAACCCACAGCTGTGTGGGAGGCCACCCCACTGCTGAATGGCTCCTGCCCTCTTGAATATCTGAATTCCCGATTATCCAGATAAAATCCATGTGCCCTGTGCTATCTGGCTAATTGGAAGCATACTGTATAAGTGTTTGCTGCAGTCTGAATGAATAATTTCTTCACAAACTGTTAGCTTTGACTATGTGCTATTTTTAGTCATATTGTATGACTGATCAGCTATGTCACATGGTATGGCTTTTGCTCCCTGGTTGGATAACAAATTGAATAAACAAACAGGACATAATCTTGAATTTATGGGATGAATTTTCATCTACACAAACATTCATGGTGAAATTTGTGATTCTTTTAGGATTCATGAATACCTAGTGGCTGTCTGAATACTCACAGTTCCAGACCAACATGACCTCAGGAACCACAATGAACCATACCAGGCCTTTTTATTCACAGATATTCACAAATCAATTCTTTACTATTCGATCAGCTCTCTCTTCAACCACACTCACATCTCGGATCCACCCTTCCAGGTGTGTGACTTCCACAATAAAGGCAAGATTTCCGTAAGTAGGGGCTAGGTTACAAGCTAACAGTATAATCACAAAACATGGTGTAGGCTAACAATGATTTTCTGCAGATCTCTATTCCTGAACAACAAAAAAGGCCCATAGGAATCCATTTGGTTCCCAATGATCAAAATAAATATGTCAAAAAGCTGAAGGTATAAAAATAATCATAGCAAATATTGGTAAAAATACATATTCCATCTCCTGTACATTGATGACCAATTTCTGAACCAAGAATGAAATGAACGTTTTTATATAAATAAACTATGTCATGTTAGGATTTCAATGCAACATCTTTCTGCAGACAAGACAAATGAAGATCATTGTTACACCTTAAGATTGAATATTCCAGCAAACGATGTTGCATTATACACATCATCAAGACTCTAAACCTTTCTGCATGGATATTTTACAGGTAACACTGACCTTTCTACCTCTGGTTGAGGACAGAGTCTGCAGAAATTCTTTGTTTCGTTGTCCAGTTTGTGGATCTATGCAGATTATTTGGCATCTGTTGCACGGACCTACAACCTGAAATTTCAACAGAAATAGGTTCTCAGACAGTTACATATTAGTCAAACAGTTACATATTAGGACTTGTCTCTGACCTTCATGGTATTTTAAAAACTGAAACATTTCAGAGACCTTTTTGAATACTTTTTTACTATGTAAAAGGCCTAAATCATGTTCACCTGACTCAGCTATGTAGTCAAAGGGTCAAATTCTGAAGTCCTTACTCAATTTTTGCTCACTCTTTACTCAGGCAAACTCCCACTTGGCTAAGTCTGAGAAATTCTGAGCACCTGTAGTTCGCACTGACTTTGTTTGGCTTATTGACTTAAATGGAAAGTTTGACTGGTAGAGGAATGACTAAAAACTGGGTAAGGCCTTTAGGATTTGACCAGAAGAGTTCTCTCAAAAGTAAGATAATAGGACGTGGTACGTATTTGTTCACTGTGACTGAAATGAACAGATTTGTCCTCATTTTGCATTCTTTTCCGTGGTATTTTGTGAATGTTAGGAAAACAAGATCTGCATTTTCTTAAAATGAACTATAACTACACTGCTGTGAATTTCTTTTTGTCTTTTTTTGGGGATTAGAATAAAGATGACACACGCCAATTCCACTCAATTACTGCATCAGAAATTTTTGCAGAACAGTACAGTTCTTACAATATTTCAACTTCCATATCTCATGCAATTTTACCTAGTTTTGTAAGATTAAGCATAAAACTTAAACAGATAATGGGGCAAATAATCAAAGGTCATGTTGTAAATATTTCTATATGCTGTTTTGGGTGTCATTTGGATTCTCTAGGATGTATCTATAGTGAATAGTAAAACTTTCCAGTGTAATCATCCAAACCATACGTTTGGCTCTGATTCTTCAGATAATACATTGCTAATTCTAGCATAGTCAATATTTTATTAAAAAGAGAAAGAATAAGAGATAAAGAAGAAGTTGTTACTCACCTTGTGCAGTAATGATGTTTCTTTGAGATGTGTGTCCCTGTGGGTGCTCCACTCTAGGTGTCGGTGCGTCCCTGCGCTGGAGATTTCTCGCAGTAGTACTTGGTTGGGGGAAGGGTGTGCAGAGGAGTCGTCTCGTGCAGCCATTGGCACCTCCTGTAGCACGCGCTCCCCGGACCGTCCCTCTGTTCCTTCTCTACCACAGAGCTCGGCTGTGTGAGCTCCAAAGTAGAAGGGAGGAGAATGGGTAGTGGAGCACCCACACATCTAGAAGAACCACTGTTACTGCACAAGGTGAGTAACTTCTTCTTCTTCGAGTGGTGTCCCTGTGGGTGCTCCACTCTAGGTGCTTATAGAGCAGTACCCACCAGGGATGTTAGGGGTTCAGAGTATAACTTATGTATAAGTTTGTGATGAAAGCACTGTAAGGCCAACGATAGAATCTGAGACAAGGCCTTGCAAAAGTGTGTTCCAATGACCAGGTTGCAACTCTACAAATATCTATTAAGGGGACATTGTTCAAGAATACAATCAATGTCGCCATGGCTCAGGTTGAGTGGGATCTGATGCCCACGGGGGGGTTCTTTATGATGCAGGAGGTAGCAAGTTTGAATATAGGTAGAGACCCATTTGGAGAGTCTCTGAGTCAATATTGTAGAGCCCTTGGAGTGCTCTGCTGTAGAGACGAATAGTCTTGGTGACTTGCACAATGGTTTAGTTCTGTCCAGGTAGAAGGCTATGGCCCATCTGACATCTAGCATGTGCAACGTTGCTTCTTGAGAGTCGTTATGTGGCTTGGGATAGAAGGCAGGTAAGTGTATGGTTTGGTTAATATGAAAATTTGTAGTCACTTTGTGCAAGAATTTTGGGTGAGGATGTAACATAATTTTATCTTTGGTAAATACAGTGTAGGGTGGTTCAGCCATCAGTGCTCCTATTTCACTGGCACGTCTGGCAGACTTGATTGCCACTAGGAATGCAGCCTTCATTGACATATGAAGGAGCGAGCAGGTTGCTAGAGGTTCAAAGGGAGGTCTTGTGAGACATTTTAGCACAAGATTGAGATCCTATGGTGGTGCAGGTTGGCGTACTTCTGGGTACATGTTCTGTATATCTGCTAGAAAGTGCTGTGTAATCAGGTGAGCAAATATTGAAGGCCCTTCTGTCTGTTCATGGAGGGCCGTAATGGCAGAGAGGTCTACTTTAATAGAGCTTATGGCTAACCCCATTTCCTTCAGTTCTAGCAGGTAGTCTAGGATCATAGATAGAGGCTCCTTGGTCACATCCAGCTGTTTTTGCTGACACTGAAAGGGAGAGTCTTATCCACTTGTGTTGGTAAGTATTTCTAGTGGTGAGGTGATGGCTATTTAGTAATACCAGTTTTACTTTCTCCAAACAGTTCAATTCCCCATGTTTGAACCAGAGAGGAGTCACGCTTTGAGATGGAGTTTTGCAGGGTCTGGATGGAGTGTCAGGCCTTTGTTCTGGGACAGGAGGTCTGTCCAGAAAGGCAGTGGCTGTGGGGCACAGATTCCTAGACATGGAAACCAAGTCTGTCTGGGTCATATGGGGACAATGAGAATGATGTATGCTCTGTTGAGTCATATCTTGCAGATGACCTGTGAGATCAGTGGGATCAGCGGGAAGGTGTACATGAGTGATGCGTTCCATGGGATGAGGAGGACATCCCCAGTGCTAGGCCTGCCTTGGTGCAAAATATTGGACATTTGTGATTTGTTGCTGAGGCAAAAGGGTCGATTACTGGGTGACCCTATTTTTGGAATATTTTGTCGAGAACACTGTCATGGAGTTCCCACTCGTGTTCTTGTAAGAAGTGCCTGCTGAGGTTGTCGGCTGTAGTATTTTGGCACCTTGGTAGGTATGATGCTGTGATGTTTATATTGTTGCGGATGCAGAAGTTCCATAAATTCATGGATTCTACGCATAGCGAGTGAGACCTGGCTCCTCCTTGGTGACTGATGTAAAACATGCACGCCACATTGTTGGCGAGAATAGAGATTGAGGTTTCTCGTGTGAGTGGGAGGAAGTGTTGGCATGCATTGTGTACCACGTGGAGTTCCAGGAGATTGATATGTAGTTGTGTTTCTGTCGCAGACCACTTGCCTTGTACATTGTGGTGACCGAAATGGGTGCCCCAACCTATCAGGGAGGCATCTGTTGTAATAGTCACTGATTGGGGGGGGGGGTCTTGTTAAAAGGGAATCCCAGAGCATACATTCCCTGGCTTTGTCCACCATTGTAGGAAGAGGATAATCCTTGGTGGTAGTTTCACACGTCTGTTGAGAGAGAGTGTTTGCTGGGTGCATAGACCGTGCTCAATCAGTGCTGCAGACAGCGCTTATGGAGTCTGGCATACTTTACTACAAAAGTCGTAGCTGCCATATGTCCCAGAATCTGAAGGCATGTTCTCACTGAAGTTTGTGGACTGATGGTCACCGTGGAAATAAGATTGGTCAATGTAGTGAATCTGTGGTTTGGCAATATTGCCTTAGCTTGTATGGAGTCTAGGTCGGCTCCGATAAACTCCTTGCTGGTTGGTTCCAGGGTAGATTTCTTTTCGTTTATCTGTAGACCTAGCTGGTGAAACAGGTCTATTGTGGTTTTCAGCATGCCTGCCATTTGTCGGCTGGCACCCTTGAGAAGGCAATCATCCAAATAGGGGAAGATTATGACTCCTTTGCATCTTTAATGTGCTACTTCTACCGCGAGTGTTTTTGAGAACACGCAGGAAGCAGTGGACAGTCTGAAGGGAAGGACCCTGTATTGGTAGTGGTTGGGTCCTACTGTGAACCTCAGGAACTGTCTGTGGGCAGGATGTATTGTAATATGGAAGTATTGATCTTGAAGGTCGAGGACTACAAACCAATCCCCCCATCTAGCATTGGGATTATTGTGGCCAGAGTGACTATTTTGAACCTGTGGTTGCGTACAAACATGTTGAGTTTTTGGAGATCTAAGATTAGTCTCCATCCCCCTCCTCTCTTCTCTGTCAGGAAATATTTGGAATAAAAACCCCTCCCTTGGTATTGATGTGGTACTGGTTGTACAGCACCCAGCAGTAGGAGGTGGTCTACTTCCTGTTGCAGAAGGGCTCATGAGAGGGGTCCCTGAAAAGGGATGGGGAAAGGGGGAGGGTAGGGGGGATAGCTGTGAAAGAAATGGTGTAGCCAGATTGTATGATCTCCAAAACCCATTGATCTGTGGTTATCGCAGCCCAGGCATGGTAAAATGTGTGTAGGCGGTGTCCAAAATTGTGGGATGGGGTATCTATTGGTGCTAGAGGTGTGGAGAGGTCGTACATACCCTTGACCAAGACTTCAAAATTGTGGTTTAGATGTGGGTGGACGAGGCCTGATTCTGTGGCTCTCGTCGTCTCTAAACCCGTTGTTTGGGTCTGTTCTGAGTGAAGTATTGTGGTTGTTGATGGTTAAACGAGGTGTCTCGTGACCTCTGGTATGGTGTAAAGTGAGGGCGTTTGTCAGGCGGTGGGTGCATGCCTAGTGTATGCAGCGTCGCTCGGGAGGCCTTCATGGTATGGAGGACGTCGTCTGTTTGAGTCGAGAATAGTTGATCCCTATCGAAGGGGAGGTCCTCCACTTTTAGCTGTAGTTCTTTTGGAATTCCCAAAGCCTGCAACCATGATGTTCTTCTCATAACCACAGCTGTTGCGGTTGTTCGGGCAGCTGTGTCCACTACATCCATTGAGGCTTTCAGCGCTGTGAGGGCTATTAACTGACCTCATTGATAATGGCGTTGAGTTGAGAACATTTATGCTCGGGGAGGTCTTCCACGAGCTCTTGTAGTTTACTATAGTTATAGTAGTCGTAATTTGCTAGTAGAGCAGAATAGCTGGAAACTCTAAGCAGAAGGGTGGCTGACGAGTAAACTTTCCGCCCAAAGAGGTCCAGTCTCTTGTGTTCTTTATCTTGCAGTGAGGAGTGGAAATGAGGCTGTTTACTGCACTGGTTGGCAGCCTCTACTACCACAGAACAGGTTTGAGGGTGTGAAAACAAAAATTCCGTGCCTTTGGCCGGAACAAAGTATTTTCTGTCAGCCCTTTTGTTGGTGGGTGGTGCTGATGCCGGTGGTTGCCATATTACCTCCGCAGGCTCCATTATAGCCCCATCCATGGGGAGGACAATCTTGGTCGATGATGGGGGTTGTAGGATTTTTAACAACTGACGTTGTTTCTCCTGCATCTCATGTAAAGCAATTTCTTGGCTGTTTGCTACTCTTTTGAAGAGGTCTTGGAACTGTTTCAGGTCATCTGGTGTCGTAGGGGTAGATGGCGTCACTGCTTTGTCTGGTGCGGAAGATGAGTGTGGGGCAGGTGGTGAATCATCCAGGTGTCCCGGTGATAGTATCTCTTCCTCTTCTATCTCTTTCTCAGGGGGGTCAGAGGTTTCTGTGTGTGGTAATGATGGATATACTCTGGAACCTCTTGCTGCTGGGGAAGGAGGACCAGAATAGGGGTTCTGGTATGTGGGCTAAGAACCCCATTGTGGCCATTGCATGGGGTAAGGTGGTAATGGGTAAGGCCAGTGCTGTGCATACCGGGGCTGTGAGTGCTTGGAGGGATGAGGCTTAGGCTTCATAGTGTTCCATGTAGGTCTCCTCTGTGACGGGGATGAATGTTGAGAGGAGAAGCGGTTGTCCTGCACGTCTCCTTCCTCGCCACTATGCATGGAGAGTGGTGCAGGAGATGAAGGTTAGTACCGCACTATGTAGCTCGGGGAGTGTTCGGTGCTGAGCAGTGGTGACTGCAGTGCCAAAGAGACTGATATGTCAGCAGGACGCAGGAGTTGCACTGGTCCTGCCTTGGGGTTTGGTTGACCGTTGTAGAGCCGACCAGGGCTGGATTCAGCTTGTTAGGCGGCAGCAAGTCTTGGGTCGGTGCCAGTGGTGGAAGCATTGATTGTGGTGCGGCTGTCTGTGCTGCACTCTGCACTGGGGTAGTCGGTGCCGTGGAGGAGACTTGACATCTCAACTCTGGGGCCGCACGTTGGGGCTCAGCGGGGTCCTCTGAGGGATGGTGCTGGAGGAGCCCGGTGCTTCGTCAGTGCTCACTCTGGGTGAGTGGAGCACTGAGGGTAAAGACCTTGCGGGGGAAGCCCTCTTTTTCTGAGAGACCCTTGCTGGAGAAGTCGAGGCTCGCTTCCTGACAGTTTTGGAAGTCAGAGCCTTGTCAGAGCTCAGGGGTCTTAGTTTATGAGACTCCCCAGAGGACATCTCTTGCGGAGGTTGGAGGGATTTCTCCAGCAGAATCATTTTCAAGCGGAGATCCCTGTCACATCTTGCCCTTGTTATCAAGTTGGTGCAATGTATGCATTTCTGGGAGATAAGAGTTTCTCCCAAACAGCGAATGCAGGATGTGTGGCCGTCAGAGACCGGTACTGGTTCACGACAGGAGTCACCCTTTTTAAATCCTGTGGAGTCCGGCATGACTGCAGTTAAGCCTCTCCTGCCTCTTGACAGATAAGGGTTAATTGTAATGGTAAACTGTAGAAACTGTTCCCAAATGGGGAGTAAAGGAGAGAAAAAGTCATCTTCTTTCTTCTCTTTTTTTCTTTTTTTTTTGGGGGGGAAGTAAAACCTCTCAGAGGAACTAATGAAGCTATATAACTATGTGTACACTAAGAGGAACAAAAAAGAAGTTCCTAATGTAACCCTTCTGCCCGTCAGAGTTGGCAGCAACAAGGGCCGGGTTCAATATCTAGGGGTTCCATTCCAATAACACAATGCAAACCGGCTCGAGCCCCCACCCAGTGACCTGGGACCAATATATACCACCCCCGCTGGGCGCCTCCAAGAGGCAATACTTCCCCTCTCGCAAGCACATAGTCTGAGTGTAGCAAAAGTCTTTTAATAACAGAGAGAAACAATGTGGCATTATGTTGGGGAAACACCACCAACAGGATTCATAACACAACCCATGAGCAAAAACAACCCCACCCCAGGCAAATTGGGGCATGCCCTTTTCCCTTTGGTTCTTGAGTCCAGCAACCCCAAATCACCCAAAGTCCCAAAAGTCCAATGCCCCAAAAGTCTCTGTCCCTGGTCAGGGCAGCCCCAGAGTTCGAAAGTTTATCGGCGGAGCTTTACCTCCCAATCTGGGTGGAAATGGGACAGGGGTAAGAGGCACCTTACGTGATCTGAAGCTGACCGCCCCATAGCTCCATAGCGGCGCTCCGCTCCGCCAGCCGCCCCACGAACTCCTTCGCTCAGCTGCGCTCCGCTCCGCCAGCCGCCCCACGAACTCCTTCACTCAGCTGCGCTCCGCTCCGCCAGCCGCCCCACGAACTCCTTCACTCAGCTCCACGGCCCACAAGCAGCTCCTGCCATCCACACACTGCTCCGCGTCGAACTGCTTCACCAGCCGTCCCGCAAATTGCTCCACAATATATCTTCAGGCTCCCCCACTACTTAACACAACACTCAGTGATTTCAGCTCTTAGGTGAATTCAGCTTATAGTAGGGGAGCCCCAGTGCTGGTGCACTGTCAGCCCAAAGTGAGCTCAGCAGCCTATAACTAGACTTCTAATGAAATCAAAATTAGCTCTGATATTCCACAGTGGAGAGAGGAGGAAGTGCAATCAGCATGTAAGGCCCTCACCAAGGGGCCCATGCCACCAAGTATTAATACTTGTCCCCAGCCTCTCTCCATTCACACAGTTTTGGAACCCATGACCCTTGCCTAGCGAGTGCTACTTAGTTGATGGTGAATCCCTCCATCATAACAAAAGGCCACGTACAGTTCCAAGCACAGTTCCCATAATCAGGGTAATAGCAATTTATTCTTCCTGCCCCAATAACAGAGACACTGGGGATCCCACAGCAGCCAAAGTGACCATTTGGGCAGCTATGGTCTCATTCTAGGCGTGGTGGGTGTGCCTATGCAAATGAGATCGGCCCCTGAAGTTCTTTTCCACAACTTGCCACACCTCACCACCAGATGTCAGGGTGGAGCTCATCCTGACACTGCTTACATCCTCCCCCCAGCCGAGACTTTGTCGTCCCGACAAATCACACTCCCTTTATACCAACTCATTGGTTTCCTCCAAAGGGCCTCAGGAAGCCCACTTTAGCTTCCACAAGCCTGTGTGCTAAATGTATTGGCTCCTCACTAGTCACCCCAGGTGCATCATAAGTTAACCGTTTCACTGGTCTTATCACCCTGTCTCGTCTATTGAGAATCTCTGTTGCCGAAGTAAGGGGAACATCCTCTTGAGTGACGGATGGAGAGGCTTCCCTGGAGGGTCCCTCGGCTACTGGCGTAGGCCCCTGCACTCCTAGTTCTAACGCTGGAGGGTCCAAGGTGCCCAGGACATCCTCTACCTGTCTGTCCCCATTGTCCAATAACCTGTGTTTGTCATCACAGGGGGGTCTCATCAGCAGCACCGGGGTATCAGAAAGGGGCCTAAATAGTTCCGCCAATGGGTTTAGGGCGGAAAAGGGAGAACTCTCGTTTGGTTCAGCTGATCGAGACTGAAATCTTGTCTCCATCCCAGGATACACCAGGGTTGTGTCTTCCTCCTCAGACTCACTCTCAGATGTGCAGAATAGGGGTAAGTTAGCTGCAGGGGGCCCACTGTCTGTGTTGGATGGCGGCTTTGGTCTAGCACCTCTGTTCTGCCCGGCGGCCCTGCCGTGGCCCATCTCACAAGGGGTGCTTACCAATTCCCCCACAGGGAGCAAAAGGTTTCTATGCACCGTCTTTATTTGCCCTGGACCGTCTTCAGGTTTGATCTTGTAGACCGGCAGATCTCCCAGCTTTTCCATCACCAGGTAAGGTATTGCCTTCCATCTGTCAGCTATCTTGTGTTTGCCAGCAATACCCAAATTTCGCAGCAGGACTCTGTCCCCCGGCTGGAGCTCCTGCGAACGCACTCTAGCATCATATCGATGTTTGTTGCGGTCTGCGTTCTTCCGAGCCGCAGCGGTAGCTAAGCGATAAGCATCCCGCAGCTTTTCTCTTAGTCGGGATACATATTGCTGATGAGTTTCATAGCTATCTCCATCCTCTGATACACCAAAGCACAAGTCTATGGGTAATCTTGGTTCTCGCCCAAACATCAAGAGATATGGGGTGACTCCCGTAGCATCGTTCTTTGTGGCATTGTAGGCATGCACCAGAAATGCGACATGCTGGCTCCAGGTTGCCTTCTGCTCTGGTCGCAAAGTTCCCAACATATCTAATAGGGTTCGATTGAACCTCTCTGGCTGAGGATCACCTTGGGGGTGATAAGGCGTTGTCCTAGACTTTTTAATTCCTGCTATCTTCAGCACCTCCTTCAGAAGGTGACTCTCAAAATCCCGCCCCTGATCAGAGTGTATCCGAGCCGGGAATCCATAGACTGAGAAATATTTGTCCCACAATACTCGAGCAACGGTGGTGGCCCTCTGATCACGTGTGGGATATGCTTGTGCATACCGTGTAAAATGGTCAGTCACTACTAGAATGTTTCCAACATTCCTCTTGTCTACCTCTACAGACAAGAAATCAATGCATACCAACTCCAAAGGTTTGTTGCTGGTGATGTTCTTGAGATATGCAGCCCTCGTGGGCAGAGTTTTCCTTTGAACACATCGAGCGCAAGTCTCACATTTCCTGCGAACATCTTCAGCCATTCGGGGCCAATAGAACCTACTACGAATAAGTTCCAGGGTCCTCTCCATCCCTAAATGCCCAAAGTCATCATGCAGGGCCCTCATGGCCAGGGCTCTGTACTTTTTTGGCAGTACTAGTTGTGCTCGTTGTTTTTGTAAAGGGTCAGTGGTCATTCGGTGTAGCACTCCCTGAATCAGTTTTAGTTTGGTCCATTCTCTCAATAGTAGTTTACCCTCCGGGTTAGGTGGGACAACCGCAGTTGGGCTTCGCCCCTCCCTTTTGGCAAGTAGTGTATCACGAATGTCAATATCTTGCCGCTGGGCTTCTTGCCAGTCAGCCGCATTGAGCATGGGCAAAGGAGATTGGTCTAATGCAATATAGTTCACCGAAGCAGAAGGCATGCATTCAGGGGGCAGGCCCAAAGCTTCTGCAACACATCCCTGAAAGTCTTCACGGGCCTCTGGCTCTCGGCGACTCACACTGCAAATAGCTCTCACTCCATCTGTGGGTATCACAGCAACTTCTGGAGCCTGCGGACGCCTGGACAATGCATCTGCATCTACATTGCTTCTCCCTGATCGGTACTGAATGCTGAACTCATAGCTAGCCAAGGCGGCCACCCATCTCTGCCCTGTAGCATCCAGCTTAGCACTTGTTAACACATAAGTCAGTGGATTGTTATCTGTCCACACCTGGAACTGAGCACCATACAAGTAGTCTCGAAATTTCTCAGTGATGGCCCATTTCAAGGCCAAAAACTCCAGCTTGTGGGTGGGATAGCGAGTTTCACTATCAGACAATCCTCGGCTGGCAAAGGCTACAGGTTTACATTTGCCTTCCACTTCCTGGTACAGGACTGCTCCCAGACCCTCCAAACTGGCATCAGTATGCAGGATAAATGGTTTGCTTGGGTCAGCAAAAACTAGGACTGGAGCATGAGTTAGGCAAGTAATGATTTCTTGAAAAGCCCTTTCACATCTCTCATCCCACCGTGGCCCAAATGGTGCAAAGGGGCCATTGTGTCTCTGCACAGGAGGCTTTGGGGACCTCCCCTTATTCTTGGACTTAGATTTGTTCTTGCTGAACTGATGTCCCCTGGTAAGATCATTCAGAGGCTTTACAATCGTAGCATAGTTTTTCACAAATCTGCGGTAGTAGCCACTAAATCCAAGGAAGGTCTTGAGTTCTCTGTAGTTACTTGGACGTGGCCATGTATTGAGTGCTTCTATTTTATCAGGATCAGTACTCACACCTTCTTGGGACACAATGTGACCCACATACTTCACTGAGGTTCTGCAGAACTGGCATTTGTCAATTGAAAGCTTCAGACCATAATCCTCCAACCTATCAAGCACTTTAAGAAGTCTTTCTTCATGCTCCTCTAAGGTTCTTCCAAACACAATCA
Organism: Lepidochelys olivacea; assembly: GCF_965140295.1. Lineage (NCBI taxonomy): Eukaryota > Metazoa > Chordata > Testudines > Cheloniidae > Lepidochelys > Lepidochelys olivacea. Next base: position 160,806,801 of record NC_140412.1, on the reverse strand, counting down.
GGTCATCCAAATAAACTAACACTTGCAGTAAATTCATGTCTCCCACAACTTTCTCCATGAGACGTTGAAAGGTGGCAGGTGCTCCAGAAATCCCTTGGGGCATGCGTTCAAACTCATAAAACCCTAATGGGCAGATGAAGGCTGTCTTCTCCTTATCTTCTTCTCCCAGAGGGATCTGGTAGTATCCACTTCGAAGATCCAACACAGAGAACCACTGGCTTCCCAGCAAACAGTCTAAGGCGTCTTGCACTCGAGGCATAGTGTACTGGTCGACCACAGTACGGCTGTTTAGGGTGCGGTAGTCAATACACATCCGGATTTTCCCATTCTTTTTGCGGACTACCACAATGGGTGAGGCGTATGGGCTGCGGGACTCTGTAATGATGCCATTCGCAGCCAGCTCCTGAAGATGATGTCGCACATCTTCCATCTCAGAGAGAGCAATCTTCCTAGATCTCTCCCTGAAAGGTCGAGAGTCATGTAGTCTGATATTGTGCTCTACTCCTTTTGCACATCCCACATCCCACTCATGCAGTGAGAACACCTTGGATCTTTCACAAAGTTTCTTCCTCAGGCGATCTTTCCAGTCCTCGGACACTGGTGAATCTCCAAAGTCAAACTTTGCTGGGTCTATTGCCGAAACTGGAGTTTCATACTGGGGTTTTACAATCGACTCAGGCTCAAAGAGGTCTGCTATCTTTTGTCCTTGCTTCACAAAAATATCACGACTCGTTTCATTAGCAATCAATATAGTCACCCTTTCCTGGGCTTCAGCAGGTAGGGTTATGACTCCACTGGGGACCAGCACTCCTTCAGGGAGCTCTCCTCCCATCGGCTGCTCTATCATTGCTAACGTCCTTTTACTGCCTTTCAGACAGGTACTCATGACAAGCACTTCTTGCTCCGTCCTTGCAGGCACTACTAAGGGGGTTGTGCCCGCGTACTTCAGTGCCCCAAGCGGTAGCTCAGATGTGTCCCTTTTAGCGCTCTCAATTTTCCTATAGGCTTCAGCACAAAGCGTATGGATCATCAGGGTATTCAGGTACTGGTCCCCAGCCCGCCTTCTGCAGTAATCCGCGAGTACCTTGAAGAGACTGGAGTTGGTCCCTATCAGCACAGACACATCAGAAGTCCCTTTAGGGTCAGGGCATATTAAGGCAGCTGTGTCTACCTCTTCTCTTACCCCAGCAACCTCCTCTGGGAATTCCAGGTGCACTATGACATACCCTTGATAGGGGTATTCATCCATGCTGAGGCCACATAGGCCAAGGCCAGTCAGTGGCTGTATAGGCAGGTGCCTAAGCATCTGTTGGTAGAATGACTGAAATATAATAGTCACTTGAGATCCAGTGTCAAGCACTGCTTTACACTCCACCCCTTCGATCCTCACCATGACCTCTGCTCGAGGCCCTATCAGTCCTGCAGGGATCCCAGCTGGACAGTCTTTTCTGGGGGAATCTTCAAATCCTGCAGACCTGGGGGGTCCCCGTCCCCAGACCCTCTGGCAGCTACCGGATCTCTCCCAACTGATCCTCAGCTTTCCATACACTAAGGAGGGGTTTTCTTCATTACGGCACTTGGCAGCACTGTGTCCATCCTGACCACATCGGTAGCAGAAGAATTGACCTTTCCCCCTTCGCCTGGGGGGATGGTGGCTCTAAGTGCGGGCTTCTCAATCGCCACAGTTTGAGGCTTCTTATTCCTAGAAGTCTTAACTCGGTCAACGGTACTTTGCAGCTCAGCTATCCGTTCCGTCAGGACCTGCATTTGTTGGGCAAGTTCCTCTCTGGTGCTCACCATCAGTACACTGGCCATTTGCAGTGGTGTTGTGCTGGCTGGCTCCGATGTTTGGGCTTCCCAAAACTCACTGGCAGCCTGCCTTTCTTCCTCCTCTCGGACCTCTTTTATCAGCTGGGAGTAACTTGGGGGATGTTCCCGTCGTTCTCTTAGCCGGAGATGAAGTAGAATCGGGTTCTGATACTGAGTTCCTCTTACAATTTGAGCCAGTCTGGTCTGATCCATCTGCTCAGCAGTCACTGCTCCCCTCATGACAGCTCTCTGAAGCAGTCTCTCCAGTCTCTGTATGTAGGCTGAAGCCTTCTCGCCCTTTTGTTGTCGGGAATTAAGGAACTTACAGTAGCTGTCTTCAGGGCCCTCTACGCTCCCAAAGTTGTGTTCAAGGGCCTCTAGGCAGTCCTTCACACTGACCCCAGGGTCAATGAGCTTCAGGGTGCGAATCACATCTAATGCTGGGCCGCCAAGGCTCTCTATAAGGCATCTTCGCTTTTCTGCATCTGGTACGGCCCACTCTTGCAGCATTTCAGTGGTATGCTCTAACCAGGGTTCAAACTCCTCCTCCCCAGCAAATAATCTTAACTTACGACAAGAGTCTGACTCAGCATGGGGAAGCACAACCTTTTCCAATATTTGCCCCAGAGCTTTTGTCCAATCATCAGCCGAGGCTGCAGCCTCTGAGCTAGAAGCTGCTGAGCCAGGGCCCAACAAACCTGACATATTAGCCATTATACAAACAGTAATTTCCTCAAAATATAAGCACAAACAAAAAAAAATATAAATTGTTTCCCAATGTAGTGGATCACTCAACAGGTGCTTGCGAGGGGTACTGACCCAGGCGATCCCGGACGAGCCCCCAAAAATGTAACCCTTCTGCCCGTCAGAGTTGGCAGCAACAAGGGCCGGGTTCAATATCTAGGGGTTCCATTCCAATAACACAATGCAAACCGGCTCGAGCCCCCACCCAGTGACCTGGGACCAATATATACCACCCCCGCTGGGCACCTCCAAGAGGCAATACTTCCCCTCTCGCAAGCACATAGTCTGAGTGTAGCAAAAGTCTTTTAATAACAGAGAGAAACAATGTGGCATTATGTTGGGGAAACACCACCAACAGGATTCATAACACAACCCATGAGCAAAAACAACCCCACCCCAGGCAAATTGGGGCATGCCCTTTTCCCTTTGGTTCTTGAGTCCAGCAACCCCAAATCACCCAAAGTCCCAAAAGTCCAATGCCCCAAAAGTCTCTGTCCCTGGTCAGGGCAGCCCCAGAGTTCGAAAGTTTATCGGCGGAGCTTTACCTCCCAATCTGGGTGGAAATGGGACAGGGGTAAGAGGCACCTTACGTGATCTGAAGCTGACCGCCCCATAGCTCCATAGCGGCGCTCCGCTCCGCCAGCCGCCCCACGAACTCCTTCGCTCAGCTGCGCTCCGCTCCGCCAGCCGCCCCACGAACTCCTTCACTCAGCTGCGCTCCGCTCCGCCAGCCGCCCCACGAACTCCTTCACTCAGCTCCACGGCCCACAAGCAGCTCCTGCCATCCACACACTGCTCCGCGTCGAACTGCTTCACCAGCCGTCCCGCAAATTGCTCCACAATATATCTTCAGGCTCCCCCACTACTTAACACAACACTCAGTGATTTCAGCTCTTAGGTGAATTCAGCTTATAGTAGGGGAGCCCCAGTGCTGGTGCACTGTCAGCCCAAAGTGAGCTCAGCAGCCTATAACTAGACTTCTAATGAAATCAAAATTAGCTCTGATATTCCACAGTGGAGAGAGGAGGAAGTGCAATCAGCATGTAAGGCCCTCACCAAGGGGCCCATGCCACCAAGTATTAATACTTGTCCCCAGCCTCTCTCCATTCACACAGTTTTGGAACCCATGACCCTTGCCTAGCGAGTGCTACTTAGTTGATGGTGAATCCCTCCATCATAACAAAAGGCCACGTACAGTTCCAAGCACAGTTCCCATAATCAGGGTAATAGCAATTTATTCTTCCTGCCCCAATAACAGAGACACTGGGGATCCCACAGCAGCCAAAGTGACCATTTGGGCAGCTATGGTCTCATTCTAGGCGTGGTGGGTGTGCCTATGCAAATGAGATCGGCCCCTGAAGTTCTTTTCCACAACTTGCCACACCTCACCACCAGATGTCAGGGTGGAGCTCATCCTGACACTGCTTACATCCTCCCCCCAGCCGAGACTTTGTCGTCCCGACAAATCACACTCCCTTTATACCAACTCATTGGTTTCCTCCAAAGGGCCTCAGGAAGCCCACTTTAGCTTCCACAAGCCTGTGTGCTAAATGTATTGGCTCCTCACTAGTCACCCCAGGTGCATCATAAGTTAACCGTTTCACTGGTCTTATCACCCTGTCTCGTCTATTGAGAATCTCTGTTGCCGAAGTAAGGGGAACATCCTCTTGAGTGACGGATGGAGAGGCTTCCCTGGAGGGTCCCTCGGCTACTGGCGTAGGCCCCTGCACTCCTAGTTCTAACGCTGGAGGGTCCAAGGTGCCCAGGACATCCTCTACCTGTCTGTCCCCATTGTCCAATAACCTGTGTTTGTCATCACAGGGGGGTCTCATCAGCAGCACCGGGGTATCAGAAAGGGGCCTAAATAGTTCCGCCAATGGGTTTAGGGCGGAAAAGGGAGAACTCTCGTTTGGTTCAGCTGATCGAGACTGAAATCTTGTCTCCATCCCAGGATACACCAGGGTTGTGTCTTCCTCCTCAGACTCACTCTCAGATGTGCAGAATAGGGGTAAGTTAGCTGCAGGGGGCCCACTGTCTGTGTTGGATGGCGGCTTTGGTCTAGCACCTCTGTTCTGCCCGGCGGCCCTGCCGTGGCCCATCTCACAAGGGGTGCTTACCAATTCCCCCACAGGGAGCAAAAGGTTTCTATGCACCGTCTTTATTTGCCCTGGACCGTCTTCAGGTTTGATCTTGTAGACCGGCAGATCTCCCAGCTTTTCCATCACCAGGTAAGGTATTGCCTTCCATCTGTCAGCTATCTTGTGTTTGCCAGCAATACCCAAATTTCGCAGCAGGACTCTGTCCCCCGGCTGGAGCTCCTGCGAACGCACTCTAGCATCATATCGATGTTTGTTGCGGTCTGCGTTCTTCCGAGCCGCAGCGGTAGCTAAGCGATAAGCATCCCGCAGCTTTTCTCTTAGTCGGGATACATATTGCTGATGAGTTTCATAGCTATCTCCATCCTCTGATACACCAAAGCACAAGTCTATGGGTAATCTTGGTTCTCGCCCAAACATCAAGAGATATGGGGTGACTCCCGTAGCATCGTTCTTTGTGGCATTGTAGGCATGCACCAGAAATGCGACATGCTGGCTCCAGGTTGCCTTCTGCTCTGGTCGCAAAGTTCCCAACATATCTAATAGGGTTCGATTGAACCTCTCTGGCTGAGGATCACCTTGGGGGTGATAAGGCGTTGTCCTAGACTTTTTAATTCCTGCTATCTTCAGCACCTCCTTCAGAAGGTGACTCTCAAAATCCCGCCCCTGATCAGAGTGTATCCGAGCCGGGAATCCATAGACTGAGAAATATTTGTCCCACAATACTCGAGCAACGGTGGTGGCCCTCTGATCACGTGTGGGATATGCTTGTGCATACCGTGTAAAATGGTCAGTCACTACTAGAATGTTTCCAACATTCCTCTTGTCTACCTCTACAGACAAGAAATCAATGCATACCAACTCCAAAGGTTTGTTGCTGGTGATGTTCTTGAGATATGCAGCCCTCGTGGGCAGAGTTTTCCTTTGAACACATCGAGCGCAAGTCTCACATTTCCTGCGAACATCTTCAGCCATTCGGGGCCAATAGAACCTACTACGAATAAGTTCCAGGGTCCTCTCCATCCCTAAATGCCCAAAGTCATCATGCAGGGCCCTCATGGCCAGGGCTCTGTACTTTTTTGGCAGTACTAGTTGTGCTCGTTGTTTTTGTAAAGGGTCAGTGGTCATTCGGTGTAGCACTCCCTGAATCAGTTTTAGTTTGGTCCATTCTCTCAATAGTAGTTTACCCTCCGGGTTAGGTGGGACAACCGCAGTTGGGCTTCGCCCCTCCCTTTTGGCAAGTAGTGTATCACGAATGTCAATATCTTGCCGCTGGGCTTCTTGCCAGTCAGCCGCATTGAGCATGGGCAAAGGAGATTGGTCTAATGCAATATAGTTCACCGAAGCAGAAGGCATGCATTCAGGGGGCAGGCCCAAAGCTTCTGCAACACATCCCTGAAAGTCTTCACGGGCCTCTGGCTCTCGGCGACTCACACTGCAAATAGCTCTCACTCCATCTGTGGGTATCACAGCAACTTCTGGAGCCTGCGGACGCCTGGACAATGCATCTGCATCTACATTGCTTCTCCCTGATCGGTACTGAATGCTGAACTCATAGCTAGCCAAGGCGGCCACCCATCTCTGCCCTGTAGCATCCAGCTTAGCACTTGTTAACACATAAGTCAGTGGATTGTTATCTGTCCACACCTGGAACTGAGCACCATACAAGTAGTCTCGAAATTTCTCAGTGATGGCCCATTTCAAGGCCAAAAACTCCAGCTTGTGGGTGGGATAGCGAGTTTCACTATCAGACAATCCTCGGCTGGCAAAGGCTACAGGTTTACATTTGCCTTCCACTTCCTGGTACAGGACTGCTCCCAGACCCTCCAAACTGGCATCAGTATGCAGGATAAATGGTTTGCTTGGGTCAGCAAAAACTAGGACTGGAGCATGAGTTAGGCAAGTAATGATTTCTTGAAAAGCCCTTTCACATCTCTCATCCCACCGTGGCCCAAATGGTGCAAAGGGGCCATTGTGTCTCTGCACAGGAGGCTTTGGGGACCTCCCCTTATTCTTGGACTTAGATTTGTTCTTGCTGAACTGATGTCCCCTGGTAAGATCATTCAGAGGCTTTACAATCGTAGCATAGTTTTTCACAAATCTGCGGTAGTAGCCACTAAATCCAAGGAAGGTCTTGAGTTCTCTGTAGTTACTTGGACGTGGCCATGTAGTGAGTGCTTCTATTTTATCAGGATCAGTACTCACACCTTCTTGGGACACAATGTGACCCACATACTTCACTGAGGTTCTGCAGAACTGGCATTTGTCAATTGAAAGCTTCAGACCATAATCCTCCAACCTATCAAGCACTTTAAGAAGTCTTTCTTCATGCTCCTCTAAGGTTCTTCCAAACACAATCAGGTCATCCAAATAAACTAACACTTGCAGTAAATTCATGTCTCCCACAACTTTCTCCATGAGACGTTGAAAGGTGGCAGGTGCTCCAGAAATCCCTTGGGGCATGCGTTCAAACTCATAAAACCCTAATGGGCAGATGAAGGCTGTCTTCTCCTTATCTTCTTCTCCCAGAGGGATCTGGTAGTATCCACTTCGAAGATCCAACACAGAGAACCACTGGCTTCCCAGCAAACAGTCTAAGGCGTCTTGCACTCGAGGCATAGTGTACTGGTCGACCACAGTACGGCTGTTTAGGGTGCGGTAGTCAATACACATCCGGATTTTCCCATTCTTTTTGCGGACTACCACAATGGGTGAGGCGTATGGGCTGCGGGACTCTGTAATGATGCCATTCGCAGCCAGCTCCTGAAGATGATGTCGCACATCTTCCATCTCAGAGAGAGCAATCTTCCTAGATCTCTCCCTGAAAGGTCGAGAGTCATGTAGTCTGATATTGTGCTCTACTCCTTTTGCACATCCCACATCCCACTCATGCAGTGAGAACACCTTGGATCTTTCACAAAGTTTCTTCCTCAGGCGATCTTTCCAGTCCTCGGACACTGGTGAATCTCCAAAGTCAAACTTTGCTGGGTCTATTGCCGAAACTGGAGTTTCATACTGGGGTTTTACAATCGACTCAGGCTCAAAGAGGTCTGCTATCTTTTGTCCTTGCTTCACAAAAATATCACGACTCGTTTCATTAGCAATCAATATAGTCACCCTTTCCTGGGCTTCAGCAGGTAGGGTTATGACTCCACTGGGGACCAGCACTCCTTCAGGGAGCTCTCCTCCCATCGGCTGCTCTATCATTGCTAACGTCCTTTTACTGCCTTTCAGACAGGTACTCATGACAAGCACTTCTTGCTCCGTCCTTGCAGGCACTACTAAGGGGGTTGTGCCCGCGTACTTCAGTGCCCCAAGCGGTAGCTCAGATGTGTCCCTTTTAGCGCTCTCAATTTTCCTATAGGCTTCAGCACAAAGCGTATGGATCATCAGGGTATTCAGGTACTGGTCCCCAGCCCGCCTTCTGCAGTAATCCGCGAGTACCTTGAAGAGACTGGAGTTGGTCCCTATCAGCACAGACACATCAGAAGTCCCTTTAGGGTCAGGGCATATTAAGGCAGCTGTGTCTACCTCTTCTCTTACCCCAGCAACCTCCTCTGGGAATTCCAGGTGCACTATGACATACCCTTGATAGGGGTATTCATCCATGCTGAGGCCACATAGGCCAAGGCCAGTCAGTGGCTGTATAGGCAGGTGCCTAAGCATCTGTTGGTAGAATGACTGAAATATAATAGTCACTTGAGATCCAGTGTCAAGCACTGCTTTACACTCCACCCCTTCGATCCTCACCATGACCTCTGCTCGAGGCCCTATCAGTCCTGCAGGGATCCCAGCTGGACAGTCTTTTCTGGGGGAATCTTCAAATCCTGCAGACCTGGGGGGTCCCCGTCCCCAGACCCTCTGGCAGCTACCGGATCTCTCCCAACTGATCCTCAGCTTTCCATACACTAAGGAGGGGTTTTCTTCATTACGGCACTTGGCAGCACTGTGTCCATCCTGACCACATCGGTAGCAGAAGAATTGACCTTTCCCCCTTCGCCTGGGGGGATGGTGGCTCTAAGTGCGGGCTTCTCAATCGCCACAGTTTGAGGCTTCTTATTCCTAGAAGTCTTAACTCGGTCAACGGTACTTTGCAGCTCAGCTATCCGTTCCGTCAGGACCTGCATTTGTTGGGCAAGTTCCTCTCTGGTGCTCACCATCAGTACACTGGCCATTTGCAGTGGTGTTGTGCTGGCTGGCTCCGATGTTTGGGCTTCCCAAAACTCACTGGCAGCCTGCCTTTCTTCCTCCTCTCGGACCTCTTTTATCAGCTGGGAGTAACTTGGGGGATGTTCCCGTCGTTCTCTTAGCCGGAGATGAAGTAGAATCGGGTTCTGATACTGAGTTCCTCTTACAATTTGAGCCAGTCTGGTCTGATCCATCTGCTCAGCAGTCACTGCTCCCCTCATGACAGCTCTCTGAAGCAGTCTCTCCAGTCTCTGTATGTAGGCTGAAGCCTTCTCGCCCTTTTGTTGTCGGGAATTAAGGAACTTACAGTAGCTGTCTTCAGGGCCCTCTACGCTCCCAAAGTTGTGTTCAAGGGCCTCTAGGCAGTCCTTCACACTGACCCCAGGGTCAATGAGCTTCAGGGTGCGAATCACATCTAATGCTGGGCCGCCAAGGCTCTCTATAAGGCATCTTCGCTTTTCTGCATCTGGTACGGCCCACTCTTGCAGCATTTCAGTGGTATGCTCTAACCAGGGTTCAAACTCCTCCTCCCCAGCAAATAATCTTAACTTACGACAAGAGTCTGACTCAGCATGGGGAAGCACAACCTTTTCCAATATTTGCCCCAGAGCTTTTGTCCAATCATCAGCCGAGGCTGCAGCCTCTGAGCTAGAAGCTGCTGAGCCAGGGCCCAACAAACCTGACATATTAGCCATTATACAAACAGTAATTTCCTCAAAATATAAGCACAAACAAAAAAAAATATAAATTGTTTCCCAATGTAGTGGATCACTCAACAGGTGCTTGCGAGGGGTACTGACCCAGGCGATCCCGGACGAGCCCCCAAAAATGTAACCCTTCTGCCCGTCAGAGTTGGCAGCAACAAGGGCCGGGTTCAATATCTAGGGGTTCCATTCCAATAACACAATGCAAACCGGCTCGAGCCCCCACCCAGTGACCTGGGACCAATATATACCACCCCCGCTGGGCACCTCCAAGAGGCAATACTTCCCCTCTCGCAAGCACATAGTCTGAGTGTAGCAAAAGTCTTTTAATAACAGAGAGAAACAATGTGGCATTATGTTGGGGAAACACCACCAACAGGATTCATAACACAACCCATGAGCAAAAACAACCCCACCCCAGGCAAATTGGGGCATGCCCTTTTCCCTTTGGTTCTTGAGTCCAGCAACCCCAAATCACCCAAAGTCCCAAAAGTCCAATGCCCCAAAAGTCTCTGTCCCTGGTCAGGGCAGCCCCAGAGTTCGAAAGTTTATCGGCGGAGCTTTACCTCCCAATCTGGGTGGAAATGGGACAGGGGTAAGAGGCACCTTACGTGATCTGAAGCTGACCGCCCCATAGCTCCATAGCGGCGCTCCGCTCCGCCAGCCGCCCCACGAACTCCTTCGCTCAGCTGCGCTCCGCTCCGCCAGCCGCCCCACGAACTCCTTCACTCAGCTGCGCTCCGCTCCGCCAGCCGCCCCACGAACTCCTTCACTCAGCTCCACGGCCCACAAGCAGCTCCTGCCATCCACACACTGCTCCGCGTCGAACTGCTTCACCAGCCGTCCCGCAAATTGCTCCACAATATATCTTCAGGCTCCCCCACTACTTAACACAACACTCAGTGATTTCAGCTCTTAGGTGAATTCAGCTTATAGTAGGGGAGCCCCAGTGCTGGTGCACTGTCAGCCCAAAGTGAGCTCAGCAGCCTATAACTAGACTTCTAATGAAATCAAAATTAGCTCTGATATTCCACAGTGGAGAGAGGAGGAAGTGCAATCAGCATGTAAGGCCCTCACCAAGGGGCCCATGCCACCAAGTATTAATACTTGTCCCCAGCCTCTCTCCATTCACACAGTTTTGGAACCCATGACCCTTGCCTAGCGAGTGCTACTTAGTTGATGGTGAATCCCTCCATCATAACAAAAGGCCACGTACAGTTCCAAGCACAGTTCCCATAATCAGGGTAATAGCAATTTATTCTTCCTGCCCCAATAACAGAGACACTGGGGATCCCACAGCAGCCAAAGTGACCATTTGGGCAGCTATGGTCTCATTCTAGGCGTGGTGGGTGTGCCTATGCAAATGAGATCGGCCCCTGAAGTTCTTTTCCACAACTTGCCACACCTCACCACCAGATGTCAGGGTGGAGCTCATCCTGACACTGCTTACACTATGTAACTTATAACTTTTTTATTTTTCCCAGAAAGCATCAAGGAGAGCACTGCGGCGGAGCGCCGTCTGCAGCCGAGGATGGTTGAGAAGGAACTGAGGGACGGTGGGGGAGTGTGCGCTACAGGAGGTGCCAACAGCTGCACGAGACAACTCCTGTGCCACGCCCTTCCCCCGACTGAGTACTGCTGCGAAAAGTCTCTGATCTTCAGCGCAGGGACGCACCGACACCTAGAGTGGAGCATCCACAGGGACACACATCTCAAAGAAGAAGGAGACTTTTTTCCTCTGCTTTGCTTTGTCTCAGTGCAGTAGCACCTTCTGCTACCATTTCACTGGCATCAAGCACCATGAACATAATTCCTCCTGTTATTTCATCAGTATTTGCATCAACTCCAAGTAAGGATTTACCAGAGGTTGGAAAAGACCATTTAAGTTGCAGACAAAGGCTAAAATTTCTAAAATCATTCAGCTATAATATTTCTAAATTAGCGATCATCCAGAATCAAAACCCCAGCTCCAAATATCCTTAAGTTTGGGAGTGTTTGATATCAAGATCAGCTAAAAATTTTGCTGCTTCAGACAATCTCTACTTTAAATTGGAATGCAACTCTGTTCTCTGTTTTTACAATACCTAGCACAATGGGGTCCTGAGTTAGACTACTGAGCACTATGGCAGTATAAATAATAAATAATAATAATTCTAAAATGATTTGGCCGCAGGTCAAGGCTGTCCTCTGTAAAGTGTTTTAACCCACAAAGAAATTTCTTAACTTGATGTGTCTCATATCTATTATAGCTAATTGAGCAAAGAACAACAGGGGCTCAGACAAGCAGAGGCAAGTCATATATTTCCATCTGGTACATACTGTAGACAAGCTGCTAAACAATTGCCTCACTTCCTTTTACAGTGGACTGAGCTCAGGAAAAGGGCAATTATTTTCATGACAGCATCAGCACTTCTGCTATCCACACATTTATCAGCATCATTAAGCAGAACAGTGAACAAGCCACTTCTATGTTCCAGGTGATACATTTCCTACAAATACATATCGTATAGATATGGACCAGTCAAACAAATCAATATTCAACGCATATGTGGATCACTACCTAAGGTTTCACACTTGGCTTCTTCATTGACGAAATATCATAAATGCAACCCAGATTTCTGTCACAAGAATTACTTGATCCATTGGCTTAACCTGATAGTGCAGTATTTTCTTGGCAGTTAATGTTGTATTAGGCATAGGATTGCAGTAGGCATGGTTCACAAGGTTTACATTAGTGATGTGTATCTATGGTGTTATATACAAATATTAACAAAATAATCATATTGATGAAGATTGGTGAATCCCAAAAGGTTCATTGTTTATCTGAGGCATAACTGACTAGTACTCATTGATTTCATCCAGATTGGAAATACCAGGGGAGCAGCCTTTCTACCATATTTGGGTAAGAGATGGCCTCTAGGAACAAAACCTTCTCCTGGCCCAGCCTCCAACCAACCTCTGACCCCTTAGGGTGTCTACACAGCAATATAAGCCCAGGCTTGAGCCTGGGCTCAAGACTAACCCCACTTGTGTCCACACACCAATTGTGTTAACCTAGGGCTTGAATCTAGGGTCCCAGGACCCTGGAGGGCTGGACAGTCCGAACTCATATTCAGGTGGGACGTAGGCTCTGAGCCCTATTGCTTTCCTGTGTGCACATGGCTGCAGTTTGACTGGGGTCCTGGAAGTCCTCTGGATGTATCCCAGAGTTCCCTGTGGCAACTTCCTTAGTCCTCTCTATGCTGACAATCTGTAGTGCAGTCTACTGCACTCTATTGCAAAAGGAAGCAAAACCTCCCTATGCACAGCAGCTCAGATCAGTGTTAACCCACTGTCTGCCAGCATGCTATCAGAGAGACTGCCAGGTTTTCAGTGGAGACTGATCAGAAGAAGTTTTTTGCAAAGAGAGCTGCTCCCTGGTCACAAGAGCACAGCCAGATTTTGGTGCATACTGCCAGGATGCCCCTGCACACGCAGCCCCAGGGAGGGAGGAGGCGGCCCAGGAGCAAGGGCCAGAGAGTGCAGCGGGAACTAAGCGGCTGCCCTGCAGGGATGGAGAACAGCAGGGCTCCCAGCTCAGCACAGCTGGGGGAGGATGACCCCAAATTCCCCAGCAGCTCCCACTCCCTGCAGGACAGCCACCTGGCCCCTGCTCTATTCTCGCCCCTGCCCTCGGGACACTGTATGAAGTAGTGCCTGGGCAGTGTGCACTGGCAGGGTGGCGAGTGGGAGCCAGTCCCCAAAACTCCACAGCTTACATTGCTGTGTGGACATACCCTTAAAAATCTGGGCTGCTGGGACCTGGTGTCATTGTTTGGCTCATTACAAAGGTAGAGGTCATTTGCCCAATTTTAATCTAGATCTGAATGTTGATCCCTTCTTTCCGCAGAGTTCTTTCCTGTAGTTTTGGTTCGTATTCATCTCTAATTTCACTATTCCAGAAAGAAACCAGGAAAACTGCTAACGTTCAGAAGTGAAAAATTTTTCAGACCTGAGAGAAATTTAAGTTGAAGTTTTGGGTGAAGGCCCAGGTTGCTTCTTGTTCTAGTTAGGCACGGGTGAATGAGTTCTGATGAAATATTATCTAACATTGCAACTGATACAATGGTAGAATTTAAGGGTCTTTTCTTTCAATGCTAAAATAAATGATGAAACAAAAATAGGCTCTTGATTTTTTAATTTTTTTTTTGCTAGCCCTAAAAATAAGAAAACAAAAAGATGGCAAGATTTTCTTTAAGACAAAAAAGACATTGATAAGAATAGGAAGAGACAATTTGAGTGAACTGACACTGAAATTGTTAAGATTTGGACTGCTAAGATCCTTTTATAGATAACTGCTACAGCTTGCACCCAATTTGCGTAGTCCAAGAGTCAAAGGTGCCCATAATCTCCATTTATGCAACTATATATGGGGAGAAGAGATGCACCAAAAACAAGGCACGCAATCCCCACTAAATGTCCCAACCAAAAGGGCTCTGTGGAGCTGGTGTACCAGCAGTGGGTTATCTAATAGAGTGCACTATCCAGAAAAGTACACAGGAGGTTAATACAATTTAACCCCACCCCCAAACCCCCCTCACACACATATGCAGACAGCTCAAGATGGCAACCCCAGTGTCTCAAAATACTTACAAGGCTGTAAGCCATAGAAATCAGCATATCTCAGCAGTGGCTTGTATAAAACTTTTCTAAGTTCTCTTTATCCTACGTTCTCTGTGCCTATCGCTTGGTGTTTGTGTTTGTGTGGGAACAACTGCCATTTGCTGCCTCTACTGTTGCTACGGCATTTTTCAGCCTTGGTTTTATTCCATCAGGCTTGCTTCCTTCACAGTGAGCAGCCTGTAGCTGATCTTAGAACACTGATAAGGCTGATTCCCTTGCTGCTTGACACAGCTGTAAAGGTGTCTGACAATTCTGATGAACTTTGTGTGTGACTGTGTGAAAGGGTTGTGTTGGTCCAGCACAACTTTTATTTTGGGCAGTGGTTGTCATTAACATGTCTTCATTTAGCCACTGTGGTAACTGTTACTGTAATTATTTCCCATTCTAAGGGGTGTAACTTAAAAACCAAGTGGGCTAAATAGTGACTTTGTAAAATTCTGATTCATGGAATTAAAACAATGCCTAGATACTATGGTGTCAAGCAGAAATACAAGAAATAGTGAAAATTCATGATTATACACCTGATCCCTTAGCTTAATTTTAACTTTTAAAGTACTCATATTATATTTACTAACAAGCAAAACTCCTCAGTAAAGAATGTAGTTGTAAATCAAGTGGTGTTTTAAAAATTAAACTGTGAAGAAAAACTATGTCTTCATTGCTTTTTTAAAAGAATATGAAGGCACAAAATATCAAAAATGGCTTCTGATTTGGGTACACATTTTGAGGTACTTTATGTCTCAAGTGAACATCCAAAATTAGGGCATTTGAAATCGAAGGTCACTCCTCATAATCTGGGCTAAAATATTCTGTGGATGTGCCTCAATCTATAAATTTTTAATGAAAATACAAGGCAAAGGTTTCTGCCTCAAAAACTGCCAAGAAGGACTTTTCTTGGTGGTGAAAAATGCTTTTCATTTAGAAAGGGAAATTGGTGATTTGGTGAAATTTAAAAAATGACAACATTTGACAGAACCTGCCTTTACATCACAGTCAGGACTTGTCTACATGTATAGCGATGCAGTGGGGCAGCTGCACTGCTGTAGCGCTTTAGTGAAGATGCTACTACATGGACAGAAGAGCTTCTCCCATTGGCATAGTTAATCCACCTCTGCAAGAGGTGGTAGCTATGTTGACGGGAGGTCTTCTCCTGTCAACGTAGCACCATCTCTACCGGGAGTTAGGCTGGTATAACTAGGTTGCTTAAGGGGGTGGATTTTTCACACACCGAGCAACATAGTTATACCGACGTAAGTTTGTAGTTTAGACTTGGCCTAAGTTTTGTGAAGAATTGCTCTGTTTTCAAGTCAGAACGCTTTATAACATAAAAGTACTACTGAAGTCAGACTGTACCTGGAAACGCAAAGCACCAATGGAAATCTCAACCCACTCCTCTTCTTCAAAAGACACTGTTGCACTGATCACAATGTTGGCACGGAAGCGCTGAATTAGTTCCTCAGTTTGTAATGGCTCCTCCAGTCTGTCCCAAAGATTCACAGAGCAGAAGAAAATAAACCATACTAATTAGCCTGCATTAATTATTGACTCACTTAGACTATCCAGTTGCTGGTCTTATTCAATAAGATTTTTCTTCTACACAATTGTTAAGAACATGTTTAAAATGCAATATTATTACAGACGTTATGACAAAGGGACAGGTATTTGAATACAAATTGTAGTCTGCTAGGAGGCATTTTGAGAGGTGTAAACTAGAACAAAAAGGGTAGATATAGAAATAGGTGGTACTGCAAGGATAAATATGCACACCAGGGAAGGATCACTGTAATTTAATTTCAGCATTAGCTACTATATTGAAGGGCCGTAGTACAGCATTTGTGGATCTTTTGGGTAACTGATCAAATAATTGGTTAAATCTAACTAAAGAGGAAACAGAACGAATACAGGGGGAAACTCAGAGGACATTCAGTGGCCTGTGAAAGCAACAAGACCAGTAAGAGAATGTTGTGAGAGAGAACTTATCCCTGACATTTTTTGGAATGCATCAGATTGCACCAAATGGCAGACATAAAAAAAAAAAAAATCCACAGGTGAAGATTTCCACACCTCCCTACGAAGTGTTTTATTTGCCAGCGTATGGATGTGTGAGTGTGTTGCGTTTGAGTGCATGTGCAAACGTGTGTATGTGAGAGAGAGAGAGTGGCAGATAGCATATAGCATAGAAATTTCACAGAGCTGGCTATAACCTGGAAATCTCACTCCTCTCTTTCATTTTTAAAGTGGAAACTTTGCTAGTGGAAAGAACAGGCCAGCCTTAGGGTTTTCAGAGAATGCTCTCTCAAGTGCTCCACCACTCCTAAGCATATGAGGGCCATTTAATTTTGTCTAAGCTCAGATGTACATGAACTACTTCAAAAGACACCACCATCTGAGACCTGAGGAGTTTTAACTGTCACCCAAAATAGAGACAGAAGCCTGGAGATACAGAGGGGTTTCTCTTTTCGAAAAATATTTTAGGAAAATATTAAAAAATATTTTAAATTGTTTTGTATTTTAATTAAAATGGTGGAAAACTGTGTAAAAAACTTCTACAAAAATTGTTAGCTTCAAGCAATTATCTTGGTAAAATTGATGTGTGTTTGTTTTTAAAAAATGAGCTTGTCTGGTTCAAAGTAGCATGGCTTTTCCTTTAGGAGACAAATGTGAATACTAATAAACATGTGTATGTAGATTTTCACACCAAATCACACAACCTGGCCCCAACATTACCAAAACCTAGATGTCTTACTGTATTGCAGAGAGTCTAGGGATTAGTTGTTGGGGGGCAAAATTCTCCATAGTAATACTACAGCACATCCCACACTCTTTTTAATAACTTCAGCATATGAGAGTCAATAAAAATTGACAACTGGGCTACTGATAGTTTATAAGGGAAGAAATTAGTGTGTCATAAATAAGCAATCATTTTACATAGGTTTCTTCCCTGTGTTTGGGATGGGGCATGAATGGGGGCATGGAGTGAAGGAACATTTACATTTTAAAAGTGTGGAAGTATATACACTTTGTCAGAGCCAGCTTTCGGTATGGACGGGATGTGCTATTTATTGCACATTAAGGCCCTGCACAACACAGGGTCTTGGTGCTGGACCGGAGAAAGCAATAAATCTTGTTGCTGCCAGTGTTTCCAGTTTCTGGAATTAGAAAATAATCTATCTTTTGCTTTGATAGTTGTGGCTGTCCCTAGGGGACAGTGCTCCTCCACTTAATAGCATATGCTCCTGATGATTCTTTGAGGATCACCATCTCTCTTGATCTTCTTTTGAAGCCCATACATTTAGAAAGGAGTGGCTATATGTAGAACTGTCAGTGGAGAGGGTGTGGGGGAATTCTAGCAGTGGAGAGGGATTGCACTTGTCACTGCACTAGAGGGGAAGGTTTCATTAGATGGGAGAAGGCAAACAGGAGAATTGTTATTGGGGATGCAGAAGGGATGGGGAAGGGCTGGCATTAGGGTCAGGCTGACGTACTCATCACTTGGAGGAGGGGGAAAATTTGGCATGGGACCAATAAACTTGAACAGTTATAGATATTTATTTCTAAAGAAGAAAAGTGTATTCACTGAGTTACACAGTAACTTCATTAACTCTGCTTAATGCTCCATAAAATGCAACAGATCTATGGTTCTTATTTGTTGTCCCTGTCTCATTAGAGATGGGACCATGGCATAGGAGTGGGTTGTATGTCCTGCTTAGGAAATGCTGAACAATCCAGGGAATATGGGTGTCTTACCAAGTGCATGGGGGCCATCCCAATAATTAGTGCACACTAAAGTATTTGCAACTACAAGAAATATAGTTTAGTGCCAGACAGAAGCTGGGTTTTAGGAATATTCAGATCTAGGTTTCCATTTTGGCCAATTAGAAATCCAGAGGTTGGATCCAGAATCTTAGTTCAGGTCTACCTCTCTTATTACATTTATTTAATAAACAAAACTAAAAATAATTATGTGCATCTTCAAGTGCATATTTCAACCAAAAAACTTGAGTGTTAGGTCAGACAATGGCATTTTTTGTCCCTCTTCAGGGAGGGAGTCAGCAACAATAACACCAGAGAGATGGATGCCTCTGCAGGGATATGATTCTGCAGCATTTTGTTACATTCTTATTTTTAATTAAATTGCAGTTACTGTTTTAGATCTCCTCCCTAGAGCTGACTGCAAAGTGGAAGATTCATTTTTACATTGGAAAGATAAAAACAAAGAAAACTATTAAAACTGAATTGAAAACTTAAAGTGTCTATAAAGTATAACCAATTTTCATCAAATAAAACAACCCTATATGTAAAGAAACTAATTACTGTTTCCCAGGGGGAAAAATAATTTTAATACAGACTTCGCAGGTATAGGTTTTTGAAAATAAATCCTGCAGTTCAGTATTTCGAAAGTTACCATCCAGTGATTTAGGAGTAGCTACAGAGTGGTGCTGCACCCTTGGGCTAAAATTCTCTTCTCAGCACCCTTATAAAGTTGCTCTGCATGGTGGAATGGGGGGGCGGGGGGAATTCTTCCAGCCTATGCTGGTCAACAAGGAAAGAGAGAGGGAGTTCTGTGCATAGGAAGCGGGAGGCTTGTTAGGAAGAAAGGCAGGGAGGTGGGAAAGGGGAGGAAATGAGAACAACGAAGTAGCGTGGGGCAGTGCTGGGCAGAGGCTTGAATTGAAGGAAGATTGAATTTGAAGTGCGACTTAGGGAGGAAAGCTAGTCCTAGTGATATACTGTAAATAAGAAACCAACAATATTAGCTTTTAGCATTTAGATTCTAAGGGTCTTGTGATTGACGGAATGCTTGGTTTTTTGTTTTTATTCCCCATTTTTGTAAGAATATAGCAACATTCAATTAAGAACAAATGACAAAATAACTCTTTTGCGCTGAACATTTAGCTTTCCAGTAAAGAGACAAAGACTTTCAAAGGGTATTAAGAAATGTTATGTTTTCAGTTTAACATGTGATCCTTCAAGAGACTTATCTTGTGCAGTCTTGCATCCTAGATGAGAAATCTAATTAATATCTTGTTCCCAGCAATTGGAGTGACTTGTTGCCTGAACCTTAAAACATATTGTGAACTTAGATGTTGGTATGTTTCTAACAGATTTCTGCAGACAGATTTTTTGACAAGAAAATGGGTTGCATTTTTCTGTAGGTTACTGACAGATAGATTAGGTTCAGTCATTTAACCTGAACTTTCAGATCAGTAGCTGAGTATGATTGTGGTAAATGTTAATATAGCAGTTTGCGATTTACATTTGTAAAGGACACAATTTTAATTGCAATTCATCCATTGACTTCTGCAAACAGCTGAAATTGTTTTCAAAGAAATAAAGAAAGAAGAAATAAGAAATAAGAAAGAAGGAAAACACAGACTCCTGGTAATGACATTTTGTCAACAATTCATCATTTTCATAGATTTACAGAGGAAGAAAAAAGTGCTGAACCAAATCCTTAAGTCTTTGGCCTATATTTTCCCACTGATTTTTAGACAGAATTCCTACTTAAACTAATTAATACTCTGAGTCAGGTCTTCTGCATAAAGGGACCCTCATTATTCAGCTTTTATTCATTCCTTACTCTGGCCAAACTCTTACTGAGGTCACTGACTGCTTGATCAGAATAAGGATTCAGTAGAAACAGCTTTAGGGTTTGACCTGATGAAACCCTGTGAAAAATAAATGGTAAATTTGGAAATTATAACCGACATGTATGTGAGATCTACTGATTGGTTTTACACATATATTTAAAAAAAAACAATAAAAAATGCATGGCTTTAACATATGTGCCAAATTCCAGTGGTCAATCACATACTGATTTCTGATTAGTTTCAGCCTTCTCCCTCCAGTTGCTTTGAATGACACCTTTACATGTCTGCAAGCCGCCTAGCAGGCTGTTAGTATGTCATTAATAATAACAATATAAAAATATAGATGAGAGAAATGGCTACTGCATTTTCCTGGCCCACAGATTCTCTCTTGTCCATTATGAATAAGTATGAACCCTAATAATCCTAGAGTGGGCTCCATTAAATAATGCTGCAGTAATTTAAATTTATGGTGGATTTTCTGACATTTTCCATTCTTAGGGCCAGACTGTGCTATTAAGACACAGTACTGAGCACTGGGGCAGTGTGAAGCTTCACCAGCAAAGGGGAGCTTTTCTCAGTGTGGCAGGCAGTTCCATTGGCTGATGTGGTGGGAAGGGATAGGACCATGCTTTGTCCTGCACTGATTCAAAGTCTGAAAAGTAAAAATCTCAAATTTCTCAACGGTAAATTGGTATTTATTTCTTATGACAGGATTCTGGATGCCCACACCACAGACTGAGAGGGGACATGATAACAGTTTTCAAGTACATAAAAGGTTGGAGGGAGAAAATTGTTCTTCTTAAGATCTGAGGATAGGACAAGAAGCAATGGGCTTAAATTGCAGCAAGGGCGGTTTAGGTTGGACATTAGGAAAAACTTCCTAACTGTCAGCGTGGTTAAGCACTGGAATAAATTGCCTAGGGAGGTTGTGGAATCTCCATCACTGGGGATTTTAAAGAGCAGGTTGGACAAACACCTGTCAGGGATGGTCTAGATAATACTTAGTCCTGCCTTGAGAGTAGGGGACTGGACTAGATGACCTCTCGAGGTCCCTTCCACTTCTGTGATTATATGATTCTATAAAAAGGCTACCTCATCAGAGGGGGCTCTTACCTTTCAGTAATTTGCTCTTTCAGTTGTAAAATACTTGCTGTATTTATCAGGAGATATTGTGCTTCATTCACAAGAGAAAGCGAGACTGTTGTAGCCTGACCTAAAATCAATACAGCATTATAAAATGATTGTTAGAAACAATGACTATCATACTGGTAACTACCCCCACCCCTCACCCCAATGACCTTATCCGTTTTAATTAAAGAAATTATTCATTAGACTTCAGTTGCTAAGGAAAGATTCTATCCTATTAAGTTTAGAAGCATGGATCCTCTCAGACTCAGGGATGCAATCTATTTTAGAATCGAGATAAAGCTGAGAAGATACCCCCCCCCATTTTTATGGAATAATTTTATAATTGTAATCAATATATATGGATTTTCTAAACATTCTTCTCAATTTATTCTGTTCAGGAAGGAATTTCAGCATAAGGATATTTTCAATATTAATAGATTTTTCATGTTTCTAATTGTTATAACATTTTCAGACGGAAAAGTGATGGGATAACAAAAACATAGATCTATAAAGTTTCCCTATATGCAACAAGACAGAGGAATAGCGTAGCAGAGTATGAGCATATATGTACCCTTTGCTGCCTATTGGATTTAATATCTCAAGACTTCTCCCACATCTCTTCATTGAGGGGATTTTTCACTCAGCATAAAGTATGTGAGTCATGCTAATATTTTAATATGCTGAGCTGGAGTATATATTTTCTAATAACCATGCCAAATTGATATACCTTTTTCATGTTTCTGATTTGCATTTCTTTTGAAGTCTGAACTCTGCCTGATCAGGTGACACTGGCGACCAAGTAATTCAGAGAACCATTCTGCTATTCTTTCTCCACAGTCATATGTTTGTACTCTATCAAGAGGGGGAGAGAAGTGATTAGTATTAATTTAAGCAATAATCTGACTGCTAAAAACTTCATTTGCAAAACTAAGGACAGCTGGTGGAGATATTTAATCAGATATTTGCTCTGCCTGTTTCAATCCACAATGCAGCATCCATTATAACACTAATGAACGAAACAGCTGAGATGTGAAGTACTATTATGCACAAATATATTTCCCAAATTTGCTGGAATTCTGTCAATCTTGACTTCATTATTGATGAGACATAATTCAGTTTTATATAACTTACGGTGGGATAGAAAGTCTGTATAATTATAAAAAATCATGGCACTGGCTCTGAGACACAGTAATCCATGTATGACAAACTAAAAATGACCCTTTTTTTCAATCACAGTACTTGCAAATACTTATAAACATATGGCTAGTAATGCTGTCCTCTCTATGGCCCCAATCCTGTCAACATTTATGTGCATGAGTAATTTTATGCAAGTATGTAGTCTGACCATGTCTATGAAACCTAGATAGATCTCTAACATGAGTAGTCCCATAATGTGTATAATGTTACTCACATACATGTATAGAGGATTGGGGCCCGGATTAGAATTTTCCAAACACCTGAACTTTTGAAAGCAACCAAGTCTATCTAGAATTATGCATCTCTTTGCCATCCCACCAGCTGTTACACAAGAGTTACAGAAACCTCATTCTTCTGATGGATCTGGACTAAATGTATTTGTCTAACAATGACATCTAATTAATCTATATCGATCAGCGTTCTCAAGTGTTTTCATAGCACAGACTACATCATAGCACTGCCCTTCCCATTCACTGTCACACAGCTTCCCTATAGCAACAACAGCAATTGCATATATGGAAAAATAATGTTAGGACAATATTTAATCACAGTCTCTTTTAATGCAATATTATTGATGGAAATATGGAGGAAAGCGAGCACCAAGAGTGAACAGTCAGTTTTCTGTGGACCATTATGTGGAAGCTTCTGTTCTAAATGAATGTAGCACATCTTCTTCAGTGCGCTATACATATGCATTTAAAAGGGGGTCAAAACTGGGTAAAACGTTTAAGGGATAGGTTGATTAATTATCATTATTGTTGTTTGTATTAGGTAGGTGTTATAATAACACAAATAAGAAAATAAAATAATAATAGGAAGAAATTATTAGGGGAGCCTCCATTGTGTTGTAAATTGTTCAAATAAAAAGCTTCTTAATCCCAGTATTTTAGCCAAGAAAGGTGTTTTAAGGGAGTTTGAATGTTTTTGGTTTTGTAACTCAGTGGCACAATCACAGCTGCCTTTACTCCTGTCCCCTGGAGCCAGACAGTAAGAATTTTTTAAATGATCCATCAGTTACAGTGTTGCCCGCTGCCTAATTCAATCCATGTTCTTAGTACATAAACTAACAGCAATGGAAACAAGATGGTAGCTTGAAAGGTTGCTCCTATCAAATGGTTCCTTTAGTACTAATTCCACGATGGTATTCTTCACGGTTGGTGGACAGATTTTCTCCTTCACCTGTAGTTCTGATAATTAATCATAGAATGGCTTCTGGATTCTCTCTCACAAGTCAAAAAGGCCATGGAGACACCCTGTTAACCATTAGTGCCCTCATGACTACGGGGAGAATTATTGGAAGGAGGATGGCAGTGTGTTTTTGGTCCTGTGATCGGCTTGCTGTTTCTTCTATCAAGAAAGATGATTTTGAATGCAGATGATCTACTTTGTGAAATAAAAAATAGTCACCACAGCAAAAGATGCTAAATTCTGGGATGCAGTTTGTCTTTGTAAAAGATATGCACACTCAATTGAATTACATTGATATAATGCCAATATAAGTGAGATCAGAAGTAGGACTCCTATCTCTTTTCAGCTGATGTCTGGAATTCTGAAGAACATACTGAAAGAAAAGATTTTAGCCAAAACAGGTAAAAATTATTGAGCCATCAATATCAATTCTCTTCCTTGTTCTTTTACACAATTTACTTGAATCCTGATTTTACTACAACTTTCAAGCTCTGGCCTAATTATATCCCACTCCCCCACGCCCCATAATGGGGTCCTTTTGCTGTTTTCTGTACACATCAAAGTCAGATGACTGCTTTGCTATATATAGTTAAGGGTCTGTCACAGAGCTGTGAAAAAAATCTCACTATTTGTGAAAACAGTGAAAAATCAGTTCATGAGGGTGAAACATTTGTCATGTTTACTTGAATATTTCATGTTTTCTGATGTCTTAAGGCAGAGGTATGTGAAGGTCAAAATTGCCTTTCATCTTAGCACACGGCCTGTGACTCATTTCTATCTTCACAAGCACACATGATTGTTATTTAAACCAGTAAACAGCTATGACATTCGTACAGTAAATTCTTGTCATGACTTCTTTTCCTGATTCACAATGAATGCAAGCAATTCCTTAGATTTTCAAACTCAGTTTTGAAAATGTACTCATAAGTGCAGTACTAACTTCTGTATCCTCAACAGCCCCAGTGGCAGGGAGAAAGAGGCTAAGGCCAACACACAAGGCTGCTGAAGTATGGTGGGGTGTGGAGAGTTCGTTTACACAAATTCTTTTCCTTGCTCAAACTCCTCCTGCCCGCAGAGCAACTAAAAGCCCCCTTCCTGATCTTCTGTGCTTTATATGGTCTGTTGGGGCTTACATTCGCCTTACTACTGCATAAACATGTCTCAAAATGTGGCCCTCTTTTATTAGATAGCTAAAGTATTTTACACCACACAGTGGCTGAGATGAAAAGCTACAGCTATATTGTATTATAGTATTTCATCGAAGGTCACTGTGTAGTTTCTGTATTCTGAGTCTGCGTGCTCTCAAATTGCTTTCCCATATTGTCTAAACATTTTCAGAGTGAAGCCCATTGTCTCTTCAAGATCCCTGTCAAAGTCCTTCTGCTGTAGTTCAATTCCATTTATTTTGTTCGTGTGTTTATTTTGCTTGAGTATTACTTTACATTTGTCAACATTACATTTCATTTGGCGCATGTCAGCCAATTTATAAAGCGGGCCCTAATTCTTCCAAATTTTACCTGCTGTGTGTCTTGTGTTCACTACTCATACCACTATTGTGTCATCAACAAATTTAGCTTCAGTACTTTACAGCTGGTCCCTCCAGATAGGTAATTTATAGACTGAAAAACAAGGACAGCCAAAGTCTGAATATTGATTCCAGTGGGATGCCACTTACATTCCCCCACAACAAGCTGAATTCACTTTGTTTTGCTTTTTAACCAGTTCTTTGTCTTTTGCTACCATTTATGCTTTCCTTGGCCTTCTTGGTTTGGACCCAGCTTGTGTAGACATACCCGTGCAAGCTCTGCTCAAGTTAGTGCACTGAAAATAACAGTGTAGCCAGGGTAGAATGGGCGGCAGCTCAGGCTAGCAGACAGAGTACATACTGTGGGGGTCTGAGCAGGTATGAGCTCAGGTGGATAGTCTGAGCTGCTGTCCATGCTACCCTGGCTATGATGTTATTTTTAGTGCACTAGTTCAAGCAGAACTAGCTCAGGTTCATCTATGCAAGCTGGGAATCACACCTCCCAGCTCAAATGTAGACATACCCAAGGAACTCCTTCTGGTGACTGTACAATAGATTTGGGCCACATGTTTTTCCCAGCTATATCAACATAAATCCAGATTAATTCCACTGAAGTTAATTTACACTGGTATAATTGAAAGCAGAATTTGTCTAGGACAGTCTGTCCTCATGTAAAGTTTCTATTGATTTCAAGCATTTCTTCTGAGTTGGAACTATGGCCAGTCCAGTGACTTTACCCCAGACCTCCCCAGTTAGAACATAAAAATGGCCACACTGGGTCAGACCAATGGTCCATCTAGCCCAGTATCCTGTCTCCCAAGAGTGGCCAATGCCAGCTTCTTCAAAGGGAATGAACAGAACAGGCAATCATTGAGTGATCCATCCCCTGTCATCCACTCCCGGCTTTGCTGCAGAAATGTGGTGCCAATCTCAATGTATGAGATACACCGGGAATAAAGTTACTAAAAGCTGAAATTATATAACAGAAACAGGAAGCCTAGTAAGGCTGATATTGCAACCATGTATCCAGTTCTGGTGGATGTAGAAAAGAGCCACAAAAATGATTTGAGGAGGAAATGCCTTAAAGTGAGAAATTGAAAGAGATCAATCTGTTTAGTTTATAAAAATGCAGATTGAGTGGTGACTTTATTACAGTATGTAAGTACCTTCAGAGAGTACTAAAGGGCTCTTTAATCTAGCAGAGTAAGGCATAACAGGAACCAATGTCTGGAAGCTAAAATCAGATAAATTCAAAGAAAAAATGAAGTACACATTTTTAACAGTGGGAGTGATTAACCACAGGAACACACTACCAAGGGAAGGGGTGCATTCTCCATCTTGAAATCTACAGATCAAGACTGGATGCCTTTCTGGAAGATATGCTTTAGTCAAACACAAGTTATTTGTCTTAATACAGGGTAACTGTATGAAATGCCATGACTTGCAATATACACAGGACAGACTAGATCTAAATTCCTTAAATTCTGTGACTCTGTGAATCTATGGAAGATCCCAATGAAGTCCATGGGTGCTGTTAGCATTTGGCACCTTTGAAAATCAGGCTACCTTCATTTAGCAGGTTTACTAGGTCTTTATCTGTATTTTTTTTTCATATGGTGCATTTCATCATAACATCTGAGTGCCAACATACTTTAGTGGAATAGCATCACAACACACATGCGCATTGAGGAAACCAAGGCACGAAGAGCTAAAGTGACTTGCCCAAAGCACAAGATGTCCAGCAGAGGTGGGACCAGAACGCAGATTTTCATTTAGAGTCCAGTGACTTTACCACATGGTCATCTTGCCTCTCTGTTAACCATTGTGAAACCGGTCTTAAGATATGGTCAATTATCATTATTTATTCTTGGATTGCTCAGTAAACTGGGTGCAAGTAAACACTATGCATTTTAATAAGCCTAAATGGAAAGGTATACATCTAGGAATAAAGGATGTAGGCTGTACTTCTGGGATGGGAGACGGTATCCTTGGAAGCAGTGACTCTGAAAAAGATTTGGGTCCTGGTGGATAATCAGCTAAACATGAGCTGCCAGTGCAATGCTATGGCCAAAAGGGCTAATGCACTACTTGGATGCATAAAAAGGAGAATGTTGAGGAGGAGCGGAGAGGTTATTTTACATCTGTATTTGGCACTGGTGCAACTGCTGCTAGAATACTGTGTCCAGTTCTGGTGTCCACATTGAAGAAGGGTGTTGATAAATTGGAAAGGGTACAGAGAAGAGCCATGAGAATAAATACAGGATTAGAAAACATGGCTTATAGTGACAGACTCAAAGAGCTCAATTTGTTTTGTTTAATGAAGAGAAGGTTAAGGGATGACTTGATCACAGTTTATAAATATGGAGGAGAAATTTTTGATAATATAATCTTCAAGCTATACAAATGTATAACATAATTCAATGGCTGGAAATGAAAGCTAGACAAATTCAGACTGGAAACAAGGTATACATCTTTAACAGTGAGCGTAATTAACCTCTAGAACAATTTACCAAGGGTCACGCTGGATGCTCTATCACTCACCATTTTTAAATCAAGATGGATGTTTTTCTAAAAGATCTGCTCTATGAATTATTTTGGGGAAGTTCTATGGCCTCTGTTACTCAAGAGGTCAGACTAGCTGATCACAATGGTCCCTCCTGGCCTAGAATCTATGAGTGTCTTGGATTTCATTGCCCTCCTTATTTGTTTAATGGAGCTACTTTTTAACATACATTCTTTCTCTCTGTTATTTCCAGTATTACCCTTATTCCCTTTGGCTACCATTCACTCATTCTGCTTTTTCTGTTACCCGTATCTATTACCTGATAGCCCTAATTGACACTGTATTCTTGTTTGGTTCCTTCCCTGCTTTGCCATTTCCACTGCAGGCTTCTGTGCCCCTGAGAACTTTGAGCAGCCTCTCATGAAAATTTCCCTTTTCAGACAGTTAAAAAAAAATGCAGCCAATGACATTGAGACAGGCTATGATGGTATTACTGCGAAAGAAATGCAGAGAGAGCAAGGCAATCAAGTATATTTTAAAAGCAGGGTCTACTAAAGATGGGCTAACCTCGGGAAAGATAAGGTTGAGTCAACACTAAGGGAAATTGGACAGATGGTTAGAACAAATGACTTTTGGGTGGTTTCCGCTATCCAGACATTTTTTGGGAAAAATATGCTGCCAAAGAAAAGTCCTTTTTTATTACTTTAATTTAGTGGAGGATACTTTCCTAATACAAAGGGTAGAAAAGCAAAAATGTGTGTGTATTATACATGATATAG
This sequence comes from Lepidochelys olivacea, assembly GCF_965140295.1. NCBI lineage: Eukaryota > Metazoa > Chordata > Testudines > Cheloniidae > Lepidochelys > Lepidochelys olivacea. The sequence goes on along the minus strand of NC_140412.1, from coordinate 160,778,687 downwards.
ACATACCTTACGCATTCCATTTAGACTATTCACGAAAGCAAACTTCATGATAAATTGATTAAACATAAGAGAAACTGAAGTGAATTGGCCATAAACTAACTGAGTCTAGAAACACCAGGTAAACAAACTGTGGCAAAATACCTTGTTCGCCTCAGCAGGCTCAGTCCTTTTTAGCCTCGGAGACTCAGGTTTGGGGCAAGGCGAATCCTTATAGGTGGCACAGGGTCCTGCTACTCCTGTCCTCAGTCAGTCCCTTGTGCGGTTTTCCTTCCCTTCTGGGGAGCGAGTGCAGCCTCCCTGCTGGGAAGGTCTGGTGTCTTGCTGCAAAGAGCCTACTAGCAGCTTCCCTGCTCCTCTCACTCCCTCACTCTCCCCCTCCTTCCACCCAGGGGAGGGTTTAAAAAGGTCCCAAGTAGTTGGAGTCAGCTGAACCTAATTGGTTCCCTAGCAACCCCTTTTCCAGTTGAACCTTATTGCCCCGGGGTTCTCTCTCCTCAGTGGATAGAGAGGGGCCTTTTAATTCCCTGGGACTAATTAATACCCCCCTTTTGTAGCTGTTTGTCCTGGGTTTACCACAAAACCAAAATGTTAAACTATGACATAGGGCCAAAACCTCCCTGCTGCCGTGGGGTGTGCACTAGGGGGAAAGAGGGAGAAAAGAGCCTCTTCTCTCCTTAGCAGCAGTGGGGCAGCATTCCAATCTGGCACGCAAGAAGTTGCCAACTGGGGGACATGCTAACCACCATCATGACCCCATAGGAGGGCGTTCAGGTCCAATGACAACTTATTGCTGTTTTGGGAAGCAAGTGCTAGAGGGGTAGAGAAAATAAACTTGTACCAAAGAAAATATCAGAAAAATCTTGGAATTCCTGCAGTGCTCAGGGCCTGACGGAAGGTTAGTGTGGGTCCAGTCTTTAAAGAGGGAAGTACAGTAATTGTGGTATGTACATGTATGACCTCTAGGCTGGACTTCAGAACTCTGAAAAATATCTGAAAACTTATAAAATAACTGTACCATGGACAAATTAAGAGAGGAAGCAGAGTGCAGTAAATAACTGTCGGTGAAGCACAAGTTACTCAAATCACTTTAATCAAATGGCTTCTTTGGACATATCAACAGACTTGGTGGGTAAGTGGAATGCAGTAGATAATGAACATGGATGTCAGCAAGTCATTCAGTACAGAGCTACTCAGAAAACTGATGTTGGAGAAATATTTGTTTTATGGATCATCATACCACATGATGGATAAACACTTGGCTCACAAATCGGAAACAGAGTTATTAATAATAGCGGTGTTATATCTTATTGAAAGACAATGCATCAAACGATGTACTGCAGGGAGTTGGTGCTAATGTTATTCAACATATTTACTAATAATTTTTCAAAGAAGTATAACTGAATACTGAGCAACATTGGTGCTCAAAATAAGATTAGGAGTTCTTGTAAATATGGAAAATTTATTTTAAAAATCAGCTGGGTCTAGAAAATTTGAGACAATGCAATGGGAAAAGTTACTAACATCAGCACAGGTGAGTAATTTAACAGAAACGGTATATGCCAAGTTGGGGCAGCCACATAGCATGTGAAAACGTACAGGACACTTGCACATTTTTCTTATTGATAGTTTTCTGATGGCAAACCAGGCAAAGATCTTTCCTAACTTATGGGCTGCAAAATCCTCTAAACCTGATTTTGATTTGTTTTATCAGACCTGCTTTGTGTGCTACATTTTCCACAGAAGTCTAATCCACTCTGCTGTTTGTTTCATTCCATCACTGAACTTTTTTTCTTCTCTTCTTGTTTTATTTTGTTTATGCGGATATCTTCTAGACTCTCACATAACCCTTGAACTTGCATTCCAATTATGGTCATCCTGAGCTGTCCCTGCAAAAGGTCATCAGCTTAGAACCTTCTAGGGTACCTGTTCTCACTCACCTGTGTGCACAAACTTTGCTCTGACCAATCTGAATCTCTCTTCCGGTGTTTTCCTCTAGAGGCACGGATATGGGGTCCATTCCTTTATGTATCAAGAACAAATTATAAGAATTAAGTATTTGGGCAGAATCATATGTTATGAAAAAAAAGTACATATTCTCTGACTGTTTAGGACCACAGCAGTCACACAAATTCTGTTCGCTTTTTGACAGAGTTATATTCTCTGCCTGCAGGTGGCTCCAAATGATAATGCAAGAACAAAGGCTTTGGATGACCTTGGTACCCAAACCACATTAACTAATATACAATTTCAGCTTTTAGTAACTTTATTCCCTGTGTATCTTTTACATGGAGATTGGCACAAAATTTCTGCAGCAATCATGGCTGTTGTTGAAAGGACAGGCTTATCATAGCTCTACTATCCCTAGTAAATCAGGATATGAGTATAGCCATTCTTAGCGAGAGAGAATGGAAATAAACACATTTTAAAAAGAGAAACATAGTGTTCAAAAATGAAATATGTTTCACAAACTACTTAGCTGTGTAAAGGGGCATACATAATCTTTGAATTTAAACAGTATGATAAAGCTCAATGGGCTGAGAGGAGGGCCATGCTATACTGATTTATGAAACAGAAAAAAACCCATACAGCACTGCTCTTTGTTAATTGAAAACAATAATCTTAAATGGCCAACAAAGCATTTTACTATCAGGCTGCAGTGAACCCTAATGCTCTCCATATACACTTCCACATAAAGCAGAAAAGACTCTGATCTCATGTACACTTGCTTTACATCAATGGACTTTGATTTCACTGAAGTTACTTCTGATTTAGGCCAGTGAAAATAAAGCGAGAATCGGATTTGTTTGATTTTATTTTGAAGAGTAAGGAAGTTTAACTCAGTTTCACCATGCCACAATTCTGTTCTACGTACACGATTTCAAAAGAGAAAGGTTTATGGTATTTGTTAACTTCAGTATCATCCCAAACTCGACTGACTGGTGGTATTGCTGTAACACAGAATGATAAAGATGATAAGAGAACAGAAGAGCTGCCATGCTGGGTCAGACCATGGTCCATCTTGCCCAGCATCCTGTTTCCCGTACCAGTGATTCAGGGGGAGTGTACAGAACAGAGCAATTAGGGGGTGATCCCCCCTCGCCTCATCTTCCACTGCAGATTTCTGGTAGTCAAAGGTTTAGGGTCACCACAAGTATGGAGTTGCGTCCTGGACAAATCTTGGTTAATAGCCATTGATGGCCCTATTCTTCATTAATGTATCTAGTTCTTTTTTGAACCCTGTTATACTTTTGGCCATCACAACATCCCATGGCAATAAGTACCACAGGTTTGTTGTGTGAAATTTAATTCCTCTTGTTTGTATTAAACCTGCTGCCTAGTAATTAAGATGGGAGAAGAAAAGCTGGACACACTTGGAAAACAAAACATGTAAGCAACAAATCAGTTTAACCTCGTTGCAATAATCCAAGTAAAAACTGACAAATATTACTATCTTGGAAGTGTAACAAACACCCTTCTATGATTATTCCGCCCACATCCCCCATGGAAAAATATCAGTGCCATTCACCTGGAAGAAAAGAAAATACGAAAGGTCTGAACTTTTTGTGTGTTTAACTGTAATCATTTATAAAAACAATTCTTAACAGAGAGCACACATGCAAGTTCCTCAGATGGGGGCTCAGGGTTTTATAGGTGATTGATTTTACACATCAGCCAGTATATCATACTCTGATTGAAACATACACATTTTACAGCCATATTTAGGTCAGTTTAACATTGTTAATTATAACTTTATTCCATCTTAAGAAAAAAAAGCTGGAAGATTGCCAGTAACTTAACTGTAAAAGCTGGCATTCTCCATGGTCATTTGCTTGATGATAAATTTCACAGATGTGTTCACAGTATTAGTAATAAAGAAAAAAAACCCTGCCTTTAAAGCTACTCTTTTGAGTCAATGGCAAAAATTAGAAGTCTGCTATTTCAACATACTGAAATATAAACTATTCATGTGCATTCTCTCTTCAGCATGTGCACGTAATTCCTATTAATGTTACTGGCAGTACACATGAGCATCGAAGGGAGAATAAAATCTATAAAGTGTAATTAGTTTCACAATTTTGCTACTATCTTTCTACTCCAATGTTTTAAAGAGATTTCACAACATTCAAAATTCTTGCTTCTGTGCAATGACAAACTAATTCACAACTTGCAAGAGTAGTGCTGACTCTGTTAGCTGAAATGGAAAGAGATAAATTGGCCTTTCACAGCAGCATACTCTCCATCTAATTCTCCTCTCACTTACACCAGTGTAATCAGGAACAAGTCCGGTGCAGGCAGTGGAATAGTTCCATATTTACAGCAGCTCAATGGCAACCAGAATTTGGCCGTCTGCATTTAACAGAGGCAAGACAAGAAGGATTCTATTTTCATAACATGCAATACATTTTTTGAAATGGAGGACCTGCTCATGCTGCCTTTCAAGTCAATGGGAGCTAGGCCCAGATAGAATAGGCTTTCACTTCCAAAGAAGCTTACATAAAATTGTATTACTGGTTTATCAGAGATAGTCTTAATATGACAAATGTTTATTATAATTTGCATATGAAAAAGCTTTGTGGTGAATAGAACGAACGTTAGCCAGAAAACCTGTAGCTTAGGAAAAACGGGCATAACAAACCTTAAAATATGATTCTTAGAAACCACAGACACAATAAGTTCACATAACACAAAACAACCAAGTACAAAACAAACACCACAAATTTCCCTCTTCCACCACTCCTCTCCTCTCTTCAAGCTTAGGAGAATAGATGGAGTTTGTAGCATGCTGACAGGTTAACAGATTGAGCTATTTCAGAGAGCAAGTTCCTAAGTCATGTGGCACTAGAGGAAACACCCTGACTGAGCATCTTTACTTACTACAGCGGTGGCAGTATTGCATAGAGAGAGGTGATCTGTAGAGGCTCCTCCTAAGCCATTCAGGACTTCCTAGGTCAAAACCAATACCTTCAGCTTTTATAGGGGAGGGAATCAATGCAACTGATGAGAATCAGTATATCATACTGCTGGCAAGATATACCACTTAGCTAGCAGGATGCTGCCAAACTGTGTACCAGCTTTAGTTTGTTGGTGGAGTTAATGTATGGCACAATATAGAGACAAATTGAGTAATCTAATCTTAAAGTGACAATGGTAGTGTGAGACAAGGTGGGTGAGGTAATATCTTTTATTGGACCAACTTCTGTTGGTGACAGAGACAAGCTTTCGAGCTTACACAGAGCTCTTCTTCAGTTCAGGAAAAAGGCCATCATGGCCACTGCTGTTACCTGATCATGTAACAGCAGCTGGGATTGCAAATTCAGAGAGCAAAAAGTCCTTCAAAGGGACATATATAAATCCTCACGTTATTTTCTAGTTACTTCCCCCAACCCATCAACATCAGTTCAGTCTTATCCAGATTAAGCCTGAACCGGTTAGTCGTCATTACTACCCCAGATGTCAGGCCAACACTGGGTCAAGGCCACTGCCAATGCTGACTGGATTAGATAAGAAAGATACAGAACTGGGTATCATCAGCCTACTGAAACCACTGCAACCCCTATCTCCTTATTAATGATCTGAAAGGCCATGTCCAAGCTTACAGTGGCACAGCTGCATCGGGACAGGGACAGAGGGGGGACAGAGCTCTCCTGTCGACATAATAAAACCAGCTCAATGAGTGGCAGAAGCTATAGTTGTGTCGCTCAGGGTTGGGGATTTTTTACACCCCTGAGCCACAAAAGTTTTGCCCACATAAATGCTAGTATAGAGTGAATAAAGAGCAAGATAATGAAATTTTTTCATGGTTTTAAGCTGAGAGGGGCAGCATATACTAACAAAGACAGAGAAATCATACTAAAAGCAGCAAGGGAAGTGGAAAGGAGAAAGAAAAGATTAATCTTGGAAAGATACACAATAATACAAATAATCCAGATGAACGGTGTCCACAGTGCTGGAAAAAATCACAAAGAAATAATGCTGAGAGAGAACTAGAGGTGATCATAGTCAACAAATTAAATATTATCAATTTGAAATATGAAATGACAGCACAAAAGGTAATGAAGTTTGGGCTGCAGAAAGAAAGGTATCACATCACAGGACAAAGGGCTGACAGCTTCTCTCTGTAAAGATGTGGTGTGCCTATATGAACCTGAAATATGGCATTCAGTTTTACACACCTCATTAGAAAATATATTGACAAATTGGAGGGAATTCAGAGAAGAGCAACAGAAATGATTTTGAGCCTGAAGGACTGTCTTACAAAGAAAGATTAAACAAGTCAAATAAGAATAGCTTTACTATGAGGTGACTAACTGGGAGATGTAACAATCGTTTATATGTCTGAAGGGTGTAAACACCAGGAAGAGAGAGTAATTATTTAGTATTGTACAATGGAATATAATTCTGAGGTTGAAGTTAAGAGGAGGAAAATTAGTCAGGATATCATGAAGGTCTTCTCAATTAGTGTAACTATTCAGGCTTCCAGTCAGGTTCTTATATGCCCCCATTACTTGGTATCTGACTGCATGTAATCTCTGGAATAATCCCCTAAAGTAAACAGCAGACATCACCACATGTTTAGTTATTTAAAACTATTACTAGACTGAAACTATACTATAAATACTAGAAAATAGCATTGCTATTGCAAAGGGGTGGGCTAGATGACCTAAGGTATTAAAGGCTTTAAAGACAGTTCCAGATCGTTCCACCTTACAAAGAGACATCTCCGTGAACAGGGCAAAGCCAGATCATTTATAGGTGGGTTTTCCAATTTGATTTTCTTTTTGAACCCTATCCTATACCCAGTATCTCCCACAAGAATCACCCTGAAAATAGTTCGGTGGTGACACTGCATTACTGCTCACTGTATATTTAGGAGTCTAAAAAAGTGCCTCTCCTTTCTCTTTCAGCATGAATACATCAAAACATGAAAAAGAGTCAATACAAAATAAACAAATAAAAAAAGATGAATATTCTCACCCAGGATAGCCCTCCATTGTCCAGATGAATAAATGAAAAGCACCCCTCCTTCAACCCTATTTATACTCTCTATGCATCCCATTCTTGAAAACCCAGCTACATGCATAAGGCATGCTCTGAATAATCACACCCAGGTCCTATACAGCACCTTTCAACAGTAGATCACAAAGCAATTGGCAAAAAAACCCAACCCCCCACCCCAAAAAAAAAAAACCTTAGAAGTAACTTTATCCCCATTTTATAGATGGGGAAATGGAGGCTTCCCCAAGGTAATCCAGAAGGCTAGAAGCAGCACTAGGAATAGAAACCAGGTCTCCACAGTCCCAGTCTAGAGCTCTGTCCACTAGGTCACTATATGAGCTTTTGCTGGATCTAGGGAGATGCAACTTTCTGAGTCAAATGCCCTTCATCAGGGATGCCCTGCCAATTAAAACAGGGAACTTGTTGCTCAAACACTCCCACTGATTTCAAATGCCCTAAGAGCAAATGAGAAGAGGATGGGGACTCTCACTGCACAGGATAGGTCCTGTTGACCTCACTACTGTAGGGGTATCATAGAATCTGCGCCTTAGGGCTCTGAAGGTAAAACCAACATCCTGAGGGAGGAATCTGTTGTTGCAGTTCCACGAGGAAAGAGAAAAAACCCTGACAATGAATTATGACAATAGGAAAAAAACCTAAAGGAGTTAACTTGTTTGGGCCTAGCTGCTCAAATATGAGCATATACATTATTAACAGATGCAGAGGCTGAGCAAATGTTAGACCCCAGGGAGAAGGTAAATACTGTTCAGTTATATGCAAACAAGGCATTAATAATGAGCTCTGAAGACTACAAGCCTGCTGTTTAGTTCAATGTTAATAGTTTTGTCAGTGAAAGAAACAGTATATCCCATCAAATTGCGAAGAACTTTCCAGAACCCCAGCACTCTCCAAATATGGTTCTTTTGTGTATTCATTGATTGTGTGCTCAGAAAAGTAGCCAGAATGAAATATTTTCTTTTATCTGAAAGGATACTGTAAAGCAATCAGTTAAAAAATGTTATGTCATCACCTCAGTGATACCAATGCCCACTGACGATCTACTCAGCAAGCAGGAAAGTCTGTCCCCATTGCACAGCCCAAGTAACCCAGCTGCGTGCTGAAGAGATTGTGGCCAGCTGTGGAGTGGCCAGTTCTTCAGTTTCCGGGCTACAGTAGCTCCTTGAGACTGGTGTACTGTCTCCATGATGTGGAGAAGCAGAATGGCCAGTGGACCTACATAGTTGTGAATTTCACCAGCACTGTCCATCCCTGCCCTTGGCACCCACTCCATAGTTGCATGTAGGGAGCCACTGTGGAGATCTCCCTTCCCCATACATAACCCAAATCTATCCTTTGTGGTGAAGTCTGGAACTTCCATACCCACAGCTGGAAGAGCAAGATTTGTTCCTCGTATATTAGTGATTCATGACATTCTGTACTTCTTTTTTTATTATTCAGTAAGGGAGAGGAATGGATGCTGCTTACTAACCTTCTGCTTTGATGACCATAATCCTTTGCTCCAGGTCAATTAAGGGGTGTACCAGACACAGTCTAGGTTCCTGCTTCTGACTGATGCAAACGCCATTCTGATTCACAACCATCCAGCTTCGGTCATAGAGCAATCCTTGGTTTCCTACAGGCCACTCAGAAACCTGGCATAGCAACAGAAAAAAAAATACAATCGGAAAGAAAACTCAACATCAATTATTTAATAAAGATCTCTAGCTGCAGTAGTGGAAAGGCACTGCACAAAAAGGAAAGGGAAAAGAAACTTTCCCTTCATGAAATCCTTTGAAACTGAAATAGGAAAACTCATGTATATGTCAGTGTCAGCCTTGTTAACAGAAGCTATAATTATCAAATCAAAGACAAATATCTCTGTAAGAAGGTGCCAGATCTAAATTGAGTTTTATTGCTATTGTTTGTTACATGTCACCATGCTTTTAGTCACCACAATTAACAAGTGGGGCTGTGAGAAGATAGTGAACATCATTCGTGAAATTTGTTGGAAAATGTTCTCAGCTTTAATCTGGGCCACTTTAGGATTCTCGCAATTCCATTTTTCATATCCAAATATAGGACATTTAACAAAATGTGTCTGAATGCAAAAATCAATTTTTTTAAAAAAGAACAATTTGAAATTCAACATATTGAAAATTTCAAGATTTTTTGCTCAAATGAAACCCTGAGTTTTTCTGTGAAACTGAAACTACTTTATGAAATCCAAAGTAAAATGAGAGAACCTCAGTTTAAGGATTTCCATTTAGTTGAAAGCTGGGCTTTTAAACATATTGCCTCAGATCATGTGTACTCTCCAGTAGCAGTAAAATATTTAGAGAGTTAACCATGACTAAGCTTTGTTGTATTTTCAGATATGTTAGTTGAGATACTCCCTGAACAGTCCATGTGATTATTGGGGAGCTAACTGGCAAGGTACCTCTAGCAAGTAAATATTGAGGGCCAAATTCTGCTCTCAGATACATGTATACACTTCCTATTGTGCATCTACTGGAGGGCAAAATTCAGCCTCGAGTGACTGATAATGTCAGCATAATTTACAGTTTTTTTTAAATCAAGTTTCTGATAGAACATCGTTAGCATCTCCACAACTGAAAACAAACTTTAAAACTTCTAAAAGGCTTTATTTTCCCCCTTGCTGATATTTATAAGGGCCTTTGCAACCTCTCAGTCAGACCTTTCAGCAGCAGCCATTTAAAATTCCTGGCCAGAGTGCTGTAAAATGCATCCAGTGCACAAACAAACAAATATTTTTCTACTTCCTTTTAAAAATTAGAATAATTTTATGTGCTCCTTGTTACCTACACTGTAGATATAGAATTTTCAGCCAGAAATCTGATATTCAAGCTGGCGAATAAAGGCAACACGACTTATGAACATACTTAGAACTAAACATGTCTTAAGTGCCTTCCTCAATCAGGGCCTTAAATAATGCACTATATAGTGATAGGCACTATTCAGAAAAAAATCAGATAAATGATAGATAGATAGATAGATAGATAGATAGATAGATAGATAGATAGATAGATAGATAGATAGCAACAATTTACTTTGCCTGTTGTAGATTCAGGATGATTATAGGAACCTCCATGATCCAACTTTGAGATGCTGCACCCGTGACTGCATGTCCACAACACACTTCTCCCTCTTCCCCAGGATATTGATCACTATTGCATAGCTAACCTAAGGTGCCCAGTAATAAGGCCCCTCCACTTATGTCACTGACATTTGCCAAGTGCTTCCTTTTCCCTCTACATCAGAACTCCTATTATCTTTATACTACCAGGATCCCAGATAATAAAGTTGCAATAATATAAGCTAATTGCATGCCCCACCTCTTGGGCAGAGCATCAGTAAATGACATAGTTAACTTTTCAGCATATGATGTCTGGAGATGCTCAGGTGAATATGAAACGCCTCCATTCACCTATGTATCTAGGCCTGAAACTCAGGAGGATCAGAGCTTGACAATCCATTCCTTGATTGCCCATTGCAAGAAGGGCAGGAGACCAACAGAAAGACCAAATTCTTCCTATTTCCCACACTGGCTAATCTTCTTCTCCACCAGTCATGAGCCAGACCATTGCATAATAAAGTCAATTCACGTTATTGGTCCACCGATTGGCCTACCTGCTTTTAGCTAAAAAGAGTTCTGTGCAAATCAAACAAAATTTAGCCAGAAAAGTAAGCAGAGCACAGTGCTTAGTGATGCTTCAATTCAGATTTTCCATTAGAAACCCCTGTTTTCATCTTTTTAGAATTCTTTTTTAAAATGCTTTTTGACTTGATTTTTTTTCTAATTACAATAGAGTGGGTATTACAGTTTGGAACATATGAAGAGAATTAACTGAGCAAGTTTTAAATTATACAAGTGTAAGAAAAGTTCACGTTCACACACCTGTATATATTGTTGTCCACTGATAACTAAAAGTATATGTTGTATTTTCAATGAAAACTATTTATATAGTCTTGGGTGATACCATGTAATTTTTATAGTTTAGAATCTGTGGTAAGAATAATAAAGTTATTAATGTTTAAAGTCTTAACCTTTTTTCATTGAGCATGGTGCATTATGTAACAATACAAAATTAATGGACATGAAATGTTCATGTTTAAAAATGCATACTTTAAACAATCTTGTGTATATTAAAAGAAGGTGGGTGAGGGTGAGAATTTCTTCATCTCTGGTTTGATTGCCCCCCCCACTTGTCTGAAATAAAAACTGAAAGGACATGAAAATAGAGCTTCCTCCCCAAAAGTCCATAAAACGTCCTCTTCCATCTGGGTCCTCTGCTTTCTGTGCATTTGGTAACACATGCATGGAGCAGGACTGGGCAGTCAACAAATTCTCCTTGTCAAACACATTTTATAAGATATATGGAGTAGAAACTAACTATCCCCCTGTTAGTTCCAGATCCCCACCTTCATTTTCATCCCCTGCAGTCTCATTTTCTCTTGGCATCCCGTGCCTTATGTGCTAGGGCAGCTAGACACAGGAGGAGTGAAGTTTTAGAGTTAGTGGGTTATATTAACAGACTTTTCACTAGAGAGGAGGTCAAACAGCGATTTTTAATTAGTCATGAGATGGGGTATGGAGGTACCTGCTGCATCTTGCAGTTCTACTCCTAGTCATTGAAAAAAGGCCAAGTAATACACATATTCACCAACTTTATCTTTTGATGACCCAATCCTGCACCCAGTGTCAATGGCAGTTTTGCCAAAGCACAAACAGTTTAACAGAACTTTCTTCTGCACATGCACAGTCTGGCATTTCTTTCTTTCTTTCTTTCTGAAATGCAACAGAACATGTTCTCGCATTCAGACCTATATACTCTCCATGCCAAGTTTTCAATCTTAAAAGCATGGGATTCAAGCCTGCATTGAAGTAACAAACCTGATCTTGATCTCCTGTATGGAGGCAAAAGGCAAGAATGCACTTACTGCAGTATAAAATTTAAAGCCCTAATAGTTTAATCCGTTTAGAGATGTTCCACCACCATCAAAAAGTAGAATCCAAATTGTAAGTGGTAAAAACTTTTTTATCCCCCGATAACTTTTTTATCCCCCGATAAAAATGACCAAAGGGATTTTACTTTTAAAAATTGAAATGGAACTGAAATTCTAAAGAAATAGAACCTTGTAACCAGTGACTAAGCATAGACAATTTCAATCAAAATGACAAACGTTTCAGAAAGTTATGAGCTTTGTGAAGGCTGGTATTAGAACAGATATTGTTCAGCAACATTAACTGAAACAGTCCCTACTACTAGGATCACTATATCTGGAGACTGGCAAAGTCTGTGATTTTCAGTATAAGCTAACTTTTTTTGTGACAAATGACAGAGATGCAGAATGATCGAATTCCTGTGACAATCTGAAAGGCCATATTTAGTTTTCAAAATTTCATTCCTTCTCCATTCCTTTTTGGGAAGGTAGTTCTAGAATGTTTCACTTCAAACACCAATGTGTCTAGCATCTGAGCCTTTCATCTTTCAAAATGAGGAAGGCTGAAGTTACAATAGTGACACTTAGGGTATGTCTACTGTGACAGGGTCAGGCCAGATGGCTACAGAAGAGTGATAGAAGGCAGATATATTAGCCCCAGGTTAAGTAGGTCCCTTTTCCCTTGGTAAGGTAACAGGAAAGGTTCCAGAACAATCAGGAACTTTCTGGAAACAATTAAGGCAGACAGGCTGATTAGAACACCTGTAGCCAATCAAGAAGCTGCTAGACTCAATTAAGGCAGGCTAATCAGGGCACCTGGGTTTAAAAAAAGAACCTCACTTCAGTTTGTGGTGTGTGCAAGGAGCTGGGAGCAAGAGGCGCAAGAAGCTGAGAGTGAGAAGGCGTACTACTGGAAGACTGAGAAGTACAAGCATTATTAGACAACAGGAGGGAGGTCCTGTGATGAGAATAAAGAAGGTGTTGGGAGGAGGCCATGGGGAATTAGCCCAGGGACTTGTAGCTGTCATGCAGCAGTTACAGGAGCCACTGTAGACAGCTGCAATCCACAGGGCCCTGGGCTGGAACCCGAAGTAGAGGGCGGGCCTGGGTTCCCCCCATCCCTCCAACTCCCTACCTGATACCGGAGGAGTTGAACTGGACTGTGGGTTCCACCAGAGGGGAAGGTCTCTGGCCTGTTCCCCGATCCACTAGGTGGATCAGCAGAGACTGCGGGGATTGTTCTTCCTCCTTTCCCCATGCTGCCCAGTGATGAGGCTAATTGAGTGAACAGCAGATTTGAGCCATGAAAGTGGCCAAACTGAGGGCTGCCATGAACTTCTGAGGTGAGAAAATCCGCCAATAAGCGCAGGACCCACCAAGGCAGAGGAGGAACTTTGTCACACTACCCTGTAATTAAGAACGCACAACTACCCTGTGCCAGCAGACTTGGGTTCATGGGGCTTGGGCCAAAGGGCTGTTAAATTGAGGTGTGGAGATCTGAGCTCAGGCTGGATGGAACCCAGGCTCTGGGACATTGTGAGGCAGGAGGGTACCAGTGCTCAGGCTCCAGCCCAAGCATCTACACCACAGTTAAACAGCCCCTTAGCCTGAGCCTCGTGAGCTCATGTCAGCTGGCACTGGACAGTCGCAGATGTCTAATTGCAGTGTAGACATATCCCTACAGTCTTAGGGAGAGTGACTCACTCTGCAATTAGCAATGAGATGGGGTGTGGAGGTATCTGCTCCATCTTGCAGTCCTACTCCTAGCCATTGAAAAGAGGCCAAGCAGTAACTGGATTTAGAATGGATTTAAGTGACTTCCATGAAATATTGATAACCAAAGAAAGCTCATCTGACTTGAAAAATACCATGTCAAAATAAACAATAGCTTTTAGATTTTACCCTCAGCTGGACTGGTAATAAAATGAGGACAGTAAGCCTTTATGGCTTTTTACAAATGGTGAGCTGGGGGTTGCTATTTTTACGGCTTTTGCAGGCAGAAAATTTGATTGAGTGATTTTTCATAGGGCAGACCTACACATCAAGTGGTGAGTGACAAGTCTAGTTCTGTCTCTAAGAGTTTTGAAGCAAGAACTCTGTGAAGACAGGTGTGAATGATGAGAATAATGAAAGGAAAGAACCCTTCCTGACCTGCTTAGCTTCTTCCCATTCCACATCTCTTCCTGCCTCTCTAACTTCTCCTCCTGGCGGTCTCATCACCAACTTAAAATTAACACAACCAACACTAAACTCTTAGTCTTTGCTTCCAAACACTTTCCTCTGTTCTCTGTCACTCTTGATATGACCTCCATTCTCCACATGGCTGGAACCCATAATCTGGGGTCTTCTCAACTCTTGACCCTCCCATCCAGGCCTGCTTCCATGCTGTTCTTTATGCATAAAACATCCTTCCTGAACTGATCAGCAAAGCCATTTTACTCTCTTTCTACTAGTCCCTCCTCAGACCCCATCTCTGCTCTGACATGTATAAGAAATGGACCAATTAATGCTGGCTAGTTTGAGAAACAGGTGAGGATAGCTGAAACTTAGATATATATAAACTCCAATATCTAATGCACATAAAGCATGTATATACGTAATTGTGTATCCACCTTATTGCTCAGATTCTCAAACGTATTTAAATGGGAGGCAGATGCCTAAATACCTCAGAGGATCTAGGCCTGCGTCTATTTGTATTTGTACAGTGCTTAGCACACTGAACCTGATGCTGATTGAGCCTCTATCCACCGCTTCAGTGCAAGTGTCAAATACTAAACAACTATAAATTACATTTCTAGTACTATTAAAAGCTGACTATAAACCTGGGAGGCTGGATGGCCATCTGTCTTGGATGGTTTAGACACAACAAATCCTGCATTTTGGCAGGGGGTTAGACTAGATGAGGTTTGCGGTCCCTTCTAACCCTATGATTCTATGGCAAGGCTAACAAAATTTCATAATCTACCTGCAATTTCTCAGCTAACTTAGATATGTTTAGTCTATAAGCATATACAGTAGGTGCTGCACCACAGGGGTCCATGGGGAAGGCCGGGTATCGTGAGAGTGCAAAGAACCCTGGAGGCCTGAGCCAGGCACAATCACATAGCGGTTCTTCAGGGGAGTGCAAGGTTTGAGTGAGTTTAGCACCGCTGTGATGCTAGCGTCCCCAAAGTGGGCTTGGAGGGAAGATATCTGGCCCTGCTTGTGTGGGAAAAATGCATAATGCACCCTTTCACTCCAAGATACATCCTGTCTGTGCCTGGATACACAGCATCCAAATCCTCTAGCAGAGACTTATTGTGTGGCACAACTCTCCTGACAGCAGCCTACGGCTTAAAGCCACAGTTTAACCCTACGCATGCCTGCCTGGTGTATGGACGTCTAGGCAGCAGTAAAACATTTTGGCAGGAGTGAGCTTTTATAATACAATTCAAAAAACTGCAGCAGTTGAATTAAGGTTAAAACATTCTTTTATAAAATGCAGGGTGTACTTGGCTTTTGTAGACAGGTAATTAAAGTTTGTTTTTGTATTTTCCAAGGCTGTGCCTCTGAATTAATGGCAGTGTTCATCATACACAAAACCAAGACATTTTATATGTTTATATAAAAATTGACTTCCATGGTCATACTTCATTATATTTTGTTTTAAACTCCCTCATATTTTAAAAATATGATTATCGTATCATTTGAGAGGCTATATTTTAAACACAGGTGATTTGTCACCAAGCTTGACCCCAATTTTCACTCAGATGTGAGATAGTGACCCGCACTGGTAAGTTTCCATAAGGAAAGTTATACCATTATTGACATTCATTAAATTGCTCCACAGCACAGTGCGAAGCAAAGTCAGATTCTAGGTCAATGTGCAGCGCATACACCTATTTCATCATGCATTATTTAAAAAAAAAAAAAAGTCGCAGCTAAGGTGACCATATTATTAACTTGGCAAAAAAGCAATTAAAATCTTCAAAGAGTGAACTTTCAAATAGGGCTGCAACACTTAAATGTCATATTTCTGTTGCAAATGCATTTTTAATGATAACATTTCTTTGTAATGTAAATTAGCCTCTTCTCAATTATAACATGTTAATCAAGTTATTTCTCAATTGCTGCACACCCATCAATGCTTGCAGTCCATCACGTGTCATTTAATATAAGCATACTAATTACTTGACTACAATTTATTCAAGTTTTTCGGAATCCAAACTATTCATTTGGATACATATTACATGACAATTTTCTGGAGGGGGGAAGTTAGGAAAATTTAATAAATTTGCATTCCATGACTTCAGTCTAATTGAATTTCCCTCAAAAACTAAATATCCAAGTGTTCAGGAAATTTACAGTATAATTTTGAGAAAGTGAGCACTGCTTCTTGAAATAAGATTAATACTCACCTGCTATTGCCTTATACTTAACACAGAATATTCCTGAGAAGCTATGGGGGAAAAAATGGGGGATGGCTCAAACGAATCTCTAAAATTCATTTAAAATATATACAGTAACTCCTCACTTAACGTTGTAGTTATGTTCCTGAAAAATGCAACTTTAAGTGAAACGATGTTAAACTAATCCAATTTTCTCATAAGATTTGATGTAAATGCAGGGGGTTATGTTCCAAGGAAATTTTCTGGGGCAGACAAAAGGCATTATATACTGTACTGTACTGTGGTTGGGAAGTGCTCCTGGCTTACCCCACATAGGCACAGCCTACTGCAGGCAAGGACGCTAAGAAGCACCTTCGCAGCAGCAGTGGCAGCTTACCCAGAGAAGAACAGGCGCCGACTTTGCTGGGGGGATGCTCTAGGCCCACCTCTTCCCATCCATGCTCCACTCCAGGCCCACCTCTTCCCACCCCCACTCCACCTCCTCTCTGGAGCACGCCGCATCCCCGCTCCTTCCCCACCCCCAGAAAGTCCTAAGCGCTGCCAAACAGCTGTTTGGTGGTGGGGGAAGCACTGCGAGGGAGGGGGAGGAGGCGGAGAAGAGGAACTTGTGCAATGCTCCCTTGTAAAGTGGCTGCTCTTCCACAAAATCTTACATGCAGTGTATAGAGCAAGCACCCAAACGACGTTATTAGGGAGCATTGCACAACTTCAAATGAGCATAATTGAGCAGCGACGTAACTTTGAAACAACGTTAAGTGGGAGGACATTAATTGACGAGTTACTGTACCTCAAATGCAGAACAAGATTTGATTGGGTAGAGGTAAACGTTGGTGACAGTGATTGGCTTGCTCCCACTTCTGTATACTGGTATAGCACTCTCAGAAACAACAGCCCTGCTAGTCTCAGGTGTTTTCAATGCTGTAGATGAATTATTCCAGTGTCCCATGTCTGAGACAATAGTTTTCAGAGAGAATTTCTTTGCATTGTTGTTGGCAGAATGGTCATTCTGTATTGGAGATTTGACTGACTGTGTAATAGTCTCTCTTGTGGTGGTTTGGGAGGGAAACTTGAATTCTGATTCAGATAGCCTGGTTGCTATGATGAACTTTAGAAAGGTTTGTGCATCTTCAAAAGTAGACATATAGCCAAATGATATTCTCATGGACCCAGTGGGACGTCCATCAATTATATCTATGTCATCTCCACAGACATGGCCAGCCTAGATTGAAATAAAAGGAAAAGCAATGAGCTATTAGAACAAACTTTTCATTTTTTCCCTTCTTGTTTTACAACTTTATACTTCATTTTGCTAACTTCAAACAGAAAATCCGTTCCAAAAACAGCCTAATGAATACATGAATAGATTGGGAAAATGGAGAAAATCTTTTCATCTGTCTCATTTGCTACACATAATATCTATCCGTTCATCTAACTAATAAGGTACTTATATGTCCCCAAATACCATATAGGTAAGAACCTTGTTTGTAGACAAACACAAGCATGACCAACCCTTACCATGTTTTTCCAGAGCTCAGACATCAGCATTGCTATGAAATTGCTGGGCTGTATTTAACATCATATGAGCAACATGCAAAACACAGTAGAAGACTCCAGAGGTGTGTGAGAAAGAACAAGATGGTGAGACCTTTTAGTTTGAACAATCTGGTTTAATCCCACTGATTTATTGTTTAATGTTCAGTCAAAATTAAATAATGTGAACGCCTATGGGGGAAAATAGTTCATTTGGGTCACATTACAACCTTCAGTTACAAATCTAGAGAACCACAATTTAAATGGACGAAGTTACCGTGGATTTACATTGGTGTGACTGAAGTCTGAATCTTGCCTTTTGCTTAGATTTATTATTTCTTCCAAAAATGTTTCACATGTAGTATATATGGCAATCTATAAAATACTAACAATATTAGATGACCAGTTTTCATGAAGTTTAATGGTAGAACACCTTTGAAAGATCTTTAAATTGTGTCCCCATATCACATAACAGGAGCTTTGGTGGCACTTTCACTATTTCCATGCCTGCCATGAAATCATGATTTACATAGGGCCCTACATCTAATTGCAGCATCTATGTATTTGCAGCTTGTATCTAGATGTCTGAATGTAATTACGAAGAAGCTACCATATCAATACTGTCATAAGTTTTTTATCTTTTGAAAAATGTCTTTAATAAGCTTTTGGGCTTGTTCCCTGCTAATTCATTGTAATATCAAACGATGACATGTTTACAACTGTGAAGTCCCTCATGGTTTTTTGTAACATATGCTGCATACTTACCCAAATCTTTTGAATGACAATCAGCAGAAAATAGCTCACAAGAGTGCAGCTAGCAAGTTGAAGTTTGTTCATACTTTGGCAACTTAAAGTTTAAGTTGCTCCCTATCTAACGTATCTCTAATCTCTGTAGACATGTCATATGCACATGTCTTTTTAAACTGTCATTGGTCTCTCAATGTTAGAGTACTTTCTTATTGTTTTTCCCCATCTAATTTTGGTCTCTTTTAGACTATGCATCCAATGGGGAAAGACTAAGGGCAGGTGTACACTTAAAATGCTGCACCACTGTAGGGCTTAAATTAAACCGCTCCTAAATTAAGAGCTTCTCCCAGCGGTTTAGTTAATCCACCTCCCTGAAATGCGATAGATATGTTGACAGGAGATGCTCTCCTGGCGACACAATGCTGTCTACACAGGGGATTAGGTTGGTAAAACTATACCACTCAGGGATGTGGATTTTTCACACCCCGAAGCAACAGTTATACTGATATAGGTCAATAGTGTAGACTTGGCCTAAGGCTGTGTTTACACTGCCACTTTCAGTGCTAAAAGATTAGTTGTTCAGGGGTGTGAAAAAACACCCTCCTTAGCGACAAAAAATTTAGTGCTGAAAAGCACCAGTATAGACCACCATTCATTCGGGGTGTTTTTTGTTTTTTATTGCTGGAAGAGCTCTCCCCCAGTGATAAGGGGAGTCTACACTGCCCATGTCACAGTGCAGCCGCACTGTAACGTGGGCAGTGTAGACATACCCTCAGTCTTTATTTCTTGAAAATTGAGAAGCACAACTAAGACACTTTAATAATAATATAATAAACACAAGATGATCACGAGAACTGGTCAGGAACTAGAATTTCCATTGTGTGGAAAATTCTGAGATTTCATTTTTTTCCATTCTGAATCAGAAAAAAAAGGTCGAAAATTCATTCCGGTGAAACAAAAATTCAGAAGGCTTTTGTTTCAATAGCACTGAAACATTTTGTTCTGATAGTGTCATTTGGATTAATTTATTTTCAACTTTAACAGTACATGGTATATATTGTATATAATAGTACAGTTAATAGTTTAATGTTTAATAAAATATTAAAGTCAAAATGAAATGGATCAAAATGAAACCATTAGAATGAAACATTTTCAAAAGTTTTGACTTTTTCCCCATCAAAATCAAAATCCCATGAAACATTTTGATTTCAACTAAACCACATTTTTTGACAGTCAAAAAATTTTCAACCAGCTTGAATGAAACAGGTGCTATTAAATGAAGGTACCTTCAGTAGTAGTGTGTTAAACTGAAGTCTAATGGAGAACAATACAAACCTGTCACCATTATATAAATTGTCTCCCTCCCAAATCTAAAACCCATGCCCCGTGATACATGAGGTATATACATGCTTTAAACCCACGTTTAACAATACTCAGTTTTTATTCTTCCCTCCAACCCTCTCATTATTCAATCATTCAAGTGATTTTACTTGGCCTCAACAGGATTTGATCCTGACCTGAAGGTTCCTTTTGACATCCTCATTGCTGAGCCTCAAATGCTGCTGGCAGGCGCCAGTGTTACAGAAACATCCTGTACGAATATGTATGTTGTAGAGACTGGCAATCTTGTCCACCTTACAGATTCAGCAGCACAAATAACAAAAGAATGAAAGAGATAATATTAAATATACTCAGTTTAAATAAAGGCTGCTTGAAGTAAGTTATTTCGCTAAATTATTAACAGTTTGGTTGTTGGAGCTGTTATATTTTCACATACACTATGAGGAAAACAGGTATTTTTCAGCTTTATTATTAAAACAAAGACGGAAGAAATACAGACAAATAAGCCATAATCCTGCAAATGCTTAATTTTAAACAACACATGGAGAAGCCCATTGAAATCAGCTAGGCTAATCACATGCTTAAAGTTAAGTACATGTGTAAGTGCTTCCAGGGTCAGTGCTTTACACTGTAACATTCTGCATCTGAATGGAAATAAAGCAGCAACTGCTTTGCTTGGAGGTGGGGGGTTGGGAGCTGCTCTTCAGTTAAATCTGCAGTATCTAGCCCAGTGATTCTCTAACTTTTTGTTTTGAAAGGGCAACTCCTTTCACACAGCAAGTCTCTGAGTGTGACCCCCTCCCCCGTTATAAATTAAAAGGGGGGATTTAATTTAAATTTAATTTAAGAGGGGCTCAGGCTGTCAGTCCTATGCCAACTTGTGACCCCCAGTTTGAGAACCCCTGATCTAGCACAACCTGGTCCATGCCTGGGATTTCTATGTACTGCCACAATCCAAATAATAACAACGACAACATCTTTCCTTTGCAAAGCTACATACTCCATAGTATAAGGGATACTGTCAGTGCAGGAAATTATTGAAACCAGTGAGATTTCTGCACACTTGAGATTTCTGCAGGCTTGATGGATGAGGCCATAAGTAAGCAATAGCATGTGACAGGGAAGACACTAGTCTGGAAGGATAGGAAGAGAGAGACCTCTTTGAATGTTCCACACATGAACACTTTGTTCACCAACTATGCTGACCCTGATGTTATGCTTTTACATCTCTGAATATCTCTAAAACTGCCAGTTAAAGAAAAAAAAACCTGAATAATTAATGGACACAAATACAATAATTAATGGATGAATCATTGGGATGAATAAATTATGTGAATATGAGAGAGAGAGAGAGAGAGAGAGAATGAACATGTGAGTGTGCAGGGGAGATGGGAGATCATGTCTGTCTGTACAACAGAAAGAATCTCACAGAATGAAGAGATCTGTGGCAGGAGAGGAGGGATATACTTTTAGGGACTCCCAGGACTCCTAGGAAAGCATAAAGAAGAAAGACCGTTTGAGAAACATTATGGCTCCGCAAACTCTCCAAGTAAATGGATTTTAACAAGAGATAACAAGGGCTGTAAGGATAATATGGTATATGCGATTATTGCTGGAGTATGGGACCCAGGGTCCTGGGCAGATGGGTTAGCTCAACACTGCCGCGTGTGCTACTGTGGCTTCACTGCCTTATATGAAAGTCTTTACTTGCTGCAATCACACCTCCCATGTGCAGTGCAATGTAGTATAATAGCCTTATTTATATGGGCTCTGTAATAGAGGAAGTATGTATGGAGCAGATAAATTAAGGGACTGGCTTAAGTTTTATTCCTGACTTTGCACATTCCTGCCTGCATGATCTTGGCCATGTAACTCAACCTCTCTTCAGTTTACCCATTTCATACACAATAAAAGTAAGTTCTTATGGAGCTTGATTGTGTGAGTTGCTGAGCAATCTCAACCTCCATTGTCTCCAATATTCCTTTGCTTAGCACCTTGCAGGATCAAGCCCTACATTTCAACCCAGTGCAGGAATTATTTAGTCTGTGTCAATCTTTAGACCTGATGAAAGCAATCCTAACAGTATTTGGTGCACACAAAGCATCTGGAGCACTTTTATGTGTGGGTACAAGGGGTTTTACACAAGAATGCTTGGGAAACAAATGGAAATATAAATGGAAGACACATGTGTAAAGTGAGTGTGCAGCGAGTGTAAAACACAATCAAGCGACAACTGGGAATGGTTCTACACCCACTTGGCACAGCTGTATTTACCCAAAACTCAAACCAGTGAAAAACCTGGCTCCTTAAATTGTCTGTTAAAATAACTAAGAGTTGTTTTAAATTAATGGTCCTGGTCTCAAAATCACAATTTATTACCCAGGACACAAAGAATAACCATGAAACTAACCGTGCATTCAATTTCAGTGCATAGAAGGTGAACTCACATGCTTTGTTGCATTTACAAGGGCAAAAATAGTTTGTCTCTGTTTATATTTATTATTTGGGGGTGACATATTTGATCCAGGGTGTACTCTTCAATTTCGACCAACGTACACAAGTATGAGTGTCTCTGTATCACTAACATTAAAACAAGGAGTACACTTTTCAAAACCACCTAAGTAACATAGGAACCTAAGACCCACTGATTGTAGATCAACGCCAGAAATGGCAGAGGTTGACCTCAGTGAGATTCCGCATGGGCGCTAGCGGATCCTGTTATCCAGGCCCTAAAACACCAAAAATATCATAGATAGAAAAGAGTCAAAGAAAATGCAGGCAAAAGTGATGTAAGTGATGTATGTACACAGCCAGGATATTGTTATGCAGTGTACTAATCATGTCTATCCTTATGTTGGTACAGCAATGGGACCCCAGTCCTGATTGAGGCCTCTGAGAGCTATCATGATGTAACTTGAATAATTATACCTACGTATATTATCTCATTAATTACCAGAGGAGCTGCATTATTAGAAATAAAATATATATCCTTCAATTTACTGTACTCTTAGTAATTGGAAAAGACTGCAGGTGCTGTATCCTCTTGTCTGTCCTGGTTAAGCATGTGTCCTTGATAGAAGCACTCATTAAAAGCATTATATTTTTACTTAAAAAAGGATGGAGAGTTGCAATCATGGTTGCAAACTTCCCAATGAGCTCTGAATGGGTGAATCCCTGCACACCGAGGTGCAGGGATCTGTTCTCAAGGAGCTCATTGCAGGCTCATGGTCTTAGCTCCCAATCCTGCAAACTCTTGTGCATGTGCTTAAATGTACTCATGTCTGTATTCCTATTGCCTTCAATGGGACTCCTCACAGGAATGAAGTTATTCCCATCAGTGTGAGTACTTGCAGGGTCAGGTCCTCAGTGCCAGTGTAGACGGCACTAAAACAGGTCACAATGAAAACAGTGAGGTGGTCCTCCCACTGCTTCCTGACTGTGCATTAGGGTTCTTTTGAAGTTTTCCAGAACCCACTGCTTTTGTGCAGTAAGTTACCAGAGACCATTGCAATTGAAACACATTAGAAAAACAATATTATGGCACAGGCCGAAACTGCAGCATTGCAGAAAGTAAATCAGCATGTTCATGCTTCAACTGGTTCTGTCCTCTTGCTTCAATTATGAATGGTTCAGTTCTCTAATGTAAACACAATCAAAAGCACGACACAGATCCTGATTAGCAAGTGCAATGGAGAATCAGACCCAAGGTCTCTATTTATGGTTAGTGTATCCGTGCAGTATTACAAGCATGTTTCTAAGAATCAAAGTTACAGTAAAAGGCATCTGCTGAGAAAAACTGTTGTGGTGTCATTTAACTTTGTTTTGTCAGAAGGCGTCTAT
This sequence comes from Lepidochelys olivacea, assembly GCF_965140295.1. NCBI lineage: Eukaryota > Metazoa > Chordata > Testudines > Cheloniidae > Lepidochelys > Lepidochelys olivacea. The sequence continues at coordinate 160,754,883 of NC_140412.1, read as the reverse complement.
CTGGGAACCGTGACATTTTTTTGCGTTATTTTCTCATTTGGATGAGAAAAGTTGTCATCCTGACATTACAGAGTTTGTCATGGTTCTAGTGACTTGTGGGTGGAACTATCATTCAGTTAATGATGACAAGCAGGGCAAAAATCATGACAGTTATTTCACTGCTGAAGTTGTTCAGCATTTAGTTTGGTTTGTTCACTATATTAAAAGCCTTAATCCAAAATTTATAATCTTTCTCAAATAATAACCCCTTTCACTTTCTTTGAACAGCCTTGCTTTTAAAATTACAGGATGTTTAAAGACGGAGTTGCCATGCCCTGACTTCAGGAAATGTTTTGCAAATAGATTCTCTCTTTCTTCTTCTCCTTTTGTTTTGTTCTTGTCAGATAAATCATCATTATTCATTAATGCAAAACCTGGACTTTTGTTCCATATAAGCAAGTGTCAGAATTCCAGAGAAAAACACTGCAACGTAAGACAAAACCGTTCTCAAATAACACTTTTATATGATCGGTTTATGTTCATTTTTAGATTAGACCAGTGCAAGGATTATTGGCAGAGAAAAAAAGAGACCAAATTAAAGGAAGAGAATTATTTGAATAAGAGAAAGACCAGTTAAGCATAACCTTTTGTATGAACTCTAGAGAGCTTCATTACCAATCTATGCAAAGCATAAACTCACATGGGAATCCTGCAAGTAACACTTACTAATATGAAGTGCTCCCCATTGCCATCAATTGGACCTCTTGAATGAGTAAAGATTGCAGGATGCAATGCTACTGTAGCAGTGTCAGTCCCGGGATATTAGAGACCAGGTGTGGGAGGTAATATCTTTTACTGGATCAACTTCTGTTGGTGGGAGAGACAAGCTTTTGAGATTACATAGAACTGAAGAAGAGCTCTGCGTAAACTTGAAAGCTTGTGTCTCTCACCAACAGAAGTTGGTCCAATAAAAGATATTACCTAGAGTTGCCAACTCTCCTGGATTGCCCGGGAGTCTCCCAGAATCAGGCTCAATCTCCCACAGGCTACTGAAGCTGATCTAGGAGATTTTAGGCTGCTAAAAACTGGCAGTGCAGTGGGGCTAAGGCAAGCTCCCTAACTGCCGTGGCTCCATGCAGCTCCTGGAAGCAACCTACATGTCTGGCTTCTAGGCACAGGGGTAGCCACAGGGTCTCCATGTGCTGCCCCCACCCGAGAACTGACTCCGTAGTTCCCATTGGCTGGGAACTACAGCCAATGGGGTCTGTGGGGGCAGTGCCTGTGGGCAGAGGCAGCATGCAGAGCTGCCTGGTTGCCTCTGAGCCTAGGAGCTGCACATGCTGGCCGTTTCCCAGGAGCCACCCGAGGTAAGCGCCGCCTGGCCAGAGCCTACACCCCTCATCCCCCCTGCACCCCAACCCTCTGCCCCAGCCCTGAGCTCCCTCCTACACCCAAACTCCCTCCCAGAGCCCACACCCCTCACCCCCTCCTGCATCCCAACCCCCAGCCCCAGCCCTGAGCCATCTCTCACACCCAAACTGCCTTGCAGAGTCCACACCCTGAACCCTCTGCCCTAGGCTCAGCCTGGAGCCCCCACCACACTCTGAACCCCTGGGCCCCACCCCCAAGCCCAGAGCCCACACTTCCTCCTGTACCCCAATCCCCTGCCCCAGCCTGGTGAAAGTGAGTGAGGGTGGGGGAGGGTGAGTGATGGAGGGAGGGTGGATGGAGTGAGTGGGGGTGGACCCTCGGAGAAGGGGCGGGGCCCCAGGGAGGGGCAGGGTAGAGGGCGGGCAAGGGTGTTTGTGCGATTAGACAGTTGGTAAAAATAATATTACCGCACCTACCCTGTCTCTCTAAAGATTGCAGGACTCGACCTACGTTCTTTGGACAAATACTTAATTTTCACTTGGACATATGCTGTTAGATCCTGTTGCTCAGCTTCACCCTGGAAATATGTTACTTAAGGAGTTAATTTCATCTCTTTCTGTGGTGTTAGCATACAGCAAAACAAACAGAATATAAACCATCTGTTAGAGTCTGTTTCGATGAAAAAAGTCTTCAATAATACACATTTTGAAAACTGCCATAAGGAGCAATAAGAAGTATAGACCTATGGGTTGCAAAGTGCAGCAGAGTGTTTGCAGCTCAGCATGTAACAACACAGGTTGCCATTTAGGAGCCAGGGATATGTTCATCAATAAGGGCATGGAAGCGTGAAAAAGTGCTAATGGCAGGTACACAGATTTAGGTAATCATATCATCAGTTTTGGTGCTTTCCTGGGTCTGATATTTAGAACTAGGGTGACTTTGTCTTTTATAAACTTGATTTTTTACAATTTAAATGCTATCTAATAGACCTTACAGCATTTTTATTGATTCTATACCGAATGTACATGGTAATTAAGACACTACGAAGACCTGGAGTCCTTTGTATCAGCTAACCCTTAGTATTCAGTCCCATTTCTGAAGCAGTTTACTATGAGCCTGAACGTGCCAGGATGCCAGGCATTTCCTGGATGGGAGTGAGCACCCTCATATCCCTCTTGAATTTAATGAGAGCAGAGGACGCTCATTGCCTTGCAAGGCTGGGGCCTTTGTGCTTTAACAGGGATAGGTGAACTAGCTAGGAAACAGACATCTATTTTTTTACTAAGATCACACAGTTAAAACTTTATTCTTCTTTTTCAGAGGTAATTTCTGTTTTAACCACAGTCAGCGCTCCTACTCCTCCTTCCTTTTAATGATGCCATTTTGCTTTGATGTCTGAGCATTTTTTTTTAAAATACTGCTTTATTTGTTGTTTCCTGCTAGGGTTGTGAATTTTGGTTGGACATATTCCTGGAGCTTTCATCGCATGACATAATCTTTCATTAAAGATTAATCTTTAATTTCTGGAGACTCCAGGACAATCCTGGAGGGTTGGCAACCCTATATTACTACTGTACTTTAACTATTTAGTGTCTGGAGTATCTAAGTTAGAGGGATTCATGAATAATAACTACAACAATAATAATGTATAATCCGAATATAAATCACCCTCCATATTCTAGTGCTATTGATATGCTTGACAGCAATAATACTATTGTAAGCAGATTTGAAATATGTAGTAGTTAAGATTTATAGATACCATATGGGTTTGCATTACTTTAAATCACTAAAAATGGAAGGCACCCACTTCTATTGGCTCCTTTAAAAATCTCATCTTAAATCATAGGACGCATAACTCAAACAAGCAGTCCTTACTCATATGAGTTGTTCCATTACAGCCAACAGAATTACTCACATGAGCAGAAGTTGTCAGACTGTGCCATTAATCTTGACATTTTTATAATTTCGTATGAACAGGATGGAAAAACCCACCCAGTTCAAGAAGCCCCGTCACAACAGTGTTTATTCTCTTGGAAGAATGGCAGTCTGGATTTCTACTCAGTTTTTAGACTGTGACCAAACTTCAGAGCATAGTGTTTCTGGAGTAGGTTTGTCAGATGGATTTGCTCATCACAAGAATTTCACTGCACACTACTGATGGCTGGTTATAAAGCTGACTTTGTGACACTCTTCTCCAAATCAGCTGGTAAATTAATTCACTGATTTATTGCTTGAAATTGGAGAGAAAGTAAGTTAGCTCCTTTGGTCACCCAGCTTTTGATTGTGAAATTTTGCGACTGCCAAAGATGCATGCTTAATCTCATTTAATGTAATTTAATCCAGAAATAGGTCTGAAGAGAAATCAGCACTTGTTTCCAAATCATAATTTAGAAGAAGGAAAAAAATGACATCTTTGTTCAGTTACTAAGACATAAAAGTTTAACCAGATCGTCTCCTGCAAAATGATATTTTTTATACAAAACATATACATTCCCGTCCGAGGCGCTAATTTCTAGTTGGGACAGAGCCCATATTGTCTAAAGGTCTGATTTTCTTCTCCCTTGCATCTTCTGTAGTCATTTATATATGTTTAAACTAATTGCAAAGTGGGTGTAAAGCACTCCCAGATCAGAATGGTAGCAGTTTACACCCACTCAGCGCTTACTTTGCTCCAGTAAAATGAATACACTGGGTACAAGGCTGTGGAGAGTCAGACCTTAAATGTATATTGGAACTGCACATTGGATGCATTGAGAGTGGGAATGGTAATGTATTACTATTAGGCATTTTTGAATTGATGTATGTACCAATTTGTCTACTTGCTTTAGGACTGGTCTACTACTAAAAATTAGATCCACGTAGCTAGGTGGCTCAGGGCTCTGAAAAATTTCATGCCGGTAGTGCCGTACTTAGGTTGACCTAATCCCCACGTAGAAGTGGCTAGGTTCATGGCTTGGTGGATGGACTGTTGAGCTACCATCTCTCAGAGAGGTGGATTAACAACATTGACGGAAAAACACCTTCTGTCGAAAAAGGAAGCATCTACACTGTAGCAGTACACCGTAGCTGTGCTGCTGTAGGGTAGGCCTGTACTTAGAGATGGGCATGATCTGGTTCTGAACTCTTCTAAACCTTATGGGTGCTCTGAAGCAGGATTTTATTTAGGGCCAGTTGTTAATTGGTTTGAAATTCTGTGTTAAATCTCTACCTGAGATGTTTTAATTAGGAAGTGTGATGAATATGGGGGAATCTGGCACATGCAGCACAAGGATGTGTTTTTTGGTTGCTCATAAATGTATTCATTATTGTTGGACTGAAGATCTAAGTGGAGATTAATAATGTTGATATTTTTACTGTTGGGAAAAATGTCAGCCAGAGAAATGGATGAAGTGCCAGGTGTCTAGCAGATGAAGAGACCCTTTCTAGAACTTCTGCAAAAAGGCAGCTCACTTGGTAGAACTGTCCTAATAGCAGGGAACATCCTGGAAAAAGAACCAGAGGACCCTCTGGAAGGGTGGGTAAATCAGAATATGTAGGTAGTCATCCTGTAGGACCCTGCCCCAGAAGATTTCTCCTGCTTGTTCACATGCATCCTAAAGAGTCCCTGAGCTCTGTGAAAGGTATATCCAGAGGAAGAAGCATAGGAAAGCGAGAAAGTATGGCAAGAGACCACCCTGGCAAGAGACCACCCACCCAGGAGATCTTCAAAGCTCTAAAAAAGAAAGAAAAAATAAAGAGTCCTACAAAAAGTGGAAACTAGATCAAATTACAAAGGATGAACATAAACAAATAACACAAGTATGTAGGGACAAAATTAGGAAGGCCAAGGCACAAAAGGAGATCAAACTAGTTAGAGACATAAAGGGTAACAAAAAAATATTCTACAATTAGAAGCAAGAGGAAGACCTAGGACAAGGTAGGCCCGTTCCTTAATGAGGGGGTGGGACAGGGGGGCGGGATGGGACGGGACACAATAACAGAAAATGTGGAAATGGCAGAGATGCTTAATGACTTCTTTGTTTTGGTTTTCACCAAGAAGGTTGGTGATGATTGGATGTCTAACATAGCGAATGCCAGTGAAAATGAGGTAGGATCAGAGGCTAAAATAGGGAAAGAACAAGTTAAAAATTACTTAGACAAGTTAGATGTCTTCAAGTCACCAGGGCCTAATGAAATGCATCCTAGAATACTCAAGGAGCTGACTGAGGAAATTTCTGAGCCATTAGCGACTATCTTTGAAAAGTCATGGAATACAGGAGAGACTCCAGAAGGCTGGAAAAAGGAAAATATAGTGCCCATCTATAAAAAGGGAAATAAGGACAACCTGGAGAGTTACAGGCCAGACATCTTAATTTCTGTAAACTATCCCAGAAAGATAATGGAGCAAATAATCAAACAATCTATTTGCAAACATCTAGAAGATAATAAGGTGATAAGCAATGATCAGCATGGATTTGTCAAGAACAAATTGTGTCAAACCAACCTGATAGCTTTCTTTGACAGGGTAACAAGCCTTGTGGATAGAGGGGAAGCAGTAGATGTGGTATATATTGACTTTAGTAAAGCTTTTGATACTGTCTCGCATGACCTCCTAATAAAGAAACTAGGGAAATGCAACCTAGATAGAACTACTATAATGTGAGTGCATAACTTATTGGAAAACCATTCCCAGAGTCATGCTGGAAGGGTATAATGAGTGGAGTGCTGCTGGGATCAGTTCTAGGTCCAGTTCTGTTCAATATCTTCATCAATGATAGAGAGTACATAGAGAGTACACTTATAATGCATAGAGAGTACACTTATAAAGTTTGTGGATGATACCAAGCTGGGAGGGATTGCAAGTGCTTTGGAGGATAGGATTATAATGATCTGGACAACCTGGAGAAACGGTCTGAAGTAAACAGGATGAAATTCAATACGGAAAAATGCAAAGTACTCCACTTAAGAAGAAACAATCAGTTGCAAACATACAAAATGGGAAATGACTGCCTAGGAAGGAGTACTGCGAAAAGGGACCTGGGGGTCATAGTGGATCACAAGCTAAATATGATTCAACAGTGTAACACTGTTGCAAAAAAAGCAAACATTATTCTGGGATGTATTAGCAGGAGTGTTGTAAGCAAGACACAAGAAGTAATTCTTCCGCTCTACTCTGTGCTGATTAGGCCTCAGCTGGAGTATTGTGTCCAGTTCTGGGGGCCACATTTCAGGAAAGAGGTGGACAAACTGGAGAAAGTCCAGAGAAGAGCAACAAAAATTATTAAAGGTCTAGAAAACATGGCCTATGAGGGAAGATTGAAAAAATTGGGTTTGTTTAGTCTGGAAAAGAGAAGTCTGAGAGGGGACATGATAACAGTTTTCAAGTACATAAAAGATTGTCCTACCTTTAGAGGTTAAAAAGAACAAGCAGCAATGGGCTTCAATTGCCACAAGGGAGGTTTAGGTTGGACACTAGGAAAAACTTCCTAACTGTCAGGGCGGTTAAGCACTGGAATAAATTGCCTGTGGAATCTCCATCATTGGAGATTTTTAAGAGCAGGTTAGACAAACACCTGTCAGGGATGGTAGAGGTAATACTTCAGTCCTGCCGTGAGGGCAGGGGACTGCATTAGATGACCTCTCAAGGTCCCTTCCAGTCCTATGATTCTACATATGTCAAATCCAGAAACTGCTAGATGTTTTGGGACTGGGGAATTACAGTACGAGAGAAGATTTGAAATACTTTCTTGATTCTTAATGGATGATCTTGCATCTTCTGGACTGCCCTTTTCTTCTGTTTGGCGCATCTTGTGAACTGAAAGATTCAATCACTGAATTTCAATAGGCCATATATGCATACCTGATGGAGTAATCAAGCAAGATGGCATCCAAGACTCAGTGATTCAGCCATGCCCTGGAATCTTCCCCTGTAAGAGGCATATTGCCATGGACCTATGTATCTTCAGGCAGAAATGTTCCCTCTCCCTGGCCACTCATTTACCTGCATTCATACCCAAATACAATTTGGGCTCATACATAGGATATTTAAAATGCCATCCAGCATAGGAATGAAAAGTACAAAAAGAAAAACAAAGAAATAAATCATCTGTGACATCACAGATAACTTAATCAGAGCTTCCTCTCATGGGTATTGAAGCAGGCATATGTAATCCAATATGCATCTCTAGCCATTCTTCAGGATAATAATTATGCAACGGATTAGAGCAGGCAAAGCAAAGGTGCATGGTGTGGAGGTGAGAAACAGGGCATATAAAGCTCCCCTGCCATTCTGCACTCCTGCAGAGGGACCAACCAACATAATGAAAGGGAAAAATAGAACTGTGATAGACTAGTGGTAGTGGCAACTCTAGCTTGAACTTTGGGTGGATGAACTTTGAGGG